>NC_133467.1:40084212-41284212 GCF_048565385.1 Saimiri boliviensis | reverse complement strand
AACAGCGTACGCAAAACCCACCACGTGAGCAATGGAATGTGAAATTGAACCGGGCGCGGTGGCTCACGCCTGTAATCCCGGCACTTTGGGAGGCCGAGGCGGGTGGATCACGAGGTCAAGAGATCGAGACCATCCTGCTCAACATGGTGAAACCCCGTCTCTACTAAAAATACAAAAATTAGCTGGGCGTGGTGGCACGTGCCTGTAATCCCAGCTACTCAGGAGGCTGAGGCAGGAGAATTGCCTGAACCCAGGAGGCGGAGGTTGCGGTGAGCCGAGATGGCGCCATTGCACTCCAGCCTGGGTAACGAGAGCGAAACTCCGTCTCAAAAAAAAAAAAAAAAAAAAAAAAAAAGACTGTGAAATTGAGAAGGGAGGGAAGAATGACTAGCCCCAAAGGCCAAGAAAAGGAATTTCATCTTGACATAGGAAGCAATTGGGACCCAGTCTTTGGCCTGAGTCAGAGGACTTACATAAAAATAAAATGAGCCTGGCAGGGGCAAGCAGGATGGATTGAAGCAAGGGGCAGGCTGGAAGAGCTGACTGGAAGCAGGCACGTGTTCTGGGGTTGCGGAGGTGAGAGTAAAGGGTGAAGCAGGGAGAGCTGGGCAGGCAGAACCCCCAAGACTTCATTAGACAGTGGGGGCAATAATGGAGATACTGGAGAAGAGGCAGGAATCAAACATGCTGTAGTGATTTTGAGACTGAGAAGCTGAAAGGAAGGAAGAATCGTGGTGCTGCGAGGGGCCACCTCCTGCCCTACAGTGTCGCTGCCAGGCGGCCGGTACCTCCGCCTCAGCCATCCGACATGGAGGCCATTCTATTGAACGTCATCAGCTCTACTATTTAGAAAATTCTGCCGCCTAATGAATCAGGCTTCTTTTAGCTTTTTGCCCATTTGTTCCAATTCCAACTGTAGGAGGAAATACAGAGTCAGAGCAGTCCTTCTTTCTCATCCCAGCCCTTGGGACAGTTGAAAACAGTTTCCTAACGGCCCTCATAGTTGTATCTTGTTTTATCACCGTTTACACATACCTTCAAAGAAGAAATAAAGCGTTTGGTGTCCCAGGACTATCTGATCAGCAGAGAGCATAGTGAGACTATTTCTTTTCTTTCTCTTTCTTTCTTTTTTTTTTTTTTTTTTTTTTTTTTTTTGAGGCGGAGTTTCACTCTTGTTACCCAGGCTGGAGTGCAATGGCGCGATCTCGGCTCACCGCAACCTCCGCCTCCCGGGTTCAGGCAATTCTCCTGCCTCAGCCTCCTGAGTAGCTGGGATTACAGGCACGCGCCACCATGCCCAGCTAATGTTTTGTATTTTTAGTAGAGACGGGGGTTTCACCATGTTGACCAGGATGGTCTCGATCTCTCGACCTCGTGATCCACCCGCCTCGGCCTCCCAACGTGCTGGGATTACAGGCTTGAGCCACCGCGCCCGGCTCTTTTTTTTTTTTTTTTTTTTTTTTTAACTGCTATGGAGTTACATTGGAATTTTAGGAAATGAAAATCTCAACATCTTTTTCATGTAAAAAAAAAGTCACTCCTACTCCTGCGTATTATTTTGTTTATTGTTACGTCTGTTCAGAATTCTACAATGATTCCGATTTAATTTCAACATTCATTCTGATCTGTTCTTCCAGAACCTTAAAGTCCTTAGAAACACATCCTAACCATCTTTATATCGGTTCTAATTTTTCTATCAAAAGCAAAGCTGGGAATATTTTCATCAAAGTGATGTAAGATCTAGGATAAAGGCCCAGAGCTCATAATTGAGATGCTTTTTTTTTTTTTTTTGCCCGTTTAAAAAAATTGCAGTAAAAAATACATAGCAAAAAACTGACTATGTTAACCATTTTTAAGTGTACATTAATGTGCTGTGGCATTAAGTACGTTCACATTGTTGTGCAATCATCCTCACCATCCATCTCCATAACTTTTTCATCACGTAAAATTCTAAGATTGTCCCCATTAAACAATAACTCCCCATTTCTCCCTCCGCCTAGACCCTGGCAACCACCTTTCTACTTTTTATTTCTAAGTATGTACTTTTTATTTCTTACTATGTACTTCCTATAAGTGGAATCCTATGATATTTGTCTTTTTATTACTGGCTGATTTACTAAGTGTAATATCCTTAAGTTTCATCCATGGTATAACCCGAGCCAGAATTTTCCTTTTTCACACTAACAAAGCAAATGAAAAAGAACTTTCTGTCTTTTTAAGGCTGAAAAATATTCCGTTGTAGGTCTATACCACATTGCATTTTCTCTTTCATTCGCTGATAGACATTTGGGTTGCTTTCATGTTTTGGCTATGGTGAATAACATTGTGGTGAACGTGAGTGTACAAATACCTGTCTGGGCCCCTTCCTTAACTTCTTTGGGTAGATACCCGGAAGTGGACTTCAGGGTCACATGATTCTATGCTGAAATTTTTGAGGAGTTGCCACACTGCTTCCCACAAGGGCAGCGCCACGTTACATTCTTGTCAACGTTTGGTTTTTTTAAATTTGTTTGTTTTCTCATTGTGGTTTTAATTTACATTTCCCTGATGACTAGGGATGCTGAGCATCTTTTCATGTGCTTATCGGCCATTTGTATCTCTTCCACTGAGCAATGTAGATTCAAGTCCTTAGCCCGTTTTCTGATTAGGATTTTTGGTTGCTGTTGTGTTGCAGGAGTTCTTTTTTTTTTTTTTTTTTTTTGAGACGGAGTTTCGCTCTTGTTACCCAGGCTGGAGTGCAATGGCGCGATCTCGGCTCACCGCAACCTCCGCCTCCTGGGTTCAGGCAGTTCTCCTGCCTCAGCCTCCTGAGTAGCTGGGATTACAGGCACGCACCACCATGCCCAGCTAATTTTTTGTATTTTTAGTAGAGACAGGGTTTCACCATGTCGACCAGGATGGTCTCGATCTCTTGACGTCATGATCCACACGCCTCGGCCTCCCAAAGTGCTGGGATTACAGGCTTGAGCCACCGCGCCGGGCAGGACTTCTTTATATATTCTGGATATTAATTCCTCATCAGATAAATGATTTTAAAATATTTCTCCCATTCCATGGGTTGCCTTTTCACTCTGATGACTCTGTTCTTGGATGCACAAAGGTTTTTCTTAATTTTGATAAAATCAATCTCATCTATATTTTCTTTCCTTGCCTGTGCTTTTGGTATCATATCCAAGAAATTATTGTGAAATCCACTGTCCTAAAGCTTTTCCCATTTTCTTCTAAGACTTTATTGTTGGAGTTAATCTTCAGAGTGACATCAATTCAGTAATTTCTAAATTTTTAAAAAACGTATTTGCATATTCACTTATAATTCTACCTATTATCATCCAGCTCACATTCTCCATCTACCCATTGGGTAACTGGTTCTTTGATTGATTCATCAGTCTCTACAAGGCTAGGAAACGTGGACGCAGCAGTGAACTGGCCAGGAATGGTTCCACCCTGCACTCATTAACCCAGAGTCTATTGAAGAAGTCAAACACTGAATACCCGATTACAAGCACAGTCACGACATGAAAGAAAAGGAAGTGACCGGGCGCGGTGGCTCACGCCTGTAATCCCAGCACGTTGGGAGGTCGAGGCGGGTAGATCACGAGGTCAAGAGATTGAGACCATCCTGGTCAACATAGTGAAACCCCGTCTCTACTAAAAATACAAAAAATGAGCTGGGCATGGTGGCGCGTGCCTGTAATCTCAGCTACTCAGGAGGCTGAGGCAGGAGAATTGCCTGAGCCCAGGAGGCGGAGGTTGCGGTGAGCCGAGATCGCGCCATTGCACTCCAGCCTGGGTAACGAGAGCGAAACTCCGTCTCAAAAAAAAAAAAAGAGACTTGTGAGGAAAGAGAGACATTTGGATTTAACTGCTTTCATTTTGTCTCCTCTATTAAATGCTCTCCCCCAGACATCGAGCCTGTCTTTTACTTCTTCATTACTTTTTTTTTTCTCAGAATACGGCTTAAGAGCCCTTAGCTTCCCCTGCCTGTCCCAACCTTGCCCAAGCCTCTGGTATTATCTTGATTAAAAGTTGGGGAAGTTGGGGAGAAGTCCTTGTTTGGGGTTAGGGGAGGGGTGGGTCTGAAGTGACGAAGTGGTGTCTGTGTGTGGACAGCTGGAACTCAGGGTCAGAGATGAGTGAGCCGCTGGACTAGCGATGGAGATGTGAATTTCTCCACATGGAGATGAATATAGATGATTTCTCCATGGGAGTGAGAGAGTAAGAGAGCCAAGTGGAGGCCAAGAACCCAGTCATGAGGAATCGGCACAGGCTGCAGGCGGGAAGAAGGGGTTTCAGCAAAAGAAGCTGAAGTTCACAGAATAGGAAGAAAACAGAAATGATCTAGCCCACCTCACCCATCTAACTGATGAGGAAATGGTTGTCCAGATAAATATGAATCAGTGACTAAGGCAGCTGTGAAAGTATAGCGTTGCATAAGTCTTGAGGGGCTGGGGGAGTGGCTTTCAAGAAATAGGAGGTGGTCCGCAGGGCCAATACTGCTATCAATCAAAAAAGATGATGGTTCTTGAAACTGATTGGCGTACTGGTCTCCTAGAGGGTAGCTGTGGTCAAGCAGAAGAAAGGGAAAGCTATGCAGGCAGCGGGCAGGGTTTAAGTGGGAAGCAGGCAGAGATACCGGGCTGTACATGCTCAGCAGGTTTGGTAGTACCAGGCAGGCGAAATGGGATAGTAGGTAGAAACGAAGTATGAGTAAGCAAAGTTTAAGACAATAGCAATACTACTAATTTGAGACAGAAAGGAAGGAACCAATGGAGTGGGAAGGATTGAAGACACAAAAAAGGTCCTGCCATCCTTGGACAGGATCGCAAGAAGCAGGACAGGAACCAAAGCACAGGCAGCGGTGAGTTCTGGGGAAAGAAAGATACCAGACGTGCAAGGAGGAAGGTACCGTGTGTGACGGAGCTGACGAAGCCAAGTGACAAAGGGCTACCTCTCGGAGAACAGAGCCGCAGATATGAAAGGAAAACCAGGCTGATCCCCAGGTCAAAGGCAAAAGCTTGAGTCCTGCCTCTGCCTCCCCCCTGCATATCTGACTTTGATCTCTTTGAGCTGGCTGCTTCATCATGCGAGTATGCCTAGTATGAGTCATCAGAGCATTCTGAGGGATGCCTTAGGCTACACTGCAAAAAGATCTGAAATGGCTGCTTCGGTCAGTAAATCGGAAAGCTCGCAAGATTCACCGGCTGGGCAGTAAGAGGGTTCTAGCTGGAACAGAAAATGGTGATGGCAGTAAGAGGGTTCTAGCTGGAAGAGAAAAATCGTGATCCTTCTTTCAGAAGGGACACCCAGGGACCCCTCTTGCTGCTCTCCTGGGCGCTGAAAGGCAGCAAAGAAAAGCCACAGAGAAAGAAGCACCACAGGGGAAGTTCCACGATGGGACGGTGGTGGCCACCGCAGGAAGGTGTTTTCAAGAGCTACTAATCCCTGGAGTCCCCAGGCACAGCCAGCCCAAGGTGGGAGTAACAGCAGCATTGTAATAGGGTTACACTGGGGTCACCAGATTCTCAAGCACTTCTCTCCTGCTTTTCAAGTTCAGAATCATCTCATTAGAGGACCGAACTCCATCCCTGACCACATGAAAAGCAAAACGAGGCCTGACTCTTAGTCAAACTGTTCACGGAGAATGAAAGATGCCATGGACTCCTAGAACCTCAGATTCTCACAGTAGGCAGGGACTGGCCCATGCGTGACCCTGTACGATACTAAATGCCTGTGTAAGCTTATAATCCTCCAGCAAAATAACCCTCCAAGGTAGCCCATCATCCATGGTCAGCTCTGATGATTTCAAAGATTTTCCTGATGTTGATTTCAAGTCTATGCACCCCCGTAACTTATACAATACGTGTTATCCTCAGTCCTACATAAACCCAATGTTTGATATGCCCTCAGTCTCTTTAATCCCTCCCTCTTGAGGGTCCTTCTCCAGTTGACAAGCTTGTCTAGCTCTGCCATCGAGTCCGGCTCTCAGATCTGAGCACAGTTCTCTGGCTGTGCTCCGAGCTGTGCAGGGTGGAATGTCACTTCCTTCATTCCAGTACCAGGAGAGCCATTACACATTGAGAATTTTGAGGAACACGGCATGCTATTGATTCACACTGAACAAATCCCTCACTAAAACCCGTCTCCAGCTGTGGGCAGTTGAATTTGAGGACCCAAGATCAGCCTTTTGCATTTGTCTCCATTAAGTTGAATCTTAAAATATTTGGCCTAGGACCCAAAGGGGTATCAGCCCAAACGTCTCTAAGACATCTATCATTTCTTCCTTCATTCAGTCATCCAGGAAGTGATTTTCTCCAGTTTTACGTCTTCAGTAAACGTGACCAGTCTCCACACTGTCTCTTTACTCAGTTGTATTTTACGCAAACTCTTTAAAAAAATAAACAAGTCCAACGGGGCAAAGGCCTAACACGGAACACCTCCCTGAAGAACAACTGACCACTGAATTCATTTGTTTATGAATTCAGCAAATTAACGCAATTAGTCCAAATTGAGCCCCTACTCCACGCCAGGTCATGGTCTACAGAGAGCTCTATACAGCATGTTCACCACACACAGCAGTGAGCCAGCCAGACAGCCTTCGTGCTCTTAGGACACAGAGGACAATCAACACTTATAAACAGATCACTTCCAGCATGTTCTCGCTTGCCTGTGTGCCAGCCATGGATCCGAATGCTTCGTGTGTTTGCTCCTCACAAAGCCTTATGAGGTCAGAACTCTGCCTGTTCCTGTTTTACAGATTAAAAGGCAGAGAAGTTGTCACTTGCTCCAGGTCATACGGACCCTAAAGGACGAAGCCTCGACCCGGGCAGTCTGTCCGCAGAGCCTGCATGTTTCACCGCTGGGCTCTACTGTGTCTCTGTAGAAATACACACTCAATTAAATATACATATATACATACAAGCAAATGCTCCCATGTGAGAGAGGGTGATATTTAAGCTGAGATCTTAATATCAAGAGGACACCGACTCCTCAAGATCTGGGGGGAGGGCAAAAGGGAATGTGGTAGCGGACGAGGCTGGCGAGGTGGGCGGGGGCCTGTTCCATATACCAGGGATTGGGGCTACAGTTATTTAACTCATGGTGAGCATGCCTAGCTGCTTCACTATCCTACCCACACACACTCATCCTGTCCACAGACATACTACAAATGATTTCCCTTCCTGATCCCCATACATGATCCAAGGACACCCCCTTTACACTCCAAACCGTTCCCTTCCTGTCTTCAAAATCAGCGTGGCACATAAAAATACAGTTTTGATGGGCCGGGCACGGTGGCTCAAGCCTGTAATCCCAGCACTTTGGGAGGCCGAGGCAGGTGGATCACGAGGTCGAGAGATCGAGACCATCCTGGTCAACATGGTGAAACCCCGTCTCTACTAAAAATACAAAAAATTAGCTGGGCATGGTGGCGCGTGCCTGTAATCCCAGCTACTCAGGAGGCTGAGACAGGAGAATTGCCTGAACCCAGGAGGCGGAGGTTGCGGTGAGCCAAGATCGCGCCATTGCACTCCAGCCTGGGTAACAAGAGCGAAACTCCGCCTCAAAAAAAAAAAAATACAGTTTTTTTTTTTTTTTTTTTTTTTTATTGAGACAGAGTCTCACTCTGTCACCAGGCACCAGGCTGGAGTGCAGGGGTGCGACCTCGGCTCACTGCAACCTCCGCCTCCCAGGTTCAAGCAATTCTCCTGCCTCAGCCTCCTCAGTAGCTGGGACTACAGGCACGCACCACCACGCCCAGCTAATTTTTTAATATTTTTAGTAGAGATGGGGTTTCACCATGTTGGTCAGGATGGTCTCGATCTCTTGACCTCGTGATCTGCCCGCCTCGGCTTCCCAAAGTGCTGGGATTACAGGCGTGAGCCACCGCGCCCGGCCTCTTTTTGTTTTTTTTGAGACAGAGTCTCGCTCTGTCACCTAGGCTAGAGTGCAGTAGTGTGAACACAGGTGACCACAGCCTTGACTTCCTCCCACCTCAGCCTCGTGAGTCGCTGAGACTACAGGCACTTACCACCATGTCAAGCTAAATTTTAAATTTTTTGAGATGCGGTTTTGCCATGTTGCTCAGGCTAGCCTCAAACTCCTGGGCTCAAGGGATCCTCTGAGCTCAGCCTCTCAGAGTGCTAGGTTCACAGGTGTCAGCCACGTGGCCAGGATGCACTCCAGATGCACAATCGCAGTTCCGAATCCATTAAATCTCCATGGTGCTATATGACCTTGGCCAAACCACAGCCTCTCTGATCTTCAGTTTCCAGGGATTTTTTTCCCCATTGCTCCAGAATGGTATCTTACTCCTAGAACTGAACCCCTGAGGTGTTCAGCATTTTAGAACATTTGACCTAGAGAACAACCATTCCTTCAACCTTTCCCCTTTCCGATCTCTTCCATCCTTCTCTCTGCAAGGCTCAGGTGAGCCGTGCCTACCTTTACGCAGCTGGCTTCAGTTACTAACAGCTCCAGGGACTGCTCTCTCATCTCCCGGAAGCCCTGCTGGTTTGACCCCATCAAGTTCTACTTACCATCAAGTGTTATACAACCCTCCCCTTAATTACACACTCAATCAGTTCCTCCCAAGCTCAGCAATTTGTGGTCTCTGGGCATCCCTCAGCTGCTTTGCCGGAGGTAGCTCCCAGACTGGGTCCTGGCAAGCCTCTGAAGCGCGGCTTGGGTTTTTAAGGCCACGGCGCCCAGAGTTGAAAGCCTTGCTGCTATTTCACACTCTATTTCCTTCCAAATTAATTCTCTGATGAATACTGTCCCTCGCGGTGATTCAGCGCGGGCCATTTCCTTACAACTTTCCCTTACCTGTGAGACTTTTAATCTCTCTCAAATCCAGATTTTCCTTTGTGAAAGGCTCGCCTCTGAGAAAAATGCCCGGCTTTCCTACCAATATCAACAGCTCTATCACCACCGGCCCCAGCACACCCCGTTTGCTGGTTTACCTAGCTGTACCCTTGATCTCAAAGCATATGCTGGCCTCTAAAAACCTCTGTACGACACAGGGCGACTCAAACTTCTTGGCACACAGTAGGCTGCTGGACTCTAGTTTCCTTAAGCCCAAATACAAGAAGATGCATGTTCAAAATTTGTATTTAAGGCGCTAGCACCTTCCACACCCTTTCCTATGGTTATTTTGCTTACATCCCCTTCACCACCCACAGCAGAGAGTATCGCCATCCTGCCACGTGGATAAACAGAAACTCTGCAATGCTCCTAAAGGAGCTGCCCAAGGTCACAGGGCCCAGGAAAGTGGTAAATCTGGAATCCAAATCCCTGGCTCTTAACTCCTTCATGTGGCCTAAGCACCCTGCAAACAGCGTAGTCTTCAGCCACCAAGATCTTACCTCCCAGGGGCAAGACGTCAAGCTCCAGGCGTCCACTGCCCACAGCCCCGAGGAACGTTCCAGGGAAGCCACAAAGAGGCTTCTCCGGCATAGCAGGAGCCATGCCTTATATGTGCGTAACACTTTTCACATTAGGAAGTCCTTTCCATACCTAATCTATGTGAGTCCGAGGATAATTCCCCGAGGGAGATGCTATATTAGAGTCCCATTGCACAAATGAAGACACACAGTTCATCGACAGAAGTTAATGGACTTGCCCAGAGTCACACAGGTAGTAGCTACAGCGCAGGACCTGAACTCAAAGCACAGGACTCCAAGGTGAGCGGTCTCTTGAACTCTCAGACACGGTGACTTGTGGGCCACGGCCCCACTCCCAGTTTCCTCAGGAAAAGGTACATTGGATTTCAAGGCCACATGGAGAGCGGAATCCTGAGAAGACCAGATTCCTACCGGGGAAAGTGTTTTTCACTTCTCTCCAGCCAGCCTTAGACAGGGGCCAGGTTTGGCAGGGTGGACTGGGAGGGACTGGACTGCGAGGTCCTCTCGGCCACTAGAGGGAGGGTAGGGTCATCTCCGCAGGGGATTCCCTACCCAGCAGAAAGGGCTCCTTGCTGCCTAGCACCTCCCAGGGCGCATGCACTAGCTCCCAAACTGAAGAATGATCCCCGCTAGGCACGGTGGCTCATGCCTGTAATCCCAGCACGTTGGGAGGCTGAGGTGGGTAGATCACGAGGTCAGGAGATCGAGACCATCCTGGCCAACACAGTGAAACTCTGTCTCTAATACAAAAATTAGCTGGGTGTGGTGGTGCGTACCTGTAGTCTCAGCTACTTGGGAGGCTGAGGCAAGTGAACAGCTTGAACCTGGGAGGTGGAGGTTACAGTGAGCCGAGATCACCCCCACTGCTCATCGCAGCCCGCCCAGCCGCCTCTGCAGGTAAATGGCAGTGCCCTAGAGGATTCCCGCTGAGGAAAAGGCGTGCCAGGTGCCACCGACAAGGACCTGAGTGAGTTTCCTACGATGAAAATAAACAGGTTGGCACGCCAGGTGCTGGTGCCGAAGACTAGGGGAGCGTAGGACGGGAAGTCTCTCCTCCCTCTTCAGCTGGGCCCTTCAGGGTTTCTGTCCCCTTGCTATTGTTCTTCACGATCCACGTGAAACGGTTACAGGGGAATTGGTACGCGGCAATGAAGCGTCTTGTCGAGTGACAGTCCTTCACCCCAGGGCCTGCCAGAGCCAGGAGCTCTGTAAGATGAGCCACGAGACCCTCGCAGATGAAGTCAGCCTTCCCCGGCAAGCCCGGCTATGTGGGTGAAGGGGAGTGACCACTGTCCCCCGTCCGGGGAAGCCTTGTACTTTGCCATACGTGGGTGAGAGCCTCCCGTGGTTAATTGTTTAACCTCAACGGCACCCTAAGGCCTCTCACGGAAAGACGTCAAGGCAGGGAGAGGGTGGGAGTTTGGGAAGGGCTTTTCACACTGTACCTTCTATCCTCAGGACAAAGCATCAGGTAGATAAACATTAACTTCCCTGCTTTACAGCTGGGAAAATCTAAGAGAAATGAAGTGGCATGCTCACAGTCACACAACTGGTGAGCTGCGGGAGCCAGGGTTCTTTCCGTACAAATCTGCACACGCGGGAACGGTGCCCCGGGAAGGGCCAGCGGAGAGGGGGCGCTGCCTGCAGGGGACACCCCCCAAAGGCTCCCTTCCGCCTGGGAAACGCCGCAGCCAAGAATCTCGTGGGAAGCGGGACGGAAGAGAAAAGGAAAAACAAGACCATTTGAAGGCACTTAGACGTTTCCTCAATTAATTCTCACAGCAGCCCTAATTACTACGTACCATTATGCCCATTTTTACATGGGAGGAAAAACAGGCTCAGAAACACGTGTCCCAGGGTTGCAAAGAAAGAACGCTGGCCCCATTTGAAGCCAGCGAAAGCCTTGGGTTTCATTTACTCCATGCCCCCCCCTAGTGGTGAGTGGAGGGAAAGCGCACAGAAGCCCGCTGGGCGCCGACAGCATCGAGTTCCGTCTTAACAGTGTTGAACTCATGTATTCATTCAGTCAATCTCTGCTGAGGCTCACTTGGTACGGTCTCTGTACTTGGTTCTAGAAATAGAGTAAAAGACAAGGCAAACAACCTTCTATTGGACAAAAAGGACAAACAGAAACACGGAAGGCCTAGAGATAATCGGGTTAAACGGGAAAAGGGAATGTGTGTCAGGGTCAGGGGATGGGAAAATGTGCGCCAAGGTGAAGAAGGCGGGGAAGTGGGACTTTTTTAAAAAACATACTATGGGTCTGGCTAGGGAGGCATGTGAGGGGTGAGGCTGGAGAGGTAGGCGGGGGCCAGGTCTCAGGGGGTGATGGAAAGCACGTGCGAATGTGGCCCCTTAGGAAGCCACCGTGGTACCTAGAAGGGTGGCCATGCGCCCCGGAGAGAAGTGACAGAGGGGATGTGTCATTCCGATGCCCAAATGCCTGAGCACTAGCATGCACTAGGCACTCTTCCTGGTGCTGAGGACACATCAGTGAACGAGAAGAAACCTGCCTGCACGGAGCTTCCATTTTAGTCAGGGAAATAAGCAAGTAGATATACAAATATGTAATATCCAGCACTGATAAATATCGCGGGGGTAGGGGTTGGAAAAAGACAGAACAAAGTGTATTCATTGGCTAGGGCCTGCTGTAACAAAGTATCACAGACTGGTGGCTTCAACAATGGAAACGTATTTCCTCACAGTGCTATGGGCTCCAAGTCCCGGGTTATGTGTCAGCAGGGCGGGTTTCTTCTGAGGCCTCTCCCCTTGGCATGCAGACGGTCATCGTCCCTCTGGTGTCTGTGCCCTCATTTCCTCTCCTTATAAGGATTCCAGTCATATTGGAGTAGGGCCCACCCATATCACCTTAACTCTTTACCGTAACTACCTCTTAAAGGGCCCTATCTCCAACACAGTCACATCTGAGAGTCATATTGGAGCAGGGTCCACCCATACCACCTTAACACTTTACCGTAACTACCTCTTAAAGGGCCCTATCTCCAACACAGTCACATCTGAGAGTCATATTGGAGTAGGGCCCACCCATACCACCTTAACTCTTTACCGTAACTACCTCTTAAAGGGCCCTATCTCCAACACAGTCACATCTGAGGTGCATTCAGCCCTTAACATCATTGGTACATCATTGGTAGGTTCTTGGAAACTGTAACTTTCAGTAAAACGACATATCAGAAAACCAATTGTTTTCTCAACAGTGTTACAGGGCAACAATGTTAAACAAAACACAGTGTTGTTAAAAGACCTGGATCTGTCCTTCCACTGAACAGTTGAGGTTTCCAAGAGCCTACTGACAGCATTGAGTGAGGGCTGACTGTACTAGGGGTTAGGACGAATGTTGGGGGGACACAATTCAGCCCCTAAGAGGAGGTGACAGAGTGTGCCTAAGGCAGGAGGGGAGAGGAGGGCGTCTCTAAGATGACGATGAGCTGAGATCTGGATGAAGGGCGGGAGCTAGCCACGCCAACGCCCAGGAGAGCATTCCAGGCACAGCAGCAACAGCGCTCGCCGTGAGGTGCAGACGTGGTTCAGGGCTAGTTGGCAGACTCCAGCTTCACGGATAGTAAGGAGCGGGTGGGATGATGGGAAAAAGGGAGACGTTCGTCAAAAGGTACGCAGTTTCTGTTAGACAGAAGTAAGTTTTTGTGACCTAGTGCACAGCACGGTGACCACAGTTCCTAACAGTACACTGTTGTCTTCGTCCATTTTGTGTTGCGATAACAGAATACCACAGATGGGGTCATTTATAATGAACAGAATTTCTTTTCTCACAGTTCTGGAAGCTGAGAAGTCCAAGATCAAGGCACTAGCAGGTTAGGGCCTGGTCTCTCTGCTTCCAAGATGGTGCCTATTGCTGCATCCTCCAGGGAAACACTGTCGTCACATGGCAGAAAAGCAAAAGAGAAGGAACCCATTCCTGCAAGCCCTTTTTTTAAATGGCATTAATCCGTTAAATATTTCCATTAGGCTCCACCTCCCAGTAACACTCTACAGGGCACTAAGTGTCAACATACAATTTGGAGAAGACAGACACGTTCAAACCACAGTAACTGTATACCTGAAAACGACTAAAGAGCAATCTTCAGCATTCTCAGCACGAGGAAGTGATAGGTAGATGAACTGATAGGTATGTGAATTAGCTTGATTTGATCATTCTCTCATGCACACACATATCCAAAACATCACACACTGTATTCCGTAAATATATACAATTATTATCTGTCAACTACAAAGAAAATAAAAGGTTTCTATTACAAGCAAAGAAAAAGAGTGTAAGCTGTCTAGGATGGCTGGGGTGCGGTGAGATGTCACAAGACCTTAAGGGCATTATGACTGACCTCCAGTTTGAGATGGGAAACCAGTGGGGAATTTTGAGCGGTAAGAGTGGCATGATCTGACTTTGTTCTAAAAGCAACACTAGGCCGGGCGCGGTGGCTTATGCCTGTAATTCCAGCACTTTGGGAGGCCGAGGCGGGTGGATCACAAGGTGGCTCAAGCCTGTAATCCCAGCACTTTGGGAGGCCGAGGCGGGCGGATCACAAGGTCAAGAGATCGAGACCATCCTGGTCAACATGGTGAAACCCCGTCTCTACTAAAAATACAAAAAAATTAGCTGGGCATGGTGGCGCGTGCCTGTAATCCCAGCTACCCAGGAGGCTGAGGCAGGAGAATTGCCCGAACCCAGGAGGCGGAGGTTGTGGTGAGCTGAGATTGCGCCATTGCACTCCAGCCTGGACAACAAGAGTGAAACTCCGTCTCAAAAAAAAAAAAAGAGATCGAGACCATCCTGGTCAACATGGTGTAACCCCATCTCTACTAAAAATACAAAAAATTAGCTGGGCATGGTGGCACGTGCCTGTAGTCCCAGCTACTCGGGAGGCTGAGGCAGGAGAATTGCCTGAACCCGGGAGGCGGAGGTTGCGGTGAGCCGAGATCGCACCATTGCACTCCAGCCTGGGTAACAAGAGCGAAACTCTGTCTAAAAAAATAAAAAATAATTTAAAAAAAGCAACACTATGTTGAGAATAGACGGGCAGAGACGGGAAGGGCAGAAACAGGAAGACGAGCTACAAGGCTTTTACAATAATCCAGCTGAAAGAAGACAGTCGCAATGGAAGTCTTGGGACATGGTCAATTTTGGATATAATCTGAAGAGAGCTACCACAGGAGTTACTCATGGATAGAGGCAGAATATGAGAAAAAGAGAGGAGTCAAGGGCAGTTCTAACGTTCGTGGCCAAAGCGACAGGGTGAACAGTGGTGCCATTTACCTCGATGGGAAAGCCAGTGGAAGGAGCAGGTTTGCACAGGCGCAGAAATTGCACGCCATTGCCCAAGTGTAATGGCGGGACGGCAGCCTCTGCCTCCCAAGTTCAAGCAATTCTCCTGCCTCAGCCTCCCAAGTAGCTGGGATTGCAGGGCCTGCCAATGTGCTCAGCTAGTTTTTGTATTTTTAGTAGAGACAGGGTTTTGCCGTGTTAGCCAGGCTGATCTCGAACTCCTGGCCTCAGGTGATCTGCTTGCCTCGGCCTCCCAAAGTGTTGGGATTACAGGCGTGAGCCACCACGCCCGGCCTAAAACTGGAAATTCTTGAGATCGCCTAGTGGGTGAGTGTCGGGGGAAAAGATGGAAAAAAGGTCCAGGGAGTAAAGCCCTGAGACACCCCAACACTTACGGAGTAGAAAAAAGTAGATTCAACAGAAACAAAGCGGAGACGCTGGAGGAAAACCAAGAGAGTATTTGTCCTAGAAGCCACATGAAGGAAATAGTCCAGGAATACTGATGAGACGCTTAGTAAGAAGAAGAAAAACTGGCTATTGGATTTACCACACAGAGGCCATTGATGAGTTTGACAAGAGCTCTTTCCATGGAGTGGTGGGGGTGAAGACCTCATTGCAGTGGGTCCATGAGAGAACGTGCAGGGAAGAATCAGAGGTGGCAACTCTTTTGAGGAGTTCTGCTCTAAAGAGGGGAAGGAGAAGAGCACAGCAGTTCGAAGGTGCAGAGAAAAAAAAACTGAAGACAGGAGACTCTGCAGCACATCTGCATGCACATCGAGTAACTGGTCAAGAGAAAAAATCAACAATCCAGAAGAAAGTTAATACTTGGAGTCCATGCAAAGCTAGGGCTTGGGCTTGGATGGCGAAGGGTTGGTTCATTCTTAGTAAGAGGAAGGAAGGCAGGCCATAAAAGAACCAGTGCAACCGAGCTAGCAGATTTAGTGGTTGGGGCTGGGGGGGATATGGAAATTGTCTTCTGATCTCTTTTAGTTTCTTAGTAAAATAAGAAATACAGCAACCAGCAGACTGAGGATGGGAAGGGATGCTGAAGACTGAGGATAAAGATATGTGGACAGATTAAAGAAATAAACAGGTAGTGTTGATAAAACTTAACTGATTAGACATAGGAAAACGTTAAGACAAAGAAAACGAAGATTCCTGAGGTGGCAACTGCGTGGATAGCGGAGTGTGTGGGAGCAGCAGGTCCAGGAGGAACGGGGTTGGATTCTGACGTGGAACGTCTTGTGCCAGTGAAATCCAAGTGGACGAAAGTGTCTGCAGCTCAGAAGAGAAACCTGAGCTTGAGATCTCCAGCTCCCTGATCTGAAGTTGTCAATACTAAGGTAGGAGGAAGTGGAGGGGCTTTTGTGGTTTCTGTTTTCTCTGAGAGGTAAAGGGACTGGTGGTTTAAAATCAGAGAAGGGTTGAGCTAGATTCTGGGGGAGAATGGGAACACTGATGAGAAGAGGAGGATCATCAGGTACTCTCGGGGGGCACAGCTAAGGTGGACCTCTTCTGCTGAGTGGTTCCAGTCCCACCACTGCAGAGTCCTGGGGCCCACAGCGCCATAGGACCTTGAGGGCCCTTTGACTGGCCCTTTGTTTGAGATGGGAACGACAACCACCGGGGCCCAGAGTCCCTCCTGCTTCTCCCTGCTGGGCCTCCCCACCCAGGGTTCCCTCTCACCACCGAGCCACATTCCTTGGCCTTGAAGCCCGTCCCTTCCCTACACGCATCACGCTTTCCTCCTTGCTCTCCTGGTGAACTCCTACCCACCTTCCTCTACTCAGATCAGGGCAGGAGTTTCTCAGACACCTTCCTTCACTGTTCCCCACATCCCCTGCCCTGTGAGCCAGAGGTTTCTTCTCTGTATCCAAAGAGCCCCTCGAATACCTATGACAGCATAAAACATACTGCACTGCATCACTGATTTACTTAGCTGCCTCTCTCACTGGACTGCAACAACTTGAGGGCAGAACGT
The DNA here is from genome assembly GCF_048565385.1 of Saimiri boliviensis. Lineage (NCBI taxonomy): Eukaryota > Metazoa > Chordata > Mammalia > Primates > Cebidae > Saimiri > Saimiri boliviensis. Next base: position 41,267,534 of record NC_133467.1, on the reverse strand, counting down.
TTTCACCTTTATAATGATCATGACTTAGTAGGTAGCTCAATACACGTGAAATTGACTTAGGAGAGAAGAACTAAAGTCCAGGTTGTGCGCGGTGGCTCACGCCTATAAACCCAGCACTTTGGGAGGCCGAGGCGGGTGGATCGCGAGGTCAAGAGATCGAGACCATCCTGGTCAACATGGTGAAACCCCGTCTCTACTAAAAATACAAAAAGTTAGCTGGGCATGGTGGCGCGTGCCTGTAATCCCAGCTACTCAGGAGGCTGAGGCAGGAGAATTGCCTGAGCCCAGGAGGCGGAGGTTGCGGTGAGCCGAGATCGCACCATTGCACTCCAGCCTGGGTAACAAGAGCGAAACTCCATCTCAGAAAAAAAAAAAAAAAAAAAGAAAAGAACTAAAGTCCAAAACCAACACAGTTCTACAGGGTCACGATGTCCCCAGCCCGTGCCATAGGCAGGTTGGCTTCTAACCTTAGAAACCAACTCACAAAATAAAGAAATACCTTTTGGTCTCAATATCATACCCCCTTTCCTTTCAGGAAGAAACGTTAATATACCCACAGAAAGGAAATATACTTACCTTCTATTAAAGTGCATTACCCCTTGCTCCCTCCTCTTCCCGAACAACAAAGCAGGAGGCGTTGTATAAAAGCGCTTTATTTTAAAATCAGCACATCCTGCGTGTATAAATCAGTTACTCTCCATTTCCAACTTCCATCACCTGAGCTTGAGAGCAGAGCGCGTGGTATTTTTCTGGGCTTAGGGTATAAACTGACATGGCGTTCAAGAACATGTCCAGCGGGCAGAGCCCATCAGGGCAACCCCTCGGCACCTGCTCCTGCAGAAGACACGTAACTCAGCAGCTCCGCTGAGGAGCCTGTTCTTCTGTTTCCAGCTGAGCCCAAAGTTCGGCGAGGCTCTCACCCACGTGGTAGACGTGTGCACACATATTATACACACAGGACGGCTCCATGACCTGGTCAGCTTCCAGAATAAAAGCACTATGCCCTGCTTATAAAAGTCACTCAAAACGTGTTTGTTGAATTGACTGGGAAGAGACAGTCAAGTTATATCCCTGAGCTGGGAGAACCAACAGGCTCGTCCCTGGGGCATGGACGGGCCTCTGCCCTGGACACCAGCCCTGATGAAGCGGCCGACACCTCAGGTGCCAACAGCACACATCACCCCCCAAAGACACCATCAACGATCTCCCAAACAGGCCTCACAGCCAGGAGGCGACACTGACAGGGACACTCAGGAGAAGAGGAGGGGTACCCTGCCCCTCGAAGGAGTCTGCAACAGAACCGGGATAAGGCCCAAGCCCCATCCTGCCACCACCTGACAGGTTCTTCCTGGCCCCTGGGCCACAGCCAGGGGTTGCCCTATGGGACTCAGAGAGCTGACTGTGCCAAGGGAGATTCCACTGGGCCTGAGGAGGGAGACCTGGTGGGTGGGCTCTGGGGCAGGGGCCTCACCCCACCCAACCCCGCCTCAGGGGTCTTACCTTCCCATGGTAATAGAGCTGCACAAACCACTCCTTAGACTCCTGGTGCTGGTAGAGTTCCATAGTCAAGTCAACAGCAAACGGTGGCCATTTGTGGTCAAAAATCCCCAGGGTCATTAAGAGCGGTATGAGGGTCACATCATGAGCCGCGTAGAGGTACAGCTTTCTGCAAGAGGAAAAAGCTCTCCACAATTCTCTGCCTCAGGACTCTGAAGGTCAGGATGTGGCCTGCCTCCTTTAAGTAAGACACGCTTGCCTCAGAAACCAGGTGACATCTAGAAATCAGCTGAGCCTGACTCAGCAAACTCCTTTGCAGTAGATCGTGGGAAGAACCCCTGTTCTCGCTCCCCATGTCTTCATGAGGAGGGTCCCCACCAGAGAAACTCTCCTGGCCTGCTCCTTGCCCCCCCCTCACTTCTCCCTGGTGAGTTTCAAGACGAGACTGCGCATGTGTGGCCTAGGCCCCACCTCTCTTCTCTCTGTGGGTCCTGCCAGCCTATGGGAGTGCTCTTCCTGCTCTCAGCCATGGATGAGTTTAGTAGGGCAAGGTCTGTTCCCTCTTGGGGACGTCTGAAGTTTTGGGGAATTAAGTTTATTTCAAAAGAATATTCATAAGCCCATTTGGCCCGCAACACATCCTCCAAATGGCTTTCATCCGTAGTAAGAGTGCCATTTAATCGACATCTGCCTGACACCAGTAGCCAACTCTTAGGAAAGATCAAGGATTTTATTTATGGACCCCCAACCTAGAAGACCAGCATTGGATGCTGTGGTATTCTAAAGATCCAAGGTGGAGGGTGGTGAGGGGGCAAAAGCCAGCAAAAATGTGCTGTCAGGGCCAGGTGCGGTGGCTCACGCCTATAATCCCAGCACTTTGGGAGGCCGAGACGGGTAGATCACAAGGTCAAGAGATCGAGACCATCCTGGTCAACATGGTAAAACCCCGTCTCTACTAAAAATACAAAAATTAGCTGGGCATGGTGGCACATGCCTGTAGTCTCAGATACTCAGGAGGCTGAGGCAGGAGAATTGCTTGAACCCAGGAGGCGGAGGTTGCCGCGAGCCGAGATCCCGCCATTGCACTCCAGCCTGGGTAACAAGAGCGAAACTCCGTCTCGGGAAAAAAAAAAAAAAAAATGTGCTGTCAGTGCAGGTACTGCAGAGGACATTAAACAGCATTCTCAAGATCTGCTATGATAAATCTCGGCCCGAAGTTCCTGTTTCAACTTACTGTCCCTACGCCTCTTACGCCATCACGAGCTTCTAGCGATGCGTAATCCCACAACGGCATTTCTCCAAAATTCAGCTGAATATCAATCACCTGAGGATCTTGTTACATTGCAGATACAGATTCAATAGTTCAGTCTGGAGTCTGAGAATCTGACACGTTCTTGGACAACAGTGAGGCTGTTTTTCTGCAGACCACGCTTAGCAAGTGCCTAGGACACATAATATTCCACAGCCATAGTCCCAACTTCGGATTCAAGGCTACAAGAGTGGCAATGGAGGCTCACGGGCCACTTTCACCATCATCATCATCATTATTAGAGACAGAGTCTCGCTCTGTCGCCAGGCTGGAGTGCAGTGGTGCAATCTCAGCTCACTGCAACCTCTGCCTCCTGGGTTCAAGCAATTCCCATGCCTCAGCCTCCCAAACAGCTGGGACTACAGGCGCACGCCACCATGCACAGCTAATTTTTTGTATTTTAGTAGAGACAGGGTTTCACCATGTTGGCCAGGATGGTCCCAATCTCCTGACCTCGTGGTCAACCCACCTCGGCCTCCCAAAGGACACTTCCAACATTTTTAAATGCCTTATGGATATCATACCTTCTTTACATTCAATGAAAATGGTTCAAACTACACAATCCATTAAGCAATTATCTTTGTTTTGGACTATTATCATATCAAATCAGTGTGATATCATAATTGCCTACTGTTTGACCTATGTTCAATTAATTAAAAATAAAGAAGAGAGAAAGCAAAAATAAATTTGAGGTTCTTTTCACTAAAATAAAATTTGCTTTTATTTTTTTTCTTTTTGAGATGGAGTTTTGCTCTTGTTACCCAGGCTGGAGTGCAATGGCGCGATCTCGGCTCACCACAACCTCCGCCTCCTGGGTTCAGGCAATTCTCCTGCCTCAGCCTCCTGAGTAGCTGGGATTCAGGCACGCGCCACCACGCCCAGCTAGTTTTTGTATTTTTAGTAGAGACGGGGTTTCACCATGTTGACCAGGATGGTCTCGATCTCTTGACCTCGTGATCCACCCGCCTCGGCCTCCCAAAGTGCTGAGATTTCAGGCGTGAGCCACCGCGCCCGGCTAAAAAAAAATTTTCAAAACATGACAGGAGAGGTAGAGCAGGAAGAAAGGTCAACAGATCATGAACCTCTTTGAGACTGGGGGCCCTGTTAAACCTCTTCCTTCAGTCACTGACAACTTGATTCTTGCCTCACTAAGATCTTGCAGGGTTCCCTGCCTGCAGCCAGAAGTCCTCACGGCCCTCAGGTACACAAAGCAGAGCTGCTGTGCCAGGTACCTGATGTTGTCAGGTGCAGTGGTAGGGTCCACGGCTCTCAGCAGGTTGCTCTCCAGGATGTGGAGGAATGGGCCCACTGCCATCTGAAGACTTTCCCTGTGAAAAGTGAACAACATTCACGTGCCTAGAGGGCACTCAGCTGATTCTGCCCCCAGGACCTTGTAAGTTCAATCAGACAGAGCTGAGAAAAAGGCACGTAATGCACAAGGGCTAGCAAGGGGCCAGAAGGAGAGAGCCGCACTGCGTGCCGTCGGGGGTCCTCTGTGGACAAAGGCTTCCAACGACACAAGCACCAGCACACAGACCCGTTGTGAACAACTGAGATGGGAGGGGCTGGGGAGCCGGGGAGGGGTGACCCACCTAGGATAAACCACCTAGGCCTTGAGGAATGGAAGAAGAAAGCCGACAACGCTGGGAAGGAGAGGGGATAAGAAATTCCAGGAATTCCAGAAGGCCCTTAGAAAACTAATCAGAAGGAACAAGCACATTCTAAAGGTGGTTTCCACTGTGCCGGCCTTCCGTCTTTTGGAGTTTAGACCATAAGGACATTTCTTATTTACATCTTATTTATTGAAGAGAAGCCGCTCAGCGGTCATGCTCCCCGGCTTGGCTCTGTGGCTCCACCACTTTCCTTCTCAGGCCTGTCACGTCACGACCACAGGTGACTACCGCAGGTGAAGGAGTGAACGAAGCCCGCTTACTCTAGAAGAAATGTTTCTCCTCTATCTGCTCATCAGAACAGCCCACCAGCTTCCACGGAGCTTTCAGGGGCCTGTCTCCTCTTTGTTTTTGTGCTTCCTACATTTTTTTTTATCAAAGAGAAACAAAGACCCCTCCCAGAATTTCCAGAAGCCAGTCACTGACCAATGAAAACAAGGTTGCCATGATTGGCTTAGACAAATCCTCATTCATGGTGATTGGGTAAACGGCCATCTTTCAAGTCAAGGTATGTTGCAGCAACGGATGAAGAGCAGGCCACCAACGCTATGCAACATACGCTTTTCAGAAGAACGCGCAGAGGCAAAGCCAAGCTGGATGGCATTGTGAGGCTGTAGCCATTTGTCCCTGAAGCTGTTAGTTTTACAAAACCAGGGCTAATTGGAATGGAAAAGACGATAGACAAGGTCCTGTTTAAAATGATTTACACCAGGGCCGGGCGCGGTGGCTCACGCCTGTAATCCCAGCACTTTGGGAGGCCGAGGCGGGTGGATCACGAGGTCGAGAGATCGAGACCATCCTGGTCAACATGGTGAAACCCCGTCTCTCCTAAAAATACTAAAAATTAGCTGGGCATGGTGGCGCGTGCCTGTAATCCCAGCTACTCAGGAGGCTGAGGCAGGAGAATTGCCTGAACCCAGGAGGTGGAGGTTGCGCTGAGCCGAGATCGCGCCATTGCACTCCAGCCTGGGTAACAAGAGCGAAACTCCGTCTCAAAACAAAACAAAACAAAAACAAACAAAAAATAAATAAAAAATAAAATAAAATGATTTACACCAGAATAAAGCAAACTACACCACCGGCCAACTCTGATCAATTTTGGTAAATAAATTTTATTGGCACACAGCCGTGTCTATTTGTTGGTACACTGTCTCTGGCTGCTTCATGTTACAAGGGCAGAGATGAGTCGTTGTAACAGAAACTGGATGATCTACGCAGCTTAAAATATTTACTAAGAGTGTGCGTGCTGTGTGTGTGTGTGTGTGTGTGTGTTGTTGCTGTTGTTATTGATAAAGAAAGGCAGCAAGTAATAATTTAGGTATGGTGGAGCCCCTCTGCAAACAGAAAAGGGAAGCTGGCAAGTCCCAGGGAGTGGCAGGAAGCTATGTAGCTTGGCAGGAACCTTCTGGATGCCCTAGGCTTGCACGCAAGTGGACACACTGACTCTGAGTGGAAGGAATGCAGTCAGGGGCTCTTATCCTTAGGCAACCAGCCATGCTGATTCTTGAACTGTTAGATGCCTTCCTCCCACTCATCTTTCCCAGGACGCCTTCCCACCTCCCCTCCTCTATCAAGTCAAGTCACGTATTTTTAGTGCAAGCTGAACGCATTCAATCAATCAGATAAAAAAGGTGTCTTCCGAAATTTGGTAAGAGAAAATCTTTCCATTCTGGTAGTCAGGAAACAGACCTTCTAGAAACAGAACCCTACTAAGTGCTAGTAATAAAGCAAAAACACAGAACAGGCCGGCAGTGGATCTGGGTTCAAGCTCTGGCTCTGCCACTGGGCAGGCAGTATCTCCAAGCCTCAGTTTCTTTATCTACAAAGCCAGGGGGAAAGGTATCTCATTCTCTTCACAGTGAGAATGTGAAAATCATTTGTCAATTGTAACATGAGGAATAAAGAGAGAAATACATATTCTTTCCTCGGCTCCCCCAACCCAAATCCTTTAAACCTTAAAGCGAAATGCAAAAGGCAAGTGATAAAGTCCGGAGCGGGGTGGCTCCTGGTTCTGCATAACGGGAAACAGAAGCACTAGGCCACCAGTCCCAGCTGCAGAAGGCCAAGGACCTGGGGCCTATTGGCAGGCGGACAGAGTGAGGTTCAGCCTCCTTACACACAGAGACATCAGCTGCCAGGTGGGAGTGGGCCTGATGAACTCCTGTGCCCCGTACACTTGGGTGTCTGACCAAGCCTGACTTCACGCCAGCCATGAGAGGCCCCTCACCTGTCTTCCGTCTGCAGTACGTACAAGGATGTGTCCACAGCTCGCTGTTCAATTATCCGTGCAAATCTCTTCAGCATGGGGCAGCTTGGGAGGCTGTGTGCCTGAAAGGGCCACAGGTAGTTTCAGAAAAAAATGCTTCCCAGCTACTGATTCTAGCAGCTGATCAACTTTCACGGAACCTGCAGGAGCCCGTCTTCTCCTAGCTCAAGAAGCTATGTCTCTAAACCTCTTCCAAAGCTATTACTAGATATATGGTGGCCAGGAAAAAAAAGGGGGTGTCTTCCCTTTCTGACGGCTCCCCATCCACTCCAAAATGAAAAGCATTGGTAATTTTTTTTTTTTTTTTTTGAGACAGAGTCTCACTCTATTGCCCAGGCTAGAATGCAGTGGTGCGATCATGACTCACTACAACCTTCGCCTCCCAGGTTCGAGGGATTCTTCTGCTTCAGCCTCCCAAGTAGCTGAGACCACAGGTGCGCGCCACCACACCCAGCTAATTTTTGTGTTTTTAGTAGAGACGGGTTTCACCATATTGGCAAGGCTGGTCTTGAACTCCTGACCAGCGTGATCTGCCCATCTCCGTCTCCCAAAGTGTTGAGATTACAGGCATGAGCCACCACACCTGGCCTGTATTCTTTAGCTTAAAAAAAAAAAAGATGAATTAAATACAAAGCAAGAAATTCATAAATTCCTACTTGACCTTCATTTTCCCCAAAATGACTTCTAAAAAATATGCCATACGGCTACATGATACGAACTCTTGCCTTCTAACCTTAAACCCGTTTTACACATAAGAGCAAGGTGCATTTCTGCCTTAAGCGTACACTGTCATTTTATTTTCACAAGAGAAGGAGGAAGGAGCCTATACAGCTTTGGGTGTCCAACTTTTGTACCTAGAGAAACATTTCCCATTGTTCGTCTTCTTTATGTATTTATTACAGAAAAAAGATTACACAGCTAAATAAGCTTGAGGAAAACAGACTTAAAGATCAACCACTTTTCTTTATTAAGGGTATCTCAGATTTTTAAAATATGCTGATGTACATATAGTACTCTCAAGAAGTGATACAATAAATAGGGATTCCAAAACTCCTAGACCCCATCCATCCCCCTGCCCATTACCCCACCTGCCCAAACACACTCCTGCATATCCAGTGTTCTGGGGAACACGCCTCAAGAAGTTCTGCTCGAGAGAGCTCAGCGTCTGTGTTCCTGACTGGGTGAGGAGCCCCCCACGGCTCCCTATCCCTCAGTCCCCACATCCATTCTATCTACAGGTCCTATTACAGTTGCCTCCAGACCAGACCTCTGCCCACTTCTCTCCACCCACTTCTCACTCAGGAGTCAGCCCACCAAGGGACATGTTATCGCACGCTCCCCAACCCCAGGTCTCACCTGCTCAGCAGCCACATTGTCCAAGAGGATGAGGAAGTCTACTTCATCACTCCTGTCAAGGCCCATCCCTTCCTTCACCTTTTTCAGATCCTCGGAGATTCCTGGCTGTAAAGACGCAGCCTGCCTCCGGCCTCTGACAAAATATAAAAAGTAATGCCTTATATTCTATAGTGATTAACGGTTTACAAAGTGTGCTTCGCACTTAGGATATCACTTAATCCCTATAACAACCCACTGGGGTTAGCCAGTATTATCCCAGTGTTATGGATGAGTAAACTAAGACTCTATTAGGTCAAATGACTTGTAAACATAAGTCAGCAACTCCCATGGTTAGGATGAAAGATGAATTTTCCAGATCTCACTCTAGCATTTGCATTGTATCAAACAGGATGCAGGCAAGGCCCAAGTCTGTCTGAAAACAGCATTCTCTTTTCTTTATGGAATAAATCCATATAGTATTAAATACCATAGCCTTTGTGTAGCCTACAGATACTTGATAACTGAAAATGTCATCAGCCCAAACTGCTCTATGCTATGCAGAAACGTGCTGGTAAGAGAAGGGACGTCTGTGCCACCCTGGGCTTGTGCACCTGGGTTTGCAGGTCAAAGACAGTCTCAGTCATCTTTCATTGAACCTGCTGGTTTCCTCATCTGCCCCACCTGAGAGCCTGGGGTTGTCAGGAGGATAATACTGTGTGAGTGGCAAAGCCCCACTCGTGGCTATATGTATCATCTGTCTAGCCCGGCGTGCAGCTCTTCCCAGAATTCCTAACCTTCACCATGAGTCTGTCACTGTGAACGAGACTTCTCTTCCAAGACAGCTGATGTCACACCTAAGTGTAATTTAAACCTTCCCATCCATTATCCACCAGTAGGGTTGGCCTGGGCAGGCCCTCAGTACAGAGTTCTGCCAGCAAAGGTGGTAAAAGGCTGTCCCCTGCTGGTGAGCAGGAACCCAGAGGCAGTTACCTGGTTCTCTGCCTCAGGCTCCAGCAGTTTTGGTAGTTGGGATACAAGACTTCCGAGTGTGCTTCATCAGTGTGGATGATGATGGGTCCTGGAAGAAATGCAGGGAGCACAGGCAGGCAGAGGCTTCAGCTTGCTCTTCCCAGCATCTCCACCCCCTTCTTCTCTCGCTTTGTCTAGAGATGGAGCAGAGATCTGCTCCGAGAGGCAGATCATCAAGGTTACTCCTTAAGGACAGTGAACGCCTTCAACAGGGCCTGGCCCTGCCATAGGGGGTCTCCTATAATCTGAGCAATGGAAAAAGTAAGTCGCAGCAGCCTTGTTCTGCCTAGCACGAGCCCTCCTATGGGGCCACAAATAGATCAGAGCAGGTAATAGACCTGAATCAGACTGGCAACTCCCTGACCCCTTCCAAACAATCCCTGCTGTAAAGCACTGCCAGCACCTGGGCATTCTAATAAAGAACAACGTTATCAGACCAAAAACACCTTCTTGCTTCCTGCAGCCGTATCTTAGAGGCCACGTTGGTGATTTATCACACAACGAACTGAGACAAGTGGACACAAGACCACAGAACCTCCCAGACCCCACAGCCTTGCCCAAAATAAAACGCCAGGCTTCTAGATGAATTGCTGGTCTAACCAAAGATCTAACCAAATGAACTTCAATGTTTCTTCTGTACTTCATGGCAGCTCACTGCTGCTCAGAGCTCCTCGGGACCCTTGTCTCCTCCCATCAATGCCAGAAGGTGTTCTAGCACCTTCCCATGCTTTGCTCTGTGCCAGAGACGGCAAGGGCCTGAGGCAGTTCTTTCCCCACACCCCTCAAGCCTGATGGCAAAAGAAATAGCTTCCCAGCAGCAATTTGGGATCCACTGAGGTCACTCCACAAGTGTGATCAGCTGAATCGAAGTCCCAAAGAGGTATTTATTCCCAAATTACTGATAGTCAGAACCGAGGGCTTTAAAAGTAGCCTATAACTTGACTAGAATATCAGAATTCACACACACATCATTGGTCTGGACCGAAGAAGAAACCAGACTGAAAGTCATGAGTTTAGTCTTCAGTTTACAACCAACCAGCTGAGTTGCCTGGGGGAGTCATGACCATTCTCTGGGGTTCATCTGTAAATGGAAGGGGTGGAACTATATAAGCGACAGAACCCCCCCACCCTGCAACTATAACGTAAAGTATGGTAATAGAAGGAGAGGTGCTGACGGCCGCAAGGTGGACATCCAAGGCACTGTCCACTGCGTGTCCCGTCCCCTCCTTTTCTGTACTTCCTGAGACCGCTCTGAAGGATCCTGGTGGTTCTGCAGCATGCGTTGTGAAAAGCGCAAACCAAATGCTGCCTCCAGATACACATGTCCTCAAAGAAACAGCTGAGCATAAAAGGAAAAAGGAGGATTCGGAACCGAAGCTGCCAGAGTTTGAATCCTAATTCCACTCTTTCCACTATTCACCAGTTCTGTGTACCTGGGCAAGTCGTTTAGCCTCTCTGTGTCTTGTTTCTCTTATCCGTTAAAGGGGATAACAATACCTCACTCATCGGGTTATTACAAGAATCAGACGAGGTAATATATGTGAAGTTCTTCGAACAGAGTTTGCTGCATACATTGGCCCTCCATGTCCTTGAGTTCCACATCCATGGATTCAAGCAACCATGGGTTAACAGTATTTGAGGAAAAAAAGAACAATACGAAATAACACAATAGAAATCACATAAATTAGAAAACAGCCCAGGATAATACACAGCGTTCATACTGTAGTGGGTATTATAAGTAATCTGGAGACGATCTGAGGTACATGGGACGAAGGACATAGGTTATATGCAAAGCTATGCCACTTTACGTAAGACACTTGGGCATCTGTAGATGTTGGTATCTGCCAGAGGTGAGGGTTGTCCTGGAACCAATCCCTTTTGGATACTGGGGAATGACTGTACTAAATCCTTTTTGTGATAGAATAACTATGACTTAAACCTGTAATATAACACTAATAATATTATAAACCTCTAATATCTGGAGTCTGATATTGGTGTCTGGATCTTGGACCCACAGCTTACGATAAATAAGGCACACTTGAGTAGACATATGTACACAGAGCACATGACTGGCTAAAGGGGCAGACCAGCAATCTCCAGCTTTCCCCACAGCCTGATTTGCTGTAGCTCACGTGTAACTTCTGGGATTTTTCTAGGATTTTACCCCTAAAGCAGTATCCCAAAGTTGCACCACTTCCATTAACAGCGGCACCTTCTGGGATTCTTTTCTTTATTCAAGTTCCTTCCCATAGGAAAGGCATGGAAGTAGCTAGGAATGAAGCCAAACTGGAGCCCCAACACCCGTGGGTCCAGTACAGGGAGCTGCTACCCAGACAGCCGCACCTGACGCTAGAGATTTCCTTCCCTGCTAGAAACCTGGGGCATTCTCAGCCTGGGACCTGCTAAAGAGAATGTTGCCACCAAGAAACATCTTTCCTTCTCAGTAGCACTTCCGACGTGTCTGAAAGATCTTGGGGTCTTTCAGAAGCTGAGCAATTGAGAGCTTTCAGAAGATCGGGTGCTGTGGATCATTCAAGGCCTCCCAAGAAGTAAGGGGGAACCCATCCTGCTTTATGTTACCTAGACACGTAGTGTTTGTGTACAGCAGCCAACTACAGCCAGAATTAGCCGTAGCATCCAACCCAGCTGGGGTGAAATCAGACTCCCCTTTCCTGAAGGTTCTATTATTCTACATATTTCTTAAAAAGTGTGATGGAAATTGTGTTTCTATTTGAGATACTGCCAAAAAAGCTAAACAAAGTAGCAAGCACCTTTGCTTTACGGCACCTTTTTAGTGAGGTCACGATGATCCAAAATTCAGACCAGTGATTAAATGTAAATTCGAACCAATTACAAATGACAAAGTGCAGCTTCTTGTGATGACCAAAGGCTCTCAACACAGGAGATCCACAAGGGGAAGTAATTAACGCAGTCCATGGGGATGAAAAGGTTGGGAACCACAGACTGCAACCATTCAGGGGCTGAAGGTGTCCAAGCCCAAACTCGATGGACTTTCTCAACCAGGAAAGCCTAGACAGAACGCTGTTTATGCTATGGACGATCACCAAGATCAGGGCAGTAGCAGCGGGACTGGGTCCCAGCTAAGTGTCCTTCCTTTTCAGCCGTGTCTCACCTAAACAAAAAGCCCCCTCGATTGTTCATAAAACATGGTCAGGACCGCCTTGTGCAGCTTGTGTAGAAGGCTGACGGGAGACCCCAGGAGCCAGAGGCAGATCAGAGGAGCTGGCACGCTGCCGCCGCTGTTGAGGGCAGGCCAGCAGGGGGAGCATAAGGCCGGGCAGGGGAGGGCCCACTGGACTAGGCACACACTGGAAGTCACACACGCAGGAGAAAAATCAAATCAATGGAACAGGCACCAAGAAAGAGACAGGGGCTTTGGAAGTGAGAAGCAAGAGCCCCTCAGGACAGGGACTGAGTGTGGGACCTCAGATACGAACCTTCTTTCTGACATTGGAAAAGCCCAGCTAGCAAACAACGGGTGGACTCCAGATTCCGAAATATGTTGGTGGAACGAATACTGAAAAAAATTACAGGATAGTGACACTCGCAAAAGGAGTATTTAAATATCTACACTTTATTCCACAGAGGCCCCAGGGGGTCTTTCAAGAGGATCTAGGAGAGCTATGGGGCTAGGAAGAACGCTTTACTTCTCTGTGGGATGTCTGCCCCTAAGAGACTCGAAGGCCAATGAATGTGACCTTCAGAAACCACCCATTCACAGCATCCTATGACACAAGTAACTGCATCATGACAAGCTGTCCCCCAGACTACCTTGGGTGAGAGTGGGGACCATCTTGGGCTGTCAGGACAGGTATCCTCATGCTCAAGACCTTAAATCAAGCGCAACATCCATCCCTTTTCAAGTGACTCACAAGACCTCCTGTGGGTGGAAGGTCGGTGAAAGAAAGGCAACGTCTTCTACATAGTTCTTCCTCAGTCTCTCTCCCAGCGTGAACATCTGCTGCATGCCCACCTTGGTCAGCTGCCCCGCAAACATGCCCCCCTGAAGTAGGGAAGAAAGAGAAGGAAGAATGAAAACACCCGACAGCCTGCTGAACTCAGCCCAGAGAAAAGCACCCGAGCTTTGCAGTGGGGCTCCCCAGAGCAAGGAAGCATTGCTCACCTTCAGGATGGTCTCCTGGTATTGAGAGTCGTAAGGAGAAGGTGGTTTCGGACCGCCAAGCAGATTGGTGACTGCGTAATCACACTGAGTTTGGGGTGGGACCTCTAATAGCTGGGGGTTCCACTCTACCTGTTATGACCACAAACAACAACAACAACAAACACATTGTTTAAAAACGTTTCTTGAAATTCACAGCATTAACATCTAGCAGCACTGAGAACACATGGCTGGAATCACCGATAACTAGGCCTCCAACCTGCCCATGGGAAGGAAGGAAAGAAATATTAGCTAAAATTAAGGGAAGAAAAGACGGTGACTTCTTATTCCAGGTGTCCTTAGCCCAAGTCCTGTTACTGCTACACTGGTAATGACTGCTAAGGGGCTACTCCGGCACTTAGCCCACACTGAAGTCAAGGGAAGAAGTGGCCAGAACGCCTGACATGCAGACATATGGTGAATGAACGAAGAGATGGATGAAAGAAATATGGTATCGGTGACCATATGTGCGTAAGAATTTATAAGCAATTAATCTGGAGGTTTCTATGCCCTATCCCAGCTTAAGGATTCTACCTAATGTCCCTTGTAACTACTACATATTTCTCCTTCTTCATGCAATTCATTAAAAAAAGCTACCATCTAAGAAGGTGTGGCTTTTTCATCATCTTCCATTATTCCTTGCAATCTGGCTCCTGCCCCAACTGTGCTGTATGGATTTCAAAACCTCACTAGTGGCCACAGGTCTCACAGCTCCAACTGTCCATAAAGCTCTGACACTCATGGCATCGGATGTGATGCTTGCAATTTTAAAAACAAGTCTTCTCTTCTAATCCCATAGACCAGCGTCTCTTCCCAATCGACTATGTCTCTCAATGTTACCGCAGGTCTCCCAGGCTCCAAACCTCAAGCCTTTGGCTCCCTGTGGCTCCACCATCCCCACGCCAAGCCGTTCATCACTGGCTAGAAGAAAAGTCCCTCCCAACGGTCCTTCCATGATCTTATTGCAGAGGGTAAACCTTATTACTGCAGGCAAAAGCCTGACAGACTGTTCCTTTGTACCTGCACAATCCATCCATCCATGGCCACCTAATCTTTTTGGAAAAATTTCTTTTTTATTACATTTAAATATTTTATTTTTAATTGACAAATCATTGTATATTTTATATATTTATGGAGTACAATGTGATGTTTTGATATGTTTACATTTGATATATGATTAACTAATGTAAACAAAATCCATCAGCTCACATACTTTCTTTTCTTTTTTTTTTTTTGAGACAGAGTCTTGCTTTGTCACCAGGCTGGAGTGTAGTGGCGCAACCTCGGCTCACTGCAACCTCCGCCTCCCAGGCTCAAGCAATTCTCCTGCCTCAGCCTCCCGGGTAGCTGGGACTATAGGGGTGCACCACCATGCCCAGTTAATTTTGTTTTTTGTATTTTTAGTAGAGACGGGGTTTCACCGTGTTGGCCAGGATGGTCTCGATCTCTTGACTTCATGATCCACCCACCTCGGCCTCCCAAAGTGCTAGGATTACAGACTTGAGCCACTGCGCCTGACTCATACTTTCATTTTCATGTGGTGAAAATATGTAAAGTCAACCTTTTAGTAACATAGGCACACATTATTTTATTGCTCTTTATAGATATTGCATTTTTTACAAATTGAAGGTTTATAGTAACTGCATTGAGCAAGTCTCCCAGTGACATTCTCCCAACAGCATGTGCTCATTCATGTTTCTGTGTAAAATCTGGTAATTCTCATCATATTTCAAACTTTTCCATTATTAAATCTGTCAAAGTGATCTATGATTTGTGATTTTTTTTCTTTTTGAGATGCAGTCTGGCTCTGTCGCCCAAGCTGGAGTACCGTGGCATGATCTTGGCTCATCCTCCCACTTCAGCCTACCGAGTAGTGCCGAGTACGGGCATACACACCAACACGCCCAGCTAATTTTTGTGTTTTTTTGTAGAGACATGTTTTGCTATGTTCCCCAGGCTGATCCTGAACTCTGTGATCTTTGATGTTACTATTTTAATTGTTTTGGAGTGCCACAAACCACATCCGTATAAGATGGCAAACTTAATCAATAAATGTTGTGTATTTTCTGACTGCTCTGATGACTGGCTTTCCCCCATCTCTCTCCCTCTCCTCAGGCCTCATTTCCTAAGACACAACAATATTAAAATTACGGCAGTTAATAACCCTACAATGGCCTCTAAGTGTTCAAGTGAAAGGAAGAGTTGCAAGTTTCTCACTTTAAATCAAAAGCTAGAAATGATTAAGCTTAGTGAAGAAGACATGTAGAAAGCTAAGATAAGCCAAAACCTATGCCTCTTGCACCAAACAATTAGTCAAGTTATGAATGCAAAGGAAAAGTTATTGGAGGAAATTAAAAGTACAACACTGATGCACACGCCAACACTAAGAAAGGGAAACAACCTTACTGATAACGTGGAGATACTCAATGCAGAAGAAACAGCCTATATCCAAAGAAGATCCCAGCTAGGATTTTCACAGCTAGAGAGAAAAAGTCAATGCCTGTCTACAAAGCTTCAAAGGACAGGCTGACTCTCATTAGGGATTAATGCAGCTGGTTTCTTTAAGTTGAAGCCAAGGCTCATTTACTATTCTATAAATCCTACAGCCCTTAAAAATTACGCTAAATGTACTCTGACTGTGCTCTATAAATAGAACAACAAAGCCTGTACGGCAGCACATCTATTTACAGCATGGTTTACTGAATATTTTAAGCCCACTGTTGAGACCTACTGCTCAAAAAAGAAAATTGATTCCAAAATATTACTGCTCATTGACAATGCACCTAGTCACCCAAGGGCTCCAATGGAGGTGTACAAGATTAATGTGGCTTTTGTGCTGCTTAAACAATGACCATTCTGCAGCCCATGGCCCAAGGAGTAATTTTGACTTTTAAATCTTTATTATTTAAGAAATACATTTCGTAAGGCTATTATTGCCTAGATCGTGATTCCTCTGATGAATCTGGGCAAAGTAAATTGAAAATCTTATGGAAAGAATTCACCATTCTAGATGCCATTAAGAATATCTAGGGCTGGGTGCAGTGGCTCACGCCTGTAATCCCAGCACTTTGGGAGGCTGAGGTGGGTGGATCACAAGGTCAAGAGATCGAGACCATCCTGGTCAACATGGTGAAACCCCGTCTCTACTAAAAATACAAAAAGTTAGCTGGACATGGTGGCATGTGCCTGTAGTCCCAGCTACTCAGGAGGCTGAGGCAGGAGAATTGCCTGAACCCAGGAGGCGGAGGTTGCGGTGAGCCGAGATGGCGTCATTGCACTCCAGCCTGGGTAACAAGAGCGAAACTCCGTCTCCAAAAAAAAAAAAAAAGAACATCTATGAGGAGGAGGTCAAAATAGCAACATTAAGAAAAGTTTGGAAGCTTTGATTCCAACCCTCATAGATGACTTTGAAGGATTCAAGACTTCAGTGGAAGAATACTGCAGATGTGATGGAAATAGCAAGAGAACTATAATTAGATGTGGGACCTTAAGTTTTAACTGAATTGCTGCAATCTCATGATAAAACATGAATGCATGAGAAGTTACTTTGAAGAAGTGGTTTCTTGAGAGGGAATCTAGTCCTGGGGAAGATGCTGTGAACACTGTTGGAATTACAATGGATTTATTACATAAACTTAATTGATAAAACAGTGGCAGAGTTTGAGAAGATTGACTCCAATTTCAAAAGATGTTCTACTATGGATAGAATGCTATGAAACTGCATCACAAGCTACAGAGAAATCTTTCATGACAGGAAGAGTCTATCAATGTGGCAAACTTCACTGTTTCTTTTTTTAATTTAGTTTTATAAAATAGAATTTTTATTTTTATTTTAAAAACTTTATAAAGTAAAATTTTTATAAAATAATTTTATAAAACAAAATCACTGTTTATTTTTAAAAATTGCCACAGCCACACCAACGTTTAGCAACCATTACCCTGATCAGTCAGCAGCCATCAACATCAAGGCAAGACCCTCCATTGGAAAAAGATCATGACTCACCAAAAGCTCAGGTGATCACTAGCACTTTTTAGCAATAAAGCATTTTTAAATTAAGGTAAGAACATTTTTAGACATGCTATTGCATAATTAATAGGCTACAGAATAGTGTAAACATAACTTTTTTTTTTTTTTTTGAGACTGAGTTTCGCTCTTGTTTCCCAGGCTGGAGTGCAATGGCGCGATCTCGGCTCACCGCAACTTCCGCCTCCTGGGTTCAGGCAATTCTCCTGCCTCAGCCTCCTGAGTAGCTGGGATTACAGGCACGCGCCACCATGCCCAGCTAATTTTTTTGTATTTTTAGTAGAGACGGGGTTTCACCATGTTGACCGGGATGGTCTCGATCTCTGGACCTCGTGATCCACCCGCCTCGGCCTCCCAAAGTGTTGGGATTACAGGTGTGAGCCACCGCGCCCGGCCATGTTTCTTATGACTGGAATTTTCTTTCCTTATTCATCTAAGACTTTCGTTCATTCCATACGACTCAGCTTAAATGTTCCCAGAAATCTTGATCACGGCCTTACGCTTTCACAGCAGCTTCAGTGGCTCTCCTTAGTCGCCTTTACCAAAGTGTATTAAACGAGCCCCTTTACTGGTCTGTCCTGTTCAGGAGACTTGGCTTCCTGAGAACAGAGACTGGGTCATCTATTGACCTCTGAGCAAAGGGCCTCACACACAGTAGGTACAATTAACAGCTCCAACAATTGGCCAGCTCCTGTGGAAGACACCCATCTTGAGAAAACTTGACCCTGCCTTTCCTGGGTTTTCAAGTTAGTAAAGAAAAAAGGGAAACAAGGCCGGGCGCGGTGGCTCACGCCTGTAATCCCAGCACTTTGGGAGGCCGAGGCGGGTGGATCACGAGGTCGAGAGATCGAGACCATCCTGGTCAACATGGCGAAACCCCGTCTCTACTAAAAATACAAAAAATTAGCTGGGCATGGTGGCACGTGCCTGTAATCCCAGCTACTCAGGAGGCTGAGGCAGGAGAATTGCCTGAGCCCAGGAGGCGGAGTTTGTGGTGAGCCGAGATCGCGCCATTGCACTCCAGCCTAGGTAACAAGAGCGAAACTCCGTCTCAAAAAAAAAAAAAAAAAACTTACTAGAAAAAAGGGAAACTGAGAATGTAAATGAGAGCAATACCATAACAGAAGCTGACATGTGCCAGAAACCATATGAAGGCCATAGCTGTTCAAAGGCAATACAGACCTTCTCTTCTGGCTGGGGATTCAGGAGAAGTTTCATTGAGGGAATGGCATTTTAAATGAATAGCATTTAGACAAGCAAATACCTGTACTTATAAAGGGTGGCATGCACAATTCCAAAAATAACTAGAAAGCTTGAGGAAAGCAGAGATGGGGAAGAATGTGTATGGCAAATAAGTGGATTGGTTTGCCTCAGCCTGGGAATGGTTATCCAATTGTTAAATCAGAAAATACCCAGTCAAGTTTAACTTCAGATGTGTATACATGAAGGCAAAAACTAGAATTTCTCTAGTCAAAGTAGGAGTGGGAACCCACAGCCCCGGCCACTCAGCATCCTGTTACTTAGCCCAGGAGCTTCACAGAAGGAGTTTGAAAGCTGGCAGCATATATCACAAGTCGAATGGGCAGACTAGATGCAGAAAAGCCCATTTTGAGACGTTAGCAATAGTCTACATGAGAGCCTAAGTCTCATCTAAGGCAGCAGGAATTAGACTTGGCAAGCGAGTAGATAAAAGCTTTATTGGGGGCGGGGTGTCAGCAGGTAAAGAAGACACAGAACAACAACAACAAAAAAAAAGGCTACTTTGAATTTTGAGCCTAGTGATGGAGCTATTCCTTGACTAAAACTAAAACCAAGATAGCAAAACAGGTGGAAAGCTGATTTCCGTTTTGGACATTTGGAAACACCTCCTTTATGCTCCCAGCGCACCCAGCATATTCCCTTAATTGATATCTGTTACCTCGCTCCTTTATCACACTGAAAATTCCTTTAAAGGCAAGATTGAATTATCCATCCTGGTAGTTCCAGTGGTCAGCACGGGGCCCGACACAAAGGTCCGCAGGGCCATTCAGCCTCGCCGAGAAACCTGTCAGACACATTCCCCAAGAGAGGACCTTCGCTGTTTCCTAGGAGGCTGGAGTCGAGGTTACATCACGTCTAGAGCGCAAGTTTTCCGATTTTCAAGAATGGACGACACGTCTGGTTCATACACTAGTGTCCACCTCAAATACACACTCTCGTTCTCATTCCTGGTCTTCAGCTTCCTGGATAGTAGCAAAAACTAACTTGATAATTTTACTTATTTTATGTATACCCCATCTTCAAGAGGTAACAAAGCAGATACAGCAAAACTTAAAATACACTAAAACAACCAATTCAAAGTAGGTAACAAACACAAAAGCAAACAAATGTAGGTACCAAAAAAAAAAAAAATGGATGCAGTAACACAATTACTAAACTATGTATATCATGAAGATCTTTAGGCTTACTATAGGTGGGCCACAGATTTGGCATCCAGCTTCGTTTTAAGTAAACAAAGAAATTTGATCGGCTAGACTAGCTTAAAGACAAAAGCAAGCCAATTGTTCAGGAGAAGCACACTATTTTTTCTTTAAGTTGAAAACGCATTTAATCGTCCCAATGAACTCACTGTAAAGTTGAAAAACTGTAAGTCAAACCATTACGGACTGTCTGTGCTTTGAATTAGTATTTCACCGCGTCTTATACGCAGCGTAAGATGTTTAAAAACCTTACGATAATGTCTTAGACCTTTTGTGTTGCCAGGAAGGAACATCTGAGGCTGGGTAATTTATAAAGCAAAGAGGTTATTTGGTTACAGTTCTGCAGGCTCTCCAAGAAGCATGGTGCTCCTGATGAGGACCTCAGTCTGTTTCCACACACTTTACCA
This sequence comes from Saimiri boliviensis, assembly GCF_048565385.1. Classification (NCBI taxonomy): domain Eukaryota; kingdom Metazoa; phylum Chordata; class Mammalia; order Primates; family Cebidae; genus Saimiri; species Saimiri boliviensis. The sequence goes on along the minus strand of NC_133467.1, from coordinate 41,247,358 downwards.
GTGCTCACCATTTCTAATGCTAACCGACAAACTGCTCCCAAGGGTCCTCATAAAGAGGATAGAGTAACATAATGAACATCTTTTCAGTAGTCACAGAAATGAGTTCTGTGGGATTGTTTCTCCTAGCTCTCTCAACACAGAATGACAGTCTCTTACCAAAGCACATTTCAGCAAAGGCAATTCTCTACTGGGATTCATATACTACATTCCAGTTAAAAGAAAAAAATCTACATAAAAGTAAACAAAAACCTACCAGGTATAGATTTTTTTTTTTTTTAAGCAATCGCATTAAACCTTGTCTGTACACTGGTATGACTAGCACATTTTTTAAAAGTTCCTGATGCCCGAGTTCCTACCTGGAAGAATCACATTTAGATTATCCCCCTAAAAGTGGGGTCTCTACTTTTTTTAATGCTCTTCAGTCAAGCTAATTCTCAAGTTTCACCAGAGAGTCTTTTACACTGTCTGGATGCCCTAGGCCAATTACATTAGAATTTTTGGGAGGGAGACCCTGGCATATGTGTATCTTAAAGCTTCCCAGTTGACTTCAGGGTTCCATCAAAGAACCACAGACCCAGAAAAATGGGGGGACTGACTGGCACATCCCTCATGCAATGCTTCTTGAATATCACTTCTTTTAGCTGAGGTTTGGAAAGGTACTAAGCAATGAAAGATACTGACATTATGTTTCCCAGCTCATCTATATTATCAAATAAATAATGACCCAAATGTCTTAATCAACAGTGAAGCTAGGTAGGTTGGACTTTATAAAAACAGAGAAACCTCCCTGGGTGGAGGCCATCTTGCCACCCAGGGGAGTTGAGGGAAGCCTGAAAGCAGTGCCAAATCTTTTCTTTTGATAATGCATTTGGACCTAGTCTAATGATCAGGAAAAAAAAAAAAAATGGTCAATCAAGTTCCATATTTTTATTTTCGAAGCACAATCTTTTAACAAAACAGGTTAAACCAACAGCCATTCAAGCCATAAGACAACAACCCAATAAAACATCTAATTTTGGGGGGTTTTGTTGTTACTGGTTTTTTTTTTTTTTTCAGATGGAGTCTCGTGCAGTGGTGCGATCTCGCCTTGGTGCGATCTCGCCTTGGCTCACTGCAACCTCTGCCTCCTGGGTTCAAGTGATTCTCCTGCCTCAGCCTCCTGAGTAGCTGGGATTACAGGCACCCACCACCACACCCGGCTAATTTTGGTAGAGACAGGGTTTCACCATCTTGGTAAGGCTGGTCTCGAACTCCTGACCTCGTGATCCACCTGCCTTGGCCTCTCAAAGTGCTGGGATTACAGGTGTGAGCCACTGCACCCGGCCAAAACATCTAGTTTTAAACCATGCTACTTTCTGAGAATTTGTGAGATAGCTGAATGAAGTGACTTGTCACATACATCAATCTATAAACCAGTCAGAAATCAGGAAACATGTACCAAAGACAAACATATTGTTGCCAGGCAGTACCTTCTGACTATAATTAATAGCAGAACCAAGAAGATTAAAAAATCCCAATAATGGCTGGATCCCAGCCCTTTGGAGGCTGAGGCAGGTGGATCACAAGATCAAGAGATTGAAATCATCCTGACCAACATGGTGAAACCCGCCTCTTCTAAAAATACAAAAATTAGCTGGGCGTGGTGGCGCACACCTGTAGTCCCAGCTACTTGGGAGGCTGAGGCAGGAGAATTGCTTGAACCCAGGAGGCGGAGGTTGCAGTGAGCAAAGATAGGCCATTGCACTCCAACCTGGAAACACAGCGAGACTCTGTTAAAAAAAAAAAAAATCACATTTAGATTATTCCCCAAAAGCTGAATCTTGAAATGAATACCTGACAGAGAATATCCAGAAACAAGTTTTAAGAGGCTAATATTTGTTCATAGTCTAAACTGAGAGTTGGTCACCCCTGACTTTTATGCACAAGACTTTATACTAAATAACCAAAGATGTTTAAGGCATCTGCCTAAAGTCTGGAGAATATGAGCAGAGAGGAGAGATAATATGCCTTCTGTAATTACAACGTCAGGCCATGGATTCGGATGCTATTTTGTGGCTACGCAGACTGAAAATGAATGAAGCTGGTATTCTAAGCTACAGTGGCCCCTTCAACCATAAAGGCAGAAGATACCCATCACGACACCCTCTCTCCTTTAGGAATAAACCTCTAAAAGAATCTAAATCTTTTCCTAGGGCCTTCAGGGTGTATACGTCTGGTACATACCAGGTCTAGGCCTATACATGCCAAGTTTTACTCTCCAAAGCTGCTGATAACTTTGTCTTCTATGTGAATATAATATATATTCCTATATATGATTCCCCAGCCCTCTGTACCAAGAATAAATAGAGAAGAATTGGGGGGAGGGGAGCATCAGGGATGGGATGTGTACAAAATTATAAGGAAAATTTAGTGATCTAATATAAAAAGGCAAAGTAAGAGGCTGAAAAAGATCAAAGAATCAAAATGAAACAAGAAATCCCAGTACCAGAGAGCAAGTGGGATAGCCAGAGAAAGGCTAACAAGAAACCTGGTGATAGAATTAAGTGCCTTCCAAATGTATTTATTAATGTGGAAAATGCTTTAGAAGTTTAATTTCATTGCAGCCAACTTTGAAAAATGTCCAGTTGTACAATGTAAAGACACAATCCTGAAGGGTTCTAGAAAGCCACTGTGATTATGAAGAGTACACCTAACTTCAATTTTGGACAATCTGTTTGACCTGCTCTAACATCAACCTGGAAGACCAATGACACAAAAGCACTCCACAGGTGTGACACCAGGGGTCTGGGGATTTCAGGTGGCTTGTTCCTCTTCACCAGGCCTTTCTGTTATGAAAAGCCACATCCAGGAAAGATAATCATTAAAAAAAAAAAAAAAAAACTATCGGCACATGAGTCATAATTATCCTGACAAAACCAGACAGATTTTAAGACATTACAGCCACAAACTAGACCATTTTTAATTTTTTCCGACCTCAGATCCCTTCCACTATAGGATTAGTAAAGTGAAATAGCACAGGAGAACCCTCAAGAATACAACATTACACACACACACACACACACACACACACACACTTCAAGAGATCTCAAATGGCCTCGAGCAAACCCTGAGAACGAGCTGTTTTCAAGTTTGCTTCCAAAAGCATCGACCTCTTAACCACTGTGATCTCAGTTAAGAGTGGCTCCTGTCACTGAAGTCCCTTCGGCTCTGAGAAAGCACCTTCGGAATGGCCACACAGAAGCGCACTGCAGCGTGGCACTAAAGTCCACCCAGTTAACAGAAGTGCTGACCTCAGGCGCGACTCCACACCTGCTCCATCAGAATCCGCGACGCAACAAGATCCCCAGGCGACTCCCCTGCGCCTTAAGCTCTCACTACTCCCGGCGGCGCCATCGGGGCAAAACTCAAGTTCCGGGCTTTGCTCCAGAGCCGGGGGAGGCACTGGCTACGGCTGTTTTCCCTTCGTCTGGACCCAACCCTCGTCCCACTCCGCGCCCGTGAAGCTCTGAAGACGTGTGTTGGGGCGAGACGCCTGACCAGGACAGTCCCGGCCCCAGCAGCCCCGGCCATGGCCGACCTCTCACCTGCTCCTCCAGCGGGAGCGGCTTGAGAGGACTCCGCGCCCCGTGTCGAAACACGACCTGCACCATTTTCAGCTTCAGCAGGCTGCGGTCGACGGGACGCTGGCCGTCGGCCCCCTGCAGCTCGGCCAGGGCCACCCGCCGCTGCTGCAGGCAGTAGGCCAGCGAGGCCAGGACGCCCACCGGGGTCCACACGCGCACGCTGAAGACGCCGGTGATCATGGCGGCGGCTCGCCCCGCGCCGCGCTCCCGGGTGGAGGCTGCAGGAGGCGAACGCAAGACCTCCGCGGGCGCCGGGGCTCAGCGGCAACCTGCCGGTGCGCACATCCGGCCCCTCGAGGAGCGGGGACTACTGTGACTCCCAGCCCTGAGGGAGACCCCGAGTGGGAACGTGGGGAGAGAACACGAGGTGGCGGCAGCGACGGGTCCCCGCTTTCGCCCGGGTCGGGGTTGGTCGCTCCTGCTGCACACCGGGCCGGGGGAGATCTGAATCTTATCTTTCGCCCGATGGGGCACCTTAAACTTGAATTTCAAGTTTGGCCCCCAGCACTGTTGAGCCGACCGGAGCCGGCCCTCAGTTCCTCGCGGCGGCGGCTCCACGAACACAGACGGCTCGATCCCACTTTTCTGTAGGCAAGCTCCCACCCACCTCCTTACCTACCCAGGGACCTGTCCCAAGTGGACCCGCGCACAGGAGCACGGGAAAACGAGTCCTGCGGTGACGCCGCGCCTGGAGACTCAGAGTGGCGAGAACTACAGTTCCCACAAGGCTGCGCCGCTCCGGGGCGCCCAAGCCGTGGCTTGTACCCGCCCCGCTCGGCAGCAGGCCTCGCCCCTCGGGCCAGCCCGCCGGTTTCCAGGCGTGGGCGGCCCACGGAAGTGCCTGGTGAGATGGTGGAGTGGGAGTGGATCTGTGAGCCTAGAGTTGGCCGGGCAGGGGTAGGGAGAAACGCAAGCACAGGAGTCCGATTGGGTGGTGGAGGGAAATAGTTTTGAATGTAGACTTCTTTCAAGTCCTGGAAGCCTGCTTGCTGGAGCTAGGAGCCGAGACACCTGCCGAGTGATTACCGTTTGCGAAACACAGCACTAGGTACTTTATATTTAGCCATTTACTACTCCCTTCTCTGTTTTTCTTTTATTTTTAATATTTATTTTTTATTTTAAAGACGGGGTTTCACCCAATTGGTCAGGCTGGTCTTGAACTCCTAACCTCAGGTGATCCGCCCGCCTCAGCCTCCCAAAGTGCTGGGCCACCGCGCCCGGCTCTTCTTCTCTGTTCAAAAAAAAAAAAAAAAAATTCTCAAGCTTAAGTCGTTGTAATCATGTAGAATTTTCAGCTCACTGCTGTGTTTACTTATATCCAGAATATTTCTTGTGGAAAAAGCCAGGCCTTGCCTGTGGGTGTTGTCCCAGTCACTAAGAACTTAAGAACACAGAAAAATGCCAGCCTTACCACCTGCTAGACTGATTTCTGTTGAATATACAGGTATCCCAAGCCTGTGTTCCGTGATTTTTGCAACAGGTCACAATCTGGAACATATTATCTGTCTATTTCAAGGTGAAGGCCAAATGGAGAGGAGACACCTTTGTGAAGGAGCGTCCATGTATACCACCTAACCCTTTAATCTTTCTAAATCCTATCCTTGGATCAAGCTGGCCCAGATGTAAAGACAACATACTTAGAGAGCATGGCTCCTAGCCTGAGAGCAGATTCTGTTCACCAAGCTGGAAGGTTCTGAGTGCTCCCTGGTGCGGGGAGGATCATTCTGGAACACTACACATTGTCACAATTTTCTCCCTAGCCCAGCCAATGGACTCACTTTTCAGAGTCTTACTGTGTGTCCTGATGTGATTAAAAATTGAATACTATTTGCTATGGACCGAGCTGTGTCTCTCCCAAATTCATACCCACTAAATGACTGTATTTGGACATAGGACTTTTAGAAGGTGATTTTGTCAGAGGCATTTGAACCAGAGTGACTCCATCTTGAATAGGGGCTGGGTAAAATGAGGCTGAGACCTCCTGGGCTGCATTCCCAGGACGTTAGGCATTCTCAGTCACAGGATGAGGTGGGAGGTCAGCAGGATTGGTATCACAAAATACCGGTCAAAAAGACCCTGCCGATAAAACAGGATGTGATCAAGAAGCTGACCAAAACCCACCAAGTGCAAGATTTTATGAAAGTGACCTCTGGTCAAGCTCACTGCTAATAGTATGTTAATTGTAATTCATTAGCATGCCAAAGGACACTCCCATCAGCGCCATAACAGTTTATGAATGCCGTGGTCAGCAGTTACCCTATATGGTCTGAAGTGGGGAGGAACCCTCAGCTCCAGGAAGTCCCACTCCTTTCCCAGAAAATTCATGAATAATCCACCCCTTGTTAGGCATGTAATTAAGAAATAACCCTAAGTATATTCAGCTGAGCAGCCCGTGCCCCTGCTCTGTCTATGGAGTAACCATTCTTTTGTTTTTCTCTTTCTCTGATAAACTTCACTTTATTCTACGGACTCATCTAGAATTCTTTCTTGCCTGAGATTCAAGAACCCTCTCTTGGAGGCTGGATCAGGACCCCTTTCCAGTAACAATTTTGGTTAAGTCAAGACGTAAGTGTGAGGTCCTAATCCAGTAGGATGGGTGGCTTTATAAGAATAGAAAGAAGGATCTCTCTCTCCACACCCATGCACTGAGGAAAGGCCATGTGAGCACACAGTGAGAAGATGGGCAACCTATCTGCAAATCAGGAGCCTCACCAGATCCTGGCAACGCTGGCACCCTGACCTTGGACTTCCAGCTTCCAGCAATGTGAGCAATATTTCTGTTGTTTTTGGCATGCAGCCTATAGTATTTTTTAACGGCAGCCCAAGCAGACCAAGACACTGTTTTACTTTAGTCTCAATAGGGCAGCAGGAGAACCAGACAGCATTGCTTTGGAAACCGTAACGAAATGTCACCCCAATGGTTGAGAACTATTCTCAAACGCTCAGCAAAAACATGGTACAGTTTTAGTGTCTAAGGGCCCTCCAGCAGCCTTGGTAGTTTTAGTCCATCGGAGCGGCTTCAGGGCAATGTAATATTGGCATCTGGGTGCCAATACCTTCTGCAGTCGTGGACAAAGCAACCTGAGTCCCCATCCTCCACTCTGGCAGCCTCAGCACAGACTTGGCAGTCGTCATAAGCAATACTTTTAGCCTGCATGAACAACAGCAATGGATATGGCTTGGCTGTGGGTCCCCACCCAAATTTCATCTGGAATTATAATTCCCACATGTTGAGGGAGGGACCTGTAATCCCCATGTGTCAAGGGAGGGAGGTGATTGAATCATGGGGGCAGTTTCCCCCATACTGTTCTCATGACTGTGAATGAGTTCACACGAGATCTGATGGTTTTATAAATGTTTGTTTGGAAATTCCTCCTCCTTCTCTCTCTTCTGCCACCTTGTGAAAAAGGTGCCTGCTTCCCCTTCCATCATGACTGTAAGTTCCCTGAGGCCTCCCCGCTCCCCAGCCACGCGTAACTGTGAGTAAATTTACTCTTTTGTTTATAAATTGTGCTATCTTTATAGCAGTGGTCCTGTTGGGGCTCACGTGTTGTGGGGAATGTGGGGCAGATCTCCAAAATAAAGCAGAGTAAGTGAGGGTAGAAAATGGCAGATTTCATGTGGTGGTTAAAAGCACTGTTGAACACATGTGAGACAAACCGTGGGGAGTCCAGGCATATTTTGTGTGTGATAGTAGTGGTAGTGAACTGCAATTTAAAAGAGGCTGGGTGGGGCACAGTGGCTCGAACCTGAAATCCCAGCATTTTGGGAGGCTGAGGCCGGCAGATCGCCTGAGGTCAGGAGTTTGAAACCAGCCTGGGCAACATGATGCAACCCTGTCTCTACCAAAAATACAAAAATTAGCTGGGTGTGGTGGCACACATCTGTAATCCCAGCTACTTGAGAGGCTGAGGCAGGAGAATCACTCGAACCCAAGGGGCGAAGGTTGCAGTGAGTTGAGATTGTACCACTGCACCCCAGCCTGGGTGACAGAGTGAGATTCCATCTTAATAAGAGAGGCAGGGCAGGAAGTCCTGACCCAGGGCAGGACCACGTGGGTGGGGGTGGTTAGGGTGGTTGGAGGAAGCAGAGGAACACTGAGTAGCTGTTATTTTGACCCTGGTTTGGGGAAATAAGTCCTTTCCCAGCCAAATTGTCTTCAGAGGATCGCATTTAATATTATGCAAAAACTTGGTTTAAATAATGAGATTAGATAAGAAACAACCACATTCAGTATTTTATCCCCAGTGGTGAGCATGGTGCCTGGCTTGTAGGAAGTACTCCATAAATATTTGCCAAATAAAATTATAGGATATATCATAGGAACGTTGTTGAGGCATTGTTCATTACATCATTTACTGCTTCCTTTATAAATCTCCTTCTGAGAAATTTGGTTTAGAGTGTTAGAATTAGAACAAGCACTAAGAAGTATGAGGATTACTTTTCCTTCAATTTTGCCTTGTTTGTCAGGAAGCTTGGTGCCTAATTTCAAAGTACCTGTAGCAAATATTTAGAATCTAGTGGCCAGTATAACTGTGATCTTTCCCTCCAGAGTATTGCTCTGGATTGGATGAGAGCAAAACTGGAGAAAGGGCAGGAAGTAGGAGGCTGTTGTAGCAATCCAGCTATGAAACATTTAGGAGGTAGTTAACAAGTGAGAGGAGCAAAGAATCAAAGATAACTCTTCTATGTTTCTGGCTTGGGCAACTTGCAGATGATGCCGTTCACCTGGGAAGGAGGTTAAGCAGAAATTAGCAAGTTAATTTTGAATATGTAGGTTCTAAGGTACATAGGTATCAAGAAAGCTGAAAGAAAAAAGGTTTTTGGTTTTTTGTTTCTTTTAGGAAAAAAAAAAATGGACAATTAAAAAGAATGGACAATAGTGTCAAATGGAACTGAGAAGTCAAGTAATGTAAGATCCAGTATCCACCAAATTTAACAACAAAGAAATCTTCTGTTACTTAAGTGAGGACAGTCTCAATGAAATAGTGGGGTCCTAATCCAATAGTGGGGCAGGAACGGAATGCAATTGGGAAGTAAGTGTAAACATCTTTAAGAAGTTTTGCGGAGAAAAGGGAATGAAAAAATGCAGTGGCTAGAGGTGTTTGGTTCATGAAATTAAGGGAGAATTCTTTTGAAGATGAGAGAAGCTTGTATACATGTTTAAATGTTGATAGAACTAAGTCTGCAGATAACGAGAGACATGGTAATGGATCCGATGAAGTGGTTAGAAGGGCAGGAGAAGGTGAGAAAGAAGCTTCAATGGCACGATTAGCTTTAGAAAGAAAAACTATGTATCTTCCATGTTTGTAGTGGGGAAAGAATTTAAAATAGGCACGAGTACAATGTATTTACGGCATGGAGATTCGTGGGGCTTTTTTCTTTGATTTTTTTTTTCTGCAAAATCAGAGTATGAGTTAGAGGGATTGTGATTGGTACTCTTGGCAATTTGAGGAATGTGAGAAAGCAAAATACCCACGGTATACACAAGAGAGAGGGTCATAGTTAGGTAGCCAGAGGATTGCCAGGTACCATGGAGAACCCAATAGAGAGCAGTTTTCTCCAACTTTATGGTGCGTCATAATTGCTTGCCTTATTTGTTAGAATGTAGGTACAAGAGCACCAATAAGTCTTACTATAGCTGGGTGGAGCCTGGAACTCTGCATGTTAAACAAGCACCCAGGTGATTCTGATACTGAAACTCTTCAGATCACACGTTGAAAACTATGGATAGAGAGTCAGAGGGGATAGTTTTAGTATGGAGATGCTTTTTATGGAATGGGTGCTATAGTTTGGATGTTTATCACCTCTAAGCCTCATGTTGAAATGTGATCCAACGTTAGATCTAATGGGAGGTGTTGGATCATGGCAGTAGAATCCTCATGAGTAATAGACTGATGCCTGTGATTTGGTAAAAGCCCCATAAAACTGCATACCTCAACCATACCTTGGCTTTTTGCTGAAACTGCTCTCTGTAACCCCAATGTTACAAGCAAGCAGTCCAAATCCACGCCCCTGTGACTTGTAATAAGTAACTAAGGTCTGTAATTTCCACCTCTACCCAGACAATGTGTAAACTGACACTTATCTTGACTTCTGTAAACCACTTAAGTAACAATCGGAGTGACAAAAGCCCCCTGGCCCTCAGAATGTCCAAAGCCCCTCACCCTCATCCCCAAGGTAGTTTACGGGTATAAAAGGTCTTAACACCCTCCTTTCGGGGCCGCGGGTTGGACAGACACGAGTCCTCCGTGGCGACCAGCATAAAGACCCTGCAATTTGGCATACTTTTGTCTTGGTGTAGACTTTCCGTGCTCGCTGCAGTGCGGCAATGCCCTCCCTCAGAAGTGAATCGAGTCTCACTTTACAAGAGCTGGTTGTTAAAAGGAACCTGACGCCTCCTTATCTCCTTGCCTCATTCCTCATCACATGATCTCTGCACACACTAACCCCCCTTCATCCTCCACCACGAGTAGAAGCAGCCCGGAGCCTTCACCTAATGCATATGCCCAACTTGGAATTTTCCAGCCATCCCGAATTATGAGCCGAATAAACCCTGTTTCTTTATAAGTTATTCAGCTTCAGATTCTCCCTTGTAGCAACACAAAATGAACTAAGACAGTGGGGACAATTCCCAGTGGAGGGGAAGCAAGAAGACAAGAAGATAATTGGTAGAGAAAATTTCCTAAGGAGTTGAGAGAAGGCGTGGTAAAGAAGAAAGGAGGAAGGGTCACCCTTGAACAGGAGAGAAGGGACACATCTTTCATTAAGGGTCATCTTGTCTATTAAAATGGAAGAGGAGGAGGTGAAGATAGATGGTGAAGCAGGTAACATTGGTAGTTTCACCTCAAACGAATTATTTCCCCAAATGATATCTCCAATGAGCTTGGAAAAAGAAAACACATCAATAATAATAATTGAAGTAAGTGCTTACCATATTCATGGCATTATGTCATGTGACCTTTAATCCTTATAGTAACGCAAGTTGTAGGTACTGTCACCATTTTGTAAAGGAAGAAATTGAAACCAGAGAACAGAGAAGTAACTTGCCCAAGAATGCGCAGACCTCAAGTGGCAGAGACTGAGTAAACTAAGTTTGAACCCATGTTTGTCTGGTATCTGGGCCCACACTATAAGCCACAGATATTATAATGCTTAATTATATTAGGGAGGAGGTGGTAATTTGTGTGATCTTTAGCATGGATGATGCCCCTCTAAGATGAGAGACTGAAACTTTCCTTTGTGACTTTTCTCCAGGAAGTCTTTTTCTTCCTACCATTTCCTTAATCCTGATGGATGGCTTCCTGTTTTTTCCTTAACATCACTTAGGACTTTCTGTTGTAGGTAGCGGAAAACCTGATTCAAGCTGGTTTAACAGGAAAAAAGACAAAAGAATTGATTAGCCCACACAATTGAAAATTTCAGGAGAACTGCCTTCAGACTTAGCTGGATAGAAGCTCAGATCATACTGGTTTTTGATTTCTTTTGCAGCCTCCAGCTCCATCTCCCACTCAAACTGGTGACTCAAGAGTTCACCCCTTCATTACACAGTGACTCAAGCAGTCTAACTGGAAATAAAGAGCTCTTTTCCCCATACAAGCAGAAATTCTGGGCCTCAGAATTTTTTGCCCAGATTTGAGATATACACGTAATTCTTGAACCAATCATTTCCTACCATCCCTGGAGTTGAAGGGGAAGTCAAACCTACCCAAACTAAATGAGTTACTAGGGGGTTCAGGCGATTCTTCAAAAGAGGTTCAGATAACTGTTTTTACTTTTAAAAGAGAGCAAATGAATGATGAGGGGAGAGAAATAGATGTCTTCCATGCTGTAAGGCTGGTGGCCTCATTCGGAGTACCTCGTGAACTCTAGGGACAAAGAAACCGAAACCAAAAAGCTCCAGCTGATGCAACCCTGACCAGCTCTTGCACTAGAAAAACCCACCCAACAACCCGATAGCAGCCGGCCCCGTCCCAATCCCGCTCCTCTGGAGCCAGTCAGAGCGCCCTGCTGCTGCTCCGTCCTCATAGCTATAAAAACCCCACGCCCCGGGAAGTCAGCGTGACTTCCCTGGCCCCCTTTCCCGGCACCATAGAACCTCGCCTGGGAGCTGAATAAACTGGCATTTAATTTTCTTATACTGGCCGCGGTTTCCTCGTCTTAAACTCGGCGATAACCCTTACACATGCCTTTCTCCAATCTCTCCTGTTCTCATTAATCAACTTCCTATGTGCATTGTTGGTGACTCAGACTGAAATTGCTGACCTTTAGACAGAGGGAGGTGGGCTTAATACTCTCTACAGCTCTAGCAGAGTACGCCTGTGTCTATATATCTTTGTAATTTTCTTGTTTAAACATCTTTAATGGCTCCCGTTGCCCACGGAAGAGTGACTTACAATACCAATTTTCAATGTTCCACCACTCTGATATTCCATGCTGTTTTAAAGGCTACTAGAATACTGGTATTTCTGTTGGTATGATACTGTTATTTCGAAGTTAAAAAAAAAAAAAATCTGAAATCTGAAACATTTATATCCTGAGACATACCAGAGACATGCTTTATTAAAATCTGGCAATCAAGTATAGGCGAATGTGTTTAGAAAACTGTCTTCTATGCCTTTATCATCCTCGGGGGTGGGGGGGAAGAAAACAAAGCAAACCTTCTAATACAAGAATAATTCTTACCTATCTCAAAGACTTTCCAACAAATAGACATGAACGGGACACTATTGGTATTAATAAGGTCTGTATTAGAATCTTCATTTATGGAAGATGAGATGGAAAAATAAAGACAAACCAGAAATACTTTCTTTGAAGCAAAAAAAAAAAAAAAAGTCTTTCCTGTCTTAGTCCATTCAGGATGCTGTAATAAAATATCTACGACTAGATCATTTATAAATAATATAGATTTATTTTTAACAATTCTGAAGTCCAGGAAATCAAAGATCAAGTTGCCAGCAGATATCTTATCTGGTGAAAGTTTGCTCCCTGCCCTATAGATGGTCTTTGTTGTTGCATGCTCATATGATAAAAGGGCAGAAGGGCAAAAGAGGGCTAATAGGAAGAACTCACTCCCTCAAGCCCTTTTTTGTGGGCACTAACCCCATCCATGAGAGTGGAGCCCTCACAACCTAATCACCTTCTCAAGATCCCACCTCTTAATACTGTTGCATTGGAATTATGTTTCAACATGAATTTCTGAGGGATACAAACATTCAAACTGTAGCAGTTAATAAAAAAAATTGTTCCTGCAAAGAAATGAAATCTTTCCCACTGCTCCCCACCCCCCCACCCCGCAAAAAATCTCCTTAAAGATATTATCCAAGAGATAGGATTGTTTGTAGGTAATGGGTGTCTTAGTCCATTTTGTATTGCTACCACATAATACCTGAGAGTGGTTCATTTATAATGAACAGAAATGTAGTGGCTCACAGTTCTAGAGGTTGAGAAGTCCAAGATTGAGGCACTGGCATCTGGTGAGGGCCTTCTTGCTGCATCATCCGATGGCAGAAGACACAGGGGTGAGAGAGCAAAGGAGGGCTGAACTTGTCCTTTTATAAGGAACAGGTTCTTGTAATAATGGCATTCATCATTCATGAGAGTGGTGCCCTCATGGCCTAATCACCTCTTAAAGGTCCCACCTCTCAACATATTTGCACCGAGGATTAAGTTTCTGACATATGAACTTGGAGGACACATTCAAACCACAGCAGAGGATTAGAGAAAAATATTTAAGAGCAGTTTATAACTATATCTTTATCATTCTCTTAACTAGCATAGATTCAAAAGGAGATTTTCAGCACTGGAAAGCTTTTCACAGCTCAGTGATGACATTATTGATGGACTAAGTACACATTAAGAAATCATAATTCTATTTTATTTTTAAACTCAAACGTTATATGTTATGTAAACAATATTTTATTTTTATATTAGAATAAATTATTTTAATATGTTCAATTATATTTACATTTTACTTATGGTTATGAATTTTTTTATTTAAAAAGTACTAAGTGTCTTAATCAGCAAGATGGCAGAAAAGAACTTTCCAGTGCTAGTCTCTCCACAGAAACATCAATATGAAAAACTATCTGTGCATAAAAATACTTTCACAAGAGTGAAGAAAACCAAGTGAGAGATTATAGCACCTGGGTATAGCACAGAAATAAGAAAAGACACATTAAAGAGGATAGGAAGGACAGCTTTACCCACATCACCCTTCCCTCCATGTCAGACAGCACAGTGCAGAGACATACCCTTCACTTTGGGGAAGAAGAGGAAAATAGGCATCAGACTTTGCCTCGAACTCCAATACTGGGCCTACCGACAAAACCCAGCACTGGGCAGGCCCCTACAGCCCCAGATTCTAGGCCCATCCTGGCAAGAGGACAGATCCCACATTCCCCAGCTCCAGGCCTGCTCCCCAGTCTCAATTTCCAGGCCAACCCTAACATCCCTATGTGCCAGTCTGGCCCCAACACCTAGCTGGCCCCATGCCTCAGGCTTTGAGCTCACTACAGTGACAGGCCAGCCCTCACAGATCGAGTTCCAGGCTTACCCTGAAGACTCAGTCTTCATGTTTACTCCAGGGTCAGACCAGTCCCAGTGGTCCCAGGCTCTGGATGCCCCCTAACTTAGCATCAGTCTGGGCCCTATAGCACCAGGCCTCATGCTTATCCCAGAACTAGGCCAAACCCTACAGCACTAATCATCAGGCCAGCACTCAGCCTTCAGGCTGGCCTGCAGGTATAGGTTCCAGGCCTGCATAGCGTAAGACTAGCTCCTGCAGCTCCAGGCTGCAAGCCTGCCCCAGTTTAAGATCAACCCAAAGCCACGTCAGCCCAAGCAGCCCAAGGCCTTAGGCTCACCTCAGTGCCAGGTCAGTACATCTGAGGCACAAGGCTGATACCACAGACACAGGTTTCAGGCCTGCATAGTGCCAGGCTGATCCCTGTGGCCCCACACTCCAGGCTGGCCCCTGTAGTCCCATGTTCCAGCAGATGTAAGGGCCAGATTTGTCCCAGTAGACCTCAGTGCTACTCTGATCCTCATGGACTTAGGCTCCGGGACTACTCCTAAATACTCAGGTTCTAGGCCAGCTCCATGGACCCTAAACCCAGGACCCCGTGACTCAGGCTCTGGGCCCATCCTAGTGGACCAGGCTCCAGACCCATCCCAGGGCCTAGCCAGCCCCTACAGACTCAGGTTCAAGGCTCACCCCAGTGCCACATCAACTACTATGAACCCGGCCTACAGCCGACCCCACATGGATATAGGCTGTAGGTCTGCCCTTGCACCTACGCTCCAGGCTCACCTCTGCAGACCCAATCAATACATCTACCTCAGTGGATCCAGCATCCAGGCTCAACCTCGTGGACCCAGGCACCAGGTCTGTCCACTTGTTGACTCAGGCACAAGGCCCACTTGCCCAAAGACTCCACAGCAAGTATGTTAACAGGCCACATTAGATGGACTGCCCAGAGTCTCTGGACTTGGTGACTGGTGAAGGCTTTCCCAAACAAAGCCAGTTTGCAAGAAATGGAATAAGTCGCCACTTCTTCAGATGAATATACACCAGCAGTGGCCACAAAGATCAAGAATAATCAGGGAAACATGTCATCACCAATGGAAGAAAATAAAACATCAGTAACTGACACTAAAGAAATAGAGGTATATAAACTACTGTATAAATAATTCAGAATAATGGTTTTAAGTATAGCAGACTTTAATAAAATACAGAGAAATAATTCACTGAAACCAAGAAAACAATGACTGAAACAAGAAATTTGACAGAGATTGAAATTATGAAAAAGTAACCAAATTCTGGAGCTGAAAATTACAATTAATTAAATTCTAAAATCAATAGAAAGCGTTGACAGCAGAATTGATTAAAGAGAAGAAAGACTGAAAATTCAAAGACAATTATTTGAAAATATGCAGTAAGAAGAGAAAAATGAAAAAAGAATGAAAAGGAATGATGACAGCTTATAGGATTTGTGGAACAGTGTCAAAAGCACAAATGTTTGGCCAGGCACAGTGACTGACACCTGTAATCCCAGCACTTTGGGAGGCCAAGACAGGTAAGTCACAACAAGGTCAGGAGTTCGAGACCAGCCTGGCCAACATGGTGAAACCCTGTCTCTACTAAAAATACAAAAATTAGCCAGGCATGGTGGCAAATGCCTATAATCCCAGCTATTCGGGAGGCTGAGGCAGGAGAATCACTTGAACCTGGGAGGCAGATGTTGCAGTGAGCCCTGGAGGCAGATGTTGCAGTGAGCCAAGATCACACCATGGGCACTTCAGCCTGGGCAACAGGGCGAGACTCTGTCTCAGAAAACAAACAAACAAAAAACCTCATGTTTAAATTGTAGGAGTTAAAAAAGAAGAAAGAAAGAGAGAGAAATTTAAGTTTATTTAGAGAAATAAGAGCAGGAAACAAATCTGAGAAAGAAATATCCAGGTACAGGAAGGTCAAAGGACTCTGATTAGACTCAAGTCAAATAAGACTGCAAGACATATTATAATCAAACTGTCAAAAATCGAAAATAGAAAGAAGACACTGAAAACAGCAAGAGAAAAGAAGCAAATCATCTATAAAGGAATTCCTAAAAGGCTATTAGTGGATTTCTCAACAGAAATCCTGCAGGCTGAGAAATATTGAGATAATGCATTGAAAGTGCTGAAGGAAAAAAAAAAACAACAACAACCTGTCAACCAAGAATACCTATATGCAACAAGCTGTCCTTCAGAAATAGAAGAATAATGAAAACTTTTCCAGATAAACAAAAGCTGAGTGAGTTCGTTCTAAATGATCTATCTTACAAGAAATGCAAAAGGGACTTCTTCATGTAGAGCAAAGAGGATACTAATTAGTAATAGTAACACAACATATGAAAGAACAAAGCTTACTAGTAAAAGTAAGTATACAGTCAAATTCAGAATACTCTAAAACTGTAATGGTGATATGTAAATCACATATCTTTAGTATGAAGGTTAAAAACAGAAATATTAAAAATAATAGCATCAATAATTTTAAGGGATATACAGTATAAAAAGATGTAAATTGTGACCTCAAGAACATAGAATGTGGGGGTGGGTAAAGTAAAAGTGTAGTTATTTTATGTAATTAACATTAACTTCTTACTATAAGATATTTTATATAGGTTTCATAGTAGCCACAAAGCAAAAACTTATAGTAGATACATAAAAGATAAAAAGGAATCAAAGCATACCATTGGAGAACATCATCTAGTCACAAAAGAAGACATCAAGGAAGAAAAAGGAAACAAAGGATTTACAAAACAACCAGAAAACAATTAACAAAATGGAAGTAGTAAGTGTTTACCTGTCATTAATTACCTTGAATGTAAATGACTTCATTGAAATTACCCAATGAAAAGACACAGAATGGCTGAATGGATCAGAAAAGACCAAATATACACAACTTGCAAGAAACTCACTTCACCTGTAAGGACATGCATAAATTGAACATAAAGGAATAGAAAAAAAAATATTCCATGCATAGGAGTGGTGAGAGAGGGCACCCTTATCTTGTGCCGGTTTTCAAAGGAAATGCTTCCTGTTTTTGCCCATTCAGTATGATATTGGCTGTGGGTTTGTCATAAATACCTTTTATTATTTTGAGATACGTTCCGATACCTAGTTTATTGAGAGTTTTCGTCAAAAAGGGCTGTTGAATTTTGTCAAAGGCCTTCTCGGCATCTATTGAGATAATCGTGGTTTTTGTCTTTGGTTCTGTTTATATCAGGCGTCTCTGAACTACGGCCCGCGGGCCACATGCGGCCCCCTGAGGCCATTTATCCGGCCCCCCGCCGCACTTCAGGAAGGGGCACCTCTTTCATTGGTGGTCAGTGAGAGGAGCAGAGTATGTGGCGGCCCTCCAACAGTGTGAGGGACAGTGAACTGGCCCCCTGTGTAAAAAGTTTGGGGACTCCTGGTTTATATGATGGATTACATTTATAGATTTGCATATATGTTCATCCCAGCCTTGCATCCCAGGGATGAAGCTGACTTTGTCTCAATGGATAAGCTTTTTGATGTACTGTTGGATTTGGTTTGCCAGTGTTTCACTGAAGATTTTTGCATCAATGTTCATCATGGATATTGGCCTGAAATTTTCTTTTTTACTTGTGTCTCTGTCAGGTTTTGGTGTCAGGATGATGTTGGTCTCATAAAATGAGTTAGGGAAGATTCCCTCTTTTTGCATTGTTTGGAATAGTTTCAGAAGGAATGGTACCAGTTCCTCTTTCTACCTCTGATGGAATTTGGCTGTGAACCTGTCTGGTCCTGCACTTCTTTTGATTGGTAAGCTATTAATTCCTGCCTAAACTTCAGACCTTGTTACTGGTCTATTCAGGGATTCAGCTTCTTCCTGGTTTAGCCTTGGGAGAGTGTAAGTGTCCAGGAATTTATCCATTTCTTTTAGATTTACTGGTTTATGTGCATAGAGGTGTAGTAATCTCTGATAGTAGTTTGTATTTCTGCGGAATCGGTGGTGACACCCCTTTATCGTTTGTTACTGCATCTATTTGATTCTTCTCTCTTTTCTTTTTTATTAGTCTGGCTAGCAGTCTATTTTGTTGATCTTTTCAAAAAACCAGCTCATGGATTCATTGATTTTTTGAAGGGCTTTTTGTGTCTCTAACTCCTTCAGTTCTGCTCAGATCTTAATCATTTCTTGTTTTCTGCTAGCTTTCGAATTTGTTTGTTCTAGATCCTCTAGTTCTTTTAATTGTGATGATAGGGTATGATTTTACATCTTTCCTTGCTTCTCATTTGGGCATTTAGTGCTACAACTTTCCTCTAGACATTGCTTTAAATGTGTCCCAGAGATTCTGGTACGTTCTGTCTTCATTCTCATTGGTTTTGAAGAATATCTTTGTTTCTGCCTTCGTTTTATTATTTATCCCATAGTCATTCAGGAGCAGGTTGTTTAGTTCCCATGTAGTTGTGCAGTTTTGAGTGAGTTTCTTAATCCTGAGTTCTAATTTGATTGCACTGTATTGGAAGTTCTGGCCACAGCAATCAGGCAAGAAAAAGAAATAAAGGTATTCAATTAGGAAAAGAGGAAGTCAAATGGTCTCTATTTGCAGATGACATGATTGTATATTTAGAAGACCCCACTGTCTCAGCCCAAAATCTCCTTAAACTGATAAGCAACTTCAGCAAAGTCTCAGGATACAAAATCAATGTACAAAAATCACAAGCATTCCTATACACTAATAATAGGCAAACAGAGAGCCAAATCATGAGTGAACTCACATTCGCAATTGCTACAAAGGGAATAAAATACCTAGGAATACAACTAACAAGGGACATGAAAGACCTCTTCAAGATGAACTACAAACCACTGCTCAAGGAAATAAGAGAGGATACAAACAGATGGAAAAACATTCCATGCTCATGGTTAGGAAGAATCAATATTGTGAAAATGGCCATACTCCCTAAAGTAATTTATAGATTCAATACTATCCCCAGCAAGTTACCATTGACCTTCTTCCCAGAACTGGCAAAAACCAAAAAGCAAACAAACAAAAAACCACTCTAAACTTCACATGGAACCAAAAAAGAACTCGCAGAGCCAGGACAATCCTAAGAAAAAAATAAAAAATAAAAAGCTGGAAGCATCATGCTACCTGACTTCAAACTATACTACAAGGCTACAGTAATCAAAACAGCATGATACTGGTACCAAAACAGAGATATAGACCAATGGAACAGAACAGAGGCCTCGGAAATAACACCACACATCTGCAACCATCTGATCTTTGACAAACGTGACAAAAACAAGCAATAGGAGAAGGATTCCCTATTTAATAAATGGTTTTGGTAAAACTGGCTAGCCATATGCAGAAAGCTGAAACTGGACCCCTTCCTTACACCTTATACAAAAATTAACTCCAGATGGATTAAAGATTTAGACATAAGACCTAATACCATAAAAACCCTAGAAGAAAACCTAGACAATACCATTCAAGACATAGGCATAGGCAAGGACTTCATGACTAAAACACCAAAAGCAATGGCAACAAAAGCCAAAATAGACAAATGGGATCTAATTAAACTTAAGATCTTCTGCACAAGAAAAGAAACTATCATTAGAGTGAACAGCAACCAACAGAATAAATTTTTGCAATTTACCCATCTGACAAAGGGCTAATATTCAGAATCTACAAAGAACTTAAACAAATTTACAAGAAAAAAAACAACCCCATCAAAAAGTGGGTGAAGGATATGAACAGAGACTTTTCAGAAGAAGACATTTATGCAGCCAACAAACATGAAAAAAAAGCTCATCATCATGGGTCATTAGAGAAATGCAAATCAAAACCACATTGAAATACCATCTCATGCCAGTTACAGGGACGATCATCAAAAAATCTGGAGACAATAGATGCTGGAGAGGATGTGGAGAAATAGGAACACTTTTATTTACACTGTTGGTGGGAGTGTAAATTAGTTCAACCATTGTGGAAGACAGTGTGGCGATTCCTCAAGAATCTAGAAATAGAAATGCCATTTGACCCAGCAATCCCATTACTGGGTATATACCCAAAGGATTATAAATAGTTCTACTATAAAGACACATGCACTAGTATGTTCACTGCAGCACTGTTTACAATAGCAAAGACTTGGAACCAACCCAAACGCCCATCAATGATAGACTGGATAAAGAAAATATGGCACATATACACCATGGAATACTATGCAGCCATAAAAAATGATGAGTTCATGTCCTTTGCAGGGACATGGATGAAGCTGGAAACCATTCTTAGCAAACTGAAACAAGAACAGAAAACCAACACCACATGTTCTCATAAGTAGGTGCTGAACAATGAGAACGCATGGACACAGGGAGGGGAATGTTACACACCAGGGTCTTTTGGGGGTTGGGGAACTAGGGGAGGGATAGCAGGGGGTGGGGGGATTGGGGAGGTGTAACATTAGGAGAAATACATAATGTAGATGACAGGGGGATGGATGCAACAAACCACTATGGCACATGTATACCTATGTAACAATCCTGCATGATCTCCACATTTACCCCGGAACTTAAAATATAATTAGAATAAATAAATAAAAATAAAAAGCCCCTTAGCAAACAAAAAAATAGATTCCATGCATATGGAAACCATAAGAGAGCAGGGGTAGCTATACTTACATCAGATAAAATAGACTATAAGTCAAAAGCTGTAAAAAGAAATGAAGGAAGTCAACGTACAATAACAAAGGGGTCACATCATCAAAAGGTATAACAATTGTAAATATATATGTTCCACCATGGGAGCACCTAAATATGTAAGGCAAAGGTATTAGTAAATCTGAAGAGAGAGATGGATTGCAATATAGTAATAGCAAGGGACTTAAATACCCTATTTTCAACAATGGATAGATCATCCAGACAGAAAATCAATAAGGAAACATTGAACTTGAACTACACTTTAGATCAAATGGACCTAAAAGACCTTTACAGGATATTCCATACAATAGCAGCAGAACACACATTCTTCTCAAGTCCATTGGAATATTCTTCAGGATAGATAATATGTTTGGCTATAAAACACATCTTAGCAAATTTAAGAGGATAGAAGCATATTAAATACCTTTCTCCAATGACTGTGGAATGAAACTAGAAATCAATAAGAGAAGAAATTTCCGAAAATTCACATACATGTGGAAATTAAATGACATGCTCCTAAACAACCAATGGGTCAAAGAAGAAATTAAAATAAAAATTGAAACTATCTGGAGACAAACAAAAATGGACTTGCAATATACCAAAATTATACATGCAGCAAAAGCAGTTCAAAGAGGGGCTTTTATGACAATAAATGCCTACATCAAAAAAGTGGAAATACATAACCTAATGTTACACCTCCAGGAACTACAAAAGGAAGAATAAATGAATCCCCAAATTAGAAAAAGGAAGGAAATGATCAGATCAGAAATACATGAAATAGAGACTAAAAAACAATAGAAAAGATAAACAAACCAGCAGGTTTTTTTGCAAAGAGAAACAAAACTAACAAACCATTAGCTAGACTAGCTAAGATAAAAAGAGTCAAATAAATAAAATCAGAAATAAAATAAGAGACATTACAATTGATATACCATCAAAATACAAAGGATTATAGGACTGCTATGTACAGTTATATGCCTATAAATTGTATAACCTAGAAAAATTGATAATTATTAGACATATATAATCTATTAAGACTAAATCTTGAAGAAATAGAAAATCTGAACAGAATAATGTGTAAGGAGATTGAATCAGTAGTAAAAAGTCCTCCAGCGGGGGAGGTTGCAGTGAGCCGAGATCACACCGTTGCACTCCAGCCTGGGTAACAAGAGAGAAACTCCGTCTCAAAAAAAAAAAAAAAAAAAAAGTCCTCCATCAAAGAAAAGCCCAAAACCTGATGACTTCACTGCTGAATTTTACTAAACATTTAAAGAAGAACTAATACCAACTTTTCTCAAACTCTTCCAAAAAGTGAAATAGAAGGGTGCTATGGTCTAAATGTTGGCTTTCCCATAAAATTTATACATTTAAACGTAATCCCCAATGTGATAGCATTTAAAGGTAGGGCCTTTGGGAATGTGATTAAGTCATGAGGGCTCTGCCCTTGTAAATGGAATTAGTGCCCTTATAAAAGAGATTGGAAGGATCATGTTTGCCCCTTCTACCATGTGAGAATGCAACAAAAGGCACCATCTTTGAAGCAGAGCAAGTTCTTACCAGACATCAAATCTGCTGGCATCATAATTTTGGACTTCCTAGCATCCAGAACTATAAGCAATACATTTCTACTGTTTAGTAATCACTCAGCCTGAGGTATTTTGTTATAGGAGTCTGAACAGACTATGACAGAGGGTCAACTTCCAGAATCATTTTACAAGGCCAGCAATACCTTGATAAAAAAGTCAGACAAGGGCACTATGAGAAAAAAGTTACAAGCCAATACCCCTGCTGAACATAGATGTAAAAGTTCTTAACCAAATGATGGCAAACTGAATTCAGAAGCACATTAAAATGATCATTGATCACTTTCGGAAGCCAAGATGCATGGATCACCTGAGGTCAGGCATTCAAGACCAGCCTGGCCAACATGGTGAAACCTTGTCTCTACTAAAAATACAATTAGTTTGGTGTGGTGGTGCATGCCTGTAGCCCTAGCTACTTGGGAGGCTGAGGCAGGAAACTCACTTGAACCCAGGAGAGGGAGGTTGCAGTGAGCCAAGGTCATGCCACTGCACTCTAGCCTGGGAGACAGAGCAAGCTCCATCTCAAAACAATAATATAAATAAATAAATAAATAAAATATATCATTCACCGTGATCAAGTGGGATTTATCCCTGGGATGCAGGAAGGGTTCAACATGTATGAATCAATAACAGGTGAAGGACAAAAACCATATGATTATCTCAATAGATGCAGAAAAAGCATTTGAAAAAACTCAATAAACCTTTATGATAAAAACATCCAACAAATTAGAAATAGAAGGAATGTACCTCAGTACAGTAAAATCATATACAATAAGTCCATAGATAACACAGTCAATGGTGAAAAGTTGAAAGCTTTTTCTCTAAGATTAGAACTAAGACAGGGATGCCCACTCTTACCACTTTTATTCAATATGGTACTAGAAGTCCTAGACAGAGCAATTAGGCAAGAAAAAGAAATAAGGTATATCCAAATTGAGAAAAAAAAAGTTAAATTGTGTCTGTTTACAGATGATATAATCTTGTGTAAAGAAAACCTTAAAGACTACCAAAAACTGTTAGAACTAGTAAACAAATTCAGTAAAGATGCAGGATACAAAGTCGACATACAAAAATCAGTAGATTTCTACACACTAACCAACTATTCAAAAAAAAAGAAATCAAGAAAATCCCATTTACAATAGGTAGGAAAAAATAAAATATTTGGAATAAATTCCACTAAGGAGGTGAAATACCTTTACACTGAAAATTATAAAACACAGATAAAAGAAAGAGAAGAAAACACAAATAAATGAAAAGATAGCCTATGTTCATGGATTGGAAGAATTAATATTATTAATTGTATACTGCCTCCTAGAGTTTGGATGTTTGTCTCTTCCAGATCTCATGATGAAATTTGATTCCCAAAGATGGAGATGGGGCCTAATGGGAGGTGTTTGGGTCATGAGGGTGAATCCCTCAGGAATAAAGTAATGCCCTTGCTATGGGGATATGAGATTATGTCATAGGCAAACAGTGAATGCATTCTCACCCTGCTAGTTGCCATGAGAGCTGATTGTGAAAAAGAGGCAGTCACCCCCCGTCTCTCTCTCTCGCTTTCTCTCTTGCCATGTGATCTTTGCACACACTGACTCCTCTTCACTTCCAACCATGAGTGAAAGCATCCTGATGCCCTCATCAGAAGCAAAGTTGTCACTCTGCTTCTTGTACAGCCTGCAGAACTATAAGCCAAGTAAACCTCTTTTCACCGGGCGTGGTGGCTCAAGCCTGTAATCCCAGCACTTTGGGAGGCTGAGGCGGGTGGATCACGAGGTCAAGAGATCAAGACCATCCTGTTCAACATGGTGAAACCCCGTCTCTACTAAAAATACAAAAAATTAGCTGGGCACGATGGTGCGTGCCTGTAATCCCAGCTACTCAGGAGGCTGAGGCAGGAGAATTGCCTGAACCCAGGAGGCGGAGGTTGCGGTGAGCCGAGATCGCGCCATTGCACTCCAGCCTGGGTAACAAGAGCGAAACTCCGTCTTAAAAAAAAAAACAACCTCTTTTCTTTGTAAATTACCAGCCTCAGAAATTCCTTTATAACAACATGAATGGAGTAAGACAAAACCTAAAGCAATCCAAAGATTCAATTCAATCTCTATCAAAATTTTAATGACATTTTTTACAGCCACAGAAAAAAACCCCTAAAATGTATGTGAAACCATAAAACACCCCAAGACCCCAAACAGCCAAATCAATTTTGAGCAAAAAGAACAAAGCCAGAGGCATCACACTACTTGCCTTGGAAATTTACTACAAAACTGGAAAAATCCCTTCCTCTCCCTTCCTCTTGTTTCCCCTCCCCTCCCCTCCTCACCCCTTTTTCCCTGATAATGAGAAAGATAGAATTCTTGGAACCCAATACTTCTCTCTAAAGAAATCCTTTTCAAAAGTCTCCCTGATCTCCAATTCAGCACCCCTTCATGCCATCAGTGTGGGTGACCATTTAAGAGTTAGTGACCCCCCACCCCTTTTTACCACCTACTATAAAAGTGTTTGCATTTCGGTCCAACACATAGCTCTTGAATGTGCCTTAGCTGAAACTTTCATTTTAACATCTTGTACATCCTTAAAACTTGCTTTCATACAACCATCTCTAAAAAAATCTTCCCTATCATGCTCAAGGTAGTACTTTTTACTTCTTTGAACTATTAGATGTGGATCATTATGCTGTTCACATAGCAATTATTTTCTGCCTTGTTATGTAGGTATTTAAGTCTACTTATTTTTATCAAAAAGGTATAAGTTCCTCAAAGGTAGAGACCATACCCCTTACATTTTTATATCACAAAAGACTTACACACAGTTTATATGTACTACTTACTATATTATAAATGGATTGGTTATATTACTGCAGATTTTAAAAGTCTTGGAAAATAATTTCTTCAATTTAGCATATATATGTGCTGAATTTCAAGCACTATGCCCAGTTGAGGATACAGACATAGACGAGACACAATTCTGTTTCTGAAGAGCTTACTATTTTCGGAGGAGGCTGGCATATATGAAAAATTGCATATGTCCACAATAAAAGTGTGATCTAAAGGTTGTTCACAGGAGGGAGTGGTTAGTTCTAATCATGAGGCTCAGGGACATTTTCATGAAGTTGGATCTATCTGAATCATTTTGTATTTTAAATGAGCTATAATTTATGTACCATAAAATTCCTCCTTTGAAGAATACAATTCACTGATTTTATTATGTTCACAAAATTGTGCAGTCATCACCACTATCTAATTCCAGAATATATTTATTACCTGAAGCCCATTTGCAGTCACTCTTTATTCTTCCCTCTTCTAAACCCCTACAACCAGTAACCTACTTTCTGTCACTATGGATTTCCTAATTCTAGACATTTCATATAAATCATGCAATATGTGACATTTTGTATCTGGCTCTTTTCACTTAGCATAATGTTTTTAAAGTTTATTTGTGTTGTGGCATGAATCAGTACTTCATTTTTATGACCGAATAATATTCCACAGTATAATATACATTTTATTTATCCATTTATCTGTTGACAGATACTGTGAATAGCATTATTTACATAGCACATTATTCTATGCTATTCACATAGCATTTGCATAGCATTATCTAATGTTTATGTAATAACATATACATGTTTTCACTTCTCTTGGGTATATACCTAGGAGTAGAATTGCTAGGTCATATGGTACTGAATTGATTTTTGAGGAATCCAAAGTTTGCTAGTAACCAGACTAATAAGAGAAAATGGCAGCCTAGATCATTATTATATCAGGACACTCAGACTCTCATTCCACGTGTCTCTAAGTTCAGGAGCCCTGTCTACCTTCCTGTTAGATAATGTTGTTTTAGTTTTTTTAGGTTTGAAATCCATGAAATCACTCTACCTCTTTGGTAGGAATTATGGTTTTTTTTCTCTAATGAAATACTCTTTCTGCAACTATGGCTCATTTGAGGTGAGATGTGGTGATTTTAAGGATCCAATTCATTGTTACTCATCTAACCCCACAGTCACTGCTTCATGGACAAGCCCAGAGCTTTTGGCAGAATAAACCAATGGGAATTTGGCTTTAGAAAGACTAGTTCTCCGTGAGCCCTAGAAACGGCTGTGTTACAGTTATGTGCTCAGGATCCCTTAAATTACCTGGAAAGGATCCCAATGCCTCCTCCAACTGCAGAGCTTAGTTGATTAAACTCTTTTTCAAATAATTATAAGCATCATACTTTGATATGATGATTTTCAAACTAACATTATATTGTTTGCCATAGGGGAAGATTTTTTTTTTCCCAAAGGAGGAAGTGGGTAGAATTGGTGGAAAAAACAAACTAAAAAAAACTAATGCCTAATTGAGATTTCTCAAGCCCCTTGCAGAGGCTAATTTACATAGGATTGCTAAATGGGCCTACTCTCCTGAAATCCCAAAACAGGACAAGCTATATCTGCTCATAGGTATTCTTTTCCTGGGCAATGTTAGTGTATCTGCATACTCATTTTTGAGACCCAGCTCAAATACCACCTTCCCTGAGAAATGGCTTCCCTGGTTCTACAGGCAGAGTGACAGACTTCCATTTACTGCACTTCAATCTTTTTGGTGCTGTCTTAGTCTGTTTTAGGTTGGTATTACAGAATGCCACATAGTAGCTAACTTATACAGAAAGGAAATTTATTTTTCACAGTCTTGTAGGCTTGAAAGTCCAGTATCAAGACACTGGCATCTGGGAAGAGTCAGTACTTCATATCCCCTCGTAGAAGGCTGAAGGGCAACAAAGTATACAAAAGAGAGCAGGAGAGGAAGATTCCTTTATATCAGAAACCTACTCCTAATGGCATGAATCTGTCCGTGAGAGCAAAGCCCTCATGACTTAATCACCTCTTAAAGATCTCATCTCTCAACATAGTTCAACTGGAGATGAAGTTTGCAACACATCAACTTTGGGAGAGACATTCAAACCATGGCAGGTGATCATCTCTAATAAACCTTATCACGTGTTTGATTGCATTTGTCTGCTTATGTTCTCCACTGTTGTTTTCACCAGTGCTTTGCCCATAGTCAGCACTGAGTAAGTATTCAATTTAATTATTCTGAAGTGATGACACTATACTTGTAGAGTGTTAGTCTGCCAGCACATCATGCCAGTTCCGACTTCATGAAAGAGGGAACTCACCACCCAGGGAAGCACAATGCTTTGCTAGGTTTATACCCATACTCTGAGCTTGCACAGTGTGGGTCAGACAGGAAACTCCCAATTTTGTGCTCTCATGGCTCTCTCCATCTATCCAACGAAACGTGTTGGGCACTTCCCATGTCCTGGGTGGGATTCAGAGGTGAATAGGACAGAGTACAATGTGCCAGGCTG
The DNA here is from genome assembly GCF_048565385.1 of Saimiri boliviensis. NCBI lineage: Eukaryota > Metazoa > Chordata > Mammalia > Primates > Cebidae > Saimiri > Saimiri boliviensis. The sequence goes on along the minus strand of NC_133467.1, from coordinate 41,219,609 downwards.
CTGTATAATTATTACATGTACTGCCTCCAATAACAAAGCAAGATAAGTGTGTTAGGACTTTTCTGGTTGCAAAAGACAACTTAATGACATAAACAAAAAAATCGAATATATTGGCTCATGTAACCAAACATACAGATGTAGACTTCATGTACTACTGAATCCAGGAAGTAGATGATCCTATCTTGATGCTATCTCACTCTCCATCTCTTGGCTCTATTTTTCCTGTGTCTTCTTTATTCTCTGGTAGGCTTTCCCTTCACAGTCACTAATGGCTGCCAGGACCTCCACAATTACTTTCTATCTTGTTGGCAGCCCTTGTCAAAAGAGAAGATTTTTTTTCTGCTGCCCCAGCAAAAGTTTTGGAATTACCTCTGTTGGAACTTTCTCAGATCTCAAGCTCATTCCTAAACCAATTGCTGTGCTCAGAAAGAGGGAATATATTGATTGACTAGACCTGAATCATATGCTTTCTTTGATTTCTAGGGAGTGGACTCAGCCAGTCAAACCTTATGGGCTAAGGATGAGGAAAGTAGTTCTCTAGGGAAATCTGTCATCCTACTATGTGAAAGGAAAATGCATACTGAATAGACAGAGACCATTACAGTAGATGTAATTAACTCCACTTTAGAGGTAAGAAAATTATAGCTTGGAAAGTTGGCATGTGTTACTCAACTTCTCATTGCTAACATGTATTAATAGAGAGAGGACTAGGACTCATGTCTGTCTAATTTCAAATTCTGGATTTTATGGCATGTAGCCTGTGCTTTCAGACAGCTTGTACTCCAATGGCCTTACAGCCTTGCCAGTCAGTAGGAATCACTTTTTTAAAAAAAAATTGTTGTGCAACTGGCACCACCATACATCTCCAGAAATTTCCATTATACCTAACTGTAACATATCAAACCATAACTGCTGATTCCTTCCCTCTCCAGACCCTGGCAACCACTTTTCTGTGTTCTGCCTTTATGAGTTTGACTATTCTAGGTATCTCATAAGTGCAATCATACAATATTTGTCATTTTGGGTTTGGATTGTTTCATATAGCAGAATGTCTTCAAGTTTCATCCATGCTATATAGCATGTATCAGAATTTATTTCCCTTTTAAGGCTGAATAATATGTAAATATCACATTTTGTTGACGGACATTTGGGTTTTTTTTTCACCTTTTGTCTATTGTAAGTAATGTTGCTGTAAACATGGGTGTGCAAATGTCTGTTTGAGTTCTTGCCTTCCATTATTTTGGGTGCATACCTAGAAGTGGGATTACTGGATCATGTGGTAATTCTATGTTTAGCTTTAAGGAGCCATCATAATCTTTTCCACAATGGTTATAGCATTTTACATTCCCAGCAGCAATGCACAGGTTTCCAGTTATTCCACATCCTCATCAACACTTGTTATTTGCTGTTGTTGTTTTTTTTTTAATGGCCATCCTAATGGGTACACTGTGATATCTCATTGACTTTGATTTGGAATTTCATAATGATTATGGACACTAAGCATCTTTTCATGTGACTTTTGGACATTTGTATATCATTTTTGGAGAAATGTCTATTCAAGTCACTTGCCCAGTGTTGAACTGGATTTTGTGAGTGTTCTGTTGTTGAGTTGTAGAAGCTCTTTATATAGTCTAGGTATCAATCCCTTATCAAATATTTAATATATGACTTACAAATATTTCTGCCATTGTGTGAGTTGCCCTTTCACTCTGTTAAAATAGTGTCCTCTTGAGAGGGGAGATCCCCCCTCCCCATTTTTCTCCTTGACACCTTCACCTCCTCCCTCCGGATGAGGAGGGTAAAGAGAGATAAAATACTAAAGAACTGGAATCCATGGTAAAGCAACTTGCTGACGCCACTGACCAGGTCATAATAAGGCCGAAGGATCACTTCCTTTTTGGTTTGCAGTGTCTAAACTATTTATAAGCCTTGAAAGTGTTGCAAATAATGTTATTATTACCGGCCAGAGCCTGGCACTGGGTTATGTTCTTTAAGTTTACATGACCCAGACCCCCTCCTGGCTCTGCCAACTAATGATTTACTGTCTTTGTCTTGTCTCTGTAAGCCCCGTCCCCTGCCTATTCCCATGCACACCATGAATCAACTAGAAAATCAATGAAGCCAAAGATTGTGAGATCAATTTTCCAGCCAATGGACAGTGACACAGTTTTGCCTTAGTTTTTCTTTAGAGTTGTAAGCCTATAATAGGGAAAAGAAGCTGCTTCTGGGCGAGCTCAGTGGTTAAGGCTGTAGCCCCCTGCAGCTTCCAGCCAAATAAAAAGTGACTTCCTTTCTCAGTCCAGTAATCGAGAGGCTTGTTCTCTGCCAATCCTGCTACCTTTGGTTCCCTGACTGGGAAGTGTGTTTTGATTGGTAGATGGCTAGGACAGCCTCCCAGGCAGCTTTGGCCAGTTTTGCCTCAGTTTCTCCTTTAGAGTTGTAAGCATATAAAAGGGGAAAGAAGCTGCTTCTGGGCGAGCTCAGTGGTTAAGGCATTAGCCTCCTGCAGCTCCCGGCCAAATAAAAAGCCGCGAGTTCGGTGTTTGAGAGGTTTGCTCCCTGACAATCCTGCTACACTCTGAGACACAAGACTATAATTTTGAAGTTCAACTCACCAATTTTTTTCTTTCTGTTGCCTGTGCTTTTGGTGTTATATCCAGGAATTACTTTCGAAAAGCAAACATGAAATGCTTAAAAGAATAGCACATCGTCATTAGTCACAGAACACGTATGCATAAATGTATTAGCCAGTTTCTAATTTCAGCCAGTTGAAGTTTAGTTGTAGAAAAGAGAGCGAGCTACCTGAAGGAGTGTTTGGGGTAGGATGCTGCAATGAGTGAAGAGACTTTTACCCATATCAGAGCAATAACTGTCTGACAGGGAAGAGGAGAAGAGTTGCTATGAGGAGGAGAGTGATACGTTGAGAAGCAGCAGCAAAATGTTACCTGTTTCACAATTTTAACTACTCTGATGAAACAGTCTTACTGAAGTGTGGTGAAAGCAAATGTCATTAAAAATCTGTACAGCACTTTAAAAAAAACTATCCTTCAGACTCCTTGGTTCAGTACTGTGTATTAGGGAAGCATGCCATATGTGAAAGCGTTATAAAAGTGCTATGGCCGGGCGTGGTGGCTCAAGCCTGTAATCCCAGCACTTTGGGAGGCCGAGGCGGGTGGATCACGAGGTTGAGAGATCAAGACCATCCTGGTCAACATGGTGAAACCCCGTCTCTACTAAAAATACAAAAAAGTAGCTGGGCATGGTGGCGCGTGCCTGTAATCCCAGCTACTCAGGAGGCTGAGGCAGGAGAATTGCCTGAACCCAGGAGGCGGAGGTTGTGGTGAGCTGAGATCGCGCCATTGCACTCCAGCCTGGGTAACAGGAGCGAAACTCCGTCTCAAAAAAAAAAAAAAGTGCTACGTAAAATTATATTATTATTGCTAATGTGTTTGTTCAACAAATCAGCATCTAAAATTGGAGCACAAGAAGACAGACCTAGGAGGGAGGTAACAGACATGGAAAGCCCCACTCAGATCTCCTTTCCAGGAAAGACTGACAGCCCTAGCTGCCAGGAGTGTAATTAGCAGACATCCTCTAGCTGTAGCTCCTTCAGATTTGGTCTTAGCGCAGAAAGCCCCTCACCTCAGGTCATACCCTTTTGGCTGCATTTGGTGTCTCAATGAGGTGAGAATATAAAAGCCAGGCCATTTTGACCCATTGCAGGACACTCTTGTTGGCAGCGTTTGTTCTAAAGCTCTCTCGGGTCCGTCCTACAGTTTCATTTCTTCCTCTGATTAATCCTCCTTCTGCCTTCTTCCTTTCACAGGTGTTAGTCCTGAAGGAACATCTTGCACCCAACTTCAACTCAGTGTCTGCCTCCGAAGAACCCAAACAGTGACAAGTGATTTTCGAAATTACCTAACACAAACTCTATCCTTTTGAAATAATAAAGTTTATTTTCTCCAAATTCAAAATGATTCTTATTTCTTAGAGAATGAGACGAATATTCAAGTAGAAAGAAAAACATGGCTCACAATGTTGGCAGCCATCTTTGGAGACCATTTGCCGTAATTGTAACTAACTGTTTTAACCTTTGGGTATATCATAATATACTTATCCCTTGAACAGTGAGTACTTATTCTAGTATTTTTTTCTAGTGTTTTTTACTAGTTTAAGTTATGCTACAATGAATATCTTTGTGCAATAAAGGTTTTTATGTATTCCAAATTATTTAATCATTTTCTTAGGATAGAAACCCAGGTATAGAATTACTGATTTAGAGAGTATGATTTTTGTTGTTATTGTTTTTGTAGAAACAGGATCTCACTCTGACACCCAAGCTGGCATGTAGTAGCATGATCATAGCTCACTGCAGCCTCCTATTCCTGGGCTTAAGCAATTCTCTTGCCTGAGCCTCCCAAGTAGCTGGGACTACAGGTGCATCCCACCGTGTCTAGCTAATTTTTTTTTTTTTTTTTGGCTATGTTGCCTAGACTGGTCTCAAACTCCTCAGCTCAAGCAGTTCTCCTGCTTCAGCCTCCCAAGGTGTTGGGATTATAGACAGGAGTAACTGTACCCAGCTAGATACGCCATTTTCAGTGCTCTTGATGGATAGTTTTCCAAAGGCTTGAATAGTTTTTGCTGTCAACAGAGGGACATCAGGAAGCCCATTTCAATGCGTTTTCCTATCATTTTATAGAAGAGATAATTACTGTTTAAATGTTAATTTTTGACAGTGTTGTGTCTTTTCCTTCTTAGGTGAGATTAATTCCCATTTGTCCATAGGTGTGTAAAACCTGAAACTGTAAAGTCTCAAGCTCTTCTCATCATCTCACCGGTATTCCTTACTGTCAGGCATGGAACGCCAACCCCCAGAGGATGATTTTGTGAGGAAAACAGCAAGCAGGTAGTGATGATAAAAGATACAGAGATTCCTCCCTGGAGAGCAATAGAGATAAGGAGGGAATGGTCTCAATGAAAACCAGCAGAAGTGAATAGGAACCCGTGTACCGGGGGATCCACGTCTTTCCATCATGGTGCAATGTGTATGTGGTAGCAGTGGACCCAAACACCACAGAAAACTTGGGGCAGCCACACAATGGTGTTGTTTCAGTCTACAGCAATGTTCCATAGCTACCTTTTTTTTTTTAACTTAATGTATCATGCATTTTCCATGTTATTAAATATCTATATGTGGTTTAAGTCGTTTATGTTGGTAAATAAAATACATAGGTTCTGAGATAAGTACTAACATTTTCACTTTAAAGATGAGCAAACCGATGTGCAGAACGTTTTAAAAACGTCTACCAGTCCGACAACTAGTGAGGGGCCCACACTTAAATCCAGTTGAGTCTGACTCCAGAAGTCAGGATTTTCCCACTACACTGTGTTGTTCCTCAGGGCCTAAAAAACCAGCCCCAGCACAAACCCTCTTCTGATAACTGGCAGAAGGCCTGGGGAGCAAGGTGTCTGTATGAGAAAGCAGAGTGCTCGAAATACGGCCCCAACCACCATCTTCCTGAAATTGTTCTATTGTTTTGCAGTTAACAAGCTGATGGCAATTTAAATTCAGTTCCGGTACTTAAATATTAGACACTGGGAACACGAAGATGAACAGGGATGCCAGTCTAAACAGCTGTATCTGCTTCAACGCATTTCAGGAGCAGGAGCAACAGGGAGAGCAAATTAAGGCCTGACACCTCGTGTGCTGGACGCAGGTTCCTGGAGTAAGCCCGTGGAGCCCACCACACGCATACCCCACTGCCAGTTCCACCCCTGCGCACTGCGTCTGCCACGGACGTGTAGCCTAGTTAGAATGGTAGCCTGTTAGACTCCTCTTGATACCGAAGGACGCCTTCTCTCTGTCTTTTAGTGATGAAGACATCAGTTGCCCTGCTTTTTCTTCTTTTTTCCCTTCCCTCCCCGCAACCCCTTGGCATCATTTGCCAAGCCCCTCGAAGTACCCAGTTCAGGCAGAACATTAGAATTGCCCTCTCAGACAGGGTGCATCTGACTCCCTCTAGAGGGCACTTGCTGCCAGTTCTGGGCCAAGTGCCATTTCTGGGAGGATTCTGTGATCAATGGCTGTCAGATTCACAGAAAGCTCCTGTTGGTGGGTTGGTTCTAGAGAAACTGTTGGAGAGTGTTTCCTTGGGCAGCTGGGAGAGGTGGGGGGACCCCCTGCCCACCTCACTCTCCTCAACGGCCCCCATCCCTCTCCCTTCCCTCCCTGAGTGGGCCTTCACTCAGCAGGTCCCTCCAGAGGGTGGAAGCTGAAGGAGGAGATTGAACCACGGAGGGTTGGTGGGAACTCCTAGTTCAGAACACGAAGGAGGGGAGATCAGAACACCGAGGTGCAAAGATTTATGAGGGAGAAAGACTCACGGAAGAAAAGGAAATGAGAAACCAAGCAAGCAGAATATTCCAAAGACAGCCACATACCACGCATGATAATGAAGTTTCCATGACTCCCTTTGGCTCAGAGCGGTCTCCTTAATAGTTAATATGACAACTCCCCTTCTCCCAACAAACAGAGGAGTGTAGAGGGCTTGGCAAGTATTTCCTTGTTGCTCCTTTTACTTTCTCTGAGAGGAAGGTTGGGTGGTCCAGAGAATTTCCCTTGGGCACCCAGATGGAGCAACAGGCTCCCCTTACCTGTCATTTGCGTAAGGTAACAGACTGAGCCAATGGCCGTTCTGGGACTGGCAGGCAGACTTCCTTATCGGTGCCATGTGGACAGTGGCGAGATCCCTCAGGCACCTCCGGAGAGTGGGATCCAGGCTGAGAGGCGGGCGAATCGGTCGGTAGGATGGAGGCAGCATTTGGACTGTGCTAGGTTCCTTTGGAAAACGGTGCTCCAGAGATTCCCATCTCCGGTTGGGTCTCGTCCAGCTGCTTTGTGGAGGGAAGAAGGAACACTGGCATGCTCTCCTTCGTGCCACCTCCCTAGTCAGGTCTGTTCCTCTCCATCCCTGGACTTGTTGCTAGTCTTCCCTGGCTTCACCCTCTCCTCTCCAGTCTCGACTGGGCATGCTGCTGCCACAGACATCTTCCCAAGACATGGCCTCTCCCACGTCCTTCCCCAGATAGAGACCGTATGGAGGAAGTCACAATCGAGTCATACCAGTCCTGGAGATAGGTTTTGTTTCAACTATGTGATGTTTTAAGAAATATTTTGGCCAGGTGTGGTGGCTCGCACCTATAATCTCAGCGCTTTGGGAGGCTGAGGTGGGCGGATCACCTGAGGTCAGGAGTTCGAGACCAGCCTGACCAATATGGTGAAACCCCATCTTAATAAATAAATAAATAAATAAATAAATAAATAAATAAATAAATAAATAAGGAATATTTCGAATTTGCTTACAACATGGAAACAAAGAAAATCTTAGATCAAAATCTGAATTTCTAGGTTTTTTGGAGGGGAACGAGGTGATTTGGCAATTCTATACCTGTATTTCCACATTGCAGTTGACTGGACTGAAGCAGCCAGTGTTGGCTTCAGACAGGGCACTGATGATCTTTTCATGCACGTATTAGTCATTCCTAAATCTCTGGTGAAATAGCTATTCAAATCCTTTGTCTATTTTTTAAAAAAACAAATTGTCTTCTTATCATTAAGTTATCGGTGCTCGCCTTCACTTTTTCCTAGATAATTCTTCCTTACTCTAAATCTCTGTTATGGTAAATAATTATTTATATTACCCTTTCTCTGCTCATATTACTATGTGATATCTCTCTTTACTGGATTCTGATTTGTACAGATGGCTACTAATATTTATTCTCTGATAAGCCAGCAAGAAATTCTCAGAACATGAGTAAGAAAAAGTGTTGGAGCTAGACAGATTTGTGTTTGGCCCAGTTTTGCCACCTCTGTGTAGCTGTAGACAAGGCATTCAATCTTTCTGAACTCACCTGCAATCTTTAAAATATGAAAATCATGTCCACCTCACAGGATTTTCTTAAAGATTGGAGATAATATACAAAAACAGCTTATAACAGAGATTAGCACTTAGTAACAACTCAAAAGATGATAGAAACAGCAGCAAAAAGTAATCAAGAGCTGAAAATAAGTCTCAGGGTTTCTACAGGAGAGAGTACTATTATTCAAGCCACATCGATAACAAGATCCTTATTATTTGGCAAAAAGTATCTCTTAACTGGGACCTATGTGCTGCTGTAACTAAAGAGATGTCAAAGAGAGGCTGGATGAAGGTTGCCCAGGAAGGTCTTCACGCCGTGGCCACATTTTGGGAGCTCATCATAAATATGGAGTCTGGTCTTCAGCTTCATGGGATCTGTTTTCTCAGTATCCCAGGAGTGTCCAAGCTTTAGAAAGCTGATGTATTTTAGTCTTAGGATCAACTAAACTCACGTATTTTAGTCTTAGGATAACTGGAGTGATACTCTTTTCAGGATTGATGCATTATTCAGTTGCTACCTATCATGAAAGTTAAAAAAACAATTACTTATTCTCTAGTCAACTCATCTATATACAGAGACACAGCCTCAAACTCAAATGATCAAGTTGTTATTGAAAAAAATACAAATGACAAGATATCACAGTGCAATGCAATGACAATAATTATTTAGCTTACCAGCTGGTTTGGACATTTTCATATATTTAAGTTTTGTGCACAAGACTTCGCTACCTTTAAGGATATTAGAACCAGAATTGGGAATAGACACAATGAAGGTGTCATGGAGAGGTAATAATAGGTTTTCAAGCAGAGGGTCAATCTTAGCATGAATGGAGCTGGAAAACTGCCAACTAGAGGCCTGTACAGCATTTGCCCTCAGGTGGGGATGCTGGCGCGTGTTCAGAAGATCCTTCTTTTGTTCTGAGACCCTTTTGTTCTGAGAGAGTCTTGTAAGTGATCTGTTTGGCCAGGCAGACATAAGGTAAGAATTAATTTGTCCTTGGGGAAACCTGCTAAGTATTCTATTTGGATCTGTTATCGGAGTGTGACCTGCAGATTTAGGACATTTTTTCCTGCCCATGGATTTGAGCTGTGGTATTCTGAGCATTCTGGGCATATGAAATGCACAGGGGTTTTGCTCAAGCATTTGCACACTAAGAGCAGGAGGCCAGGTTATGGCAGGTTGTCTCTTTACTGCATACCAGATAACAGACAGGAGAGGATGTGGACTGTTTGTTGTGCCACATGGTTTTATTTAGTACAGAAGACAGTAGACGCTCTACAGAGACAGAGAAATGAGGTGGGCTTCGAACTGATAAAGAGGGAAATCTTAGCCGGGCGTGGTGGCTCACGCCTGTAATCCCAGCACTTTGGGAGGCCGAGGCGGGTGGATCATGAGGTCAAGAGATCAAGACCATCCTGGTCAACATGGTGAAACCCCGTCTCCACTAAAAATACAAAAAAATTAGCTGGGCATGGTGGCGCGTGCCTGTAATCCCAGCTACTCGGGAGGCTGAGGCAGGAGAATTGCCTGAACCCAGGAGGCGGAGGTTGCGGTGAGCCGAGATCGCGCCATTGCACTCCAGCCTGGGTAACAAGAGTGAAACTCCATCTCAAAAAAAAAAAAACAAAAAAGAAAAAAAAGAAAGAAAGAAAGAAAGAAAAAAAGAAAGAGGGAGATCTTTGGGTCTGCTGGAAATTGGGTCTAGATTCTGGGAATGGAGACACAATGGCGTTTGTCAGCTACTCGCTGTTGTATGTCTTTGTTCCAAGGACATTTATGACACACCCAGATCAGATTCAGATTCGCCACGTTTGGGGAGCTAAGGAACACGGCTAGATGCATATTGAAGGCACTGCATGGGGAGGGAGGTGCTATTCCACAAGTTACAAGATAGCAAGAGGTGAAAGCAGGAGCATGGCACCTCAGTATTTATGGGGCGCAAGGGCTTGGGCTGAGATGACATGTGACAGACAGAGAGGGTTTATGGAACTGGGGAGCTTTTCTCAGTGACCACTGGAGGAACTTCAGGAGAACCTGATAAAAGGGATTTTCTGCAGCCCTAGAGGATAGGGGCTCAGCTATTGTTATTTGTGTATTAAAAGGCTAGAGAAGGCCGGGCGCGGTGGCTCAAGCCTGTAATCCCAGCACTTTGGGAGGCCGAGGCGGGTGGATCACAAGGTCAAGAGATCGAGACCATCCTGGTCAACATGGTGAAACCCCGTCTCTACTAAAAATACAAAACATTAGCTGGGCGTGGTGGCGCGTGCCTGTAATCCCAGCTACTTAGGAGGCTGAGGCAGGAGAATTGCCTGAACCCAGGAGGCGGAGGTTGCGGTGAGCCGAGATCGCGCCATTGCACTCCAGCCTGGGTAACGAGCGAAACTCCATCTCAAAAAAAAAAAAAAAAAAAAAAAAAGGCTAGAGAATTTGAGTACTTCTGGACTACATAAATGTACGCATTTTAAAACCGTGTGACAAGATCACTGACATTATTAGAAGCAGAAGCTCAGTCCGAGGATCATATTAGGAACTGGCATTTCCAAACATTCCTAATAATGAGTAGCAACACAGAGAAGACATTTTTCTCTAGTTTCCTTCCTTTTCTCTCGTTAAGCTTGAAAATCTGGGTGGGGATCAAACAGTCCTTGCCTGTGGTTCATACAGTTCTCTGCTCTCTGGAGCTCCTCCTAACAGCACGTGATGTTTCATGACTCCCGCGACCGACTAGCTGATGCTCGGACCTGAACAGGTGTCTATTCTTAACGTTTGTTTTGCTATGCATTATTCATTACCCCATGCTTGTAAAGAATCAGTCATTCTATCTGACTTAGGCCTTCTTGGGTTCCTTGGACTTTTAGTAGTCTCTGATTTTTTTTTTTTTTTTTTTTTTTTTGAGACGGAGTTTCGCTCTTGTTACCCAGGCTGGAGCGCAATGGTGCCATCTCGGCTCACCGCAACCTCCGCCTCCTGGGTTCAGGCAATTCTCCTGCCTCAGCCTCCTGAGTAGCTGGGATTACAGGCACGTGCCACCACGCCCAGCTAATTTTTTTTTTTTTTTTTTTTTTGCACTTTTAGTAGAGACGGGGTTTCACCATGTTGACCAGGATGGTCTCGATCTCTAGACCTCGTGATCCACCCACCTCGGCCTCCCAAAGTGCTGGGATTACAGGCGTGAGCCACCGCGCCCGGCCGTCTCTGACCTTCTTTACCTTCTCCTTTCTTTTTTCCTCCTCGTCTTCCTTATTCTAGAAAAGATTTTCCTTCCTGTAGGAGACAGCTTAAAAATAAAAAAGATTGAAGGTGCTCACGCAGATGTCGTTAAGATTAAATTAAAAGTAGATGAATTAAAGAAAGTGAAAACAAGGATGAGGGGCACGGGGGTTACAAAAATGTATCCCTAATGATTCCAGCTCTTGGCTATCGGTGGTCCACCAACCGATACCGAGCTTCCTCTCCAGGAATTCCTCTCCAGCTTATTACATGCCCAAGCCACAGGGGTCCCGAGGTTAAAAACCAGCATAACAACGTCTTCCTAATACTAAAACCAGAAAGAAAATGTTCTTAAGGCATGCCCTAAAGAAGATCTCGTGTAATACCATGAAAAGGGTCCTCAGCAACCATTCTTATGGTAGGCACTGGGATGGAACTCATTACACTCGAGAAAAGCAATTCTTGGCTACGTGCAATGGCTCACACTGTAACCGCAGCACTTTGGGAGGCCAAGGAGGGCAGATCACTTGAAGTCAGGAATTTGAGACCAGCCTGGCCAAAGTGCTGAAACCCTGTCTCTGCCAAAAAAAATACGAAAAAAAAATAATAATAATAACCAGGCATGGTGGTGTGCGCCTGTAATCCCAGCTACTGGGAAAGCTGAGGTGGGAGAATTGTTTGAACCCGGGAGATGGAGGTTGTAATTAGTGGAGATCACGGCACTGTACTCCAGCCTGGGCAACAGAGCAAGACCCTGTCTCAAAAAGGAAAAAATTTTTTTCCTTTTTTTTTTTTTTTTTTTTTAAATATCACTTAACGGAAATTTTTTTTTTTTTTTTTTTTTTAATTAAAAGGGAAAACAAAAAGAAAGAAAAGCAGTTCTCCAGGGAGCCAGTTGACTGTGGACTACTGATATCAATTTTAATTGTTATTGGATGGCTGTGAGTTTAAGACTCTTCTCCCTAACAAGTCTTAAATCTAAGTGTTTGTTTCCCGGTAAGTGCAGGATCCTGCCCCACAATTGGCCATTGCTCTGTGGGGCGGGTGACTTGAGTTTGGTCCCTAAGCCCTGCCAACCCAGTCTTTAATTCTCACCTGGCTCCAGGGATTTCTGCCCTTAGTCTGGAATGTTCTCTCCTCTCCTGTCAATCTTGTTGTTTTTTTTAAACATGGAGTTTCACTCTTGTTGCCCAGGCTGGAGTGCAATGGTGCAATCTTGGCTCACTGCAACCTCTGCCTCCTGGGTTCAAGTGATTCTTCTGCCTCAGCCTCCCAGGTAGCTGGAATTACAAGCACCCGCCACCATGCCCAGCCAATTTTTGTATTTTTAGTAGAGATAGGGTTTTGCCATGTTGGCCAGGCTGGTCTCAAACTCCTGACCTCAGGTGATCCACCCACCTTGGCCTCCTAAAGTGCTGGGATTACAGGCTTGAGCCACTGCACCCGGCCCCTGTCAATCTTTAAAATTCCATCATCTGGGTCAGGCACAGCAGCTCATGCCTATAATCCTTGAGTCCAGAAGTTCAAGACCAGCCTGGGAAACATAGTGAGACCTCACCTCTATGAAAAATAATTTTTAAAAAACTGGCCAGGTGTGGCACACACCCGAAGTCCTAGCTAATTGGGAGTCTGAGGCAGGAGGATTGCTTCAGCCCAGGAGTTCAAGGCTCCAGTGAGCCAAGATTGCACCACTGCATTCAAGACTGGGCAACAGGCGGTCTCTAAAGAAAGGGGTGGGGTCTGTATCTGTGTCATATTTTGGAGAGTACATGAGAGATCCTATGTGAATCCTGTAACACAGTGTGCCTGGCAAAGAAGAGACAACTTATCAGTCTTAGCTCTCCTCCAACCCTCTCTCTTCCCCTCTCCCTTAACACGATATGGCGTTTTATAAAGACTTGTTAAATCTGGTGCTCTACTGATTTCATATATGATTTCTCTTTATAAAGAGATTACTGTCTTTCAATTCGTTAAGGCTCTCCTCCTCTCAAATTATAGATCGTAGTGTTTTGGACCTAGAGGGAACGCAGTGCCTACGGACTCAGTGATTCCAATTGGAATGTCACGAAAAGGAGGAACAGAACAACAGGATGAGGGACAAACCCCACTCCCCATCCGAGGGTCCTCCTGGCCGTCACTTAAAGTCATGGCAGGACCCTGTTCCCCAGGGCCGCCTCACACCATTCTCCAAAAGCTATTTCCCCTGTCAGAGTAGGACTGAGAGAGAGAGAGAGGGAGAGAGTGAACGTGACACCAAGAGAGGTAGGGACGGGGACAAAGCAGCAAGGTAGTGAGTAGGAGGTAGAAGAAAGCTGGAACGGCCCTTTTTTCCTCTTCGCTCAACTTCAGTAAATAACTCAAATATTTTAATAGCCCAGTTTTCTCAGTTCTCTTATAATTTAATTTGCGGGCTTTGGAAATGCACAGTGTCAGTACGATGAGGATTTTTTTCTTAAATAAAGAGAAGCTTTGTGTTTGAATAAAAATCACATACAGAGCAGGAATCTCATTTTTTAAAAAATTTCTTTATTGTAGCACAATTCTCAAACATAAGTCAAACATTCCCTCTGCCACCGAAAGAGACTTTCTCCACCAGCCTCCCCCAGTGCCACCTAAAGAGACTTCAAAATAACTCATGATGTTTAGGGAAAATCAGCAGGCTATTTAACTTTTCCTAGATGGGTCTTAAAAAAAAAAAAAAAATTATTCTTCTCCCCTCAGTTCATGAAACAAAGGGAAGGTAGAGAGAGACCAGGGAGGGCGGGGGAGCTAAGTCAGCCTTCCTGTTTAGGGAGTTCAGGCCTATCAAAGTGTGTCGGAGAATGCAGGGCACCCTGCCACTGGTTCTGTCTGAATGGGGGCTTAATAGGACCAATTGGAGCTAATGATTGCCCACTGTAATCATTGTAGACAGAGTGATGCCCTTTAAAGTTCCACAAGGAAACACTTTACCTGGAGGAAAGGGACAGACTAGTGTTCCAATTTAATTCAGGGACACCGTTTGGGTGTCAACGGAGGGATGGTTTTAAATATAACATTGAGTGATTATATTCAATATGGTATGCCCTCCTGGAAAAACCTCAAGGGATTCTCTGTCTTTGCTGGTTCTGACCACTCTGGATACCTCTGAACCACTTTGAAAGTTGGGTAAGGCCCATCCAATCCAGATCCCTCTCTATAGGAAAGGTATCTTTTTACCTTGGGACCTTATGAAGATGACTGACTTAATTAAGAATAACTGAGCCCGTATTCTAAAGTTAGAACTTTACACCTTTACCATATGGCTAAGTCACACATAAACGCATACACAAATTATAAAGGATATAAAATAGACACGCTAAAGAACTGATTAAAATTCCTAGGTCTGGCAGGGGGATTCCCAGTGTTCTGGTCTAATTCATAATTCTTATTCTAGTTCTATAGATTCTCTTCCGTGTGCCATACCATTTTTTCTAAACAACAGGTCATGTTAAGGTATGTCCTTTATTTTCTGTCTTTCTTACTGGCTAGAGGTTCATTTTATTCGGAGTTTTTATCAGTATATTGCCAAAAATCTTCGACTTTCTCCAGTAAGCAAAGATGAATAATCAGATGAGAACTGCCATCGCCTCCTACCGCTACAGCCACTCCTACGATTATCTGTTCCTTATACTCTGCCTTTCTGCTTCTAACACAGATGAACCCTCTGTCTCCTCTGTAAGTCTGACTCTTCTGCCTGTGTCTTCGATCCCATCCCCTGTCACCCTCTCAAGGAGATTCCTTAGCAATGTTCCTTATTTCTGTCTCTTTATCATCTGTCACTGCTCCATCATCCCATTAGCGTGCCCACCCCCTATCGTTCCTCCAACCTAAAAAATAAATCTTTGCTTGACCCCACTTTCTTCCGTAGCTGCATCTGATTTCTCTTTTCTGCCTTACAGCAAAACTCCTTGAAAGAGTTGCCACCTTGAATTCCTTTCTTCCATTATGTTGTGAATCCACCTCGAGCAGGTGTTCATCTCCGTGATGTCCCTGGAACGCTTTTGTCAAGGTCAACAATGGCGTCTATGGAGCGCAATCCAATAGCCATTTTTTATGATCAGCCACTGCCCTGCCGCTCACAACCTCTTAAGACTGATCTCTGACTTCTCTCCCTTTATCCTTCACTCCAGCACACTGTCCTTACCGTTCCTCAACTCAAGGCAGGCTCGCTCCTCAAGCATTTGACACTGGCTTTTTCCTTTGTCTGGGATTCTTTTCCCCAGATGCGTGCATGGCTACCTCTTGGACCTCTTTTAAATCTCTGCTTATGGTCTCACCTTTTAAGTGAGGACCACTCTGATCATCCCATTTTAAATTTCACACCCCACCCACCTGTCGTCAGTCCTGGTTCCCTTTTGTGTTCATTAACTATTGCTGTGTAACATATTAACCTCAAACGTTAATAGCTTAAAACAACAGACGTTTAGTGTCTTGCACCGTTTCTGGGCGTGAGGAATTAGGGAGTGCTTTAGCTGAATGGGTCTGGCGTGGGATCTCCTATCAGGTTACAGTCACATGTCAGCCACGATGGAGGATTGGCTTCCAAGATGGCTTATTCACATGGCTGTTGGCAGAAGGCCTCAGCTGTCCCCACATGGACCTCTCTCAGGCATGTTTGAGTGTGCTTCGTGACCTGGAAGCTGGCTTCCCCCAGAACAAGCAATCTAAAATAGCTAGGCAGAAGCTGCAGTATCTTTGTTTTTTGTTTTTTGTTTTTTTGAGACAGAGTTTCGCTCTTGTTACCCAGGCTGGAGTGCAATGGCGCGATCTTGGCTCACCGCAACCTCCGCCTCCTGGGTTCAGGCAATTCTCCCGCCTCAGCCTCCTGAGTAGCTGGGATTACAGGCACGCGCCACCATGCCCAGCTAATTTTTTGTATTTTTTTAGTAGAGACGGGGTTTCACTATTTTGACCAGGATGGTCTCGATCTCTTGACCTTGTGATCCACCCGCCTCGGCCTCCCAAAGTGCTGGGATTACAGGCTTGAGCCACCGTGCCCGGCTCTTTTTTTTTTTTTTTTTTTTTTGAGACGGAGTTTCGCTCTTGTTACCCAGGCTGGAGTGCAATGGCACGATCTCGGCTCACCGCAACCTCCGCCTCCTGGATTCAGGCAATTCTCCTGCCTCACCCTCCTGAGTAGCTGGGATTACAGGCACGAGCCACCATGCCCAGCTAATTTTTTGTATTTTTAGTAGAGACGGGGTTTCACCATGTTGACCACGTTGGTCTCGATCTCTTGACCTCGTGATCCACCCGCCTCGGCCTCCCAAAGTGCTGGGATTACAGGCTTGAGCCACCGCGCCCGGCTCTTTTTTTTTTTTTAAGACGGAGTTTCGCCCTTGTTACCCAGGCTGGAGTGCAATGGCGCGATCTCGGCTCACCGCAACCTCCGCCTCCTGGGCTTAGGCAATTCTCCTGCCTCAGCCTCCTCAGTAGCTGGGATTACAGGCACGCACCACCATGCCCAGCTAATTTTTTGTATTTTTGGTAGAGACGGGGTTTCATCATGTTGACCAGGATGGTCTCGATCTCTCGACCTCGTGATCCACCCGCCTCGGCCTCCCAAAGTGCTGGGATTATAGGCGTGAGCCACCGCGCCCGGCCAGTGAAGCTGCAGTATCTTTTAGAATCTAGCCTTGGGAGTCATACGCCGTTACTTTTGCCATAACATATCGGTCTCGTAGGCCAGCTCCTGTCAATGTGGGAAGAAATGCAAGGTGTGTTTCCAGGAGGTGAGGAACTGGAGGACGTCTTAGAGGTTGGATGCCACATCTTTACTCGATTTTCTCCGTAGTATTGATCACCTTCGAATATATTATACAAGCTGCTTATTTAAGATTGTAAACCAAAAATATCTGAGACAAGTCTCAGTCAATTCCGAAAGTTTTCTTTGCCAGGGTTAAGGATGTGTGCCTGGGAGGCCACTCTATGCCTTTCTCCAAAGATGATTTTGAGGGCTTCAGTATTTAAAGGGGAAAGGGTGGCTGTCGGGGAACGAAGAAACTTTTTGAAGGTGTGGGTAGATAAGAGACAAACGGTTGTATTCTTTTTATTTTTTGAGCAGTCTTTCACCGAATATAAAATTTACGCTTGACGATTGGGGTAGAAGAGTCTAGCTCAGGGAATCTGCATTTTTACATCAGAGGAAGCATTCAGATAGGCATTTGTCTCAGGTGAGCAGAGGGCTGACTGAGTTCTGTCCTCTGTCCTGCACCTGTGAGGATAAGCTGTCGATTCACATGGTCAGGGTGAAACTCAACAGAACCCTTTTAGGGTAAAGATCTTGGGGCTCACAAGGAACTTCCTAGTGGCCAAATCGTGAAGGAGGTATGCAGCTTTTAAATCTTTGTAACTGTCTTACTTCGAAATAAAATGGGAGCCAGGCTTGCCTGATGTAGCACCCAGCTTGACTTTTTCCTTTGGCTTAGTGATCTCGGGGGCCCGAGATTTATTTTTCTTTCACAATAGGTTTATTTTTAGTGTCTTTGTTACAGAAAAAGGGTCCTGATCCAGACCCCAAGAGAAGGTTCTTGGATCTCACCCAAGAAAGAATTTGAGGTGAATCCATACAGTAAAATGAAAGTCAGTTTATTAAGAGAGTAAAGGAATGAAGAATGGGGGTACTCCATAGGCAGAGCAGCCCCAAGGCTGCTGGTTGCCCATTTTTATGGTTATTTCTTCATTATATGCTAAATAAGGGGTGGATTATGCATGAATTTTCCGGGAAAGGGGTTGGCAATTAAGCTGAGAGTTCGTCCCCTTTTTAGACCATATAGGATAACTTCCTGACGTTGCCATGGCACCTGTAAACTGTCATGGTGCTGGCGGAAGTGTAGCAGAGGACGGTCAGAAGTCACTCTTGTCACTCTTTTGATTTTGGTGGGTTTGCGCTAGCTTCTTAACTGTAGCCTGTTTTATCAGCAAGGTCTTTATGACCTATATCTTGTGCCGACTTCCCGTCTCATCCTGTGACTTGGAAGGTCTTAACCTCCTGGGAATGCAGCCCAGGAGATCTCAGCCTTATTTTACGCAGAACCTATTCAAGATGGAGTTGCTGTCGTTCAAACACCTCTGACACCCTCACGCTAGGGGGTAAGCTCCTTGAGGGCAGTGATTTTGTCTGTTTTACTGACTGTTCTGTCTTTAGTGTCCAGCATATAGCAAGGCTCAAATATTTGTTAAATGAATAATTGAGTATAAAGCTCTGCAAAATTCTGTCTACCTTCCCTGATTATTACACTGGAGCAGCATCTAATTCTTAAATTACCAGGAGCTGCAGCTCCAGCCAGCTATTTCCACCTCTGTAAGTGTTAGTGACCCATATTTGTTTTCTGACCCAATATATATAGTGCCTTTCCTGATTGACATCTGATCTTGTAAGGTACATGGATGTGCTTTGGTCAGCAGTAGGCAGAGGCAGACATCTGGGCCAGAGTGACTCAGAAAGTTTAGGGTGCAGGCACATACTCCACCTGACCTATAACCTGTTTGTGTAAGCTCACACCTGGTTTGGAGCCACCACTTTTTGAAAAGGTAAAACTGCCCTGCTGATGCTGTGCACAAGGCTTGGCTTGACATGGCTCAGCATGCTGGCATCCAGAGAAAGAGAGCGCCAAAGTGGTCTGTCTTGCAGGCATGCAGAGGGGAGCCAGGAACCAGCTTTTGCCCAGAGAGAGTTAAGCTGCTGACCCTGAAAGCAGGGGAGAGGCAGCCATGCAGCTGTGCATGGGAGCGGCTGGCTCAAGCAGCGGCAACAGAGCAAACCGTGTAAGGGAACTGCTGACGAGAGAGCTGCTGAATAAAACCGTATTTCACCTACCTATGGCCCCCACCAAGCGTCCTTTCAGCCATCCATCCACTCCCCTCAGACCTAAGCATGGGCTGGACCCTGACCCTGGACCTAACCATTGGTGACGTCAGCCCTTTAGGGCTCCCAGGTCAGCTATGTGGCCACAGCATGGGCCGTGGTACCCAGTGGTAGTGATGCTGCTTGGATGGGTCCCAGTGGGAATGTGGGAGGCAAGGGACAGGTCTCCTGAGAGTATAGAGAAGGAGCTGAAGCACCTGGAGGCGCACAGCGCCCAGGAGGAACGTGCCTTTGCCAGCAGAGTCAGATGGGCGTTTGCGACTGTGCTGTAGGACACAGGGCGGGGAGGAGGAAGAGCCTCCGTTGCAGGCTTGCCCATTGATCCATCAGAATGGACAGTTGGGCCCCAAGGGTCAGCCCAGGGATCCTCCCCCGTTACGGTGGAATACATTTCCTATGGTCCCTGTGCCCTCACTGAGTTGCAGGCGTTGAGCAGGTAACGTCACGTACAGACTTAGTGCAAGTCATTCGGGAGAAGGATGCTGCAGCACAACCCGGTCCCACCCTGGGTTCAGTTCAAAAAGCACCTGCTGCAGGCAGGCCAAAGGGTAAAGGGTAAAGCCTTTTCCATCTGATGAGGGAACTGGCCGAAGTGTCCAGCTTGTGGGGGGCACTGGGCAACCAAAGGCCATGTGTGGACTCGGCAGTCCATTGTCCCTGAACCCAGATCAGTTTCTGGGCAAAGCTGCATTCGTTGATGGCTACGGGGCCAGTCAGTGAAGGCGAAATCTGTGTCTTTGTGTCTTGGCACCGGCTGCTTGGCTCCTTGCCTATATACTGTGTATGTCTCTCCCATGCCTGAATGTATTCTGGGGATGGGTATTTTGAATGGTCGGGACTTGCCCACCACAGCCAGAGAATTCGGACTCTGATTTTGTATAGAAAATCTGCGTAGACAGACACATCACCAGCTCCAAGCTCTGCCACAGCCCCGATAGGTTACCTCCACGGGTCAGTGCTGTTTGCCAGGTGGACATACGGAGATAACTGAGACTATTAAGAAGTTAGAGGAGGTACAAATAGTGTGTGGCACCCACAGCCCCTACAGTTCACCAGTTTGACTAGTGAGAAAGTCTGCTGGGACCTGGCAGATGATAGTGGATGATCAGGAGCTGAATAAGGTGACAGCCCCTCTGCATGCAGCTGCACCTTCCGTCACAGATCTGATGCACTGCTTGACAATGGAACTGGGATGGTGCCACTGTGTGGTGGCCTTGGACAATGCATTCTTCTTTTTTTTTTAATTGCATTTTAGGTTTTGGGGTACATGTGAAGAACACGCAAGATTGTTGCATACGTACACACGTGGCAGTGTGATTTGCTGCCTTCCTCCCCTTCACCTATATCTGGCATTTCTCCCCATGCTATCTCTCCCCAACTCCTCACCCCCAACTGTCCCTCCCCTGTTTCCCCCCAACAGACCCCAGTAGGTGATGCTCCCCTCCCTGTGTCCACGTGTTCTCATTGTTCAACACCCGCCTATGAGTGAGAGCATGCGGTGTTTGATTTTCTGCTCTTGTGTCAGTTTGCTGAGAATGATGGTTTCCAGGTTCATCCATTTCCCAACAAAGGACATGAACTCATCGTTTTTTATGGCTGCATAATATTCCATGGTGTATGTGTGCCACATTTTCCCTGTCCAGTCTATCATCGATGGGCATTTGGGTTGGTTCTAGGTCTTTGCTATTGTAAAATGTGCTGCAATGAACATTTGTGTACATGTGTCCTTATAGTAGAACGATTTATAACGCTTTGGATACATACTCAGTAATGGGATTGCTGGGTCAAATGGAATTTCTATTTCTAGGTCCTTAAGGAATCGCCACACTGTCTTCCACAATGGTGGAACTAGTTTACACTCCCACCAACAGTGTAAAAGTGTTTCTATTTCTCCACATCCTCTCCAGCATCTGTTATCTCCAGATTTTTTAACGATCGCCATTCTAACCGGCGTGAGATGGTATCTCAATGTAGTTTGGATTTGCGACAATGCATTCTTCTTAATTGACATCACTCCAGAGAATCAGGAACAGTTGACTTTCATGGGAGGGTGACAATCGATTTTCCCAGTGTTGCTGCCCCACCATGTGCCATGGCCTCATTGATGATGTGATTCTCTTATAGGTTTAGAAACGGCAACACCCCTCTTGCCTGGGATTCCAATGAGGCAGCTGAGACAGCCTTCCTGGTAGCCAAGCAGGCGATTTAGCAGGCACAAGCCCTATAGACAGTTAGCCAGAGTGCCCATTTGAACTAAATGTACATGTGACCACTTTGTTTCTGTTAGGGCCAGCACGCAGAGCACGTGACACCACCAACGACAGGCCTTTGGTCCCAGCTGTTGAAGGGAGCTGAGCTCTGGTATTCCTTAATAGAGAAGCAGTTACTAATAGGAGGATGGGCTCATTCATGGGTAACAACCCTCCAGACTGGGAAAGCAGTTAGCAACTACATACGCCATTTTTCGGGCTCATAAGAGTGTGGCAGAATAGGCTACAGTCACCATGTGGATGGCTTACCCTATAGCGGGACGGGTGCATTCATGGGAAACCACACCTGCCGGACAGGGGTGGCACAGACATCCACTCGAGTAAAGCGGGGTGCCTACTTGGAACAGTGGAATACACTGAGTACAAGTCCCTTAGCAGCAGAATCACAAGAGGTTTTAGAGTCATTTTTTGTTTCTGTTTTTTTTTTTTTTTTTTTTTTTTTTTGACCATTTTATGCCCAGTATATGCAAAAGTAATAGGGTCAGAGGCGTTTGAACCAGAGCAACTCCATCTTGAATAGGGGCTGGGTTAAATAAGCTGAGACCTACCGGGCTGCATTCCCAGCAGGTTAAGGCATTCTTAGTTACAGGGTGAGATAGGAGGTTGGCACAAGATATAGGTCACAAAGACCTGGCTGATAAGACAGGTTGTGGGAAAGAAGCCAGCCAAAACCCACCAAAACCAAGATGGCGATGAGCGTGACCTCTGGTCATCCTCATTGTTCATTATACGCTAACGATAATGCATCAGTATGCTAAAAGACACTCCTGCTGGCACCATGCCATTTTACAAATACCACGGCAACGTCAGGTGGTATTTGTAAATGTCAGGTGGCAATGTGAGCCTAAAAACGGGAGGAACCCTCCGTTCTGGGAACTGACCACCCCTTTTCTGGAAAACTCATGAGTAATTAACACCTTGTTTAGCATAGAATCAAGAAGTAATAATTAGTATAAGCCCCTGAGTGGCCGTGAGGCTGCCCTGCCTATGGAATAGCCATTTTTTATTCCTTTACTTTCTTAATCAGCTTGCTATACGCCATGGACTTGCCCGAATTCTTTCTTGTGTGAGAGCCAAGAACCCTCTCTTGGGGTCCAGATCGGGACCCATTTCTCGTAACAACAGGATCTCACCCACGATGTCCTCTGGCCCTGCCAGGCCCTCCAGCTAAGCAGGGAATGACACTAAGCAGGAGGAGCCCGTCAGCGAAGGAGCTCTGGGGCTGGGGCGTGCTGTGGCCTAAGAGAGGCATTTTTAACATCTGGGTGGTGACCCTGCTGCTTGCAGAGTTCGGGAATTACCAAGAGGACAAGCAGCACCTGTGCCCTGGGTCTCTGCAGAGGCGGCAGCTGAGGTGGCGATGGGCGTGCTGATGCCTGGGGAAGTGGGACTCCCAGCTGAGGGGGTGGTCAAGCACTGGCAGCAGCTGCAGAGGGCAGGGGCCAGCTGGTCAGGAGAGGGCCTGGCTTCTCCGCTTCACAGCCATCCCTTCACTTGTGCTCCTGGGCCCCTCCTGGCTTTTCCTCGCAGGCTCTTGCTTCAACCACTTTCCCACTCATTCCGGGTTTCCTTCCACTCCACCGTCTGTCCCCTCAGCCTGCAAACGCGCTCTGCTCTCCCCTCTTCTAAAAACCTCTTCTCTCTCCTGAGACCACTTCTCTCAGGTCTCAGGCGTCCCTTAAACAAAGAAAACCACACACACAAAACCACGCTCCTCCACCATGTAGTCCTGTTTCCAGCCAATAGCTATAGCTGTATTTGTCTTTCCTCCGCAAACATATTAAATGAGCTATCCATAGGCCCGGCCTTCCTCGGCAACGTACCCATTTGGGAATTGATGCCATAAGCAATGTATTGAGGACCTGCTATGAATAATAGACTGGGATGGAGGATGGTCTTCCCTCAAAGGAGTTCTCTGCATCCCAGAGGACATAAATGGGTTAAAAAAAATTACAATATAATGTGATAAGTACAGCAAAGAAGGGAAGTACAGTGTTCAGAGGTAAAATAACACAAAATAGAGGGTCATCAACTAGAGAGAAGAGAGGCAGAAATCAAAGATGGTTTCCTGACAGATGCGGAATCTGAACTAGATTTTGAAGGAAACAGGTGAAATGTAGGGGAAAACACAGTATCTGGGAAGCTGAGTAAGAGATAGCAGTCGACGTCATCAGCTGCCACAGAGAGATGACATAAAATGAGGAAAACACACATAGAAACTGGCAGCGTGGGCCGGGTGCGGTGGCTCACGACTGTAATCCCAGCACTTTGGGAGGCCAAGGCGGGTGGATCACGAGGTCAAGAGATCGAGACCATCCTGGTCAACATGGTGAAACCCCGTCTCTACTAAAAATACAAAAAATTAGCTGGGCATGGTGGCACGTGCCTGTAATCCCAGCTACTCAGGAGGCTGAGGCGGGAGAATTGCCTGAACCCGGGAGGCGGAGGTTGCGGTGAGCCGAGATCGCGCCATTGCACTCCAGCCTGGGTAACGAGAGCGAAACTCCGTCTCAAAAAAAAAAAAAAAAAAAGAAAAGAAAAGAAAAAGAAAAAGAAACTGGCAGCGTGACGATCATTACGGCACTCTGCCAGTACGATCAAAATGGAGAGGATTGCAGCAGGACGGCAGACAGACAAGGTGTGGGAAGGTAGAGTTGGTTTCGGGAGAAGCCTGGCGGAGATCGGGGAGCATCGTAAGGCAGCAGCTAGAGAGAAGGGCAGAGTGGGAGAAGAAATGCCAGGGTTGAGAGTCACATGCCAGTTGCCAGCCTCTCAGGGTCGGTGCAGGGATTCAGTGAGTTCATACATGCAGAGTGCATACACAATGCCGGGCACACGCTCAGTAGATGGTATGGCCAGGGTGCAAATTCCCCTGCTTGGCTGATAATCCCATGCTTATTCCATTGCATCAGGAAGGCCTGGTGCGGGGGCGGAATTCCCACCTTCAGAGAGTTCTTGGGTAATGAGGAGAGATGAGAGGGAGTGGGTAGTGCCATTTGAAGCCACTCAGAGATCTCGTGGCTCATTCACGAGACACAAGGCTCTGAGCTTCCTATGTTCTCACAGGGTCAAACTTTCCCTCACCAGGTCTCCCCACGTGGCTTCTTAGCCAGATTTCTTCAAAGAGGCCAGTAGCTCCACCCAAGGGCGGGGTTGTGGAACCACCTTATCTCATGTCAGATATCCCTGCATGCCTCCAGCAGAATACTGCAGGTGGGCAGCTTAGCCATCAGGGGAGGGGACAGCAGCCGCGGAGGACAGCTCAACTCCAGTCCCTGACGTTCTGTCGGCTACTCCGTGAGTGCGGGAGCGGATGAGGGGAATGTCCTTAGGGAGGAGGGCTGGAGGAAGCTCCCAGGTGGGACGCCACCGCAGGAGGCTGTGATCACACTGACTGAAGGCAGCAGCAGGTCCCATTCAGTCCGTGACCTGGGGACAGTCTCAGAAGGGGACAGTCTAATGAGTCAGATTGAACTGATGGAGTGTCTGAATTCACGGATTTGGAATTTTTTTCTACTTGGGACAGTCAATTCTACCAAGAGAGGAAATAACTTACAAGTGATTAACACTGGCATAAATTAGTATTTCTGATTGCAGGACCTCATCCAATGGAAGACCCTGTAGGATCTGGGGAAGGGAGATAGGGAAAAGAGAAATAAATACTCTGATTAGGGGACCCTGCTTCTGAGAGAGCCAGCCTGTTGGGTGGAAGGGATTCAAGAGGGGTTGATGGGATAAAAATCTATGATGGCGGGCCTGGCGCGGTGGCTCAAGCCTGTAATCCCAGCACTTTGGGAGGCCGAGGCGGGTGGATCACGAGGTCAAGAGATCGAGACCATCCTGGTCAACATGGTGAAACCCCGTCTCTACTAAAAATACAAAAAATTAGCTGGGCATGGTGGCACGTGCCTGTAATCCCAGCTACTCAGGAGGCTGAGGCAGGAGAATTGCCTGAACCCAGGAGGCGGAGGTTGCGGTGAGCCGAGATCGCGCCATTGCACTCCAGCCTGGGTAACAAGGGCGACACTCCGTCTCAACAACAACAACAACAACAAACAAAACAAAACAAAACAAAACAAAACAAAACAAAACAAAAATCTATGATGGCTCGGGGGGCTCCTGGAATCCTAGAAATATGGCGGATTTGAGGGGAAAGAGAACACTTTGGTTGAGAACATACCATGTGTCTGGTACTTAGCTAAGCAGAGTGGATATAGCAATGAGTAAATCTAAGTCCTTGACCTTTAAGAATCCACAGTCTGAGGCCAGGCATGGTGGTTCACGCCTGTTAATTCCAGCACTTTGGGAGGCTGAGGTGGGCGGATCACAAGGTCAGGAGTTCAAGACCAGCCTGGCCAACGTAGTGAAACCCCGTCTCTATTAAAAAGAAAAAAATTAGCCAGGTGTGGGGCACACGCCTGTAGTCCCAGCTACTCGGGAGGCTGAGGCGGGAGAATTGCTTGAACCTGGGAGGCAGAGGTTGCAGTGAGCGGAGACCATGCCATTGCACTCCAGCCTGGGTAACGGGGTGAAACTACAAGGGTGGACGCTGAGCCAGCTGCTTGGATCTGAATCCCAGTTCCGCCACTGACGAGTTGCGTGGCTTTGGATGAGAGTCTTAACCTCTGTTTCCATTTCTCCATCTATAAAATAGGGATAATAGTAGCATATACTCACAGAGTTGTTGTGATGAAAGAGTGAGTTAATATACATGCAAAGTGCCTCAACCAGTACCTGGAATAAAACCAAACACTACTGTAGGGTCCTCCGACTCCTTCCACTTTTTCTCTGGTCCTACCGGGACCCTAACAGGGCACCTGCACCACTCTCCCAGCCCGATGCACGTTTTCTCCTGCAGGCTTGAACCCACGTGGGGCCCTTGAACATTTCCAGGCACTGATAAAAGGGTTTAGATTTTTGCCCAAAACACTGAAAGAGATTAGCCCCAGCCCTGAGTCCAACTCCTGAAACCCTCATACAGGCTGCATACCCGGACCTCACTGCAGACGTACCTAGACAGGACATCCCTTGTGAGATGTCCCTAGATAGGACAAGCCAGTGCAGTAAGCGTCTGACGCTCCCAGTGCCCCTGTGATGAGGAAAGCCTTGCCTCCAGGAAACAAAAGCTGTCCTTGTCCTTTATTCCTGTTCAGTGTGCTTTCCTTCAGCTGTCTCCGTTAGTCGTCCACACGGTCCGCACGAGCCCCCGTCCTGAGGTCCTTTGCCTGGGACACTGGCGGTCCTCACACGGTCTGGGCAGTGGGTGTCGCTGGTCTCCAGCTTTTCCCGCGCTTCCTTCCCCGAGGAAGGTGCTCTCCTTCCTCGGGGCTGCGGTGTGCTCTGCTTCCCTGAGCCATCCAAGGCTGTCAGGAAGATCTGGAACCAAAGGCAGGTTCAGGGAAGGAAACAGAGTAGAGCCCTAAGAGCGCGGGCCTAGGAGCTAAGGATCTGGCTCACCCTGACTGCCTCTAGCTTGGCAGGTGACCCAGCACCTCACTGCACCTCACTCCACCTCCGTTTCCTTTCCTAGTTACAAAGTGAGAAGGTTGGAAGACGTCAGGAGTCTGCAAACCTCTCTCCACCGTGGAACTCTTCTACTATTTCTCTTTGCATGGACTTTATGTTTTAAAAGATTTGATCTGCTCAAAATACCCTGCCGTTTAATAAATTATTTTTCCATCTTTTTACAAAATTATTTTCATTGAATGTATTTAAGGTAAGCAACATGATGTTTTGACATACATATACTTAGTAAAATGATGATTATAGTCCAACGAATTAATGTATCTACCACTCTCCACATTTAACCTCACCCTTTCTTAGTGGTAAGAGCTCCCAAAATCTACTCTCTCCGCGAATTTTCAGCATACGGTACAATGATGCATTATTACTGTAGTCCTCATGCTGTAGATTAAGTTTCTAGACTCATTCATTCTACCTAACTGAAAACTGTAGCCTTTGACCGCTTCTCCCCATTTCCTCCCTCCCTGCTTTTGGTAACCACTCACTACTCTGTTTCTATTTTTTTTGACTTAAAACATTTTGGAGATTCTCTATATAAAATGATACAGTATTTTTCTGCCTGTCTCATTTCACTTAGCATAATGCCCTCCACATGTATCCACAATGTCACAAATGGCAATCTCTTCTTTTTAAAGACAGAATCTCCACTTTGTGTGTGTGTGTGTGTGTGCACGTGTGTGTGTATCCATTTAAAAAAATCCATTCATCCATCAAGGAGCGCTTGTTTCCATATCTCGCCCCTTGGGAATTAACATGGGAGCGCAGCTATTCCTATGAGGTGCTGATTGCATTTCCCTTGTGTGTGTACTCAACTGATGGG
The DNA here is from genome assembly GCF_048565385.1 of Saimiri boliviensis. Taxonomy (NCBI): domain Eukaryota; kingdom Metazoa; phylum Chordata; class Mammalia; order Primates; family Cebidae; genus Saimiri; species Saimiri boliviensis. Next base: position 41,191,978 of record NC_133467.1, on the reverse strand, counting down.
TTATTTCCCATCCTTTCTTACTCAGAGACTTAAGTCAGCAAGAGAAGAAGAATTTTGTGACACAGAATTGACAAAATCGTAACTAAAAGCCAACATAAAGAAGTCTACCTTTCAAAAGCTTTTGTACAGCTGCTGGCAAAGGCATGATTTCCACTAGACTTTTCTGAAAGACTGAAAATGGTACTGGCTCGCCCATTGCCCCTTGAGTGTAAACCTGAGCTTCTGAGGTCTCTGGGCTGGAACAGTTTTGCTAAATGATTATTCTAAAGTCTCTCTCACTGCAAAAATGTCCTAAATCTATGCTCTCCTTGTGTTGCTAGTGAGTTGAAGCCAGCTGGAGGGTGGGGGTCCGCCCCAAAGGGGTAGCTCTGTGTTCAGTGCAATCTGCTTTCCTCCAATTTTGATGCTGTCTTTCAAAATTGGGGTTAAGTTGAAGTCTATCTTTACTGAATTTATGAAACAAGGTTACAGAAGCATACGTCAAAACTCCCAGCAGGTCAGGTGTGGTGGCTCATGCCTATAATTCCAGCACTTTGGGAGGCCGAGTTAGGAGGATTGCTTGAGCTCGGGAATTCAAGACCAGCCTGGGCAACATAGTAAGACCCCCTTCTACAAAAAAAAAAAAAAAAAAAAAAAAAAAGCAAAACTCTCAGTAGCTTATGAGGGTTGTTGGTAATGACATGGGAAGCACAAACATTTTCTATCATTTAACCTCTGCAGCCCCATGTACATACCCATGAAAATGATATCCCAATAACGTATGACTTTCCCCATCTGAAATATCTTAACTTCCCTGGAAATTTTACAGCACCGATAAAACCAATTGATCCAATCTATTTTGAGTCAGAAGCTGTGCTGGGCATTGCTGGGAGAGCTTCTGAAGTATAGGAGGTAAGCTTAACGGAATTTTTACAAAAACATTTTTTAGCAGATAACTCTTTGCAAATCGTACGCATTACAAAGGTTTTGTTCTCATTCTCACTTCTAGGGAAACACAAAAAGAGACGGAGCAGTAAACAGAGAATCAAAGGGATCTGAAGCAGACCTAACAAAGAAATTAGGACAATCGGCTTCTGCTGTGTGAGGCTGGGGTCCACTTCCACCGTACTGGCTGGGCATCATTAGTTAGTAGCGATACAAAAAATATGCTGAATGCAGACCAGAAATGATTTAATAAATCCATGAAAGAAATATTTATTACACACCTACCATACACCAAGCGTGTGTGGGAATACAATGGCAAAGAAGTCATGGTCCTTGTCTTCAAGGAGTTCTGAAACCGAAGTCACGAAGGGAAATACATACCCCTGGGGGAAAAGTGCCACAGGAGTCCCAAGCAACACAGGGAAGAGAATGGTTAATTCTGTTGTGGATTACTGGGGCCCCCTTACAGAGGAAGTGATATCGAGGCTGGGCCTTGAAGTTTTAGCCTAACTTGTGAACGCTCATTATCAGAGGCGGCTGGACTTGAAGAGTCGGGGAAAGGTGAAAACAAAGATAAAAGTAGTATCGGGCCAGAGTGAGAAGCATCTGGGACTGTTACAGCCGTCACTTTACTTAAAATAAAATTATTTATTTCCCCTAAGACTCAGGGGTGTGTGACTCTCAGGTGACTATTTAGCCAATGACTGGACAGACATTCAGTAATCATGAAAAACAAGCTGTTATTTTCGATACTGATAGATAAAGGTAAGAAGTTCTATTTATAAGCATTTTTAATTTGTCTTAAAAATAATCTTAGAATTTCCATAAACCACCCATTTTTAGTTTTGTAAGGCATAAAAGTACTTTTAAAAATTGAAATGCTTCCAATCTGCCACAGGAGTAGGTTTGATTTAACAGACAGATTTGTCAGATAGACAAAGGACAAATATTTTCATTTTACACAAACAATTTATGCTGTAAATATATTTATTTTTGTGTTAATAACTGTATGTTGGCATCTCAAGGCTTTTTATCATTGGGCTTGTTAAGTGTAGGGAAAAACAAGATTAATTGTGTTTACAATGAAATAAATAAATAAAATATTTGAATGTTTTATGGATAACTGTTAAATTCTGATTAAAAGGTATATGTTGAGCTGTCTATAGGAAGTTAAAGTAAAGGAGACTAGACTGTGGTGTGTGGGATGTGTGAGTGTGTGTATACAGAAAAGGGAGGGAGTTGGACAGGGATACATTTAGAAAACAGGCTGGGGAAATAATTTCTGGGACATTATTTTGTGCAAGGAAATAATTAAAAAACTAAAGGAAGAAAGATATCAAAGAGAGAAGATTTTATGAGTTCTACAAATGAAGAAAGAAAATAAAATTTGAGCAGTTTAAGAATGCAATTAAATATAAATGAAATATGCATAAATAAGAGTGTGTCTATAGTACATGCCCTACACAAAATATGCATTACTGAATGTGTGTATCTATGCAATAATTATTTATGAAGCACTTGCTATGTGCCAGGAACACACATAGCTATTTCTTCCATCCTTGGCATTTTTACTGTATTTCTATGCATTTGACGAAGAAAAGCTGAAGAATTTTCTACGATGAGTTGAACTTACTTCCACTATATAATAATTGCGGGGGGTTTGTTTTTAAATATATCAAGTCAGAGCAGAGGTGTGACTATGGGTGAGTTTTCCCAAAATAACCAATGGCTGTCAATCACGTGAAAATAACCGATGGCTGTCAATCACGTGAAAATAACCAATGGCTGTCAATCACGTGAAAATAACCGATGGCTGTCAATCACGTGAGTGACAGTGCCATTTTCTTTTGGTCTCAGTCCAGAGCACACTCTCTCCGAATTTAATTCTGAAAGATGCAGCGTTATTTATTTATTTATTTTTAGATTCTATTGGACCTCAGGTTTCATGAATTGAGTTGAGTACCCTCCTCAGGTACTCCCTGTAATTACTGGCTTATTCCGGGACTTTTACAATTTTTATTCAGTCTTCCCCTTTATCCCCTCTCGATCCTTCTCCTTTGCCCATAGGTTTCCACTCCTGTGTTTTTAATGTATGTCCTTTCCATTCACTTTTCTAGGGGGTCTAGGCTGGAGGAGCTGAGCTATAACCTCAAAGGAGGTCAGAACTGTGGACTCATTGCCTTTTACCCCCTTTGAGGCTGGAGGATCAAAGGTTAAGTGATAAAGTTGTTTAGAGGAGGATCGAATGTTAGAGATAAAGGTGCTTCAGACACTCTCAGCCCTATCTTGATAGATTCCACCACCACCCAATAAGACAGCTGGGGTGGGACTGGTTGGCCCAGTGGAAAAGGGGGTTGCAGTTTCATTTTTTAGGGAAAGGTTCAGTAATTGGCAATATTGTGCTTTCTGGGTATCTTTCCAGATTGTTAGCATAATGGTCCCTGCTGGAAAGGAAGAAATAAACTTTATTTATTGATACATAATATTTATACATATTTATAGGGTACATGTGATATGTTTAGGCAAGCAAATGACAATTAAAAAGCTAAAGGACTGGGTGTAATGCTCACATACAGGTATCTAGAATATCCATTACGTCCAACATTTGTCATTTATCTGTGTTGGGAACATTTTAAATCTTCTAGCCATTTTGAAATATAGACCATACTAATGTGATTGATAGTCACTCCACTTTGTTGTCAGACACTAGAACTTTCCTTCTATCTAACTGTATATTTATATCCATTAATCTTTCTTAATCTTCCTCCACCCACCTGCTCCCCCAGCCCTGCCCTCATCCCTTCAACCCCTACTCCGCCTCCCAGCCTCTGGTGTCCGTCATTCTACTCTGTACACCCATGAAACCAGATCAACTTTTTAGCTCTCATATCTGAGCAAGAACATGCAATATTTGTCTTTCTGTGCCTCATTTATTTTGCTTAACCTTCTAACATACAGGCCTGTCCATGTTGCCGAAAATTACATAATTTCATTCTTTTGGGGGGCTAAATAGCATTCCGTTGTGCATACATACCACTTTGTTTAATCCATTTGTCCACTGATGAACATTTAGGCTCCTCCAGCCTAGATCGCTTCTATGTAAATTTCATATTTTGGCTATTGGAAATAGTGCTGCAATAAATACAGGGGTGCAGTAACACTTTAATATACTTATTTCTTTTCCTTTGGATAAATACCCAGTAAGAGGATTGCTGGATCATACTGTAATAAAGGATTGTTCTATTTTTAATTTTTTTGAGAAATCTCCATACTGTTTTTCATAGTAGCTGTACTAGTTTACATGCCCATCAACAGCATATAAGGTTTCTCTTTTCTCCACATCCTTGCCGGCATCTGGGTTTTTATTTTTTATTTTTTTATTTTTTTATTTTTTTTGTCTTTTTAATAATAGCTATTCTAACGGAGGTAAGATGATATGTCATTGTGGTTTGAATTTGCATTTCCCCGATTAGTAGTAATACTGAGCATTTTTCATAGTATATAATATATATCAACTTTGATATATCTATTGGCCATTTATTTTATTTTTTTTTTTTTGGAGAAATGTCTATTCATGTATCAACTTTTTAGTGGAACTATTTTTTGTTTGTTTTTTTGTTTGTTTGTTTGTTTGTTTGTTTTTTGAGACGGAGTTTCGCTCTTGTTGCCCAGGCTGGAGTGCAATGGCACGATCTCGGCTCACCGCAACCTCCGCCTCCTGGGTTCAGGCAATTCTCCTGCCTCAGCCTCCTGAGTAGCTGGGATTACAGGCACGCACCACCATGCCCAGCTAATTTTTTGTGTTTTTAGTAGAGACGGGGTTTCACCATGTTGACCAGGATGGTCTCGATCTCTTGACCTCGTGATCCACCCGCCTCGGCCTCCCAAAGTGCTGGGATTACAGGCCTGAGCCACCGCGCCCTGCCACTATTCGTTTTTTTAATTGCTGAGTCGTTTCAGTTGCCAAATGGTTAGTGAATTTTTTCCCCATGAAACAGACTGTCTCTTCACTCTGCTGTGTAGATGCTTTTAGGTTGATATAGTCCCATTGTCTATTTCTGGTTTTGTTGCCTATGCTTTCGAGGTGTTAGCCATAAAATCTTTGCCTAGACGAATGTCCTGAAGTGTTTCCCTATATTTCTTCTTGTAGTTTTATAGTTTTGGACCTTAAGTGTAAGTTTTTAATTCATCTAATGCTGATTTTTTTTAATATGGTGAGATATAAGGGTCTAATTTCATTCTTTTACATACAGATATCCAATTTTCCCAGCACCTTATTGAAGAAGGTCACATTTCCCCAGTGTACATTCTTGTTGCCTTTGTCAGAAGTCCGTAGGCTATAAATATGTGGATTTACTTCTGGGATCTGTATTCTGTTCCACTGATCTATGTGTCTGTTTTTATACTAATGCTGTGCTGTTTTGGTTGCTATATGTTTGTGATACATTTTGAAGTCAGGTGGTGTCATTCCTTCAGCTTTGTTCTTTTTGCTCAGGATTGCTTTAAATCAGGCTTCCCCAAACTGCGGCCCGCGGACCGCATGCGGCCCCCTGAGGCCATTTATCCGCCCCCCACGCCGCCCTTCAGGAAGGGGCACCTCTTTCATTGGTGGTCAGTGAGAGGAGCACAGTATGTGGCGGCCCTCCAACGGTCTGAGGGACAGTGAACTGGCCCCCTGTGTACAAAGTTTGGGGACGCCTGCTTTAAATATTTAGGCTTTTTTTTTTTTTTTTGGTTCCATACACATTTTAAAATTGTTTTTTCTATTTCTGTGAAAAAATAGCATTGGTATTTTGAGAGGGATTACATTGAATCTGTAGATTGCTTTGGGTAGTATGGACATTTTAACAATATTAATTATTCTGATCCGTGAGTATAAGATGTTTTTTTCATTTGTTTGTGTCCTCTTAAATTTATTTCATCAGTGTTTTGTAATTTTCCTTGTAGAAGTCTTTCATCGTCTTGGTTAAATTTATTCCTTAGTATTTTTAAAAAGCTATTGGAAATGAGATTGCCTTTTTGATATCTTTCTCAGATAGTTCATTATTGGTGTATAGAAATGCACTGATTTTTGTACGTCGATTTTGTACCCTGAAACTTTGCTGAACTTATTTATCAGCTCTAGGAGTTTTTGGGGGGAGTCTTTAGGTTTTTCGGAATATAAGATCACATTATTTGCAAACAGGGACAATCTGACTTCTCTTTTCCAACTTAGATGTCTTTTGCTTCTTTATCTTGCCTAACTGCTCTGGCTAGGACTTTCAGTACTGTGTTGCATAAGAGTGGGGAAAATAAGCATCCTTGTCTTGTTGCAGTTCTTAGAAGGAAGAAACTTTCAGCTTCTCCTCATTGAGTATGATGTTATCTGTGGGACTGTCATATATGGCCTTTATTATGCTGAGGTGTGTTTATTCTGTGCTCAGTTTGATGAGTTTTTATAATGAAGGGATCTTGGAGTTTAGCAAATGTTTTTCAGTATCTACTGAGATGATCATAGGAAGGTTTTTGTCCTTCATTCTGTTTATGTGCTGTATCATGTTAATTGATTCGCATATGTTGAACCATCCTTGCATCCCTGGAATAAATCCCATTTAATCATGGTGTACTATCTTTTAGATACGCTGTTGGATTTGGTCTGCTGGGGATTTTCACCTGCATGTTCATCAGGGATATTGGTCTGTAGTTTTTTGTTGTTGTTGTTGTATCCTTGACTGGTTTGGGTATCAGGATAATGCTGGCATCACAGAATAAGTTAGGGAAAATTCCCTCCTTCTGAATTTTTTTAATACCTTGAAGAGAATTGGTATTAATTCTTCTTTTAAAGTTTGGCAGAATTCAGCAATTGAAGTCATCCAGTCCTGGGTTTTTTCTTTGTCAGGAGACTTTTTATTACTGATTCAATGCTCGTTATTGGTCTATTTAGTTTTATTTCTTCCTGATTCAATCTGGGCAGGTTTTATGTGTCTAGGAAATTATCAATTTCCTCTAGATTTTCCAGTTTTTCAGCGTATAGTCATTTTATAACACTCTGATAATCTTTTGTAGTTCTGTGAGATCATCAGGTGTCATGTCTCCTTTTTCGTTTCTGATTTTATTTTATTCTTTTTTTTTTTTTTCTTGGTTAGTCTAACTAGCAGTTTGTTGATTTTGTTTATCTTTTCAAAAAATCCCTTTTGGTTTTATTGATTTTTGTATTTTTCTAGTCTCTATTTCATTTAGTTCCACCCTCGTCTTCATTATTTCTTTCCATCTACTAATTTTGGGTTTGGTTTGTTCTTGCTTTTCTAGTACCTTGAAGTACATGGTTAGATTGTTTATTTGAAATCTTTCTACTTTTTCTGATATAGGCATTTATTATTATAAACTCTTCTCTTAGCATTGCTTTTATTGTGTCCTATAGGATTTGGTATGTTGTACTTACATTTTTATATATTTCAAGACATTCTGTGATTTCCTCTTCAATTTCTTCCTTGAGCCAATGGTCATTCAGGAGCATGTTGTTTTGTTTCCATGTGTTTGTGCAGTTTCCAAAGTTCCTTTTGTTATTAAATCATAGTTTTAGTCTACTATGCTACAGACTCGTCTCAAACTCCTGACCTCATGTGATCTGCCCACCACAGCCTTCCAAAGTGCTGGGATTACAGGCGTGAACCACCATGCCAGGCCATATTTGCATTTCTCTAATGATCATTGGTGCTGAGCTTTTGTTCATAAGCCCATTGGATGAACATCTGTCTTTTTTTGAAACGTATGCATCGGGTGTGGTGGCGCACACCTGTAATCCCAGCACTTTGGGAGGCCAAGGCAGACAGATCACAAGGTCAAGAGATCGAGGCCATCCTGGCCAACATGGTGAAACCCTGTCTCTACTAAAAATACAAAAATTAGCCGGGAATCATGGCGTGCGCCTGTAGTCCCAACCACTCGGTAGGCTGAGGCAGGAGAATTGCTTGAACCCAGGAGGCAGAGGTTGCAGTGAGCCGAGATTGCACCATTGCACGCCAGCCTGGTGACAGAGCGAGACTCTGTCTCAAAACAAAAAAGAAAACTGTCTGTTCCTGTTCTTTGTCCACTTTTCAATGGAGTTGTTTGGTTTTTCTTCTTGTAAATTTATTTACGTTCCTTACAGATTCTGGATATTAGACCTTTGTCAGATGCATAATTTGCAAAAAAATTATCCCTTTCTATAGGTTGTTCATTGATAGTTTCTTCTGCTGTGCAGAATCTTTCATTAGACCCCATTTGTCAGTTTTTGCTGCAGAATAAACATTGTTCTCATCAGCACATGGAACATTCTCCAGGATAAACCATATGTCAGGACACAAAATAAGTTTCAACAAATTTTAAAATATTGAAATCATGGCTGGGCGCGGTGGCTCACACCTGCAATCCCAGCACTTTGGGTGGATGAGGTGGGCAGATCACCTGAGGTCAGCAGTTTGAGACAAGCCTGGCCAACATGGCAAAACCTCATCTCTACTAAAAATACAAAAATTAGCCAGGCATGGTGGCAGACACCTGAAACTCCAGCCACTTGAGAGGTTGAGGCAGGAGAATCGCTTCAGCCTGGGGTTTCATACATCATTGGTGGGAGTGTAAATTAGTTCAACCATTGTAAAAAGCATTGTGGCGATTCCTCAAAGAGGTAAAAACAGAACTACTATTGAATCCAGCAATCTTGTTACTGGGTATAAACCCAAAGGAATATAAATCGTTTTACCATAAAGACATACGCATGCACAAATTCACTGCAGCACTATTCACAATAGCAAAGATATAGAATTAATCTAATGCCTACCAAGAATAGACTGGATAAAGAAAATGTGGTACATATGTACCACGGAATACTATATAGCCTAAAAAAGAATGAGATTATGTCCTTTGTAGGAACATGGACGAAGCTGGAGGCCATTGTCCTTAGCAAACTAGCACAGGGAAAGAAATTTAAATACCACATACTCTCACTTATGATGAGCTAAATGATGAGAACACATGGACACCCAAGAGGGGAACGAGAGACACTGTGCTTACTGGAGGGGGGAGGATGGGAGTAGGGAGGGCATCAGGAAAAGTAACTAATGGGAACTAGCCTTAATACCTAGGTGATGAAATAAATAAATAATCTGCATAATGAACCCCCATGACACAGGTTGACCTATGTAACAAACCTACACATGTACCCCTGCACTTAAAATAAAAGTTTAAACAAGTGTAAATGTCAGGCCGGGCGCAGTGGCTCACACCTGTAATCCCAGCACTTTGGGAGGCCGAGGCGGGTGGATCACGAGGTCAAGAGATCGAGACCGTCCTGGTCAACACGGTGAAACCCCGTCTCTACTAAAAATACAAAAAATTAGCTGGGCATGGTGGCGTGTGCCTGTAATCCCAGCTACTCAGGAGGCTGAGGCAGGAGAATTGCCTGAACCCAGGAGGCGGAGGTTGCGGTGAGCCGAGATCGCGCCATTGCACTCCAGCCTGGGTAACAAGAGCGAAACTCCGTCTCAAAAAAAAAAAAAAAAAAAAAAAAAAGTGTAAATGTCTGTTAGGTCCACTTGGCTTAAAGCATAGTTTAAATCCAACGTTCCTTTGCTGATTTTCTCTCCAGATGATCTGCTCAATGCTGAGAGTAGACCATGGAAATTGCCAACTATTACCATATTAGAGTCCCTTTCTCCCTTTAGATCTAATTATATTTGCTTTATATATCTGGGTGCTCTGGTGTCATATATATTTAGAATTGCTATATCCTCTTGCTGAATTGATCCCTTTATTACATAATGATCTACTTCGTTTCCTTTTCGTGGTTTTTTTTTTTTTTTTTAGCATGCTCTATAGAAAAGTCAAGCCTTTTACTGTTTTGACTTCAAGTCTGTTTTATCTGATACAAGTATCTCTTGCTTGCTTCCGGTTTCTATTTGCTTGTGATATATTTTTCTATCCCTTTACTTTCAGTCTGTATGTATCTTTACAGGTGATGTGAGTTTCTTGTAGGCAACATGTGATTTAGGGTCATGATTTTTTACTCATCCATGGCAAGTTTTATTTTTCACATGGTTAATTTAACGCATTTACATTTATGATTATTATGGGTAGCTGATGACTATTCTTGTCATTTTAATAACTGTTTTCTTACTGATTTTTATATCCTTTGCTTCTTTTTTTCTCTCATTGTTTATCATTGTGATTCGGTGGCTTTTCTGGAGTGGTAGCATTTAAGTCTTTTTTCTCATTTATGTGTTTGCTCTACCAGTGATTTTTATAATTTTGTGTTTTTGTAATGATAGATACTTTCATTTCCAGATGTAGGGATCCCTTAAGCAGAAGATGAACTTTTATAGATTAGTATTTAATAAAACTCAGAGCTTGACAAAAGCCATGTCATCACCCCATAATCTGTGTAACATGAGCATATGATCTTCTGGGCATACGTGTGTGTCTGCAACACATGTCTACTGAGATCCTTTCCAAAGAAGTTCTAAAGGGCCATCACATTATTACTTCACATGTGTGATGTCCTTACACTGCATGTAACAGCTAGAACATGTACTGGATAAGAGATGGAAGCAGAAGCAGAATGGGGGATGGGGGGTTGCTGAGCAAGGCACAGTCTTTAAGCTCTGACTCAGTCCATTTTTTATCGAGTCATTTTTTAATCTGAGTTTTCAGCTCTATCCACATTCCAGGGGGCACTGGGGACAGCCACTTTGACTCTTGGAAACTGGGCTGAGGGTGTGGTTGCTGTGGCAGCTGCTGTCAGAGTGTGACTGGATGGGGCCCAGTCTCGGCTGTACTTGTGGTGACAGGGAGATGACCATGGCTCCAACCCACCTCCCTATCCTGACTGCTCCCTACTCACTGGGCATACTGACAAAAACCTTATAGCAAGCCCTCCTGGAAGAGATGAGGGAGATGGAAGAAGCCACAGGAGGAGAGGCTGAAGAAGCGGGTAATGAGGGTTTATATCTTACATACTCAATGTTCTATGTGATGCAATATCCAGTGTTGTTTCTGGCTCTGACCCTACAAGCAGCCCATGCCTACAGACCTAATAGGCATCCATGAGAATAAACACAGACGTGACTTGGGCAGGATGGTGCTCTTTGGAACCCTTCCAGAATTTCGTGTTGTTTTCTGTTTTTTGAGACAGGGTCTCCCTATGTTGTCTCCGCTAGTCTCAAAGGGATCCTCCTGCCTCAGTTTCCCAAAGTGCTAGAATTACAGGTGTGAGCCACCACACCTGTCCTTCTGTAATTTATTGTTGTTCAGAGTCAGGTAATGCTGGGTGGCGCCCCAGCTTTAACCTCAGACTGTCCTGCAGAACGTAGTAACCATCTATGGCCTGCTACATGCAAAGTCCTCTCTGGACCACAAGACTCATCATATCCGATAAATGCCTTCCTGGCCTGAAACAAGAGCTGAGAACATTTTTCCATTTTATTCACTGCGGAGCACTTTTTTTATCAACTATGCAATTAAGTGCACCTTTATTCTTAAATCACGTTTAGGAATTTCACATACAAAATCCACTGACCTAGATGAACGTTACCAAGTGCCACCTCCTCTGTTTACAAGCTGTAGGACTGTGGGCAGGTCACTTTGTTCAGCCAAGCCTCAGTTTCCTCATCTGTAAAATGTAAATATTTATAATAGTAGTCAACCCACCTTAGAAGGTTGTGAGGATTAAATGAGATTATTCAAGTGACATGCTCAGTACTGAGCCTGATATATACCTTCACGGCTTCATACATGTTATCTCCCATTATGATTTTCACTCACAGCTGTTTGATGCTTTAAAACAGATAACACATTCGACACATGATTTTTTCTGTCAGAGTCGTTGCTATTATGGGCAGTCTTGTGAATGTCCTGTGCAGAGAGGTGTTGTAATCAGCTGGACCACAGGGAAAATCAACCAATCCAAACCCAGTAAAGCCTTTCTTAAAAGAAAGTACACCCAGATGTGTGGGCTCACGCCAGCAATACAATGCCCTACGTGAACACTGGTAGTTGATAAGACATTTCTAAAAATGGCACCAAGTAATGGAAAAGCAAATGACCCATCAATGGCAAACAACTGAAGAATGTTGTTTAACTTATTGCACAAATATCTGCAGGTTCGATTAGGTGGAACACGTACAAACAACCTAAACCAGCGTATCTGAAGGCACAAAGGTGGCACCTGGAAGAAAGCTCGTTTCAAGAGGGACCCCTTGCTGAGAACCCCTTGCTTTCTACAGCCTCCTACTGCGTGAGGCCAAAGGGCTCCCAGCATTGCTCTGACAGGCACCTGGGGCTGTTTTTGGTGCTGTCCTATGCAAGCACGTCTTCTTTGAAGCTTATAAACTTTTTCTAGGAGGCCGGCCCTCTCCGAGTGAGAAGAGCAAGCATGTTTTCTGCTGCCTGTCCAAAGAGAAATGTCAGCTTCAGGGGTCAGAAGAAAAAAAAGGGAAACAGGTCAAGTGTTAATAGGTCCCGCAGCTTCTTCGGCTGGTAGGCTAGAAGGATTTGGGCTCTCCTGGGAGCCAGCCATCACACATCCTGGCTCCTGCATGACTTTATTATACTACCAAGTTTGTAGAGGGGAGTAAGAGGCACTTGGGAATAGAAGCAGCAAAAGGAACTTCCATGTGCATGGCATTTTGCAGTTTATAAAGATTTCATAAGCAGGTCCTTGCTTGACCCTCCCAACAACCCTGGGAGTTGGGGAGGCATGATCATTCCCACTAACCCCATGAAGAAACTGAACTCAGATGAAGTGACCTGCTCTCTGGAAGATCTGGGTTCACACCCTGGCTTTGCCACACGTTTTGTACAGCCAGAGGCAAGTCCTTACTGTGTCTCCTCTCTATAAAGTGTGCAGCTTGGATTAGTTCACCTTAAATGATCTTTTCAGCTCTAGTATTCTCCAGTTCATCAAAGTCAGTAAATAGGCCCTTCCCAGAATACCAATCATGCTTGGTGAATGCCCATTCCACACAGTGACCGTTCCGCCAAGGACTTGCATCGCTGAAGGAAGGAAGCATTCAAACTCTCCTCTCCTTACTGCTGGGAACACTCAGGCACCCACTTCAAACACTAGAAACTTTAGGAACTCTCTTTCCCTGCCATTTATACTGGCTAAGGGCACATTCTGCCACTACGGGGGCCCTGTGCAGGAGAGAGGACCTTCCAGCCTGTGGCTGGCTGGGGCTGTACCTGGAGGAGATAGCATTCATACTGGAATGCCAAATGACTTTTTCTGCTGGAATCAGATTTTAAACATTGCTTGAGTTCTATAATGTTAAGGTACTATAGTTAGTGACATTATGAATTAAATTGGCTCCTCCGGAGTAGCCTGGAAGCCGCACTTTCCTGTTCATAGGTTAGATTTCCTGTGGTTCGGGAACACAACCTGTCTGTCAGCTGCAGGTTATCCTGACTTGTGCTTAACCATCTTTCTTAACCTTTCAGGCTGGTATCACCCAGAGCCTCCGGCCCAGAGCCTGGCACACAAGCACGCTCAATTAAGGTATCTCAGATGGCTGCTTTTCCCCCCTGTAGAACCATTTGCTTCCCTTGCTAAGTTGCTCCGTCCCTCACAGACTGAGCAGCAGTGTGTTCACCTCGGATGATCGATCCAGAGTTGAGGACAGCGTCTAAGGCAGTGTGCTGGATGAGGTCGTCATGTTTTGATATCAGCATCACGCTCTGGCCCAAATCGCCAGCCTGGCTCCACTGTTAAGACACAACACTGAGCTGAGAGGGGTGTGGGAGATTCTTGGCCTAATCAGGGTGGCACTTCTTATCTAGTGATAACCTACCACAGAACAGGGAGGAGAAAGCACGTGGGTCTTTAAAGATCAGCATGTCCTAGGCTCAGGATGGTTGCTCTTAGTGTTTGGATATCTATAGAACTATTCCAAAAAGGTTTTATGAAGTCCAGTACAAGAAACTCATCGAATATTTCTTTTGTCAACTCTATTTTAGTTTGCTAAGAGCACACAGCATAATAGGAGAAACAGACATTTATAAATAACTCTGATACTGGGCAGACAGATGAGTGCTACATAGATACATGATATACAAATACAATGGCTTGAGAGATTACTTCTTGCCGGAAGATATTAAAAAGTTTCAAGGGATATGAGATTAGAACCAGTCCTTAAAGAATGACAGATCAACAGAAGACCCTGGGAGAAGGCAAGGGAGGCCGCACAGAGAAAGAAGAGTGGGTAGAGGACCCAGCATGAGTCAGTTAGAGAGGGGAGGCCTGTAGAAGGACAGGTTCCTGAAGAACCATGCTGGAAAGGAGGCTGTGGTGTAATCGTGGAGGACTCTGAAAGGCAGGCTTAGGAGTTTGGACTTTACTCCGTAACGACACATTGAGGGAGCTGAAGGAGGGAGTGCTGGGATAGGCCAGGTTGTGTTTCAGGAAGATCACGACAGCATCAGCGTGGAGAATAGACTCTTCTTGGGTGATGGAAGGTGGATGCCAGGAATAAGTTTGAGCAAAAGCCTGGGTAGAATGTTTGGGGCATTTAAACTTAGGGGCAGTGAAGGCCAGGCTTCCCACACTGACCTTCAAGGGCCATTAACTGGATCCTTCACGGCCTCCTCTCCACTGTCATCTGCAAAAGCAAACACTGTGACCATTTAGTTCCATTACGGTCACATCAAACCGCTCATGGTCTCTGGCCCTTCCTGGTTCCTAGCCCAGAGGCCCCCTCTCTTCTCAGCTGAGCCCAACCCAACCCCGCATCTCCACCTATACTCACACCTACAGGCCTGAATGCTCAGTTTGACCCAGCTCCCTTGGTGCGGTACTGACATGAGCTAGGAAGACCTGCCCCGTGTATAATTTATTTCCCGGTCCTGGCCCTGTTCAGTGTGTCCTAGCCCTGCTGGGCCTCACACTGCTCTGCCCTCAACAGTGACAGAAGGGATTCTGATAGCTCATCCAGGCCCACAGAAGGGAGGGACAGAGATGGAACAAACTGGCTGAGGCTCTGCTACCCACCTTTCCCTGTCTCACAATTCAATCAGGACTGTTCAATCAACATTGGCCGGTTCTACGCACGAGCTTATAGGAGACCGTATTTGAAGAGTTTCCCTATTACAAAAGGGCTTTAAACGCACTGACCTAGACTAACTTCTTTTCGATGCAAAAATGAAAAACAAGGTTGGAAAGATTGGTTCTTTCTATTTGCTTTCTGGTCAGGCGCCTACAGGGGCCCAGGGGCAGGAGCTTAAGCGTATAAGAATAGGAACCTTTGTCCCGAGGCTTTGGAAATTTCCATTCAGTCTGTTTCTGGGTATCACAGTTGTTCAGTACGACTTATTTTGAGAAACTCTATAATCCTTGGCTCAGAAGGTGGTGGCTTTGTGAATCTATATTGAGCAGGAGGTGGCCAAGCAACCCGGGAGAGCCAAGACAGGGCTGTGGAATGTGGTGGTGTTAGGGATGAGGGTGGGGTGAAGGCGTGGCCGGCTTCCTTCAAGGGACCTGAACAGGAAAACCACCTTCATGGCTGCCACCAGGTACCCAGGCTCCCCTTGCAAAAGTCCTGTGAGATACTCTTTATTTTTGGAAGTCAAGCTATACTCTCCCGAAGCACCTGCTCCTGACAAACAATGTCTGTTTCAGGATTGATTTTGAGCCGATTTTAGCTGCCACCCAACCCTGCTCCACCCTTGGCAAAGATGTTAAAAAGCTACGGATTAAAGTGGGACCAGGCTCCAGGGTTTACCTTATCAGAGGGAAACACCTAAACCTTCCATATTCCCTCTTCTCCCATCTCTACTGGGATAGCCAGCCTTTCCCTTGCTTGGCCAAAAGACAGCGTGGCTAATTACACAGAGGAGTGGTAGCTGCTCACAGAGGTCCCTCTCCTTACTGACTTCCAGTGGTGGAGCCTCAGTCTGATTGCACCAAGTTAGCAGGCCCTCCTTTACCTCATTCCCCGCTATTGCATGTCTTCTGCTTCTCCTAGTCCTAGGCATACACCATGTTTATTCATTCAGTGAGCATCGGGCATGAAACAGCCAGGCAGTTTTCCAAAGTGCCAACCGATGATAGTTGCTAAAACACTGCTGTGCTCTAAAACATCACTGGATATAGTGAAATGAAGAAGGAGGCCTTACCAGAACATCTGTCAAGGAGGACACTAAACTCATTTCATCCATTCACTAGATAAAAGTCTACTTGTGCCTAAGCCACTCACTCATTCGATATAATTGTTTAGCACCTTAAATTATTATGTGCTAGACACTGGTCTGGTCTAGGCATTGGGATAGAGTCATAAACAAGATAGACAAAGTCTTTGCCATGTTAAAATCTGCATCCTAATAGGGAGAGAGGATCTTGGGTCAAGTTTCTCACAAACAGACACTGAGATGATTTGGGTTTAGTAATCTGTTATGAAATGTAAATTAAAGGTTATCAAGGCAGTAAAGAAACATGGGACCTTTTGGGATCGGAAAAGTTGGAACTTCTGGGTATCCAGCAATGGAAGTTAAGGTGCAGAGTGTATTTGGGCAACAGAAGTTCATTAAGATTTCACAGTTATACAGGAGGACTCAGGCTATGAAAAAGATCGGCTTCAAGTTATTAACTCCATACTGAAGCCTGTGGCCAGATGGTCACAGGGTAGCCTCAGATGAGCTGAGAAAGGCACGAGGAAGAGAAAACCAAGAAATAGGACAGTACTGAGACTTGTGTCTAGGAGAGACTTTTGGGCTACTAGCACGTGCAACTGACTGGAAACAAACAGATTAGAAGCCTACCGTCTTTGAGAGAATTGTCTTGGCAGATAAATCATGAACGTGGCCTAAAACAAACAAACAAACAAATACCCTAAAACGTAAAACTGCTCTCAGGTCCCCAAATTTGCCCTAGCAGGAAGCAGGCTGTGAATGTTCTATGGTTCCAAGGAAGGCCGACTCGATGCTCATTTCAGATGATGCCGTGGAGGAAAACGGACACGAAAGAATTTTCCAAAGGTAGAGCCAGGTACCAGGGAGAACAATGGACAAGTAAATTCCACAAGAGATCAGAATTAAGATATAATCAAGAGATTTCCCCTCACTTTGGAGCAGGCCATTTTCACTGTGTCTGTTGAGGCAAGATTTCATCATTGTGATAGACGATGGATAAGCGACTGCTCTGTAGCACCCCGTCTTCCCTTTCTAAAACGGGATTTTAGAATGTCCTGTCCTGCTCCTGTGTTTCTGCCTCTGTGTTGTATTTTGGGTGGCGATTGGTGGAGCACAGACAGTTGTTTTGAGTTTCTAAGTCTCCAGACCACAAGGAGGTACATCCAGACTTGTCAGAAAGAAATGCCCATCTCCCAGGGATCCTGGACTTGGAGCTGGATGTCGTGGCTGAGTGGGATTTTTTATTTCTTGGTGTGTGTTTATGTTCTAAGTGTTTAAGTATGAGAATAAAGGTGTCCACTGATACTGGTGACCAATTTTGTGTATATATATATATATATATATATATATTTTTTTTTTTTCTTTGTAGAGATAGGGTTTCGCCATGTTGCCCAGGCTGATCTCTAACTCCTAGGCTCAAGCCATCTACCTGTCTCGTCCTCTCAAAGTCCCGAGATTACAGGCATGAGCCACTATGCCCAGCCTGTCATGGAGTCTTACATGTAATTGTTTCTAGCATCACCATAATGCTAAACCAAATGCAGAATTACCATAATGCATTTGCCTGGCACACAGATAACATCATATCTAGATGACTAGCTGTTCACCAAATATTCATATAGAATTGACATTGGGATTGACTATTTCCCAGCATCCCTTGCATTTGTGTTAACTAGCTATCCCCAATGGAATATGAGTAGAAGTGACGTGTATCACTCCCAGGCTTGGATTTTTAAGAACGTGGTGGGGATTATCCACATTCTCTTTTCCTGTCTGTCATCTGAATGCTGAGAATGCTGAGATTCTAAGGAATACTAGAGCCAAAAGATGGCCCCTAAATACCACACGAAGGAAGGCTGCAAATCAGAAACATACACTTTGGACAATTACATGAACAAGAAATAAATTTTCACTTTGTTAAACCACTGAATTGTATTGTTGTTGTTACAGCATTATGGTAATTACGCATTGGGTTTAGCATTATGGTGATGCTAGAAACAGTTACATATCAGACTCCATGACAGGCTGGGCATGGTGGCTCACGCCTGTAATCCCAGCACTTTGAGAGGCCAAGGTGGGTGGATGGCTTGAGCCTAGAAGTTAGAGATCAGTAACATGGCAAAACCCCATCTCTACAAAAAAAAAATTAATTAATTAATTTAAAAAAAAAAAGAATTAGCTTGGCATGGTGGTGCACACCAGCTACTAGGAAGGCTGAGGTGGGAGGACTGACTGAGCCCAGGAGGTCAAGGCTGCAGTGAGCTGTGATGGTGCCACTGTACTCCATCCTGGGTGACAGAGTGAGAATCTGTCTCAAAAAAAAAAAAAAAAAAAAAAAGGCCGGGCGCGGTGGCTCAAGCCTGTAATCCCAGCACTTTGGGAGGCCGAGGCGGGTGGATCACGAGGTCGAGAGATCGAGACCATCCTGGTCAACATGGTGAAACCCCGTCTCTTCTAAAAATACAAAAAAATAGCTGGGCATGGTGGTGCGTGCCTGTAATCCCAGCTGCTCAGGAGGCTGAGGCAGGAGAATTGCCTGAACCCAGGAGGCGGAGGTTGCGGTGAGCCAAGATCGCGCCATTGCACTCCAGCCTGGGTAACAAGAGCAACACTCTGTCTCAAAAAATAAATAAATAAATAAATAATAAAAAATAAAAAAAATTCCATGACAGTGAATCAAGCATTTGTTAAGCCCATAAGCGATGTTCCTGACAGAAGCATCGTGAACAGAGAAGGCAAATCCACATGCAGATGAAGATCTGCTCCGATGAGAACCAAGTTGTTGCCCCCTCCATGAAAAGGAATCTAATGTAATCAGCCTTCCAGGCAAGTGCTAGACTGAGATCTCTAGCCATGGTACTAGATGAAGGGTCCAAGGTTAGTTACTGCCTCTGAGAAACTGAATACTCATCTGTGGTGTGATCAGGTCATCCTCCGTAAAGGAAAGTACTTATTACTGAGCTTATCTATGCTCTTCATCCTACCACCACGGTGACGATTGTAAACTCACTGAGAAAAATACTGGGGCGAGTGGGAAAGAGGCTAACTGACATTCATAAGGCACAAAATCTTATACACTATTTGAGAGTCTCCTGCACTGTGGACGCTTTTGGGAGAACATTCTCATGAAATAAATATATTTTCACCCATTATGATTTGTCTGTTCACATATGTTTTCCTCAAAACTCCTTGTCACAAATCCACGAAGTTTATTCCTTCCAAGCTCCTGACTGCTTGATCAAACCATTAGCCCTCGTCCATGAACTGGCTGAGATCCGGCTCTCAGGTCATTTGTCCTTTCACACAAGTGCCCCATTGACAAACACCGCTCAAAGCTCTGCATAACGCAAGGATTTATCTTCTCTACCGTCCCGCAGGGTCACCCCTAAAGCAGAGCTGTAACAGCAGTCCACTTACTCCTGGGGCCAGCGTATTACACAAATCCATCTGTCAACCAGATTATTTTAGGCTGGGACTGAAGGTAGGAGATGATACAATTGAAACGAGCTCCCTGGTTTCATAGGAGCTGATTGGGTTCTGGAGTGGAAGAGGCAACAGTTAGCCAGCAGAGGCAGGGTAGGCATGGTTACCACGAAGAGCATCAGTGCTGGAGTAGAATGAGCAGCTTTGACCCACAGGAATCACTGGAAGTATTAAAGCTGATTATGGGTCCCTACGAGCGACACAGAGCGGCAGCTCAGTAAATTCCTCCTTTGCCTGGGTAACCAAAGAAAACTGAAGATCTGGCAAACGTAAGCCTGACTCAAACCACCACAGTAGAGAAACTAGATCAGACTCAACTCAAAGACCCAGAGAGGCTTCAGTAAAAGAAAGACCAAGAACACTAGGGAAATAACTCGAGATAAGTGTCTTAAGTATGTACTACAAATCTTCTATCCATCCTTCCCCAGGGACGCCCTCCTACAGCCTTTTCCCAAATAACTGTGTACTGGAGGAGGGGAAATCCACAGACCTTTTCAGAGATTATTGAACGCTAGCTCTAAGCTAAAGCCTAAGGACCCAGGACATCACTGTAACACACCCGTCAGGGTGGGGGGCTTTGGGGAAAGGGTGTCATGACTTAGAGACCTTTATTTTTTTACTCTCTCAAGGGTATCAGGGTAGGTGGTTTTGGCTCAGGTTTCCTGCCTGAGCAAGATAGTGAGGAGGAAATCCATGGAATTTAGGTCTAAATCCATATCACAGTAGTCCCAGTAGGTCCACAAACACATCCTGTAGTTTGTTCCCCAAGTTTCTGAGTGTATATTGGTAATAAAGATACTAAAAAAACTAAGAGAATCTTCATGTTTCTCCCTGATCTGTAGAATGAGGGCTATCGCAGTAGACAGAAAGTGGAATCCCTGGAACTACCCTACCAAAATAGTGGTGGAACCACAGAGATTGGAACCACCATCAAAGCCTTGAAAGAGGCAAGGAGGGTGATTCCCACTATATTCCCATTTACTAGGACAAAGTTAAGGGGTAAATAAGTGGGGTTCCCCATGATCGATACATGCCAACATTCCTATCTCCCTCAATCACTGGATTGCTGTTTCTACATTGTACCAAAGAATTTACCACTGTTACTGATGAGAAATCTGCTGTACTTTGTCTCTTCCATAACGTTTAGAATTTATTATTTTTTATGTTTTATCGTTTATCTACAATGTGGAGTTTAGAAATCTACCATGTTTAACACTTGATGAGCTTTTTATGAATCTAGATACTAATTTCTTTTTTTTTTTTTTTTTTTTTTGAGACGGAGTTTCGCTCTTGTTACCCAGGCTGGAGTGCAATGGCGCGATCTCGGCTCACTGCAACCTCCACCTCCTGGGTTCAGGCAATTCTCCTGCCTCAGCCTCCTGAGTAGCTGGGATTACAGGCACGCGCCACCATGCCCAGCTAATTTTTTGTATTTTTAGTAGAGATGGGGTTTCACCTTGTTGACCAGGATGGTCTCGATCTCTTGACCTTGTGATGCACCCGCCTCGGCCTCCCAAAGTGCTTGGATTACAGGCTTGAGCCACCGCGCCCGGCTAGATACTAATTTCTTTCTTCAGTTCTAGAAATAGTTCCACCATTCTATCTTTAATTATTATCTCTTTCCCATTCCCTATCTCTCTTGAAACTCTTATTAGACTGTATTAGAGTGTCTCCCTGGCTTTTCATTTTTCTTTCAGGTTTTCTATCTTTTAATTCATTGTGCTGAAACTGTAAGAATATTTCTTCAGTTCTATTTCTCAAGTGACTCATTCTCTCTTTAGTTCTGTCAAATCTTAATTTTAATCACTTCTTATTTTAATGCCGTATTTTTCATTTTGAAGATACACTTGTGTTTTTTATCTCCATGTTTGTGCTGCATAAATCCTGTTTTTCTTTTGTGGGTGCTACTCCATCCTTTATTTCTTTAAGAATTTTCAACGTTATTTTAAAGTCTTTTTTTCAGATTTTTCTGTTATTTCTGTTTTCTCATGTGTGATTTTTCCAGTTTGTTGTATGCTGTGACTCATGGTGCTGGCTTTCCTCAGATGCTTTATCAAGTTCAAATTGTGAACCTGTCTTCCATGGCACTTTTTAACAGCTTTATTAAGATATACTTCATAGACCACACAAATCATCCATTTAAAGTATAACTCAATGGCTCTGAGAATATGTAAATACCTGTGAATCTACCACCACAGTCAATTCTTCATGAGCCCTTCCATGACGTTTTTCCCTATATGTACCCCCGGACTATGAGGGCTTCACCTTGGAGCACATTCGCAGTTTCAAAGCACAGCACCAAAGCAGGGCTTTTATTTGAAGCTTGGCTCAACACTCAGCCTCTGAGAAACTAGAATACTGAGGTCTGAACTCATCACAAAGGTCTATGCCTGAGTATTACGCAGGTGACTTTTCTTTCTCAGCCTCTGGAAGGCACTTTGTTTTTGTGTGTGATTCCAGAAAAAAGGGGACAGAGCTATTCCAGCTTCCTTCCTTAGGTATCCGCTGATTCAGGGATTCTGGTTCAGGCCCTTCGCCAATAATGAGACTCCCAACCAGAACACTGACCTCTATCCTTGCTTGGGTGTTGAAACCACGGCCTTGATGATGCTTGTGTGTTTCCTTCTCCCATGGATCATGAAACTCCAGCCTTTGACTATAAGTTCCTTCCATATTACTTTTTCTCCTTTTCTTAAGGGTAGAAACTTTATTTCTGACCCATGAAGACCTCTCTTCCTAGCGTTTTATGCATAGATGGAGTAATGAATACTTAATTTATCATATTGTATTAGTCCAATTTCATACTGCTATAAAGAAGTGCCTGATATTGCCTGGGTGCAGTGGCTCATGCTTGTAATCCCAGCACTTGGGGAGGCTGAGGCGGGTGGATCACGAGGTCAAGAGATGGAGACTATCCTGGCCAACATGGTGAAACCCCGTCTCTACTAAAATACAAAAAATTAGCCAGGCATGGTGGTGCATGCCTATAGTCCCAGCTACTCAGGAGGTTGAGGCAGGAGAATCGTTTGAACCCGGGAGGCGGAGATTGCAGTGAGCTGAGATTGTGCCACTGCACTGCAGCCTGGGCAACAAGAGCAAAACTCTATCTCAGAAAAAAAAAGCATGAGACTGAGTAATTTACAAAGAAAAAAGATTTAATTGACTCACAGTTTAGCACAGCTAGAGAGGCCTCAGGAAACTTACAATCATGATGGGAGGGGAAGGGGAAGCAAGGCACCTTCTTCACAAGGTGGCAGGATGGAGAAGGGGAAAGAGCATCCTATAAAACTATCAGATCTTGTGAGCACTCACCATCATGAGAGCAGCATGAGGAAACTGCTCCCATGATTCAATTACCTCCACCTCGTCTCCCTTGACACATGGGGATGTATGGGGATGATTGGAATTACAGTTCAAGATGAGATTTGAGTGGGGACACAAAGCCTAACCATATCACACGTATAATGTAGAATGGAAGTGTGAGGTTCCGCCTGTGCTCAATCCACCCCTGTGCCATCGACTTGGTAAATGCCCTTTTAAACAATCTTCCCGCTGTCCTATCAGGTGCTCAGGGTACTCATCTGTCCTTGACTCCCCAGGATGCTCCCACTGGCATACTCCATACTTTGAGCCATCATCCCTACAGAATAGGCTCTCTGGAAGCAAAATGTGTTTGACGTTTTGATGCAAGTTCCTCTAAAGAACTGAAGGACCAATCTTATGTCTCCAATATACTTACAGGTCTGGACTATTCCCACCCTTTAACCCTGCTCCTATAGCATGGGAAAGTATGTGCAGGGGATCTCATAGCAGGCTGCCGTCCATCTTCATCTACACATGCTTCTCTCTGGCCTGCTAAGGTAGAAGGAACACAGAGAATCTCATTAAAGTTGCACCTGCAGTGGGACAGAATATCAGACTAGGAAGTAGACACGGGACTGTAACTGATTCTATCACTAACTAGCTCTGGGGCCTTGGGAAAACCACTTTGCTGTCTCAGCTTCTAACATGGGAATAATAGTAACAGCAGTTTATGACGGCAAATTGCTGTCCTTGTCATGCATGCAGCAAGGATTTCAGAGACAGCCTGCCCTGTGGAATAAACTGGGTTCTGATCCCATCTCTGTCACCAACTCTAACTCATTGGGTGACTTTGGGCAACTCATACAAGATAGAAACTCTAGAAGCAAAGATTTCAACTAAAAGAAAACTAAGACTTTTTTTTTTTTTTTTTTTTTTTTTTTTTTTTTTTTTTTTTTTTTTTTTGAGATGGAGTTTTGCTCTTGTTGCCCAGGCTGGAGTGCAATGGTGCAATCTCAGCTCACCGCAACTTCTGCCTCCCGGGTGCAAGCAATTCTCCTGCCTCAGCCTCCCAAGTAGCTAGGATTACAGGCATGTGCTGCCACGCTCTGCTAATTTTGTATTTTTAGTAGAGACACGGTTTCTCCATGGTGGTCGGACTGGTCTGAAGTTCCCGACCTCAGGTGATCCGCCCTCACTGGCCTCCCAAAGTGCTGGAATTACAGGCATGAGCCACCGCGCCCAGCCTAAACTAATACATTTCTAACATAACTACCTAATGATAGGCTGGACTGTACTGGGAATGGCATGAGCATAGCTAATATTTATTCGGCAATCATTTTACTGAGCTATTATGCTCAGTGCTTTACAAGCATTGCTTTATTTAATCTTCACGGTAATCCTATGTGTTAGATACTTTTACAGATGAGGACACAAACTCAAAGAGGTTAAGTAGCAAGGCTAAGATGTGACCCCAAGATCCATGAAACCAGAACAAGGACACTTAACCTCTCTGCTGCTTTGCCAGTGGAAATGCTCAGAAGAAGCTGGGAGGTCACTGGCAGGCAGTGGAGAGATCAGAGCAGAAATTAGGAGGTCAGCTTGGATGACTGCTCAGCCCTGAGGTTCCAGGACTCTTGCTCCTTCCACACTCCGTTTCCTGGAAAATAAAGAGTTAAATGTGATTGCTAGGGGCTCCTCACCAGTCTAAAATCCTATGACTCATGTGCTAGGGACAGAGGGCACCAGAAAAGTAATGTCAGATGTACTCTCTGACGTCCCAGAGTTTAGTCAGAAGGACGAGTCATAGGCACATAAGCCAGCTGCCCGTGACCCAGTGCTCTGTTGCGTGGGAGGGGAAACTCAACAGGGTGGGTGGAAAGTGTCGGAAGGAATGAGCATGGGGGCTTGGAACGGCAGGGTCTAAGTAGGTGCCAGGGAAAGGAAGCAGAAAGAGCATGTTTGAAAAGCCGGAGGTGTTTCCCTTTGAAAGCTCAGCTGCCACACAGAGCAGCTCTATATCCATGCCTTGACAGCTCCCAGACCCGGCTATCAGAGGGCACCTTTCACTCTCTCTAACCAGCTGAAGTGCCCTGGCTGTCCTGAACTCAACACCTCCACACTCTGAGCTCTCCCGCCTGAGCCCAACATGGGAGGCAGAGCTAAAGGCCACCATCAATTTAGCGGCCTTCTCCCACTCCCAGAGAACCCACTGGGTTAAGGGCTGCTATACATGTTAGAACAGGGACCCCACCATGTGTGAGTATGTGTGTAGTAATTTCTTATTTTCCTAAAATCTTGAGTCTATTTTAGGGGGTGGGGAAGAAGACAGACAAGTGAGTGACAGGGAAGTCCTTAATTAATTGTTTCTCTCCACATTTTAATTTCCTTTCCCGTTGAAAATTCAAATAAAACTGGGGGCTGTCACAGTTTGTCAGTGGTGGTGGGGAGATGGGAGGCAGGATGTCTTGGAAACACAGGGGAACAGAGGGACATGATAGTGGCAACAAGTCTGGACATTTCCCAAGCAGGACCTTCAGAGCCACTGTCGGCGGGAGGAGAGCTCTTTGGATAAACCACTGTGTCCCTTGAAAAGTGGTCACACTTTCATGCTCAGTATAAGTTTTCACTGGTGCTGTAATATTTCACAATGCACATGCAGCACAAGGAGAGGAAGAAAATGCCCTTTTGGAAACTAGTCTGTAGATAAAGCGCATCAGCAAAAGACAAGGTAGAATTCAGAAAAATAAGAAAGAACAACTCCGTTCAACATGGCATGTTTTCTGGCATCTCCTGCCTGCCCAATGTTGTCCTAATGTTGCAAGGTACAAAGTCTTGGAAGTAAGATCTATCCAGGTAGACAAGACTCACACACAAGAAACTACAGGAATTTCTTGTTAAAAAAATCTACATGTAAAAATCCCTATAAAGGCTGGGCATGGTGACTCATGCCTGTAATTCTAGAACTTTGGGAGGCGGAGGCAGGCAGATCACAAGATCAGGAGTTCAAGGCCAGCCTGGCCGAGATGGTGAAACCCCATCTCTACTAAAACAATACAGAAATTAGACAGGCATGCTAGCATGTGCTTGTGATCCCAGCAACTTGGTAAGCTGAGGCAAGATAATTGCTTGAAGCCAGGAGGCGGAGGTTGCAGTGAGCCGAGATCTCACCACTGCCCTCCAACCTAGGCAACAGAGCAAGACTCCGACTCAAAAAAAAAAAAAAAAAAAAAAAAAAAACCTGGCTGGGCGAGATGGCTCATGCCTGTAATCCCAGCACTTTGGGAGGCCGAGGTGGGTGAATCACGAGGTCAAGAGATCAAGACCATCCTGGTCAACGTGGTGAAACCCCATCTCTACTAAAAATACAAAAAAAAAAAAAAAAAAATAGCTTGGCATGGTGGCGCGTGCCTGTAATCCCAGCTACTCAGGAGGCTGAGGCAGGAGAATCGCCTGAACCCAGGAGGCGGAGGTTGCGGTGAGCCGAGATCGCGCCATTGCACTCCAGCCTGGGTAACAAGAGCGAAACTCCGTCTCAAAAAAAAAAAAAAAAAAAAAAATCAAAAAAACAAAAACCCCTATAAATGCTGCAAATAATACTATCAAATGTCAGAATGCTTTTGCATACACACATACACCAGTTCTAGCAGTGAAAGGTAGCTACTAACCTTGATGCTCCGGGTTTGCTCTGAATGTCATACTATCACAGAATGAGGAAAGCTACCTTTCAAATAGGAATCATTGGCTTAGTTTGGATTCTCCAGGAAGCAGAGCCTGAGGCAAAGGCTGATGTGCAAACATTATCATTAGGGTGTATAGTTTTAGGGCCACCAATAAAGAATGAGGTGAGAAAGGCAGGGGAGGAAGCAAAGTCAAGAGGAAGATGTGTCATCAAGCAGGGCACTGCTAAGCGGCACTGGCTGCTCAACCCACAGGACCGCTTCTTGAGAAGGTCTATCACCCAGGTCTCAGAATCACCAGGGTAGGAGAACAGGGGTGGAAACAAGGCTTCTGCCTCCGACTGCTCAGAGGTTTGCCACGCGTTGCATTGATTATCCCACACTTCTAGGTTGCCCATGTGTTGGGGAGAGTCCTAAGCAGGGTTCTACCACTGCTTCCTCAGGGAAATCCCGGGGGAGGTCAGACGCAGTCAGCTGCACCCCTGTGAAATTGATCCACACGGTTTCCAGACAGCTGGAAGAAGAGGCAGGAGAGGACCAAAGGATCTGTAGTAAAGCATAGAAGGGTCCACCACACCCGTGATCCCTCTACTGCATAATAATCGTCTCACCACAGCTTTCCTATCTGAATCCCCAGGGTGCCACCATGCCTGGCTAATTTTTTTTTTTTTTTCTTCAGTGCAGAGGTCTTGATCTCCTGGCCTGGTGATCCACCCACCTCAGCCTCCCAGAGTGCTAGGATTACAGGCGTGAGCCACCACGCCCAGCCTATGTGAGGGTTTTTTAATTGACTTTTCCCCAGCCCACTACACCCTACACAAGTTTTTACAATGGTTTCGAATGTGCAATTTTACCTCAAACTTTTGTAAACATAAACCTCTCCGGGTTATATTTTATCATATTTAAAGACAAGTCCCAGGAACTTTCTAC
This sequence comes from Saimiri boliviensis, assembly GCF_048565385.1. Lineage (NCBI taxonomy): Eukaryota > Metazoa > Chordata > Mammalia > Primates > Cebidae > Saimiri > Saimiri boliviensis. Next base: position 41,164,529 of record NC_133467.1, on the reverse strand, counting down.
CCTGGCCTGAATACCCCTGTTGGCTGAACAGCAGCTGCTGCTGGAGTGAATTTAGCCCTGGCCAGGCTGCAGAGCCCAGGGCAATGAACACTCCTGAAAGGTTCCTGCATGGAGCCATAAAAAACCATGAGTTCGTGTCCTTCCTAGGGACATGGATGAATGTGGAAACCATCATTCTCAGCAAACTGACACAACAACAGAAAATCAAACGCTGCAACGTATCACTCATAGGCGAGTGTTGAACAGTTAGAACAGGTGGACACAGGGAGGGGAGCATCACACACTGCGGTCAGTTGGGGGGGACTAGGGGAGGGACAGTGGGGGGTGGAGGAGGACAGTGGGTGTTGGGGGGTGGGGAGGGACAGTGGGGGGTGGGGGTGGGGAGGGACAGTGGGGGGTGGAGGAGGACAGTGGGTGTTGGGGGGTGGGGAGGGACAGTGGGGGGTGGGGAGGAATAGTGGGGGGGCCGGGGGAGTGGGGGCCGGGGGGTAGGAGGTGGGGGGCTCCCCAGGGGGAATGGGGGTGGGGGGAGGGATAATGTGGGGAGAAATAGCAGCTATAGGTGACGGGGGGATAAACCACCTTGCCATGTACGTACCTATGCAACAATCGTGCACGATCTGCACATGTACCCCAGAACCTAAAGCACAGTTAAATAAATAAATAAATAAATAATGTTCCCGTATGGTTCTCACTGTGAGAAATCCTCCGTTAGCAGGTCCATGCGCCCAGTCCCATAAGGGCCTTGAATCGGGGTAATGGAAAATTCATTCGGGTTGAAGAGACTGAGGGCCTCAAGTCTCCTTTCCAAGTCGTGGCCTCCCCAGGGCTGCGCTGCCCTTACCTATAGGGTGGAGATAAATGCCAAAGAAAAGCCCTGAAGATGGCGGAGTGAGGTGTGCCGCTGTAAACTGGCCTCTGGGCAGGGGGCAGGCCGGCCAGGGCAGCCCCAGGAAGGCCCAGAGCATCTGTTGGACCCAAGAAAAAAAAGAGATCTGCCAGTGGAAGGGAACTAAAGGAACCTTCTTCCTCCCTGCCTTACAGTGGCGAGTGGTCATCTGCACTAAAGCCACAGTCTAAAGTAGGGGTCCAGAAACTGCTGGACAGTGTATGCACAATGACACATTTTTGTGGGAAGCAGAAGGTCCCGGGCATCCGATTCTCAGAGAGGACAGTGTTCCAGAGAAGCTCGAGAATCACTGCGCCAAGCCTTGACCTCTTTTTAAAATTAATGCCAGAAAGAACATTTTCCTTGACCTTTGGGCACTTTTATATTCACCTCAAAAACAAAATTCTGAGCTCAGGACTTGGCAAGTTGGACACAGAGGAGCTCCGGTGGGATTCCAGTGATCCTGCCAACTTCTCCAGGAAGAAAGAGGCAACTCGCATTGGTCTTCTGCTGTTCGCTTAATTATAGCGACATCATTTTGCAAGCTGAAGGCTGAGTTTCATTTGAAACAGAGTCTTGCTCTGTGGCCGGGCTAGAGGGCGCTGGTATAGTCTCGGCTCACTGCAACCTCTGCTCTCCAGGTTCAAGCCTTCTCCTGCCTCAGCCTCCCGAGTAACTGGGATTACAGGCGCCCACCACCATGTCCGGCCTGATTTCTTACTCTAGATACTAGGTGTAGTGTTAGGTTGAAAAGGCGGGGACTCAGGTACTTTTCCCTGTTGGGACTGAACTTTCTCATCAAAGAATGGGCCTCAGAAGCAATATTCCCAAACTTGTAGTTGGCTGTCATAGATTCAGGGTATGGAAAAGAAACCGCAAACAAGAAAAATAATTACAATAAGAAATGGATTTTATTTTTTTGCCCGTAACAGTTACAATTTTTAAAGAACAGACCATCATCGAAAACTGTCCTTGCTTCCAAGTCGGCAGAGGACCACTGTATGTATTGTCAGGTCTTTACATAAGAGTGCAACCTTTATTTATGCTTCTTTCTGAGTAGAGAATAAATTTTAAAACGAATTAAATGAAATTTAAAAAAGAAAGAAAGAAAGAAGAAAAGCATTAGCCTCCATCCCTCGAGTCATCTCCCCACCTGCTGGCTTGATGAGACTTGGGAGTCTCACTGTTTTCATTCTTTTGGTTTAAGGCTTTGAAGGTACCGTTATCTATAAACATCATCTATATTGCCAGCCAAAGCTTGGCTCAGCTGATTCATCCGCAACTCTGAAATTCTGATAATGGGCCCCACAAAAGTTGAAGAGCCTGCTCATACGCTATCCAAGACTGTCCTAGTGCCTTGCTTAGTAACCCAGCTACCAGGATGAAGCTCTGCTCTGCCATGTCAGACCCTCTTCCCTGAGTCTGGAGGGCTAGCCCCAAATCCAGATCAGGAACCGGGGCCCCCCTGCCAGCTGAGACATGTCCCTGACAGTGCTGGCCTGCCTAGTGTCTTATGCAACTTCTCGCAGGCTGGCTTCCCTGCTGTGCGCGCCTCCACCTCCCCCATCCCCCACATCTCCCTCTCTGTATACTTGACGCTTTGCTGCTTTCGTTTCCCCGATGTTAAGGCTACTCTGGACCATGCCCTGCTGACTCTCTCCTAGCCCCTTTGGATATAGGGTTCTTCTAACACGCCTGGACTGGACTCGCTTCTGTCCCAGAGCACGCCTGCCTCCGCTCTCCAGCCCTACCCCACAGAATAGGCCTAGTTTAGAAGGCCCCAAGTGTGTTATCAGCATTGATACTGGTGGATTCTGACAGTCTTCCTGATGATGGGGGAAAAAAAAAAAACCATATATATATATATATTCCCCTTTTACAACTTCACATGTATTTACTTGTTTTAATTCAGATCTTTTACATATGCTCCTTCTGCTTCCTTGAGTGAAAAGATTTCTGTCCTTTGAAATTTTTGCAGAAAGAGGTATGTGCGTTTTGCTACAGCTGGTGCCAAACCGTGCTGTTTTCGTTGCTGTCTGAATTCAATTTCTTTCCAAAATAGTGGACCAAATTGAGATAAAGGACAGCTGTGTTCTGGAATTTTCTGGAAGGAATTTGGACTCACACACCTGGGTTCTTCCCCTACGCAGCAGTGCCTGGCTTCTAAGCTGTCACATCTCAGCTTTCAGTGTTTCCTCCTCAGAAAGGACTTTCTGCTGCCGTCTCTGAATACCAGAATCTCTCAGCTCACCTTTGTTAACCCTTTATTTGTTTCCTTCATGACACTTGTCGCAATTTAATGTGAATCACACCTGTAATCCCAGCACTTTGGGAGGCTGAGGCAGGTGGATCACTTGAGGCCAGGAGTTTGGGACCAGCCTTGCCAGCCTGACAAAACTCTCTCTCTCTACTAAAAATGGTGGCACACACCTGTCATCCCAGCTGCTCAGGAGGCTGAGGCACAAGAATCACTCGAATCCAGGAGGCAGAGTTTGCAGTGAGCTCAGATCATGCCACTGCCCTCCAGCCTGAGCAACATAGTGAGGCCCTGTCTCTCTCTCTCTCTCTCTCTCTCTCTCTCTCTCTCTCTCTCTCCCTGTCTCTCTCTCTCTCTCTCTCTCTCCCTGTCTCTCTCTCTCTCTCTCTCTCTCTCTCAAACACACACACACACACACACACACACACACACGATAATTTTGTTTGTTTGTGTTAGAGTGCCTTCCCCACCACACTACAAGATCCAAATGGCAGGAACCATGTCTGGTTTCTAAAATTATCCTCCTAAAGCCTAACATAACGCCTAGCTGTTCAAGAATTCTTTGCTGAGTGACAATATTTTCCGGTTGAAATGACAATAAAAAACTATAGACCCTACCTATCTCTGATGACCGTCAAGTGACCAAGGAGAGGAAAAATCCCTAATCCTATTCTACTTACAAATCTAGGATTTTTAAAAAATCTGTTTATTATCCAGGACCAACTGCAGGGGCTTCCAGAACCTTCTGAGGATTCCGCCATAGGCAGCTCCCTGCAGCCTTGCTACTTTCCTGATTTCCGCATCATGACAGCAATCCTTCAAGATGCCTACAAGGTGCCTACGGTCCTTGCTCTTTCTTTCTCTCTCTGGTATCGCAATTTGCTTTTAGGGAAAAAACCTGAAACCCATTCATCCTATGATTTTACATGGGAGTATTATTAGCAGTTAACCGCTTACACACTAGAGCCATTGGAATGAAACATTCTGGTAGACTTTCTGGTCTTATCTGGCACTGGAGGAAGCAATTTCAGGAAATGGGCCTTAAGGGGCCTGCAACTCGAAGTGCGTTCGCTCTATTTCCAACCAGCTCGCGCTCTTTAGCGATGACGCCTTAGAAGGGAGGGGCACAGAAAGAAAATGAGAGCAGAATTATGTGAGGTTGAAATCTTACCGTAAGTTCCTTAGCTTTTGCCGTCTGGCATAATACGAACTGTTCAATGTTAATGGCTATGTTTCTAAAAATATGAGATGGACTGGTTTTTTGTGTTTGTTTTTTTTTAGGAGAAAAAATTGAGTTCCAGATGTTTTCTCTAGTTGGACAACTCCAGTATCTGTGGGCCAAGCACCTTATCCTCAGACAGAGGCCAGGTGTACTCCGAGTCTCCGCGTTGGTATCATAATACACATTCTATGATCTCTCTGCAAGACCTTTTTGGAAAAGCTTTCCCTCCCTGATAACTAAGACTGATTGGTAGTGAAGGTAAGACTTCTGTTTGCCTTTCCGAATCTCCTCGCAGAGATGATGCCCCTTTGTTGGTGCAAGGATCGGTGGTCGGGCCCTCGATCCTTTTTTTGGAGCAATAGTTATTTCTCTTCCTCCAACTAGAGGAAATCTCGGTCAGGGAAGCCAGTGAGAAGCAGCCTCACTCTCAGGGAACTTTCCTGAGCATCAGCTTACATATCCATAAAGCAAGACACAAAGACCTGTTTCACAGACTCCTCCCGGGGGTCTATACTTCTGTAACGCCTTCTCATTTTTTAGGTCCAGTTCAGGTCTCCCCTTTTCTCTGTGTAGTTTGTTAGTATTTTTGTTGTGGTGGTTGTGGTTGTTTTGTTTGGTTTGTATGTATCACCTCCTGGAGCCTATGGTTCCTAGAATTGATATAAATGAATTCCTATTTAATTTTCTTCTAATCGTTAGAATCATGTGAGTTAATCTGATCACACTAGGCAGAGTGCAGGCTTGAGAAACGGAAGTTCTGGAATCATCGCTCAGCATTCCATTTCCAAATACTGTGTATTCAAAATAATAACAAAAACAATCAGATCATAACAACAATGACTGTGTAATGACTCTTATTTCCCAAGCACTGTGCTGAACTCTTTACAGTCAACTCAGTTAACAGCCCTGTAAGGTCGTTAACAGCTCAGTTAACAGCACCAGGAGGTAGATATCAATAGGGCCCAATTTACAGATGAGAAAACCAAGCCTCAGAAATTGTCTTGCTGGAGTCCAGATGTAAGTTAGCAACTGGAATTTTAACCCCTGCAGGCCCGAACTCAAAGCTCCTTGCATTACGGGCTTCCTGGTGGGTAAAGTCCAAGTGCTCCCCTCCCCACCAAGTCTGCCATCCTTCTCTTACAGTCACAGCACGAAGCAGACAACGAGAGAGAAAGAGAGAGACAGACAGAGAGAGAGAGAGAGAGAGAGAGACAGAGAGAGAGAGAGATTGATTTTATTAAGACAAATGACACGTTTTATTTTCTTTTTCCTTTCTAAAAGCCTCACCGTGAAAGACTGATCCCACGGAATTTCTAATTCGAGAACAATCATTTCATAAAACATTTCAGAGATAGAAGGAGAGAGAAGATGAATGCGAGACAATAGATTAAAAGGTGTCCCCTCCAGGGACCTGAAATGATCAGACGTTCCTTCCTGAATGGGATCCTGGTCACTTTCCTCCACTTCTCTACTCTTGTGTTCCTTTCACCCAACCACAGCATCCAAATATCACAGAGGGCTGGCGAGTCAGGGTTCAACCTCCTTCTGAGCCTTTACCCTCCTACGTCCCAGCCTCCCATGCCTATCTGTTCAGGTTAATAACGCCAAGACAGTGCGACTCAGCCCCTCTGCCAGGCAGCCAGAGAAGACACAAGCTCCTCTGTGGTTTCCTTTCCTTATTTCAGGACTTCCCTCCCCTTTACCCATCTTAGCACGCGCGCACGCCCACACACACACACACACACACACACACACACACACACATATGCATGTGCATTTTAATAATGTAATAATCTTTCTATAAGTTCAGTATCCAATTCCAAGCATCCTTTACCTTCATCCAAAACAACAGCAACCCATTATAGATCCAGTGAATACAGAAACCAGGCCAGTCCTTGGGGAAGGCAAGGTTTTTCTGCAGCCCCCACATGGCAGTCTCATTACGGGCACTAGGGAGGCCTAGGAATCTCTGTGCTCTTGAAATAAAGGCCTTACCAAGTGAGCTGGAGATTCCCCTACTATTTCCGTGGCCCTGTTAAAGCCTCCAGGGAGAGAGAGCTCTGGGGGCGTCCGTAGCGGTCATCACACCTCCTCTTGGCACTAAGTTGGCAGCGAAGGAAGTAAATAGGAGAAAATAGTTTTCCAGCATTTTCTCTTCTTTTTTATTTTCATCTTCACAGCAGAATCTTTTTTTCCGCGAGGGGAATCTGAGAAGCACAATGCTTTCTTTGTTTTCACAAAGAAAACGGGGAAATTCCATTGGCCTCAGTGGCTGGTGATCTGGTCGGGGTTCGAGAGAGGACAAGGGCTTCCTGGGTATTCCTGTCCATAAGGCCTTTAGGGACTGGCTGGGTGAACAGCCAAGGGAGAAAGGGAAGGGATGGTTTCTGTCATTGGGTTGAACTGTAAAGGAGCTGCGGATGACAGGTGGTGGCAGGAATTCCAGCGGAGTTTGTGCGCACAGTGACTCCACGGGAGAGCTGACACCTTCACAGGCTGGCTGTACACTCTGGCGGAAGGAAAGGTTGCAACATCACCAGGGCGGGACACCTGCCAGAGGTACATACCAAGGCACTTGTAAAGTTGAGGCTGCCGGTGAAGTTCCAAGAAGCCCTTTTAAAGATGGAGTAGAAGGAGGAGAAGCCAAGGGCAGCCCAAGGCCATCTCACCGCTACTGCAAGGAACGGCCTGTGGAGCCAACAGATTCAAGAACATGTCTATTCCAAGTTCCTGGATACATGCTCTCTTTCGGCCGGGAACTTTGAGCTCTTCCTTGGAGAAGCGAGGGTGATCGGGTGGAGGGGGAAGGGTAGGAACTTGGAGAACTCATCTGGTATGTGGCTGGTATGCAGAGAGAGTCACTCTATCCCTCTGGCTATCCCTTCCAGGCTAGCTTCTGCCACGCTTCCCTTCCCTTCCTCTACCCTGTTTCTTGAGTAATCTGAAAGGCTTCATTGATTATACCGGGTAGAGGGTGGGGAGGGAACTGTAGTCTGGGAGGGTAGTCACATCTCTTCTTATCCCAGAGCCCTGGTTATAGTTTCTCGAATTGATGAGCAATGTCATTGAGCCCCGGGGCCCAAAGGAGCCAAGCAATGATGACAGCGAGAAAACGTCAGAAGGGACATCTTTCCTCTCTGAGCCTCCTTCGTTCCCACCTGGTCCTGGTCCTCCCAGGAAGGACGGTCACACTGAGAGGTCATCTGACCTGGCCTTGCTGCTGGCCTTACTCAGACGTCGCTTGTCGCTATGGTAGCCGTGGGGGAGGCGGTGACCCGGTGAGACTCCGTTGGGCACCTCAGGCTTCTGGTCATAAGGAACCTGGATGAAACCTTTCCCAGGAGTCTGATCCTGGCCTCGCACCTGCTCCGTGGCCAGGTTATCGGTGTTTTGTTGCGAGGCCACATTATTGCTGAAGGAATGGAAGAATTTCCCCCCAGGGCCGCTCTGCAGGCACTGGTTAAAGTCAGGGGGCGGTGTGCAGCTCTGGACTAGGCTCGCAGAGGGGCCGGAGAGCTGGCACTTGGCCACGTCCTGCCGCGACTTGACGCATCGCTGTCTGAGCTTCTTCCAGCCCAAGTGGTAGAGTTCAGCCAGGCTGAGGAAGAGGGACAGCGCAGCCACCGCCAGCATAAAGACGATGAAGACATTCTTCTCCGTGGGTCGGGATACGTAACAGTTGACCGGGTGGGGACAGGGACTCCTGCGACAGACGTGCAGGGTGGTCAGGAAGACTCCGTAGATGAAGTACTGGCCCACGATGAAGCCCACCTCCATGGTGGTGCGGATCAGGATGCTGCACACGTAGGTGTGGAGCAGAGTGCCCCGGAGCACGATCCTCCCGTTCCCTTCCTCCCAGCAGGACGGCTCGGCCTTCTCGGCCCCCACCGGGTACTCGTAGGAGCCGGAGCCACCGCCCGCCCTGGCCTTCTCGGCCTCCCGCAGCCTGCGCTTCTCCTGCATGCGCACCGTGTGCATGGCGTGGCCCATGTACACCAGCGAGGGCGTGGACACAAAGATGATCTGCAGCACCCAGAAGCGAATGTGCGAGATGGGGAAGGCCTGGTCGTAGCACACGTTCTGGCAGCCAGGCTGAATCGTGTCACACCGGAAATCAGCCTGCTCGTCCCCCCAGGACGACTCAGCCGCGGTGCCCAGCACGAGCATGCGGAATATGAAGAGGACGGTGAGCCAGACCTTGCCCACCACCGTGGAGTGCTTGTGGACCTCCTCCAGGAACTCTCCCAGGAAGCTCCAGTCGCCCATCTTGGCTCAGCTAGGGGACAGATGCCAACACTTCTGCACATGGGGAAGAGAGAGAGACAGAAAGGGAGAAGGATGTTCTGTGAAAGTCTGGAAGGTATATCGCGTTCCGGGAGTCCACTGATCCGTACCAATGGGCTCTTGAAGAAAATGCAATGTCGAGGGCAAAGCACCCAAAGAAAAGCTCTCTTTCACTTCCCAGCAAAAATAAAAAGAACGAGAAGATTCAAAGTAGCGCTATTAGCAAGATGAGAGCGTGGCTCCCACCCTTTAACAGATCTAGAAATGCACACACACGGAGATGTGTGTTACAATACAGATTCTGCTCCTGCCCCACTAATTCTGCTTCAGGAGGTCTTGGATGGCCCTCAGGAATGTGGATTTACAACAAGCGGCCCAAGGGATCCTGATGCAGGCGGTTAGGGACTGCACCTGGAGAAACATGAGTATTAAAAAGAACCCAGGATTGGGGTCTGCAAATGTGACTCCCGGCATTTACCCCACTGAGTCTGTTTCTTCATCTATCAGATGGGGCTGGGGATAGCTGCACCAGAGAATTCTGAGGATTCAATGAGATGAGGTGTGTGATACTCTGAAAATCAGTCCACAACTGTTCCAAACGTTTCAATGGCTGTTGGATGGAAAGGATTTTTTTTTTTTTTAATGGCTTCAGAGGACAGAACTAGGCGGAGGAGGAAGCGGTGAGGGTGGGATTGGCAAATTTGTCCCCGCAGGAAGCACTCTGCAAAAATCAGAACCGTCCGACCTGGGCCAGGGCTGTCGGGTGGTGGTAAACAGAAAGGGTGCTTTGGTCCTCCCGGCTAACGGTATGGCAGGTGGGCGCTGACTTTCCCCGGCTGGTAAGGCAACGTTGACCTCCCATGCCTCAGTACAACACACCACTCCAGCCACGCAGCTCAGCTCGCCCTGCTGCTAAGTTTGTGTGTCTCATTTAAACAAGGTTCCCACACACAGATCTGCTCACTCTTACATCCAGAAGAAATGTCCCAAAACTTTATGTCCCATACAAAATCTTCCCTCATCTGGCCCTGGCCTGCTTTTCCAGCCTCTTCCTGCCCGTCCACACGAGTCCCTTTTGTGCAGCCATGCCAAGTCTTCCCACGTGCCCTCCTCCTGTCCCTCTACGTGTCCCCTCACCCCTAGATGAATCCCATTTACCTTTCAAAACGTAACTAGTCATTGCTTCCTCCAGCCCTCCCGCCTCCCTCAAGCTGCGCCTCTTCCGCTCCTGCGACGGCCCCCGGGACACTTACTGGTCTCCCAGTGTTTGGCGCCGGGTGTTGCAATCCTCGGCCTGTGTGTTCTCTCAGTAGGGACTGTTTGAAAATGGAGACCGTCTTTTCTTCTGTATCACCAGAGCCTGGCCCAGAGTAGGTGTTTAGAACATCTTACTCGAGTGAAGGAAGGAGGGGTTGACAGGCTCTGTGGTTTCCTACCCAATAGCAAACCAATTCCCCGTTTCTTGCCTGTCTCCCATTGGCAGGGTGAAAAAGCCAGGTATCACTTTCTCAATCTCCTCTGCAGTTAGTTCTGGTAGGTGAGGTATGGGGAGAATCTAAAGTAGAGGGAATGCTCCAGAAAAGGTTTTTCTACCCCCTAGTAAATGGAGTGCTCCCATCCCCCTGTGAACAGGAGGGAGCCTCACTCACAGTACTCCCATCCCCCGGCGAACAAGAGGGAGCCTGCTCAGAGTGCTCCGATCCCCCAGTGAAGAGGAGTGAGCTCGCTCACCCCTCTTGCTTCCTGCCTGTGGATGGAGTTGCGTGAACCAAGATGTCCGAAGCTGTCCAGAGAATCTCAAAAATGTCAGCCAGTCCCCTGTGGCCTCTGAAGCGACTCTCGAGGCGCCTACCTCCAGAATTCTTACTTAGTTAATAATAAATGCCCTCATGGTTTGGCCAGGTGCGGCGGCTCATGCCTGTAATCCTAGCACTTTGGGAGGCCGAGGCGGGGGAGGGGGGGATCACAAGGTCAGGAGTTTGAGACCAGCCTGACCAACATGATGAAACCCCATCTCCATAAAAAAACAAGAATATGAAACATAAATAAATGCCCTATGGTTTAAGTCTCTAATCATTCCTAACCAACAGCATGACAAAGCTCTCAGAGGGAATGGAACATAAATATTCCCTTCTTAGAATCATAAAACCTCAGAGTCGAGTGGGACCTTAGGTTGTCCAGTTTGAACTGTCACCTTCATAGCTTTGCTGCCGGCGTGCTCCTGGTTTCTAGCTGAACGTTCTTTACGCGCGTGGAAAAAGACGGGTCAGGGTGGTGCATTTCAGAGTCCGGGTTTCCTCAGGTCCTGAGCTGATGGTTGTCTTGACAGGGACCAACCTCCTTGCCCTGTCTTCTCTCAGACCCCAGGTCCCAAACCTTGAGAACGTACCGAGTCCCTGGGAATGAGGGAGTTTCTCAGTGAGCAGAAAGGGTTTTATCTCTGCTCCTCTCTATAGCAAAGACCCATCCAGGTCTTGAAGCCTTTCACGTCATTTGTGATCAGACACGTGCCCCATCTCCTTAGGTGGTGAAGCGCCCCCCGTTTCAGCCTCCAAATGTGGAAAATTGTGGGACATGTGCTCAAAAGGAAAATGGCTGATTAGATAAGCGTTTGAATGGTCCGTCACCTCTTCTGGGCACGTGTACAGCGTTCAGCACCTTCAGGGTCAGCCACATACGTGCAGTGACTGGACTGTGGTGAGTGTCTGCGAAAAAACAGGCAGGGAGAGAGGGGACGGCTGAAAAGAAGAAATGGGAATGACACGGGGGAGTTGAAAATGGAAAAAAAAGATCATGTAAGCCTTAGGAAAAGACAGACGTGGAAGTTAGATGTTACTGAGGTTCAACAAATCCCTCTTGCCATCTGCCGGGCTTGGATACATGATTCAGTCCGTGTTTCACTTTCCTCACCTGCAAAATGGACATCCTGTTAACTCATAGAGTGCTATGAGGTGATGCGTGCAAAACGCTTAGCACGGTGTTCGGCAAAGAAAGCTGAATAAAAGGCAGCCATGGCCAGCAATGAGAGTGGTGGGAAGGAGGGCAGGAGAAGGAGGAGGAAGAAAAAGCGGAAAGTAGAGAAAGGTGCATGACGAAGGAGAAAGGGAATGGGAGCGAGAGGAGAAGGGGAGGGAATGAGAAGAAAAAGGGAAATAGAAAGGAAACAGACAGAACCGAACGGCAGATTCTTCCAGGATGCGGGGCAAGGTTTCCACACTCCGTCCCTGAAGACTTTTCCCTTGATCTTCTCACTCTGTCATTCATTCCTTGCAAGTCCCCAGGGAAGTCTAAAAATAGTTCCAGGCAAAGAATGTGACTCTTCGGTCTGGTCTGCCAAGAGGCTTGACTGCGGATTCCTCCACTGCGGTCCAAGGAATTCTGCCCGGCAGAGGTAAAGCGCGGGTACGAGAAAGGAGCGCCTTGGAAAACCAGAAAGACGGTATCAGGAGGGATGTCTTGTTGGGAGGAAACGAGAGAAACCGGCCGAGGAGGTGTGGGGGGTCAGGCGGACCTCCTGGGCCCACCAGAGGAAATAGAGTGAAAGACTTTTCATGTATGACTTCCCGCTGACACTCGGGCAAGGTCAGAGAAACTGAAAATTGCCACCATGTACCAAGATGCTCAGCTTATAACGTGAAAGGTCGCTGGCTGAAGTCAGTTTTCCAGCTACCTTGGCTCCCTTTGGATACCCCCATCTCAGCCAAAGAAATGTGTAGATTAGATACGCGATGAGTTTTACTGGGCGTATAGCACATAAAATGCTTTGTAGATTATCATCAGGAAGCGTGTTAGGAGGGGCAAAGGAAGTTGCCCATGTCGTGAATAAATTCTATCAAACACAATGGCCGTTTACCTCACGGCTTCAGCGGTCACCCTCACGGGCTTCCTTCCACTTACAAAGTCCAGACTTCTTAACTTGCCATTTGAAACCCTGTACGGTCTCCTGTTCTCTCTTTTCCACCGATCTCCTCATCCGCGTGGTACTGAAGCTCCACAATGCCCCATACATACATACACATTTCTGCATTTCTCACCCATTTATCTTGGCTTCTTATGTTCCCTCTGCCTAGACTGTCCGTCCCTTTTATTCATTCATTTAATAAGTTTATTGAGTGGCTACAGGGCGCCGGCCGTCACTCTAGGCAATGAGGATACAGCAGGAAGGAGCAGAAACAAGCAAGGATTCCCTGTCTTCACTGTATGTAACTGCCTTGATACCCCTTAATTAAGAAGAGACATTAAACACATGATTTCAATAAAACATGGTGTGTGTTAACATTAAGGAAGTATAAGGTGTTACGGGAATGTGGGGCAGAAGCCTGAATCTGGTTTATGGGTTTGGGGAGGGTCTTAGAGAATTGCGTTCTAAAGCCCTCTGCCACTGCTCCCGGTTCTGAAATTAGCAAGGCAAGAAGAGATGGTCCCTAGAACCTGGAAGAGAACCATCCCATCTCTAAAGCTTCTTCGCTCCAAAACCTTCAACATCCTGTTCCAACATGTCCTGTCCTGAGCAAAGTTGGGAGGGGTGATTAGGGCACTTGTTAGGCAATAGCAGCCTTGGAACTTAGGTCAGAGGAAGAGGGCCCGAGGAAGGATTTTGTCTGTAGTGAGCATAAATCATTTTATGCCTTTATTTCGTGCACTATATGGCCAAAGGGACAGAAAGCTCAGGCACCTACGTTCCTAATCCCGTGCTGCTGCTGTTTTTGTTTTTGTTTTTGTTTCTGTGTTGAGACAGAGTCTTGCTTTATCACTCAGGCTGGAGTGCAGCCTCCCAGGCTCGAGCAGTTCTCCCTGTCTGACCCCGCTGAGCAGCTGGAATTACAGGCGCACACCGCCACACCCAGTTAATTTTTGTATTTTTAGTAGAGATGGGGTTTCACCGTGTTGGCCAGGCTCTTCTCAAACTCCTGACCTCAGGTGATCGGCCCTCCTCGGCCTCCCAAACTGCTTGGATTACGGGTGTGAGCCACCACACCCAGCCCCGTGCTCCTTCTTACCGTGACATTGTGGTCCCCCTACATGGCCAATGTTTTTCAAAGCAAATCGTTTCAGAGCAACCCGGGTGAATCATAAACTCACAGCCAGACCTCTTCCCCTGACTCCACAGATCTACAGCGAAATGGAGAAGTCTTCTAAAATTGACCTCAGCCCTCTTTGGTGTTTCCTGAACTCCAGAAGACTCTAAATTACCAACCCGCATGCAGGATGCATTCTCACACTTGGTTATCTATTTCCTTAGACTTGTTTTCCAAAAGTTTGTCTGTCGGCCAACCTGCAGATACTTTGCTGAGTCCCAACTGAGAACAGTACCACAGAGGGACAAGGCCTGACACTTACTGGGCACTCAATGATGTCTATTAAATTAATGAGATCGGCCGGGCATGGGAACTCACGCCCGTGATCCCAGCACTTTGGGAGGCTGAGGTGGGTGGATCACCTGAGGTCAGGAGTTCAAGAGCAGCCTGGCCAACATGGTGAAAACCTGTCTGTAGTAAAAATACAAAAATTAGCCCAGGGTGGTGGTAGGTGCCGGTAATCCCAGCTACTCAGAGGCTGAGGCAGGGTATCAATTGAATCTGGGTGGCAGAGGTTGCAGTGAGCCAAGATCATGCCAGTATACTACAGCCTGAGCAACAGAGTGAGACTCCGTCTGAAAAAAAAAAAATTAATAATATCAGCCACGATTCCTTCCTCAAGTATTTAACAGCTTTTTCTCTCAAATGGGGAGTATGCGTCTCAAAATCAAAAGCCCTGTCTTCTACTTTGTATCCCTATTGTATTAAGTTCTCTCATTTGGTACGTGATAAATGCTTTCTTAATGATGGAAGAAAATATTTGGATAGCCATAAGATTGCAAAGTGGTCCGAAGGAGACTCAAATTTTTCTTCTTAAGGTCAGCAATAAACATAAAACCTTACGATAAGTAAATAAAAATAAAAGCTTACATACTGTTCAGAAAGTGCTTCTACACTCTCTTGTTGGTTCCAAGAGAGCAGGATCATATTTGTTCTGTTCAAGACTGAATACCTTCACAGTGTTACAGACATTCCATTTTTATTGCTGAGTGAATGATTCCTCAGAACCGCTCTGTGGGATGATTGTGATTGCCCGTGTTTTGCAGAGGAGGAAACAGACAACCGTGATGTGTTCAAAGAAACCGTTCATGGCGGCAGAATCAGGGCTTCATTCCGGAGTTTCTGTTCAAAGACTCACATGCCAGAAAGTTTCCTTCCGTGTCGCCTCCGAGGGCGGAGCTCATCAATTCTTAGGCCTTTGAGGGAACTTCCCAGTGGAGACAACTCTTGTGTAGGAGTTAGGTGCCCGGGATGTTTGTAGGGGTGTGGAGTGGATGGAGGAGTTGCCGAAGAGATGAGGGGACTTCAGAGAAAGGCAAGACTGCGTGAACAGATGCACTGAAATGGAAACCAGCATGGTTTTAGAGTGCAAGGAGCAGAGCATGGAGGGAGAGACTGCGGAGCATGCAGGATCAGGTTGTAGAGGGCTTTAACGGCCACGGCTAGGAGTTTGGAGTCATCCTCAACCCACGTGCTAGGCCGAGCTTAGTCCGTGATTTGCTCCGGAGGGCCTGATCTGAAGCCTCCACATGTGGTTGGGAAGTCAAGGAGCGCACATCAGTAATGTCCATGCTTATAGCAGTCTTTTAGAAGGTATATTGCTCGTGAGTGGGGTGCTACCGTGGGGATGCCTTGAAAATTCTCTTGTTTCGATTGATTCCAGTCCTGTCCCTTCTAATACAGTATTTTCCAACAATTTGTGTGTCCTCCAAGTCAGCGGCTGGGCCTTGGGCTGAACTGTAAAGCGTCTGGGGTCTCACACACCTGAGAATTATTTTCTCTACAAGCTGTGAATCCTCTCTCCCACTCAACCCTGAGCTCCTTGAAGACAGACTCCTCTTCTGTTCATCACTGTATTCCCCTCCTGAAATTCCTCCACCCCACACCCCGTGGCGCTCAACGGCGTACGCCGTACGGGGCGGTATGTACTTGATAAAAACAACCATGGATGAATTGATAGCATTTAGGTCTCTCAAAACACCTAACGCCAAATCGATCAAGGCGATCCTTTCCCAATTGCTGAAGAAAAGGATGAGAATGCCCATGGACGCCAAGCAACACGTTGGGGGCAATGCTGCCTGTCAGTGGAGGGGGGCCTTCCTGGGAAGCTGGCATAGGGGCACCTGCCCAGTGACGATGGTGATCAGAACACCAGGGAGATGGATGCCACTGAGTCTTTCTTCTGCCGTGAGAGAGCCTTTCCCTTGGCTGAGCAGGACTGAACGCGTCTCGAGCAGAAATTCCATCACCATCGACTACTCCCTCACTGCCTCCTCCCCTTATAGCACTGGGGAACTTATCCAAGCTTGTCAAAATTAGATGACAAAACCACTCCACAGTCCGAGTCTAATTCTGGACAACACATGTTCTGGACAGTATCTAACAGATCTCGGGTTCTCAATAAAGATCGTTATTCATAGTAATGATAACAATCCCCTGGGCCCACGCTCTAATTCCACTCGCCATACAGTGGAATGTGGTGCAGGACGGAGTTCACTTGCTTCCCAGTTAAGAGAATTCTGTCGTAAAAGGACCCACAGGGCCTCACTTGAAGGCTGCCTGAGAAATAGTATCATGTCACCGCAGTTTAGTTCAGAAAGTGTTTATCAGACTCCTCTGCCATGCCAGACATCAAGGCAGCTTTATAAAGCAAAGCACCAAGCATAACCTTCATGTCAGAACTTTTTTCTGCCTTATTCATTTGTGTCTATTTTTCTGATCTCCTCTCTCCCCAGTGATTTCCCTCTAAAATGGATATGTAGGGAGAATTACAGGAGACAGTGGTCTCGATCGCCCGCTGCTTCAGTAATCTTCGTTATCCTTTGATATTCCCAACTACATCTTCTAGTTTACCCAATTACACACAAAAAAGAATTTGGATCCAGGTGATAATAAAAATAATAGAAATAAAATAACACTTGCTGTTATGTACCTATGTACCAGACACTCTGTAAGTGTCTTTATATATCTGTTTTCACTTGATTCTCACAACAACCTGAGGAAGTGGGGATTTTTTTTTTTTTTTTTTTTTTTGAGACAGGGTCTCACTTTGTCACCCAGGCTGGCGTGCAGTGACGCAATCACAGCTCACTGGAACCTTGACTCCTGGGCTCAGGTGATCCTCCCACCTCAATCTCCCAAGTAACCAGGATCACAGGCATGCACCACCATACCCAGCTAATTTTTTTTTTTTTTTAAGAGATGGGGTTTTGCTCTGTTGCCCAGGCTGGTCTCAAACTCTTGGGTTCAGGCAATCCGCCCGCCTCAGCCTTCCAAAGTGCTGGGATTACAGGCATGAACCACCGTGCCTGGCCTGTCATTATTTTACCCTCAGGGCTCAGAGAGGGTAACTTGAGCAAGATCACACAGCTAGTAAGAGGTGGCGGTGGAGTCAAACCCAGCCCCTAGCTCATCTGACAGCAGTATCGCTGCCGTAACAACTGTGCTAAACTCTGTCTAAATCACCTAAAGTTCCTTCTTTGGAAAATCCTTGCCAGTCAAAGGCCGGCCACTTTTATATAAGATGATTGAAGCGGGAATGTTTATCGAGATCATGGTTCGGATAGGGAGTTGATTGTAAGCGATTGGTGGTCATTCTTACATTTGGGATTTTCATTCTTTTCCTCTTTTAGGTTTGGGGTAACTACTTCGGCCTCGGGAGAAATCATCAGGCATACGATGATAGAGCTGTAGCTACGGATTTGGGCAGTGTGGGTACCTTCCTCAGAACTAGAAGTTCCCTGAGGGCCAGTATCCCTGAGCCCAGCTCACTGTAGAGGGCAAAGGGAGCTAGGGATAAGAGAGGAGAAGAGACGGGCAAGATGAAGTACCCACTTCAGTCTTCCTCCTACGCTAGCCAGTGGCACCTAGATAATTAACTCCTTTTTAAATTTAATTATTTTATTCTGGCAAGAACAGATTGGTCCACTCAGAGACACCCTGCTGGCAGAGAGTTGTTTCAAAGTCAAGGAAGTAGAAGGGAGGAAAGTGGAGAAAGAGATTTATGCTAGGATAAATAATTTTCTTCTTAAACTGTTGGAAGAAAAAATATTTGTAAGGAGTGAATGAAAGGGAGTATTAAATGGAGATACTAAATTACAAGAAAACATCAGGAGGTCCTTATTAACTATTCCAAGGGGGTTACTGAGTCCCATGCAATTAATTGTCAATGAAAATTCTATTATAATGCCCACATTTCTTTATTATTTCCCCCATTTGTCACAGATTTATAGTGCAGTAGAGCTGAAAGGAACACAGAGATCAAGCAAACTCAACTCCTTCTTTTTAAACAAGATGTTAGAGGTCCGGGGAAGTAAAGTCATAGGGATAACAACACTACATACATACAACAGTATGTCCCATGTGTGAAGTATTTCCCACGTGTGAAGTTCTTTATAACTAAACTTTCTCACCCTCCCATTAACCCTGCAAGGAAAGTAGTATTGCCCCATTTTATCAGATGAGACAACTGAGGTTCAGAGACAAAGTACTTGTATTGAGTACCACAGCTGGCAAATGCCGCGTAAAGGATTTGAACCCAACTAGCCTAACTCCAAAGCCCACATCCCCTCTATGTCTCCGACAAGGGAAAGAAAGAAAATCGAGGATTAGGACTGACAGACGATGACAAACTTGTACCCAGAACTCCAGTCCCTTAACTGTGAGAGCAGGACTTTTCCCACGTTACCTTGCCTCACGAAAGACTCTTTTAGCGTCTGGCTTACTGGCTGGCCAACTCTTGCATACGCTGTTCCTAGAATTGAGTATTATTACATTGGGGCCCTCGGCCCGCAGTGGTCAGGATGCCCAGACTCTTCGACCTCTGCCATGATTTGGCCAGAATTCACATATAGAAAGTTATTTCCTTTTTTAGCCAGCAAGTGATCTTGGCTGCAGCAGCGTCTACTGCCCGGTTCTCAGCTGGCCAAACAGCAGACTCTGGTGTTCCATTGATGTGAAATCAGAACAAGAACAACGGAACAGGAGTCGCTGGGCCGAGGGACTTCCGGTCTCTGAGGGATCGTGGGGCTAGGACTGCTTGTGTCACTCTCTAGTGGTGTCACCCTAGGCCAGTCACTTATCCTCCCAGTTTCTAAGTCAACTGAAAAACGGGAATGTTTCATCATGGGGATGATATAATGTGTGGATATGTGGAAGCCTCTAGAACAGTATCTGGCATATAGGCACTCAATAATATTAGTTCCCAGTTTTCTTTCTGACATTTCCAGTAAAAACTCCTCTCGACATGATCCAACCAGACAACTTGATGCAGAATCTGATAGTGCCTCGGGCTGGTTAGCAGCCCAGCAAGGACCCTCATGTGGCACGGGTCCAAGAGGGTAATTGTCAGAAGCTAGGAAAAATCCGGACAACAGATAGTCATTTGCCTATAAACTAGTGATTTCGCTAGGCGTCCAGACCTCCTAAATCGGAGCTGGAGAATCATGGAGGTGCAGGGCGCATTCAAATCAGGCCACTCTCCTTCCTGTGTCAGGTCCACCCTGCCTCCTAATGTGTCTTTAACTCAAGCTTTTGGGCCTGGAGTCGGACTCCACCTGGCTCCATATTATGATGCCTTTCTTCTGAGGAGCTGCAGCACTTTTGAATCTGATCACTAAGCTGAAGGTACACTCGCAGCAGGAGGTTTGAGGCAGACTTAATTCTACCTGGATGAGAAAGGGGGGTTGCCTACTCTGTGATCCGAGGGTAAGGGACATCTTCATCCCTGGCCACCTCCGTCGTCTCCTGAGGTTCGGAACCACGGAGTTGCCAGGTTGGAGTAAGATTCTGGAAATCCCCTGTGAAATGCAATTGTTACCATTTCATCAGGAGAGGCTCTTTTCTGGTTGTAACCCTAGGTTTCCCCCTCCCTGAGCCTCACTTTGCGCACTTGTGAAACAAAAGAGTTGAGGCTCTTCCGTCTTTAAGTTAGAACCTCTGGGGAGTCTGACTTGCTCAGTTGTGAAGTATGGCAAGTTAGTGGCAGAGT
Organism: Saimiri boliviensis; assembly: GCF_048565385.1. Taxonomy (NCBI): domain Eukaryota; kingdom Metazoa; phylum Chordata; class Mammalia; order Primates; family Cebidae; genus Saimiri; species Saimiri boliviensis. Next base: position 41,144,810 of record NC_133467.1, on the reverse strand, counting down.
CAAGAGGCAAGTCCAGAGTTTCTGACTTCCTGCTTAGAGGCTAGCATAAGCAGTCCTAGAAAAACAAACACCCGTGGTCATAAAAACCCAGCAATACCTCCTCGGAACTGTATTTCATGGGAAGCCTTTCTACATGATAGCCATTTAAAATACGTTATCTCATCTTCAAAAAACCTTATGAAGAAGATATTTGTTAGCACCTTTGGCAGATAAAGAAACTGAGTGTCAGAGACATTAAATAATTTTCCCAAGGTCACACAGCTAAAATCCTAGCCAAATGTGACTCCAAATGTCCAAGCTCTTCCTTCTGCCCTACCCCTGGATTAGATAAACTCTTAAGATCCCTCTGTGCCTTTTCAATACCTCTGATTCTGTGACCTCCTGACTCTCAGTGGGCTGTTGAATACTAAACTGTAGTTGCCCATTATTTGCTAATGTATCAGAAACAATTGATTCTCAAAGTGGCATCAAGCTGGTATCACCAGGAGCCAGCAGCTTCCGACAACAGGAAGGAAGTCAGCTTCCTTTCCAGGAACCCTGAAGCTTTCCAGGAAAAAGGTCATCTCTCCCCTTTGCCCAGCCCAACGCTTGAGCCCAGGTTGGCACTTTAAAGAATTCGTTCGCACAGAGCGTTACTGGAATCCCCAGGAAGTGGGTCCTTCGCTAGGACATGGGATAGAGATTTGGCCTTGGGTCTCCCCAGCCCCGGAGACGGCAGGCCATCTCATTCCTGTGCCGATCGATCCACATAGACAGGCCTCCTGTCCTAAGAAGTGGGGACCACCAGTACCCAAGCGACCAGGCAGCACTGTGGCAGCAGCCCCACTGCCTGCGCCCCACTGACAGCCAGTGCAGATGGTGAAGAGCAGGTGGGCAGGTGGGAGTCAGTCCCACGAAGCAGAATTGTAGAGATGCTCAAGCAGAAGGATCAGGGAGAGATCGCGGCTGGGAAAACGCAGCCAGGGAAGGAGGTTCGAAGAGCCCCAGGTATGAGTGCGCAGGGCGGCGTGTTCTCCATCAGCCCTGACTCACTGCGTCGTCTCCTGCAAGTGATCCCTTCTCTAGGTCTCGTTCTCCTTATTTGTGGAAGAAGGAGGCTGGTCGTGGAAAAGACCTCTTTCAGTTCTAATGTTCTCAGACCTCAGGCGGTACTGGGAGAGGAGACCGGAGTGAGGCCGTTAAGATCTAAGATCAGTGAGCAGCTTCAGGAGCGCAGCAAGCAGACCTCTGAGGTTCTAAGGCAGAGACAAAGCCGGGCAGCCTGATGCTGTGACTGCTGCGGCTCTGGGAGCGTCACATGTGTGGGTGAGGGATGCATAGAGAGCATTGCGTCGGGAGCCGCAGAATCCCCTCCTGGTCCTCTCTCCTCTGCAGGCTGCGGTCATCGGGCCTCCTCACTCGCAGGTGCGGAGTGAGAAAAAAGCTTGGGGGGACAGCCAGGGGAGCAGGCTCCAGACAACGCTGCCAACCCCGGAACCTGGCAGGAAGGTGGCAAGTTCACAGCTCTCCCTCGGGAGCAGTGAATCAAGGGCTGGGCTGGGCTGTGACTCTGGGGACAGTGGGTGGAGGGGATGGAGACCGTTTGGCCTGCGGATGTGAAAGTCAGGCTGGAAGGCCTGTAAATACCAGCCGGTGTCCCCAACCCTGAGCCACACACTGCCACACGCGCCCCTTGGTGTCTTCTCTCCTTCCATGTTGCTGGTTTCAGGTCTCCCGACTCCCTGTTCAGTGCTCTCTGCCCCGCCCTGCCTTCCCTCCAGCCAGTTGGACCACTTTGTGCCAAAGCTTTGTTCCGGAAACAGCCGCCCCAGTGACTTGCTGGGGAGTGAGAACCAGGAACCCCTGTATTATAATGGAATACTGCGAGAGAGAACAAGGGGGAAACGGAGCCACAGAGCAAGATGGGAAACCCTTGTGTTGAACCTCACTTTTTCAGGGGTTCTGAGCTGCATGTGAGCCTACGGAATCACAGCCTTACACAGCGTTACTGCTGAATGGAATCAGAGGTAACCTTCTAGTTCAAATCCCCTGTTTTATAGATGAGGAAACTGAGGCCCAGCCGGGGGACGTGTCTGTTACAAGGCCTCCCAGCCCCTGAGTCTGAGCTCTTTCGTTACATGCTCACAAGAAGGGTCCAGGCGTCCTTCTGCCCCGTGGTCTCCTACATTGCACTACGGGTGGAAAGGAGGCGTTCGGGGGTACTTTCCGGGGCTCCCTCTCTGGTTTGACCCGCCTCTTTCCTCTGGCTGCAAGTGGCAGCCTGGATTTCTCGCATGTGGCCACTGCAGAGCGGGGACGTGATACTCTGCAGGAAACTAAGCAGGGAATATTTTTAAACCATCCAACATGCCTTAGGGAGAAAAAAAAAAAAAAATCAAAGCACTCCTCTAGATGTTGCAAAAAGCATTTCAAAAAAGATTCCACGCCTAGAAGCAGCATCGTAAAACAGCGTTGGTTTTATTCTTAAAGGCCAGTCCCTGTAACAGGGGTTCTTGGGAATTGACGGGTGACCCGCTTCGAAGAGGCTCCCAGAGGACTGACTCCACAGGAGTAGGCTGGAGCCCCAGGGTCCCCCGACTTGCAAATCTCCAGCTCCCTCTACATCAAGGAAGTAATTTATCTGCTGCTTCACTGAACCTTCCTTTTGAATATATCCACACGTCACTATCACGGGAAATAGTGGGAAGGATAGAGAATAAACTCACAGGTAGAGAGAAGGAGCTTTGTTTCTATCCAGCCCCAAAGCCAGCTTCCCCTCCTCTGGTTACTTCCTACCCTCTTGTAGTTTAGTTATTCAGACTCAAATCCGCTCTTACCTGCTGCCTTCCTCCTCCCTGGACTTCCCCTCCGCTGGCTTCTTCACACGCTGCCTCTTCTTCAACTGCCCACCCTCTCTGCTTCCGAGCCTGTCACTTGTTCCTCTTCCACCCCCTTTTTTAATCGGATCGGTCGCCTTCCCTCCTCCCACTTCTTCCTACTCTTTCTCTCTCCACCCCTTTCCCCCTCTGAATCCCTCCCTCCCCCCTCTCTCTTCTGCGCTCTTAGACTCTTTGCTCTAAAAGTCTTCCTCCCTCCTCCTCCCCGTGGCCCTCCCGCCGTCTGCCTGGCATCCTGGTCGTCCTGGCGGTCCTCCACATCTCCCCCCGGGGCTGCTGGTGCACCACCTCCCTAGGTTTCTTCCTGCCCACCCCTCTGCTGCGTGGACTCAGACTTCCCAGGCCATGGCTCTCCTGGGGGCATCAGCAGGAAGATTGGCACTGCCCGAGAGATCCCTCATCCCATTCTTTTCCCCTCGTGAGAAAAAAAAAAAAAAAAGAGGGTGTTCACTCACCTAACAAGGTCTTTTGGGGACTTCTGCTAGGCCCACGCTAATGAACTGAGCATCAGCCGACAGAGGAAAACACGATCTCAAAGTCACAGCCTTCCAGCCCTCAGTACAGGCACCAGGACTAACCTGAAAGGAAAGGAACGCTGACGTGTCGGCTCCAAAAGCCTAGGGCATTCCTCAGTCCCAGAGTCATACTCTCTCCCCTTCTTTAAAGAGAGGCGAGCACCTTCTATGTGTCAGGCACTGGGCTAGAGACTTCGTTTATATATTGCCTATTTTCATCTTAATCAGTCTCATGTTTAATTCAATCAGGTAGACCTTTTCTGCATTTTACATTTGAGGAAACTGAGGTTCAGAGAAGTCAAGTAACATGATGATGGTGATCCAAGGTGTCAAGTAAGCGATCGAATCAGGATTGGAAGTTTTCGCCAATGCCAACGTTCATCTTTTTGCTGCTTCCATGAAAGTCAACAGGTCTCCCAACTGGAATCGAACTGATGAAAGTAAGGTCGGCTCTTGTTACATCACATGCACAGGTGACCAAATTCAGAAACTGTGGGGTATCTCTCTCCTCAGACCCTCCCATTCTCCAACTTCTCCCCCCGATTCCTCAATTTAAACACGTAGCTGTGGACCCGGTTGGAATCAGGTAAGTGTCAACAAGAGAGATTACTATGAGCGGATTGAAATCAGGCAAACCAGGGACTAAGCCCACAGTTACGAGAGCTAAAGAAAACCTCCGTGACCATCTGGGACATCCAGGGAAACTGAGACCCAGAGAAATGGCCATTTGTCAATGTTGTCTACAGTAGTAGGTGGTGGAGGCAGGGCAGGAAGCCAGAACAACCCCTTTGTTCCACATCATCACCTAAAACTTGCCTTTTCCACAAAGCACTGGCCACAAGCGTTTCAAGACTTTGCGAAGACGTTTCCTTAGTGGGCTATATTTTTCATGGGTGAATGAGCTTCGGATCCGCAAGAGAGGAAAGAGCAAGGGGCTGAATTTCCAGTTTCAAGGAAGGCAACAGCCCCGGTGGAAGCAAATACAGGATTCTTGATTCCTTAGCCATAGTTTACCCCGTTTTTATGCAGCATCAGAGCAGATTCTGGGGCCAGCCTGACTGGGTTTGAATCCTGGCTCCGCCACGTACTGCCTGTGTGACCGTGGGCATGTGAACCTCGACGCAGCTCATTGTCCTCAACTGTAAATTGGGACCATTTCTACTTCATGGGGCTCTCACGAGGACTAATGAGTATGTGAAAAGCACATCGAATGGTGTTGGGAATGTGGAGGTACTGTAGATGTGGCTGCAAAATAACACAATACGATACAACACCACACAAGACAACAAACACAATACAATACAACACAACACCATACAAGACAACAATACAATACAACACGACACCATACAAGACAACAAACACAACACCATCAAGACAACAAACAATACAATACAACACAACACCATACAATACAACAAACACAATACAATACAACACAACACCGTACAAGACAACAAACAATACAATACGACACAACACCATACAATACAACAAACACAACACAACACCACACAATACAATAAACACAATACAATACAACACCATACAAGACAACAAACAATACAGCACAACACCATACAATACAACGAACACAATACAATACAACACAACACCATACAATACAATACAACAAACACAATACAATACAACACAATACAATGCAACACAACACCATACAAAACAACACAACAAACACAACACAACACAGTACAAAATAATACAATGCAGTATAACACATACCATACAACAAACACAACACAATTCAATACAACACAATACAACACAACACAACAAACAATACAGTACAACACAACACAATACAACACAACGCAATACAACACAACAAACAACACAACACAGTACAGTACAACACAACACAACAAACACAGTACAACGCAACACAATATAATACAACACAACACAACAAATGCACTACAATACAACACAACACAATAAATACAACACAGCACAATACAATACAATACAACATAACACAACAAACACAATACAACACAATACCATATAATACAACACAACACAATACAATACAACACAACACAACAAACACAATACAACACAACACAATACCATATAATACAACACAATATAATACAACACAATACAATACAATACAACACAACACAACACAATACAATACAACACAACACCATAGAAGACAACAATACAATACAACACAACACCATACAAGACAACAAACACAACACCATACAAGACAACAAACAATACAATACAACAAACACCATACAATACAACAAACACAATACAATACAACACAACACCGTACAAGACAACAAACAATACAATACGACACAACACCATACAACAAACACAACACCACACAATACAATAAACACAATACAATACAACACAACACCATACAATACAATACAACAAACACAATACAATACAACACAATACAATGCAACACAACACCATACAAAACAACACAACAAACACAACACAACACAGTACAAAATAATACAATGCAGTATAACACATACCATACAACAAACACAACACAATTCAATACAACACAATACAACACAACACAACAAACAATACAGTACAACACAACACAATACAACACAACGCAATACAACACAACAAACAACACAACACAGTACAGTACAACACAACACAACAAACACAATACAACGCAACACAATATAATACAACACAACACAACAAATGCACTACAATACAACACAACACAATAAATACAACACAGCACAATACAATACAACACAACACAACAAACACAATACAACACAATACCATATAATACAACACAACACAATACAATACAACACAACACAACAAACACAATACAACACAACACAATACCATATAATACAACACAATATAATACAACACAATACAATACAATACAACACAACACAACACAATACAATACAACACAACACCACATAAGACAACAATACAATACAACACAACACCATACAATACAACACAACACCATACAATACAACAAACACAATACAATACAACACAACACCGTACAAGACAACAAACAATACAATATGACACAACACCACACAATACAACAAACACAACACAACACCACACAATACAATAAACACAATACAATACAACACCATACAAGACAACAAACAGTACAACACAACACCATACAATACAACAAACACAATACAATACAACACAACACCATACAATACAACAAACACAATACAATACAACACAATACAATGCAACACAACACCATACAAAACAACACAACAAACACAACACAACACAGTACAAAATAATACAATGCAGTATAACACATACCATACAACAAACACAACACAATTCAATACAACACAATACAACACAACACAACAAACAATACAGTACAACACAACACAATACAACACAACGCAATACAACACAACAAACAACACAACACAATACAGTACAACACAACACAACAAGCACAATACAACGCAACACAATATAATACAACACAACACAACAAATGCACTACAATACAACACAACACAATAAATACAACACAGCACAATACAATACAATACAACACAACACAACAAACACAATATAACACAACACAATACCATATAATACAACACAATATAATACAACACAATACAATACAATACAACACAACACAACACAATACAATACAACACAACACACCAAACACAATACAACACAACACAATACCATATAATACAACACAATATAATACAACACAATACAATATAATACAACACAATACAATACAACACAACACCACACAACACACCAAACACAATACAACACAAATCTCCTCCCTGCCTGTACTTGCCATGGCTGGACCAAAGTCCTGTGATAGAATTCAGCACGTGACACCAATAGCAAGCCCCGCTTCTCCGAAACAGAAAGTATTTTCACACTGCAACTTTGTCCCTACATCCAGCCTCTCTACAAGAGCAGGGGACACCTAGGAGCAACTCGGTGTCTTCACCCAGGAGGTGGCCAGTTAAAGAACGCATGCAGTAGCAGCTGGGAGGCCGTCTGAAAGTGGCGAAGGGTTAGCGGAACGTCCACTCCTAGTTCAGTGGGCTGCTGGAGGAGCGGTGATCTCCGTTTTTCTCTGAAGGCGCAGAAGGGAAGAACTGCCCAGACACACCCGTGACTCCGGAGGGACAGCAGGGGATACGAGGTCAATTCTCCCTTTGCGTTTGGCTGACAGAGAAATAAAGCAGTGAAGAAACTGGATGGGTTCCTAGAGGAAGTCCAAGAAGTCTGCCTCAGGGCTGGGAGGAGGCTGAGGTCTCTGGCTTGGGATCACCCCAAGTCAACAAGATCAAACAGCTCTCCAGCCGGGGACCGTTCGGCGTGGCATCCAGGACAGCTTGGCCTTCGGAAGTGTGCTTTAGTCCTCACCTGGCTCAGGCAATGACCAGTAGAAGGAAACACAACAACAACAAAAACTTCATCTGGGCTGTGGCTGCGAGGTGACTCTCCAAAGGGGCTGACACTGGCCGTCACCGCATAGCTAGGAGGAAGCCCCTAAGCAGACGTTCCATGCACAGAATAAAGGAGGACCCGCCGGGGGCCAAGGGTGGGAGCTGAGCGTCCGCCATGCCCTCCCCTTCTTCCTCACATTTTGCACAAAGAACGGTCTTAAAAAGAGGTATCGCCGGGCGCGGTGGCTCAGGCCTGTCATCCCAGCACTTTGGGAGGCCGAGGCGGGTGGATCACGAGGTCGAGAGATCGAGACCATCCTGGTCAACATGGTGAAACCCCGTCTCTACTAAAAATACAAAACATTAGCTGGGCGTGGTGGCACGTGCCTGTCATCCCAGCTACTCAGGAGGCTGAGGCAGGAGAATTGCCTGAACCCAGGAGGCGGAGGTTGCGGTGAGCCGAGATCGCGCCATTGCACTCCAGCCTGGGTAACGAGAGCGAAACTCCGTCTCAAAAAAAAAAAAAAAAAAAGAGGTATCAAAGTCTGTGTTTCACACATTACGAAATAGGGAGGACTCAGAGGGGATTTAGAGAGGAAGCCAAAATCCAGTCAAAGAATTGGCGAATCATACCTGGAAGGAAAGGCTTGAAGAGGCAAAATCGCAAAATAAACTTTATTCAACATTTACTACATGCCAGGCATTGTACTAGGCACGTTTCACATTCTTTGAGATACAAAGAAGGAAAATGACCTTATAAAGACCCTCTCAACTATAATCAGGGTCTTATCTCAACAGGAATCCTTGGCTATTCCTATGGACCCAGCCTATTCTATGTGAGAAACAAGGGCCCTCCCTGTCGCAAGGAGCTGACATTCTAGTTGCAGAAAAGAGCTGCTGAGACAAAACAATTAGTATAATCGGTAGTATTCTATATGTATTGTGTCCCTGATGATATGATAAAGTGCTAAAGCACGTGAGAAAAACATCATTTGGGAAACAGCTTCATACAGAGTAACCTCTTCGTTGTGCTATAATGAAGGGGAAGAAAAAGAAATCTTTATTTTTTATACTTTTAAATTATGTATTATTTTAGTTTTAATTTCAACTTTCTGTTTGTTATCGGGCTACATTGCAGATGCTGAGGTTTGGAGTACGACTGATCCTGTCACCTAGGTACTGAGCATAGCACCTGATAGTTAGTCAACCTTTGCCTCTCTGCTTCCCGTCTCCTTCTATACAATAGACACTATCACCCCGGAGTGTCTATTGTTGCCATCTTTATGTCTATAAGTATCCAATATTTAACTCCCATTTATAAGTGAGAACATGCGGTATTTGGTTTTCTGTTCCTATATTAATTTGCTTAGGACAATGGCCTCCAGCTGCATCGATGTTGCTGCAATATACATGATTTTTTTTTTTTTTTTTTGAGACGGAGTTTTGATCTTGTTGTCCAGGCTGGACTGCAATGGCGTGATCTCGGCTCACCGCAACCTCCGCCTCCCAGGTTCAGACAGTTCTCCTGCCTCAGCCTCCTGAGTAGCTGGGATTACGGGCATGTGTCACCATGCCAGGCTAATTTTGTATTTTTAGTAGAGATAGGGGTACTCCATGTTTGTCAGGCTGGTCTTGAACTCTCAACCTCAGGTGATCCGCCCACCTCAACCTCCCAAAATGCTAGGATTATAGGCAGGAGCCATCACACCCAGCCCGGCCGATTTTTTTTTTTTTTTTTTTAATGGTTGTGAGGAACGTTTATTGAAGGCCTTCTATGTGCCAGGTATTTTCATCTCACAACACTGCAGGATAGACCGTATGTTCCTATTTCCATTTCACAGAAAAGGAAATTCAGACTCAGAGAAGTGAAGTAATTTGTCCAAAATTACTCAGTAAGTACAGAAAAGGTCCACCTGCTGCAAAAGATCAGGCACTTTCTCCCATGGCTGCAGAAGAAATTCTCATGAAACCTACAGACCTGGTAAGATAGGCGGGCACAGGGCCTTCCAGGTAGAGGGCAACAAATCTGCAGATGGCACCAGAAGAATGGACTCTAACCCTAGCGGGAGAGATTGTATTCAGCCCTGATTATGAAGGTGGTTCAGCCTGTCACAGATTTCCAGGAAGAGGCACCATCACCTTCTTTAACGTCTTTTGAAACAGGCATACGAAAAATTGCTTCTTTTTTTCCTTCTCTCTAGAGGCAAGGGGCAAATGAGGAGACCTTCCAGTGTCTTCTCTGCCCAATGGATCTCTGACTCTACGAGTTTCCTTCCCAAGACACCGTGGTCCAGATGTTTTAAAGGCTGCCTCTCTTACTGCCTACCTGATAGCACATGCAAATGATTTGTCAGCATCTAATCAAAAACAGTGAGTCCCCCGTGCCTCGTTGGAAGGCATAAATGGGTAATTGGAGCCATGGTTAGTGGGCTGAGGTCATACTTTTCTGCTGGTTAAGATGCAGGCACCACAGGCATAAGCCGTCCCTTTAAGACTTTTACTGGCTAAAAAGGGCAAGAAGGCTCTGTTCCAAGAAGCAGAAAGCAACACAGACTTCCTTGCTCCTGCTGTTTTGATCTATAAGCCTCCTCTCATCCTATCTCAAATTTTAATCCCAAAGACAAGGTCGAGATTATGTCCATCCTTCTTCGACTTAGGCAGAAGGGATCCCAGGCTTAAGAGCTCTTGTGGTGGGCTTGGAACAGTAGCCTCCATGGACGTGAGAAGAGGAGAGGGAATCCAGGGCCAGCGATGCCTGATTCTCTCCCACTGAAGTCAGGGCATAAAGGCAACAGCTGGGTGCAGCTTCACTTGAGCTCCGAGCGTCCCGGGACTGGGGATTTCATTCTACAACGAAAAGTGGGATCTTGGCCTGGGAGATTTGGGGATGATGTTTGCCCTCTAGATCCAGAGGGAAATCTCTCAAAGCAAGAAGACAGAGTCTCGTATTTTGGTCTGATTATAAGCAAGGCCTAGAGTTTGTAGCACATGCTGGTGCACATTCCTGCCTCCTCTTAACAACGTATGCATCCCTGATCCACCCACCTACCTACCTATAGGCACAAGACTCAAAAAGACTTGCTTCTCCTTTACTTTGAAAGGTGTTTCAGTCATATGTAAGGTACAGTATTCGGTGGTCTATTGAAACAAACTCATTAGACACAAGATCAAGAAACTTTTTGCCAAGTATGCTGTTAACTCAGACACCCTCAGACAAGTCACTCTGACACCGTCATTTCCTTGTGTGTAACAATGAGGTGTAATATCCTGTACCTGTCCTGATAATCTAGCCGTCGATGTTTAAAGTCTAATTCCATAATGATGTGGCTGGGGCTCTGGGTCCCCACCCAAATCTCATCTTGAGTTGTAATCCCCGTAATCCCCACGCGTCAAGGGGGACACCAGGTGGAGGTCACTGAATCCTGGGGGCAATTTCCCCCATGCTGTGCTTGTGATAGCGATTGAATTCTCGTGAGATCTGACGGTTTTATAAGGGGCTCTTCCCCCTTCGCTCAGCCCTTCTCCTTCTTGCCACTGGGCGAAGAAGCTGCTTTCCTTCCCCTCTGCCTTCCGCCGTGATTGTAAGTTCCTGAGGCCTCCCCAGCCGTGTTGAACTGTGAGTCAATTAAACCTCTTGCCTTTATAAATATTCACTCCGTCTCAGGCAGTTCTTCACAGCAGTATGAAAACGTACTAATACAAATAACAAAGGTTTTACATGTCCTCCCAAATTCGTGTCTAGAGTCAATGTGAGCTCCTAAGGTCAAGCTGTTACACGGGACCAGAGGCATTTAGGAGGTTACAACGTTTCCCTGGTTTTTCAAAGGTGAGTCACGTGTTCAGTTGGTGGAACACTTAAAGTAAAACGGACAGGACTTGAGGCAAATAACCTTGTGGTTAAGAGTACTCAGGTTCAGATTTGGGCTCCACCACTTGGCCACAATGTGACCTATTTCTATCTCCTCGCTTTTAAAATGAGGACAATAAGAGTAGTTTGGGGTTGTCTATGAAGATTGAGTGATATATATATATCACGTTTGGCACGTAGTGAGTGCTAAATAATCTCTCTCATATATATTATATATGATATACAATATATACCTCTAGATATATACATACATAGCTAAACATACAGAGAGAGATATATAGATACAGTGAATTGTGCCATTTATTCTGAAGACGAAAACTAGATGATAAATGGGAGAGTACTCTGAAAGGAGATAAGTTTTTACAATGGAAACGTGGGTTGTGACGATTATAGCTGTCACTATTATGCCCACCTTCATTGCCTCCTTTGAGCAAGGCCACCAGATACAGCCAAGCAGGTTGGGCACTACACACATCCGAAGGCACCACTCACATAGAAGCTTCCGCTTTGTACCTGAGAGCACATTGCAACCACTGTTCCAGGTAAGCCTGTATTTCCCTCACAGCTGTTTCTCCGAGAGGCTGGAACAGCACCTGCTCCATACAGCCATTCACTCATTAGTCCTTAATTCAGCGAAGGCATACTGAGAACAGACTGTGTGCAAGGACTGGGCATATAGAGATAAATGAAACACAAGTTCCGTCCTGACGCTCCTCATGTCTGGGGAGAGAGCCCCAAAAAGTGGAATGCAGTGTCGTGAGTGCTGAAGTGTGTCTGTGTCCGAGAGATTAGGGTATTGCCAGCTTGCTTTCTATGTGGTAGTGGTCGAGGAGGGGGGTAGTGTGGGAATTCACAGCAGCAAAAAGGAGAAAAGTCTAACTCTCTCTCTCTCTTTTTTTTTTTTTGTTTTTTGAGACGGAGTTTTGCTCTTGTTACCCAGGCTGGAGTGCAATGGTGCGATCTCGGCTCACCGCAACCTCCGCCTCCTGGGTTCAAGCAATGCTCCTGCCTCAGCCTCCTGAGTAGCTGGGATAACAGGCACGCGCCACCATGCCCAGCTAATTTTTTTTTTTTTTTTGTATTTTTAGTAGAGACAAAAAAAAAAAAAAAGGTCTCATAAACACGATTTTTAAAAGTCGGGAAAAAGTCTATGGGGCACAGTCTACTTCAGAGAAATCCAGTGGGGATCTTTTGCTGCGGTGGGAAGAGACTACTGAGAACCTCCAGAATGGAGGTTAGCAGAAGGAAGGTATAAAAATCGCTCCCAAAACCAGCCCAGACCAGGAGAAAGGACAGGAGATTTATCAGGCAGACAGTAAATTTCAAATGTAGATACTTCTTTTTTTCTTGAGATGGAGTCTTGCTCTGTGGCCCAGGTGCGATCTCAGTTCATTGCTGCCTCCACCTCCCAGTTCAAATGATGGGGTTACAGGCGGAGATTACAGGCGCGAGCCACCACCGTTCCTGGCCCGAATGTAGATTCTGATCTAACATGAAGATTCCCTCACCAGCTTTGGACATCTTCAGAGCCTCTTTGAGAGAGGTGAACTTGGAGCCGGGAGACCCGAGATGGAATTTTAACTTTGTCCATTTGTTGTTCTGTGATCTCAGGCAAATCAACGAGCATCAACTTCTTTGTCGTAAAATGGTAAAAATAAGATCGTTTTCACAAATTTTCACATACGCCTTAGTTATTGTCAAGATGCTCTGGGATAGAGGTGAGATCTTAGGAGGGAGGCCGAGGCAGCACGGAAGTCCCTGCATTCACAGACAGGGTCTGCCCACCTTCCTTTAAGGAGCCTCTGCAGCTTGTGAATTAAGGAGACCTTGCCCTCAGAGCATTCTGCTCCTGAGCTGGCCAGCTCAGCCCACCCCTGGCTCCAGCGCCTTCATTTGTAAAGAAGGAATTCTGAGGCTATCAAAAAGGAAGTCAGATTGTTTTCGGAAAACAATAGCAAAGTAACGACAAGTCATTAGCTTCCTCTCTGGGGCCTGAAATCAAGTTTGCCGGGGTAGCTGAAGGGACTGGTAGCACTGTTTACTTAAAGACCTCTGGACAGGACCCATAAATTAATTCCTGTTTGTGACTTTCTGGAATGAGGGGAGGTGAGTCATGGAAGTGGGAGAATGCCTAAGAGTAGAGCTTTCTGTTTCTTTAGGATGCCTCTAAAACTCTCACGCTGGCCTTACCTTTTCTGGTCCTCTGGGTGAAAGTTTCATTTGCATATATGCCTGCATCTAGCAGGGAGCTGCTGTCTGAGATGGCTCTTGATGAGTTTTCTTCCTAGAGCAAAAAAACACAAAAAATCTGTTTCCTGCGGGTCTCCTAAACTCCTCGAGGAAGCCAAATGCTTCTGAGATAAGTTGCTCTAGAAATTGTCTTTTGAACAGGCATTTCCTCAGCGACAGGAACAAACCAAAGTTGGGAACTGCAAAATTCCTGACTCCTTAGAGGACTGTCTCAGTGCCATGCCGCTATCAAGGAATCACTGATACCAGAACACTGGAGCTTGAAGAGAAACTGAAGATCCACTGGACTGGATGAGAGCACTGAGGCCCAGAGTAGGAGGGAGCAATTTGTCTCATGTCAGGAGCAGAAGCCAGATCTCTCAAAGAATCAGGAAACCTAGGGACTTCCCTGAGGGTGGAATGGGCCAATTATTGATCATCGAGCCTCCTGTGAGGCTGTTTCGGCACTTAGCTGAAAGTCTCTAGAGCTTAACTCACTAAAAACTAGAGAAAAGGCATGGTTTCTTGACCTCTCGAGGTCTTGAAAAAACTTCTACAGACGATTCTAGACCCTAAAGTTTTCTGCGAGGAGATGCAAAACTTCTGCTCTTGAATGTTTTTAAACATCTTTGGCAAAATCATGAGGATCTGTTGAGCTTAATGATTTGGAACTTAATCCAGAGACGATCAGTATTAACTGCATGGACTCCTCGAAGATTTTTTGGTGGGCTTCATGGAGCTTAGAAACCCCTGTGTTCATCTCAAAGCTTTAGGGGAAGAGGGACCGTAGTCCCGATCTATTCACAAAGCACGCTTGACCGAAAAAGGGTCAGAGGTCACTGTTCTAGGTCTGGGAGGTCAAAAACGGTTATTTCACCTCCAAAGTGATTGAAACCACCAAAGTGATTGAAACCACCACCAAAAAGGCCGATACGTTCTATCCCTTCCCCAACCTAGAGGCCTCTTACCAAACAAGTTAAAATCTGTTCCGTAGGCATAAGGCCACTTCTCAGTGCAGTCTTCACCTGTCAAATATGGAAACATCTTCTGAAATAAGCATACCTATTCCTTCCTTTTGTCACTTTTCCAGACTCATACGGCTAGCCGAGTCTGGCACCTCGGGCTAGCCCAGTATTTTTTCCACCACCTCATCCGGTTTTTAAGGATTTATTAAGCACCATTTCTAGATGGTTCTAAAACTGTCCCAAATGCTAGAGGAGCTATAAGATTACAGGAACTGTCCCTGACCTCAAAAGTGGTTGGCAAATGAGTTCATGCCCCTGACACTAAGAATTATTTCCTTAGTGCCTTTTCCAGCAGAAAAGGAAATGAGACTGGAGGCGTGCTGGGAAGACGTGAATCCTGGCGTAACTGCTCCATCCCTGGGCAACTTGACAATCACTGAGCAGTAATATTCATTCAGTAATTAGGTACCAATTTCTAAGATCCCGCCAATCTTGAAACCCCTTAGACGGTGTGCTGGGTCTAACAAATAAAGCATAAGCCAAAAGACTTGTTCTCCAGTTTGTAATCTATTATAAAATAACAGAGATTTTTAAAATTATTAATGAATAAAGGGGAGGGGGAAGGTAAGCAGATTTCCAAACTGAAAATAGTTGCATCTTAAAAGCTTCCATGTAAATTGGTGGTGTGGAATTTGGAGCACGTTTTCCCATAGAAACGATGTCATAAAGGGTGGTTAGCTGACCAGGCTAGCCCATAAAAGATGATTGAAGGTATAATGTTGCTTAACTATGGTGTTGAGAGTACTAGAGATGCTGCAACCTAGTTAACTTGGTCTCTGGATGGGAGAGAAAGATGCCAAGTTCTGGCTGGGGACTCCAGGAATACATCTCCTTCTGAAGAGTTTCAGATTCAAGAGTCGCCTTCTGCAATGAACATTCATGTGCATGTTGTTCATTGCAGCACTGTTTACAATAGCAAAGACCTGGAACCAACCCAAATGCCCATCGATGATAGACTGCACAGGGAAAATGTGGCACATATACACCGTGGAATATTACGCAGCCATCAAAAACGATGAGTTCGTGTCCTTTGTAGGGACATGGATGAATCTGGAAACCATCATTCTCAGCAAACTGACACAAGAACAGAGAATCAAACACCGCATGCTCTCACTCATAGGCGGGTGTTGAACAATGAGAACACATGGACACCGGGAGGGGAGCATCACACACTGGGGTCTGTTGGGGGGAAATAGGGGAGGGACAGTGGGGGTGGGGAGTTGGAGAGAGATGGCATGGGGAGAAATGCCAGATATAGGTGATGGGGACGGAAGGCTGCAAACCACACTGCCATGTGTGTACCTATGCAACAATCTTGCATGTTCTTCACATGTACCCCAAAACCTAAAATGCAATTAAAAAAAAGAGTCTCCTCCTCACACCTGCACTGAGGATGGCACCTTCCTGCCTCCCTTTCTTCATGGGGAAGGGAAATAATATTTCCTAATCACCTGACTTTATCAATGCAAGGACTAACCCACTCAGCATTATCCCTTTCATAAACAAATATCTGGGACCAAACACAGACAGGAAGCTTTCTCTTTTTCAAACTGTTCCAGCACATTCCTAATTAGAAAAGGTAATAGTGTATTACTGTAAAAAGGTTCGTAATCGAAAAATGAGATAAAATCACCTCTAAGTATTATTAAAATATTGATAGCTTTCTACCCCATTTTTGTACTTAAAAAACTTTTTTACAAAATTGGAATTGTATTCTCAACACTTCTTGGTAATCTGCTTTTTTTCTCTTAACAATATGTCAGGGACGTTTTCTGTGTCAATAGAGGCACATCTTCTTCACCTTTTTAATGATTATCAAGAGTGTAGTCAAAGAAAATGGCACCCAAAGGCAATGTAATGTGTTTGTATCTTTTCTTTCCGAAAGGATGCTACCACTGCACTAGAATGATCAAAGCCTAGCATCTGTGCGGTACACTTTAGACTAACATCAGGGTATATATATCACCTCCACCCTTGGCTAAGTCCTTGGGTTACATCGTTTCCTACTCTTGGATTTACCAAAATTCATCTAATGCCCTATGAGTGAACACTTCAATTTTGGTTGGAAGTAAATATCACCATATTGAATGTAAGTGGAGCCCTTTTAATTTCTAAGACAATGCAACTTGGTGTGAACACATTCCTTTCTCTGCCCCAAATACGTTGCTCCATGTAATTCTGAGCTCTCCTTTCAAAGCCTTACAAACAGCTCATGGGAAAAAGCAGAATTTCTGAACAAAACAATTTAAAACAAAACAAAAAATATTCACTTCCTCCGTTCAACCAACCCCTTCTCTGCCATACACACGAGACGCAAAAGGAAGTGTGGTGAGTGAGTGGTGAAACCCTAGCGCGGATAAGAACGATCTTGACAGTTCAGAGAAAACCCCTCATGAATCTCGGGAGAAGATTTCTATGGGTAAATGGGATAAAGGTTTAAATCCTGAAGGGCTAAACCAAGCTTTGCAAAAGCTCACCACCGCTGTGAGCCTGCTGCCCGGAAACAGCCACCCCTGGGCCTTGTGCCCCCACGTGCTCTGGTTTCTCTGAGCTCACACACAACCCTGGTATCGAAGTACCCGCTCTTCTTGTGGTGGGAAGGACAAGTGTAACTGACAAAAGCTGACGAGGCAGAGAGGGACCAGGGAAATGCGGGAATCAGGGCCTCGGGACACATGAGCTCAGGTCCTAACTCTAACCCTTAAAGAATTGAGTGCCCGTGGGTTAAGTTATATCAACTGTACCTTCTACTTTTAAATTTTAATCTCTCTATGATTCTAAGTAATTGGTTATCTCCATACCAAACCAAAGTTTGGAAGAAATACAAGTTTATCTTAAGCACTCAACTCTATTTACCCTTGTAGCCCCCCCCCCACTTTCTTTACCTATACAGCACTCTGGGGAGCACGAGAGATGTTCTTAGGCCATTTTTTGTTCCAGCTGTTGCCACTGTATTGAAAACTTAAGGGTATTCCAGATAAGGAAAATAAAAAATGAGCAGCACCTGGAGGTGTGTTTCAGGTGTGTTTCAATTAGCATGCTTCCAGCTATCAGTAACAGAAAACCCAGCTGGAGCCAACCACACTGACCACTGCACTGTAGGAAAGCACAGGGGGTGCCAAACTTAATGGATGGCCCACTGATAGCTGATGCATTCATTTATTCATTCATCTAGCCACTGATTTTAAAAACCCACCGAGTTTGGTACTGTGCTGGGAACTAGATATGCTAGTGATTCAGACGTGGCATCTGAATTAAGAAACCAAAACCCAGGGCCGTTCTAAGTATCAGTGCTCCTAGACACCTCTGAGAGTCAAGGGCTGTCATCAGCTTAGAATCCCACAAGACTAGCTGGAGACCTAGTTGGAATAAAAATGCTGCCTTGTAGACCATCCAGTCTATGATAACACTGTGATTTCCAAGAAATCTGTCTGGAATGAGGGGGCCGAGCGATGCATGCTAACATGGCCTGCAAAAGGGACAGAGGTGGAGCTCGGATCTCAGGAGAGGATAGAATGGAAACCCGAAACTAGGATCCATGAACATCTGCGTCTATTCACCGTCCATACAAGGGGGTGGAGGGAGTTCCCATTTACCTCCAGGTCTGGTTTGTGAACTGCGGGCCTGCAAGCAGCCTAATCGTGATGGCTGATCCTCCAGTGGACCTGAAGAGGCAGGGACCATGACAGGTGACTGCAAACAGATAATAGAGAGCTGGCCGGGCGCGGTGGCTCAAGCCTGTAATCCCAGCACTTTGGGAGGCCGAGGCGGGTGGATCACGAGGTCGAGAGATCAAGACCATCCTGGTCAACATGGTGAAACCCCGTCTACTAAAAATACAAAAAATTAGCTGGGCGTGGTGGCGCGTGCCTGTAATCCCAGCTACTCAGGAGGCTGAGGCAGGAGAATTGCCTGAACCCAGGAGGCGGAGGTTGCGGTGAGCCGAGATGGCGCCATTGCACTCCAGCCTGGGTAACAAGAGCGAAACTCCGTCTCAAAAAAAAAAAAAAAAAAAAAAAAAAAAAAGCAGAGCTGGGCGGAACGCTCCACCAGTGCTCCACCTCAGAATCCTGGGCTCTTCTTTCACCTGGGAGCCCTGAACTTAAGAAAATCCAAATGGAAACCAGCAAAAAAAAAAGGGGGTGCTGTTTTATGGACATATTTAAACCATAGCTGAGGGGCCATTTTCAAGGGAGGCTGACTCAGTGCATGTTCCTTGGCAGCAAGTGTCAGAAACCAACTGTAACTATTTTAAGCTGAAAAAGAAAGAGAAGAGGGGGATGAGGAGGCCAGGAACAAAAATGAGAAGAAAGGTGAAGAGATTTCCTTAAAATCTCTGCAGGAATCTGTAAGAATAAGCCCCTCAGTTAGACGCTCCCTTGAGCTTCCAAACAATTAGGCTGAATAGATAGAACTTGACTCTCCCTAAGACGTGACTAACGAGGCAGGTGGATCACCTGATGTCAGGAGTTCAAGACCAGCCTGACCAACATGGAGAAACCCCATCTTAAAAAAATTTAAAAAAAAGAAAGACATGACTCTTCCAATTCATCAGTCCATTATCCTTCTCTCCAGGACACCCCAGCCTTACCAAACAATGAGTCTTTCATTAGGCTGTGGCTCTTCAGCCAAAAATTCCCCTACTTATAAGCAGAAAGTCTACAGGTTCAAGGGCTCTCAAGCCACCTGCTTCTTGGTGTCTGTGGTGACCATTGATAAGGAGGGCACTGGAAGCCCTGCAGGCTCAAGGGCTGGACGTGGCTTACGGAATAAGACAGCCATAGGAATAATCAAACAGCAACAGAACCTTTCAGAAGGAGCACATTATGAACAACTCCGAACTCAACTCAAATACGAGTTGTGTCACCTGGCGGCTGTGTGATTCTGGGCAAGTCCCTTTGTTGTCACTGAGCGGACACCTTAATCTCTGCAAGCCCTAATGTTCTCATTTCTAAAAAGACTTTCAGACTGTGGCACATCCTTTACAATACTGTGATGAACAAATACGTTCCACACTGCAGTGTGCCAGTAAGTGATGTTATTATCAACCAGATTCTTGCGCTCCATGCAGTGAAGACTCTTCCTGTGAGTGGAAATTATTCAGGCTTGCGGTTGGCATGTCACAAAGCAGACACAGCTCAGTGCAGAGCCATGCCATGGGGCCGGGACAGGAAAAGCCACGTGTGGGAAGTGTGTCTGGGAGGCTTCTGCACAATCCTGGGTGGGACGGGCCAGGGAAGGGGAAATGGTTTTCCCCCCTGAGTTCTCCGGACCCCAGGCTCTACCCTCAGGCCTGGGCAGTGGGATAGGCTCCAAGACTCTGGAGGGTCTAAGGCTGGGTGAGGTGGGTAAATGTTAACATCAAGCCTTAAAAAATGTTTGTTTGTGTTTCACTTTGGGTAAACTGAAGAGGCAGGAAAGTTGAAGACAGGTTTGGATCTTTCAAGAAGGGCTTGGCCTCATAGGTACACGGAAGAGATCTCCAGATGGGTCGGGGGAAGCAGGATATATTGAGCCTGGAGGAAAGAGCGACAGGAACATCTTGGTTTTCAAAATGTTGGCATGAAAAGGAAGATTTGTTTACTCTGTTGTTGTTGTTGTTTTGGAGAGTGAGTCTCGCTCTGTCGCCCAGGCTGGAGTACAATGGCACCATCTCAGCTCTCTGCAACCTCCGCCTCCCAGGTTCAAGCAATTCTCCTGCCTCAGCCTCCAGAGTAGCTGGGATTACAGGCACCTGCCATCATGCCCAGCTAACTTTTGCATTTTTAGTAGAGAAGGGGTTTCACCTTGTTGGCCAGGTTGGTCCTGAACCCCTGACCTGAAGTGATCCGCCTGCCTCGGCCTCCCAAAGTGCTGGAATTTCAGGCTTGAGCCACCACGCACGGCCCAAAAGGAAGATTTGACTTATTCTGGGCAGCTCAAAAAAATGGAGCTGGGATCTGAATGAGGATGAGGAGGAAGAGGGCTCACATTAACTTAGTCTTGTCAGTGGCTGTTCTTTACAAATATTATGACATGTAATCCTCACAACAAAGTGGTTACTGTTATTATCCTCTGTTTTACAGATGAGGAAACCAAGGCACGGAGGTTTAACAGCATGTCCAAGCCACACAGCAAGTAAGCAATTGAGCCAGACTCCAAACCCAAACATTCTGGCATCAGAGTCCTATAAAGATTGTTTTTTGGCTTAATGTGAGGAAGTACTTTCTAAGAATCAGTTTACCAGTTAAAAACAGGATGCTGGCCGGGCGCGGTGGCTCTCGCCTGTAATCCCAGCACTTTGGGAGGCCGAGGCGGGCGGATCACAAGGTCAAGAGATTGAGCCCATCTGGCCAACATGGTGAAACCCGTCTCTACTAAAAATACAAAAATCTGCTGGGCGTGGTGGCACATGCCTGTAGTCCCAGCTACTCGGGAGGCTGAGGCAGGATTGAACCCAGGAGGCAGAGACTGCAGTGGGCTGAGATTGTGCCACTGCACTCCAGCCTGGCGCCTGGTGACAGAGCAAGACTCTGTCTCAAAAAAAAAAAAAAAAAATAGCTGGGCGTGGTGGCGCGTGCCTGTCATCCCAGCTACTGAAGAGGCTGAGGCAGGAGAATCGCCTGAACCCAGGAGGCGGAGGTTGCGGTGAGCCGAGATCGCGCCATTGCACTCCAGCCTGGGTAACAAGAGCGAAACTCCGTCTCAAAAAAAAAAAAAAGGGGGGGTGGAATGCTGTTTCATGGAAATATTTAAACCAAGGCTAAGGAGCCGTTTTCAAGGGAGGCTGACTTGGTAAATATTCTTTGGCAGCAAGCATCAGAAACCAACTGTAACCACTTTAAGCTGAAAAAGAAAAGGAAGAGGAAGCAGAGAAGAGAGGGATGAGAGAGGAGGACAGGAAGAAAAAAGAGAAGAAAGGTGAAGAGGGAAGTGAAGAGGAGGAAGAGGCGAAGGCGGGGGGGGGCATTTGTTGGAAGTGGGTGCAGGAAAAAAGAAACAGCTGAAGATTCAAATCCAAGAAGGACCAGAAACAAGGACTGCCCTAGGATCCAGGGAGCAGGAACTGATGAACCATTTCTTTAGGGCACGATTACCCACCTAAATCAACTGTAATAGATTTCTGTCTTTTTGCCATTCTGCTTAAGATTCAAGTTCCAGGGAAAGAACATCCCCTTGACCTAGCCTTGGTAAAGACTGACGGTAAAAATCACTCATATTTAGAGTGTTTATTCTCTACCAGCCAGTGTTCGAAGCGCCACATCTGCACGTATATTCTTCTCACAGACACTCTATGAGATAGCTACTATTATAGTTAAGAAACGGACACAGAGTTTGAGCTGTCGTCATTCGGGGCGAGGCATTTTGCTTCCCACGGGTTGGCTCTAATATCAAAAGGGAAAGGACAGGTTCCCTAAGGCAAAATGTTGATATTGATGAAGGAGGGGCATGGAGGCTGAGAGGTAAAACCCACCGATGCTCTCTCGGGGCTTGGTCTTGCTAGAGGTGAAAGAGAGGACACCTGAGGTGTCTTCTGACCCGAATTCCTAGTTTTCATCCTAACCCTTTCGGTTACTGCAAGGAAAAGATCAAACAAAGCAAGGAGGCTGGGCGTGGTGGCTCACACCTGTAATCCCAGCACTCTGGGAGGCTGAGACGGGAAGATTGCTTGCATCCAGGAGTTCGAAATTAGCCTGGGCAAGATGGCAAAACCCCATCTCTACCAAAAGTTAAAAAAAAAAAAAAAAAAAAAAAGCCAAACGTGCTTATGGTCCGAGCTACTCACGAGGCTGAGGTGAGAGGATCGCTTGAGCCTGGGGTGTGGAGGTTGCAGTGAACCAAGATTGCACCAGTGCATTCCAGCCTGGGCAAGAGTGAGACACGGTCTCAAAAAGAAAAAAGAAAAAAAACCAGGGAGGAAAAAGACAACAGGAAAGATATAACAGAGGACCGGCCGCAATATAAACATAGGAGAACAAATCGTTCCTGAGCAGGATACGGCCAAATCACAAAATTCCAAGAGAAAAAAAAAAATGTCTAGAAAAGTATCACTTGAAAGACAACAAAAGATTTCAAGTCCTATAAGACTTTGAGAGTGAAATAAATTGAAGAAAAGCAGGCCAATTTCTCACAAATAGTGAAAACTTGATGTGACACTCTGCTACGAGAGGCTGCGCGCCATCATGGTTCACGGTGAAAGTTTGGAGTCGGGCTGCCAGAATTAAATCCTGCCTCCAGCCTGTCCAGCTGTGTCACTTTGAAAGCGTTACGTGACCCCTTTGAGCCTTGGTGTCCTTGTCTGTAAGGTTTTAATTATGCCCAATTATTAATAGCAATTTAACAGTTAGTTATTGTTAATAGTGTCAGAGGAGTGTTGAAAGGGTAAAAGATATGTGAGAAGTCTTTTTTTTTTTTTTTTTTTTTTTGAGACGGAGCCTTGCACTGTTGCCCAGGCTGGAGTATAATGGCACAGACTCGGTTCACTGCAACCTCTGCCTCCCGGCTGGGTTCAAATAATTCTCCTGCCTCAGCCTCCCGAGTAGCTGGGATTATAAGCACCCACCACCATGCCTGGCTAATTTTTGTGTTTTTAGTAGAGATGGGGTTTCACCATGTTGGCCGGCCTGGTCTCGAACTCCTGACCTCGTGATCCACCCACCCTGACCTCCCAAAGTGCTGGGATTACAAGCGTGAGCCACCGCGCCTGGCCTGTGTGAGAAGTCTTAAGCACAGTTCCTGGCACACAGCGAGTGCTTACTAAACGTTAGCTACACAGCCGCTGTATGTGAGCTCCTACAGGACTAAGATGGTCTTGGGACAGGCCCACAGGTTGAGTGCCTGGAAGAAGCCCCTCTTGGGGAATCATAAGCAGAGACCCTGGAATGGCAAAGACCTGGTTTCTGCATGGGACGTCAGCAAAGCAGGACCACCAACAGATGCGGGCCCTCAGCAGGCAGATGAGCAGGTGAGGAGAGGAAAAGCTTCCCAGGAATCGAGAGTCTGGGTAGTGAAATGTTGGAAATGCAGCTCTAGAAAAACATTCCACCTAAAATATTATTATAAGAAATCCTCTGTGTAGGGCTCTTGGAAGAACAGGGCACTGGGGTTGCGATCAAGATCCCTGGGTTCTGGTTTCTGCTGGTGCCAGAAGGTTCTGGGTCCTTTCAGGGTCTCAATTTCCTTGTCTGAAAAAGTGGGCATAATGATATCCACCTCAGATCACTGAAGTGAAGATTAAATGAGGAATGTCTGTAAAGCACCTGGGACATAGGAGGCACTGAATAAACGCTCACTCTCCTCATGCTCCCACTCACTCTCACAAAACAACAATACAGAGAACAGGGTGTCCCCGGAGTCAGAAGAATAAAGTAAGTGCGTGCTTGTTGAATTTGTCAATTTCCAGAATGCCTGATGTGTTTTAGTGAATACGGATCGGATATAGTTCGGATGTCTGGCCCCTCTAAATCTCATGTTGAAATGTGATTCCCGGTGTCGGAGGTGGGGCCTGCTTGGGAGGTGTTTAAATCATGGGGTCGAATCCCTCTGGAACGGCTTGGCGCTGTCCTTGTGGTAATGAGTGAGTTCTCACTTGATGCGTTCAAATGAGATCTGGCTCTTTAAAAGAGCCTGGAACGTCCTCCTCTCTCTTTTGCTCTTTCTCTCTTACCATGTGACAAGTTGGTTCCCCTTTGCCTTCCACCACGGTTGTCAGTAGCCTGAGGCTCTGGCCGGAAGTAGATGCTTCATGTTCAACCTGCAGAACTTTGAGCCCAATAAACCTCTTTCCTGTGCAAATTCACCAGCATTGCATATTCCTTTATAGCAACGCACAGCCTAACCAAATGTCCTTAACCATCCTCACAATCTGGAATGATCTCTCCAATCCATTCCACCCTCCCTTGATCTATTTCCTATCTGGCAAACATCTTTTATCCTTCAAGGCTGAGCTCAAATAGCATGTCCTCAACGAAATGAGGAACTTCCTCAGCATGTGACTTGCTCTTCAGTTTTGCACTGATTCCCCTGTACTTTGTGTCGTAATTAGTTCCTGAAGGCAGAGAAAATCTCTTTCTCACCTTGGTGTGGGTCTAGGCTACGTTGCACATTCCTTTGCAGCACTTTACTTTTGTGGGGTTATGGGGAGCCTGAATTCGTATCTCTGTCGAGATTAACACTGAATCCCTCCATCTGGGCCTCACTCAATATTCCCCAAGAAAGAAGGAGGAGATTATCTGGTTTGGAAACCTGGGTACAAGGACTAAGCATGCAGGGCTGACTTACCCATGAAGCACAGAGGCTAGAGTCCACAATACTTTTTTTTTTTTTTTTTTTGAGACAGAGTCTCACTCCGTCACCTGGCGCCAGGCTGGAGTGCACTGGCATGACCTCAGCTCACCGCAACCTCCACCTCCCAGGTTCAAGCAAATTCTCCTGCCTCAGCCTCTCGAGTAGCTGGGACTACAGGCGCATGCCACCATGCCCAGCTAATTTTTTTTTGTATTTTTAGTAGAGACGGGGTTTCACCATGTTGACCAGGATGGTCTCAATCTCTTGACCTCGTGATCCACCCACCTCAGCCACCCAAAGTGCTGGGATTACAGGCGTGAGCCACCGTGCCCGGCGGTGTCCACAATACTTTTAAAGGCACACACACACACACAAAGGTTCAATTTCTTTTGAAATCGGTAGGAAAAAATAAACTTTTAGGACCGACAAAATGTTTTAACATATAATATTAATAAATTTATCTTTATGCCAATGCACATATAATTTTTAATATTGTTCATGGTAGAAGGGGCCCATGAAGGAATAGTGCCTATGACCTGCAAAAGTCACACAGCTCTGTGGGCACAGGTAGCTCACACTTTTCTGCCCTTCCTCCTAAGGAGCTGCCTGCCTACGGGAAACAAGAAGCATTTCGCTCGTTCCTCCACGCTCAGCACTCGACAGGGCCATGGCCATGGCCAGCACTGCTGAGTGACGGGGAAGAGAAGCCCCACATTGCCACACACCCTACGCCAAGCTTTCAAACAGTCCCATCAGTAATCAAGGTGCCGCACTGACTTCTTTCTGACTGGCTCCTGTGTCTTTCACACTCATTTTTCCTAACTTAGGCAGAGAACAGGAATGCCATTTATCAGGCCCCCTGAAATCACGTTGTTAATCCTCTAAATGCCCTTATCAAGTACATACAGTCTTTATTTGACAGATGAAGATGCTGAGGAACAGAGAGATTAAAGAATTTACTCAAGGTCGACCATCCAACAAGTGAGTTTAGAACCCAAACTTTTAGACCCTAAGTTAAAGCTCCTTTACTCCACTACACTGTAAAGTAGGGCTCAATACACATGAGGGGTTGGCGGGGCGCAGTGGCTCATGCCTGTAATCCCAGTACTTTGGGAGGCCGAGGTGGGTGGACCACAAGGTTAAGAGATCGAGACCATCCTGGCCAACATGGTGAAACCCCATCTCTACTTAAAAAAAAAAAAAAAAAAAAAAGCATGGTGGCACGCGCCTGTGGTCCCAGCTACTCGGGAGGCTGAGGCGGAAGAATCGCTTAAACCCGGGAGGCAAAGGTCGCAGTGAGCCGATATTGCACCACTGCACTCCAGCCTGGAAACAGAGCAAGACTCCACCTCAAAAAAAAAAAAAAAAAAAATGTGGAAATGAATCAAAACGGTGAGAAAATATTGCCAGGCAGCACAAAGCTCGGATGGAATTTTCCAAAATTTTTGCTGGGGATTTTAAGCTTCAGATGAAATCTTTGACATTTACCATTCTCTTAATAAACACTTTATAAAGCTCCAAATCCATTTTTCTGCCTTGAAGAATCACCATCAGTTGGAATATATTTTTACACCATCCTCTGCCATCTTTGAAGGAGGAACAGATTAGAGAAAAAAAATGCTTTATTTACCAGTGTACTTAGAATGAAAATACAATGTTTAACTTTCATGGAGACAGACTGAAATATGAATAATCATGTAGTTTTTTGAAATTAAATTTCTATTCTAGGAGGCCAACACTCAACATTAGCCCTTTCTACTGTCTCTGGCTTTCAAATTTCCGCATTAAAACTTGGAAAGTAAAAATGCTTAGGAAATGAAACTGGATGAGTGAACATGTTGGTGCTGTGAACATGTTGGTGCTGGTATTCTGGGGGGACTCTTTTTCCTCCCAAAAGCCCAGGAGATCACTGGTTACGTTTAGAATCTTCAAATATTTGCCAAAAGAAATGTTTTGGGAAGAAAGCAATCTCCCACTCTCCTTGCCGAGACGGAATTCCAAAATTCTGGGACAAGATAAAGTGAATGATTTGCAGGAGGATCACTGTTTTCCACATTTAAATGGCATGCATTTCTGCCTCACCTGGACCCGACACAACACCCCCAACTAACGTTAAGCCGTGAATCACTGCAATGCCTGCTGTACCTTAGCAGCAAAGATTCAGACAAGATATTCAGTAAGCAAGTTTATGACTTTTTTTTTTTTTTTAGAGAATGATTTCTCAGCTAGACTTCCATTCACAAAATATTCTAGCATGTGATTTCACAAATACAGGTAAACCATCTTCCGGCCAGCCTAGGTTAGCGCTCTGCTGTCAGTGCTGTGACTCTCATTCTTTCACTCAGATTTCACGCGTGGAATTAACTCTTCTTTGTCCTCCCGTCCTGTTATACTATCGGAGTGCCACGTCTTATTCACAGCTTTGAGTCTAGTGTGTGGCTGTGTAGAACAGAGATTAAGAACATAGGTTCAAGGGTACGATGGACCTGGATTTGAATCCAACCAAACAACTTTTTGTGTGACTTAGACGTAGTGACACTGTATGACTCAGTTTTCTCATCTGTAAATTGGGGGAAATAATAGATCTTACCTCACAGAACTATTGTGAAAATTAAATTAGCTCAGGTATGTAAAGCAATTTGCTTCCCCCAGCAGTAAATATTCACTAAAAGAGTATTTCAAATAGAATTTTTAAAGTAAGAATGAGCGTAGGCACGGGGAATGCATCAAGGTGGCCTCATTAAGGAGAATTCTTCAGCCAACTGGGGTATTGCTTGACTGAGTTCTGGGAAGTCCTCACCTGAGGCCACAAGGGGCAAATGAGCAGCTCATAAGCAGTCCTGGAGGCACCAGCTCTTAAGATGTTAGCACTCTCAAGCCTGTAATCCCAGCACTTTGGGAGGCCGAGGCGGGTGGATCACGAGGTCAAGAGATCGACACCATACTGGTCAACATGGTGAAACCCCGTCTCTATTCAAAATACAAAAATTAGCTGGGCGTGGTAGCACGCGCCTGTAATCCCAGCTACTCAGGAGGCTGAGGCAGGAGAATTGCCTGAACCCAGGAGGCGGAGGTTGCGGTGAGCCGAGATCGCGCCATTGCACTCCAGCCTGGGTCACAAGAGCGAAACTCTGTCTCAAAAAAAAAAAAAAAAAAAAAAAGATGTTAGCCCTGATCTCCCCGGAGCAGTGGGAACTGAGTTACCCTGAGACTCTGTTCCCAAGAAGAAACTGGTTCACAGCAAAGAAGACAAGCTCCATTTGTGTCCACTGTGGAGGAAGTGCGCCCAGTCCCTCAGCTGCCCCGGACATGCTGTCTGGGAGGCTATCAGCTCAGACCCTGCACCAGCTTCCTCCGCTATTGTTCAGCACTCACCATTCTCTTGATAACCAGGCTGTGGGAACCCCTGCCCAGACGCCAGGCCAACACATAGGCACTACTACGGCTGGGAAGGGTCTCTCCTTCCCATGTGGCCCGAGCTCTGCAGGTGTTGAAGAAGGCTGAGAAGGGGCAGGCTGAGACCTAAACGTGGCGCGGTGTTAAGCATACTGAAATACCCAGTGCCAATCTGGTGAATAGAAGAGTTTTGCAAGACTAAGGAAAATTAATAGTCTCTACAAAGAAGTGTTTCTCCAACTGTTAAAGTACTTAATCGTTCTCAAAAAAGCAATTGTCCCCGTTCTGAACATTTTCTGGACTTTCCTCATTGGAGTTAGTCTTTTGAGACATGGAAGAAGGCCTAAAATTCAATCATGGAACAAAAATATCTAAACATTGTATTTAAAAACATATGTTAGAGGTTTATTACCTTAGGAGATTTTTAAATATTACTTATCTGTTAAATGTAATTGCTGCATCAGACATTTTGCTAAGGTTTCCCTTTGATAATTAAATCTTTTTACCACTATCTGAATTTGTGTCTTTACCCCTTTTTTTCACCATGAAAAGGGCTTTTTTTCTTTTGATTATATAAATAACAGATACTCGGTGTAAAAAAAAAAAAAGTTCAATCATTTTTTAAAAAATGAAGTTTAAAAATAACCTAAATTGTCACTACCCTGAAATAATCACCATTTGCATTGTGATTGTATCTATGAAATCTACGTTCCTATAGACATTTAGACACATATGACTTTTTATAGAAGCTGTGCATTTTTAAAATTATGAACCTTCTTCTTCAGTGTAGCATTCCAGATATTTCTGACACAAGGATTCAGGAAATAGGTTGGTATCTCATCTGTATCTTAGATTTATCTACCTATATATAACTAGATATAGAGTATAATAAAATATCTATAAGCAGATGGATATTTATATGGCCAGCTATATATAACTACCTAAATAGAGATCAGCTTATATGATGTGTGTATTTTTATTTGACATTCTAGTATGAATTCTTAAATTATCAACCAATCATTATGTGCCTACGATAAAGAATATGACACATGTGTTCCTTCCGAAGTTTAATATATGATTAGTGATTTGTTATTTTGAAGGTTAACCCGGTATATGTCACAGGGCATGTGGTGGCGATGGTATCTGTCAGAACCTGAGATCAGGAGGCCTTACGATGATCAGGTTCTAAACCTATGAAGGTGTTTGAAATTCAGAATCCTGAGACTGCCCACAGAGAAAAGTAAATCAGAACCCAAGACACACTCAAAAAAATGTCCACTCTGCAAGGAACTTGGTGGCCACCTGCTCCGAATCACTCATTTTAGAGATGACGACCGTGGGATGCAGTGAGACGGACGAGGTGTCTGGAGTCAAAGAGCAGTCAGCGGCTGAGTGTACACTAAAAGCTTTCCCAAATCATCATGCCACCTCTTTCCATCAGATTTTGTTTCCTAATTACGTGTCACCTAAGCCAGAGCCATCTTCCGTTTTCCAAGTCACAGTTGCTCAGAGACAACTGGCATCTGTCTAATTCAGACATTTTCAGAAATTGAGTCAAATGGAGAAACAAGGAAAGCAGGGTCCCTGAGAATTCAGATTGCATCATAGCTAGGAAGGTAGAGCAGAAGGAATAATAGCAATTATTATTATTATAGCAAGTACAGGTAGCACTTACTATGTTTTAAACACGATTCTACTACTGTACGTATATATGCTAGTTCATGCATATATATAAATTTAGGTGAGTGATATGTATGTCATTGGATCCTCACAACAGCTCAACGAAATAACTACCGTTATTTTCCCCTTTCCAGGGGAGGAAACTGAGGCATACAGAAGTGAGGTGACTTCCCAGGATTATGTAACTAGTGAGTGACAGAGCCAGGATTATGGAGTCAGTACTCCAGCCCCAGAGTCCAGCCTCTGGACCAACACGCCACATACTGTCTCACAGAAGGAGGAACTCAGACAAATTATAACGATACTGCCGAAACCTCAGAAGCAACATCAACACCACTGAGAGATTTAACTGAACGTGTCTTCGTCACCTCACACGCCTCGGTGGGAGTGCCACGTGGAAGCCAGGCCATTCGAAGGCAATTCCTGGAACCTCTCTGTGTTCACCTCGCTTGGTTCTGCAACTCCTGGCTAAACTTTCCATACCTGTTTTTTGTCTTTTCTTCTTTGTTTAGCATTTTATTACTAAAAATCCCAAACATATGAAAAAGTAGAAAGAATAATAAAAATAATCCCCACATACTCAGCTATCTATCTTGAATAATGATCAACAAATGTTAGCGCCTGTGTCTTTTCAAAAATCACTGACTTAATTTCTTCAGCCTTCTAAAACAGGTTTTAATACGTTGTATAATATACTGAATGTAGTAACATCATCATACATTTTATAATTTACAGGTAAGTAAGCATATGCATTCTAGAGGGCGTGCTCGAACGTGACACTTACAAAAGGTATGGCTGTTAGCGATTGTTGGGTGTAGCCAACGTGTCACTGCAGAAATACCGTCAGAACGCCTGGATTCAGGCCCTGGCTCCTCTGCTTACCAGCTCAGCGACCAGCAGAAGTCACCGCACTTCCCTGAGCCTTGCGGTTCTCATCTGCGCAGTGGGGACAGCAATTCTACCCACCGCTCAGGGTTGTTGTGCTGATCTCATGAGATCAGAGATCGGAGACTCTACGAACAGCCGAGAGACACGTAAAGGCGAGCAGGAAATCAGACGGACACAGGTGTGGGGCTGCGGCGCTGGTGTTGAAAGCTGAAATCCAAAGTCGGGCAGGTCGATCAGAGGATCGCCCCGAGAGTGAGAGGCGAGGCACCAGGTGGAGAATCAATTGCTGACCGAAGTCACCTGGGGAGGCTTTTGCGTCCTCTTTGTCCTTCCTGGGTATGTGAGGCGGCGGCAGTCACGGCTGCGGCCAGGACCCCTTTAAGCTGAGAACTGAAGGCTGAACCTTACTTTATTTTCTTAGCCTTCCCTCTTTTTTTTCTTTTTTTGCAGCTTCTTTGGATGTCTTCTTTGACAGACATTCCCCAGAAATCTTAGGTGCGGAATTTCCCCCTCCGGCTCCGGCCTACGAGCTGGGCTGTCCCCGGGTCACCTTGCCAGCCAAAGGGAATTCAGAGACGGCCCTTCCACTCTAGACACTGTGGGTTCTAACGTTTAAATCATATTTATAATGTTTGCCAACTATCCTCTGAGCACTGTGCCTTATTAGACTGGTGATTCTGTGGCTCAGGACGTGGCAAAGTTACGACTGCCACCTATAGTAAGTGGAATCGAGATGGTACCAGGCTGGTTTCTGTGGCCAGTGGGAAGAACACTAGCACACTGCCCTCCCTTAGTGACCACACCGCCACCCAACCCTGCCACTGCTGCCCTCCCCCCCTCCCCCAGCATCCCCAGGAGGATCAGTACCGCCTGGTCTCTACCCCCAGAGAACAAGAGTCCCCAGCCAAGCCCACCATGAACTTGGGATTGTAACCTCTGTTCTAAGGGCTCCTTGTCCCTCACGGAGGAGACAGGATGAGACAAATGCAGTCCCTCTGAATAATCACAAGGAAGAGGAACAGATAAACACAGACAGGCCAGCTGCCACAGCACATGGAAACCGGGAGTAACGGAACTTGTACACATTTCATAAACCACTTGGAGAATATTTTTAAATTGGGCTATTTCTGCCCCATAGTCACCCTCGGGACTTCGCTCATCAACACGCCTGACGCCTGAGAATGGCCACTTTCCAAGACTTCTGCGTTGGGGTCACAAAAGCCACATACTCTGTATGTTTCCCCAGTGATCAAGGCTGCAACAAGAGCCCAGGGTGCTGCCCTGTTACACGGGCTCAGGGCTTTGGGTGGCCCATTCTTGCCATATTGGGCTATGGGATTTCTCTGCAACCCCAAACTGGAATGAGCACATCCTTCAAGTATGAGGATGATCACCGGGGCCATTTAATCCACGTCCCTGTAATTGCAGGTATTATTCTGATCTGCATGGGTACTCATTTGATGCGTATTTATATCTCAGTTCCTGAGAAATTATCAGGCTCAGTGCAGACATGACAGATGGAAAAAACAGTCTTCAGGACTTAAAGGATTAGAAGCGGCTCGTAGCATGTGTCGCAGTTTAAAACTCTATAATTTTAAACTCTGCCATTTTCTTTATTCTCACCAGAAAATACTCAGTAATTACACTTGAGAAGCAATGCTCAGCATTCCATTTATTGAGCAACTACGATATTAAAGAGGGTTTAGCAGCGTTACTAAGACACAGCCCAGCCTTCCGAGAGTTCATAGTCTAGTGGTATAAATAGGTGAATCTGACATTTCAATAAAGAAAGGAAAAAGAGAAACTAAAATACTATTCTAAAGTGTCGTAAGCACCAGGATAGAGTGACCCAGTGTGTGTAGAGCAGGATTCGGGCATCAGGAAAGACTTCGCAAAGCCACCGACGTTGAAGGGCAGACACGGAGGGGCAGGAGGGGAGCGGACCTGAGGACACTCCCGGCAACAGGAACTTCTTGAGTAAATGCATCCTGATGATCTGGTACCTCGAGGAGCTGGGACACTGATTCAGCGTAGGGGTGACCAGAAATGAGGTGAGGGATGCTGGCAGAGACCCGATCGACAAGGAACGATCTGCAGTGATGAGGCCAAGGGATAGTTTGTAGTACTTTAGTGCGTCTCACCTTTAGCAGCCACCACCCAAACCAAAGAAATGGTGCATACACAGCCTATCGGTATTCCTCCTTCATTTCCTCATCCTTCCCATCAGATTGCCACCCTTAAACCTCTTCCACATAGAAATTCTGGAACTGCCTCGGCTTCGTGCGTCACTGGGGAGTTTTCCCCAGCGTGTGATGGGAGCCACATTTTTCGCAACGGAGGGATATGATATAGCCAATAAATCTATCCCCAACAAACCACGTGTGGAAGATTTTGGAAATCTGGAGTTTCAGGGCAGCCGCTGGTTCCCAGGTACCTTAATGAGAGTTAAAAAATATATATATATGTGCCCCTTCTTCAAGATGCTTTATTCCTGGGTATCAGAAAACTACCATAATATACTACTTTACTGTAATTAGAACGATGTTTTTCTGTCACCTACTAGAAAAGCATCCTAAATATACAAATCTAGCATGTCTAAAATGTGAATAGAACCCCCTTACATGTGGCATTCTGTGCAGTTGACAACCTGCCCAACTGTACAGAGCAATTCTACTTCAGAGAAAGGGTTCTCTGCTTTCCTGAAAATGAGGCTGTGGGAGCTGACTGAGAGGCAGTGGGGTGGGGGCCTGGAGAAAGGGACCCTGCCACAGGTCCTATAAAAACAAAATGAACGCAGACCGCTCTGTGTTCTTGCTGACATCAGCAGGTACTGAGTAGAGCTGAGGCTGGGGCCTGATAACAATTCTTCCCTAGAAACTTCTACTCCCTGCCTGCCCTCACCTCCACCCCGACCCAGGCTGCCCATGACCTCTAGAAGACAACTTCCTCTCCTATGGTTTTTGCTCAAATGTCACCTTCTTAGGGAGGCATTCTCTACCACCTTGCTTCAAATTTCAAACCCCAGCAACCCTCCTCCCAACTTCCTCTGCTTTATACACTTTTTGACACGCCATATATTTAGTTTGTTTCTTATGCTTATTACCTGTCTGTCTTCACTAGGATGTAAGCTCCCTGACGGTAAGGGTTTGTTTCAATTCACGGCTGGGCCTGCAGCGCTAAACACAGTGCCTGGCATATGAGACACTCAAATATTAGCTGAATGAATGAATCATCTTCCTTTCGGCCACTTCCTTCCCTGTTTCTTGAGGCCCACCCTCAGTTCTGTTGATGACGGAAGGTCTGTTCTTCTGACTCACACAGTGTGCTTTTCCCAAGACCCTGAACCACCCTGCGTCCCTGAGTTTTGTTCTCTGGAGTAAGGTGTTGGGCCTTACTAAAATGTCTCTGCAAGGAGACAGTGCATTCATCTAAAGGCCATCATCAGTTTGTGTGAATTGATGGATGAGATTCCTTCTCGCCAGAATATGACTTCGCAATAGCTACTTAGCGAGTAAGAATTATAATTTCCTATTTTACGGATAAGGAAATGTTCAGAAACATTAAGGAGCAAGCCCAAGGTCCTAAAAACGGAAAGTATTCAAGTCAAGACTCAAACGCAGAACCATGTAAGCCCAAGGCCTACAGTCAGCCGGCTGTGTAGCCACTCTCCACGCTGGTGTGGCCAACTGAGTAGTTACTACTATGCTTGGCTCACGGCAGAAATGTATAGTCAACATTAACCAAGGGGACTCCATTTCTCTCTTGCTACTAGACACAATTGCAGCGAAAAATCCTTTTCATCAAGGCAGATGGTTTCCTACCTGGGGAATTGCAAGCAGGGAAACCGAAACAGAATCTGTCACTGTTTAACTGGAACGTAAGAAAAAGATGGGACAGAATACATCTCAGCCATTCAGATACGCCTTCGAGTAGATTTGTTTTTCTCTCTTCCGTGAAGTGACAAATTAGACAGTTGTACTGTGAATTGTACCTGGTTCCCCAGTACTTAGCCATTTGTTAAGTGTTTTTAAAAATTAGAGGCAGGCCGGGCGCGGTGGCTCAAGCCTGTAATCCCAGCACTTTGGGAGGCCGAGGCAGGTGGATCACGAGGTCAAGAGATCGAGACCATCCTGGTCGACATGGTGAAACCCCGTCTCTACTAAAAATACAAAAATGAGCTGGGCATGGTGGCGCGTGCCTGTCATCCCAGCTACTCAGGAGGCTGAGACAGGAGAATGGCCTGAACCCAGGAGGCGGAGGTTGCGGGGAGCCGAGATCGCGCCATTGCACTCCAGCCTGGGTAACAAGAGCGAAACTCCGTCTCAAAAAAACAAAACAAAACAAAGGGTTTGATAAACTGTGGGTCAGGTGGGGACACACGTGAAGCAATGGGGAAAAGGGCGGAAGGAGACTGGGGGCTTCAAAAACTATTCGTGTGCCCTCCCCCCAGTGTGTGGGCCTGACCAAAACAATCCTGTACACAGGCACTCTGTGATCTCCCTTAGCATTGCAACCTCCTGCGTTCATACCAGGCCCTCCGGCAGCACATCTGCTCTCTCTAGGCCGTCTCCAGCCGCTGCCTTCTATCTCTCCAAACTCCGCCTTATACTTCAGCTTACAATTCAGCTAAACTCCACTTGTGTCTCTGCTCGTGCTGTTTCCTTCCTGCCTCTTCCTCAAGTGCCTCCCACCTGCCATTCAACACTCGGCTCATGTGTCTGAAAACATTTTTAATCTTTTCTCCCAAGCTAAGCATTGAGCCCTCCTCTGTGTGGCTGCAAGCCTGTACTTACTTATTGTGTAGAGCTTAGCACTTTTAATATTAGTTAGTGCAAAAGTAATTGTGGTTTTGGACTGTGAAATTTTTTTTTTTTTTCTTTTTTTGAGACAGAGTTTCGCTCTTGTTACCCAGGCTGGAGTGCAATGGCTCGATCTCGGCTCGCTGCAACCTCCGCCTCCTGGGCTCAGGCAATTCTCCTGCCTCAGCCTCCTGAGTAGCTGGGATTACAGGCCCCTGCCACCGTGCCCAGCTAATTTTCATATTTTTAGTAGAGACAGGGTTTCACCATCTTGGCCAGGCTGGTCTCGAACTCCTGACCTTGTGAGCCACCCGCCTCGGCCCCCCAAAGTGCTGGGATTACAGGCATGAGGCTCAAACACATCTTTATTAATAAAAATAGGAACCATCACAATCAACACATTTTTGCCAAATGAGAAAGAAGTTTATTCCTGTAGCATAAAAAATAAAATAAAATAAAATAAAATAAAATAAAAATCTGTGCTTTGGGATTCAACAGACTCTTTTTTTTTTTTTTTTTTTTTTTTTTTTTGAGACGGAGTTTCGCTCTTGTTACCCAGGCTGGAGTGCAATGGGGCGATCTCGGCTCACCGCAACCTCCGCCTCCTGGCTTCAGGCAATTCTCCTGCCTCAGCCTCCTGAGGAGCTGGGATTACAGGCACGCACCACCATGCCCAGCCAATTTTTTGTGTTTTTAGTAGAGACGGGGTTTCACCTTGTTGACCAGGATGGTCTCGATCTCTCGACCTTGTGATCCACCCGCCTCGGCCTCCCAAAGTGCTGGGATTACAGTCTTGAGCCACCACGCCCGGCCTTCAACAGACTCTTGAAAAGCATTTTCTGCAACCTGCTGATTGTGGAAGCATTTCCCCTGCAAAAAGTTGTCAAGATGTTTGAAGTGGTAGTCAGTTGGTGAGAGGTCAGGTGAATACGGAGGAGGAGGCAAAACTTCAAAGCCCAATTCGTTCAACTTTTCAAGCGCTGGTTGCGCAACCTGTGGTCGGGCGTTGTCATGGAGAGAAATCTGGCCCTTTCTGCTGACTGACGCCAGCTGCAGGCATTGCAGCTTTCAGTGCATCTCATCGATTTGCTGAGAATATTTTTCAGATGTGATGGTTTCCAGGATTCAGAAAGCTGTAGTGGATCAGACCAGCAGCAGATCACCAGACAGTGACCAGGACCTTTCTTTGGTGCAAATTTGGCTTTGGAAGGTGTTTGGAGTTTCTTCTCCATGCAACCACTGAGCTGTCATTGCCAACGGTCCTTTAAATCCCATTTTCAAAGCACGCCACAATCTGATTGAGAAATGGTTTGTTGTTTTTGCATACAATAAGAGAAAACAACACTTCACAATAACGATTTTTTTTATTTTTCACTCAGCTTATGAGGCACCCACTGATCAAGCTTTTTCACCTTTCCAATTTGATTGAAATACTGAATGACCATAGAGTGGCTGACGCTGAGTTCTTCAACAACTTCTCGTGTAGTTTTAAGAGGATCGGCTTCGATGATTGCTCTCAATTGGTCGTTGTCACCTTCCAATGGGCGGCCACTATGCTCCTCATCTTCAAGGCTCTCATCTCCTTTCCACAACTTCTTGAACCAAACCGCACTGCACGTTGGTTAGCAGTTCCTGGGCTAAATGTGTCGTTGATGTTGCAAGTTGTCTCCACGGCTTTACGACCCGTTTTGAATTAGAATAAGACAGTCCTTTGAATTTGCTTTTTGTCCAACATCATTTCTGTAGTCTAAAATAAATATAAAATAAAAAGCAAGTAATAAGTCATTAGCAAAAAACATAAAGCAAGAAATGCACATTAAAATGATGTTTAACATAACCATTTATTATTTAAGAATGTATTCCAATATCAAATGACCAATTTCAACAATGCAAAAACCCCAATTATGTTTGCACCAAGCTAATAACATGCCATCTCCCACTAGGTTCTATGGTCCTCTGCCAATGTATCTGACACCTCTCACTCAGTCCCTGTACAGCTGGCACATAGTAGGTGCTCACTAAATGTGGCAGTATACACATAACACAGAGTTAGGCAAAATCGGTGTATTTTGGAATGAATAACGCAGAGGAAATAGCCAAGCAATGTTCAGGTATGTTTAGAAATAATCAGATAAGAGACACCAAACTTTTTAGTTTATCTTTCTGGAAAGATTTCACAGAAAAAGGTCACTTTTAATAGCTACTTGGGAGACACAAAATCAGCAGTGGAATGGAGTGGAGCAGAGTAGGGTTGGAAGGACGGAGGACAGAGGAATGAAGTCTCCTGGGCCCGTGGGGCCGCAGCAGGAAAAAGAGGTCCAATCACACTCAGGGAATTTGAAGTTCACATAAGGATTTCTTTTTCTATTCCTCCTCTGTTGGATCATGTTAAAAAAAAAAAAAAAAAAAAAAAGTGGGACATGCGTAACAGT
Organism: Saimiri boliviensis; assembly: GCF_048565385.1. NCBI lineage: Eukaryota > Metazoa > Chordata > Mammalia > Primates > Cebidae > Saimiri > Saimiri boliviensis. The sequence continues at coordinate 41,106,382 of NC_133467.1, read as the reverse complement.
TGGGGAGTCAGATAGACAGTCCTACGTTTGAATTTTGTCTGTTTTCAGTTTTTTATAATCCTATGCAATTCGCTTGACTTTGCTGGACCCCAGCTTCCTCATCCGCAAAACCAGAATGACCCACCGCACGGGAACTGAGTTAACATTTGAAAGTGCTTAGCGCCGAAGTTGATTTGATTAGTGAGATTTTGCTGCAGCAACAAATAACTCCCAAATCCGAGTGGCTTACGATCAAAAACGTTTCCTTCTTGAGGGCTATACACTGGCTTTGGCTCTGGTGGTCTCCACAGGTCTCCACTTAACCTTCTCATTCAGTGACCCACGGCAAGGGTGGCCATTCTCTAGGCTAAGCTGGCTTCACTGTGGAGCGCAGGCTCTGAAGTGGGCACAGTCAAACCGCACCAGCTGGTTAGCACCTGCAGCTCTGCCAGGGCACAGGGCATGTCTGCTCCTCCTCCACCGGCCAAGGTGAGTCCCATGGCCCAGCCCAAGGCCAACGGGGATGTATCTCCACCTCCAGAGGAGGGCAGCAAACGCAGGGCGCATGTCAGCGTCAACAAGGAAAGCTGCCTATCATGCCTACCATGGCGTTTCACTGGCCACTGCTCCTGACTCGGTAAATACGTTCACCGATACCTAGAGATGCAAGTGGCCTAGGAGAAGGGTGGAAAGTTATATCCAAGGAGGCAAAAAGAAATGTACACCTGGGTCAAAAGCTATTCCCGCTGGGCGCAGTGGCTCAAGCCTGTAATCCCAGCGCTCACGAGGTCAAGAGATCGAGACCATCCTGGTCAACATGGTGAAATCCCGTCTCTACTAAAAATACAAAAAATTAGCTGAGCGTGGTGGCGCGTGCCTGTAATCCCAGCTACTCAGGAGGCTGAGGAGAGAGAATTGCCTGAACCCAGGAAGCAGAGGTTGCGGTGAGCCGAGATGGCGCCATTGCACTCCAGCCTGGGTAACAAGAGTGAAACTCCGTCTCAAAAAAAAAAAAAAGCTATTCCCATCACCAAAAACCTCTCTTATTGCTCCAAATGCCCGAAGTCCCAGCTTTGGGGAAAAAAATGGGTGAAAAAGAATTGAGTTTTTTGTAGGGGTTCATGATAACAGCTCCCTTCTCTCTTACTTGATTTTTCCTGCTCACTTCTCACCAACCAATCTGGCCTCCTTGACATTTTTTGAAACACTAAGCATGCCACCAGCTCAGGGCCTTTGCCCTCACTCTTCCCCCTGCGTGAGAACGCCGCCCCCACATCTGCATGACCCCATCTCTTACTTCATCAGGTCTCTGCTCAAGTGTTACCTTGTCCAAAAGACCATCTCTGACCAATCTCTATAAAACACCCAAGCCCTGCCCCAGCCACCCCTTATTACCCTTAACCTGATTTACATTTCTCCAGAGCACTGGCATGTTATATATGTACTTGTTTTTTGTGGTTAGTTATTATCTATCTCCCTCATTTAGAATATAAGGCTCTACAAGAGTAAGAAATTGAAAGAGCAATTGAAAGGGCCAAGCCCAGCCTCCCTGGACTGACACGAGCCTTTCATTTTCCTTTTCATTTCCCTCAGCCCTATGTGACCCCCCCACTGGTTCTGTCCACATTCCTGCCGCTTGGGCACCCAGCCTCCATTTGCATGCTGCCCTTAATGAGGAGCTCACTACCTCCAGCGGCCAATCGATTTTCAGACAACTCCAGTTGTACTTTTTCTTTTTCTTTTTTCTTTTTTTTTTTTTTTTTTTTTTTTGAGACGGAGTTTTGCTCCTGTTACCCAGGCTGGAGTGCAATGGCGCGATCTCGGCTCACCGCAACCTCCGCCTCCTGGGTTCAGGCGATTCTCCCGCCTCAGCCTCCTGAGTAGCTGGGATTACGGGCACGCGCCACCATGCCCAGCTAATTTTTTGTATTTTTAGTAGAGACGGAGTTTCACCATGTTGACCAGGATGGTCTCGATCTCTCGACCTCGTGATCCACCTGCCTCGGCCTCCCAAAGTGCTGGGATTACAGGCTTGAGCCACCGCGCCCGGCCCAGTTGTACTTTTTCAAAGGGTTTTCTCTGGCAAACTAATTTCCAAAGATGCCCTAGGGGTGAAGAAAGAAAAAGACTGGTGGATAAATACATTTGGGAAAAGCTGCTTTGATGGTATCTTCCTAGAGATTTATGCCACAACAGTAGATTCTGAGTTATGGGAAATACGGCAACTGGGAAACTTGTTTAACTTTGCTCAGCTGAGATTTCCCAAATTTATTTGATCACAGAATGCTTTCTTCAAGAATCATCTAAAAAAAATTAGAAAGAGCAAGAAATTATTCACCACTGTATCACCAGCACCTCGAATGGTGAATGACACACGTAATAGTCACTGAATAGTCGTGAAATTCATTAATTGAGCAAAGATGCACCATTACTTTCTAGAAATGCATCTCATTTTAGTCTTCATGGTCACTGTACAAATCTACATACGTGTGGTATTGCCAAGCCCCATTGAATGGGCACGAATACTTAAGTGAAAGAATTAAAATAATTCCCGCAAGATCATATGGCACGGGACTGCCCACACTGCCAGCACCATAAGGAGGGGCAGGCGGAGCAAAGGCTCTCCCTCCGGGTTGTAGCTGAGACACAGCATTTCTGCTTCTGCTTCCCAAGACAGAGGCAGCACGGAAGATCCCTTGTACCCTGCAGGACCAGTAGAGCCCCCTGCCCTGGCCACCCTGCACCCCACCCCCAGGAAGGTGCCAAGCAGAGAACAGAATATCCTCCACCTAGAGGTAGGGAGGTTGGGACTGGGGAGAGGGAGGAAGGGAGACACTGGTCTGCTTTTTGTGACCATAACCGGCAAAAGGAGGGCTCTCCCAGAGCACGTCAGCAGCACCTTCTTGACTTCTAACGCTTCTTCACCACCTCTTCTTCTGTGTGGCATCTCTGATAACATGCCACAGCCAGGATAATCTCTTCAGGGTGTCCTCCAGCTCTCCTGCCCTGAGACAGCCTTTCCTCTGCCCACCTCCAAGCATGCTGTCTGCAGACAAAAGCCTTGAAGAGGCTGCGTGTGTCCTTGGCCCTCACTGACGGTACTTGCTTCTGGACTCTGCGGGAGCCTCAGGGAATGCCCCCGCCACCTTCTGCCTGTTTCAAGGCTTTACCATCCAAGGTTACTGGCAGTACGAATTTCTTTGTCCCCTCTTAGCTTCCTGTCATACCCCTGTCCCCCGTGCATTTCCTTGTCCATAGCCACCAATAGAAAAGTACAGAAACACAAGATCGTCACTCTTCAGTGATGCACTCAGTGCATGTGTGTAACGCACCACCGTAATACTGACCTACGTGTCTGCAGAGCTGACAGCGTCCAGAACCCACTGGACAACCTCACGCCCTTCCTCAGATGTCACCTTACAGCGAGCTGCTCACCCAGCCCCTACACAGAGACTAACGAGATGACCCAGAGGTAAACTCCAGATCAGTGTGTCTCTCGTGCTGACTTGTAACTCCGGATGAACTTGCAGGACCAAGAGAACCTGAGGAGGAATGGTCACCAAGAACCACCACCCCTCCCAGGAGCCACCATTGAAGGGCTTGAGAATGACCCTCTCTTCCCCTGACTACTGTCCTTTGATCCTCTAGAACAGTGTTTTTTTTAAACACAGCAAATCACAGCTCATTAGTCAGACATGACGTCAATTTAGTGAATGGAAATCACCATTTTTTATTTTAAAAGAGAAAACAAAATAGTTTGCATTGCACAAAGTAAAGGTGAGTATTGTTTTAGAAAACTTCTGTTTCAGTTGTACGTGTGTATGCATGTGTGTGTGTGTGTGTGTGTGTGTGTGTGTGTGTGTTCTGGGTGGAGTATTAAGTGCATTTTTTGCTGTGGTTATGACACAGAATTTACCCATCAAAGAACAGCACCTATTATAAGCTGTGGCAGACGGTCTTCCTCTCTGCTGGTTGCCCTGCCCACTCCACAAGGACAAGCTTGGGGTTCATGAATCCTGGGGTGTGAATTGTGAGGAGCTGACAGTCGTCTTAGCTTGCGGGTATCAGTTCATCTGCAGAGAAGCTTGATTTGAGAGGGGGACTGATCAGAGGATTTAACAGTCCTAAAAGAAAAAGATTCTGGCTGCTAACAGTAGGGACAAAACTGAGAGTCTCAAGGTAGCAGACAAACAAAGCATTTGGCGTATGGATTGTGCTAAAGAGGAAGGCAAAAGCGGGCCGTCAGCATTTCATATTCATACGAAGCACCTAGCTCGGTGCTGTGAAGTTCAAAGGAACAAAATAGATCCTGGCCTTAATGAGCCTACATCACAGTAAGGTTGAAAACCAAGCAGATCGGAACCAGTGATGGACACACATGTGCAAAACAGCACACGTGTTAATCAAGAGTAGACCTCATGGGTATCCACTATAGGAGCCGTAGCTGCCAACAGCAGGGAGAGTGTGAGCCAATCACAGAGGGAACTTGAGCAAGGCGCTAAGGGATGAATCTGAATAGTGGGGTGAGAAGGGCATTTAAGATCCAATATCCAGAGAAATTGAGTCAAGGTGGGATCCCCAAGCCAACACGGTGTGTTCCTGAGCCTGCGTCAACATTAGCCTAGCTGGCGCAGAGGGATTCTGTCTGGAGCCTTGCTTCATAGAGTGAAGCAAGATTACGAAGGGTCAAGGAAATGGATGCGATACTATAAATAAGATAAAACTCTAACATAACCCCATGTCAGCTTCAGGCACCCTGCCACTTGAGATCCGGATAAGATTGATTCGAATCTCCATTCCACATCCTGTGGAAAGTCCATTGCCCTCACCAAGATGTCTGCATTCTCCCAGAAGAGTTACATGTTTGTGGCGTCCCCTGGTTCCGGGATTAGTTCTACTGTTAGTGCTCTCACCTTCCCGTACATGTAGCCCCTCTTCCTACCCAGTCCCTTGAGTGAGAGTCCCTTGAAACTCAGTCCCTTTCCTTGATTTACTTATACACACACACAGACACACACACACACACACACACACACCCCCCACAGATTTTCAAGGTCTTTGCTAATATTTTAGGAAAAACAAAGCAGGGAGAATTTAACCAGAAGGAAATTACATTAAATTAAAATTTGTTTTATTATTATAGTTTAAGTTCCGGGGTACATATGTAGATCGTGGAGGATTGTTAACATAGGTACACACTTGCCACGGCGGTTTGCTGCATCTATCCCCCCGTCATCTACATTAGGTATTTCTCCTAATGTTATCCCTCCTTAATCCCCCTAGCCCCTGCTATCCCTCCCCTAGCCCCATGAACCCCCAGCAGGGCCCAATGTGTGATGCTCCCCTCCCTGTGTCCATGTGTTCTCATTGTTCAACACCCACTTATGAGTGAGAACATGCAGTGTTTGCCTTTCCGTTCTTGTGTCAGTTTGCTGAGAATGATGGTTTCCAGATTCATCCATGTCCCTGTAAAGGACATGAACTCATCCTTTTTTATGGCTGCATAATATTCCATGGTGTATATGTACCACATTTTCCCTGTCCAGTCTATCATTAATGGGCATTTGGGTTGGTTCCAAATCCTTACTATTGTCAACAATGCTGCAGTTTCGCTCTTGTTACCCAGGCTGGAGTGCAATGGCATGTTCTCGGCTCACTGCAACCTCTGCCTCCTGGGTTCAGGCAATTCTCCTGCCTCAGCCTCCTGAGTAGCTGGGATTGCAGGCATGCACCACCATGCCCAGCTCATTTTTTTGTATTTTAGGAGAGACGGGTTTCACCATGTTGACCAGGATGGTCTCGATCTCTTGACCTCGTGATCCATCCGCCTCGGCCTCCCAAAGCGCTGGGATTACAGGCTTGAGCCACCGCGCCTGGCTAAATTCCATCTTTAAACGATTTGTCTCATTTTCATTTTACTGCAAGGGGTGAAGAGAAGCCAAGCAGTGCCATCGCTGGAAGATAGATCTTAGATAGATCTTCTGTAAGATATCCTAGTTTATTGCTCTTAAATTCTGCCTTTCATAAAGCCCTTGGGCACGGTCACAATTCAGGCAAATTCTTTGTCCGTCTGTAACAGCAATGACCTTTACTCCAGTTTCCAATAACTTGCCTCTCATTTCTGTCTGAGACCTCATCAGAATGGCGTCTACCATCCATATTTCTACCAACATTCAGATCTTGACCACTTAAGTAATCCCTAAGGAGGCAGCCTCTCCCTAAAGCTCTTGTCTTCTGCAGAGCTCCCACAGAATCACCCTGAATGCTCAATTTATGATACTATAGGCTTTTTTCTGGCCTGTTCCCCCAGATTCTTCCAGCCTCTACCCATTACTCAGATCCCAAGTCACTTTGACATTTTCAGGCAGTTTGTTATGGCGACAGCCCCACTGCTCGGGACCAATTTTGTGTCTCAGTTCATTTTGTGCTGCTGTAACAGAATCCTACAGTCTGGGTAACTTATCATGCACAGAAATTTATTTCTCACAGTTCTGGAGACTGAGAAATCTAAGATCAAGGGGCCAGCATCTGGCAAGGCAAGACAGAGCAAGAGAGGGCTGAACTTGCTTTTATAACAACCCACTCTCTCGATAACAAACCTACTCCCACAATAATGACAAAAATCCGTTCACGAGGGCAAAGCCCTCATGACCTCATCACCCCTTAAAAGTCCCACCTCTAAACATTGTGGCATTGGGGATTAAGCTTCCAGCATATGAACTTTGTGGGACACCTTGAAATCATAGCAGAGGCATCTTTGGAGAGGTTATTGAGTCTCTGAATCAATCAGTTCTTGTAGCCACTTTGAGTTGAGTTTTCTCTTATTTGTAGCTGAAAGCATCCAAATTTGGCCCCAACCCAGAAATCTATCTTTTTTTTTTTTTTTTTTTTTTTTTTGAGATGGAGTCTCACTCTGTCACTCAGGCTGGAGTGCAATGGCACGATCTCGGCTCACTGCAACCTCCGCCTCCCAGGTTCAAGGGATTCTCCTGCCTCAGCCTCCGGAGTAGCTGGAACTGCAGGCGCCTGTCACCGCGCCCAGCTAATTTTTGTATTTTTAGTAGAGACGGGGTTTCAACATCTTGGCCAGGCTGGTCTCGAACTCCTGACCTCGTGATCCCCCCATCTCGACCTCCCAAAGTGCTGGGATTACAGGCATGAGCCACTGCGCCTGGCCAGAAATCTCTGTTTTTTAACTAGCTCCCTAGGTGATTCTGCTGCAGATAGTCTAGAAACCATATTTTAGGCCGAGTGTGGTAGCACAAGCCTGTAATCCCAGCACTTTGGGAGGCCGAGGTGGGTGGATCACGAGGTCAAGAGATCGAGACCATCCTGGTCAACATGGTGAAACCCCGTCTCTACTAAAAATACTAAAAACTAGCTGGGCATGGTAGCGCGTGCCTGTAATCCCAGCTACTCAGGAGGCTGAGGCAGGAGAATTGCCTGAACCCAGGAGGCGGAGGTTGCGGTGAGCCAAGATCGCGCCATTGCACTCCAGCCTGGGTAACAACAGCGAAACTCCGTCTCAAAAAAAAAAAAAAAGAAGAATTTCTTTTTTAAAGTTATCTGTGATTGCTTAATATCCGGGGAACTAAATAACTGGAAATCTTGGTTTTATATCTATTTTCTTCATGTTATCCCTCCAGGGTGATATGGGAAGATTTATTGACTTCCTTAGTACCTCATGGAGAAACCACATGGTGTAAAACGTTTTTGGAATCTCAGGACTCTCCGGGGTCTCACTCAATACCCATGCATTGATCTAAATTAAAAAATAGCAGTGGTTGCTGCTGTTCTTGCAAAGTAGGGTCACGATGCCTAACTCCCCTCCCGAGAAAACAGGGGCCCAGCTCTGACCTGCACTGTCCTCGTAGAGCAGGGAGTATGGAGTAACCGGGGAAGAGAAGTCATTCAGGAAGGAAACAGTGCCTGAAACTCAGGGCCAGTCCGATTAAAGTGCCCGATACACAGTGATCTGAAAATCCAGACCAGTCCAAGGAAAAGAGCCAGCTGCAACCTGGGTCAGTAAGACAGAGAGAGAGAAAGAGTGAGCGAGAGAGAGAGAGAGAGAGAGAGAGAGAGGAGAGAGACAGAGAGACAGAGAGACAGAGGGAGAGAGAGAGACAGAACTGGAAGCTGAGAGGGATACAGAAATGTTCCAAAATCTAAAACTTTTTGAGTGTCAACATGGGGCTTCAAGGAGATGCTCGTTAGAGCATTTCAGACTTTGAATTTTGAATTTCCAGATTAGGTAAGTCTAATGCAAACATCCCAAAATTCAAAAAGATCTGAAATCCGAAGCACTTTTGGTCACAAGCACTTAACCCGTAAGTGCATTTGTCTCTCGGCAAATTGGTACCAAGTAGAGGCTCTAATCTCCTATATAGAATATTAGAGATGGCAATTTGGCTGCAAGGGGCAGAGGGAATGGATAAAAATGTATTTTAAAGCTGTACATAGTCCTCCGTAATGCACTGTCTTACATTATTATCTTACTGCATCATGGAGAAGAATCATCTGCATTTCTCAGGGGGATTATAACTCCCCGAAGGCAAGGAACATGTTTTATATTTGTATCACCACTTTATGGTGAATTTATATCTCCACGTTGAACTGAATTGATTTGAGCTATGCCATTTCCCAAAGGAGTCATTTGATTTAGAAAGCAATAAACGAAACAAGGGCCGTCCCTCTGTTGTGGAAAGCCAACAGGCCCTTCCATAGACATTGTACCAGGAAGCGGGAGAACTGATTTCATCCTACCTGAGTGCTGTATTTTAGGCCATTATCCTTTTACAGTGAAAATGGGTGAGAAGATATTACCATTTCTCCTCTTTCTCCTCTTCCTCTTAGTCTCTTCTCAAAAAGTCTCTCTTGAATGCATTTGTTTTTTTCTTGTGAATCTGTTTTAGTTCTTTGTAGATCCTGAATATCAGCCCTTTTCTCAGATGGGTAGACTGCAAACTTTGCTATCGTAAACAGTGCTGCAATGAACATTCGTGTGCATGTGTCCTTATAGCAGAATGATCTATAATCCTTTGGATATATACCCAGGATTGGGATTGCTGGGTCAAATGGAATTTCTATTTCTAAGTCCTTGAGGAATCGTCACACTGTCTTCCACAATGGCTGAACTAATGTACACTGTTGGTGTAAAATGTTCCTATTTCTCTACATCCTCTCCAGCATCTGTTGTCTCCAGATTTTTTAATGATCGCCATTCTAACTGGCGTGAGATGGTATCTCAAGGTAGATACCATACCGATTCACTCTAAAGACTGTTCCTTTTGCTGTGCAGAAGCTGTGGAGTTTGATTAGGTCCCAGATACGAACAGATACTTTACAAAAGAAGACGTACATGACGCCAACAAACATATGAAAAAATGCTCATCATCACTGGTCATTAGAGAAATGCAAATCAAAACCACATTGAGATACCATCTCACGCCAGTTAGAATGGCGATCATTAAAAAATCTGGAGACAACAGATGCTGGAGAGGATGTGGAGAAATAGGAACATTTTACACCAACAGTGTACATTAGTTCAACCATTGTGGAAGACAGTGTGGCGATTCCTCAAGGACTTAGAAATAGAAATTCCATTTGACCCAGCAATCCCAATCCTGGGTATATATCCAAAGGATTATAGATCATTCTACTATAAGGACACATGCACACGAATGTTCATTGCAGCACAGTTTACAATAGCAAAGACCTGGAACCAACCCAAGTGCCCATTGATAATAGACTGGACAGGGAAAATGTGGCACATATACACCATGGAATACTATGCGGCCATAAAAAAGGATAAATTCATGTCCTTTGTAGGGACATGGATAAACCTGGAAACCATCATTCTCAGCAAACTGACACAAGAACAGAAAATCAAACACCACATGTTCTCACTCACAGATGGGTGTTGAACAATGAGAACACATGGACACAGGGAGGGGAGCATCACACACTGGGGTCTGTCGGGGGGAAATAGAGGAGGGACAGCGGGGGGTGGGGAGTTGGGGAGAGATAGCATGGGGAGAAATGCCAGATATAGGTGAAGGGGAAGGAAGGCAGCAAATCACACTGCCATGTGTGTACCTATGCAACAATCTTGCATGTTCTTCACATGTACCCCAAAACCTAAAATGCAATTTAAAAAAAAAAGTCTCTCTTGAAACTCCTCCTCCCATGAGGCCTGAGTTTTTGCCACTGGAGACTTGCTCCTTTGAATTAAGTATAGCCCTCTTGAGGCCAAAGTTTTAAAATGTAAATACCTCTGGGGAAAGTAACACATTGCATCTCTATTACTGTTATATAAATGTGTTTAACCCGGGCTTTTCTCCTTGTGGAAAGGACTAGGCTCCTCCAGGGGCTGAGAATAATGAAAAGGGAGGAGAGAAATGATGCCCAGAGAATAACAGATGTATGGAGCAGGGAAGAAGGGTGTTCAGGTAAAAGTCGGCCCCTATCCCAATCTTACTGAGGTGTGGCCCTGAAGAAAACCAATATTAATCATCACAGTCGCTTTTAGTGCTCATTATGTGAGACTCATTTCTTCATGGTAACACTCCTTTACAAAGTTCGTCACAAACAGCTCCTTACAAAGGGTTATTATCCCTTTGTAATTAAAACAGTATATTGCATCCCTCACTTGGGATTCCTCTGAGACAGTGTGGATAATACACAGTGGCACTCTGAAGGCTTTTATTTAGTTCCTCTTGAGTCAAAGCAGAAGCTTCCAGGACAGATTTATCATGCTAAGTCCAGAGAGTTATGTCAAATAACTCACAGGCAAGATATGGGAACCATGGGGAGATTCAAAGCTCCCTTTATGGTGTGAAGAGGATGCAAATGTAAGATCATCTCCAAAGCTTTCATGAGGCCAGATGACGTATCACCTGTGGATTTACCGGGGAAAGAGTGACAACTGGGGCCTGAGCAGAGAATGCGGGCTTATCTCTTCTAAGCAAGTTCACCTTTCCAGGACTTCTTTTCTTTTGCTGGAAAAATGTATTTTTTATAGGTATGCTTTGTATAAAAGAAATTTTGAACTCGTGAAATCCGCTAATTGTTCTTTTCTTTTTTTTCTTTTTTTTTTTGAGATGGAGTTTCGCTCTTGTTACCCAGGCTGGAGTGCAATGGTGCAATCTCGGCTCACCGCAACCTCCGCCTCCTGGGTTCAGGCGATTCTCCGGCCTCAGCCTCCTGAGTAGCTGGGATGACAGGCACGTGCCACCATGCCCAGCTAATTGTTTGTATTTTTAGTAGAGACGGGGTTTCACCATGTTGACCAGAATGGTCTCGATCTCTCGACCCCGTGATCCACCCGCCTCGGCCTCCCAAAGTGCTGGGATTACAGGCGTGAGCCACCGCGCCCGGCATTGATTGTTCTTTTCAAAGGGCATGAATCATGGGCCTCAGTGCCCTTATCTATGATTCAGATTAATAATGCCCACCTCCTCTACCCTGGTGACAGAACAAGACTCCGTTTCAAAAAAATAAATAAATAAAATAATGCCCACCTCAGAGGGCTGAGGAGAGGATCAAATGAAGTTGCATGTGAAGCACTCGGCCAGAGCCAGGCACACGGAGGAACCTCCATGGATATGAGTTAGTTCCCTTTCCAATTTCTCCCGACCTCACTGTAACCCCAGAACTTACTCTGGGAGCCCACTGTGTCCCAGCTCCTAGACCCCATTTTTATCTTCTCCTATCCTGCCCTAAACTACCTTGCTGACAAGGAGCTGCCTCTTCTAGGTGCACCAGAAAAGGATTTTGATTTCCTAGCTGTCCCGTAACCAAAATTTTCCAAAACCAAAGATTGGCATGCCTGGTCTCCCCATATGGATGGGTTTTTTTTTTCTTTTCAGATATGTTAATTTATTTATGTGACAAGTCTTTCAAAGGCAAAATAATGAAGACACATTCAGTGACGTGTGTAAAGAACGATCTTTTTAAAGAACGAAATGATAGCCAAAGAAAGAAAACTCAGCAAAAAGTCCTTGATTATTTGACCTTGGGACTGTTGGAAACGACACAGTCATCACAGACACCTTCTTGGTTTGCTGATCCCTGAGCGTTTTTAGAGTTGCTGCCGACAATGTTATGTCCCAATCCGTCATAGGTTGAACTTTCTTTGCCCAGCAGCCCGGGACGCTTGAGTCCTCTGTTGTGTGTGTTGCATTTCCTCTGACCCACACATCTTAGGACATACACGCTGGGTGTTACTGAGCTGAGAGGCCTGGAAAGTGGTCCGTACGTTCAAGTGATGTGAATGGAAAGAGAACCTCCGAAAATAGAAACATCAACAGATGTAAGGTTGAGAAGTAAGTCCAATTGCTAGATTATTCTCTTGATTGGGGTAGTTTAATGCTATGACTCATTTTTATCTCATTTCTTACATTCTTTAGCCAAAGTGACCATTCCTACCATCTCAGAGACAAGCTGCTTGAGGACAAGGACGGTGCCTTCCAATAAACAAATCAACTAGAAGATGGTCACTGGGTGAAAGTCATAGTTAATTACTTAATAAATCTGACACTGAAGTCCAGACTGTGGGACCTGCACAAGTGTTTCCCTTCAGTTAACACCATTGTTCATAGAGCTGATGCCCAAATCCACAGAGAATTCCCTACAGCTGCCCTTTCTTCCGCAAATGGAATGGCTCCAGCTTGACCAGGCTAAGAAGCATGGTGACATCCATCTCCGCTGGCTCAATTCTCAAATTCTCAATTGCTGGGTAAGTCTTATCTATAGCCAAGGCCAGCCCTTGACAAATTATAAGTCTAGCAAAATTGTGTGCCTCAAACACATAGGCACCTTTTTTTTTCTCCTGCATCTTCTCACTATCACTGTCTTTCCTCTTCCCCAGCTTCCATCTTCATTGCTACATTCCCCAACTCTCACCTGTCTTTATCAGAATTAAGTCTTAGTGGGATAAGAATAATATGAAAAACATCCATCAGCTAGCATCAGTTAATCTAAAGAGGCCAGTAAACTTCTGCCTCTGAATACTAGACTCCAGCCCTTCGATGAACCAACAGTTCCCTCCATTTTTAGCCCTGCTCCGTTTCTCAGATCCATTCTAAGAGGTTGCGCGTGTGTCTGCATGAGCACAGGCTTTGGAGTCTAGCTATGTGACCTTGAACCAGTCACATCATCTTTCAGTAAAATGGGAACTATAAATACCTAACCTACCTCTTGGGGTTATTGTGAGGAGTGAGACAATATGTATAAAGAGCTTAGTACTGTACCTGAAACATACTAAGTACTCAGTACATGGTGGCTGTTATTACTCTTCCCACCCCAGTCTGGTACTTAATTTTGATCACTCTCTTTATATACCTGCAGTACTTTTAGGTCAGTATCTTTTTTTTTTTTTTTTTTTTTTTTTTTAAGATGGAGTTTCGCTCTTGTTACCCAGGTTGGAGTGCAATGGCGCGATCTCGACTCACCGCAACCTCCGCCTCCCGGGTTCAGGCAATTCTCCTGCCTCAGCCTCCTGAGTAGCTGGGATTACAGGCACGCGCCACCATGCCCAGCTAATTTTTGTATTTTTAGTAGAGACGGGGTTTCACCATATTGACCAGGATGGTCTCGATCTCTTGACCCCGTGATCCACCTGCCTCAGTCTCCCAAAGGTACTCCTTAAATTTTACCTGTACTTTTACTGAGAGTCTGATCCTGCATCTGCCCCTTCTACAGCCATTTTTTAGGGTTGTGAGGAGCTTGCCACCTTTCAGAGTCATTGTGGTAGACAACTGAGTACTGTTTCTGTTTCTCGGTGGGCAGGTCTAGGTAGACCTGTCCCCAAAGTTTGAGGAAGCCTCTCAGCTGCCAAAGAAAGAGGCTAACAAACCCAGTTTCTTAGAAAAAACTTTTTTTTTTTTTTTTTTTGAGACAGAGTTTCGCTCTTGTTGCCCAGGCTGGAGCATGACGGTGCGATCTCGGCTCACCGCAACCTCCGCCTCCTGGGTTCAAGCAAATCTCCCGCCTCCGCCTCCCGAGTAGCTGGGATTACAGGCGTGCGCCACCAGGCCCGGCTAATTTTGTATTTTTGGTAGAGACAAGGTTTCTCCATGTTGGTCAGGCTGGTCTCAAACTCCTGATTTCAGGTGATCCGCCCACCTCGGCCTCCCAAAGTGCTGGGATTACAGGCATGAGCCACCACGCCGAACCTGAAAGAACATTTATTTAATAGGACCCTTAACAAACAGAAGCCATGTCTATGTCTCCACCATTACCTCCAAGACAAGGTGTTTATGACTGTCAACGAGGGGCACACAGGCTTCTGAGGGAATAAGTAGGAATTTACCCTACGGGCAGAATTTACAGTAAGTAAAAACTTACCAGTAAAGAACAAACTAAAAATTTTAGATGCCTTTCCAGAAGAAGCGTCAATCAGAAGCCAAATGGCGAGTTAGCATCTAAGAATTGCTTTGTATCACCCCACACCTATCCCAAGCTCAACAGCCAGGATTTTGACACACCACTTTTTTAAAAGACTGTTGGCCTATGCCACACATACAGAAAAGTGCACAGACCACAAGTACACTTTCATAAAGCAAAGTGAAGTTTCACAAAGCAAACATATCTTCTGAAGAAATATTACCGGCACCCCAGGTGCCCCCCTATCTGTGTCAGTTACTGCCTTGCCAAGGTGACACTACCCTGGCATCTGGCACAATTGATTCTTTTTCTTGGTTTTCAAATTCTGAAAAATGGAATTGTATGGTACTTTCTCCTTTAGGGCCGGATTCTTTCACTCGACATTTTGTTTGTGAGAGTCACCCATATTATATGTGGTTGTATTTGACCAACCACTTTCAACAGATTGCTGTTGCCCTAGCTGCCTGTCCCCAGGGGGCCTGGGATTTACTGACAATCATATACCGAGGTCAGCTCAGAAAGAAAACTCTGGACATTTGTTACATTCACAAGAAACTTGACCAACTGTGTCTAGTTCTAGTGAACTTGAATATCGCTCTTTTGTTATCCTGTGTTAAAACCAGGGTGATCTGTGTAATAATAGTAGTGATACAGATATAAGGAATCCCTTGGATTTTTTTTTTTTCAGGTGGAGTCTTGCTCTTGTTACCCAGGCTGGAGTGCAATGGTGCGATCTCGGCTCCCTGCAGCCTCCACCTTCTGAATTCAAGGAATTTTTCTGCCTCAGCCTCCTGAGTAGCTAGGATTACAGGCACCTGCCACCACACCCAGCTAATTTTTTTTTTTAATTTTAGTAGAGATGAGGTTTCACAATGTTGGCCAGGCTGGTCTTAAACTCCTGACCTTAGGTGATCCACCCGCCTCAGCCTCCCAAAGTGCTGGAATTATAGGCATGAGCCACGGCACCCGGCCAGAATCCCTTAGATTGACAAATGTGTTTCACATGAGGTTAAAATGCTCTAAAAAGTGTCCTCTTGGTTTCTAAAAATGCTTGCACCAGAAACAGATTAATAACTTCCCAATCCTGAAAGGACTTCATATTTGGAATGCAGGGAGGTCTGTCCTTGTGACAGACAAGAACTCGCCATTCACCTGGCCACGCCCAAGTGAGTCATCACTAGGTCCAGTGCAGTGGTCTCTAAACACATGGGAGAAACCGGTAGTGAAGCAATCACGGCAACAAGAGGAAAGTTAACTGATACAGCTAGAGGTAATAAATTAGGTTTAATAAGAGACCGCTGATGGAGACAAGGGCCTGCATTAAGGGAGGGACAGGCAGGACGAGGAATGCTAGATGATCAGACTAAAACATTTAAGCTCTTCCAAAAATGTGCTCCGGAAAAGCAGTCTCCCTGGAGAAACAGGTTGAAGATGAAATCGCACTTCCCCGGGGGCGCCCGTAGTCACACGATAGTGTGCTTGTGGGGTAGAGGGATCTGGAGGTGAGCAGCCAGAGGGAGGAAGCCCCGGCTAGCAGGGCTCTATGAGGAGGCAGCATTCCTGGTTCTCAGCTGTTCGTTCTGTAAATGGAAGAAGAAAGTACTCTGCCTTCCACAGGTGTCTGCAGATAAAGCCATCACTTTGAAAACCTCTGTTCTTAACTCAAACCAGCAGGCAAAGAGCAGCTGCTGCTGCAAGCTGAGTAGTTTGGAGTGTAGTCAGAGAGGAGGCAGAAGTCTGGTACTGCTGGGGACCGAAAAGCCATGGGGGTCACACTTTGGCCCAGTGGGCTAGCCTTTCTCCCAGCGAATCTATCTGTCTATCTCTGCTTCTCATCTTCAGCCCAGCCCCACACCCAACATCCTTAATGGCTCGAGATGGTGATAGGGAAGTTGAGGCCAACAGGAAAAGCAGAAGAAGAGGCAGAGGGAGAGAAAGTGTCTGAGCCAAAAAGGAAAAGTAGGAGAGAGAGGGGATGGGGGGAGGGAGCAGGGAGGGACGTCTTGGTCCTGTGTTGACCCCTCCCCCAAAACCCATGAGGGCGTCACAGTACGTGTGGCGGATGAGGTGAAGCCATGAGAAGACATGGAGGGGTCGGCAGGGAGAGGCTCTAGTGGGCTGAGAACTAAAGCCCAGCTTCACACTTCCCTGGAGCGATCACTCACTCTTAGCCTATTGAGAATTTTTGAAAACGAAATTTGATATTCAAAGTTCAGCACTCCTCAAGTCAGGTCGAGAGTCTCAACAATTCTGTGCACCTGCATATATGAGGCACTGTTAGAAGTTGCAGGAGACATGAAAATGAGGCAGAAGAATGTTCCACCAAGGAGCGGAAGACAGATGATGTTAAGGCCACAGGAAGGGTAGATATTAAATAAGGTGCTGCGAGTCAGCAGGGGGACAGAATGCACCCAGTTGAAGGAGTCAGAGAAGCCTACCAAGAGGAAGCCTTACTTAAGAAGAGCACTGAGCGATAAGCAATGGAATAAGGCAGGCGTCCCCAAACTTTGTACACAGGGGGCCAGTTCACTGTCCCTCAGACCACTGGAGGGCCGCCACATAGTGTGCTCCTCTCACTGACCACCAGTGAAAGAGGTGCCCCTTCCTGAAATGCGGCGGGGTGGGGGCCGGATAAATGGCCTCAGGGGGCCATATGCGGCCCGCGGGCCATAGTTTGGGGACACCTGGAATAAGGTATTCCAGGTAGAAGGAAACACCTCAGCTAGGCACAGGGGTTCATGCCTGTAATCCCAGTACTTTGGGAGGCTGAGGCAGGAGGACGGACCGAGCCCAGGAGTTGGAGGTTGCAGTGAGCTATGATCACACCATGACACGCCAGCCTGTGCGACAGAGCAAAACCCTGTCTCTAAACAATGAAAACAAAGAAGGAAACACCTTAAGCCAAGACCCACAAATAGAAAAGGACTGGGTATGTTTTAAACACAACTGATGCTTTTGTGTAGTCAAAGGTATAAGGAGATGAAGCTAGAGGGAAAAGAAGCCGTGTTACAAAGGCATTTGAACGTCAGAGTTTGGATTTTACCTTGCAGGTAAACAGGAGGCCTTGAAGATTTTTCTGCAGGGAAGTTCTATGACCAAGTAACATTTTAAGAAAATAATCTGGCAGCGATATGTATAAGTAATCATCATGACAAGGACTGGAGTCAAGGAATCTCTTGAAGGCTACTAGAATCGGGGTAGCAATAGCCTAAACTAGGCTTGAGGCAATGGAAATGGAAGAAAAGGATAGATATAGATATAGATATAGATATAGATTAGATATAGATTAGATATAGATAAGACAGAGTCTTGCTCTGTTGCTCAGGCTGGAGTACAGTGGCATGATCATAGCCCCATAACCTTGGACTCATGAACTCAAGCGATTCTCCCACCTCAGCCTCCCAAAGTGCTAGGATTACAAGCATGAGCTATTGTGGTCTACCCAGAAACGTATTATTTTTATGTTTCATTGACAAAACCTACAGAACTTAGTTATTGATTGGATGTAGTTGATACAGGAAAGGAAGTCTTGACTCCAAGATTTGTGTCCAGAGCTGATAGAAGTGTAACGGTGCCATTAACATACACTGAAAAATCAGAAAGAAGCTCAGAAGTGTGGGGGGAGGGGAGGTCTTTGTTTGGGGATGTATTGAAATGTCAGTGAAATATCTAGATAAAATGTCTAGCCAGTAGTTGAAATACAGAAAGCAAATGCTTTTTGGCTGAATATATGGACATAATGACTAGCTTCATAGTAATATGAGTAGCAGAAATCACAAAAAAAAAATTGTAATGCCAACACATAGTTAAGACCAGGAATTAGGCTAAGGTAATATACGCACTAATTTATTTAATCCTAAAAACTAAAAACTTAAAAAAAAAAAGCCCTATAAGGTAGATGCTTTATCTGTTTTATATTGCAATAACAGAATATCTCAGGCTGGCTAGAAAGAAAAGAGAATTTGGCTCACAATTCTGGTGGCTGGGAGGTCCAAATTCAGGCAGCTGCATCTGTTCAGGCTGCTTCTACTCGTGGCTGTAAGTGAAAGGGGGGCAGGCATGTGCAAAAACGTCACATGGTAAGAGAGGAAGCAAGAGAGATAAACCGAGGAAACCAGTCTCTAAAAGCTCACTCTCCCCAGAACTAATCCATCCCCACAAGAGGAAGAACTGACTCACCCCACAGAGGGCATTTATCTGTTTATGAGAGAGCTGCCCCTCCGACCCGAACCTCCCAACGGATCCCACCTCCCAACACTGCCATGCTGGGAATCAAATTTCAACGTGAGTTTGGGTAGGGACAAACCACATCCAAACCATAGCACTGTTACTATCCACGCTTATAGAGGAACAGGACTAGGTCAGAGAGATTAGATAAACAAAGATTTGAAGCCAGATATTCTTTTTTTTTTTTTTTTGAGACGGAGTTTCACTCTTGTTACCCAGGCTGGCTAGAGTGCAATGGCGCGATCTCGGCTCACCGCAACCTCCGCCTCCTGGGTTCAGGCAATTCTCCTACCTCAGCCTCCTGAGTAGCTGGGATTACAGGCACGCGCCACCATGCCCAGCTAATTTTTTTTTTGTATTTTTAGTAGAGATGAGGTTTCACCATGTTGACCAGGATGGTCTCGATCTCTTGACCTCGTGATCCACCCGCCTCGGCCTCCCAAAGTGCTGGGATTACAAGCTTGAGCCACCGCGTCCGGCCTTGAAGCCAGATATTCTGACCCCCAAAGACTGCATTCTTGGCCACCATGCTTTACTGCATCTGTAAGGGCTGTTTTGACAGCGCTAGTGTGCAGGACACATGTAAGTGGTGGGAAAGTGGATGCAGTAGGCAGTGGAATGAGAAAGAGCAAGAGAACAGAAGGCAGCAATGGCAGAACCCAGGGCGACAGATAGAAAAACCTGAGCAAATGTGTTAAGTCTGGGAGATCCTGAAGAGGAGCCCAAAAAAACGGCTAATTGGCGCAGAAGGACCCAGGAAGAAGTTGGAATGGACGGAATTAGGAGGCCTAAGAAGGAGTTGGCCTGGTCAAAGAAAACAGAGACTTCTCTGAAACAAAGGAGCAAGGCGAAAGTACCAAGTAATCTAAGGAGAAGCTGAGAGAGCTCAGGTAGGTAGCTGTCATGGTCAAATTTACCCCCAAAATGATGTTGAAGTCCGAACGTCCAGTATCTGTGAATGTGACCATATTTGGAAATGGGGTGTCTGCTGTTGATTAAGTCAACGTGAGGCCAGTGGGGTGGGCCCTAATCCAATATGACTGTATCCTTATAAAAGGGAGAATTGGACACTAAGACAGATACATGCAGAGAGTGCCATGTGAGCCTGAAGGCAGAGTTCAGGAAGATACATCTACAAGCCAAGGACTATCAAATATTGAAATTGTTCTTCTTTTTTTTTTTTTTTGAGACAGAGTCTTGTTCTGTTGCCCACGCTGGAGGAGGGGAGTGGTATGATCTCAGCCCACCGCAACCTCTGCTTCTTGGATTCAAGCAATTCTCCTGCCTCAGCCTCCTGAGTAGCTGGGATTACAGGCACCTGCCACAACATCCAGCTAACTTTTGTATTTTTTTTAGTAGAGACAGGGTTTCACCATATTGGTCAGGCTGGTTTTGAACTCCTGACCTCAAGTGATCCACCTGCCTTGGCCTCTCCAAGTGCTGGGATTACAGGCATGAGCCACTGCGCCTGGCCCAAATATTTTTTTTTTTTTTGTATTTGAGATTCTTTATTTTTTAATTTTATTTATTGTACTTTAGGTTCTGGGGTACATGTGCAGATCGTGCAGGATTGTTGCATAGGTACGTACATGGCAAGGTGGTTTGCTGCCTCCATCTTCCTATCATCTATATCTGGTATTTCTCCCCTCGTCATCCCTCTTCACCCTCCCCACCCCCCGCATTCCCTCACCTAGGCCCCCACAACTGACCACAGTGTGTGATGCTCCCCTCCCTGTGTCCACATGTTCTAATTGTTCAACACCTGCCTATGAGCGAGAACATGTGGTGTTTGGTTTTCCGTTCTTATGTCAGTTTCCTGAGAATGATGGTTTCCAGATTCATCCATGTCCCTATGAAGGACATGAACTCATCATTTTTTATGGCTGCATAGTATTCCATGGTATATATGTGCCACATTTTCTTTTTTCTTTTTTTTAATTGCATTTTAGGTTTGGGGGTACATGTGAAGAACATGCGGATTGTTGCATAGGTACACACATGGCAGTGTGATTTGCTGCCTTCCTCCCCCTCACCTATATCTGGCATTTCTCCCCATGCTATCTCTCCCCAACTCCCCGTCCCCACTGTCCCTCCCCTATTTCCCCCCAACGGATCCCCAGTGTGTAGTGCTCCCCTCCCTGTGTCCATGTGTTCTCATTGTTCAACATCCACCTGTGAGTGAGAACATGCGGTGTTTGATTTTCTGTTCTTGTGTCAGTTTGCTGAGAATGATGGTTTCCAGGTTCATCCATGTCCCTGCAAAGGACGTGAACTCATTGTTTTTTATGGCTGCGTAATATTCCATGGTGTATATGTGGGCTGGCCCAAATATTGAATCAAAATGCAATATTGAGAAGACATCCAGAAGCCAGAAGAGAAGCATGGACCAGATTCTCCCTCACACCCCACAGAAGGAAAACCTTGATCTTGGGCTTCTGGCCTCCAGAACTGTGAAAAAAAATTCTGTTGCTTAAGTTACCCACTTTGTGGCACTTTATTATGGCAGCCCTAGCAAACTAATACAGTGACCTTGACTTTCTCAAGAAATAGGCGACTTGTTCCCCATATCACGTAACTTCTGTAAAGAAAGACTTCTGGCTTAGTCCAGGGCCAACCCAGATGTGGTTGGTGGAGATAATATTAAAAGTGCAGCACTTGGGCCAGAGCTTAGGAAAAATCCAGTGGGAAAAGTCTTTTTTCCTTCTCCCTCCAGGGACTTGGACAGCAACTGATTTTCTCATCCAGCTTGACCCTTCAAGGTGTCCTGGGAATAGGGTGCAGGAGTGCAAGGTGGGCACACTGCCTGAACTAAGCTATAAGGAATGTGGCTTGCTTTGGTCAAGGATAGGCTGAGGTAAACATCCCGAGTGACTCTGCAAGTTTGGAGCCCAAGCATATGCTTGTTATAGCCATGTAGACTTAACATAGCAAAGCTCACTATCATAGCCGTAACATAGGGAAGGCTCATCACTTGGCTCTGGGCCACTAATTGTAAAAGGTGTAATTGCCTTGCCGATGCTATAGAGGTATGCCGTCGCCCAGAGAAGGAGAGAGCCAACGCTGTCCATCTTTACAGATGGACAGAGGCGAACCTGTACACAGCTCAGCTTACTCATGCCCAGAGAAAGAGTTAAGCTGCTGACCCTGAAGGCAAAGGAGAGCTGGACGCACAGCTGTGTGTGGGAGCCACTGGACTAAGCCCAGACAGGGCGGAGAGTGTGAAACAGCTGTTGATGAGAACCGCTGCTCAATAAAATCATCTCACATGCCTACGGCGTCCTGAGTGTGTTTGCTGCCTATCCATCTGTAAAGTTTATTCTTTGAAGATAGGAGCCGAGTAAAAAACGAGGAAACTGAGGCCAGCACAAGAAAATTGGATGCCAATTCTGATTTATTTTAGCTCAGGGCAAGGTTCCACGGTCCTGGGGAGAGTGGCCAGGGAAGACCCGCTGCTTCCGCTCAGCAGTGGGGTTTTATAGCGAGTGAAGGCGTTTGATTGGATTTGGGGAGACAGGATGTGGACAGTGGGAGCTGCTATTGGTAGGGAGGTGGGACTTCCTGTGAGCGGGAGGTGGGACTTCCTATGAGCGGGCTAAGTGCTGAGTGCAGAGGGGATTTCCAAGGCGGAGCTAGATGATTGACATATTCTAATTTTCAAGCAGGGAGGGAGATGGGCATGTCCGAACTCCTGGCGAGGCAACCAGCCTTACACCACCCCTTCCCTTTGGACCGCAACGTGACATTTGGTGTAGTCACGAACCTGAGGGTTGGTGTAGCTGACAGCATGAGGCGAGTCGGTCTTCAGCCCCTGAGGGCTCCTGGGGCAGCTATGTGGCCGCAGCATGGGCTGTGGTAACCGGCGGCAGAGGTGCTGCTTGGATGAGCCTCAGTGGAAACATGGGAGGCAGTGGATGGGTCTTGTCTCCCGCAAGTGTGGAGAAAGCACTGAAGCAGCTAGGAGCGCCCAGCACGGAGAAGGAGCACACCTTCGCCAGCAGAGTCGGATGGGTGTTCCCGACCGCACTGAGGGAAAGGCACGCTCAGTCCCACAGGTAAGGGACCTCCTGGTGCAAGCCACATGCCTGGGGCCCAAGTGGACATCTTGGAGCAGGACCTGGGGGTGGGGTACCTCCAGGCGCAAGCAGGGTACTTAGAGGCCCAGATAAATAGCCTGGAACAGGAGTTACACTGTTAGTGTGCGCTGGAGCCCATCCCCCGAGCTGGACACTACTCCCATTTGGTCGGACGCTAAGGAGGAGGAGGAGGAGGCTCCTCCGCTGTGGGATCGCCCCGTGATCCATCAGATCACAGGGACGGCAGGGCAGAACCCAGGGGCAGCCCACAGTGGTGGAACACACCTCTTACAGTGCTTATATCCCCACTAAGTTGCAGGAGTTAGGTAAACAGTGCTGACAGAATCCAAAGGCGCTGAGAGCGTTCCTTGCCAGCCTCCAAGATGGAGAAACTGGCTTCTATCACTACTCACGCCTCTCTTCGACAGCAGCTGCCGCTGTGCTGATGGTTAGCCCAAGGGCAAGGTGACCAGACATTAATCGGGTGGCTAACGGCAGCCGTATGGACTGTTAGGAATGATGCCAGGGAGATAGTGATTTGGTGCAGATACTCCAGGGGATGGGTATGCAGCAGGCTGTGCTTGATCTGAACACCTGGGGGGCAGGTGATGAACGCTTTCCCTCCCACATGAGGGATCTTTTGCTGGGCTCAGCGCCCCTGAGTGATTTTGGCTCTCTAGCTGCTGTTCTCACCCCATATGTAGGGCACCGCATACGTAAGGTGACTACTACTATGGCAGCCCTCCGGAAGGCAGAAGGTCATAGGTGCAACTGGGAAATTCATGCTGTAAGGAAGGGGAAGATGCCTTCATCTGCAAGTAATCACCCGACGAGATTTTTAAAAAGTGGGGGGGTGGGGGGTCCCAGAGGGTGACCCACATGCAGCTGTGGATTGATTTGATTGCAGCTGGTGTTGCTTGGGAGGAAATTGACAGGCAACCCAATGGAATGCTGTTGGCCCTGTGGAGGCAGTTGTCCCGGGAGCAGCAATTTTGGAAATTGCCCAAGACTGAGCAAAACACTGTTGCTCAACCTAGCCCTGCCCGGACACTGCAGCTCAGGGACTATCTGCAAACAGGCAAAGATATGGAGCCTTTCTTGTTTGATTAGGGAGCTTGCGGGGTGGGGAACCAGACGACCTGAGGCCATATGTGGAGCTGGCAATCCACTGGTCCCCCACTAATATACAGCGGGTTTTAGCACCAGCAGATACCGGTGCACACTGCAGTCTGGTGTATGGGAACCCAGATAAGTTTCCAGGCAAAGCTGCATTTACCGATGGTTTTGGGGGCCAGTTGGTGAAGGTGAAACCTGTGTCTCTGCATCTTGGCATTGGCAGCTTGGCTCCCCATCTGCACACTGTGTATGTTTCTCCTATACCTGAATATATTCTGGGGGTGGACATTTTGCATAGTTTGGACTTACACACCACTGCCAGAGAATTCACACTCTGAGTTCATGTAATAAAGCCAGTACTGCGTGGACATACAGGTCACCAGCCCCAAGTTCCGCCACAACCCCAGTGAGTTACCTCCACTTGTCAATATCGTTTTCCAAGGGGGCATATAGAGATAACTGAGACTTAAGAAGTTAGGGAAGGTGCAGACAGTGTGTGGCACCCATAACACCTCCGATTCTCCAGTGTGGCCAGTCACAAAGCCTGATGGAACTTGGCAGATGACAGTGAATTAGCGTAAACTAAATAAGGTGACACCCCCCTACATGCAGCTGTACCTGTCATCCCAGATTTGATGAACTGTCTGACCACAGAACTGGAACAATTCCATCTTGTGATGAACTTGGCTAATGCATTTTTTTTTTCCACTGACATCACTCCAGAGAGCCAGGAACAGTTTGCCCTCATGGGAGGGCGACAGTGGACTTTCGCAATATTGCTGCAGGGCTGTATGCAAAGCCCCGCCACGTGTCATGGTCTTGTTAATGGAGTTATACTAACCTCTGATTCTCTTCAGGTTTAGAAGGGGCAATGCCCTTCTTGCCTGGGATTGGATGATGAGGTCAAGACAGCCTTCCTGGTAGCCACGCAGGCACAAGCCCTGCAGGTGGTTGATCAGAGGTGCCTGTTTAAGCTAGATGTCATGTGACCACAGATAGGGCCCATGGCAGCACACAGAGTGCCTGAGTACACCAGTAGCCTTTTCGTCCCGATTATGGACAGGAGCTGAGCTCTGGTGTTCCTTGATAAAGAAGGAGTTAGTAATAGCGGGATGGTGCATTCATAGACAACCACCCTGCTGACCGGGAAAGCAGTTTGTAACTGTGTATGCTGTCCTCAGGCTCATAAAAGCATGGCCAGATGGGCTACAGTCATAGTTCAGACAACTTACCTGAGAGCAGGGTGGGTACACTCATAGGTAATGACCCCCGGGACTGGAACAGCACAGACATCTACTTTAGCAAGGTGGGGCACCTACTTAGAGCAGCACAGTACACTGAGTCTAAGTCCCTTAGCAGCAGAGTCACAAGAAGTGTTAGGGCCTGTAGTCCTAATGCAAGATAAGGCCATGGGGCCTAAGGCACCCCTAGACCGTGAGCCATCACCATTTAAGAAAGGGCACCCTCCCACTGCTAGTGAGGTATGGTATACAGATAGGTCTAGTCAGAGTACTGCTACTGTCTGGATTGCTTCTGCAGTCCAGCCTAGTACTGACACGATATGGTTTAGTACCAAGTGTGGGCAAAGTAGCTAATAGGTTAAACTTAGGACAATGTACATGGTAATCACCAAGGAGGTGACGCCTACGGTAATCCACACCAATGCCGGGCAGTTTAAGGCTTAACCTTGTGGTTAATTACCTAAGGGTCACAGAATTAGGTAGTTAGTCACGAATGGTAATCTGTTACTGCCTGCCTCAATGCACCTAAAGGTAGGGAAGCAGAAAACCTGGTGTTAGCCATGGACCCTCATTGCAGACGGTTGGCTATGGTAGCCCCCTGGGGGCAGGGTCTGCAGTATGACTTACGTATTATTCCTTGGGTACTTATTTAATACGTGGCCTCCATGATTGACCATTGGTAGGGGAACGGCCAGGGAAGGGGCCGTCCTCCAGGTACATACGTACTGCCTGTGTGCCCTGTTATGAGCTCCCCTGTGACTGTGGCGTGGGTACAGGACCCAAAAGAACTATAAAAGCTGAGAAAGTGTGGTATCATCGCCCAGGGCAGAAGCCCTTGGTGGTTGCATTGTTATCCAGAGATGAAAAGTGAGACTGTCTTTTGCCTGAGGGACATGATTTACCACTGTTAGTACCTGTCCCTGCTTTGTTGTTCCGGCCATAGGCTGGCATGCTGCCGCAGCATCGAGCACTGGGCCCTCACCTATGCCCAGGTGCCCAATGTCTCCAGCTGTGGGATCTGCACTGTCCTTCCAGCAGCAGCTGCACACGGCATGCCCTGGCATATGCATCCGGCTTCCTGCCACTGTGCTTCCCACATTGCCTAGTTACCCGCATAACTGGGAGGTGCTCTGTTCCCGCTTTTTGCAAGTGCAGCGGGCCCCTTGGTGGGTCTATCCCTTAGCAGTAACTATCCCGGGAGCAGGCGTCACCACCGTAGAAATGCAACTTACAGCCCACGTGGAGACACAGCGTGGTCCCTGAATTATACCCAAGTGCTCTCCTTTTGCCAACTGATGAGGTTACTCAGATCAGGAAGGTAGCACTGAAAAACTGGATGGCCGTAAACCTAGTCACAGCTGCCCAAGGTGGCATCTGCACCCTTATAGGGACACAGTGTTGTACATTCATCCCCGCCAACCACTGGAACATAATAGCAGCTCGGCATTATGGTGTCACAGGAGATTAAGGCAATTGATCACCTTGCTGATGACCCCCTGCAGATATGGTGGGCGTTTCTCAGCTCTGGCCTATGCTGGGCTCTCATAATCATAGGTAGCATAACAGGAATATTAATGGTGGGTTGTTGCTTCCTATATTGTTGCTGTGGCCTATGAGTCCAAAGTGCTGCCCTATGTGCACAGATCCCCACTAAGGATGCCCTCGGCCTAGGGGTTGGAATGTAAGGCCTGTGTGCCAAGCCTGTTTACCAAACCTATGGGCCCAAAACTTATGTATAAAGCCTGCATGTCAGCCAGGCGTGGTGGCTCATGCCTTTAATCCCAGCAGTTTGGGAGGCCGAGGCTGGCAGATCCCCAAGGTCAGGAATTCGAGACCAGCCTGGCCAACATGGTGAAACCCCATCTCTACTAAAAACACAAATATTAGCCAGGTGTGGTGGCGGGCACCAGTAATCCAGTTACTCAGGAGGCTGGAGCAGGAGAATCACTTGAACCCAGGAGGCAGAGATTGCAGTGAGCTGAGATCGCACCACAGCACTCCAGCCTGGGTGACAGAGTGAGACTCTATCTCCAAAAATTAAAAAATTAAATTAAATTAAATTGAAAATAAAGCCTATGTGTGTGTATGTCCAGTCTGTGTACCCAAAGCTTATGTGTATAACCTGTGTATCCAAGACCCATGTCTCGCTCGGCCTAGGGGGTGGAGTGTAAGGAATATGGCTGAGCTTTTGTCAAGGACAGGCTGAGGTAAACATCAAGAGTGACTCAACGAGTTTAGAGCGCAGGCGTATCACTCTACTTGTCACAGCCATGTAGACATAATATAGAGAAGCTCACTATCCTAGCCATAACATAGGGAAGGATCATCACTTGGCTCTACAAAAGGCATAATTGCCCTGCTGACACTGTACAGGCATATTGGTGCCCAGAGAAAGAGAGGGAGCCAAAGCTGTCCATCGTGTCAAATGGACAGAGAGGAGCCAGAACACAGCTTGGCTCACTCATGTCCAGAGAGAGAAAGAGTTAAGCTGCTGACCCTGAAGGCAAAGGAGAGCTGGCCGTGCAGCCGTGTGTGGGAGCCACCGGACTGAGCAGCAGAGACAGTGGGGACAGTGTGAGAAAGCTGTCAAGAGCTGCTGCTGGGTAAAACCGTCTTCGCCTGTCTATGGCCCCCAAATGTCCTTTCTGCTCATCCAGCCACTCCCTTCAGACGGCGACATGACATTTGGCGTAGTCATGAACCTGACACAGGTGTAACCGAGGCAGGCAGATGTAAGGCCTGTGTGTGCAAAGGGCCTCTCTGGGGTGGAATTTACACCTAGGACCAAGGCACCAGGACTCTGGGGTGAGCATAGCCCACTTGGCGTTTGAGGTGACATGACATCCCTGAGGTACTGTCGTGTGCCTGGCTTTTTTTTCCCTTTGAGGGGAAGGAGGAATTCATTTTTATTTTCACAAGCTCTCCAGAAGCCTGGGGTTGGTGCAGACGGGAATATGCAGCCGACACGGAATCCTGTGGGGCGGGGGGAGGATCCCGACTGGAGATAGCACACCCCCGCCCCCCCGCTTAGCTTTTACTCCTGTCTTGGTGGTCCATGAGTCCTCTGTCCCCAGGAGCCCTACTGGACAGGGACTGTGTCTCGTTTTTTTTGATAGCCCCGCAGTGCCTAACCTAGCGCCTGACCTATGTCACTCCCCAGTGAATACAGAGCAGTGGCTCGAGAACTTCTTTACTGTTAGAACAATGATCACCGTTTCCATGTTTCTCATTCCAAATGCAGATTTAGAACACGGACACCCATTTAGAAGCAAGATCGAAGCGCGCAGCCTAAGGGCGATTCGGACACTATTGAGACCATCTGTTCCAGCACGCCACCTTTCAAGGTCACGAGCGACTGCTCCTCACGATTAGCTAGAGGTACATGCAGCTGTCCTGCCTGGGAAAAAAAAGGATTGTGACAGAAAAGGAAGTAGTAGGTAGGAAAACACTAGAACGTAGAATTGTAAAATGTAGTCACACACTGGAAGCCTGAAGACTACGTAAGCAGGCTGAGAAGGAGGAGGGACAATTGTGGAAGAGACCAAAACGCCAGGTGCTTAAAAACCTGTGGTTCCCTGACTAATCAGTGGAATCAAACGGAAAGACAGCCCAAGAGAGAAGTGCATTGCAGATCAAGTGGAAACCAGGTCATTAAAAATATATGAAGAAGAGCCTTGCAAGGAACTCTGTAATCAATTACAAAAGACACATGCCCCTGAACCTGCAATAAAAGTTTGAAGAAAAGAAAAAAGGACACGTGAAAGAGAGAAAGCCAGCTAAGAGCTCACTAACAGCCATGACAGCTCAGGTGTGGAGAGCACTTTATAAGATGCTTTCATGTATAACAAGGTAGAAGTTCGTATTCCCACTTTATAGAGTGCGGAGCTGAAGTTCGGAGACGGTATATAATTTATCTACAGTCATACAGCTGGTTACTGGCAAAGCCTGTTCTCCAGCACTCAGAATGGAAAAGGGTTCAGTGAATCGGCTGAAAGAATTCTTTATCTTCGTCTCACCAAAGGAGGTGATAAATTTGCCACTAAAATAGACAAATAAAAGTGTTCTCCCTACCATGTCACAGCGGCACAGCGTAGCTAAGGCACGGTGTTTTGGAGTCCAACAGACATAGGCTTCAGCTGTAGCTCTTCTACTTACTAACGAGAGACCATGAACAAGCTGTTTTATCTCTCGCAACTGAATTTCCATAACTGAAAGATAGGAATAATGCTAGAGGCTGGGTACAGTGGCTCACGCCTGTAATCCCAGCATTTTGAGAGGCTGGGGCGGGCAGATCGGAAGGTCAAGAGGTTGAGATCTTCCTGGCCAACATGGTGAAATCTGTCTCTACTAAAAGTACAAAAATTAGCTGGGCATGGTGGCACGCGCTTGTGGTCCCAGCTGCTCGAGAGGCTGAGGAGGGAGAATCGCTTGAACCCAGGAGGCGGAGGTTGCAGTGAGCCGAGATGGCGCCACCGCACTCTAGCCTGAGTAACACAGCGAGACTGAATCACAAAAATCATCGTAATGATTTATAAAGTGCTTAGTTTTGTGAATAATAACGTATTTCCCATTGAAAACTTAAAGTAAATGTTAAACTTTTCAGAAAGAAAATCATAACTCACTGAAGAGTGTGCTCATTTTGCCCCTAGGGCACCTAAGGAAAGTCTGTATCAGGCAGTTCCACCATCAAAATACCACTGTGGTCTCCAGACATTAAAAGCAGAATTACTGAGGGTGGCCTGAAGCTAACCACCTGGCCTAGTACCTGTGCACGGTTTCCTGCAATCCTCACATTACCACGTGAAGTCATGACCACAGATGAGGAAACTGGGGCCAATACAGATTGAGTAACTTCCCCAAGATCGGGGCAAATGTGAACCCAGGTTGATCTGACTCCCAATCCTATGTTCTAAATCTGTGGATTTCATGAATCGGTACATTTTTTTTAAATTTCAGAGCTTACAGAGAGGTGCCAATATTAGTGACGGGTAAGAATATAATTTCGAACTTTCTAAAAGTCATCTCCTATATTTCATATACACATCATTCAGTAGATGTTTGTTGGTGTCTAATATGTTCCAAGAACCGTCTTGGGGGTTGGGGGTACAGCAGTCAACCAAGCCAATACTCTTCCACATGCCATTATCAATGATTGTGTTTAATACCAAAAAGATTTTTAAATGATGCATTACTATAAAAACATGGGAAGTAGTATTACTATACATAGATAATAATAATTCCAAACATAGAAACAGTAACCTGAAACAAGAAAAAGGATGAGAAATGATACTACCAAACATCGGAAAAATACCGAATGTAGAAAATACGCCAAACACAGGAAAGAAAGATGTTTTACAAGATAGGAAAGAATCTCAGGATAAAAGACAGTTCTTCCCATGAAACCAGACACACAAAAGAGGTACAAGATCCATTGTTATTTTATGATAATCAATGTATGTACTCTGATGTCGGCCAGTTTGGAGATTAATATTCAACAGTACAATAAGTGGAATTTAATAGTCCAACTTGTTTTAGTGGCTCATTTCAAATCAGTCTCTAGAAACTTGTTTCTTATATACCTATATGGCAAAAAAAAAAAAAAAAGAAAGAAAAGAAAATTCTAATCATGTCTCCCGATTTTGGGTCAAACAAGCAGGATTCCTCTCCCCTCCCACCCTCACCATGCTTTTCACCATCTCCTGGACAGATCAAGAAGGAAGGGGATGAGGGAAGTTGTTAGGTGTCCAGCCCAGGTGAAAAGCTCTGACCATTCACCTAACAGCAGTTAAGCGTTTATCTCAAAGGGGTGCTGCAGACGGATGGAGAATCCTTCAGCAAAGACTAGCACAGTCTGAGACGACACCAGGGAGTTCTGTCCCACATTGCAGTTTCCCAGAGCCATCCCACCAGGCTACTGCTTTCTCTGAGGCCCAAAGAGCTTCTCTCTCCTCAAAGGTCCCTACTAAAATGCAAGTCTTTCCGTGGGTGTTAAGCATATCAGCTGACACTTCTCTTATCAGCCACAGCACCTTTGTTATCAGCAAACACCTTGGCTTAAATTGCTTGAC
Organism: Saimiri boliviensis; assembly: GCF_048565385.1. Lineage (NCBI taxonomy): Eukaryota > Metazoa > Chordata > Mammalia > Primates > Cebidae > Saimiri > Saimiri boliviensis. The sequence goes on along the minus strand of NC_133467.1, from coordinate 41,075,293 downwards.
AACCTTCAGAGTGTGTGTGTGAATTTGTCCCTGGTAGAGAAAGGTGAAGGGTGGCGATAAGGGTCTAGGGAATGCAGAGTGAACAGGGAGGAGGGTTAGAGGAGACCCAAGATCAGTCTCCACCAACCTGACCACTGGCTTTGCTTACCCTGCACTCATGAGAGAGGGGACAGGGAGGGGCGAGAGGCGTGTTCATGTGTGTATGCGTTTGTGTGTGTCAGTTAATCTGTGTAAGGACTCCTGGGAAGCAGACAGCAAGTTCTGAGAAGAGGATTGCAGAGAAGTCTGCATGGCCCTGAATGGAGGAGAGTATACAGACTCTCAAGGGATGGCTGGATCTGTTGTTTGAAAATGTTTTAAATCCATCACGTAAAAAGTTTGCTTAACAACTAGCCTCTCTCCTAATACCGAATTTGTACTTGTTTCACTTACAAAAAGTCATTTGAAAATTTACCTTCCAAATCAGATCGTTCTGGGCATCCAGTCAGAATTCGTTAAACTATGAAAAACTTGTTAACAGGCAAGAGATGCTATAGGTGATAGCCAGCACCTGGTGGCTGGGAACAGTGAGCTATGACAGATGCAGCGGGTGGGAATGTGTCCCGTTTCTGGGGCTGATTATTGATACCAGATCCTGCTCCCCAAATCACACCTCTCAACTATTAGCTCAGCGTAGATGGTGTCCACTCCTCTTCACTCTCATAGTTAGGGAATCTGTGGCTTCCACAGGTGTATACTCCACCTACCTCTCAGCATCACTCACTCCATTTGTTCTGCTAAGTTCTTCTAGGACTCTTCCACTAATATATGCTAGTGTGGCTCCAGCGAATTTAAGAGACAAAAGCAATGGCTTCTTGAAAATCATATTTTAAGTGAAACTTAATGCTTCAGATAATTAGCCATAACGATATAAAAGGTCAGTTGACCAAATTATAGATACAATGTTATCCCAACACTATAAAAATATACTGTTATATATGTATGTGTATGCAAAAGGAAGACAAATAAAATACATGACAATATTCACCAGGTTAATATTAACATTAACAATGGATATCTCTGGGCACTGAGATTGAGGGTGACTTCTGTTACCTTTCTTCCAATCTATTCATTTCTCTCCAGGTTCTTTGGCATCACGTAGGCACGTCGCTAGCATCTCTCTCCGGAACTCCTGCAGTAATCTCCTAAATCATCTTCCTGCAGCTGGCCTTGCCAATTCACTCCCCACATAGAATCTTCTTCAAATGCAAATCTGGTGACCATGGAGACAGGACGACAAACGGGCACCAGCTGCTGGCTCGTTCCATGAAACCCAAACCCAGAGATGTCCAAGAAGCAAACGTGAGCTTAGTACACTCAATGCTTCTTGCAAAAATACTTTTTTTTGGTTTGTATACTTCTTTGTTGATTGGTAAGGAGTCAAAAGTCGATTCGATTTTGAAGGCGTCCCAGGGAAACAGAATGGCAGCCTACAGCAGACAAGAGCTAGAAACTGGACAGTATATTCACTTCCTATTGCTGTGCAACAAATTATTGCAAATTTAGCACCTTAAAACAAGATATATTTAGCATCTCTCAGTTCCTGTCAGTCAGGCATTTAGGCATGGCTCAGCTGGGCCCTTTGCTCAGGGTCTCACAGGTCAGTGATCAAAGTGTCAGCTGGAATGCATTTCTTTCTAGAGCTCCGAGTTCTCCTTGTAAGTGCATGTAATTGTTGGCAGAGTTAGTTCCTTGCGTTCGTATGACAGAGATCCGTGCTTTCTTGCTGGCTGTCAGTAAGGACCACTGTCAGCTCCTAGAGGCCCCCACACAGAGTTCCCTGTCATATGGCCTTCTCACAACCTGGCCACTTGCTTCTTCGAAGCCAGCAGGAGAAGCTCCCTTCTCTCCAGGTTGCTAAGATGGAATCTTGTATAATCACAGTGTGACTATTCCACCAGATTCACAGGTCCCACCCACATTCAAAGGGAGGGGACTATAGCAGGTATATATACCAGGAGACAGGAATCTTGGGACCCATCTCAGAATTCTACCTACCACAATTTAACCTCTGGCCTCCAGTAATTCATATTCCTGCCACAGGAAAAATACATTCACCCGTCTCTTATGGGCTAAATTGTGTCCCCACAAAATTCATATGTGAAAGTCCTAACCCCCAGTATGTGACTGTATTTGGAAATAGAGTCTTTAAAGAAGCAGTGAAATTGAGACCCTTAGTATGGGCCCCAATGCAACATGACTGACATTTTTATACAAAGTAAAAAAATGGGCATAGATGTATACAAAAGGAAGACTGTGGGAAGACACAGAGAGACAGCCATCTACAAGCCAAAGGAAGGGACCCTCTAGAGAAACCAACCCTGCCAATACCTTAATTTCAGACTTCTAGCTTCCAGAATTGTGAGAAAATCCATTTCTGTGGTCACGAGAGCCAGTTTGTGATACTTTGATTTGGCAGCCCATCCCAGCATCTTCATCCCATGACATCATCAGCAAAATCTCTTCAACAAATCTCATCTCATCAGCTCAAAATCCAAAATCTCATTATCTAAATTATATAACTCAGGTACAGACAGAGATGCTGGGTAGAGCCTATTAAGTACAATTCCTGGGGCACAATGTCTCTCCATTTAAGAACCTGTAAAACTTAAGAGACAAGTTATCTACCCACAAGGCACCCAACATATAATGGTCGGACAGACATAGGATAATAGCGATAGACATTCTGGTTCATAAATGGAAGAGATGAGAGATAGAAAAGGAGTCACTGGTCCGTCACATTCCTGAAATTCAGCCAAGCAAATATTATATCTCCTTAAGTTTCAAGGCATGGGAATAGAGACTCTCTAGCTCCCTACCCTTTTCTGAACTCTGCATTCTGGTTTCTGAGTCACCCTTCCTTTTTGACAAAAGGTAGCTCCTGTTTGCAGCTGAGTCGTTTTAATCAGCCTACTTCCTTCCCCTAGCTCGGAGTCCTCTTTCAAGCGTGGTGCAGGAAGCTTGAAACTAGTGTATAGAGTGAGGAGGGCATGTTTGCAGGTGAGGGGCTCGCAACAAAGACAGGAGATGGGTCTCCTACAGGAACACTGACCGTGAAATTAAATATATTAAAGATATTGAGAGCCAGGTTTCTTACCAGCAGAAAATGGATGAACAAACATGAAAAATGAGAAAATTAGAATAAACTCTGTGGTTCTGGATTGGAATTGGAGGTATCCATTTTCAACAGAGAGAGAGAGAAATATAAAAATATATAGATATAAATGTGCATGTATACCCATATGTATTTCTTAGCTATGTCCACTGAGAAGTCCTGGGAATTGAAACACCCCAAAAGCAAGAACCATACCTGCTGCCCAGATGCTGGCTTCTCAAAGTCATCCTCTACTTGAAGGAACCAGGACTCCTCAAAGAAATATCTTGAGTTTAAGGCTTGGTCAGGGAAATTATAAGGTGAGCCCACAACATTGTTTCCCCCAGAAGGCAAGAGAGTACTCAAAGAATGATAGGACCGTATCGAAAGCACGCAAACACCAGTTTGAAGAGGCTTCCAATGGCCAAACTGGGGACAATTTGAGCATCAAAATAAAGAATGATAGTAACGGATCATAATTCATTGAATGAAATAGGAAACCACGAGCCCATGGAGGCATAAAGCAATAAATAAATTAAAGTTTGTTCAGCGCTTGCTCACCTTTTCAGTTTACACTTCTAGTTCTGGTTCTTCTCCTTACACCTGCCTTTCTACCAACGGGACAGGCACGTGTACCCTAGCTTTCCTTACTCCCAAAATTCAGTTTGCCAATGGAGACCAAAGCTCTCTGTTCCCCTCGCGGTCCCGACATGACACAAGCAGGTCATTCCATTGATCCCCTTCCTTGTAGGGTCAGGATTCCTACTGCACAGGTATCCAGGCCTTACCACTTCAACCATCACCTTCCGTCGCCTCTCTAGTGATTGTTCCGCTAGCATTGCAGAATCAACTCAATCACTATCCCTTCTTCAAGCGCAAGTGAATTCCCTAGCTGCAGTTGTCCTCCCAAACCACAGAGGTCTGGATTTACTGACTGCTGAAAAACGAGGTCTCTGCTTATTCCTAAATAAAGAAGGCTGTTTTTATGTAAACCAGTTTAGCCTCCTATATGATGCCATCAACAGATTAAAGGACAGAGCCCAAAAGCTTGCTAATCAGGCAAATAATTATGTTGGACCCAGCTGGCCACTCTCTATCTGGGTATCATGGCTCCTTCCATTAGCAGTTTCCCTTATACCCGTTTCTCTTCTTCTCTTATTCGGACCTTGCCTATTCCAACGAATCGCTCAATTCCTACAAAATCGTATCCAAGCTGTAACCAATCAGTCAATACGATAAATGCTCTTTTTAACAACCCCACAATATCAACCTTTGCCCCTAAAGCTCTCTGCAGTCTAAATTCCTTCTCATTTTTAGGTTGCCACACTGCCCCCAGTCCCACTCAAAGAAGCCCTGAGAAACATCACCCCATCAGCCCTCTGTGCCGGCCTTCCTAATAGTCCACTGCCCTACACTCTTCATTTCTCTTTCCTTTGTATTACTAATATAAAAAGACGGAAATGTAAGCTCTTTTAGGCTGACCGACAGCACCACAGACCACGCCATGGTAACCTCTGTGACCTGCACGTACACTCCAGATGAGTTCCTGGAACTAGAAAGTCTGAAGTAACTGGAGAACCACAAAAGGGAATAATGGCCAACCCCTGTGGCACCTAATTAACTTGAGACATTCTTCTATTGTTCCTTATTCCCGCCTCAGCTGACAAGGCAATTGGACTTTGTAACCGACCCTGGCCAACCTCATGACTTCAGACCCCACAATCGGCTCCCAGCTTGCAAAAACCACCCTAAACTGTAACTTCTGTCACTTTCCACTGCCTACCCCACACCTATAAAACCAACTCCTATCCCACCACCCTCCGCTGACTCTTTTTTTGGACTCAGCCCACCCGCACCCTGGTGAATAAACAGCCGTGTTGCTCACACACACACACACACACAAGTTTGTTCAGGAATAGGATAGTTACATAGCTTCAACATTTTTCACACAAAATGTTCATTGATTACAAAAAGAAGTAACTTGAAACTGGCGATTAGTGAACATCATCTTAATAAAGCAACCCTTGGCCCGGCATGGTGGCTCATGCCTGTAATCTCAGCACTTTGGGAGGCCAAGGTGGGTAGATCACCTGAGGTCAGGAGTTCAAGACCAGCCTGGCCAACATGGCAAAACCCCATCTCTCCTAAAAATACAAAAATACACACCTTAGCTGGGTGTGGTGGTGCACATCTGTAATCCCAGCTACTCAGGAGGATGCGGCAAGAGAATCGCTTGAACCCAGGAGGCGGAGGTTTCAGTGAGCTGATATCACACCACTGCACTGGGTGAAAAGAGCGAAACTTTGTCTCAAAATAAATAAATAAAGTAACCCAAGTTGATATCATCAATAATAGAAAAAATTGAAATTTTACACTGCCTGGCATGAAGTACTGAGAACACAGTATCACTTCTGTGTTATTCTTTCCGAAGACCATAAACCAAGTCTATTCTGAGGAAACAGCAGATGGGTCTGAACTGAGTGACATTCTACAAAATAACCGGCCTATAATCTTCAAAAATGGCAAGGATACAACAGTCGAGGAAAGATGAGGAGCCATTTCAAATTGACGTTAGCCAAAGATGTGATACATGCAGCCTTGTGAACTGGGTCCTTTTGCTATAAAGAATATCATTGCAACAGTGGGCGAAACTTGGAATGGGATCTGACAGCAGTGATTCATCTAGGTTAATTTTCTTTTTCCTTTCTTTTTTTTTTTTAAGAGATGGGATTTCACTCTGTCACTCATGCTGAAGTGCAGTGGTGCAATCACAGCTCACTGCAGCCTCAACCTCCCTGGCTCTAGTGATCCTCCTGCCTCAGCCCCCTGAGTAACTGGGACTTGTATTGTAAATACTATATCCGTAGTCCATATAAGCATATGGAAGAATGTCTTTGTAGGAAATAAACACTGAAGTTTTTGGGATAACAGGGAATCAGATTAGCAATCTGTTCTCAAAGGGTTAAGGAAAAATAATTACTTCTACCATACTTGCAGATTTTTAGTGTGACTGTAATCCATTCAAAAATACTCAGGCCGGGCGTGGTGGCTCAAGCCTGTAATCCTAGCACTTTGGGAGGCCGAGGAGGGTGGATCACGAGGTCAAGAGATCGAGACCATCCTGGTCAACATGGTGAAACCCCGTCTCTACTAAAAATACAAAAAATTTGCTGGGCATGGTGGCGCGTGCCTGTAATCCCAGCTACTCAGGAGACTGAGGCAGGAGAATTGCCTGAACCCAGGAGGCGGAGGTTGCGGTGAGCCGAGATCGCGCCATTGCACTCCAGCCTGGGTAACAAGAGCGAAACTCCGTCTCAAAAAAAAAAAAAAAAAAAAAAAAATACTTAATGTAAAAGTATACTCATAAACAGGCCATGGTTTGACGACTTTTGGGCAGGCTGTCCTTCCACCCCAGCTTGCAGGCCATTTCAGGGGCTATGGCGATGGAGACCAAGAGTTTGTTACCAGTCGCAGGCAGGAAAAAGGAACTGATTTTGTGCAGGCAGCAGTAGCTGCCTAAGTGCAGCTCAAGGTTTCCTGCCTGGCCACGTTTCTGGTTTAACTTCACTGACAAATCATCTTCACTGTTCTCAAAATACTTGCCCCATGTGTAACAGAGTCACCAAATCAGAGACCTGGGTCTGGGTCTAAAATCTCTCACATTCTTTAGACTACAGCTCTCTGTCTGTCCCTGAAGATTCCTAAACCAAACAGGCACCCGGGGCTCCTCAGGAATAGATTTGCTTGCTATTATATTATGGGGAATGTAGCTGACTTTTGCTAGATTTCCTGCCTTCTCTCAGCAAGTGACTAAACTGGTTACAGCTAATTCTGCTGGGAGGTAACCAGCTGTTTTTCCACAATTCTGCAGCCATTTCCATGAATTAATTTGAGAGTACTGTAGACCCTAGAAGCAGCATAAGGCTCTGGTGCCTGATAGCTGTAGTAGAATTTAGCATCCTCAGCAATGGACTGAATATAAAGAAACATAAAATCTATTAACAACTGCTCTTGAAAATGCCTATGCAAGGCCGGGCGCGGTGACTCGCGCCTGTAATCCCAGCACTTTGGGAGGCTGAGACGGGTGGATCACGAGGTCGAGAGATCGAGACCATCCTGGTCAACATGGTGAAACCCCGTCTCTACTAAAAATACAAAAAACTAGCTGGGCATGGTGGTGCGTGCCTGTAATCCCAGCTACTCAGGAGGCTGAGGCAGGAGAATTGCCTGAGCCCAGGAGGCGGAGGTTGCGGTGAGCCGAGATCGCGCCATTGCACTCCAGCCTGGGTAACAAGAGCCAAACTCCATCTCAAAAAAAAAAAAAAAAAAGAAAGAAAGAAAATACCTATGCAGTCTTGGGTGAGATAAAGAATCTCTCTATTCTTGTGAGTGATATAATGACAGCACCACTAACCCATACCTATTGTCAAGGTGTGTGTGAGGGTAAACAGAGTGTAATTGGAAAGTCTTCAGTTCTATATTAAGAGAACATAGCATAGCACATTGCCATATTTATTCAGTGTCTAATAGCAGGAAGCAACTTAAAAGCCTAGTCCTGTTAAATAAAATAAAATTACTATTACTAACAACTACATGTAGATGATAATTTGTGTTCACTCACTTATTTATATACTCAGCATCCATATACTCAGCACCCATATACTCAGCATCCATATACTCAGCACCCATATACTCAGCATACATATACTCAGCACCCATATACTCAGCACCCATATACTCAGCACACATATACTCAGCACACATATACTCAGCACCCATATACTCAGCACACATATACTCCGCACCCATTCACTGAGCACATACACTGTACTGGTCACTGTATAGGCACAAAGGATGTAACTGTGAACAGGGCAGTACAGTCCTTGCCCTCATGGTGCATAGAGCCAAATGGGGAACTATGCAACTAGCCACTTCTTGCAAGTTTGAGAAGTAATACAGAGAAATACTTAACTTTCAATGAAAATGACCATTATTATTAGGCAAGTAAAAAAAAATAAAAAACCACAGGTCTGGAGTCAAAAAAGGATGTGCGACCCTGATCTCCTGCTTACTGCTATGCCAGCCTCAAAAAGTTACTTAAATTCCAGTCACCTGGGCAAGAGGGCCACCAACTAGGAACAGCTCCAGTCCGCAGCTCTCAGCGAGATCAGTGCAGAAGGTGGGTCGTGTCTGCATTTCCAACTGAGGCACCCAGGTCATCTCACTGGGACTGGTAAGACAGTGGGTGCAGCCCACTGAGGGCAAGCAGAAGAAGGATGGGGCGCTGCCTCACCCAGGAAGTGCAAGGGGTCAGGGAACTCCCTTCCCTAGCCAAGAGAAACCCTGAGGGACTGTGCCATGAGGAACAGTGCATTCTGGCCCAGATACTATGCTCTTCCCATGGTCTTCGCAACCCGCACACAAGGGGACTCTATCGGGTCCCTATACTACAACGGCCCTGGGTTTCAAGCACAAAACTGGGCAGCCATTTGGGCAAACACTGAGCCAGATGCAGACGTTTTTTTCACCCCAGTGGCACCTGGAATGCCAGCAATACAAGAAAGGAGTCTGAAGCCAGGGAGCCAAGCGGTGTAGCTCAGCAGATCTCACCCCCACAGAGCCCAGCAAGCTAAGATCCATGGGCTTGAAATTCTCACTGCCAGCACAGCGGTCTGAAGCCCAACTGGGGTGCTCAGGCTTGGTGAAGGGAGGGGCCTCTACCATCACTGAGGCTTGAGTAGGCAGTTTTCCCCTCACAGTGTAAACAGAGCTGCTAGGAAGCTCAAACTGGGTGGAGCCCATCGCAGCTCAGCAAAGCTAACTGCGTCTCTAGAGTCTTCCTCTCTGGGCAACTCTGAGAGAAAGGCAGCAGCCCCAGGTCAGGGGCTGATAGTTAAAATTCCCATCTCCCAGGAACGGAGCACCTGGAGGAAGGGGTAGACGTGGGTGCAGCTTCAGCAGACTTAAATGTTCCTGCCTGCTGGCTCTGAAGAGAACAGCGGCTCTCCCAGCACAGCACTCAAACTCTGATAAGGGACAGACTGCCTCCTCAAGTGGGTCCTTGACATCCATGCCTCCTGACTGGGAGACACCTCCCAGAAGGTCCAACACACACCTCATACAGGAGAGCTTTGGCTGGCATGTGGCAGGTGCCCTCTGGGACGAAGCTTCCAGAGGAAGAACTAGGCAGCAATCTTCGCTGTTCAGCAGCCTCCACTGGTGACACCCAGGCAAACAGGGTCTGGAGTGGACCTCCAGCAAACTGCAGCAGCCCTGCAGCTGAGGGACCTGACTGGTAGAAAAACTAACAAACAGAAAGAAAGAGCATCAACATCAGCAAAAGGGATGTCCACATAGAACCCCCATCCGAAGGTCACCATCAAAGACCGAAGGTAGATAAATCCATCTAGATGAAGAAAAACCAGTGCAAAAAGGCTGAAAATTCCAAAAAACCAGAAGGAGTTCCCTTCCCTTTTGATTTCTAGCTCATTAACTTTACTGAGGTCATGAGGAGCGTTTCCTTACATGCAATAGTAAGATGAAGGTACCTTGACTCTAGCCTTCCCAGGCTCCTATACAGTGATCAGATGTCCATGGCTTCTGGTCCCTGCAGACTATCCCAGCCCCTGTCAAATCCCTGGAGTCCCAGCAAGGCAGCTATGCTGCTTTAAGTCCACCATGCAGCGCTATTTGGGAAGCATGAGGCCGCTTTTCTCCACTCTGGCCCTGCACACATCTCCCCTGCACAGAACCTGGGCTCTCAGACCTCACAATTATTTTCAATTCAACAAATGCTTCACTATTTACTGTGTTCCAGGAACTGTGCTAGGGCCGAAAGAGGGCGAAACGTTGACTAAGGCATAATTCTACTGAGGGAATGTGTTCTCTTTCCGGGTCCATGAGGGGTTGTAGCTTTAAGGGCAAGAATTTCCCAGCACCATGCCCCCCCCCACCCCGGCCGCCACCCATCTCTCTCCATCCGGGACATTCAACAGTTTATGTTTGAATTTCGCAGGTGTGGGAAGAAACAAAGTCAATGACTCCAGCGGAAGTTCTCAGGAACTCCTTTCAGTGGCCCAGGGTCTTGGAGAAGGCGGGGGTATCTCCCAGGATAAAAGTCCGTGCTCCCTCACCTGCGCCTGGGAGCTCCCTCTGGAATTTTCCCGTCTGGAATCTCCTTCTACACTCTTTGTGGAAGCCTTTCTCTTCTCCTTTCCTTCTCTTTTCTCTACCTAAATAAAATCACCTTTCTGCAACACTGTTTTGGATCCGACATTCACTTTACAAGCATACGGCCCACCTGCAGTGGCCCCACCACTTATTCCTTAAGAGGTTGAGGCCAAGAACCCACAACGATCACCAACATCCAAGAAAAAATACTCAGTTACACTATCTTCAAGAAACTCAAGCCTGCTGACAGTAGAGGAGTAACATTTATACAAATAATCTCCCACAGAGCAGAATGGGAGAGCAGCCAGTAAAGAGATAAGCCCCTGGGAACTCCGCAGTGGGAGATCAACTCCGCATCTGGTCAGAAAAGCCTCTGCGGGAATAGTGGTATTTCAGTTGTGCTTATGGATGCATATAAACAGCTGCGCAGGTGAAGACGACTAAACGGAGGAAGGAATCGCCTAAGTAAAGACATACAGGTAGAAAAGAATCGGAGGTATTCAAGTCACAGCCAGCACACAATTTGGGCCAGAGCCTCGGTATAAACAACGGAGTAGCAGACAAGAAGCCTAATACAGGAGGCAACTTCTGAACCATCTCCCAGTGATTGCCTCCTGACATTCACACCCTATTAGCATGCTCACCTCCCAATTCAATTAAGTTCTAGAAGACTAGACTGATTTCCGTCTTGGTCTCTCTCTCTCTCCTCTCATTCACTTTGATGGAGCCAGCTGCCACGTTATGCTCTACCCTACAGAGATGCCCAATTGGCAAGAGACTGAGGGCAGCCTCCAAAGAAAGCCAGTGAGAAACTGGGGCGCCTCATCCAATGACCCACAGGGAGCTGAATCCCGCCAGCAACCACTGGCTGATCTTGGAAACAGATCCCACCCCAATCAAACCTTGCATTGACTGTGGCCCTAGCTAACATCCTGATTACACTCTTTTGAGAACCCTGAGCTGGAGGACCCAGTCAAGCCATACCCAGATTCCTATCATGCAAAAACTATTCGAGAGTAAATGTGTACTGTTTTAAACCACTAAATTTTGATTATGTCACAATAGACAATGAATATACATGGAAAGGATTAGAGACAAATTTTGGAAAACACTCAGTACCAGACTGACGTTATTTGATCCATGAGAGATATATCTTGCCTGGACCTGAAGGTAATTGTGAGATATTAAAGATTGTGTGCAATGATGTGAGTGGAGACAGATTTTTTGTACACTCATCTGGCAGAGGAGTTGGAGCAGAAGACAGCGAGAGATTCCCAAGAAATTAAACAACACTCTTGAGAAGCTCACGATTCCCTGATGAGAGGCAAAGAAGTCTTGAACAGTAGTTACAATGGAGAGAAGAGCGAAGATGGGAGAGGTATCAGTTAGAGTCACTTGGTCTTGGCTGTACACGGAACATCAGGGAGAAGAAGAGAAAATCAAGAGAAGGTTCCAGAGAATCAGGAAGAGGAAGCTGGAAATAGGGAAACATCATTGACAGAGTGAAGATCGCCGAACTAAGGGCAGGTTTTGAGGGAAAGATGCTGAGCTCAGGTTAGCACCTGTTGAATTTAAAGTGCCAATGAAACATCTAGATAAATTCAATACTCAAGACTGAAGCTTAAGCCAGAAGTTTGGGAGTCACTTACATAAACCCAGAATCTGAACCTAATAAGGACCAGGGTTACAAGTCAGGGCTCAAGGGACCCCACAACTGCCTTAACACACAGCATGAAAAGGTGAGGCCGCAGCTCAGGGACGGCAGTGCCCCACTTTTCATCTTGAAATCACGGAGAACACGACTCAGGGAATCACTGGCTTGGTGCCAGTGATGCCATGGAAGGACACAGGGCTCTGCCCATCGTTCAGTTAGGTCCTGACGAACGTATATATATTTTCTTGCGTATACTAAATACTGCCCCAGGGAGTGATGTGAAGCCTTCAGGTCTCATTCCGGATGACTTTTCATATTCATGTTAAAAAAAAAAAAAAAGATGTTCTCTCATAATCTCCTATAAACATAAAGTAAAATCACAGTTGCCAGGGACTTAGGGGAAGGGAAAAAAAATAGTTGATTAGTAGGTATAGAGTTTCTACTACCGCGAAGTCTGTCAAATCCACACTACATTTCTTTTCATTCTGTGGCGGTCCCCTGAATCCAGGCCACTGGGCCACTTGGATTATTACATAATCTAACCATTCTCCCTGCCTCCCCCACTAGTCACCCTATAACTACCCCAGATTGATTATTCTAAAAATCACTTAGCATATCACAGCTCCACCTGTAAGACTCAACACCAAGGGAATCAAGGGCAAGCTCTTGAGCCTGGCGTCCTGAAGCAGGCTTCCCCACTGGTCCACCCCTTCCACTGCCTCCCAGTTCCCTCTCCGCTCTGTCCGGGAAGCCTGCCATTGCCACCCCCAGGGCTGCCCTCTCCTTCTGTTTACCCAAGCATGGGTTACCTTCCAAGCACAGTGCAGTCCAGCCCCTTCTCTATGAGAGCCTCAGCGCTCTATAGCCACGCCCTCCTCCATAAGTCTGTAACTTTTTTCTCTACCATTTATTTAACCTTTATTATTTTTATTCACGTAGCCTTTATTATTAACACCAAAGGACTATGTAAGCTATCTATTGATCACTTATGTGCCGGATTTTTTACATATTTATATACTTTAGTTATTCATTCTTAGTCATTAACCCTTACTAAATTCCCATGCAATAGGTATTATAATCCTCATTTTTAAAATGAAGAAACTGAGGTTCAGAGAGGTTATACTACTTCCCCCGACTCATACCAGCCAAGAAGCAGTGGAGGTGGATCAAATTCAGGTCTGTGAAATTCCAGAGCCTCTATTCTTTTTATATTATGTGACTTCTCATTCACACCATCATTATTCATTCAACAAATAGTCGTGGTATACCTATTACGTCATGTGTTGTAATACGTGTTATAACAGAGTTAAAGATGAACTAGAGACCACGCACAGTGGCTCACACCTGTAATCCCAGCACTTTAGGGGGCCAAGATGGGCCGATCACCTGAGGTCAGGAGATCGAGAGCTGCCTAGCCGAAATGGTAAAATCCCATCTCTACTAAAAGTACAAAAATTAGCTGGGCATGGTGGCAGGCACCTGTCACCTGTAGTCCCAGCTACTCCGGAGGCTGAGGCAGGAGAATCACTTGAGCTCAGAAGGTAGTTTGCAGTCAGCCAAGATCGCGCCACTGCGCTCCAGCCTGGGTGACAGAGCGAGACTCTATATCAAGAAATATATATATATATATATATATATATATATATATATATATATATGAATTAACACAAATTCGGGTGACAAAGAGCTTTGAGATATGTTTCTTTATGTTGCCATTTCTCTTTTTGTGTACTTTCTGTCTTTCTGTGCCTGGTATAACTATGTCTGAACATAATTGATCTTTCCCATCAGGCTGTAAGTGTCTAAGGTCAAATAATGGGAGGTTTTGTTAGTATTTAACACAGTATCGGTCACATAGTAGTCTGGAAAACCACACACGCTCTGTTTCTCCACAGTCTTGCACACTTCCGGCCCAAGACACGTGAGTTTTTTCTACAATTCTCCAACTCTCTGAACACCAACTGGATGCCCTACAATCTAATTCTATTCCAACACTGTCTTCCTGGAGTTAGTGTCAAATCCTACAAGTTGCCAGGCGCGGTGGCTCAAGCCTGTGTAATCCCAGCACTTTGGGAGGCTGAGGCGGGTGGATCACGAGGTCAAGAGATCGAGACCATCCTGGTCAACATGGTGAAACCCCGTCTCTACTAAAAATACAAAAAACTAGCTGGGCATGGTGGCACGTGCCTGTAATCCCAGCTACTCAGGAGGCTGAGGCAGGAGAACTGCCTGAACCCAGGAGGCGGAGGTTGCGGTGAGCCGAGATTGCGCCGTTGCACTCCAGCCTGGGTAACAAGAGCGAAACTCCGTCTCAAAATAAAGAAAGAAAGAAAGAAAGAAAAGAAAAGAAAAAGAAATCCTACAAGTTAAAGGCTCAGTCCTACAAGACTCTCTCCCCACTTCAGATGCCAATTGCAAGTCTGCGCCTCCGATACTTCTCACCAACCGGCTGTAAATCAGAGGTTCCCACGATCTTCTTTAATAATTTGCTGGAATGCCTCACCGAATTTAGGGCAACACTTCCCTTTTGTTTACTGGTTTGTTATGAAGGATGTAACTCAGGAACAATCAGATGGCTGGTCCTCTCAGAGGGCACCACCTTCCCGGCACCTTCGGGAGTTCAGCAGCCTGGAAGTTCATCACATCTTGTTCTTGAAGAGTTTTTTCGGAGCTTAATCTCCAGTCCCCTCCCCTTTGCCAATAAGTCGGTGGGTGGGACTGAAAGTGTCAACCTTCTCACCGGTTTGTCTTTCTGATTAGCAGCCCCATCCTGACGCGATCTAGAGGTCTCTAACCCGAAATCACACCATTAGCATAAACTCTGGTGTGATTGAAAGGGGCCATATGCATAACAAAGGACATTCCTCTAACTCTGGAACTTCCAAGGGATTTAGGAGCTCTGTGCCAGGAATGAGGGGGGAAAACCAAATGTATTTCTTCTGGTACCACAGGTACTCAAGAAGTATTTGCTAAACAAGTGAATAAACGAGTGAATGAAAGAAAGAATATTAAAAAGGGATGAGGATATAAAAAGAGAGGAAGGTCAGAAAGAGCACAAAGCCTTCCATTTCCATGTCCCAAGATTCCCAAGGTAACAGTGCAGAAATATAGCAGTTTGAGAACAGGAAAAACATTAGTGCTAGTGTTACTGCTTCGCTGATGGCTGGGAGTCAAATCGTTCCCTTGTTGGAGATCTGGCCCACGGGCTGACTGATAGTCCCTGTACAATGTCCCTACTTCCACACCAGGAAGAGAGGACTTCAGGTCCAGCGTTCCCAAGTTCAATAGCCTTTTCTTTTTCGCCTTAAAAAAAAAAATTGCTACAGCATGAGATGCTTCCGTTTCTCCATTGGCATCTTTGCACTGTGCCCGGAGAAACAATCGTATCACGTTCCGGAAGGTCAGGGCCTGCAATGGCAGGGAAACAGGAACCATCCCACAGAAATCCTCCCCACCCGGGGGAAAACAGCTAGGGGCTGGGAGAAAAATGCTGTGTGAAAAGGAAAGCCAGACTTCACCAGAGGCTCCAGGGGAAGGGTCTGGCGCTTCCAGCATCCAGCACCACCTTCAACCTCAAAGTCCAGGAACAGCACGTTATTTTTAAACATATATGCTTTTCCTTCCATATACCCATTTTCTTACATGCATGTGCACACACACACACACACACACACACACACATTCCTGGGTGAAACTGGACCAGGAGGCTTTGTGCTGCCAAACATATTCCAACTCCTTAGCCCAGTGGCCAGGCCCTCACCAGAAGAGTGTCCATCTCCCTCTGGAATACTACCCCAAATCCAGCCTGACTTCCTGACCGCTGTCCCCAAACATACGTCAAACCCAGTCTCACTCCATTCTTCTCTTCCCCTTCCACACACCCGCTTCTCTCCTCATTGATTCACAAGATCTTTGCCAACATTTGGTGTTGTCTTGTTAATTTCACCCATTCTGCTGAGTATACAGTGCAATTTTATTGCAGTTTTAATCTGTTTTTCTAGTGACTGGTGAGGTTGAGTACTTTTTATGTGCTTATTAACTATGTATCTTCTTTTGTGAAGTCTCTATTCAGATCTTTTGCCCATTATATTTGTTGCATTATCTTTTTATGATTGACGTATATGAGTTCTTTACATATGTGAAAGAAATTCTTTGCCAGATCTGTGTTTTGCCAATATTTTTTCCGAGACTGTGACTGGCTTTTTCATTTTAATGGTGACATCTTTTGATGAGCAGAAGTGTTGAACTTTGATAAATCTAGTTTATCAACTTTTTTTCTTTTTGGTCGGTGTGTTTTTTTCTGTGCCCTCTTTAAAAAATATTTTCCACCCCAAGATCACACACACACAAAAATTCTCTTAAGGTTTCTTCTAGAAGTTTTATAGCTTAAAATTTTATGTTTAGGTCTATAAGCCATGTCAAATTAATTTTGTGCGGTAATATAGGGTAAGGGTAAGAGTAAAGTTTCATTTTTTTCATACATTTATTCAGGTGTTTCAGCACCATATGGGGAAAAATTTTCCTTTCCCCTACTTATTTGAGTTGTTGATTTGTCAAAAATCAACTGATTATATATGTCTGTCTCTTTCTGGACTCTATATTCTGTTCCGTTGTTCTATATTTTTCTGTGTTTACATCAATACTACATTGTATTAATTACTATAGTTTTAAAGTATGTCTTTAATAGATCGTGAAAATTCTCCAAATTTGTCCCTTTTCAAAATTGTTTCGGCTGTGAAAGTCCTTTCCATGTCCACGTAAATTTTAGAATCAAAATGTCAATTTATATTTTTTAAATCTTCTAGGATTCCAGTTGGGATTGCATTGAATCTACAGATCAATTTGGAGATAATGGGCATCTTAGCAATACTAGCTCTTCCAATCCATGAACGTGATATATCTCACCATTTGTTTTTTTGTTTGTTTGTTTGTTTTTTGTTTTTTTGTTTTTTGTTTTTTGAGACGGAGTTTCGCTCTTGTTACCCAGGCTGGAGTGCAATGGCGCGATCTCGGCTCACCGCAACCTCCGCCTCCTGGGTTCAGGCAATTCTCCTGCCTCAGCCTCCTGAGTAGCTCGGATTACAGGCACGTGCCACCATGCCCAGCTAATTTTTGTATTTTTTTAGTTGAGACAGGGTTTCACCATGTTGATCAGGATGGTCTCGATCTCTTGACCTCATGATCCACCCGCCTCAGCCTCCCAAGGTGCTGGGATTACAGGCGTGAGCCACCACGCCCGGCCCCTTTTTTTATTTTTTAATTATCTCCTTTATATTGCTCAATTCTGCGTGCCAATATTTTGTTAAGGATTTTGTATCTATATCCTCGAAAGATAATGGTCTTTATTTTATTTTATTGTGAAGTCTTTTTTCTGGTTTTGTTTCATTCAATTAACAATATTTTTCAATTTTTCTTGTGATTTCTTCTTTGAGACATGGATTACTTATAAATGTTTAATTTCTAAATAATTGAAGATACATACTTCATTATTATTGATTTCTAATTTAATTGATTTCTAATTTAACCTTATTGTAGCTAGAGAATACATTATGTATAATATTAACTTTTTAAAGTATTAAGAGTTATTTTATGACTCAGCATCTGATTCATTTTGGTGACTGTTTCCTAGGCACTTAAAAAGAATGTTTATTCTACTGTATAGATTGTCCTATAAATGTCAATTAGGTCAAGTTGTTGATTGTGTTGCTCAAGGCTTTTTATTCTCTCTGATTTTTTTACTTACTTTCTCTATAAATTACTTAAAGAAGATTATGTTGTTAAAATCTTTCACTACAATTAGATATTTGTTTGGTTTTCTTCTTCTTAGTTACGACACGTTTTGCTTGTTATTAGACACATTTATATTTAGGGTTGTTATATCATCCTGATATATTGACCCTTTTATCATGTGAAATGTCCCTCTTTATCTCTGGAAATACTCCTTGACTTAAAGCCGTCTGATGTTAATGCAGCTACAGCAGTTGTTTATACCTACAATTTAATTGCATATCTTTTTTCATCCTTTGTCTACGGACCTATATGTGCATTATTTGCATTTCAACTGTGTCTCCTCTGGTACCATGGACTGGACTCGACCTTTTTCACCCTGCTTGAAAATCTCTCTATCCGTAAAATAAAGTGTTTAGTCCGTATTCATTTAATGTAATTATTTGAGTTGATTAGATTTAAGTCTTTTCTCTGATTTGGGGGGGATTTGAAATGATTATATTGATTTGAAAAATGATTTGGGAAGTATTCTCAGTATTCTCTCCTCCTCTATTTTCAGAAAGAGTTTCTTTGTTGATAATCATATATGAAAAGATTATTTTTATGTATTTATTTTTTTAAGACAGGGTTTCGCCATGTTGGTCAGGCTGGTCTTGAACTCCTGAGCTCAGGTGATCCACCCACCTTGGCCTCCAAAGTAAAAGATTATCTTTTTACCAATTCTACAGGAAACCACTGACATGGTTAGACTTATAACACTCTTCAAAATATCCTGGAAGACACATTCTCTAATAGAAGGTGGGAGTGGAAACTTCTCAGAAGTTAGATATTGAAGTACTGCTTTATCCCTCTCAAAGCTCACTCTAATCCAGGCTGTGTTCTGTTATGGCACTTAATTGTATGCTGACTTATAATATAGTTAGTATCGTATGCTTCCCACTGACTTTACTCAAGTGCAAATCCTGATGAAGCAGCCTTTGGAGATGAATAGAGCTGGATTTAAGCCTAGACTCTAACACTTGCTCTATTCAGAATTAGGCAAGTTGCTGAATTTATCTGAATCTCAGTTTCTTCATATTAAAACTGAGTTAATAATAGTTACCTTTAGAGGGTAATTCTTAGGATTTATTTAAAGAGATGATGTGTATAAAAAACACCTGACAGGTGATAAGCACTCAGTCCAGGTTACTTAGCCTCTAAAGAACAGGAGCCATGTTCATGTCATCTTTGTATCCCTCCAAGTGCCTAAATTACAATTTTGAACTTGCAAGATATTCTGTCACCGTTTGATGAATGAGGAAGATGCTCTGGACTTGGAGTCAAAAGATCTGGGTATAAAATCAGACTCGGCCACGCCCTGGCCACATAGCCATGGGCCAGACGTTTCCCCTTGGTGGACTTCAGCCTCCTTACTTGAAAGATCGAGTTGGTTACACTTACCTCGCTTGTTGTAAAGATGCAGGTAAGCAACACTGAGCCAAGCACAGCAGTTCTCAACCCTAATTATACATGAGAGTTAGAACCTGAGGACTTTTGAAAAATACAAATCCTAAGCTCTACTCAGAATATGTTTAAAACTCTCTAGGGGGTTGGAGTTTGAACAGTTTTTAAAATTCCACAGAAGTTTCTGGTGGACAAAGAAGGTTGGGAACCACCAGTCTAGCATAGAACCCAACACACAATAAGCACCCAATAAGAATTCTTCCTTTCCGGTATGAGTGGGTGAAAATGATGATGATGGAAGCAACTTCCTAGGGGAAAGACTCCTTATTCCAAAATCATTCCACAAATATTCTATCACTTAGAAATTAATTTTAAGAATTATTTTTAAAATAGAAATACTGCTGGGATGTTATAGTTATAAATATTTGCAACGTAAGCTAGAAGAACTCTAAAAGAGTACCCGGTCCAAACTTCTCATTTTGTAGATAAGGAAATTGAGACCCAGAGAATGATTTTTCCTATGTTACCTGGCAGCAGGAACACAAGCCTGGAAACCTCCAGGCTGCTATTGTGGCATGAGGTCGTGGCATCTTCCTCAAGTTACTAAGTATCAGAAAGTAATTGCAAGGCAAGATTCAGTCATTTAACACATGCACAAACTATGTGCAAGATACTATGATAAAGTCTGTGTTGGCAAGGATAAATGAAGAAAGGAATCTACCCTGATGAACAGGTTATAGAATTCCTAAGAAGAAGATATAAAAGGGAAGTGGTAGGATTCCAACTTTCCTCGCACTGTTGCCTTGAGCCTGGGGGGACAGACTGCTCACTGTGTCATGAACAACATACTCCTGCTGCCCTAGGTACTCAACCTGAAGTAGGTTCTTATTGCTGTCATTGTCACTTATTATTCTTAACATGAGCATTATAAACCAAGTACAGTACAACCTTTTACAAACTGACTACATCAGAGGTATCTGGAAAATTTGTTTGACGCTTCAGACTTTCAGCTGTGGCAGACCCATGTGTACAGACCAATTCTCCTACCAAGGACAGCTAGAAAATCTGAATTATCTATTTGAAAGAAAAATATTAATTCCAGAGTTCCAACAGCTACCAAGCCAGCAAGGGCTAGAGGACAAAGATTTTTGATGAGGAAGAAGTGAGTGCAACATTCATCTTTGCTCTCCTAGAGACATTTGTTGATTTTTTTTTTTTTTTTTTTTTTTTTGGCAAATCTTGCTCTGTCACCCAGCCTGGAGTGCAATGATGTGATCTCTCGGCTCACTGCAGCCTCCACCTCCTGGGTTCAAGTGATTCTCCTACCTCTGCCTCCTGAGTAGCTAGGATTACAGGCATGTGCCACCACACCTGGCTAATTTTTGTATTTTTAGTAGAGATGACATGTTGGTCAGGCTGGTCTCAAACTCCTAACCTCATGATCTGCCCGCCCGGGCCTCCAAAAGTGCTGGGATTACAGGCGTGAGCCACTTTGCCCGGCCGACATTTGTTGATTCTTAAGTGGTATCTATGAGTCTGGGAAGCTGAGCAGAGCTGTTGACAGCCTCAGACACTAGAGAAGCAATAATTGGTGTCAGAGTCCACCGAGGAGAAGAAACTGGCTAGGCTTTCAGTTAGAACCTATGAAAGGCTACACTTAGGAGTAAACATGGACTAGAAACAGACTAGCTCTCAAAAAGAATAAATCTCAGCTCCCAATAAACTCAATTATTGATTGGATGTAGATGATTTGCTAGCATCGATTATCTAAACCTCGATCACAACCACAGCTACCTCCAGTTTCACCCAAATGCACACCTTCTTGTAGGCTAGAATTAGGCAGAGTTTTGACTATGAAGTTCAGGGGAATCCGGTGTGCAGCTATCCCATGCAGTTCCTTTGGGGTTTTTTTTGTTGTTGTTGTTTTTGGTTTTTTTGGTTTTTTTTGAGACGGAGTTTCGCTCTTGTTACCCAGGCTGGAGTGCAATGGTGCGATCTCGGCTCACCGCAACCTCCGCCTCCTGGGTTCAGGCAATTCTCCTGCCTCAGCCTCCTGAGTAGCTGGGATTACAGGCACACACCACCATGCCCAGCTAATTTTTTGTATTTTTAGTAGAGACAGGGTTTCACCATGTTGACCAGGATGGTCTCGATCTCTTGACCTTGTGATCCACCCGCCTCGGCCTCCCAAAGTGCTGGGATTACAGGCTTGAGCCACCGCGCCCGGCCAGTTCCTTTGGTTTTTAAAATCTAGACTTGCTAGTATGTCATTAGCATGTTATTAGCTAGCCTATACTCTAGATACCCAGGATTTAGTGGTGCCAAATGTTGATTCCTTGTAGTGGTTTATTTATGCATTTTGTCGTCTGACTCTTGAAGAAGTTCAAGTCATTGCTTGGTAATGCTAAGTGAGACAAATTGTATGTATTCATTCATTCAACAAATATTTTTTGAGTATCGAATACAGTAAAACTCCTGCAGTAACAATGCGTTAGAATATCAGACCCTGATACTGGCTTCCTTCTTCCACTCAGCCCCCATTCTCAATTAGAATAAATTTCTTCTTATTTGAGGAAAAAAAGAAAATGTGGAAAGAAGAAGAGGTCAGGATGGAAACAAATAGAGGAAATGGTGGTAAATTTGTCTTTGGAAGCAGGGAAGTGGAGGCGAAGTTCCAGCAGCCCTGATGTTTTTCTGGACCTATCTACTTGAATTGGGCCAAGTGCATACTACTAACCGGGAGATGTCTGGAATCATTGCTCTGTCCCTGGAAATCCCAACAACATGACCTAGAAGCATCCCCATCAATATTTCAGCTAGAGCAGGGAACTCCTATCAGGAGCTGCCATAACAGAACCAGGTGGTAATGAATTTAGATGGGAGTTTCCTGCTGGCTAGTTGTGCCGGCCAGCCCCAGTTATTTCATTAACCTAATTAATTTGACCCCTCTCTTTTTGTTTGTTTGTTTGAGACAGAGTCTCACTCTGTTGCCAGGCACCAGGCTGGAGTGCAGTGGTGTGATCTCGGCTCACTGCAACCTTTGCCTCCTGGGTTCAAGCAATTCTCCTTCCTCAGTCTCCCAAGTAGGTGGGACTACAGGAGCGTGCCACCATGCCCAGCTAATTTTTGTATTTTTTAGTAGAGACAGGGTTTCACCATGTTGGCCAGGGTGGTCTCGATCTGCTGACCTCGTGATCCACCTGCCTTGGCCTCCCAAAGTGCCAGGATTACAGGCGTGAGCCACTGTGCCCGGCCAACCCCTCATTCTTTATTATAAATTTTTTGATACTATGCAATCAAAGATCATCAAATGTTTATTAATATTAATTTTAATTAATATGCCATCAAGAAACTTGCTTTTTATTGGAGAAGCCAGCCAGGTTAACTAATAATAATCATGCAATTTGATAAAGTCCATCATAGACGGACCAGATGGCACCATCCCAACCAAATGAGGATCATTAACTGTTGGCCTTTTGATCATCTTCATTGTAAACACCTTTAGGTGTTGAATAGCTTGTCAAGAATGATGGGTTTTATATCTCTGTTGGAGCAATAGATGAATGTGTTAAAACAAATACTACAAACACATCAACCACTATCCCCTACTGCAGTACAATTTCCTTTCATTGATTCTTTTTTTTTTTTTTTTTTTTTTTTTTTTTTTTGAGATGGAGTCTTGCTCTATCTCCAGGCTGGAGTGCAATGGCGCAATCTCGGCTCACTGCAACCTCCGCCTCCTGAGTTCAAGCGATTCTTCTGCCTCAGCCTCCCGAGTAGCTGGGACCATAGGCATGTGCCACCATGCCCGGCTATTTTTTGTATTTTTAGTAGAGACAGGGTTTCAACATGTTGTCCAGGATGGTCTCGATCTCTTGACCTCGTGATCCGCCCGCCTCGGCCTCCCAAAGTGCTGGGATTACAGGCGTGAGCCACCGCGCCTGGACTTCTTTCCTTGATTCTATTCAGTGTTACTTTTATTGTGATTATTATTTCGATCATTCTTGAGTTAAAGCTAGAGCCACATAAAGTCGATTCGTAAACTAAACTAATTGATTCTTCAGCAGGTATAAACATGAACTCCATTCGACCATGCCAAAGGAAAAAAGATCAGTTAGTTTAGGGACATTATGAAAATCATTGAACTTAAAACTAACATGGTGTGGGGCGGGGGAGAACAATCCCTTTGAGATCAGTACTTTTTCAATTTCCAAGAATGGAAGAAATGATAACAAGAAAAATCACACAGTTGGAAACTTAGCGTTGCATAAGGCAGCTAGAGAGGACCCAGAGGAGAAGTCTATCCAAGATTGATCTCTGTGATGGTTAATTTTATATGTCAACTTGATGGTGCAAAGGGATGCCCATTTAACTGATGAAACATTATTTTCAGGTGTATCTATTAGACTGTTGTTAGGGAAAAATCAGCATTTAAATCAATACACTGAGTAAAGAAGATTCATTTTCCCCAGTATAGGGGAATTCTTCTAATCCATTAAGGGCCCAAATAGAAGGAAAAGTGGGAGAAAGGGTAAATTCTCTCTCTCTTCTTTTTTTTTTTTTTTGAGATGGAGTTTCGCTCTTGTTACCCAGGCTGGAGTGCAATGGCGCAATCTCGGCTCACCGCAACCTCCGCCTCCTGGGTTCAGGCAATTCTCCTGCCTCAGCCTCCTGAGTAGCTGGGATTACAGGCACGTACTTTTTTGTACTTTTAGTAGAGACAGGGTTTCACCATGTTGACCAGGATGGTCTCGATCTCTTGACCTCGTGATCCACCCGCCTCAGCCTCCCAAAGTGCTGGGATTACAGGTGTGAGCCACCGCGCCCGGCCCTCTCTCTCTTCTTGAGCTGGGATACCCATCTTCTCGTGCTCTCAGAAATTGGAGCTCCTGGTTCTCAGGCCTACAGACTCCGGGATTGACCCCAGTGCCTCCCCCACCAACTCCCCACCCCGCCAGCTCTCAGGCCTTCAGCTCTGAACCTGGAGTTACACCAGCAGTTTCTCTGGTTCTCAGGCTTTCAGACTTGAACCGAATTGCACCACATCACCAGCTTTCCTGATTCTCCAGTTTGCAGGCGGCATATCATGAGACTTCCTGGCCTCTATAATCACGTGAGCCAATTTCCATAACCAATCTCTTATTTGCCTATATCAATCAGATTGTTCTGTTTCTCTGGAGAAGCCTCACTCATACAACCTCATGTGGACAATACAAAATAAAGGAAGATGGGAGATCAAAATCCCTGGGCATGCCTCTTCTCAATGTGGGAAAGTTATTACGTGGGAACGTTAAAGTACCAAGTAGGTCTCATTCTGTCGCCCAGACGGAAGTGCTGGGCAGTGGCCCCATCACAGCTCAATGAAGCTTCAACTTCCCTGGCTCAACAGATCCTCGCACCTCAGCCTCAAAAGCGGCCTAGAAGCCAGCTACCATGTTCTGAGGACACTCAAGCAACTTCTTCTATGAAGAAGCCTACATGAAGAGAAAGTGAGATCTCCAGCAAACATCCAGAAAACAGAGGTCTCCTGCCAACAGCTTGGAAGAGACTCCCTCAGCCATAAACAAGCCTTTAAGTGACCACAGCCCCGGCTGACAGCTCACTGCCACCTCATGAGAGGCCCTGAGCCAAAGCCTCCACCTTAAACTGCTTTCAAGTTCCTGTCTCACAGCAACTGTGATATAATAAATGTTTTACTGTTTTAAGCCAAAAAAAAAAAAAAAAAAAAGTGACTCTGCCACTTTTTAGCACTATGAACTTGGGCAAGTCAATAATACATGTAACTACATTCCCGCATCTGTAAAATGGGAACAAAAGAGTTATTTTATAGGGTTTCATGATGATTAAGTGAAATGATGTACATAAAGGTGACAGCCTTCTAATGCCCGTTTAATAAGTGCTGTTTTAAAAGAGACTCTTCAAGTTTTATGATAATGTTGCTCTCACTGCCCACTTCTTCCACTACCGCTTCTTCCAATCCACTTGAACCGTTAACCAAACAGCAGCTAACCGGTCTGGTCAGCTGGCCGTGATCACCCCAACCCCGGGAATGATTGCGATAGGGTCTCAAAAATGCAATGTTCATGGCCGGGCGCGGTGGCTCAAGCCTGTAATCCCAGCACTTTGGGAGGCTGAGGCAGGTGGATCACGAGGTCAAGAGATCGAGACCATCCTGGTCAACATGGTGAAACCCCGTCTCTACTAAAAATACAAAAAATTAGCTGGACATGGTGGCGCGTGCCTGTAATCCCAGCTACTCAGGAGGCTGAGGCAGGAGAATTGCCTGAGCCCAGGAGGCGGAGGTTGCGGTGAGCCGAGATCGCGCCATTGCACTCCAGCCTGGGTAACAAGAGCGAAACTCCGTCTCAAAAAAAAAAAAAAAGCAATGTTCAGGCATAAATTTACAGCAGGAAGAATGAAAGGAACTGGATGATGCTTAAACCATGAAACATATCTGCCAGGTCCTCTTCCTTAAGAAGGATGAGGATGGATCTGATTATACAGGGAATCATAAAGGGGGCAGAATTTGTAGAAACGGCCCCCCAGAGTTTCACATTACCAAGATTAAGGGAGAAGTTTTCGGGAGAACTTCGGTGTCTCTAAACAGAGATAACTCCAGCGTGGCAATGAGCTACGTGTCCCTTTTCTCTGCGATTTTCTGGGTCTTGTCCCTTTCATGTCCTTTCAGATTTGCCAGCTACAGGTCTCAGTTTCTTTTATCCAAGCCCTCTCACAACCTGATTATATTTCATCTCTAATTTTAACGGGCGTGTGAAAGCAGACATCTTATTTCCTAGACTTTCACTTCAAGGACAACCCAATAAAAGACGAACTTAAAAATGATTAAAAATCTACTTCCACTAATCCCCAGTTTAAAGCTCAGTGGTAGACTCTTCCTCCTTCCCACTCAACCCTTTGTTTCTTTAATAAGAGAGAGTAAGTGATGTTACCAAACTCTCGAAGTCTGGCTGCTGTCTCTAACTCTAATGAAAAGACACGTAATGGAAAAACGCACGTTTTAAAGTTCAAATTTGGGCCTGAATACCAATCTTGATTCTGCCACTTCTTAGCACTATGAACTTGGGCAAGTCAATAATAGGTGCAACTACATTCCCGCATCTGTAAAATGGGAACAAAAGAGTTATTTTATAGGGTTTCATGATGATTAAATGAAATGATGTACATAAAGGTGACAGCCTTCTAATGTCCCTTTAATAAGTGCTGACTGTTTTAAAAGAGACTCTTCAAGTTTTATGATAATGTTGGTGTTCACAGCATATATGCCTAACTCTTAGGACAGAACTGGTGAATAAAAAATGTGTTGCAGCCGGGCGCGGTGGCTCAAGCCTGTAATCCCAGCACTTTGGGAGGCCGAGGCGGGTGAATCACGAGGTCAAGAGATCGAGACCATCCTGGTCAACATGGTGAAACCCCGTCTCTACTAAAAAATACAAAAAATTAGCTGGGCATGGTGGCGCGTGCCTGTAATCCCAGCTACTCAGGAGGTTGAGGCAGGAGAATTGCCTGAACCCAGGAGGCGGAGGTTGCGGTGAGCCGAGATCGCGCCATTGCACTCCAGCCTGGGTAACGAGAGTGAAACTCCGTCTCAAAAAAAAAAAAGAAAGAAAGAAAGAAAGAAAAATGCGTTGCGTCACTTCCCGGAAGCATGAGGGATGGACAGTAGCAGACCTTTCTGCTCATAATTTTGGTCAAGAAGTTGTGCTTTCTTATTTTTTGTGTGAGATTTCCAACCAAAATAGAGAATGAATTCGTACATTTGAACTGGTCCCTCTGCTCCAGCAACTGCTAGAGGCATTTTTCAACGTATTCCCACCCAATCCTGGGACCTTTCCCACTCAACAGGTAGTTTTGAGAAGGAAACTGGCCCCTTTCAAGAAAGTTGAGGCAGAAACAGCACCCCAGGCATTCCACAGGCACCATCTTGTTCCCATGCAGAGAGCAACCGAAATCCAGACGAATCCAGACAAATCCAGACGGATCCAGACGAATCCAGACAAAGCCTTAGTTAACACGTCACAGTTTTCAAAGAACTTTTGTATTTCTCACCCCCTGGGCAAGGCCAACTTCTCATTATACCCATATTTAGCACATTGTATGTGTCTTCATGGTGATGATGATGATTTTTTTTTTTTTTTTGAGGCGGAGTCTCACTCTGTTGCCCAGCCTAGAGTGCCATGGCGCAATCTCGGCTCACTGCAACCTCTGCTTCCCAGGTTCAAGCGACCCTCCCGCCTCAGCCTCCCAAACAGCTGGGATTGCAGGCATGAGCCACCACATCCAGCCCATTGTGATGAATATGAATTAGATGATAATGACTGCTCATGTATGTTATTTCTTCACTGTCTATCACCAGGAGGACAAGGACCCTGTCTAACTAGTTCAGCATTATATTTCCAGCTCCTAGCCCAGTGCCTGGCACATAGTAGATACTCAATAAATATTTGTTGAATGAAAAGAAATTATAGCATTCATATGCCCATCACTCTCCAGTGAAATAATTATAACTGAGCCAACAGGTCTAGTTCAAAATTGAATCTACTGTCAAAACAAATAGCATGACATTTTTCAGAGTCAAAAGCAAATTTTTTTGGCTAATCCAGGCTACTCCTTCATAGATAATCAGAAAAGGATATACAGACACCCCTAACCCTCACTGCTAATGAATCATCTTCCCATTTAAGAAGTCAGCAGAGTATTTTCTTCCCCGTTTCATGTCATCAGTTTTACTTAAACAGTTGTCAACCCTAATGGGTTGTTTCTCCAAATTAACTCTTCTCGCTTTTTTAGAAAGATTGATAGCACATCACCCTAATTGTGATCTTTTTTTCTCCAAGATTCTCCAGACAATTATATGATTGGCTTAAATGGCCCAGGCCTAGAATTCATAATACATGTTTTTAAATTTTAGGAAAATTTCAGATTTTTTGCTGACTACTCTCTCCTGATTCCTCCCCACAATGACTTCTTTATTCTTTTTGTAAGATTTTCTTGTTGGAGACTGAAATAAATAAATTATCTGAAATAAATTATCAGAGAGGTGCTCTATTCCTGGTATTATCCCAGATTCACTGCAGCTGTGTCTAAGACTGCCAACACTGTCCAATGACCTGTCAAATACACTGTCTATGACTTGTCCTGTCAGGCAGAGCCAAAAGCTGCTTTGATTAATTTTTATTTTTAGATGTAATTGGCATGTGAGTAGAGTATAGATCCTGCCTTTGCGACCTTTGGGCAAGGCATGTAATCTATCTCTTTCACCTATTCCTCTACCTGCAAAATTGGTGTGACAATAAAATGTTTCTTTCTAAATTGATATGTAGTAAAAAATAAACTATACAGGAGCACTAGTGAAAAGACGCCACTCAAGTGCCTCAAAGCGATCCATTTTCTGGACTCTCTGCGGCACATCTTGCATCTCTATCAAGTCTCCCTCCACCACATTCTCAGCCCCAGCCCCGGCATGAACCAGTTGCAACAACTACAGATTCACCGTAGGGCAAAACTAAGTCTAAGGAGAAAATAATTCTCCCGCTCAGTAAAACACGCATCTTAGTATCCTAGAGCCAAATGCAGGTAGCTTTTGGGTAGTCCAAACCACAGCTTTTCAGGCAGTGATGACTAGCCGCCTTTGCGTACTTAGTATATGCCAAGAACTGTTTTCCCGCATATGTCACCTATTCAGTCCTAAGTACTAATTATTAAATTATAATGATTAAACTGCATTTTTGGCCAGGCGTGGTGGCTCATGCCTATTATCCTGGTGCTTTGGGAGGCTGAGGTAGGAGGATCACTTGAGGCCAGGAGTCTGAGGCCAACCTGGGCAACACAGCAAGACCTTGTCTTTACAGATTTTTTTTTTTTTTAATTAGCTGGGCATGGTGGCACCTGTCTGTAGTCCTAGCTGCTCAGAAGGCTGAGGCAGGAGGATCACCTGAGCCCAGGACTTCAAGGTTACAGTGAGCTATGATTATGCCACTGCACTCCAGCCTGGGTAACAGAGAGAGGCCCTGTCTCAAATAAATAAATTGCATTTTACATCTGAGAAAATGAAGCATATAAAAATCAAATGGTTTTCCAGAGATCACACTGACAGTAAGTAGTAGAGTTCAGATTTGAGTCAGCTGGCTTAGCCATTAGACTCCACTGCATTTCAAGATAATGATAGCAACCATTTCTGTGCCAGCAGTTGGGCCAAGTACTTTACACAGATTATCTCGTTAAGTTCTCATCATAATCATCTCTATCTACAGATGATAAAACGGAGACTTAGAAGGGTTAATTTCCCAACGATCACAGAGCTATTAAGGGAGAGATTCTGAGCCAGGCTGTCCGATTATACAGACTGATAACGAAAAGACGAAATCAGGCTGTGAAAGCCAGTGATGGGCTCTTCCTACAGTCTTCCATGCAAGACTCCCTCATCATTTACAAGGACATGAAAACGTACTTGCTGGACCTAGTGCGGAGAGAAATTCCTTGGAGTCTCCACTCTAACGGGTTGACAGTAGGTCACGGGAAAAACCAACTCCTGAGTAGGAGCCTGGAGTCTCTGCTGATGCATGCTATCCCACTGGATTTCAATTAGCCAGGAAGCTTCTGGAGGGCAAGCCCAGGGCATGAACAACGCACAGCAGAGGAGGCCCAAAAAGCTCCCCAATTTCGCCCCTAGCAACAGAGGCTTCCGGTAGCCTAGTCTGTCTCTGATCTGCAGGTGGCTGAATTAAATTCACACAATCTCAACCGTAAGTCTTAGGATGGATTCTCCATTGCCCTACCCAGAAAGGCCCCAGAATGCTTGTCTCCTCTACCTCTAATCCCGCGATCAGGGTTTGCCATCCGCTGAAGCTTTACCCTGTGCTTTGCCATGACACGAACCTACACGCTCTACAGTTTACCCTGCCCTTTCGTGATCCAGTGTTGCCCCTGGTACAATCAGGGATACGGTAGAATTGTGCAGGACCGAAGGAAATCAGGGCAGGTCTGGGAGAGGGGAGGGGAATAGAGCAAAGAATCTTGAAACGCTCAGGTTTGCGATTCGGGGCTTGCAGTGCTGTGGGAGACAGGACAGATATTTCGGTGACCAAAGGGACTTCTGAACAGGAAGAAACGGAGGAGAATATGAGGGATCCCCGCTGCGGCATCCGGCGCCACCAGGATAATGATCACTGAACAGGGTGAAAGGGAGGGTGTCGGAAACCGGCCCAGGAAGTGTGGTCATACAATAAAATTAAAGCCCACCTCCTCCCCCCGTTGCATTTCCTTCCCTCCCCGCCCCTCCCGTTTGGACCCTGCCCACCTATTCCGGTGTGAAAACACATTGTTCACCTGACTCTCCTTCGCAGACTAGGAGTCGTTGCCCGCAGGCTTCTGCAGGCGCACGTGGAGCAAAAGAGAGACGGCACCGCCCCCTAGTGGCGCGGGGCCGACCCCTGCGGTATTGCGGGCGCTTGGCGGGCGGCCCAGGCAGGGGCACCCCAGGCAGGGGCACCCTAGGCAGGGGCACCCCGTGGGAGCGGAAATGCTGTCCTCAGAACCTCTGGCTGTGGAATGCCTTGTGTCTTGTTAGAACGGTGAGACCCCGGAGGCCATCGTGCTGCTCCTGCTACCCTCCCAGCCACTGTTCGCACCGGTCAGCTAAGCTACACCTGTCTGCAGCGTGTTTTGGAAACAGGCGGTCCCTGCAAAGGAAACCCCTGGTTTAGGAAATCAGCAGATCAGGGCTGGAGAAGAAACGAGTTCTGCTTTGTTTCCATTTCAATCCATTCTGCCAAGTTGAAACAGATTGATTTCCACTTATCTTAAACCCCCCCAAAAAAATTTTTTTTTAAATAAACCTCTCAGGCCGGGCGCGGTGGCTCAAGCCTGTAATCCCAGCACTTTGGGAGGCCGAGGCGGGTGGATCACGTGGTCAGGAGATCGAGACCATCCTGGTCAACATGGTGAAACCCCGTCTCTACTAAAAATACAAAAAATGAGCTGGGCACGGTGGCACGTGCCTGTAATCCCAGCTACTCGGGAGGCTGAGGCAGGAGAATTGCCTGAACCCAGGAGGCGGAGGTTGCGGTGAGCCGAGATCGCGCCATTGCACCCCAGCCTGGGTAGCAAGAGCGAAACTCCGTCTCAAAAAAAATTAGCAAATAAAAATAAATAAAATAAAATAAACCTCTCAAACCAAACACCATCACATACGTACCCCTAAAGAATACTAAGTCACCTTTTCAGGCAACGGAAAGAAAGGACCAGAGAATTGCTGTCACGCCTAGGGTGGGTGGAGGGGGCAGGGAATGAATTGTGTTGAGTGGATAAAGGTCTGGGCCTCAATTCCCAAAGCCCGGCTGGGAGCACCAGGCCTCCAGTGCCTTATCAGTGCTGTCCCACCGACCGTCACCCCTGCTGTCCCCGGAGCCTGGGCAGGCCAACAGCCATCCTTCTGCACCGTCTTTCTGGGACAGCCAGAGCCTTTGCCCCCTTCCCGAGCTCACCCTCTCCCAGCACCTCCTCTGCCTCTGGTAAAAGGAGGTAAAAGGAAGGTGGACACGGGACAGCGGTCAGGGCGTGGCTGACGCTGCCCCCACCTCAGAGTGCAGAGCCTGGAGTCTAGCCCCATCCTGACCAGCACAGAGGCAGGGAGTGAAAGAGGCAAAAAACGAGGAGCCAGCCTGTTTCCATAGATACGGATTTCAGTTGCATTTCATGACAGCCGCGCCGGACTGCCTGGAGAGGCATTGTTTGGATACCTGGGGGCCCGTTCCAAGGAAAATGAAGAAGCGATTTTTTAAAAAAATTCAAGTGGTTTCGCTCCCAGCTTCAGGGTGAGATCCACCCTCTGCCCTCTGGCCTTCTGGCAGAGGTCATGCCAGGGAGGACACTTGCCTTGAGTACAGCCTGGACATCTCTAGACCCTCCAACCCGAGGCCTTGAAGATCACGGTCAAAATGATTCTTAGAAGCAAGCCTGCTTTCCCCGGAGCCTGGGCAGGCGAACAGTCATCCTCCCGCGCTGTCTCTCTGGGACAGCCTGAGCCTTTGCCCACATCCCGAGGTCACCCTCTCCCAGCACTGCTGGTGCTTTTCTTACAGCTGCTCCTTGGCTGAAGGGGTTCCAGTTCCCCAGCCCCCTGGTGACCTCTCGTGAAGGCTGCCACCGGGGCTTGGGAAGAGAAGGCTCACCCGGGCTCCTGCCAGGGGCTCAGCCCGCAGCTTGGGAAGGGCTCCCCCACTCCTAGATTCAAAACACTCATTTTCCTTTCCCATGCCTACATCTTCATCTCCTACCACCTCATCAGGCCAATGCCCTTCCCTCTACTCATCACTCATTCATTTATCAAAACCCTTTGAGTTATTTACCAGGCCTTTAAAAAATAGACGTGAGCAAGAGGCTTTCCCTGCACTCCGAAACCTCACAGACTGGTGGGGGATGCAGACACATAAGTGAACTACGAGAAAACAACTTAGATAGGGTCAAATAAGAAGTCCTGGGGAAGTGAAAGCCCAAACTGAGCCTCAACGGATGAGTCAATTACAGGGAGAGGAGATTCGGAAGACAGGGGACTGGATAGGTAAGAAACAGGATGATGTGCATGAAGAACTCAGTAGACCGTAGGTGCCGAGAGTCCAGTGCGATGCTACGATTGGCAAGAGATGGGCCGGAGTCACTGGCAGTCTATATGCCATGCTATATGCCCGAGCTTCATCCTACAGTCGGTCTTCAGTGTGGCTCATGGAGCTCCAGGGCTCCACTGTCATGCCTCAGGGGCAGGGCCAGGGGCCTCTCACTCTCAACCTGAGTGATACTGATCTACATATCAATTTTAGACAGAGTCTTGCTCTAACCTCAAGTGATCCGCCCGCCTCGGCCTCCCAGAGGGCTAAGATTACAGGCATGAGCCGCCGCACCCGGCCCTGAGTGACTTATTTTATATATGCTTGCATAGGGGACAGCAAGCCACTGAGAGATTTAAGTCTGGGAGGGACGCCATCAAAGAGGCAGCTATGGGAAGGGCATGATCGAACAACGTTTCGGAGACCACTCCTGTCACCAGGCGTCACGTCCAACCATTCCTCAGGGCAGTCTACCGCCTAAGAAAACCTCCGATGGTAATAAATGATTTACAGTCACAATGAAGACTGCTTCAGCATATCTGTGATGATGACTTCCAGACTTACTTCATTCATCCTAAGAGAAGATTTAAAATCAAGTGGGATCCCTTTCCCCACCCAGGCTTCGGAGCCGTTTTCGCCAGCGGGCTGGGCTGATCTTGCCATCTAGTGGTAGAAGGGCAGCATGACCCCGCAAGGAAACCAGCCTGCTTCCGAAGGATGACCTTTGTGCCGCGTTTCTTTCTAAAAATCTGTTATTACCTTACTTAATCCTCAAAACACCGTGGCAAGGTCTGTCTCATTATTATACCGACGTTAGGGCCATAAAACAGAGGGATGGGCAGAAAACAATATTTGTTCTGAGTCTCCTGTGTGTTAGGAACCATGTGAGCTGATGTACTTGACACTGGCATTGTCCCCCCCTTGCAAGATGGACAAACGGAAGACCGTGGTGGCTGAGAGACCAGGTAGATTAAGCTACAGACGCTGTGGTTTTCCTGCTTCCAGGTCGAGATTCGCCCCAAAGACTCCGGTCAGATCCAAACCTCTACCTTGAGTTGAAAAGAAACCAAGTAGTAAAGAATTAGGAACGAGGAAAGCCTTTGTGACATTCGGAGTAGCTGGCAGAGACAGCCTACAGCTATTTCTCTGTCATGGATGGCAACCGAAACGCAGTTGCAGATTCGATTCTAGAATAATTACAGGAAGAATAATTACCACCCAGAATATGCAAATTACAGGAATCTGTGAGCCTAAAGCCAATCAGATGCCCAGCAAGCATGTTTCTAAAGAGCGAGTGGCTGCTTTCTGTAGAACAGAGTGTCGCTTAGAGTCAAGAAGAACTGAGAGTTGTGGTTTGAGTGGAGCCTTAAATCCACATCTGAAACCTTGATTCCTCTTTGCCATGTCACATAGCATATTCCCAAGTTCCGGGGATCACAGTGCTGACCTCTTTGCGGGCCATTATTCTGTCCTTCACATACACTGAGACTTAAGAGACCAAGTACCTATAAGAGGACCAACCCAGACGGGCTGTGGCAATTACAGTGTTGCTTCTGAGGGAGAAGTTACAGGCCCAAGAAAGGGTAATGACAGCCTTAGCAATACATAAAAGAGACAAGCAATTTCCAAATAAAAGCGAAGGCAAAAAGAAAAAAAAAAAGTTCTCTCTCCATAAAATGGTAGAAAGTATGCCTATAAAGAAAAAAAACAGGGCTGGGTGCAGTGGCTCACGCCTGTCATCCCCAACACTTTGAGAGGCTGAGGCGGGCAGATCACCTGAGGTCACGAGTTCAAGACCAGCCAGCCAATATGGCAAAACCCCACCTCTACTAAAAATACAAAAATTAGCCGGCTGTGGTGGCGCACGTCTGTAATCCCAGCTACTCAGGAGACTGAGGCGCAAGAATTGCTTGAACCCAGGAGGTTGCAGTGAGCCAAGATCGCACCACTGCACTCCAGCCTGGGTGATGAGTGAGACTCCACACCCCCCCCAAAAAAAGTTCAAATTTAAAAAATAATAATAATAACATTCTTGCACTCTCTCACCTATCTCACCCACCAGCGATATCTGAATGTAGTCCAAATCAGGCATCCAGAACCATAAAAAGCAAAACAAACACACATAGGAGAAGCAATGTCACAGATAATCCCCAGGTTTTACTTTCTGATTTGCAAATCAGAAGAGGCCTTTGTAAACGGTGATGATAAAATCTGTCTCCAAAGGCACCAAGATGGTGAAATTAAATATATATGTGTGTATAGCTGACCCTCGAACAAAACGGTGTTTGAACGGAGCGGGTCCACTTAAACGTGGATGTTGTTCAATCAATGCAATCTGCCTTCTGTATTGCCTCCGGACTGGTGGCGTCTGTATCTGCAACCAAACAGATGTAGGGATTTTGGAAATCCACATTACAGTAGAGCTCACTTTTCATATCCGTGGGTTTCTCAGGGCAGACTACAGGATTGTGGTATCTGCAGGTGGTCCTGGAGCCAATCCCCCGACAGATACTTCGGGATGACTGTCCTGCTTTATTCTTGTTATGTTTAATGCCAGCAGAGAAAAGGAACTGAAAACTAGGAGGAGAATCGGCAATATTCACAGTGCTCTCGTAATCCAGGGTTTGAAGCGTCCAGGCTTAAATGCTGAACTGAAACAGAAGCGGATCGGGCCAATTTTTTTCTAACTGGTTTCTCGAATTTTAATGAAATGTGGAGGACTTTCTAAGCCAGGCACAAAGTCAAGAAACCATACGTTTTTAAATGACAGATTTGATTAGATAAAAATATAAATTCTCTGTCCAGGAAAACACACTAAAAGTAAACCTGCAGGACACGTGATGATTTGGAAAAAGTTTTACCACAAATGTGGCAGGGGAATAATAACCACAGCCTATAAAAAGAGCTTGTCCATCAGTAAGGAAAAAAACCACCGCTCCCCCTACCCAAATGGACAAAGGATATGAGGAGGCAGTTCAGAAAAAAGGAAAGGCGAATAGTTAGTAACGTGAGGAGTCACTCCGTCTCTCTAGTAATCAGAAAAACACAAATCAAAATAACAAGACACTCTCTGCCCATCCCATTGTAGAAAATGTGGAGATGGACAATAGCCAGGGATGGTAAGAATACATACTCAGGCCGGGCGCGGTGGCTCAAGCCTGTAATCCCAGCACTTTGGGAGGCCGAGGTGGGTGGATCACGAGGTCGAGAGATTGAGACCATCCTGGTCAACATGGTGAAACCCCGTCTCTACTAAAAATACAAAACATTAGCTGGGCGTGGTGGCGCGTGCCTGTAATCCCAGCTACTCAGGAGGCTGAGACAGGAGAATTGCCTGAACCCAGGAGGCGGAGGTTGCGGTGAGCCGAGATCGCGCCATTGCCCTCCAGCCTGGGTAACAAGAGTGAAACTCCGTCTCAAAAAAAAAAAAAAAAAAAAAAAAGAATACATACTGAAGTGCAGTATGGGACAGTGTGTTTGAGAGCAATTAGTAGTAACTAGCAACTTTTAAATGTTCCTTCTTTTGAACAAGCATTTCTGCCTCTAGAAATACACTCCTGAAATATTCCTACAGGTGCTCAAAATACATTCATAAGGATGTTATTACTCAAAAAAAAAAAATATTGTGATAGGAAAAAAAGAAAACAAAACAATCCAATAGAGAAAATCTCCGGGCCGGGCGCGCTGGCTCAAGCCTGTAATCCCAGCACTTTGGGAGGCCGAGGCGGGTGGATCACGAGGTCAAGAGATCGAGACCATCCTGGTCAACATGGTGAAACCCCGTCTCTACTAAAAATACAAAAAATTAGCTGGGCATGGTGGCGCGTGCCTGTCATCCCAGCTACTCAGGAGGCTGAGGCAGGAGAATTGCCTGAACCCGGGAGGCGGAGGTTGCGGTGAGCCGAGATCGCAGTATTGCACTCTAGCCTGAGAGGCAAGAGGGAAACTCCATCTCAAAAAAAAAAAAAAGAAGAAGAAAGAAAAAAGAAAGACACATCAAACTGTTAAGCCTGGTCACAGTGATGGCAGGATGGCAGAATGAGTAAGGAGAGGGCTATGTGCAAAGCGAATTAGTCTATTTCGAGAATATCTGCAGCTATGTTGGTTTTTCAGAACAAAAACGTTTTTTAACATGCTAAATGTTAACTAATTAGCACAAAGACCAGAGACCCCAGATGCTGTGAAAAGCTGGCACTGTAGAACAGAGTCTTCTAATTAAAGGAGACAGCATGGGCAGCCCAGAGCAAGCATGGGCAGCCCAGAGCAAGCATGGGCTCTGGAGTGAAGCAGATCTGGTCCCAGTCCTGGCCCTGCCCCTTGCTTTCTGCAACTGGGAGCTAATTACTTAAGCTCACTGCATCTCCATGAAATAAAGCTATTAGTGCCTACCCCTCAGTTTTGATGCATACAGCACGTGTGTACAAAATGTTTTTCCTCCCTTCCTCATTTATGATATTGATTATGTCGGCTGGGCTGATATGAAGGCTAGGAGACTGTAGTGAACACTTTAGAAGGATGTTTTTTTTTTTTTCCCAAGTGGACCCAAAGAAATCCAAGGAAATGTTTTTAGGGCCCTATCTTGGTGGCGGAGTGTCAAGAAGTATAGCGTGTTGTCGGGGAGGGTTGTGATACGAACGCTCTGGGCATCAGGGCCAAGATGAACAATTCCAGTAGCTCCAGCTGCCTAGATCAGTGGTTCCAAATTGTTAGCATGCATTAGAATCACTTGGGGGACTCGTTAAACCAGCTTGCTGGTCTTGCCCTCAGAGTTTCCGATTTAGCAGGTGTGGGGTAGGGCTTGGGAGTACACAGTCCTAACAAGTTCCCAGGCGATGCCAATCCTGCTGGCGTGGGGAAACACACTTTGAGACCCTCAGACTTAAAGCATCAGCAATTGCTCCCACCCCGGTGAACTTTAGGCTGTGGCAGCCTCTTCCCCTACTCCTAGCTGGAGATGCTTCCTCTGGCTTTCTCTCTGCACCTTCCCAGACATCAAGAATCCCAGGACACTCCCTGGTCTTACCCATAGCCAGCGGCCAGTTCCGCAGCCCGTGCTAACTCCGTCCAAGGTGATGGGGCAGCTGAGCGAACCGAATACTTTCAGTTAAGCGAGGGGAGAATTCGAAGAGCCAGACCTGGCCCCTGGCCTGGGTCCTGCCCGCTCTGTGTGCTCAGCACAAGGCCGGGAAGTGTATCCCCCTTCTGCCTAAGCAGATTGGGAAAGATAACTTTGTTAGCAGG
Organism: Saimiri boliviensis; assembly: GCF_048565385.1. Classification (NCBI taxonomy): domain Eukaryota; kingdom Metazoa; phylum Chordata; class Mammalia; order Primates; family Cebidae; genus Saimiri; species Saimiri boliviensis. The sequence continues at coordinate 41,037,303 of NC_133467.1, read as the reverse complement.
AGAAGCCTGGGCCGAGGGGTCGTGCTCTATAGAATTGGCACAATCTGCTCTCATGCATGAGCTGCTCCCGTCAATAGAGAACCCTGCCTTGCCCTGACAACTCGTCTGTGCTGGAATCCTCTCTCGAGTGAAAGCCCCCCCACTTCCCCCCTCCAACACACCCTTTGCCCCTCGGGGCACGGGAGCCCTTGAACCTCAGCCAAATGGTTGTGATGAAGAAGAATTTCTGGCTCCCAACCAAATTGGCCAGGGAGGAGGAAAGAGAGGGCCATGTTCTGCCTCCTGGCCCTCTCCAGGTGGCACAAACAGACCAAAAAAGTGAGTATTGATCCCTCTGCTGGTGAAGTAAAATACCCTTGGTCTCTCTGGTAATATCCAAACTTTCATCCTAATAATGGTGACAGCAGTTACTATCCACCAAGTGCTTACTACGCCAAGTATTGGACTCCATTTCACATACACTGTTTAATCACTGCAGCTCTTGGAGGCAGACACTGTTCACCATTTTTTACAAGAGAAAACTGAGGCCGAGACCGGGAAAGTCACTTAGGCAAGGTCAGGCGAGTTAGCGGTGAAGCTGAGACGATCTAACCCCAGAGCCCGGCATTCACCTCTTCGATGTTCAGTTTCCCGCAAGATGCAGGCGCCCAGCCCAGGGTTAGGCCCAGGAGTCAGCGCCAGGGGTGCACCAGATTCTCCGCCACTCCCTCTCCTGGAGCAGCACACACGAGGCCTCTCTGCACACTCCACGTGCTCAGCTTCACATAGGGGACGGTGCTTCATTCACCTTTGTGCTCCCAGCACGGTGCCAAGCACACAGTGGCTGCTCAGCAGAGCCTGCGGTAGAAAGGAAGGATAAAGGTGTACACTGGGCCCCGCGTGGTGACTGGTTTCTTGCTGGTGTTGGGGTTTCGAAGACACGCAGGTCAACAAACAATACATAGATGAACAACCAACAGACGAAAATTGCATTTCCCAATGACGTCTGTCCTCGCCCATGGTCTCCTCACTTCTCCAAGCCCTCACCCCCCCATTCCCTCGCCCTTCCCTCTCGCACCCTCTTGGAAGTCTGCTCAAATCTCACCTCCGTGAGGTCTCTCTGACCACCCCCTCCCTCCACCAGCAATCCCAATCCCCCTCACCCGGCCATATGTTCTGATTCTGGTGGGACTTAACCACCTTCGAATGTTCCGTGTAATTCACTCATTCATTGGGTTTCATGCCCATGCTCCACCTCCCCACTAGGAATCTCTGTCTTACCAATGTGTCCCACACACCTCAGAGGGTGGGAGCTCAGCAAATACTTGTTGAATGCATCTCTAAACACTGCCAATAAGTCACAGCTGGGCTTCAAGTAATCAGAGAAGTGACTCGATTCTCCCACAGCCCTGGTCCTGTGTTTTTTTCAAAGACTCACTCCCCCGGCACTTCCCACTAACTGGAAGGGAGAGATTCTACATCTCCCAATTCCGGTGACCACGGGGATTGACTGAGGACGGTCCTCTCGGGCCCCCTAAATCTTTCTGCCCTTCTCCTTCGGCCAGAGCTCACCTGGTTCTCCCTAAAGAGCCTCTCTGCATATAGAGTCCATGCCGGGAGTCAGAGGAAGCACGTGGGTTTGAGAGCTATGCCACAACCTTAGGGTGTCATTTCCGCTCGAGCCTTAGTTTCCTCATCTATAAAATAAGGACTGGGACCATGATCTTCTCCAGTCCTTCCCAGTTCCGACATTTTCCCTGTGGAAGTGGGGGAGCGTGTAAGCTTGGTCAAAATGTACTTAGAAATGAACCAACCCATGACCCTGGGGCACAGGACACAGCCATACTTAGATAATCGCAAATATAACCAACAGGGGAGCGGGCATCACATAGGCTAGATTAGCAGCCGTCATCTGTTCTCACAAAGCAAGAAAGGCAGTGATTATTGTCTCTATTTCACATAAGAGAAAACTGAGGCTCAGAGAGGCTCAACAGACTGCCCACACATAGGAAGCAGAAGAGCCACATTCAAAGCCAGGTCTTCCAACGGCAAATTCCACTGGCTTACCGCACAGAACTGCCTCATTGCTTAATGCACCCTGGGCCAGGTGCAGTGGCTCAAGCCCGTAGTCCCAGCAGTTTGGGAGGCTTAGGCGGGCAGATGGCTTGAGCTCAGGAATTCGAGACCAGCCTGGTCAATATGGCAAAACCCCATCTCAACAAAAAAATACAAAAATTAGCTGGGCACGGTGGCATGTGCCTGCAGTTTCAGCTACTCGGGGAGCTGAGGCGGGAGGATTGCTTGAGCCCAGAGGTAGATATTGCAGTGAGTCAATATCAGGTCACTGCACTCCAGCCTGGGTGACAAAGCGAGACTTTGTCTCAAAAAAGAAAGAAAAAGAGAGTGAGAGAGAGAAAGAAAAAGAAAGAAGGAAGGAAGGAAGAAAAAGAAAGAAAGAAAGAGAAAGAAAGGAGAGAAAGCAGGGGTGAAAGGAGGGCACGAACCCTGGTGGGAGAAGGCGACCATTAGATTATTCAAAATGTCAATCATCTAATAATGTATATGATTACAGAATATAACATTGTAATTTACATTTGAATGTGGTTATGTCTCCTGCTCTAGACGTTTATTTATTTACATCAAATAATGTAATAGAGACACCTGGGAAGAAATCCCTCTGAAAGACCTGAGACACTGATTCCGGGGAGAAATAGACAACCCTTCTCTCAATGGTAGCTAAGATGAGCCTCTTTCCCCACGTCTTTCAAACCTTCCCCAAGATAGACATGATTGAGTGTTTATATTTTCAAGAACTTTCCAGCGGCAATCGGAAGAACAGACAGCAAAGATAACCCAATCACTTGGGTACCGCGCGTAGAGGAGTGTCTTCTACGTTTACATAGTAAGTAAACAAAAAACAAACAAAAAAAAAGTGCTCAATTGAAAAGCTGGATTCGTCTAAATGAGAGATACTGTAACTGGTTCAGAGCCCTGTTGCCAGCCCCATTTTTCTGGATTCAAACGCATCCTTTACTACCATCTCTCACAAAATAATGATGAGCGATGACACCCCCCACCACATTAGCCAACTTGGACTGGGAAGCCTTGGAAAGGGAGAACTTCATTGGGAAGAGAAGCTTTGCAGACTCTCTTCTCTTCACAGGAGGATCTCAGGGAGAGCACAAGCTTCAAGAATCGACATTTACTACGTATTTTCAAAGAAAGAATGATTGGATCTCTTCCCTTCATCCTCTGACTTCTTGCCTCATTAATATTGCAGGGATCAGCCTTGACCATCTGTTTTGTTTGTTTGTTTGTTTGTTTGTTTTTGTTTGTTTTTGTTTTTGTTTTTTGAGACGGAGTTTCGCTCTTGTTACCCAGGCTGGAGTGCAATGGCGCGATCTCGGCTCACCGCAACCTCCGCCTCCTGGGTTCAGGCAATTCTCCTGCCTCAGCCTCCTGAGTAGCTGGGATTACAGGCACGCGCCACCATGCCCAGCTCATTTTTTGTATTTTTAGTAGAGACGAGGTTTCACCATGTTGACCAGGATGGTCTTGATCTCTTGACCTCGTGATCCACCCGCCTCGGCCTCCCAAAGTGCTGGGATGACAGGCTTGAGCCACTGCGCCCAGTGACCATCTGTTTTTAAGTGAAGGATTTACTAGAAAGCACTGTCCAGTCAGTGTGGGCCCCCGAACTTGGGAGTCCAAAAGAAATCAGACATCTAAAGTAAATGAGATTGTGGGCTAGTGACCATTTTATTTAAAATGGAACTGGGGACTCACACAACATGGGGACCATCCTCCTTCAAACGGCCCCCATTAAATGCAATATGTCCATGACGCCCGAAAGGACAGGAGAAAGGCGTGAGCGTGAATTAAGTGCTCAGATTGTTTTTATCTAGTTTACCTTCAAAGTTGTCTTCAATTTTGTAGTCATACATTGCAGATTTCATAAAACTCAGTTTCAACTATTTTTGCTCCATTGTTTTCACAAATAAACTTGTAGGATAAAATTCCCCATTTTTGGTTTGGAAAATGTAATTAAAAATCACCATTTTTTATACTGACGATAGTCAGTCCCAGATGATGGCAAGGGAGGGGGCCTCAGAGAGCACGCGTCCGTGTCCTCCAAGATGGCTTCCCAAGCATCATTCCTCATTAAGCCACATTAGAATTTCATCTAAGAGGCCGGGCACGGTGGCTCAAGCCTGTAATCCCAGCACTTTGGGAGGCCGAGGCGGGTGGATCACAAGGTCAAGAGATCGAGACCATCCTGGTCAACATGGTGAAACCCCGTCTCTACTAAAAATACAAAAAAATTAGCTGGGCATGGTGGCACGTGCCTGTAATCCCAGCTACTCAGGAGGCTGAGGCAGGAGAATTGCCTGAGCCCAGGAGACGGAGGTTGTGGTGAGCCGAGATCGCGCCATTGCACTCCAGCCTGGGTAACAAGAGCGAAACTCCGTCTCAAAAAAAAAAAAAAAAAAAAAGAATTTAATCTAAGAGCCTCTTCGGGAGAAAAAACATCACATTCCCATTTAACAGATGAAGGCACTAAAATCTAAAAATATTAGCTATGTTGATGACTCAATTTCTGCCACCCAAAAGTATTTGTAATTATGAGTGAAACATGGTGAGAAATGCTGTTACTTTGACGAATGGCACCAGAATCTTTGGAGTGTTAATGCTCCTTTCAAAGAATGAGACAACCCTGCTGAAGGTTTATTTTTCTTTTTTATTGTTTTGATCTTTTTAGAAAGCTTTTCTCCTTTATTTTTAGTTGACATATGATAATCGTACATGTTTATGTGACACAGAGTGATAGTTACATACATTGATACAATGTGTCATGATCAAATCAGGATAGTTAGCATATACAGCATCTCAAACATTTATCATTTGTGCTGGGAACAATCAAAATCCTCTCCACTAGCTTTCTGCGAATATATAATAAAATAGTTAATGGCCAGGTACAGTGGCTCACGCCTGTAATCCCAGCACTTTGGGAGGCCAAGGCCTGATCACCTGAGGTCAGGAGTTCGAGCCCAGCCTGACCAACATGGTGACACCCTATCTCTACTAAAAATACAAAAAAAAAAATTAGCTGGGCGTGGTGGTGGGTGCTTATAATCCCAGCTACTTGGTAGGCTGAGGAAGGAGAATCACTTGAACCTGGGAGGCGGAGGTTGCAGTGAGCTGAGATCGCGCCATTGCACTCCAGCCTGGGCAACAAGAGCAAAACTCTGTCTCAAAAAAAAAAATAAATTATAGCTAACCATATCCACCCTACAGCACTGCAGACCACCAGAACCCATTCTCCCACCTAGCTGTGCTGTTGTATCTATTAACAACACGCTCCCCATCCTTCCTTCCCTCACGACCCTTCCCAGCCTCTAATATCCACAGTTCTGCCGCTGAAAGCTTTCAGAGACAAGAGCAAGCCACCAACAGAGGATGAAATACGGTCCTTTGAAAAGGACCAACCACTCTCCTTCCGTCTGACTCAGGGCAGAGGGATGCACGCAGGTGACTACTCACTGTCCCTACGTCACTAAGATCCTCCAAGCTGATGATAAGGCCTTGGGAAGATGCTCCTAGGCTCATGCCCTCTGGAGGGAAGCCAAAGGTTTCCTGGTGTACGGGCCCAGTCTGCTTCTAAAAGAAACTTTTGGAGGCACAGAAGCCCCGTCTAAGGTTTCACCCATCAGCTTTTCCCATCCTCCTCCCTCAGTGCCCAGCACAGCTCTCCCATTCTCTCACTCCCATTGTTTCCCCAAACATCCCTCCCTTCATAAAAGCTGTCTGGCTGGGAGCTTAAAATATTGCTGGACAGTAAAACCTACCCATCAGGGCCAATCCAGTCATATCTGCTCAGTCGTGCAGCACAGTAGGGGCGGGGTAGAGAAGTGGGAGGTGGGCTTTTAGGCGGCAAAGGAAAGAGACGAAAGTTGCCATTTTGCTGCTGAGCGCCAAGAGAGAAAGACAGCACCTATTTCTCCGTGGGACGCTCCCCGTATTGGCAAGTTTTCCTTGGGTCGTATTAGTTTGTAACCTTCCCCCCATTCTTCCTTCTCAGCCTAATCTAAGGACCATACGTAGGCTTCTTCAAAAGGGGAAAGGTTGCCAGTAAGATTCAGTCTTGGGCTGGGACGGCTGGGCTTACACAGTTCAACTCTGAAAACCCTTTTCAAGTTGATCTAGTGGTTGGCAGAGGTTTGGAAGGGAGAGGAATTCTGGAATAATTGGAGGATGGGGGAACAGGGCTCTCCAAACTCAAACTACAATTTGACTTCTGAAGCTCTTTTCATTTTTCAGAATGAATTAACGTGTGTCCGGGAATCCAGAGGGACCTAAACCAAGTATCTGATATTTGTGATACCGGCACTCAAATTCTGTAATACAAATCATAGTCATAATTATTGAAGGCTGTAGGGGTAGCAGAGGTTTCGCGCTCAGCGTTTTCCATGCTGGAGCATTTAATGGAGCACAGGAATGGATCTGGCTAAGGACCCTAAAACTCTTCCTGGAACCAGGTTCTGTTTGTCTATGAGAACTGCCGGCTAGTGGCTGTTCTAGAAACAAGAAGAGAGCCACATTTGCACTTGGTTGCTAGCCGGAGTGGTAAGTGGCCATTGAATGCTTTGGAGAACTTATTAATGGGTGTGTATGTGTTATTCTGCCTCTTCAAAGCCAGAGGTGGGCTATGCTATCATGGACTTACAGCTGGCAGATCAGAATTCAGATCCCGGCTCTGCCCTCACTAGCTAAGCCCCACCTTGGGAGACTCATTTAACCCCCCAGCCTGTCTTTCTGTCTGGTAATGGGGATTGATAATGCCAAGTTCACTGGTTCTCAAACATCTATCTGAAAGTCTGTCAGTTCTAGCCCAAGATGTGACCTGTGGTCTCGCCTGTGACCAAAATGTGACAATGAAGAAATTAACAATGTAGTAAATGTTTCACCAAGTTAGGTGTGTTCAATTTGAAGGCTTGTCTTTTATTCTGTAATTATGTCCTCTCTAGTTTTATAGTGTTAAAATCCCCTTTTATGAAATGATGGTGAAACAGACTGTAATTAGAGTTAGTGATTTAATAACTTTTTTTTTTTTGAGACAGAGTCTTGCTGTGTCACCCAGGCTGGAGTGCAGTGGTGCAAACTCGGCTCACTGCCACCTCCGCCTCCTGGGCTCAAGCAATTCTCCTGCCTCAGCCTCCCAAGTAGCTGGGATTACAGGTGCCTGCCACCACACCCAGCGAATTTTTATATTTTTAGTAGAGACACGGTTTCACCATGTTGACCAGGCTGGTGTTGAACTCCTGACCTTAAGTGATGTGCCCGCCTCAGCCTCCCATAATGCTGGAATTACAGGAGTGAGCCACCACAACCGGCCAATAATTATTTTTCTGTCCTTGCTTGGCAAAATAAGGAGTTGGTATCCTTATGCCGATCACACTAGTTTGTTGTTATTATACTGTGAAATCTAAGTCTGAGAACCATTGGCCCAGTTCACAGCTTGTTAGGAGGACTGAAATAAAATATGTGAAACTGTATCACTTATAAATACCTTAAGACTTTGGGAGGCCGAGGCGGGTGGATCACGAGGTCAAGAGATCGAGACCATCCTGGTCAAATGGTGAAACCCCGTCTCTACTAAAAATACAAAAAATGAGCTGGGCATGGTGGCATGTGCCTGTAATCCCAGCTACTCAGGAGGCTGAGCCAGGAGAATTGCTTGAACCCAGGAGGCGGAGGTTGCGGTGAGCCGAGATCGCACCATTGGACTCCAGCCTGGGTAACAAGAGCGAAACTCCGTCTCAAAAAAAAAAAAAAAAAAAAACATACATACATACATACATACATACATACATACATACATTAAGGATACCCAAACATAAGGTGTTATTTTAATCATTACCTCTAGCCATAATTTTCTGGTGGGATGTTCCTGGCCATATATGGACACCCTGGGATTGGAGGCTTGAATTCCATTTATTTTCCATCTGTAACAGGTCTGTTCACTAAATTTTCACAAGCAAAATAAAACAGAGAATTATCCCTAAAAAAGAGAAGGGAAATACTCTTCCTTTGGTTCTGATGTCTCCCCGCTCCCATAGAACACTGCTTCTCTCATCTGACTTCCTTTAAATTTTCATTGTTAGAAGTCAGGAAACAAAAGCATATCCCTGCATGCCTCTAAAGTGTCTCTCCTTAACAGCACAGTAGGCCTGTTTAAACATCGTGGCATTGGAAAGATTATGTCCTAAATTACATTTTCTCTCCTTCAGTTAGAACAAGAAACTTTGTACCTAGACATTTTTGAAAAATACGATCTTAGCATGGCGGCTCAGAGTATAGATAGACACCAGCTTATTTGGCTTTGGTTTCAAAATTACTAATAGGTGGTCAGGAGCGGCTTCTTATGTCTTGAGCATGTGTCATGACACTCATGTCAAGAATTGTTGGCCTTTCAGTTTGTATCTTTGATCTTATATAAAATAAGCAGTTTTTGCCGGGCGCGGTGGCTCACGCCTATAATCCCAGCACTTTGGGAGGCCGAGGCGGGTGGATCACGAGGTCAAAAGATCGAGACCATCCTGGTCAACATGGTGAAACCCCGTCTCTACTAAAAATACAAAAATTAGCTGGGCATGGTGGCACGTGCCTGTAGTCCCAGCTACTCAGGAGGCTGAGGCAGGAGAATTGCCTGAACCCAGAAGGCGGAGATGGCGAAGAGCCAAGATCGCGCCATTGCACTCCAGCCTGGGTAACAAGAGCGAAACTCCATTTCAAACAACAACAACAACAACAACAACAAAATAAGCAGTTTTGTGTCTCAAAACAGCTGGTTGGGGATCAATTTACTATCCTTTTTGTTATTTACCATTTTTTCGCATTTGCTTAATCTCCCTGCTGTTCTCTGCAGCAAGAGGACTGAAGTTCCTTGGTCTCTAGCACTCATGTTACGCGAAGTCAAGGATTGAGAATTTCAGATTTCAGAGGATTACTATCAATCCCAGGCACTGATGTCTATGGAGTTCCCCCTCTGCGGAGGGCTTTGTTCTGTGCTGTGATGGTTCACAAAAACGAAGCCAAAATGGTTCCTGCCCTCCAAAAGCTTTTGATACTAAAGAGGGGGAAAGAAGATCGGTTAACATGTAGGGCTGAGAGCATATGCTCATCACACACATTCATGTGGGTATGTGAGTGAAATATACATAGAAACTCAAAACGGCTAATATGGTACAATACGAGGTTGTCGAAACTGAACTGATCTATCAGTGAGGGTAAGTGTTCGCTAGATAGTTACAATTAAGTAAGATACTACTAAGACAGTAAGATATATTAGGTTTAGATCACATTAAAGCCAGATTTGATCTTTTAGAAGGAAAGTTATTCAAATAGCTGTTTTAACATAAATTTTAGAATAAACGATTAGATTTTAAAAAATAACTTTTTCCTGGCTCTGCCACCAGGGTGAGCTTTATGCCTAGGCTGCTAACCTGACTGTCATGTTTTCCAAAAGGCAGTGGGAATGGCTGCCACTCTTACCATGGCAAGTGCTAGTCTTAACTATAGAGTCTAAAGAGTTAAAAACAAATACATGCGGCTGGGATTGTGAGTCGCTGGTTCTAATTCCGAGCTGCTGGTTCCCTCCCACTCTCCATTACCCATTTCTACAAGGAACTCTTCCCGGTGCCAGACTCATGACTGGGGATGCCACAGTTGCCGTCACCTCTTCAGAAGAGGAGGAGCACTGTCTGCTCTCCGACAAGAAGCAGCTATTGCAGCACTGTTTACAATAGCAAAGACCTGGAACCAACCCAAATGCCCATCAATGATAGACTGGACAGGGAAAATGTGGCACATATACACACCATGGAATATTATGCAACCATCAAAAACGATGAGTTCACGTCCTTTGTAGGGACATGGATGAACCTGGAAACCATCATTCTCAGCAAACTGACACAAGAGCAGAAAATCAAACACCGCATGTTCTCACTCATAGGCAGGTGTTGAACAATGAGAACACATGGACACAGGGAGGGGAGCACTACACACTGGGGTCTGTTGGGGAGAAATAGGGGAGGGACAGCTGGGGGTGGGGAGTTAGGGAGAGATAACATGGGGAGAAATGACAGACATAGGTGAGGGGAAGGAAGGCAGCAAACCACACTGCCACGTGTGTACCTATGCAACAATCTTGCATGTTCTTCACATGTACCCCAAAACCTAAAATGCAATTTTTTTAAAAAGTGTATTTTGGAAAAAAAAAAAAAAAAAAAAAAAAGGAAGAAAAGAAAAGCAGCAGCTATTGTGTGTGCCCTGACAGCACAGCCTGCTGGACATTGCAGATGCCCGCAATTAGCATCCTGCCACCGGGTTTTGTCTGGCCAGACTCCAAATCACAAGTTGGAAATAGGCTTTTGTGCTTAACAAATATCACTGTGATTAAAAAATAGTAGGCATAACCTTTTAGCCCCATGGGCTCCTGGTCCTATAGCGTGGTGCGTGGCTAGAAGAATCCCAGAGCAGGATCTTCTAACATGGGCTCTTGACTTGGTCTGTGGGCAGTGATGGTAAACTTTACAACTCTAGAGATGTTCAAGCTGGAGGAACAACTGTTCTCCAATAAGGTGGCAGTTTTGCTCATCATCCTTCCTAGGTTACAGGTTTGCACTGGATGAATGACCCAGTTGCAAGCAGCCCCTCGTCAGTTCAATGCCAGTTCCATTAGCCATTGCTGTGCTAGAGGCATTATATATTATCATGTTTAATGATATTTTTTCTACAGACCACATTTTAACTCTATTGAAACAACTATATGTTACAGGCCCTGAAACATTTTCTTTCTGTAGGACACTAAAAGTGTCCTAGAAGACCTTCCTCATCCTGCGACATGATTCCTTCCCAAAGCTTTCTCTCTGTTCTTTGGATTTAAAAGAGTAATGATAAAAATATACTGCTCTCCATGTGTAAAGCTATTAATAAGGTTTTCAGATTTCAACCTAGAGTAGAGGAAACATCAATTAAGAGCACAGAAGTCAAAGAATTGTGCAGCTCTGATTGCAAGCAATTTTATCTCAGTGCTGTAGTGGGAAGAACCCAGCCTTTGTGATCAAGCAAACAGAACTGCTGCTATTTAGCTGTCTAACCTCGGACAATATATTTAGCCTCTCTGTGCCTCAGATTTCTGTTTTCTTTTTTTCTTTTTTTCTTTTTTTTTTTTTTCTTTGAGACAGGGTCTTGCTCTGTCTCCCAGGATGGAGCATAGTGGCATAAATCAGGGCTCACTGCAACCTTGACCTCCCATTCTCAAGCAATCCTCCTGCCTCAGCCTCCCAAGTAGCTGGGAACACAGGCATGCACCACCAAGCCCAGCTAATTTTTTAAAGGTTTTTTTTTTTTTTGTAGAGATTGGGTCTCACTGTGTGGCCCAGCTAGTCTTGAATTCCTGGGCTGAAATGATTCTCCTGCCTCGGCCTCCCAAAGTTCTAGGATTACAGGCATGAGCCACCATGCCTAGCCTTCAGTTTTCTTATTTGTTGGAATTAAGTTAGTTAACAAATACTTACGAAGTTCTCACTGTGTGCTGGGCTGTGTGTCAGGCATTGAGTAAATGGCAGTAGATAGGCGTGGCTCCTACCCTCATGGAAATTACAGTCTAGCAGGATCAAGTTAAACGAAATAATATAATGTCAAAGTTCTATCCCCAAGTTGGTATTCAGTAAATGCCAATCCCCTTCCACTTCCCTTCGAACATCTCATCATTATGTATTCTGACACAGTCAAACATAAGATGGCCACAGACAATTTCATACATACAAGAATTTTGTTGGGAGCCCAGACACCCAGAGTATAAGGTAATTTTTCAGCATCGTGTCTCATGAAACTTAGAGCAATATGCGGTCTTGATTTAAATCCATGTAACCGAGGGTTTCTATTTACGGTCAACAATGAACCCTTACTTTTGGTGGCGTTTAAGGAATTATACAGATGCTTTCAGGCCATTTGTGAAGTGAATGAGAATAGGTACTGTTATTAAGCCCATTTTACAGATGAGGAGGCGATTGGAAGCAGATTCCTTGGGGCTCCGTTTGTTCCCTCGTCGTCGTCTGCACCGAGGAAGCGCTGAACAGACGCTGTTTACGCGGCGAGGGCTCCGCGACTGGGAAAGGAGGGGTGCCCAGCTGGCAAAGAGGGACGCTGGCTCGGGGTTGCGGGTTGCGTTGCGGCCGCTCAGCTTCTGTCTCCTCCCTCCTCTCTTCAGGTGGGTCAGAGATGGGCGACTGGAGCTTCCTGGGGAGCATCCTGGAGGAGGTGAACGAGCACTCCACCGTCATCGGCAGAGTGTGGCTCACCGTGCTGTTCATCTTCCGGATCCTCATCCTCGGCACGGCCGCCGAGTTCGTGTGGGGGGACGAGCAGTCCGACTTCGTGTGCAACACGCAGCAGCCGGGCTGCGAGAACGTGTGCTACGACGAGGCCTTCCCCATCTCCCACACCCGCCTGTGGGTGCTGCAGATCATCTTGGTGTCCACGCCGTCCCTGATGTACGTGGGCCACGCGGTGCACCACGTGCGCAAGGAGGAGAAGCGCAGGGGCCGCGCGGCGGAGCAGCAGGGCGCGCAGGCGGGGGCGGGCGGCGAGCTGGGGCCGCCGGGCTCGAACCCGGGCGGCGGCGGCAAGGGCGCCAAGAAGTTCCGGCTGGAGGGGACCCTGCTGAGGACCTACATCTGCCACATCATCTTCAAGACCCTCTTCGAAGTGGGCTTCGTCGTGGGCCACTACTTCCTGTACGGGTTCCGCATCCTGCCTCTGTATCGCTGCAGCCGCTGGCCCTGCCCCAACGTGGTGGACTGCTTCGTGTCCCGGCCCACGGAGAAAACCATCTTCATCCTGTTCATGCTGTCTGTGGCCTCCGTGTCCCTCTTCCTCAACGTGATGGAGTTGGGCCACCTGGGCCTGAAGGGGATCCGGGCTGCCTTCAAGAGGCCCGCAGAGCAGCCCCTGGGAGAGATTCCTGAGAAATCCCTCCACTCCATTGCTGTCTCCTCCATCCAGAAAGCCAAGGGCTATCAGCTCCTAGAAGAAGAGAAAATCGTTTCCCACTATTTCCCCTTGACCGAGGTTGGGATGGTGGAGACCACCCCGGTCTCTGCCAAGCCTTTCAATCAGTTCGAGGAGAAGATCAGCACGGGACCCCTGGGTGACTTGTCCCGGGGCTACGAAGAGACGCTGCCTTCCTACGCTCAGGTGGGGGTGCAGGAAGTGGAGGGCGAGGGGCCGCCTGCAGAGGAGGGAGCCGAACCCGAGGTGGGAGAGAAGGAGGAAGCAGAGAGGGCGACCACAGAGGGGCAGGAGAAGGTGGCAGTGCCAGAGGGGGAGAAAGCAGAGACCCCCGGAGTGGAGAAGGACGGTGAAAAAGAAGAGCTGCAGTCGGAGGTGGCAAAGCAAGGGCTGCCAGCTGAGAAGACGCCTTCGCTCTGTCCGGAGCTGACGACAGATGATGCCAGACCCCTGAGCAGGCTAAGCAAAGCCAGCAGCCGAGCCAGGTCAGACGATCTCACCGTATGAAGTGACGCCAAAGGAAAAAAAAAAAAAAAAAAACACGCCCAAGCTTACATAAGGCCAGATGAAAGGAAAAGGTGCCAACACGATCTGAGTCTTCTGTCCCCTGCCCTCGCCCCGGCCCCTGGTTGGACAGGCACTGCAGCAGAGCGCTGTATGCCACACAACTAGGAATCGGCCTTTCCCACATCCAGCGTAAGGGCTACCAAGATAAACCCATCGACCACTAAAGTTCCCAGTCTCATAGGACTGCCCACTTCCTCCGACCCCAACAGCTGTGGGGGACTCTTCCTTCATGCCCATTTCTCCATAGAAATCCTTAAATCAGAATTGTGGTTGCCTCATAGCCTTTTAGCAGTCTTGTCTCAAGCTCACTAACTCAGCCAGAATGATCAGGCCAGCATTTCTGAAGCAGATATCACCATATTTTGGGGATCTCAGCTCAAAAGTCTGCAGAATACAGACAGGTAACTAACGTAAGGTTCAAGGCAGCCCTGTTCTAATGCAAGGGAGAGAATGGGGCTGTGAAAGCTGGAGAGCACAAGAAGTTGCTGCTCACTTCCAGACAATAAGTACCATGAAGTGTTACCTGGTCTTTCCGATTTCTCAAGGGAAGCCAGAAATCCAATATATATATATTTTTAAGACAGGCTCTCTGTTGCCCAGGCTGGAGTGCAGTGGCACAATCTCAGCTCACTGCAGTCTCAACCTCCCAGGCTCATGTGAGCCCCTCATCTTAGCCTCCCAAGTAGCTGGGACTATAGGTGCACACCACCACAGCTGGCTAATTTTCGTAGAGATGGGGTTTCACCATGTTGCCTAGGGTGGTCTCAAACTCCGGGGCTCAGCCTCCCATAATGCTGGATTACAGGGGTACACCACCCTGCCTGGCCCATGATATCTAAATTTTAACTGAAATTTGAAACTGTTAATGCTGGCAACTAAATTTTATATACAACATGTGGACCAAATGAAATATATGCAGGCCAAATTTAACCTGTGAAGTGCCTATTTGCAATATCATCTTATGCTAATTAGCCCAGCTTTCTTATGGAATCAGTCTTATTATCTATGGTCTCAACATGTTTCTGTGGCTCCCAAATCTATTTCACTACTTTGGAGTGTTTGGTTTAAATCATGAGTCCAGGAGATATCCAGAGTTCTCACTGACCATTCTTTTGGGTCATTGTAGCCCCTGGGTTCTGAAGCAATGACATGATTGTATTGGTGGAAATTCTGCCCTGGGTACCATCAGAGAAAGACAGCCAGATGCCAAAACTCTCCCCGTGAAATCAAAGGCTCTGAGGACTGGTTGCAGTTTTTTCCTTGAAGCAAAGAAGATCCTTTCTTTACTCCCCTCTTGCATCATCAGTGCTCAGCCTAAATTCTATACCTCTTTTCATCAGGGACTAGAAGCAAAACCAGTTTTGAGCGGAAGAACACCTGCTCACAGGTCTGTCCTAGGAAGAGGCAGATCTCAGGCCTTGTGCAGGCACAAGACATGTACCAAAAGGGCCATCAGAGTGGCATCTGAGGGAGCCTCACACAAAGTGAGTGCTCACATGGCCAGGATCCCACAGTGGGGTCCCAGGCCAAGCCTCATCCCTAGAAAGGACACAGAGGCTAAAGGGAACAAGAAAAATCTTGAAGGGCTCCTGTCCTCGTATTCCCACAACTCACCCTCCTCAAACACAGAGTCTAGTCAGGGGAAAGCCTCACGTACAAGTACATATTTCATACCAGGAGCAATTTTACCCTCAGCCAATCAATTGCCAGAGCAGGAAGAGAAAGCTAAGATGGTTCATATTTTCTTTTTCTTTTTTTCTTTCTTTTTTTTTTTTTTTTTTGAGACGGAGTTTCACTCTTGTTACCCAGGCTGGAGTGCAATGGCGCCATCTCGGCTCACTGCAACCTCCGCCTCCTGGGTTCAGGCAATTCTCCTGCCTCAGCCTCCTGAGTAGCTGGGATTACAGGCACGCGCCACCATGCCCAGCTAATTTTTTGTATTTTTAGTAGAGACGAGGTTTCACCATGTTGCCCAGGATGGTCTCGATCTCTTGACCTTGTGATCCACCCGCCTCAGCCTCCCAAAGTGCTGGGATTACAGGCTTGAGCCACCGCGCCCGGCCTGGTTCATCTTTTCTAAACCAACACTATGCTTCATGGGCTGCAGTGCCAAAGACAGTGCAGGAGTTCTAGAAACCAAGTTGACATGGCAGGGACCTGGACAGGAGGCCAGCAAGTGACCCAAAAGAGGGGCTTAGAAAAACGGCCTTTGTTGTATCTTCCCAATCCCAATCAGCACCATCTCAAAGCATACCCATCCCCTTTGCTGCCCTCTGGTTACTACCTTCCTTTTAAGATATTCATTCAAAATATACCTTTCTAACGCAGGCTTTCTCCAAAACTATTCCTCCCCCTTGACAAAATTTCCATTTCTTGGCGACCCATTCTAAAGCAAAGCCGTCTAAAAATTAAACTCATTTTCAGGTTTGATTGTTTGGTAACTACTCCTGGGAAAAATTGCATTTAAAAGAGAAAGACTAAGCTACGTATTTTACCTGGGTAACCCAAAGTGACAAACCTTCAGTGGAGGAATGTTGAAGAGAAGAGGTATGTATGTTTATCTCGTAGACACGTGACTTCCTGGCTACTCCCTGATCATCCCCCGGTAGGCAACGTTATTCCACACAGACCTTCTCCTCTATGGTGAGAGAATTAACAAGATCCCAGGCCTGAGAACCAGAGAGTGCACCCTTGACCCTAACAGCTGCATTACTGTTCCTATAGTTTTGTTCCTGAAGACCCAATTTAAAAAGAGCCTTATGAATAGCTTGTTCATTACCAGAATAAAGCGTCTATCTCAACTAGAGCCTAATACAAAAAAGAAAACTGATATCCTGTTCTAAGTAAAACTGCCGTTTGGTACCAGCTGCAGAAACGAGGGCTGCTGGCCTCCTCATCTCTGCTGGGACGTAAGTGTGTGTGTGAGTGTCTTTACTCAGTTGAAGCAGCATCCCGCTTCAATGCACATACCCACCATGTCCCCACAGTTTCCCTCGTAGTCCTCCCAATAAAAGCAGAAGCCTGTTTAGGAAGAAACAGACACGGGCATCAAGGGGCTGAGATTTTGTTTCTATTTCTGCCATTTAGTAGGCTGTATCATTATTGTGCCTTGAGCGCTCTGTACTTCCGTTTTCTGCCTACAAACTAGAGCTGGCATTTGTCACCTTCCTACGTCCAGGGGTGTCATAAAGATTGAGTTGGCTGCCAAGCATGAAGCCTGCTGAGAGGCACCACTCCCTGAGAGGTCCAACAGCAGTGACACTGGGAAGAAGGGGAGGTGGATGGTTTCCATCTGTGCCCCCAGCCTGCCTCGTAGTTTACCTGGTGAGAGTTTTGCAGTGTGAAGCAGACACTCCAGAGATCAGTTTTCTCAGAAGAGATTCAAAACAGAATCTTAACCCCGTATGTTGAGTGGGAACCTGAGGCTCATTGACCTTAAGAAATGACTGGAGACAGATTGCCAGTTACTTTCACCTGCTGAGAAAGCTGCCCCGTCTGAAGCTGCCACGCAACTGCAGCCAGTTTCATTCAGAAGCAGCTGCATGTCTGTGGTGGTCCTTGCTCCAGACAGCTGCACCCCTCAGCATCTGTTTTCAGGCAAATAATTATGACTGACTCAGGATAATATTCCCCATGGGCTTCATTATGTCCAGATTTAATTTCTACTCCTCGTTGGGCCCTTATTAGATAAAAACCCTAGGGCACATGGACCTACCAATAAAAAGATACATTAGACAGCGAGACATCAGGAGTACAGCTCCCTCCAGAGGAAAGGCACTAATCACTTGATAGCAGTCCTAACACTGCCATCAGGGGAGATCTGTGACCAAGAAGGTTAGAGGTGCTCAAAGTTCAGTTAGGAAGTTTACAGCCTGGCTGTGTAAACCCTGGCCTAGTGTTTGGGCATTGTAAAAAAGCCGGTCTGCTTTCCATCATGTCTTTGTCCCCTGCCACGCAGGGGGAGCAGCCAGTACGGCACTGGACAGATATTCCTGAAGTTCTGTGTGACCTGGGGACAGTGCTGACTGCCCTTCCTGACTCTGGGTATGCCAAGATGCCGCTCACCTGCTCTACATGACAGTTTTCTCTATGTTAATTGAGGATGATAAGTTCTGCCCCTTCTTCACAAGATGTTATCGGTCTTTTTAAAAACTCACTAATTTGGAAATAAACAGAAAAAAAAAGAAGGCATCATCAAAATTTGTTAAGTCCATATTGTAAAATGTATACTAACGCAGTGACGGTCATCACTTTCAAATACTGCATAGATTGTTAACTAAGATACTGGTCAAAAGTGAGCCGATATCTAAAATAAGGGAAATAAATTTGGAGGGACGACAGGTAGTCTTGAATTCTTAAGAATTATGGCACACACAAAAAAAAAAAGAATCTCTTTAATCACACAATAATTGGTTGCTGAAAGAGATGCTGAAGGTACTCAGCTCGCTAGAGCTCACCTATGCAGAAGATCACATACGGAGAAGCGGAGAAGCATCGACCACTGGGACAGTCTCTGACTCATGGCAAAAGGGACTCCATGGATACTGACGGAGCTGCATGCTGGAACTCTTCAGGCCATGCGGAAGGCCTGTGGCAAGACTGGCACCAACTCCTGCTCTTCCCCGGTTCCTGAGGAGGGTCGTTGGGCATATGCTAAGTAAGAATGAGAACACCACCCCAACTGCACGTCCCGTTCCATTCCCCAGCCGCCTCTTCGCTCCTTTCTCTCACCGCGAATTACCCTCTATGCATATCATGTGCAAATGATTGCACAACCCAACTTAGCAAAGTTTAGATGAGAAAGGTTTGCCTGGTTGGAAGAAAAACTCTTCAGAGTGTAAATACAATCTGTAAAACTAGTAAGTGGGTACCTAGAGGTGATAGTGAAGTAGGCAGGGAGACTTTCCCTTTTTGCAATTATTGTATTATCACTAAATATGTGCTTGGGGAAGGGAGGAGAAAAAAGGAAACGAAGTTCTAGGTTCAGCAGTTGGGTAAGAGGAAAGAAACACTTTTAGGAAAGACAGTTCACCTAGACATTGCAGCTCCCAGAACCAGGAAAAAGGTGGTATTCAGCTCTGGCAGTAGTCACCATGGTTCAGTGGGACATCCCAGAGTGTCCAGCGCCACTGCTTTCTGGAAGTTTGCCCAAACGAAGAAGATTCTAAAAGAATTCATCAGGTTTCCCAAAGGGAAAAGTAGACGGCCTCATGGCCTTTTTCTGCAATTTTTTCATCTATGAAACAAAGAGTAAAGACTCAGTTTGTTATGAAACACATTCATAACAAACTTCCTGAAGAAATCTCGCCAAAAGAGAGACGCAGAATTGGGATGGTGGTCCTGTATTCTCCAACCTTCCACATCCTTGTGTCAGAGCTAGTAGTCATGTGCTTGACTGCTATAAAACAAATAAAATTAACTTGACTTTTCACCAGCTTTGTTTTTTCTTTTTATGTGTCAGGTGAACTAGACTGTGAAGAGACTGCCTCAGTTTCTAGTTATTTTTCCTTTGGAGTTGAGGGCCTAGAAAACAGGGGGAGAGGGGTAAAGGGGGTAAGGGTGGTATGTTAGTAAATGTTTAACCACCAGCCCTCTCCAGGCTGACTTTGCAGTGTTTGCCAATTTCCTGGGTGTAAATTCTCCCACTCCCACCAATTTCAAGCTACGAGCATAATGTCACTGAAAGCAGAGCTGGGAAGATGTGCAATACCGTAACATTATAAAGTTTTCCACAATACAATGGCTGTGTACCATCCAGTAGGTATAAATAACCTCAAGAACACAGACAATAGTACAATATTTAGGAAGTGGTCAGCTTTCCATATTTATTACCTTTGTGTTTCATGTCTTTTTTGTTTAAATGTATGTAACTTAATTGTTAATAATGACTATCCTTAACAAACGACTCACAGAATTCCTGAAAATTTAGCAAACAACTCTCACCAGCCAGTACAAACTAGCTCTAGCACATCCCTGTGTGGGAGGGAAGAGAAGCTAATTTAGAAAGAACATGAAAATCTTCTTGGTCAATGGAGATCTGGTCCATTTCTCCCCCACCCCCCTCCCGGCCCATTCACTACACAAATCTCAGGAAAAAATAAAAGGTGCATTTGTTTGGACTATGGCGAGGAGTGGTAGAATGATATTCGGTCTCTTCCATGTCAATGAGAACTATAGAAAGAGTTAAATGTGTTCATTACAGATAAATAGAAACTGATAACAAAATCAAATTAGCCGAAGGCTTCTGTCTGGGATTTATCATGTTACTTCTCTGCTCAAATTCCTTCTATGGCTCTTCGTTGCCTACCAAATAAATTCTAGACTTTTTTAACATGACTGACGAAGCCCTTTGTTACTGACTCCAACCCACCTAGAGACTACAACTGTTTTTACCTGAGCAGACTGTATTCTCCTTCTTTTATAATCTCCATTTCATCTATGGGAAACATCCTTCCTCAGTTAGACGTAATCTTGATGAACCCCTAGCATCTCATGGTCAAGGGTCACGTTTTTCCACCCAAATGGGCCAACCAGACACTCTCTCCCTGGAATGTGAATCCTCAGTAAGAGCAACTAGGAAACTGAAAATTGGTTGGAATTCATCTATCTTGGCTCACAATTAGTTTCTTCTTACCTAGGCTTCCAGGAGATGTCTGGATCCACATCTTTCAGATCATGGTTCTTAGCCTTCCTTCAATTTGCTAAGCTACCCCAGAGTTCCTTTTTATTTTTTTTTTTAGTTTAACATAGCCAAAATCATCTCTTGCTAACACAGCCTGATTAGTACACCACCTTTCTCGCCTCACCTTTCACATTTGTCTACACATACCTGAGCCCCAGCCTTACAGAACTATTGGCCAGTCCCCAGTATGGATAGTCCTAGCAGATACTGATGAATATCACGTTGTTTCAGGACTCTGTGCTCTGTCCAGCCTTTCTCCTGTGGTCAGCTTCCTCTCATCCTACAAGAGTCAGCTCAGTTGTCTTCCTCTTTATGCAATTTTACGAACTTCCCAAGAAAAGTCAGTTGCTCCCACTTTTGCGGTCCCTCGGTACTTTGGTGCCCATTCTGTCATAGCACGTACCAAATCATGGTATTCACTTGCTTTTCTCCCATCTGACTGCAAGCAACTTTAGGACAGAGATATTATCCTATATCACTGAATACTCAGTACTTGGCACGGTGCCTGGAACGTTGCAATGTTTGCTGAATGAATGAATGAATGATTCCTGAAACATCTCCCAGGGCAGGAAGAAGATAATCAGCCAAGCACTCCCCAGCAGTAGAGCGAGCTGACGCTCCAGAGGCACGATCTGAGGAAGAGGTTCCCTGATGGTCCCAGGAGTTGCCAGCTTGAAAGAAAGCAAACTTTCTTTGTCACAAATAAAGGAAGAAAAAGATATTTTCATATGAATTACTGGATGTTGTCACCAAGCACAACCCTGGAAGCAACATATTAAAGACGCTGTCACCCACAGCAACCTTGGAAGCCTTGTGAGGAAGACGTCAGTCAGTTTTTGGATGGTTGTAGATCAGAGGGCTTCCTACCCTGCCAATTTCCATTAATTGGACTTTTAGATCTTACATGAAATGAAAAATAAACGTTTATTATATTAATCCACTCAGATGTCAAGATTTTTCTGTTGTAGTATCTAGCATTATCTATTACACACCTAACCAAAGGGTACATTGAGGTCAGGTGTGATTATAACAAAAACCTAAAATACGTGGCTTAGCAGTCAGTGAGTGGTAAAGAAACAGAAAAACAAAGCCTACAAAGATGGAGACCCAGGTTTGTGCCATGCAATTATTTAACAAAAATGTTACCTGTGATGACTTGTGTTATTAGCTGTATATTGCTGTGTAGCAAATCACTCCAAAATGTACTGGCTTCAAACAACAAACACACATTATCCCTCACAGTTTCTGTAGGTCAGGAATTCTAGGGCAGCTTGGGGGTCTCTCAGAAGACTGCAGTCAAAGATAGGTGGGGCCTTCGGTGACCGGAGGTTTGACCAGGATGGTAGGATCCATTCATTCACACAGCTGCATGACTACCAAGTTAATGCTGGCAAGTGGTTTCTCTCCATCTGGGCCCCTCTATGGGGCTGCTTGAGTGTCTTTATGACCCAGTAGCTGGCTTCCCCCAGAGAAAGTGATTCAAGAGGCCAAAGCAGAAACTTCAGTGTCTTTTATGACCTAACCTTGGAAGAAGTCACGTATCATCGATTCCATCATATTCTGTTGGTCATTTTTCTCTCAGACGGCCCCGACCACTGTGGAGAGGATAAACTGGAAAGAAGATTTAAGGCAAAGACATCAATTTTGGCTCTTTTTTCTGTTTCAATGATTTCATTGTACGTATAATATGCATTGTAATCTGCTCTAAATGCTTCTGTTCAATTGTCACCATAAAGGAAGCCCTCATCCGAGGATAATGTGTGGTCATGACCCCTTTGGCCAGGACAGTTTTCGTGCCCTCTCTTTTTCTTTGCCTACAGCATCTGTTTTTCTCTGACACTCAGCTTTCCTGAAAACTGTTTAGTGTTTCTAATTCATCCACGTTTTCCAGTTGTATTTTTCTTTCTCATCTGCTGCAGTTTTCAGCTTTAAACTAGCTAGATCTCTAGACGGAAGAAACAACGAGGTACCTCCGAAATTGAGTTAGGTCACTAAAACCCAGAGAAAATGATGAGATTAGGTGACCTGAGCCAATGGAATATAACTTAACAATTAAAAAAACTCTCCATCATATCTCTCTTTTTTTTGTTTTGTTTTGTGTGTGTGTGTGTGTGCATGTTTTTTGTTTTTGTTTTGTTTTGTTTTTTTGAGGAGTTTCGCTCTTGTTACCCAGGCTGGAGTGCAATGGCGCGATCTCGGCTCACCGCAACCTCCGCCTCCTGGGTTCAGGCAATTCTCCTGCCTCAGCCTCCCGAGTAGCTGGGATTACAGGCACATGCCACCATGCCCAGCTAATTTTTGTATTTTTTTAGTTGAGACGGGGTTTCACCATGTTGACCAGGATGGTCTCGATCTCTCGACCTCGTGATCCACCCGCCTCGACCTCCCAAAGTGCTGAGATTACAGGCGTGAGCCACCGCGCCGGCCATCATATCTCTGAGGCAGAATCATGACAAGGAATGTCCTTAGCATATCACAAAAATAGTTCATCCTTCTAAGATCTCTCAGATCAGAAGGTCAACTCTCTCTAGTTTTTTTCATAACTGTATCGGAGTGAGGCACTAAATTCTAGGACAACTCTATATTTTTCTTGAATTATAGATTACTTGTCTTCCTTTAAATATTTTTTAGAAATTTACTTATCTAATAGTTGAGGATTCTTCTTTACATTTTTATTGATTCTGTTGACCTAACTTTACTGTGTCTACTCAGGTCCTATACTTATTCTGGGACAGATGAGACTCTCAGTTTTATAGATAAGTAATAGATAGGGAACCCAACAACTAGACAGAGAATAACGTGGAGTCTGTGGGAAGTTCCAGAGACATGAGAAGAAAACAATAAACACCAAAACAATAGCATACTTTCTAAAGATCTTTACTTAAAAATTTATTTAGCCGAGCGCAGTGGCTCAAGCCTGTAATTCCAGCACTTTGGGAGGCCAAGGCGGGTGGATCAAGAGGTCAAGAGATCGAGACCATCCTGGTCAACATGGTGAAACCCCGTCTCTACTAAAAATTAGCTGGGCATGGTGGCACGTGCCTGTAATCCCAGCTGCTCAGGAGGCTGAAGCAGGAGAATTGCCTGGACCCAGGAGGCGGAGGTTGCAGTGAGCCGAGATCGCGCCATTGCACTCCAGCCTGGGCAACAAAGCGACACTCCGTCTCAAAAAAAAAAAAAAAAAAATTTATTTATTTAAACTCTGTATTATACTCTCAAAAAAAGGTTAAAGAATACATGGACTCTATAAAATAATACATGAAACACAGATAATAAGGTGCTAGACTGAATTGTAAAAGGAGCCGGCACAGTTAGCAAACAATGCCACAGCAGAATTTAAGAATGAAGAGCAGAATTAGCAATATATAAGACCAAATCAATTCTGTAAAGATTCAATATCAGAAATTCTCCCAAATGCCAAAAGAACGAACAAAGAGATAAAAATTGTCAAAGAAGAAATAATAGATATGGAGGAAAGACAATAAAAATCCAACACATAGATATCGATGCTCCAGAAGAAAAGTCAGGATAAGTGAACCAATCATAAGCTCTAAAGATATAAGGACATTTCCTTGAGCTGATAAAAGACCTGAAATTGCAAATTGGAAGGGACTCATCATGCACCGGAAAAAAAAATCTAGATAAATTTTGATTTGCAAGTATAAAGACATAATTCTACAATTTAGAAAAGTAAAGAAACAACCCCTGCGGTGGGTTTTGTACCACTGAACAGCTATGCTTCACATTCTTGTCCGCTTGTGAACACAGGGCAGGGTCGTACCTCTCTCATTAGGGAGGTGAGGCTTCCTTGAAGATAATAGATATTTCAAATGTCAACTGCTGAAAAGAGAAAGATTTTAAGATGAGAAAAGAGAATTGGGAAAGTGGGCCTTAAACAGGAACAAGAAGGAATTCCTTTCTCTGAGCCTCTTTCTCTTGGGCGTACAATCTAAAGAGTCACAATATGCTCACTAGTGCTTCCAAAATAATAAGGGAAAATGGTATCTGCCATAGGAAGGCAAGCTAGGAACTAAGTTGGAGAGTTAATGAGTTAGTGCATGTCGAGATCTTAAAACAGTACCTTGCACATAGTAAGCACTCCACAAATATTAGCTGTCCTCGCCTTCATAATTATCACTCTGTGTGATAGGATTACTGTAATCTAGCATAGTATTATTATTATTATTATTATTATTATTATTATTTGAGACAAAGTCTTGCTCTGTTGCCCAGGCTGGAGTGCAGTGACACAATCTCAGCTCACTGCAGCCTCCGCCTCTCAAGTTCAAGCAATTCTCCTTCCTCAGCCTCCGGAGTAGCTGGGACCACAGGCGTGTCCCACCAAGCCTGGCTGATTTTTATATATTTAGTAGAGACAGGGTTTCACCGTGTTGGCCAGGCTGGTCTCAAACTCCTGACCTCGTGATCCACCCGCCTCAGCCTCCCAAAGTGCTGGGGTTACAGGCGTGAGCCACAGCAGCCAGCCTAGTCTTATTATTAAATGAGGCACCTTAGACTCAGCTTTGATAGAGATTTAAGAGAAGAGTTTATGTGGTCTGGAGGGGTAAAGGAGAGAGATTCCTCTTCTCCCTCAGATGCCACTGTTGGGCATGGGGACGAGTAATAGCTCAAAAGGCAAAGGGAAGCTGGGGTGAGCACGAAGAACCAAAACCTCATGGCTCAGTTTCAGCCAATCCTCTCAACATGGTGCTAGTCCTTCCGGTGCCAACTGTGGATGAACAGAGTGTTTATCAAGTTACTTACAAACGTAAACAAACAAACGAACAAACATCAGGCTGGCATCGTACTTCTCCGTAACACATTAAATCTCAGAAAAGAGAATATCCACAGAATATTGAGGCTGAGAAACTTAAGCTGAAAACTCCATAATACGCCAAATTTCATTCATGTGTGAAGCCAACTGAAAGGAAATCTCAATTATGCAAAAGCTCAAAATACCTGCAAACCCTTCTTTAAAGAAAAATGCATTTCATAACCCACTCAAGCCAAAAGAAAAATATTTTTTGTTTTTTGGTTTTGCTCTTGTCGCCAGGCTGCAGTGCAGTGGTGCAATCTCAGCTCACTGCATCCTCCACCTCCCAGGTTCAAGTGATTCTCCTGCCTCAGCCTCACAAGCAGTTGGGATTAGAGGTGTGCACCATCACAGCTGGCTAATTTTTGTATTAATAATAGAAATGGGGTTTCACCATATTGGCCAGGCTGCTCTCCAATTCCTGATCTCAGGTGATCCACCCGCCTTAGCCTCCCAAAGTGCTGGGATTACAGGCATGAGCCACTGTGCCTGGCCAAGAGAAATATTTTTTAAAAGAATTCCAGGCCAAGCACGGTGGCTTATACTTATAATCCCAACATTTTGGGAGGCAGAGGCAGGAGGACCGCTTGAGGCCAGGAGTTTGAGACTAGCCTGGGCACATTGTGAGACCCTGTCTCTACAAAAACTTTAAAATTAGCCAGGCATGGTGGTGCATACCTATACTCCCAGAATGAATTAAATGCAACTATGTATAGTTACAAAACAGAATAGAAATATCATAAATAATGCTTAACACAAATATATTTTTTAAGTAAGGTTTAAAAGTTAGGGAGATGTTGGTCAAAGGATACAAAATTTCAGTTAGATAAGAGGAGTAAGTTCAAGAGATCTATTATACAAGATGGTGACTATACTTAACAAGAATGTATTGCATTTTTGAAAATCTCTAAGAGAGTAGATTTTAAGTATTCGCATCACAAAAATAAGTATCTGAAATACTACATAATGCTAATTAACTCGATTTAGCCATTCCACAATGTATACATATTTCAAGACATTTTGTATATGATAAATGTATGTCATTTTTATTTATTAATTAATTGGCTCCCAGATTCCTCCTGGGAGTCACTTTCCGAAATCCCAAGTCCACTGGTCTACATTAGAGTTTATGAATCTGTATTTTAAATAAGCTTCCCAAGGCGTTAGAGAATCACACTTTGAAAAAACGGCACCTCTTCATTTTCTAGTTATCAAGTATAGGTACTGTCCTTGGGACCACTGGAAAAAAAACACTTTTCCTTTGAATATTTGTGGTTTCCTGTCCAACTTACACTGGTGACTTAGTGGGGTACACAGGGGGGTTCAGAGACTCAGTGAACCTGGCACAGTGGGGAAAGCTGTAAGAGAGGATGTCTATCCATGAAGGGAGACAGCTGGAGTAGGATGCCATGGAAGTGGTGATGTCATGTCTCAAAAGATACCAGACTTATAACTGCATGTGAATCTACAGCTGCATCACAATAAGTAAAAGTTCAAACGAAAATCCCTAACAGAGATCATCCAACCACTGGCATGGGCAGGCGCTACGTATGTGCATGGAGAGGAGGTACTAGGGTGTTTCCCAGGGATCTAGTGTTAGTGTCAACTCCTGGACCCAATCCTTTGCATTAATTTGGAGGAAGGAGGTGAAATAGCTGTCAGGATGTGGATGGTGCTGGGAAGTGCAGTTATGCACACTGCAGTTGCCATGAAAAAGGGCAGTATAAGCGGTGAGCAAACATTCGTCCAAACGACACAGACTGATCGTCTCGTCAATCGACTCTTTATAGCACATCCATGGGACTGGCTGTCAATCTCCGGTTGAGTGGCAAACAATGGCTAGTAGTGATGAACAGGACATATTTTGAAAACCTCCCTTGGAAAAACAGCACACACTGGGGACCCAGGGCCCAAATGGTTTGACAGTCCACGGAGGCAGAACCAAAAAAATCTCACTATTCTAAGAGGTTAGCAGCAGCTAGAGGAATCAGGAGAATATTAACAGCAGTAGAGATGGGAGGACAAGCCATTTTGGTGTCAGAGTCTACCATCACCAGTAAAGATTTGCCTTGAGAAGAGAGTCAATTGGATACTAAATGCAGCGTGTAGGTTTCTAGAGACATTCCTGAATCACAATCAGTCAAAAGCAGTCCCTTGAATCACCCAGGCCTGTCCTTTACCTGGACACAAGTGGTAACAGTAGGGAGAATTCTGAACGGTATCACCCAAAGCTTTGCACAGGCCTTAGACCGGTAGACACTGCACACCGATGCTATTCCAGATTACTAAGACTTTGATCTCCACTGTGCACCCCAGTAAACCACCAAGGTAAACTGCTTGCCTCGACAGGCTCTCAGCATTCTGCACTATCACAGTCTTGAATGTCAGGTGCTGCTATGCGGAAATCTACCTGCTTCCCTAATAGATAAAGCCAGGACACAAAGTTCTCTGGTTTATGATACTCCCATAGTACAGCCGCCTCCACAGCTCCTTGAAATTCCGGATCAGGGATTGACATCTTACGGGTAGTTGGTATGACAGAGTTCAATCCAATGAAAGGAAGACACGTTCCTTGTGTGTGATGAATCTGCGGGGCACTTATTCAAACTGTAATAGTCGGAACTCAGAAGCTGGATGTCAGGTCCCCTCAGGATTGTCTTTCTGGGTCTTAACTGTAGCCACTCCTACCTAGGGTGATTTCCTGGACTGGGGCCAGTTTGCAGAACTGAGACTACAGGAACTACAAAGACTAGCTGGCCCCACGTCAGCGGCAGAATAAGCCCCACAGCAACGCCTTAAGACTACATGAAATGAGTGTTGAATGAATGAGGTCGTGATTCAGTGTATATTTGATCCACTGCAACACGGTGGGAAGGGGGAAGAGGGAGTTACTTCCTAAAACAATCTCTCTTCAGACTCTAAAAGAACTGATGCTTGTTTTGCGTTAAAATCTATCTTCATTTAACTTCCAGTGCTTTGCCCTACAGATAACTCTGGGGGCCACATCGGTTCTACGCATTCTTTCACATGAAGACAGAGGTCAGGTTCGGAGTCATCTCCCTTCACCTCCTTCACCAGCCCTTAGCTGGCGGCTCACCTTTGAGCGAGCTCCAATATTCTACATATAATCTCTTAGAAGTGTGGTACACGGACTGCAGTACTCCACGTGGGGCCTGCCTCGTATGCAGCACAATGTTATCACTCCGTTGCTACAGTCGGTGTGCTTTCCGTTGTTGTCACCGAAATGTATTCGGTTAGTTGTATTTGTTAACGTCTCATCTGCCTTTCCAGCCTTCCCTCACTTTGCGCAGTCATATTTGTCAAGTACAAGTTCTAACATTTAGGACACAATGCCTGACTTACTACAATTACCATTATTATCTTACTAGCTACGATCACTACAAAAGAGAATTAGCACTGAGCTCTCAGGCCCTACCTCCTTGAGCCTCAGACATGCTGATGCTACCACGCGCCGCAACTGCTTCCTGTTTCGCCCCTAATTAAGCCCCGCCCCTAATTAAGCGCCGGCCCCGAGACCTAAGCGTCCGCCCCACCCACCACGCCGAGCCCGAGGCGGGACGCTCTGGAGGTAGCCGCTGATTGGCTGGCGGGGACGCAGCTTGATGGCGTCAGGCTTGCGAGCGGCTGTCCCGGCGGCGGCACCTGGGCGAAGGCCCGCTGAGTGAGGGGGCCGGTGGCCTCAGCGTGCCGTGGCCTCGGGGAATGGGAAGCGGAGGCGACAGCCCTCCCTACACTTCGCGATGAGCTTCCTGATCGACTCTAGCATCATGATCACCTCCCAGGTGAGTCGCCGCCTCCTGCCCCGACAGCCGTCAGCCTCCCCTTGCCGAATCGCCCCCTCGGGTCTTCCTTGCCGCGGGCTGGTCCGGGGTCTCGCTCCCCCCCACGCGGCCTGCGCCCGTCACTCCGGGACCCAGAGCGCGAAGAGGGTGAGGCTGGCCTGCGGGCCGTCCGCGGCCCCACCCGGCGTCCATCCCCGGAATTTCGGCCCGCTTTCGGAAGGGACCCGGGTCGGCCGGCCGAGGCGGCGGCCCGCGGAGCCGCGCGAAGCTTCCGGGCTGCCCCGCGGGCCCTGGAGCGGGGAAGCGTGTGTGGTTCCGGGCGCGGGCGTGCGGCGCCCCAATCGGGGCCGGAGACTGGGGGCGTCAGTGCGGCCTGGCTGTGAGATGTCACGTCCTGAATCCTGGTCTGCAGACGTGTCCTGCTTCAAAATACAGTGCAGGGCCGGGCGCGGTGGCTCAGGCCTGTAATTCCAGCACTTTGGGAGGCCGAGGCGGGTGGATCACGAGGTCAAGAGATCGAGACCATCCCGGTCAACATGGTGAAACCCCATCTCTACTAAAAATACAAAAAATCAGCTGGGCATGGTGGCGCGTGCCTGTAATCCCAGCTACTCAGGAGGCTGGGGCAGGAGAATTGCCTGAACCCAGTAGGCGGAGGTTGCGGTGAGCCGAGATCGCGCCATTGCACTCCAGCCTGGGTAACAAGAGCGAAACTCCGTCTCAAAAAAATAAATAAATAAATAACAAGGTTATACCTATACTTAAAAGCCTTAGGTTTTGTTTTGGCGCTGACAGCTCATCCTTTATCCTCTGCTTAATTACCCACCCTTTTCGGATGTTTGTCTGACCCTCATTTCTTCTCCATTGGCCACCTTCATTTATTTGTACAATCAACATTTATCGACCATTATATAAAGCTCCGAGCGTACAAACGTGTAAGAGATTGCTCAGTAGAAGCTTCGTCTCGTGAGTCTCTTGCTTTTACCGCGTCATCCATTGTTAATCTATTTTTCCTTCCTAGCATTTAGCATGGCACTGGCATCATTTATGTATGTGTTTATGATTTTATTTTTATTTATTTATTTTTTTGTTTATTATTTTATTTTTTGAGATCCTGCCTTGTTCACAGCTGTATCCCCACTTCCAAGTGCAGGCATTCGATAAATAATTGTTGGCCAACTTAACATTTGTGAAGCTCAGACTACCTGTTGACCTTTTTCCCTTCTTTCTAATAATTTAAAGATGGTTTTTTGTTGTTGTTTTTACTTGTTCTCTCAAATGGCAAATGATGAAATAGTTACCTTTTGGGGCTTAAAGTGAACGAAATTTTTCTTCTTTGATTCCGTATTTGTATTGCTTCATCCGAATACTCAGGTCCGTAGAGCGGAGCATTGTCCTTTTCAAAAACTTTTAAAATACTTAAAATATGAAAGAAGAAAAAGCCATCCATAATCCTATCACCCTAATGCAATGGTTTTTTAAAATTTTCTATAGTTTTCATAATTACTGTTTTTATTGGCTGCATAGTATTCAAATGTATAAAAAAATCTGGACATGTAACTCTTCGCTTAAAATCTTTCTAAGACTATCCAGTGCCCTTAGTGACAACTCAGGGTTGTTTTTAGCCCTAGTACTAATTTAAGAAAAAAAATATATATACTTAATTAGCTTTTTTTCACTAGAATAAAGAATGTCAGTAGAAAATTGGCTTTGCTTCTTCATAGAATTAAAAAAAAATAATTAAAAAACAAAAAAGAAAATCGGCTTTGCATTGCAGCCTCTGAGATTTTTAGCATGGATATAATTGATACCTTGAACCAAGGAAGTGGCTTTCTAATCTTGTATGCCTTATAATCATAGACTTTTACTTCACTCAGGCATCTATATGCAGTAATCGTTAAACCTGCTCTTTACAAACGTGGAAGAAAGATCCAAAGACTCCTTTGCATGAAGTGTTCTCTGTTCAAATATTTCTGCAGCTACTTGATCATCATTTCGGTATTAGTAAGAATGTCACTTTAGGAAGGTTTTACCTGACACCCTGCCCACAGCCAAAGTAGCTTTTCCATTTCGGGGGCCTTCTTCCTCATTTCCAGGTTTTATTTTCTTCTTGGCATCTATTACTATTGTTCATGTGTTTTTGTGTTTTTTATCTGTCCATGAAGATACTGTCTTTCTTGTTCTCTCCCGTATTCTCCAGCATCTAGATCAGTTGCAGACACATAGTAGAATTGTAGTGAATATTCATTTAATAAAAAGCACCTGGCCAGGTGCGGTGGCTCAAGCCTGTAATCCCAGCACTTTGGGAGGCCGAGGTGGGTGGATCACGAGGTCAAGAGATCAAGACCATCCTGGTCAACATGGTGAAACCCCGTCTCAACTAAAAATACAAAAAACTAACTGGGCGTGGTGGCGCGTGCCTGTAATCCCAGCTACTCAGGAGGCTGAGGCAGGAGAATTGCCTGAACCCAGGAGGCGGAGGTTGCAGTGAGCCGAGATCGCGCCATTGCACTCCAGCCTGGGTAACAAGAGCGAAACTCCGTCTCAAAAATAAATAAATAAATAAATAAAAATCAAAATAAAAAGCAGCTATCTAGAGAGATGTAGTTACCTTAGAAATACCACCACTTCCTCCTGTGCACCCTCACCCCCTGCACTTTTACTGTTTTGTATTAACCGAAAGGTTTATTTCAAATGAAATCTGAAATCAGAGGTCACACATTGAAGCCTGCTCACAATGCCGCAGGACAAAGTTCAGACTCTTTTACGTGGCTTTTCAGATCCCTTATTGATAGGACCCTCGCTCTTAGCAGGTCCCTTATTGATGGGGCCCTGGCTCTTCCCTCTTCAGCTGTGGCTCTCACCGTTTTGTTCTTCAGATTTCCTCAACTTCTTTTAGTTTCTTTTTTTTTCTTTTTTTTTTTTTTTTTTTTGAGGAGGAGTTTCGCTCTCGTTACCCAGGCTGGAGTGCAATGGCGCGATCTCGGCTCACCGCAACCTCCGCCTCCTGGGTTCAGGCAATTCTCCTGCCTCAGCCTCCTGAGTAGCTGGGATTACAGGCACGCACCACCATGCCCAGCTATTTTTTTTGTATTTTTAGCAGAGACGGGGTTTCACCATGTTGACCAGGATGGTCTCGATCTCTTGACCTTGTGATCCACCTGCCTCGGCCTCCCAAAGTGCTGGGATTACAGGCTTGAGCCACCGCGCCCGGCTCTTTTAGTTTCTTAACCTGGCCATGTGTGCTATGGTGCCTCCAGATTTCCACACGGTCCGCGTTCTTTTTCTGGGCCTTTTCCTCATATACCTCCCCTTCTTTCAGCCATCAGATCTCACCTTGAACATCCAAGAGGCTTCCCCTAGACTGGACTAGATGTCCCTATCCGTACTGACATAGTACCCTTCACCCACTTCCCCTGTCACAGCGCTAACTACCACATTGTTTTGATAGATTGTGTGCCTCCTCCATAGATTATAAACTCCTTGAGAACAGCATTGATGCTCTCTGGTTTGCCATTCTATCCCTTGGACCTTTCATACATTGGCACTAATAAATATTTGTTAAATGATTAAAAGCCTGAATAAATGATCCAAGAAAGCTGTCTTTTATCATTAGTTCTTTAATAACTATCTTGCTAATGGCCATCTTTTTTTTTTTTTTAACCGTAGCTAATTTTCAACCCAGAGGTCATTTTTATAGAAGCATCTGTTATCTAACTCCTGTTTTGAGCTCTCTATACAGTGCTAAGACTTAATCAGTTCCAGAGTACACGCTTAAGTCCTAAGGTCAAGACTCGACTCTGTACAATTCTGAAAATATTGGGTCTCGTTTTTCATAAGCTCTGTGCCTCCCATTTTATTTGCAAAGCTGTTTGAAATTGCATGTTTCTGCACTCTTTTTCGATCCTCTATAATCTTGCCAGATTTTGTGTTTATCTTGGATGTAATGAATTCTCCAGCTACATTTGTTTTGTGTGTGTAGTTTTGAAGTCTTTGTGTCTTTTTCAACTTTTATTTTACTTTATTTTATTTTGGATTTGGTACATGGTGCTGGGTATATTGTGAGAGCTGAGGTTTGGGGTACAAATGATCCAGTCACCCAGATACTGAGCATAGTACTTAATACTCATAATACTCAAAAACTCAATAATTCGTTTTTCAACCCTTACCCTTTCTCCCCGCCCCAAGTAGTCTCCAGTTTCTATTTTTGCCGTCTTTATGTTGGTGAGTACTCAATATTTAGCTCCCACTTAAAAGTGAGAACATGTGATATTTGGTTTTCTGTTCTTGAGTTACTTTGCTTAGGATGATGACCTCTAACTGTCTAAAGACCTCTATCTATGTTGCTGCAAAGGACATAATTTTGCTCTGAAAGTCTTATTAAGCTTTCTTTGTCAACGTGAAAGGAGGCCACAATGAAATATTAAAGGTATATGTCTGTTTCTGTTTTCTTCCATTCCCGTCACCATCATATAAACTTAGAATTTTTGCTTGTTTTCTCTTCCTTGCCTAAAGTCCCATTTTACAGCGATTTTGGTGATTTTTTTTTAAAATCATCCATTTCCACTATACATATCATTCTCAGTCCTAACTGCCCAACTTCTCTATCTTCAGTCGTGACTTCGTAAGCCATATATAAATATGGTCTCTAAACTCTGAATTCACATCTGTCTCCATGGTAATTATTTATAATATCCCAAGGATATCCTGGACATTTTCTCCTAATCTGTTGGACCCTTTCCTTTTCTACTTGATCTAGATCAGGCGTCCCCCAACTTTTTACACAGGGGGCCAGTTCACTGTCCCTCAGACCGTTGGAGGGCCGCCACATACTGTGCTCCTCTCACTGACCACCAATGAAAGAGGTGCCCCTTCCCGAAGTGCGGGGGGGGGGCTGGATAAATGGCCTCGGGGGGCCGCCTGCGGCCCGCGGGCCATAGTTTGGGGACGCCTGATCTAGATGCTTGGATTCAACTTTCTTTCTTTCTTTCTTTTTTTGGAGATTCCAACCTGCACTCAGGTTGGAGTGCAGTGGCGCGATTTCGGCTCACCACAACCTCCGCCTCCTGGGTTCAATTGATTTTCTTGCCTCAGCTTCCTGAGTAGCTGGGATGACAGGCACCTACCGCCATGCCCAGTTAATTTTTGTACTTTTAGTAGAGATGGAGTTTTGCCATGTCGGCCAGGCTGGTTTTGAACTCCTGACTGTAGGTGATCCGCCTGTCTTGGCCTCCCAAAGTGCTGGTATTACAGGTGTGAACCGCTGCACCCGGCACCAGCTTACACCTCTTGGTTGCTTACCTTCATATATAAGTCCACACTTGGATCACTGCTGTAGTTTGTCTGTTACTAATACAGAGGCCTGAAGTCCACCGTAGAAAATCACACAGCTCTGTAGCTTGCCAACGCCATGAGTTTAACCCTCAGCTCACTGACTTATGCTTTTTCTTTGCTTTAATCAGCTACTTGTTTCCTTCCCCTTAAAGTTTCTCTGAATCTTTGTTACTCTCCTCAAAGCCCCTTTTCCATACTCAACCTCTCTTACTCTTAGCAGATGACCTTGCCTCGTACTTACCCAACAACAGTGAAGTCAAAAGGTGATCTCCTACTATTTTTTTTTTTTTTTTTTTTTGAGACGGAGTTTCGCTCTCGTTACCCAGGCTGGAGTGCAATGGCGCGATCTCGGCTCACCGCAACCTCCGCCTCCTGGGTTCAGGCAATTCTCCTGCCTCAGCCTCCTGAGTAGCTGGGATTACAGGCACGCATCACCATGCCCAGCTAATTTTTTGTATTTTTAGTAGAGACGGGGTTTCACCATGTTGACCAGGATGGTCTCGATCTCTCGACCTCGTGATCCACCCGCCTCGGCCTCCCAAAGTGCTGGGATTACAGGCTTGAGCCACCGCGCCCAGCTGATCTCCTACTATTAATACTTCCTGCATTTTAATCTAAAAGGCTATCTGTGTGCACAACCATTCTTACCTCCTTTCCTCCCATTTCAGAAAACGTGGTTCCTCTACTCCGATTTAAGGCCCTTCTACTTACCTTTGATCTTACAGTAGCCTGTTTTGAAGTGGTTAAAAGCCCAGATTTTCTAGATAGACTCAATAGGAGCTGAAAAAAATATTAAGAAAACAAAAACAAAAAAAGCACAGATTTTGGAGTCGAATAGGCTTCAGTTCAGTCTTGATTCTGACACTTACTAGAAATTGATTACCTTCTTAAACCTCATCTGTCTCTGTGAAAATAGGACAGTCAAACCTACCTTACTGGGTTTTTGCTGAGTTTCGTAAGATTATAATGCTAAGTACTAATTAGAGAGCCTGGAATATAGTAAATGCTCGATAAAAGTTAGCTGATGATCATAATAATAAATTAATAGTATTATCAGTTCATCCTCTAGAATTCCATCGTCCTTCTCATCTTTTTCTCCTCCCTTTACTGCTTTCTTCCTCCTTGGCCAATAAACTTTCCCTTCAGTCCACATTCTTCTCTAGCCTATGACCTAACGTTTTCTGTTTTCTCCTTCCTTGCTCTCCCTAGAGTAATTTGCATTTACTGTCCCCACTGCTCCCATTCATTCTGACCTGCTAACACTGGTTCCTGCCTCTACGTCACCATTCAAACGGTTTGCCTTATCGTCTAGTGTTTTCCTCTTGGCACATTGCTCTCCTCACTCTAGATACTCTTCCCAGGTGATCTCATGTACTTTGGTGGTTTCAGCTCACAGGTATATCTTAGATGCCTTCACAATCTTTCTTTCATTCAGATGCTTGGCGGCAGTCCCTCAGGCCCTTAGTGTTGTTCAAAACTGAGCTCATTATTTCCCCTTTCCTAAATCTCTTCTTCCTCCGATATTCTTTATATAAATTGAGTAGCTTCACTCTTCAACTCATATTCCAAACTAGTCATCCCTGACTTCTCTCTGCTGATTTTACCTTCGAAACAGTTCTCAAATCTGTTGTCTCCTCTCCTGTCACCAAATGTCTTAATTCAGGGCTTTATCATCCTTCTTCTGAACTCCCGTAACACATTTCCATAATGTTTGTCTTCCTACAATGTTGTTTCCTTCAACTGTGTTTTCCACACAGCCCCCATACTGCTCTGTATAAGACATATCACACAACCCTCACCACCTTAGACTATAATCTAAGCTCCTTAGGGTGGCCTGCGGACCTCTTAATGATTGGACATCCACTTCTCCTGCCTAGCCTCTTTTTTTTGGGGGGGGGGGGGTGGCGGGGGACGGAGTTTCGCTCTTGTTACCCAGGCTGGAGTGCAATGGCGCGATCTTGGCTCACCGCAACCTCCGCCTCCCGGGTTCAGGCAATTCTCCTGCCTCAGCCTCCTGAGTAGCTGGGATTACAGGCACGTGCCACCACGCCCAGCTAATTTTTTGTATTTTTAGTAGAGACGGGGGTTTCACTATGTTGACCTGGATGGTCTCGATCTGTTGACCTCGTGATCTACCCGCCTCGGCCTCCCAAAGTGCTGGGATTACAGGCTTGAGCCACCACGCCCGGCGCCTAGCCTCATTTTTAACCTCTTCCTTCTTTGAATTTCATCTTCTAGCAGCACTAAAGCATGTGTCGTTCCCAGCATGTGCCATGCTATTCACCCTGTGCCTTTACTCATGCCCTTTGCTATCTGGAAAGCCGTGTCCTCCTACCCCACCACCGGTCTTTTCTCTACCTGATTTGTTTTTTTTGCTCATTTGTTTTGTTTTGTGACGGGCTTTCGCTCTGTCACCCAGGCTGGATTGCAGTGACGTGCTTACGGCTCACTGTAGCCTCCACCTGCCTGGCTCAAGTGGCCTTTCCACCTCAGCCTCCCTATCAGCTGGAACTGCAGGCATGCACTACCATGCTTAGCTAATTTTTGTTATTTTTTGTAGAGATGGGGTTTCATCATCTTGCCCAAGCTGGTCTCAAACTCCTAGGCTCAAGCGATCCACCCGCCTTGGCCTCTCAAAAGTGCTGGAATCACAGGCACGAGCCACCACGTCCAGCCTCCCTACCCGATTCTTACTCATCCTTTGAGAGGGTGGTTTTTAATATGTTAGGGGTGGTGCAAACGTTTGAGTGTGTGACGAATACCTTGGAACCACTCTAGAAAAATGTACATAATCCCAAAGTTTGCATACAATATCAGGTTTTAACCCAAAATTAAAACTTCCTTCAGCTCAGGCATTTCCTTCTCCAGAAAGTCGTCCCTATCCCCCTACAGATTGCTTTGGTCTCCCTCTTTAATATCGTTTTACAATATCACGTATGTATCTCTATCATTGCACATCCATGTTATGTTGTAATTATTCATGTAGCGTCTCCACTGTATTGTGAGCTTCTGGAGGGTAGTAACCGTCTTACTCATCTTTGTATGTCCAGCACCTAGCATAGCACGTGGGAATTATTACAGAAAATTGAAGATTCAATGCTGAGAATAAACCATCTTTTATGTAGAGCACTTAGCCCAGGCATCCCCAAACTACGGCCCGCGGGCCGAATGCGGCCCCCTGAGGCCATTTATCCGGCCCCCCGCCGCACTCCAGGAAGGGGCACCTCTTTCATTGGTGGTCAGTGAGAGGAGCACAGTATGTGGCGGCCCTCCAGCGGTGTGAGGGACAGTGAACTGGCCCCCTGTGTACAAAGTTTGGGGACGCCTGACTTAGCCATTCAGCAGGCAGTTATGGAGAGCCTGCTATGTGCCAGGCTTTGTGCTGGGTGCTAAGGATACAAAAATTACAAGACAAATATGGTTTTTGTCCTCATAGAGCTTATAACTAATGTCAAAAAATATTTAAATCGGGCATTACAAAACCGTATGGTAAGCACTTTGATAAGGGAAGTACAATGTAGAATAGGATTACATAAAAAGAGCAATTGATCTGTATTCGGGAGGGCAGAGAAGGCCTTCCAGAGGGAGTACGTAGGATAACTGGGCAAGGGCTAGAGAGAAGTTCCTGTCAGAGGACATGTACAGAGGTACCGATGTGAAAGAAGATGGGTCTAAAGAGCCAGAGGAAATTCCAGGGGGCTGAACACGTGATTTCGGGAGGCAGGAGGGGCATGATAACAAACTAGTCCGTGCCGAGCTACTGAGTTTATACTTGCTCAATAAAGTAGTCCCTAGGGAGGCATAAAATCATTTTATTCGTAAAGGTCCTAGCCAGTGTAAGAAGAAAAAAGTAGTTGTGTCGGTGTATGTATATGTATAG
Organism: Saimiri boliviensis; assembly: GCF_048565385.1. NCBI lineage: Eukaryota > Metazoa > Chordata > Mammalia > Primates > Cebidae > Saimiri > Saimiri boliviensis. Next base: position 40,999,171 of record NC_133467.1, on the reverse strand, counting down.
AAGGTTCTATTTACTACACACCAGCTTCGTCAGCTGTCGTGGGGCTGTGGTCTCTGCCAGTTTGCAACAAAACTGACAAAAGAGGGATCCCGCAATCTCTTGGCTTTACACTGAGATGAAAACCACTTTATGTGGATTAGGCAGGATGGTGGAGAAGTTAAGAAAACTCTCTGAGGGAAACTTATATAAAAAATACTAGACTTTCTACTACTCCTCTAATTTTGGTCTCAACTCCTCACTCCTGAAGTTTTTAAACTTTTAATTAATTTATTTTCACTTATTTTTTGAGACGGTCTCATTCTGTTGCCCAGGCTGAAGCGCAGTGGTGCAATCATGGCTCACTGCAGCCTCAAGTTTCCGAGGCTCAGGTGATCCTCCCACCTGAGCCTCCCAGGGGGCTGGGACTACAGGCACCCGCCACCATGCCCAGCTAATTTGTGTGCGTGTGTGTGTGTGTGTGTGTGTGCGTGTGTGTGTGTATTTTTTGTAGAGACAGGGTTTCGCCATGTTGGCCAGGCTGGTGTTTTTTTATACTCGTAATCAGGGATCTTCCATTAAGAAACAAATCTCACTCTGACTCCTTTCCTTTTTTTTTTTTTTTTTTTGAGACGGAGTCTCACTCTGTCTCCCAGGTTGGAGTGCGGTGGCGCGATAGCACCTCTCTGCAACCTCCGCCTCCCAGATTCAAGGGATTCTCAGGCCTCAGCCTCCGGAGTAGGTGGAATTCTGGAATCACAGGTGCCCACCACCACGCGCGACTAATGTTTGTATTTTCAGTAGAGACGGGGCTTCGCCAGGTTGGCCAGGCTGGTCTCGAACTCCTGGCCTCAAGTGATCTGCCCGCCTCCTCCTCCCAAAGTGCTGGAATTACAAGTCTGAGCCACTGTGCCTGGCCACTGACTCCTTTTCTGTTTGCCAACTTCTCTGGCTCATAGGATAATTACCGTAATGTAACTGGGTTTTGGGGTGCCGGGGAGGCAGAGCTCCCCCGAGAGAGAATATTGTAGGTTCTGGGTCCCTCGCCCTCTCAAGCATGAGAGAGGGGACCACGGCAGGTGCGCTGTAAGCTCGTCAATACACAGACCCGAGAAGTGTTGCAGAAAAGTTATTTATTTGGGTAAACAAAGAGAATAAAAAGGAGAGAAAACTGCCACGAAGAGTGCGCAAGGGGACTCCGGAGGGGAAATCCAGGAGAGAGGAAGACAGCTTCCAGGAGGGTGGAAGGGGATCCACACATGGAGTCCAAAGGGGTGCGGAAGAAGGGGGCTTTTAACCTGGAAGACACCCCCACCTTCTCCTAGACCTCTGGCCAATGAAAGGAGTTCCTTAGAACTTTGGCTGGAGTGACTGACTTTTTGAGTCTTCCCTAGCCTGCGGAAATCAAAACAGAGACCGTTAAATCTCCCTATGGAGAGAGATGGTGGGAGCCGGGAGGGCATGGTCGTGGTGCTGGAAGTTCTTGCCCGTAAAACTACGCCCCCTTGTGGACCCGGAAAGAGAACACATTTCCTCAATGTTGTAGGAAGATAAGTATTTCTATTTTTGTCTTACTGAAAGCACACTCTGTAGCACGGATAATTTCAAAAATCCAAGAGCATTTAACCATTTATTTCCAATGTCATGAGCTTTAATAAGTAGGTCTTATAAGAGGGGATCTTATCTTTAATCCCTGAAATAAGTTAACTGTCTAGTTAGCAGACCTTTTATCATAAAAGAGTTTCTGTAAAACATTTCTCAAGAGAAAATAACATATTGACATTCTGTCTTTGTCCTCCAGATACTGTTTTTTGGATTTGGGTGGCTTTTCTTCATGCGCCAGTTGTTTAAGGACTATGAGGTGAGAAGAAGTATCATTTTGTTATACTTACACTATATGAATTTAGATTGTTTTAAATTGGGGCAAGACAAATGCCTCCATTAAAGAAACATTATGGTCATTTCCAAGATAGGAAGCTTTTGCCAGATAAGTACTATATAACTATTAGGTTGGAGAATATAATTAGGCTTAATTGATTTAAAAGGGGGGAAAAAGGCCGGGCGCGGTGGCTCAAGCCTGTAATCCCAGCACTTTGGGAGGCCGAGGCGGGTGGATCACGAGGTCGAGAGATCGAGACCATCCTGGTCAACATGGTGAAACCCCGTCTCTACTAAAAAAAAAAAAAAAAATACAAAAAATCAGCTGGGCATGGTGGCACGTACCCGTAATCCCAGCTACTCAGGAGGCTGAGGCAGGAGAATTGCCTGAACCCAGGAGGCAGAGGTTGCGGTGAGCCGAGATCACGCCATTGCACTCCAGCCTGGGTAACAAGAGCGAAACTCCGTCTCAAAAAAAAGGGGGGGGGAGGGGGAAAAAGGCAAGTCACATTTAGCCGAGAAGCTAGGAGCAAGAAATATCATGCCTTAGCCATATCAGGATATGCACCAGGAGCAAATAGTTATTCTATAGGAGAGAATTTAATTCATAATGTCTCACAGATGTCCCCTTTCATTTGTCTGTCTGGCCCTGAATTGCCAGTCTTACATTCTAAGTTAATGCCAAAATCCTGAGGCTGGTCTTGTTCTTATCTTAAGCTTTGGATTCAGAAGATCACCACCCTAGACTGGACATTTCCTAATTATATTAAGATCAGTGGTTATAGTGTACCTTTGGGTATTACATTATTTCTCGGATGTTATGTTTCTCGGATGTTCTCCATTAAACTTTCCCAGGGAGTTTATTGTCTGAAAGAGCCCGGGATTCTGCAGATTTTCTTCTGCCCAGTACTTTAAGGCCTTCCAGGGAGGTTCCAGAGCTGATCCAGGATCTGCAGAGTGTTGAAGAGCCCCTCTGAAGACTAACCCTTATATACAAATCTGTCAGTTTTTTGTCAGTGTGCATCAGGAATTCTAAGTGCTACTTCTGACCCCGTCACTTCATCTTCTTGTGCTCAAAATTCTCCATCCACAAGAGGATGCTGGTAATAAGTGACTCGAGATTCAGAAGTGCCACCTACTTTGATCTTTTTCCTTAGTCCAGGCAAATTGCTGTTGTGGCCCTATTTCTGATGACTTGAGAATTTCCTCAAAATAAACTTTCTGATGTGTAACCAGAAGGAGGTTATCAGTTCAGTTTTTAAACAAGGAAATAACTTCTAGTCTCTATCTGGCTTTTAACAGGTGCGTCAGTACGTTGTACAGGTGATCTTCTCCGTGACATTTGCATTTTCTTGCACCATGTTTGAGCTCATTATCTTTGAAATCTTAGGAGTATTGAACAGCAGGTGAGTAAGAGTACTGAAGAACTCCTCTTGAAGAGTTCTGTGCTACATTCTTTATGGTGAAACAGCTACCTGGATCTCATAACTGGAAAAAAAAAAACCACTATGTGAATAGTTTAGTCTCAGTAACTACAATGATCACAGCAATTATGGGTCACAGCCTCCTAATAACTGGTTTGACAAAGACTATGAGATACTAGGAAAAAAAGGCCTGACCATTAACTGAAGAACTCATTGGAGTGAGGCTGCGAAGGCTCAGTCCTAGGCTTCACTCTTAGAAGCTTTATTTTTCCCATACTGCTCATGATTGAATCCCAGTAACCCCTTCACATTGTTCTGCTGATTGAAAAGCTCTACCTGAAAAGGTCAGAATTCCTCAGAGCTGCTTAATGATCTCTCTGAAGACTGAACTTTAGATCTTACTTTTTTTAAGACACTTTTTAAAGGTAACTCTTTTACTCCCCTTCAAATAACAGACCTGTTTATTAGACAGGTCTGTTCAAAATACCTCTTGCTTGTTCTGCAAGGTTGAATATTTTTTTAGCCCGGCATTTATATGTAGGGTTCATCAACTATGCTATGCAGACTTTTGTTGTACTGTTTTTTCACCACCTGGAAAAATATTTTAAGAATAAAGTAGTCTTTCCCTCTAAAGTTAGGACTCAGCACCAAGGTAAGTTCATTATAGACCCCTGACACTTGAGACTTGTAGAGAGACTGTACTCTCAAATCCTTCTGATTTTCAAATCAGAGTTGAAAACAAAATTTAAATTAAAAACTTAACTATGCAGATGGTTAATCACAAAACATTAAAAGGTTAAAAGAGAGAGAGAGAGAGAGAGAGAGAGAGAGAGAGTAGGGAGGGCAGACATAGTGGCTCACACCTATAATCCAAGCACTTTGGAAGGCTGAGGCAGGAGGATCAGTTGAGCGCAGGAGTTCAAGAGCAGCATGGGCAACACAGTGAGACCCTGTCTCTACAACAAAATAAAAAAATTATCAGAGTATGGTGGCACACACCTATAGTCCCAGCTACTTTAGAGGCTGAAGCAGAAGGATCCCTTGAGCCCAGGAGTTTAAGGATCTTCACTGAGCTGTGATCACTGGACAAACTGACAGTGAGACCCCCATCTATCAAAAGGGTGGGGAGGGGGGAATCAGAGTTGATAATAATGGTCTCTTGATAAAACAATAAATAACCTGTATTGTGGTAAAACAGAAATATGTTCTGATTCTCGTGCTTTTTAAACTTGTTCTTTAATAATCCAAACTGTTTTTGGATAAGCTAGATAGAGATCGTTTAACTATAGAAAATAGACAAGTATTATTTTACATAATAGTTATTAAATTTTATTATCACAACCTGCATCTTTTACTACTGTTTATGCAGGGGTTGGCAAACTTTCTTCTGTAAAAATAGTCAATAGTTTAGGCTCTCTGGACCAGAAGGTTTCTATCACAACTACTCCGCTCTGCTGCTGTAGAGCCAAAGCAGTCATAGGCAGTATGTAAACAAATGAGCATGGCCGTGCTCCAATAAAACTTAATTTGTAAAAACAGGTGGCTGCCAGGCCACAGTTTGCCAACCACTGATCTAAATATTGATACAGAGGATTCAGATATTCTAAAGCTATAGTTACTGTTTTCGGTAGATGATGTCCCCCAACTTTTAACTCATAGTTAATAACCCTTATAGTAAGAAACGTCAGTCATACTTTGGTGTGTATTTCTTAAGTTTCTTAAATAGTTAAAGAGAATAAGAAGTAACATTGCTAGGGCCGGGCGCGGTGGCTCAAGCCTGTAATCCCAGCACTTTGGGAGGCCGAGGCGGGTGGATCACGAGGTCAAGAGATCGACACCATCCTGGTCAACATGGTGAAACCCCGTCTCTACTAAAAATACAAAGCATTAGCTGGGCATGGTGGCGCATGCCTGTCATCCCAGCTACTCGGGAGGCTGAGGCAGGAGAATTGCCTGAACCCAGGAGGCGGAGGTTGCAGTGAGCTGAGATTGCGCCATTGCACTCCAGCCTGGGTAACAAGAGTGAAACTCTGTCTCAAAAAAAAAAAAAAAAAAAAAAAAAAGAAGTAACATTGCTAAAATCTGGTTCTTCTTTGTGTGCTTTATAGAGGATTGGGTTTGTTCAGTGTGAGACATGTCTTCAGTTATACCTGTTTTTTCATGCTCATGTTTCGCCCAATTATGGAAAAGAAATGTGAGCCTTGATGATGTGGTATAACTGTGCATTGACTGGATTCAGAATCGTTTTGAAAAAAGAATCTTGGCCAAAATATTCCTTTGACTCACCTCTGAGCAGAGATTGTATGAATTCCTATTCAAATATGTAATCTTGTTGGGATCCTTAATTCTTTCAAGAGGATATCACTTTACCCTCAGCTCAAAAGAGTAGTTAAAACACGTGGTTCACTTGTAATTGACAGTCCATATGCCAATTAAAATTGTGCTTGTTATTTCAAACCCACTGCCTCCCAAAATCTTTCAGCTTAGCTGAAGTACTACGTAGCATTGCCTGGAGGATGTCCAGCTTGTTTCCTTCTCTAAATGCTCTAAAGTAGGTTAATCTAGAGGAGCAAAAAGCTGTCCATATATTCAGTCTAAATGATATTTCCTCCCTGTAGGGTAGCTTTTACTGAATGGCTCTTTGTTTTGTGATGCCTGCCGTCCATACTAAGGAAGGAACAGTAAGAAATAGCTTTCTGAGCCGGGCACGGTGGCTCGCACCTGTAATCCCAGCACTTTGGGAGGCTGAGGTGGGCAGATCACGAGGTCAGAAGTTCAAGACTGGCCGGGCTCGGTGGCTCATGCCTGTAATCTCAGCACTTTGGGAGGCCAAGGTGGGTGGATCACCTGAGGTCGGGAGTTCAAGACCAGCCTGACCAACATGGTGAAACCCCATCTTTTTGTTAAAAAAAAAAAAAAAGAAGAAGAAATAGCCTTCTGAAACTCAATGATATTTCTCTGGAAAGGATGTTGTTGATGCCACTGTTAATTGCCTTTGCATTTTCTTTTTACGAACTCTTTGAAGAAATTTTATTATAATCTTGGTAGTAATTCAGTAACAATAAATTGATAATAATTCTTCCTTTGAGCAATTAATTTATTTTCTTACAGACACCATGATTTTATCTAACTGATCAAAGTTTTTATATCATATTGACCATTAGAAAACTTAAAAGCTCAATTTATGACCTACCCATAGCAAGTTGCTAGAATTCTGTTTTCTATTAGCCATAGGTTTACCTATCTGTTACCATTGTTGTTTCTTTCTTTCATGTTTTCTTATAGTTCATTTCATCGACCTGTATTTTATTTGTCCTTATAAGCCATTTAACCACTTTTGCCTTTTTTGAAACAAGGCCTAAATAAGTTTCAAATCAGTAAATACAAAGGATACCATCAAGAAAGTGAACAAACATTTTAAGAACAAGAGAAAATTTTTACAAACTATCTATCTGATAATGGACTGGAATTCTTATCTAGAATATATAAAGAATCCTTACAGTTCAATAATATAATACAATTAACAAATGACTAAAAAAATCTGAATAGGCATTTCTCCAAAGATGACATACAAATGGCGAGTAAGCACATATGAATAGATGCCCAGTACCATTAGCCATCAAGGAGATGCAAATCAAACCCACTTCACACCCATTAAGATGGCTATAACCAAAGAAATGACAGCAGCAAGCATTGCCAAGGCTGAGGAAACCGCTGGAACTCTCACACACTGCTGGAAAATGTAAAGTGATGCGACCACCCTGGGAAACTATAGGCATGCCTCAAAAGATGAAATATAGATTTATCACATGACCCAACAATTCCTCTCCATTTCTACCTAAAGAGAAAGGAAAACGTACATCCACACCAAAATGTATACACACACATTCATAGCATCTCTATTTATAATAGCTAAAAACAACCCAAATGTCTTCAACTAATGAATACATAAGCAAAATATAATATAGCCAAAAGTAATGGAATGAATATTTTTCAACCATCAAAGGAATTATTGGTAGATACTACAACACAGATGAACCTTGCAAACATTATGGTAAATAAAAAAAGCCAGTCACAAAAGATCACATATTGATGGCTTCCTAGAAACAAAAAGTATATTGGTGATTTCCTAGAGCCGAGGAGGTTGGAGAGAAACAGGGAGTGACTCCTAATGGCTACAGGGTTTCTTTATGGAGTAATGAAATTGTTCTAAAATTGATTGAGGTGATGGTTTCACAACTCTGAGTATACAAAATCGATTGTATATGGAAACTTTAAATAGGTAAATTATATCTCATTAAAACTTATTTAAAAAGTGCTAAAAGTTTTAATAAAATAATCTTATAAAATATAATAAAAGTAATTCATGCAAATCAGGTGTTTATATCAAGAGTACAAAAGAAATAATTTCAAGTCTTAATAGCATATATTATTGTTAGCATTTATTTTCCTTAAATTCTTACATTGGACACTAAGTTTGGCATCAATATGGTGATCTCCTGGGAGCGGGGGACCACCAGGTTGCCTAAGGCGGGCTGAACTGGCCCAGATTGGAAACAGAGCAGGTCAAAACTCCCATGCTGATCAGTAGTGGGATCGCGCCTCGGAAGCAGAGCAGGCCAAAACTCCTGTACTGATCAGTAGTGGGAAAAGCCACTGCACTCCAGCCTGGGCAACAGAGCGAGACCCCATCTCTATTAAAAAAGCAAAAAAACAAAAACAAAATTCCTACATTGGAATAAGATCCCTAGCTGTGAGTAAAACAATTGTCATTCTACCAGCAATGACATATGTTGATATATGTTAATGGTATATGTTGCCTATGAATATATTAAAAACATAAACCTTTTAATATGAAATTCTGGGTTAAGATGGTCATTTATACCTTTCAAAAATTTGTATTTTTTTAATCTGTACAAATGAGTAGGTTATAAGAGCCTGGCAGGTTTATTAGATAGGATATATTCGATATGGAGTCCAAACAGTGAAAGACCCTGTGGAATACTAAAGAGAAAGAAAGCTGCTGCCCTCTCTCCCTCCCAGTGACAATCTTTGACATTTATTTCAGCTCTCGTTATTTTCACTGGAAAATGAACCTGTGTGTAATTCTGCTGATCCTGGTTTTCATGGTGCCTTTTTACATTGGCTATTTTATTGTGAGCAACATCCAGCTACGTAAGTATTTTACCCTCTCAGTCAGCACATAGACTGAGATGAGTATTTGAGGAAACCGAGATTGTGGATCGTTTCATTTCTACATCAACTTTCAGTAGTTCCTGCTGTTTGAGGACACCTCACACACAGCATCTTAAAAATAAATATAAAATAAATATTGAATGAATGGCACAAAGTAAATATTGAATGAATGGTTAGGTCATTTTTTTCTGCCACAGCTTTTTCTACTTAATAATGTCTCCTTTAATTCATCCCTCATGTTAAACTCAGCTAAATTTTTCTTACAGTAGTAAGGATGCTTTCACTAAAAATTAGGCTGTTGACTCATTTGCCAAGTGAATTAGCATTAGCTTATATTTTTAAATTGAGCAAGCTGTTTAACCTGTATCTGTTTTCCCTAACAGTTTTGTCTCCTCTGTCTCAGTGCATAAACAACGACTGCTTTTTTCCTGTCTCTTATGGCTGACCTTTATGTATTTCTTCTGGAAACTAGGAGATCCCTTTCCCATTCTCAGCCCAAAACATGGTGAGTATATATGAGAGGGCAGAGATGGGGGGGGGAAGAAGGTTTGTTTAATTTTCTAATGTGAAAAAATTTGATTTCTTGGGGGGAAAAAATAATAAACTCACAGGTTCTTGGGATTTGGAAAAAAAGTTTTCTGATTTTGAAGAGCATAGCAAGTTATTTCTCTGAAAAATGTCTGATTTTTGAATCACATTTTCTTCTTCATTCTAAGAGATAATGCTGGTTTTGGAACTCAGTTCTGTTATTCTAGAGTAGAAATTTTTGACCTTCGTTTACTGAATATACTTAACTTCAAGGGTAAAAGGAAAAAGAACAGTGTCTAACTCGTCGTGTATATGGAACTAAAGCAATATATTTGTATGTGTATTTGGAGGTCAGGTATCAATAAACTTTTGTCAGATTTTCAAAGAAATCTGTGACCCAAAGGTAAGTGGCCAATGCTTAAATGATGATAAAGATTGTCTTTAGGGAAGCATATGTGTTTGGGGAAAGGTGACATAAATGCTCACAATTAGTAGATAAAGAATAGCTTGCCAAGATTCAGTGTCTCCCTTCTAACAAAAAAAGTTCATTTTAAAACAAGAAATTGAGCGGAGCCCTAATTTTTAAGCTAAAAACAATGAACAAAAGTACCTCAGCTAACAAGTCCTTCCAGAACTATTTCAGAAGCATGTATAAATCTATCTAAAAAGATTAGAGAGCCCATCTGTAATAAATATACTAAAGCTTTCATACTGGAACTTTTTTTTTTTAATATCTCTCTCTTTATTCACCATCCTGCCATAGCTATTTTCAGGGTTCTTATTGCAGAAAACAGAATCTACTGTAACTAATTTAAAGCAGAAAATGATTAATTATGCAGTATCAGGCAATTTATAGACTTTCTAGGAAAGCAGGGATACAAAGCTTAAATGCTGTGTAGTAAAGAGAAATACCCAACTCTGCCACAGTACAAACTGGAAGTCATCACTTGTCGCTCAGGGTCTGTGACATCAGGGACCTCTGTCCCAGCGGTTTGAGTTCCTAAGTGCTACCACCACCCCTGCATTGTTCACTGCTGCATTTGAGGCCTCCCGTAGGCCTGGTTTTTTGGTGAAACCTAGGTAAGATTTAGAACCCTCTCCTCAAGGAAGTCTGAGAAAGCACTTTTGGCTTTCTAGACTCTGCAGTACCAAAAGAAATGCCAGAATAGGATTGGAATTAATGTTGACTGAGCCAGTGTCTATTAGAGAATGTGCCATCCCTCCCACACCCCCTTCCCTATAAAGGCAATATTCATTGCCTATAACAGGAATTTCAGGAGAGAAAGGTTGTAAGACTCTCCAGCAGTAGGGTCAGAGAAGGTGTGCAGTTTGGAAAAGCATATGCAGTACCATAAATAGTTGTATATTTTTAAATAAGAATAACTGTTTCAAAAATTTCAAGTAATGTTAAAGGCCAGAAAACTTAACACCAGCCTACCAAAAGCATTCAGACTCTTAGGTTTGAAACTCTCTCAGGACCTTTCATGACCTGGCTACTGCTCTCTATAGGTGTTCCGTCTCCAGTCCCGCGAAATCATTTCAAGTTTCTCTTTTTTCTTTTTCTTTTTTTTGGGACAGGGTCTCACTGTCACCCAGGCTGGAGTGCAGTGGCACGATCTCAGCTTGCTGCAACCTCCAGAACCGTCTCTCAGGCTCAAATGATCCTCCCACCTCAGCCTCCTGAGTAACTGGGACTACAGGCGCATGCTACCACACCCGGCTAATTTTGTATTTCTTCATAGAGACGGGGTTTCTCCATGTTGCCCAGGATGGTCTTGAACTCCTGAGCTCAAGGGATCGACCCACCTCGGCCTCCCAAAGTGCTGGGATTACAGGTGTGAGCCACCATACCGGGCCTCAGTTTCTAGAGCTGTTCTATCAGCCTGGACAATCCTTCACCCCCAGTCTACCTAGAAAATGCCTACTTATTCTTTCTAAATTGAACTCTTGTCAATTCCTCTAAGAAGATTTTCCTGGCCATCATTAGGAGATATTAATTGCTCCCTCCTCAGGGTATTTATATCATCTATAAAACTCATAATTTAATGTTTTCTTTTCCAACTTCCTCATCAACCTATGAGCTCCCTGAGTTCAGAAAACTACATGTTACTTGTCTTTGTATCCCTAGTGCCCAGTGTGGAACCGAACACATTACAGGTGTTTAATACATGTTCTTTGAATCAGTAAATGGAACAAATTGAGTCTCTCCAAAGTGATAGAGGAGTTTAATAATTTAACGCTCTGGATAGGAATTTAGGAAATGCTAATGTGGTCAGCATGCGTATGCCAATGGTCGCAAAAGACTTGGACTAAAGAGCCCTGCTAGTGTAGTTCTCATCTAAACCTATTTCAAATAAACCCACAGACAGACAGATTTATTTGTGATGGTGGAAGTCAGAGAGAAGAGTTACAAAAGGCCCCTAGGGCTGCTGACAGGGCAAACACAGGGTCACATGCAGTACAAAGACCTGACTCTGACACCTTTCTCCAGCTTTCTCCTGTGTGCATTCCGCTCACATGACCAGTGCGGCCAGGCCGTGCCAGAGGGAAGATGAAGGCCATAGTATCTGTTGTCCTTTCATCAACCCCTTTTTCTAAATTCTGTGGGATTATCCTGAAAAGGACACTAAGGGAGAAAGCTAGGAAGATAGTTTCAGTTTTATTCTTTCCATGGTACTCTAATAGTCATTACAGTTTTAGGCCTGAATGTTCGGATATCTTAGTTTATTTAACCCTCTAAGAGAAGTAAGGAGTTTAGCTGGTAGCTGAGAAGCGGCCAACCTTACACTACCATCTCAGAGCTTTCCCAGGACTGTGCCAACAACCAGTGTGGTTGTTTATTGCTCTGGAGACCGCAAAAAAAATGGGCTAGGCACACTGGCTCACATCTGTAATCCCCGCACTTTGGGAGGCCGAGACAGGGAGATCACTTGAGGCCAGGAGTTCGAGACCAGCCTGGGTAACATGGCAAAACCCCATCTCTACTAAAAATACTACAATTAGCCAGGTATGGTGGCGCATGCCTGTAATCCCAGCTACTCAGGAGGCTGAGACACAAGAATGGCTTGAACCCTGGAGGCTGAGGTTGCGTTGAGATGAGATCATGCCACTGCCGTCCAGCCCCCAGACAGAGCAAGACTCTGTCTCAGGGAAAAAAAAAAAAAAAAAGGCCGGACACAGTGGCTCAAGCCTGTAATCCCAACACTCTGGGAGACCGAGGCGGCCGGATCACAAAGTCAAGAGATCGAGACCACGGTGAAACCCCGTCTCTACTAAAATATACAAAAATTAGCTGGGCGTGGTGGCACGTGCCTGTGATCCCAGCTACTCAAGAGGCTGAGGCAGGAGAATTGCTTGAACCCGGGAAACGGAGGTTGCAGTGAGCCGAGATTGCACCACTGCACTCCAGCCTGGCACCTGGCAACAGAGCGAGGCTCTGTCTCACAAAAAAAAAAAAATTCTTATAATTTAAAAAAATCTATAAAGTACTTCTCATGCAGTCCCTGACCCTTGGAATGTCCTTAGTGGGAAAGACTAAGAGAGATTACAAAAGACTGTAAGGAATGGAATCCGTGTGAGCAGATGTCAAAGGTGAGATGGTCTTCTGCGAGTCTCGTCATTGATCTGACTTTCCATGTGTAAACTGGTAAATGCAGATAATGATGACTGACTCTTCATAGAAATGCTGAGATTAAGTAAATAGTATCTACAAAGTACTTTAAACCAGAAAAAGATGTGTAATAAAAGGACAAAGACACACCACCACATTAAAAGGAATAAAGGTAGAGGGCAAATCTTTTTCAGTTTTTCATATTTGATAACCCGTATTAGTCCCTTGGATTTTTTTAAGTTACTGAGTGATAATATAGTCAACAAACATTTGTTGAACACCTTCTATGTGCCCGGCAGTAAGGAAAATAAAGATCAGTAAGACATGATTTCTTCTTATAAAAGGGTTGCAAATTCAAGAGATACATGGAAAGCAGAATCAACAGAATTTAGGTGAGGATTTATTCGTTCATTTAGCATTACATAAATATTTATTGAGCATCTCCTTTATACTAAGCACTGGCAACAAATCACAAACAAGGCAAACTTGGTTTCTGCCCTCCTGAAATGTACAGTCTTGTGGGTGGAACTAGACAAAAATAGGTAAATATATAAATAAAGAATTGCCAGTTGTGATCATTGTCATCAAAGAGCAAACAGGTTGCTGTGATAGAGAAAAATGCAGATAAATTAGTGCAAGGAGTTAGAGCCATCCTTTCTGACACAGTGATATTTAAGCTGAGATTTAAAGGACAAGATCAAAGGAAGACCCAGTAAGAAGGCACAAAAGACATCATGTAGACCGGGCGTGGTGGCTCATGCCTGTAATCCCAGCACTTTGGGAGGCCGAGGCGGGCGGATCATGAGGTCAAGAGATTGAGACCATCCTGGTCAACATGGTGAAACCCCATCTCTACTAAAAATACAAAAAAATTAGTTGCGTGTGGTGGCACACGCCTGTAGTCCCAGCTACTCGGGAGGCTGAGGCAGGAGAATTGCTTGAACCCAGGAGGTGGAGTTTGCAGTGAGCTGAGATCGTGCCACTGCACCCCAGCCTGGCTCCTGGCAACAGAGCGAGACTCTGTCTCAAAAAAAAAAAAAAAGAAATCACGTAAAGCCCTGAGGTAGAAAGACCTTGGTGTATTCAAGGAAAGGAAAGAGATAGAATGGGGAGTAATTGTCTAGTGTATAGATTTTATTGTCATGGTGACTCAATAGTTGATCATGTCATTTTCTAAGACGGGTGAGAGAAAAGATAATGTTAGTTTGGTATATGCTGAATTTAAGTTACCTATGCATATCCAGGTGATGTGAAATAAGCAGTTGGATGTACAAATCAGGAGCTTAGGGAAAAGGTATAAATGTGTCAGTCCTCAAAGAGATGACTCCAGGAATCCAAGCAACTAGAAATCATCAACTAAATGCCATTAGTAAAGCTGAGGAAATTGGTGAGATGACCCAAGCAAAAAATGTGTATACTGAAATGAAAGAGAACTCTGGTCCATACAGAGCAAGAAGTGACCGAGAAAAAGCAATTAGAGAAGTAAAGGGGAAACCTAGGGAAATGGTGTTGCGGAAGCCAAGAAGATCAAATAATTTTAAACAAAAATGATCCGATGTCATACAGAAGCCAGTAAAACAAGGCTTGGAAAATGGTGAATTTTGCGACCAGGAGAAAACGTATTACCATAGTGTAGTAGTGGTTAAAGCCCAGACTCTGGATCTGGACTGCACTTGAATTCTGTTGCTGCCCCTTTAGCTGTGTGACCTGGACTAAGTTACTTAACCTCTCTGTGCCTCCACTTCTTCATCTGTAAAATTAGGTCTTCAATAATATCTACCTCATAGGATTGTTGTGAGTGTTAAATGAATCAGTACATGGGATATGCTTAGAACAATGCCCAGTCATAACAGGCGCTTGATGAATATTACCTATTACATTGCCGTTACCATTATTAGTGAAAGTAATTTCATTCAATATAGAAGAGTGGAAAGAAAGCTGGATTGCAGTGAGTTAAGGAATGAACCGGAGGTGACGAAAAGGTGACAGTAACTATAAACTTCTTTTAAGAAGCCTGGCTATTAAGGAGGAAATATAGAGAGGGCTTAGAACTAGAGGTAAACTCAAAGCCAAGAACAGAATTCCTCTTAGAAAAGAGACTAGAAGGGCCGGGCGCGGTGGCTCAAGCCTGTAATCCCAGCACTTTGGGAGGCCGAGGCGGGTGGATCACGAGGTCGAGAGATCGAGACCATCCTGGTCAACATGGTGACACCCCGTCTCTACTAAAAATACAAAAAAACTAGCTGGGCATGGTGGCGCGTGCCTGTAATCCCAGCTACTCAGGAGGCTGAGGCAGGAGAATTGCCTGAGCCCAGGAGGCGGAGGTTGCGGTGAGCCGAGATCGCGCCATTGCACTCCAGCCTGGGTAACAAGAGCGACACTCCGACTCAAAAAAAAAAAAAGAAAGAAAAGAGACTTGAAACTAAAGAGAAAAAACTAGCAAAGAAGGAAATATTGAATATACAAGAGAGAAGAGGTAGATGATGGAACAAGCCTCTGAAAGAGGTGGAAGGGATTAAATACAATCAAAAGTATGGTGACTTCTAGTTCCAAGATGGTGGCGTAAAGGCAAGCTGGCTCCACTTAGCCCCCCGACCGCAAATCAAAAACAAATAGCACCAAGATCGTCACCAGCAGTATCCCAGAACTCACCGGGCAGGCTGATACAGTTCCCAGGGCCCAGATAAGATCCAAAGCACACGTGGAGAAGTCAGCTTTGGATGCTGCTTCGTGCTGAGGGAGACAGATAGTAGGATGATTGCAGATATATATCCAGTGTCGTAAAAGAGCCAGTGAAACAAGGATTGGAAAATGCCGAATTTTGCAACCAGTAGGAAATTCGTGACCATGGTGTAGAGTGAAGGTAGTTTGTAGCGGAGTGAAGGTAGTTTATATCTAATAGCTTATGTTTTTTGTAGTAAGGGCATTGGCAAAGGAGAATGACAGAGGGAGGAAAAAGAAAGAGTAACTGCCGAGAAAAATGGAAAGAGATGGCTGACCAAAGGCAAGATGAGGATCAGTCAGTAGTGTGAGAGCTCCGTTAGGACCGGAGAGCATAAATCTGTAAAGGCTCCAAAATCAGTATGAATTCTGGCAGTTTTCGGCAGCAAGACATGGGCACAGGGAAGGCAGAGTGTTAGACTGATCCAGAGTTGGGAGTTCGTCGGATTAGCACTTCAGAAGGAAGATAGTAGGAGATTGAGGGTCCTGGTGAGAGCACTTGAAGCCAGCAAGCCTGCAGTCCAAGCTGGGTGAAAAATGGGGACGCAAAAGACCAGAGGTCGCACTGACCTCTAGAACGAGTGTAGCGCAAATAAAGGAGAAAGGGAACTGGCAGGCTGGGAAGGGCGGCAGTAGTCAGAAGAGGAAGGTGGGAATTTTCAGTTTTGAAGCGGGCAGAATTCCTGAATTATAACTCTGGCATTTGACCACAGGAGTGAATGGCTGAAGTGAATTCTGTTCTAGAAATAGGAGGTGAAAACCAATTAAAACTGGTTTTTTTCTGCAATGCCAAACTTCCTGGGTTATCCTTCAGCATTGTTTCTCTCATTTATCCCAAGTACATCAACCAGCAGTATTTATTTTAACTGCTAAGTTGATTTTCAGCATTCTCAAGTGATAGGAAACAATGAATGATTAAGATACGATTTACAATCTACAACTGATGTGTTTGCCTTTGAATTTCTCATTCATCTATAAGGTCAGCCCATTTATTAGATGAATTCTGTGTTTATTGGATGCAAAAAAGACAAAAGCAAGAGTATGACCTTAGGGGAAATACATATATATCAAAGATAACTAGCAATAAGTATTTCCAGAAGATTTACTGTCCTCATTTTTTTTTGCTGATGCTTTTACCGAAAGTACTTTGCTTTGTGAGCATTCATGTTACCAAGAGGAAACAGTCGTTGACCGTTAAATTTATAATGATTGTTGTTATTATTTTACTGTCATCACCCAATAAAAGAGATCACTGTGAAGCATATGGGACAAGAGGAAAATCAGTAAACTTTTAGTATATTTATTATAGATAATCCACACATTGGCCGGGTGCAGTGGCTCACGCCTGTAATCCCAGCACTTTGGGAGGCTGAGGCAGGCGGATCACGAGGTCAGGAGTTCAAGACCAACATGACCGACATGGTGGAACCCTGTCTCTACTAAAAATACAAAAAAATTAGCTGGGCGTGGTGGCATGCGCCTGTAGTCCCAGCTACTTGGGAAGCTGAGGCAGGAGAATCGCTTGAACCCAGGAGGCGGAGGTTGCAGTGAGCCAAGATGGCACCACCGCACTCCAGCCTGGGCGACAGTGTGAGACTCTTGTCAAAAAAAATAATAATAATAATAATGTCCACATTAGTAATTAAAAGTTGGCTTGTATGAGTGAGTTACGTGTACCAGTTGATGTTTTCAGTGATGCTTCCTTTTGCAGTACAGATGAGAGCCACTTTATCTGCATTACCTGGCATTCATGTCCCCTGATGTTTTTAGGGATTTTATCCATAGAGCAGCTCATCAGCCGGGTTGGTGTGATCGGAGTGACTCTCATGGCTCTTCTTTCTGGATTTGGTGCTGTCAACTGCCCGTACACCTACATGTCTTACTTCCTCAGGTAACAGCGCTTTGGAGCTTTTCTTTTTCGCCCCATTACTTCTTGAATACATATGTCATATTAATGCCACCGTCTTTAAGATTCTATATTAGATCTATGACCCTGCCTTTTTATTCTTTTCTTCCTCTGTCCCTATGGGCATTGACCTGGAAGTCTTTCTAAATAAGTCTTATCACTTGTGCTGCTTTCCTTTATTATTTGTGCTGCGTTCATTCATTTATTTATTTTTTTTTTTATTTTATTTTTTTATTTTTTGAGACGGAGTTTCGCTCTTGTTACCCAGGCTGGAGTGCAATGGCGCGATCTCAGCTCACCGCAACCTCCACCTCCTGGGTTCAGGCAATTCTCCTGCCTCAGCCTCCTGAGTAGCTGGGATTACAGGCACGTGCCACCACGCCCAGCTAATTTTTTGTATTTTTAGTAGAGACGGGGTTTCACCATGTTGACCAGGATGGTCTCGATCTCTTGACCTCATGATCCACCCGCCTCGGCCTCCCAAAGTGCTGGGATTACAGGCGTGAGCCACCGTGCCCGGCCCATTTATTTTTTAAACGGCAAATTTCAATCTGATGCTCCCCTCCCACTTTTTAAAGGCACATTTCTAGTGACCAGCAGTATAAACTAGCCCCAACTTTAGCAGTTGAATTCCTTCTAGAAGTTTTAATAGAATAGTAGAAGACAATGCCAACTTAAAATTGTGCTTAAACATACATCCTAAATGTCACTGACCCAAGATCATGCCACTCCACTGCAGCCTGGGTGACAGAGCAAGACTCTTTCATAGAAAAATATGACGCGTTGGGCTGGACATGGTGGCTCACGCCTGTAATCCCAGCACTTTGGGAGGCCAAGGTGGGCGGATCACCTGAGGTCAGGAGTTCAAGAACAGCCTGACCAACATGGAGAAACCCCATCACTACTAAAAATACAAAATTAGCCAGGCATGGTGGCACATGCCTATATTCCCAGCTACTCAGGAGGCTGAGGCAGGAGAATCCCTTGAACCCGGGAGGTGGAGGTTGCAGTGAGCCAAGGTTGTGCCATTGTACTCCAACCTGGGCAACAAGAGTGGAACTCCGTCTCAAAAACAAAAAAGATAAGTTTGACAGGTTGATGGGTGTGGCAAACCACCATGGCACATGTATACCTCTGTAACAAACCTGCACGTTCTGCACATGTATCCCAGAACTTAAAGTATAATTTTAAGAAAAGGTATTTTTAAAAATAAAAATTTAAAAAAAAAAAAATATATATATATATATATATATATGTATATATGTATATAAATGTCACTGGATCAAAGCTAAGAAAAACTGTTAAGACAGCTGGGTAAATTCCATTTCCCTGAGATCCCAGAGGATTAGCTATAGGAAATGAGAGCAAAAGCATTATTATGGTCGTTTTATTATTTTCTAGAAAAAGGTAGTGGGTAACAGTTGAAGTTTATGTGTCTCTCCAGATAACCTGTATCATGCCCAAGAGAGGGACCCCAAACTATTTTACTAACAGTTTGTGCTTTTTGTAGGAATGTGACTGACACAGATATTCTAGCCCTGGAACGGCGACTGCTCCAAACCATGGATATGATCATAAGCAAAAAGAAAAGGTAAGATGTCAATACTGTCAAACATTTGGACTCTGTTACAGTTGCTCAACAAGAAAATTTGACTATGAATTGGTGCTGGCAGGGCATTTTATCCTATTCATTTTGATTATAAGGTGAAGTACTATCAAAGATACAGTGTTGACTGGACACAGTGGCTCACACCTGTGATCCCATCACTTTGGGAGGCCAAGGCAGGAGGATCACTTTAGCCCAGAAGTTCAAAACTAGCCTGGGTAACATAGCAAGACCCCATTTCTTTAAAATAACAATAATAATTTTTTTTTTTTTTTTTTTTTTTTTTTTGAGATGGAGTTTCGCTCTCGTTACCCAGGCTAGAGTGCAATGGCGCCATCTCAGCTCACCGCAACCTCCACCTCCTGGGTTCAGGCAATTCTCCTGTCTCAGCCTCCTGAGTAGGTTGGATTACAGGCAGGCGCCACCACGCCCAGCTAATTTTTTGTATTTTTAGTAGAGACAGGGTTTCACCATGTTGACCAGGATGGTCTTGATCTCTTGACCTCGTGATCTACTCGTCTCGGCCTCCCAAAGTGCTGGGATTACAGGCTTGAGCCACCGCGCCCGGCCAACAATAATAATTTTTAAAAAATTAAAAATATAAAAATTTGTTTCAAAAGATTTAGTGTTTTGCGTGAAGGAAAATTCTCAAATTCAATCTCGTTTCTTGAATTTAGATCATTCTCCTTAGATAAATTATTAGAATAACTTTTTTGTTTAATTTTTTAGATTATAAATTGACATTATAATTGTGTATATTTATGGCAAAGTGTAATAATTAAATCAAGCTCATTAACATACCCATCTTACATGCCCGTATATTTTTTTGCGGTGAACATTTGAAATTTGCTCTCAGTGATTTTGAAATATACAATACATTATTATATTCATCATGCTATGCAGTATGTCACAAAGAAAAAAAATCCTTATTCCTCCTGTCTAATTGAAGCTCTGTACCCTTTGACCATCGTCCCACCTACGCAGCTTCTGATAACTATCATTCTAACTCTCTGCTTCTGTTGAATCCATTGTTTTAGATTCCGTACGTAAGTAAGAACATGCAGTATTTGTCTTGCTGTGTCCGACTCGTTTTGCTTAGCATAGTGTTCAGTTACATTCATGTTGTCACAAATGAATTTCTTTCCTTAAGGCTTTACGGTATCCGTTGTGAATATATACCATATCTTCTTTATCCGTTTTTCTGTTGACGGACATATAAATTGGTATCATAACTTGGCTATCCTAAATACTACTTCAGTGAACGTGCGAGTGCAGATACCTCTTTGACATACTGATTTCAGATCTTTTGGGTAAATACTCAGAAGTGGGATTGCTGGATCATATAACAATTCCCTTTCCTGTTTTCTTAGGAACCTCCACACTCTTTTCCATAGTGGTTGTGCTAATTTTCATTCCCACCAACAGTGTAATAGGGTTCCCTTTTCTCTGCATTCACATCAACATTCTTTATCTTTTGCCCCTTTGATAACCGCCATTCTGACAGGTATGAGGGGATATCTCATTGTGGTTTTAGTTTGCAATTCCTTAATGGTTAGTATATTGGACATTATTTTATGTATCTGTTGGCCGTGTGAATGTCTTCTTTGGAGAAATATCTATTCAGGTTCCCTGCCCATTTAAAAATCAGATTATTTGTTTTCTTTCTATAAAGTTATTTAAGGTCCTTATGTATCTTATATACTAACCCCTTATAAGACATATGGCTGGCAGATATTTTCCCCCGGTCCATAAGCTGTCTCTTTACTCTGTCAGTTGTTTTCTTTGTTGTGCAGAAGCTTTTTATTTTGATGTAATCCCGTTTAGTTTTTTTCCCTGTTTTCTTCTAATAGTTTTATAGTTTCCAATCTTAAGTCTTTTAATTTTTTTTTTTTTTTTTTTTTTTTTTTTTTTTTTTTTTTTTTTTTTGCGACAGAGTCTCATTCTGTTGCCCAGGCTGGGTGCAGTGGAGCAATCTTGGCTCAGTGCAACCTCTGACTCCCTGATTCAAGCAATTCTCCTGCATCAGCCTCCCAAGTAGCTGGGATTACAGGCACGTGCCACCACGCCCAGCTAATTTTTTTGTATATTTAGTAGAGATGGCGTTTTACCACGTTGGCCAGGTTGGTATCAAACTCCTGACCTCAGGTGATCCACTGACCTTGACCTCCCAAAGTGCTGGGATTACAGGCGTGAGCCACCGCACCCAGCCAACTTAATTTTTATTATGTTGAGTGAGATAAGGGTCCAGTTTCATTTTTCTGCAGATGGATATTCAGTTTTCCCAATACCATTTATTGAAAAGACTGTCCTTTTCCTAGTGTGTACATGTGGCACTCTTGTCAAAAATCAATTGACCATGCATGTGTGAATTTATCACTGGGCTCTTTATTCTCTTCCATTGGTCAATGAATGATTCTGTGCTTATGCTCATATCATGCTGTTTTTTTTTGTTTTGTTTTGTTTTTTTTTTTTTGAGACGGAGTTTCGCTCTTGTTACCCAGGCTGGAGTGCAATGGCGCGATCTCAGCTCACCGCAACCTCCGCCTCCTGAGTTCAGGCAATTCTCCTGCCTCAGCCTCCTAAGTAGCTGGAATTACAGGCACGCGCCACCATGCCCAGCTAATTTTTTGTATTTTTAGTAGAGACGGGGTTTCACCATGTTGACCAGGATGGTCTCGATCTCTTGACCTCGTGATCCACCCGCCTCGGCCTCCCAAAGTGCTGGGATTACAGGCTTGAGCCACCGCGCCCGGCATATGCTGTTTTAATTAGTATTGCTTTGTAGTATAATTTAAAATAAGATAGTATGATGCCCCCAACTTTGTTCTTTCGTTCATGATTGCCTTGGCAATTTCAGTTTTTTGTGATTCCATATGAATTTTACAATTATTTTTTCTATTTCTATTTCTATGTCTATTTCATTGGAATTTTGATAGGGATTACATTAAATCTATAGATTGCTTTAGGTAGTATGGACTTTTAACAATACTAATGTTCAGTGAACATTCCAAAAATGGAATTAAGAGAACCAGCTTACTTAAAATAGCTACAAGAAAAAAATACTTAGGAGTAAATTTAACCAAAGAGGAAGACAGACCTGGACACTGAAAACTATACAATATTAATGGAAGGAATTGAAGCAGACACAAATAAATGGAAAGATATCCCATATTCATGGACTGGTGGATAACTTTTATATTCCAGGAATGGAATATTGTCTATTGTCCTGAATTTTTAAAAAGTCTATTGTCGGTCGGGCACGGTGGCTCATGCCTGTAATCCCAGCACTTTGGGAGGCCGAGGCGGGTGAATCACGAGGTCAAGAGATCGAGAATATCTTGGTCAACATGGTGAAACCCCGTCTCTACTAAAAATACAAAAAATCAGCTGGGCATGGTGGCGCATGCCTGTAATCCCAGCTACTTAGGAGGCTGAAGCAGGAGAATTGCCTGAACCCAGGAGACGGAGGTTGCGGTGAGCCGAGATCGCACCATCGCACTCCAGCCTGGGTAACAAGAGTGAAACTCCGTCTCAAAAAAAAAAAAAGGTCTATTGTCCTGCCTGGGCTCAGTAACTCATGCCTGTAATCCCAGCACTTTGGGAGGCTAAGGCAGGCAGATCAGATCACCTGAGGTTGGGAGTTCACGACCAGCCTGACCAAACATAAAGAAACTCCGTCTCTACTAAAAATACAAACAGCCTGGCGTGGTGACGCATGCCTCTAATCCCAGCCACTCGAGAGGCTGAGGCAGGAGAATGGCTTGAATCTGGGAGGTGGAGGTTGCAGTGAGCCGAGATTGCACCGTTGAACTCCAGCCTGGGCAACAAGAGCAAAACTCCATCTCAAAAAAAAAAAAAAGTCTATTGTCCTGAATTTTTACAATCTTTTACATGTCTGATTTAGAACTCAACTTAAGTACTTTTAAAATGTATATTTTCAAATGGTGTTTTATAGAAATCTATCTCACAGTGGATAAAAGCATAGGCTTTGAAATCAGACTGTGTCTGAATTTGAATCCTTGATCTACATCTTAATGGTATGACCTTAAACTAGTTACTCTATGTTTTTCTGCCTCGTTTGTAAAAGTAGAGGTAACAATAATGAGTTAAGACTTAGAACAATGAGTTAAACCCCTTAGAACAATGACCCACATGTAGCTACGGACAACTACTGAACTTATTAATAATCTCTACAGTATAATCATTTGCTTTTCATGCTTTGCCTTCATTTATTCGTTTATAGATTCATTCACTTAATAATTTATAGAAAACCTAGTTCATGCTAGGCACTGTACTAGATACTAGGGATAGAGTGATGAACAAGTTAATCATTTCTTACCTTCATGAAACTTATTAGTCTACTCTCTTTATTATAGATATTATTATCCAATATAAATGAAAACAGGTTTTGAATTGCATGAGTATTTTCACATTGCGTATTTCCTTCTTCAACACTTTTCTTTTTTTTTTTTTTTTTTTTTTTTTAATGAGACGGAGTTTCACTCTTGTTACCCAGGCTGGAGTGCAATGGCGCGATCTCGGCTCACCGCAACCTCCGCCTCCTGGGTTCAGGCAAGTCTCCTGCCTCAGCCTCCTGAGTAGCTGGGATTACAGGCACGCGCCACCACGCCCAGCTATTTTTTTGTATTTTTAGTAGAGACGGGGTTTCACCATGTCGACCAGGATGGTCTCGATCTCTTGACCTCGTGATCCACCCGCCTCGGCCTCCCAAAGTGCTGGGATTACAGGCTTGAGCCACCGCGCCCGGCTTCTTCAACACTTTTCTATAGTAAGACCCATAGTCAAGTCAAAGAAGCCTTAATGTAAGAGATAACATTAGAAATTAGAATGATAAAAAAGGCTCAGGTTCACCAACTAATTATTTGTCTCTATCTCTGCGTGTCTTTACTAGGCTATTGAAGGTAGACACGTGTATAATTTATTTTATTTTCATTTATTATTTTACATGAATGTATATAAATGCATATTTTTTAAAATGTAACAATCGGAGCAAGATTATTCAAAAGTGAAAGATTTATATGTGAACAGTATCATTTTCATTCCCAAGGCTATTCTCCTTCTCACTGTATTTCTTGTATTCATATAAAGAGATGCGTATATAAAAGTGAAGTCATGGCCAGGTACCCAGGCCTGTAATTCCAACACTTTGAGAGGCTGAGGTCAGAAGTTCGAGACCAGCCTGGCCAACGTGGCAAAACCTAATCTCTAGTAAAAGTGCAAAAATTAGCCTGGCACAGTGGCACACGCCTGTAATCCCAGCTACTTTGGAGGCTGAGGCAGGAAAACCGCTTGGACCGGGGAGGCATAGGTTGCAGTGAGCCGAGCTGGCACCAGTACACTCCAGCCTGGGGGACAGAACGAGACTCTGTCTCAAAAAAAAGAGAAGTTGTGACCTATGTCAAGTGTGGATGTATACTTTTAAGCCATTTCATACCAGTAGTGCTTAGGAATTGACTCTGATCCATATACAGTATATCCCATTTCTCCTATAATGCATGGTCTGGTCAGGATCAGGAATGGTTTGTGGTCCAGCAGTAGGTTTTATTAATTTGAGTGGCTGACAGAAGAATCAGCCTCCCAACATGACCCCATTAGCACAGTCCTTTGCCCAGTGGAACTAACAGAGCAGATAGACACTAACATGACAACTCAGGGGCCCTTGGGGTTCATATAGTGCCCTTGCCATTTACCACAATATGGAAAAACTGTTTTTGTTGTTTGCAAGTGGTTTTATACAATAAAACATTTTTTAATAAAAAAGAAAAACCGTGGGCCGGGCGCGGTGGCTCAAGCCTGTAATCCCAGCACTTTGGGAGGCCGAGGCTGGTGGATCACGAGGTCAAGAGATCGAGACCATCCTGGCCAACGTGGTGAATTAGCTGGGCGTGGTGGCGCGTGCCTGTAATCCCAGCTACCCAGGAGGCTGAAGCAGGAGAATTGCCTGAACCCAGGAGGCGGAGGTTGCGGTGAGCCGAGATCGCGCCATTGCACTCCAGCCTGCATAACAAGAGCGAAACTCTGTCTCAAAAAAAAAAAAAAGAAAAGAAAAAAAAAGAAAAACTGTTTTTGCAGACACTCATGGTTGGGAAGAAGTAGTGACCAGAAAACTATCTTTCACCTTAACAGTAGAGGGCCATAGTGAGATGACATACAAGAAAAGTAACATTTGTCATGTACAAAAAAGTTAATGGTTGAAAATGGGAGGAGGAAAGAGGCATACATCTTCCTGTTTGGAACAGTGGAGGAAAAAAATGTTGACCTCTACTTTGAATTCATTTTTTTAGGATCTGTTTGAAATTTTGTAGAGATGGGGGAAGAAATGTATTCACTAGTGAAACTTCAACACCAGCCACAGCCACTCTCAAGTGATAATAGAGGAAACTTCCAAAAGTGACAGTGGAAAGAGTTTAAGCAATTCCTTCTATAGAAAATCATAAAAACCGGGAAAAATATTAAAAGCAAGTATTTGAAGTCACTGGAAAATAAACAGAGGCAGGTGGAAATTTGAGAAGAGCATCAGGTAACTGTTACGAGTTTATGGCTTTCTTGCCTGGACGTGCTCCTCAAGCACCACCCACCCTTCCAGCACCCACTCAAGTGTACAGATGGATAAGAGTTTAAATCAGCTGAGCAACTGAAAATTTAAAGGGGAAATTTTGGAAGTGAGGGAAATACAGAAGGGCTAAGATCCAAAATCTCAGTGCAAACCCTTCCCAAATTCCTGTATCGTCATTAAATAATGTATTTCCATGGTAAACTCCAAAGAGCCTGAGGAAAAATAGGCAAAAACTAGAAGGGAGTCTATCCTTGATATACTGAACTGCTGCTTGGTGTGATTTGCAAGGTTGCTGTGCCTTTGGTTGAGTGTATTTTCTGAGCTATATGCAGGTTGAACACACAGCTTGGATGATAGAAAGCGAAAGCCTTACTGGCTTGAGATGTCAGAGGGTAGAACTCAGAACTGGCAAAGCAACTGAAAATTTAGGGGATCCCTAGAGGCATAAGATCCACAGAGAGATGATGTCCTAACTGTAGAATCTGTCCAGACTACCATTACCCTACCCAAGATCAAGCTCAGTGGAGACTTGCAGGGAGTTAGGCTAAAAAAGGAAAAGCTAGAAACCAGTAAACAGCAGAAACATTAGCTGCTGCAGGTGTGACAGATTTCATGGTTTGAGTCTAAGTAAATTAACTACTTATTAGTGCCAAAAAATAAAAAAAAAAAATTCTCAGAGAAACAAACCAGATTCCAAAGTCACTACAACATATTACCTTCAACCAAAATTTGCTAGGCATGTAAAGAAACGACCATATGACCAATGTTCAAGATAGAAAGCAGTTAATAGATACTAACTCCAAGTGGATCCAGATCAAAGATTTAACAAAGACTTTATTTGTAAAGTAACCATTACAAATAGATTCAAAGGAAAAGCATGATAGGATAGTGAAAGAAAGTGTGATATAAGTGAAGAGAGGGAATCCCAGCAGAGAGATGCAAACTTTTACAGAACAACAAAACAGAAATCCCGAAGACTGAAAACTGCAGTAACTGAAATAAAAATTTTACTAGGTAGGCTTAACTGGAGAATCGAGATGACAGAAGAATCAGATCAATAAAAATTCAGACTGGGCATGGTGGCTCACGCCTGTAATCCCAGCACTTTGGGACGCCAGCGTGGGTAGATCACCTGAGGTCAGGAATTCGAGACCAGCCTGGCCAACATAGTGAAGCCCTGTCTCTACTAAAAATACAAAATGAGCTGAGGCAGGACAATCACTTGAACCCAGGCGACAGAAGTTGTAGTAAGCTGAGATCATGCCACTGCACTCCAGACTCTGTCTCAAAACATAAAAATAAAAATTAAGATAGATCAATAGAAATCATTTACTGAAGAACAGAGAGAAGATTGAAGAAAAATGGCCAGGTGCTCATGCCTGTAATCTTAGCACGCTGGGAGGCCAAGGCAGGCGGATCACATGAGGCCTGGCCAACATGGTGACCCATCTCTACCAAAAATACAAAAAAAAAAAAAAATTAGCTGGCTGTGGTGGTGGGTGCCTGTAATCCCAGCTACTCAAGAGGCAGAGGCTTGAGAATGGCTTGAACTCAGGAGGCAGAAGTTGCAGGGAGCTGCCGTTGTACCACTGCATTCCAGCCCAGGTGACGGAGCAAGACTCTTATCTCAAAAGAATGAAAAAGAAAAAATAAATATTTTTTAAATGAACAAAAGTCTCAGTAAGTGACAATATGAAGCAGTCCGGCATTCTTTTGGTTGGAGTCCTAGGAGAAAAGGAAAGGCAAAAAAAAAAAAAAAAAAAAAAGAAATACCAGCCCAAAACATAAGAAAACTACACCTATGTGTACATGCAGTTAAGCTGCTAAAAGTCAAAGAGGAAATCTTGAAAGCAGGAAGAGGAAAATGTTGCATATAGGGCAACAATGGAAAAAAAGTAACGGTTATTCAACAACATTGTAGAATACAAAATAGACAGACAAAAATCAATTGTAGCCAGAAGCAGTGGTGCCTGCGCCTGACCAGCTACTCAGGAGGCTAAAGCCAGAGGATTCTTTGGGCCCAGGAATTTGAATGCAGCCCGAGAGCTGACCCCATAAGACCCCGTCTCTAAAATCAAGTTTTTTTTTTTGGTTTTTGTTTTTTTTTTTTTTTTTTTTTTTTTTGAGACAGAGTTTCGCTCTTGTTACCCAGGCTGGAGTGCAATGGCACGATCTCGGCTCACCGCAGCCTCCGCCTCCTGGGTTCAGGCAATTCTCCTGCCTCAGCCTCCTGAGTAGCTGGGATTACAGGCACGCGCCACCACGCCCAGCTAATTTTTTGTATTTTTAGTAGAGACGGGGTTTCACCATGTTGACCAGGATGGTCTCGATCTCTCGACCTCGTGATCCGCCCGCCTCGGCCTCCCAAAGTGCTGGGATTACAGGCTTGAGCCACCGCGCCCAGCTTAAAATCAAGTTTTTAAAAATAAATTGTATTTCTATAAACTAGCAATGGACATATGGGCATCCAATTTTTTAATGTATTATTTACAGTGACTCAGAAAATGAAATAGGTGGAAGTCTAATAAAACATGTATAGAACTTGTAGCTGAAAATTATAAAACTAATGAAAAAATCAAGATACAAATAAATAGACATATCTATGGATTGGAAGACTCAACATAGTAATGATATTAATTCTCCCCAAATTGATATATAAATTTAATGTTATTCATTTCAAAATCCCAATAAGAGTTATTTGTAGATATACACAAAATGATTCTAAAATTTGTACAAAAAGGCAAAATAACTAGAATAGCTAATATAATTTTGAAAAAAAACAATATGAGAGGAATTCGTCCACCTGATCTTCAAATGTGTTACATAGCTACAGTAATCAAGACTGTGGCACTGGCAGACAGATCAGTGAAACAGAAAAGAGAACCCAGAAATACTAACACATGGCCAGGCACGGTGGCTCACGCCTGTAATCTCAGCACTTTGGGAGGCTAAGGTGGGTGGATCACTTGGGGTCAGGAGTTTGAGACCAGCCTGACCAATATGGCAACACCTCATCTCTACTAAAAATACAAAAATTAGCCAGACATGGTGGTATGTGCCTGTAGTCTCAGCTGCTTGGGAGGCTGAGATAGGAGAATTGCTTGAACCAAGGAGGCAGAGGTTGCAGTAAACCGAGATCACACCACTGCATTCCCCACTGGGCGATAGAGCAAGACGCCATCTCAAAAAAAATGACCAAAAAAAAATAACCAAATACACCCAGCTAATTTTTGACAAAGATATAAAGGCAGTTCAGTGGAGGAAAGATAGCCTTTCACCAAATGGTGCTAGAGCAATTAGGCATCCATAGGTTGAAAAAATGAATTTGAATCTAAGTTTTACTTCCAGCTTACATAAAATTAAAACAGAAAATAGACTAAAATGTAAAACTATAAATGTAGTTTGTAGTTTTAAAACGTAAATCTGGCCGGGCGCGGTGGCTCACGCCTGTAATCCCAGCACTTTGGGAGGCCGAGGCGGGTGGATCACGAGGTCAAGAGATCGAGACCATCCTGGTCAACATGGTGAAACCCCGTCTCTACTAAAAATACAAAAAATTAGCTGGGCATGGTGGCGCGTGCCTGTAATCCCAGCTAGTCAGGAGGCTGAGGCAGGAGAATTGCCTGAACCCAGGAGGCGGAGGTTGCGGTGAGCCGAGATCGCGCCGTTGCACTCCAGCCTGGGTAACGAGCGAAACTCCGTCTCAAAAAAAAAAAAACGTAAAACTATAAAAACTTTTAGGAAAAAAAAAAAACAAGAAAGAATCTTTGGAATCAAGAGCTAGTCAAAAAGTTCTTTACTTAATACGAAAAGGGCAATCCATAAAAGGAAGAACTGATAAATTGGGCTCTGTCAAAATTTAACCCTTTTGCTCTGTAAAAGACTGTTAATAGGATCAAAAGACAAGCTACCAACTGGGAGAAAATATTTGCAAACCACTTCCTTGAGAAAGCACTAGTATCTAGAAGAAAAAATGTTCAAAGCTTGTATTAGAAAAAAAAAGTGCAGTCAGAAAATAGGCAAAAACGATAAGCATTTTTATCGTAGGGGAGATACAAATGGCACATAAGCACATGAAGAGGTTTTCAGTGGTGTTAGCCGTTATGTACATGCCATTAAAACCACATGAGATATCACTACACACCTATCAGAGTAGCCGAAATAAAGAGGAATGACTACACCAAATACCAGTAAGGATGCTGAGGAACTGGATCACTCGTACAGTGCTGGCTTCCGGGTAGAATGGTACAGTCCCTCAGGAACACAGTTGAGGTATTTCTTTCAACACTAAACATGCAGTTACCACACCCCAGCAATTGCGCTCCTGGGCGTTTATCCCAAAAAATGAAGATTTGTGTTCACACAAAAAAACTGTACTTGCATGTCTATAGCAGCTTTATTCTTAGTAGCCCAAAACTAGAAATAAGTGAGATATCCTTCAATGAGGGAATGGTTAAACAAACTGTGGAACACTCACGCCATGGAATACTACTTAGCAGGGAAAATGAACAAGCTATTGATACACACAACGACCCGGATGAATCTCTAGAAAGTTATGCTGAGTGAAAAAATAATTCCCAAAGAATATATACTGTATTATTCAAGTTATGTATACTTTTTTTTTTTTTTTTTGCTGTCCCCACTCTCTGCAGTTATATATACATTTTTGAAATGACACAATTACAGAAGTGAAGAACAGATTAGCGGTTGCCAGAGTTAAGGAGTTGGAAGTGGGAGGGAGGTAGACTGTACAGGTGCAGTCTGAAGGATCCTTGTAGTGATGGAAACGTCCTGTATTGTGACTGTCAATGCCAGTATCCTGATTGTACTATAGTTTTGCAGGGTGTTTCAGTTGAGGAAATCTGCGTAAAGAGTGCATGGAATCTCTGTATTTTTTCTCAAAACTACATATGAAACTACAATTATTTTGAAATGTTTAAAAGTACTGGCTGACGGCCCAGGCGCGGTGGCTCAAGCCTGTAATCCCAGCACTTTGGGAGGCCGAGGCGGGTGGATCACAAGGTCAACAGGTCGAGACCATCCTGGTCAACATGGTAAAACCCCGTCTCTACTAAAAATACAAAAAATTAGCTGGGCATGGTGGTGCGTGCCTGTAATCCCAGCTACTCAGGAGGCTGAGGCAGGAGAATTGCCTGAACCCAGGAAGCGGAGGTTGCGGTGAGCCGAGATCACGCCATTGCACTCCAGCCTGGATAACAAGAGCGAAACTCCGTGTCCAAAAAAAAAAAAAGTACTGGCTGACTTCCTACTAGAAACAGCAGAGACCAGAAAACACTAGACTGACATTTAAACCGCAGTGACATTTTTTTAGCTGCTTCTCTTGTGTACTGCCACCAAACCTCAGCCAAATGCATATGTTTTTCCATATTAGGAACTTATTTAAATGACACTGGGCTAATAGCAAATAGAAAATTTCTTGTTGAGCTACCCTTGTTGTAAAGAGGTAATAGTGCTGATGATGGTAGAGTTGAAGATAGAAGGCGATCTAGTTCTATAGTACCTCATATTGTTGGGGGGCTTTTTAATTACTTTCCATATTTCAGAAGGTTTAATACTGTTACCTTCTTAAATATATGATCATTTCTTTTCATCTGCAATTTATTTGATAAAGCAAAATTGGTTTAGAATTAATAGATTCTTAATACAATTGAAAGTAAAAGTGAATTGTTTACAAGGCCATGCTTATCTGTGTGCAGCCAACTTTCACTTCTAGTGATTTCACTTCCTCGCCTATTATGAGACCACAGCACAATCATCTTTACATATTCAATCGATTCCACTCCACAGCCAGTTATTAGTGTTTGTTGTATTGTAGACGCTGAAAATAAGGACAGTAGAACAGAGCTCTCTACTTCATCTCTCCCAACTGCCTCCTTTAATCCAGTATGTTAAGCTGAAGTAAACTATTAAATGAGTGGAATAGAACCCTTGCCTTCTTTGTGTATGCGTTCTAGCTTTTTCAGCTACGAAAATGTAAAAACCTAGAATTACTAAGCCTTAACCTTACAAGTCAGAATCTCCCCAGGTCTGAGCTTCATGGTTGTTGATTACATCTTCCCAAAATGGTGAGTGATTGTAGATAGACAGTTAGGAGAAAGGCAGAAAGAGCTAAAAGAGCTATGTTTCATTCACTCAGTATCCAGGCAAAGGTCATTTTCAAAAGGAAACAGTAAAGTCCACATGGCTGACGTTCTTTCTTGTTAATATCATTTTAGCTAGTGGCTCAAAAAATTTCATCCATAGAAATATCATTTGGCCTTTGGTATCATTGGTACTATTTGTATTAGTCCCAGGCATAAATACCAGTGCTGTTTCTTGCTCGTCGCCATTTTTGTCTCTTGCCTCCCAAAAATATCCCCCTTGAGTTACATTTTTCTTTGGTCCTGCTACTCTATTAGACTCATCCTACTTTGGGAGGCCGAGGCGGGTAGATCACGAGGTCAGGAGATTGAGACCATCCTGGCCAACATGGTGAAACCCCGTCTCTGGAAAAAAAAAAAAAAAAAAAAAATGCCCAGTGAGTTGGCAATAGAATACAAATAAAAAATAAAGACTCATCCTAGTTCATTTTATGCCTGTAGGCCTTGGCCCATTAAACCCTTTAAGTAATCATTTATGTACAAATGATCTTTTTTTTTTTTTTTAACCTCACAGGGACCCTGTTAATACCTTTGTGGTGGGCTGGGACATGCCAGCGGCTACCACTGTGCTAGTCAGTCCTCTGCAGACTGAGAGGACAAGAGGAAGGAGTGATAGGTTTCCTGTTGATTTATTCAGTCGCAGGACAGATGACAGAAGGTGAGGGTATTGGACTTAGAGAATGATATTTTAGATGGAGACAGGTTTACGCAATGTCGCTCTTTTTTTTTCCTTTTATCTGCCTTTGAAAAAAAAGCAAGAAAACACATAATGAGTTCCTAACTGTGTAACTGGTCCCTTAGGTATATTAGCGGTTTTATTTTGTCTTTCAGTGGTAACTGTAGTAATTAAAATACGCATAGCACTTTGTAGTTGACAACATGAATTCATATTTATTATTTTATTTATCTTCACAACCATCCAGAGATGAGGAAATAAAAACTCTAAGACCTCCCAGCCTCCAACTGGCAGAACCAGTCCTCAAATTTATTGCCTAGCCCAAACTCTATGCTGCTTCACCCAGGCCACGTTGCTTCTAGTTCTAAGTAGTGGAAAAGTAGGACTCCAGGCCGGGTGCAGTGGCTCACGCCTGTAATCCAAGCACTTTGGGAGGCCCAGGCAGGTAGATCACCTGAGGTCAGGCGTTCAAGACCAGCCTGGCCAACATGGTGAAACCCCGTCTCTACTAAAAATTAAAAAAAAAAAAATTAACTGGGCATGGTGGCGGCTGCCCAGCTACTCAGGAAACTGAAGCAGGAGAATTGCTTGAACCAGGGAAGCAGAGGTTGCAGTGAGCCAAGATCAACTGCACCATCACACTCCAGCCTGGACAACAAGAGCGAAACTCAGAAAAAAAAAACAAACAAAAAGTAGGACTCCAGAATCAGTATCCTTCCATAAACAGCTCAGTACATGAGAGAGGCAGCTGTGAGACTGGAAAGTAGATGGGACTAGACTGTGAGGGTCCATGCTTCCTTGCTGAGGTTTTATATTTTGTTTCATTTCAGGATGGCAATGGCACGGAGAACAATGTTCCAGAAGGGGGAGGTGCATAACAAACCATCAGGTTTCTGGGGAATGATAAAAAGTGTTGCCGCTTCAGCACCAGGAAGTGAAAGTATCCTTTGTTTCTCTGCTTGATTCTTTTTTCAACTCTGGACCAAGAGCAAACGAAAAAAGTAGTATTGGGATAGTCCCTTCTAAGGTGCCTGACCGCATCAGAGTCCAGACTCCTAAGAGCTAGGCTTAGGAAGTACCATGGGTACAGTCATCTTTCCAACACCCACACAAGATCAGAAAATTCTGGCTTTGAGCTGAAGCGGCCCTAAAATGTCAGTCTCTCCATTTTGCAGATGAGAAAATAGACCCAGAGAGATTAAGTCACACAGTGGTTTGTGGCAAAGCTAGGAACATAACTGTGGTCTCCTCTTCATAGTTCTTTCCACTACACTATTAGATTTCTCAGCTCTGAAAAACCACCATAAAGCATAATAGCCACCTAAAATAAATGCTTTGTATATGGGATGGTAAAGGCCCATTATCTATCTATCTATTTATATGGAGTTTTGCTCTTGTTGCCCAGGCTGGAGTGCAATGGCACACTCTCGGCTCAACGCAGTCTCACCGCAACCTTTGCCTCCTGGGTTCAAGCGATTCTCCTGCCTCAGCCTGCCGACTGGCTGGGATACAGGCATGCACCACCACACTCAGCTAATTTTGTATTTTTAGTAGAGGCGGATTTCTCCATGTTGGACAGGCTGGTCTCAAACTCCTGACCTCAGGTGATTCTCCCACTTCAGCCTCCCAAAGTGCTAGGATTATAGGCGTGAGCCATGGCTCAGGCCCATAAAGGCCAATTTCTAAAGTAATTAGCATTCCTAAACAAATTTTAATTAGCTGTCCTTCTCCAGTGACTCTTTGGTTTCAAGAATCACGGAGAGGCTGGGTGCAGTGCCTCATCCCGGTAACCCCAGCCCTTTGCAAGGCCAAGGTTGGCAGGTCACTTGAGCCCAGGAGTTCGAGACCAGCTTGGGCAACATGGCAAAACCCCATCTCTACAAAAAATACAAAAATTAGCCAGGCCTACTGGCATGTGCCTGCAGTCCCAACTACTCGGGAGGCAGAGGTTGGAGGACTGCTTGAACTTCGGAGGCTAAGGCTGCAGTGAGCCCAGATAACACCACCTCTGTTGCCTGGGCAACAGAGCCAGACCCTGTCTCAAAAAAAAAAAAAAAAAAATCAAGGAGATTTGATTAAGAGACTAATAAATTGTTCTTTCCTGACTGGTTATGATTTTGAACTAGTTGCCAAACTAGGTAACCACATTTCTATGTAGCTCTGACGCTGTTAGGTCAAAACTTTGGGGAATTAAGCATGAGGTAGCATACTCCTATTTGCTTCTCTGGCCCAGGGAAATACAAATTCCTTTTTGCCTCAATTAGAGAACGATGTCTGTTCTTGCTATAAATGATGATTTATGTCCTGCTGTCAAATGAAAAGAAGAATAAGCTCAAAGAAAGGCAAGATGATTATGGAAGAGAAAGAAAAGGGATTGATTTAGATTTATTTAATCAAGAAACATTTATGGCCGGGCGCGGTGGCTCAAGCCTGTAATCCCAGCACTTTGGGAGGCCGAGGCGGGTGGATCACAAGGTCGAGAGATCGAGACCAACCTGGTCAACATGGTGAAACCCCGTCTCTACTAAGAATACAAAAAAAATTAGCTGGGCATGGTGGCGCGTGCCTGTAATCCCAGCCACTCAGGAGGCTGAGGCAGGAGAATTGCCTGAACCCGGGAGGCGGAGGTTGCGGTGAGCCGAGATCGTGCCATTGCACTCCAGCCTGGGTAACAAGAGCGAACCTCCGTCTCAAAAAAAAAAAAAAAAAAAAAAGAAACATTTATTTCTTATCTATTTCCAGGCTGAGTGCTAAAGAATAAAATGATAATATAGCCTTTCTCCCCAAGGAGCTTACCCTCTAATCATGGGAGCGACAGGCATATAACTAAACCATGTTGTTTGGTGGCCTGAACCATGCCAATAGTAGCCACTAAAGGAACTGAAGGGCACTTACTGATTGGGTAATAGTGGGAAAAATCACAGAAAGGAGGGAGGATTTGGATTGACTTATCTGCTTTTATTTTAGAAGGGGCTATATGTACTGTTTTTATTACTTAAAAGTCCGTAAAAGCCAATAATATGGGTCTGAGCTATGTTAGTGATGAGTCAACAAATATATTAGAATTATTTAACCTCCCTGAGCCCCTGTTTTCCAAACAGGAAAGTATTAACTCTACCTGACTGAGTTCTTGGAAAATAACATAGTGGAATGGAAACAGCAGGCTTCGGAGGAGAAAAGAATCTCTCTGCATCTCCACCAATTAACCGTGTGACTTTGAGCAAGTTATTTAACCCTCTAAGCTTCACTTTCCTTATGTGCAAAATGGATAACACCTCTTTCATGGGATTGTTTTGAGAAGATAATGTCTGAAAAGAAAATGTCTGTAAATCCTAGCCTGTATTAGAACAGAGTATAAAGTATTCGTTCCCTTTTATAGCATATAAACATTATAGTTATTCAGATAATGTAGGAGAACGCTCTGCTTTATTATAGATGTTACTATTATGTAACCATTTACAATCTTGAATGTAACATTTGACTTAATCTAACTAGATAAATCAAAAAAACAAATGAAACCATCTGTTTGAGCCGTCTGACTTAAGAGAAACTGAGTGGTAATTGTTTGGTGGTGATGCTCTTGATGGAGAAGCTTTTACACACCTGGGTCAGGTTGAGCAAGTGGCTCTGAAGCAGCACTGCTGTGAAACAGGAAATTGAGAATACAGGCAATTGCCGGAATCCACTATAGGAGAAACCGGAAGTATATGTTTTCTTATTGCCATTTCTTGAAATTCCTATGTGATTTAAACCTTGATGCCCATTTTGTGCCAGATCTTACTCTTATTCAACAGGAAGTGGATGCTTTGGAAGAACTAAGCAGGCAGCTTTTTCTGGAAACAGCTGATCTGTATGCTACCAAGGTACAGAGCAAGGAAACAAGTGTGGTTTTTACCCACATGATTAAAGAGAGAACAAGACTAAATGGCTTTTTAGGGTTCTCTGTGGCCAAGCAAGAGGCACCTCACAGCTCTAATATCAGCCATGAAGCATTAGGGATGAGGGATCTTCACTCTTCATGAAATTGCTCCTATCACTAGCAAAATCCTTAATGGAACATTCTCAATAGTAGCAATTGTAGGGATAGTCAGAAGAAGCTTTTCAACATTCAGGAAGGTGACACATACCACCTCCTAACTGACCTTATATGAAGATGGTAGCTACTTTTATTCCTTTATAAGATAGTGATATTATAAGAGTAATAGACACCTATCTGCCATGGATGGCCAAGCCCTGTTTTAAAGGATCCAGATCAGTAAGTGTCCAAACTGCAAGAAGTAACTTTCCTGTGTACACCTAAAATAAAATATAATTTAAATATGTAAAATCTGTTAGTAAAGATTACAAACTGTTTTCATTCTTTTTGAGGACAACTTTTCAGGAGTAGCCATGTAGGGCAGAAGTTAACATAGGCTTTGGAAACAGACCTGAGCGTGCTCGCCAGCTATGTGAATTTCAGCAAGTTATTAACCCCTGAAAGCCTCCATTTTTCTCATCTATAAAATTAAGATAATAGAACATATCTCATAAGAGTCTTTATGAAGATTAAGTGGATAACGCATGTAAGATGTTTATCCCAGTCCCTGGCTGAAAATAAGCATCAGTAAATGTTGGTCGCAACTACTCTTATTATTACAGTGTATGGTTTTTTTACTTAGCCTGAACAGTGATTGATAGAGGGAAGAATACTTGTGTTGAATATAAATTTATCTTTTGCTGAGAACCATGTTTTGTGTTTGTTTTCCCCCAGGAGAGAATAGAATACTCCAAAACCTTCAAAGGGAAATATTTTAATTTTCTTGGTTATTTTTTCTCTATTTACTGTGTTTGGAAAATTTTCATGGTAAGTGTATTATTTCTAATTGTCAGAGTTTAGGTGTTTTTCCCTAGTAATGGCAGGGTGGTAAGAGCGGATTTGACTGATACATTGAAATAAATTCCAAATGTGATTGAGTCAGCAGAGAGCATGATCGTTCACATCTCTTGGCTTCACTCTTTTCCCTCTCCCCTTTTTTAGATCATGTAGAAAAGGGAGGTTGCATTTTTCTTCTGCAGAAGTTGTTAATAAGGCCTTCTTTTATGAAATACCTAAATTGAAGCCAGAGCAATGGTTCATGCCTGTAATCCCAGCACTCTGGGAGGTCAAGGCAGGCAGATCATCTTAGGTCAGGAGTTCAAGACCACCCAGGCCAACATGGTGAAACCCCGTCTCTACTGAAAATAGAAAAATTAGCCAGGTGTGGTGGTGGGCGCCTGGAACCCCAGCTATTCGGGAGGCTGAGGCAGGAGAATCACTTGAACCCAAGAGGCGGAGGTTGCAGTGAGCCAAGATCATGCCACTGCACTGCAGCCTGGGGAACAGAGCGAGACCCTGTCTCAACAAAAATAACCAATTAATTAATTAATTGAATGTGAACATTTCTTATTTTACATTCTGCTTTCTGTCTTACTCATGAGTACATGACTATATATAACCTCAACTTCTACCTTCAGTTCAGAAGTTACTTGTCCTTTTTAGTGTATACCTATTAAGTTCACAGTAAATTCTAAAATGTATTTCCATGGATAAATCCATTTGCTGTGCATATAGCTCTAATTCTTTTGTGGTTTTCTTTTATATCTTTTATGTACAATATTTATCGTTACCTCTGATTCAGGTATTAATGGATTTTATTGTGATTACGGAAAAGGCTGATTCGGCTCTCTAGTTTGATGACTTTCCTACTAGGGTTGTATTTGTGCAAAGAGGAGCTTTGTCAGCTTGCTAGCTAATTTTGATCAATGTAGATGATTGAGGATTTTGGATATAAAGTATCTAGTGTTACAATAAATTTATGTCAGTATACTACTCAGATGACATTTTAAAATCTCCATTCAGTGGGAGAGAATGAATGAAGATAGTATGTTCAGTTAGTTAAGCTACTGAAAGGTAAAAGGTATTTTCCTAAGATACAGCCTTTCGGGAAGCATGCCTTTTTTTTTTTTTTTTTTTTTTCTTAAGATGGAGTCTCTGTCACCCAAGCTAGAGAGCAGTGGCACAATCTTGGCTCACTGCAACCTCTGCCTCCCAGGCTCAAACAATTCTGCCTCAGCCTCCCAAGTAGCTGGGATTACAAGTGTGTGCCACCACACCAGGCTAATTTTTTTTTTGTATTTTAGTAGAGACGGGGTTTCACCATGTTGCCCAAGGTGGCTTCGAATTCCAGAGCTCAGGCAATCCACCCGTCTCAGCCTCCCAAAGTGCTGGGATTGGGATTATAGGCATGAACCACCATGCCTGGCCTAGGGAAGCATGTCATTTTTTAACAGCTTTATTGGGGTATAACTGACACGTAAACTGAACATATTTATCTACAACTGGGTACATTTTAACGTATGTGTATCCCTGTGCAACAACCGTCGCCACAGTCAAGACAGAGAACATGTCCATCCATCACTGCCAGTCTTTCTCCCATACCTCTAGTCTCCAGACAACTGCCAGTCTGCCTTCTCTCATTATGTATTAGTTTGTGTTTTCTAGTATGTTACGTAAGTAGAATCCTGCAATATGGATCCTTTTTCTGTCTGGCGTATTTTACTCAGCATAATTCTTTTACATTTTATCCATGTTATGATACATGTATCCGTAGTTTATTCCTTTTTCTTGCTGAGTAGCGTTTCCGTGGTTTGGACGTGCCGCACTTTTGTTTGTCCTTTCATCTGATGATGGATATTTGGTTGTTACCAGTTTGAGGATATTACAGATAAAGTTGCTATGAACATTTGTGTCCAGTTTTGTATAGAGGCACGGGCTGTCTTTCTCTTGAGTAGGCACTAAGGACTGGAATGTCTGGATCATAGGGCAGGTGTAATGTTTAACTTTTGAAGAAACAGCCAACTCTTTTCCAAAAATACTGTGTGGTTAACATTTCTACCTGCACTGTATGAGTTTCAGTTCTTCCACATCCTCACCAACACACTATATGGCGAGTCTTAATAATTTTAGACATTCTGATAGATATGAGGTGGTATTGCATGGTGGTTTTAATTATATTTATTTAATGTCGACTAATATTGAGCATCTAGTTTATTTTCCACCTTTTTTTTTTTTTTTGGATGAATTATCTGTTTGAATCTTGTCAA
This sequence comes from Saimiri boliviensis, assembly GCF_048565385.1. Taxonomy (NCBI): domain Eukaryota; kingdom Metazoa; phylum Chordata; class Mammalia; order Primates; family Cebidae; genus Saimiri; species Saimiri boliviensis. The sequence goes on along the minus strand of NC_133467.1, from coordinate 40,959,790 downwards.
TTTTTTTTTTTTTTATTTTAAGTTCTGAGGTACATGTGCAGGATGTGCAGGTTTGTTACATAGTTAAGAATGTGCCATGGTGATTTGCTTCATCTCTCAACCCGTCACGTAGGTATTAAGACCAGCATCCATTGGCTATTTTTCCTGATTCTCTCCCTCCCTCTCTGCCCCACCCCAAAAGGCCCCAGTTTGTGTTGTTCCCTTCCCTGTGTCTGTGTGTTCACATTGTTCAGCTCTCACTTACAAGTGAGAACATGTGGTATTTGGTTTTCTGTTCCTGCATTAGTTGGATGAGGATGATGGCTTCCAGCCCCATCCATGTCCCTGCAAAGGACATGATCTCATTCTTTTTTGTATAGTATTCCATGGTGTATATGTACCACATTTTCTTTTTTTTTTTTTTTTGAGACAGAGTTTTGCTCTTGTTACCCAGGCTGGAGTGCAATGGCGCCATCTCGGCTCACCGCAACCTCCGCCTCCTGGGTTCAGGCAATTCTTCTGCCTCAGCCTCCTGAGGAGCTGGGATTACAGGCACGCGCCACCATGCCCAGCTAATTTTTTGTATTTTTAGTAGAGACGGGGTTTCACCATGTTGACCGGGATGGTCTCGATCTCTTGACCTCGTGATCCACCCGCCTCGGCCTCCCAAAGTGCTGGGATTACAGGCTTGAGCCACCGCGCCCGGCCTGTACCACATTTTCTTTACCCAGTCTATCATTGATGGACATTTGGGTTGATTTTTTGTCTTTGCTGTTGTAAATAGTGCTGCAGTGGATGTACATGCGTATGGATCTTTATAATGGAATAGTTTATATTCTTTTGGGTGTATATCCAGTCATGGGATTGCTGGGGCAAATGGCATTTCTGGTGCTAGGTCTTCGAGGAATCACCATACTGTCTTCCACAACAGTTGAGTTAATGTACATTCCCACCATCAGTGTCAAAGCTTTCCTGTTTCTCTGGAGCCTTGCCAGCATCTGTAGTTTCTTGACTTTTTGATAACTGCCATTCTGACTGGTGTGAGATGGTATCTCATTGTGGTTTTGATTTGCATTTCTCTAATGATCAGTGATATTGAGCTTTTTTTCATATGTTTGTTGGCCACATAAATGTCTTCTTTTGAGAATTATCTGTTCGTGTCCTTTGCCCACTTTTTAATGGGGTTGTTTGATTTTTTTCTTGTAAATTTTTTTAAGTTCCTTGTAGATTCTGGATATTAGGCGTTTGTCAGAAGGATAGATTATGAAAATATCTCCCATTCTATAGGTTGCCTCTTCACCCTGATGATAGTTTATTTTGCTGTGCAGAAACTCTAGTTTAATTAGATACCATTTGTCAATTTTTGCTTTTGTGGAAATTGCTTTTGACATTTTTGTCATGAAACCTTTGCCTGTGCCGTGTCCTGAATGGTATTGCCTAGATTTTCTTCTAGGGTTTTTATAGTTTTGGGTTTTACATTAAGTCTTTTTTTGGGGGGTAGGGGGGCGGAACACAAACATTTTTACTTTTATTATATGTACTTCATGTTACATTGTTCACTAGTCTTAAGTGAGATGATACACGACATATAGAGGAATGCTATTTATAAAATGCCCAAAACCTTTCAAGTTTTTGCTCATTAATTTCACCATGTGCTCAGAAATAATTTGCAACCCTGGGCACAGATTTCATTTCTTCCTTCATAATGTCCACAATATGGAACAATTATTAGTAACAAAATATTGCAAAAGCCAGGCGCGGTGGCTCACGCCTGTAATCCCAGCACTTTGGGAGGCCGAGGTGGGTGGATCACGAGGTCAACAGATCAAGACCATCCTGGTCAACATGGTGAAATCCCGTCTCTACTAAAAATACAAAAAAAAAAAATTAGCTGGGCATGGTGGCACGTGCCTGTAGTCCCAGCTACTCAGGAGGCTGAGGCAGGAGAATTGCCTGAGCCCAGGAGGCGGAGGTTGCGGTGAGCCGAGATCGCGCCATTGCACTCCAGCCTGGGTAACAAGAGCGAAACTCCGTCTCAAAAAAAAAAAAAAGAAAAAGAAATCACAAATACAACAATACATTTCAGTTGAGAGCAGGTACTGTTTATTAACTGACCAGCTTCGAAAAATAATCATGGTAGACACCTTAGTTCATTCTTCTAATAAGCCTGTTGATCTGATCCTCCCTGTTGCCAGCATCTCCACCTTCTACAAAATGGCTGGTCTTTTTCTTCATTCCGCCTCGTGGAGAAGATAATTCGAAGGGCCACAGGAAGTTATTTGCTTCTTTGAAGCGTTTTCCAACAGTATAGCTCTCATGATTGAGATCCTCCAGGCAGATGATGCCATATTTTCCAATAGATCGAGCAATCAGAGCATCATCTGTCAAAGCAATTCGATTCTTTTTGATTTTGCCATAACCGCGTTTGTAGATTAGTTCATTTACTGACTTCAGATTTGGATACCCCCATGCAATATATGGCTCTGCAATCCTCAGCATGTTCATTGAAGCCTTGTTGAGCTTCACAAAGGTTCCATTGAATATTTGACGAAGGCGAAGAAGCTGCAACACCTTTTGGACCTTTGGTCTCACACCATTGATAGCTCTGATCCTGATGACAAACACTGATTTGGGTTCTGCAGGTACACAGAAGTTGCCAGCTTTCCTTGCCATCCTCGCCATTCACATTTCAGTACTGTACATCTGCCTATATTCCTTGGGATAGTGCTTCGCTTTTTCATAGATAAGCTTCCTCCTTACCTTTCGAAGCATCTTTGGGGCAAACTTCTTTCTCAGGCGCTTGATCTTCAGCTCTGCGAAATTCCTTCTCTTTTTCTTTTTTTTTTTTTTTTTTTTTTTTTGAGACAGAGTTTCGCTCTTGTTACCCAGGCTGGAGTGCAATGGTGCGATCTCGGCTCACCGCAACCTCCGCCTCCTGGGTTCAGGCAATTCTCCTGCCTCAGCCTCTTCAGTAGCTGGGATTACAGGCACACGCCACCATACCCAGCTAATTTTTTGTATTTTTACTAGAGACGGGGTTTCACCATGTTGACCAGGATGGTCTCGAGCTCTTTACCTCATAATCCACCCGCCTCGGCCTCCCAAAGTGCTGGGATTACAGGCGTGAGGCACAGCAGGAACCTTCTTCTTCTCTTCTACACCCTCCATGGTTCCAGCCGGAAAAGAGCTACATTTAGTGTTTAATCCATCTTGAGTTAATTTTTGTATAAAGTGTAAAGAAGGGTTCCAATTTCAGTTTTCTGCATATGGCTAGCCAGTTTTCCCAGCACCGTTTATTAAATAAGGGGTCCTTTCCCCACTGCTTGTTTTTGTCAGCTTTGTCAAGGATCAGATGGCTGTGGATGTGCAGTCTTATTTCTGAGTTCCCTGTTCTGTTCCATTGGTCTATGTATCTGTGTTTGTACCAGCACCACGCTGTTTTGGTTACTGTAACCTTGTAGTATAGTTTGAAGTCAGGTAGCGTGATGCCTCCAGCTCTGTTCTTTTAGCTTATGATTATCTTGACTGTACAGGTTCTTTCTTGCTTCCATATGAATTTTAAAATCATTTTTTCTAATTCTGTGAAGAATGTCAATGGTAGTTTAACAGGAGTAGCATCGACTCTCTAAATTACTTTGGGCAGTATGGCCATTTTCATGGTATTGATTCTTCCTATCCAGGAGCATGGAATGTTTTTCCATTTGTGTGTATCCTTTCTGATTCCCTTGAGCAGTGGTTTGTGGTTCTCCTGGAAGAGGTCCTTCACTTCTATTGTTAGCTGTATTCCTAGGTATTTCATTCTCTTTGTAGCAATTATAAATGGGAGGTCATTCATGATTTGGCTCTCTGCTTGTCTGTTGTTAGTGTATAGGAATGCTTGTGATTTTTGCACATTGATTTTTGTATCCTCAGACTTTGCTGAAGTTGCTTATCAATTTAAGAAGCTTTTGGGCTGAGACGATGGGATTTTCTAGAAATAGGATTATGTCATCTGCAAACAAAGACAATTTGACTTCCTCTCTTCCTATTTGGATACTCTTATTTATTTCTCTTGCCTGATTGTGCTGGCCAGAACTTCCAATAGTATGTCGAGTAGGAGTGGTGAGAGAGGGCACCCTGTCTTTGCCCATTCAGTGTGATATTGTCTGTGGATTTGTTATAAATGGCTCTTATTATTTTGAGGTATGTTCCTTTAATACCTAGTTTATTGAGAGTTTGTAGCATGAAGGGATGTTGAATTTTATGAAAGGCCTTTTCTGTGTCTACTGAGATAGTCGTGTGATTTTTGTCATTGGTTCTATTTATGTGATGGATTATGTGTATTGATTCATGTGTGTTGAACCAGCCTTGCGTCCTGGGGATGAAACCGACTTGATCGTGGTAGATAAGTTTTTCGACGTGCTGCTGGATTTGGTTTGCCAGGATTTTCGCATCGGTGTACTTCAGGGATGTTGGCCTGAAATTTTCTTTTTTGTTGTTGTTGTATCTCTGCCAGGTTTTGGTATCAGGATGATGCTGGCCTCATAAAATGAGTTAGGGAGGGGTCCCTCCTTTCCCATTGTTTGGAATCATTTCAGAAGAAATGGTACCAGCTCCTCTTTGTACCTCTGAATTCAGCTGTACATCCATCTCGTCCTGGGCTTTTTTTTGGTGATAGGCTACTTATTTCTGCCCCGATTTCAGAACTCATTATGGGTCTATTCAGGGATTCACCTTCTCCCTGGTTCAGTCTTGGGAGGGTGTATGCGTCTAGGAATTTAACCATTTCTTCTAGATTTTGGAGTTTATTTGCATAGAGGTGTTATAGTATTCTCTGATGGTTATTTGTATTTCTGTGGTATCCGTGGTGATATCCCTCCCCTTTATCATTTTTATTGTGTCTGTTTGATTCTTCTTTTTTCTTTATTAGTCGAGTTAGCAATCTATATTAAATTTTTTCAAAAAACTGGCTCCTGGATTTGTTGACTTTTTGAAGGGTTTGTGGTGTCTCTATCTCCTTCAGTTCTGCTCTGACCTTGATGTTTTCTTGTCTTCTGCTAGCTTTGGAGTTTGTTTGCTCTTGGTTCTCTAGTTCTTTTAATTGTGATGTTAGGCTATCGATTTGAGATCTTTCTGGCTTTTCGATGTGGGCATTTAGTGCTATCCATTTCCCTCTTCACACTGCTTTAGCTGTGTCCCAGAGATTCGGGTATGTTGTCTCTTTGTTCTCATTAGTGTCAAAGAACTTCTTGATTTCTGCCTTAATTTCATTTTTACTAAGGAGTCGTTCAGGAGCATGTTGTTCAATTTCCATGTAGTTGTGTGGTTTTGAGTTAGTTTCTTAGTCTTGAGTTCTAATTTGATTGTGCTATGGTCTGAGAGACTATTTGTTATGATTTCAGTTCTTTTGCATTTGCTGAGGAGTGTTTTACTTCCAATTATGTGCTCAATTTTAGAGTAAGTGCCATGTGGCACCAAGAAGAATTGTATATTCTGTTGTTTTGGGGTAGAGAGTTCTGTAGATGTCTATCAGATCCACTTGATCCAGAGCCGAGTTTCAGTCCTGAATATATTTGTTAATTTTCTGTCTCAATGATCTGTCTAATATTGACAGTGGGGTGTTAAAGTCTCCCACTATTATTATTTTTTATTTATTTATTTATTTATTTATTTTTTTGAGACAGAGTTTCACTTGTTACCCAGGCTGGAGTGCAGCGGTGCGATCTCGGCTCACCGCAACCTCCACCTCCTGGGTTCAGGCAGTTCTCCTGCCTCAGCCTCCTGAGGAGCTGGGATTACAGGCACGTGCCACCATGCCCCAGCTAATGTTTTTGTATTTTTTAGTAGAGACGGGGTTTCACCATGTTGACCAGGATGGTCTCGATCTCTTGACCTCGTGATCCACCCACCTCGGCCTCCCGAAGTGCTGTGATTACCGGCTTGAGCCACCGCGCCCGGCCATCTCCCACTATTATTATGTGGGAGTAGAAGTCTCTTTGTAGGTCTCTGAGAACTTGCTTTATAGATCTGGGTGCTCCTGTATGGGGTATATGTATATTTAGGATAGTTAGTTCTTCTTGCTGAATTGAATCCTTTACCATTGTGATGTAATGCCCTTCTTTGTCTTTTTTTTTTTTTTTTTTGTCTTTGTTGGTTTAAAATCTGTTTTGTCAGAAACTAGGATTGCAACCCCGGCTTTTTTTTTTTTTTTTTTTTTTCTTTCCATTTGCTTGGTAAACTTTCTTCCATCCTTTTATTTTGAGCCTATGTGTTTCTTTGCATGTGAAATGGGTCTCCTGAATGCAGCACACCAGTGGTGTGTCTTTTATTGGGGGCATTTAGCCCATTTACATTTAAGGTTACTATTGTTATGTGTGATTTGATCCTATCATCTTGATGCTAACTGGTTATTTTGCAGACTTGTGATTGTAGTTGCTTCATAGTGTCATTACTCTGTGTACTTCAGTGTGTTTTTGTAGTGACTGGTAATAGTTTTTCTTTTCCATATTTAGTGCTTCCTTCAGGAGCTCTTGCAAGGTGGTGATGAGTTCTCTCAGCATTTGCTTGTCTGAAAAGGAATTTATTTCATTATGAAAAGGATTTTATTTCTCCTTTGCATATGAAGCTTAGTTTGGCCAGATAAGAAATTCTGGGTTGGAAATTCTTTTCTTTAATAATGTTGAATATTGGCTCCCAGTCCCTTCTGGCTTGTCTGAGAGGTCTGTGTTAATCTGATGGATTTCCCTTTGTAGGTGACCTGGCCTCTCTCTCTGGCTGCCCTTAACATTTTCTCCTTCATTTCGACCTTGGAGAATCTGATAATTATGTGTCTTCGGGTTGATCGTCTCATGAAGTATTTTACTGGAGTTCTCTGGATTTCCTGAATTTGATTGTTGGCCTGGCTTGCTGGGTTGGGGAAGTTGTGGCCTGTCTTGCTAGGTTGGGGACGTTCTCATAGATGATATCCTGAAGCGTGTTTTCCAACTTGAAACGTGGTTCCATTCTCCCCATCTCTTTCAGGTACCCAAATCAGCTGCAGGTTCAGTCTTTCTACATAGTTCCATAGGTCTTAGAGGTTTTGTTTATTCCTTTTAATTCTTTTTTTTCTAACCTTGTCTGCCTGGCTTATTTCAGCAAGATAGTCTTCAGCTTCTGAGATCCTTTCCTGTGCTTGGTCTCTTCAACTACTGATACTTGTGGTTACACTGTGAAGTTCACATCGCACGTTTTTCAGCTCCATCAGGTTGTTTATGTTCCTCTTTAAACTGGTTATTCTGGTTAACAGCTCCTGTAATGTTTTATCATGGTTCTTAGCTTCTTTGCATTGAGTTAGAGCGTTACTCCTTAATGCTCAACCAAGTCTGCTCTTGCCCACCTTCTAGAGCCTATTTCTGTCAACTCATCCATCTCACCCTCGGCCTCAGCCCAGTTCTGTGCCCTTGCTGGAGAGGTGTGATGGTCATCTGGAAGAGAAGAGGCACTCTGGCCTTTTGAGTTTTCAGCATTTTTGTGTTGATTCTTTCTCATCATCCTCAGTTTATCCACCTTCAATTGTTGAGGCTGCTGACCTTTGGATGGGGTTTTTTTTTTGGGGGGGGGGGGTCTTTGTTTGTTGATGCTGTTGTTGTTAATTTCTCTTTGTTTTTCTTTTAACAGTCAGGCCTCTCTTCTGTAGGGCTGCTGCCATTTGCTGGGGGTCCAATCCATACCCTACTTGCCTGGGGCCCTCCGACACCTGGAGGTATCACCAGTGGAGGCTGCAGACAGCAAAGATGGCAGCTTGCTCCTTCCTCTGGGAACTCTGTTTCAGAGGGGCACTGACCTTATGCCAGCGACAGGAACACTCCTATATAAGGTGCCTGACAACCCCTGGTGAGGGGTTTCACCTAGTCAGGACACACTGGATCAGGGACCTGCTTAAGGAAGCACTCTGACTGCCCCTTGGCAGAGCAGGTGTGCTGCACCAGAGGGAATCCCCCGCCTCTGGACTGCCCAGACTTTTCAGAGCCAGCAGGCAGGAAAGACTAAGTCTGCTGAACCGTGGAGACCACAGCCACCCCTACCCCCAGGGGCTCCTTTCCAGGGAGATCAGAGTTCTCTCCATAAACGCCTACCTGAAGTTGCTAACATTTCTACAGGGAGGCCTCGCCTGGTGAGGAGGAATGGATCCAGGACCCACCTAAAGAAGCAGTCTGGTCCCAGTCTGCCGCAGCCACTGTGCTGCACTGTAGGGAATTCCTCCCGGTCCAAACCACCTATTCTCCCCAGCACTGGCAGGGGTAAATGGCAGACTGGACCCCCAGTGATGGCAGCTGCCCCAGGAACTTGGTCATCTTAGGCAGTCTCCAGCCTGCTGCTGCTGGCTACAACCCCAGTGGCCACCAAGCATCTGGGCAGCTGTCTGCTTGGGACCCAAGGCCATTGGCATGGGCACACAAGGGGATCTCCCGATTCACAGATTACACAGATCTGTGGAAGAAGCATGGTTTCCCGGGCGGGGCACTGCAATCACTCACCACCTTCCTTGGTTGGGGATGGGAACTCCCTTTGCTCTGTGTGGCTCCCGGGTGGGGCCATTGCACCATCCTGCTTTTCCTCGCTCTCTGTGGGTTGTGCCAACCACCTAGTCAGCCTCAATGAGAGAACCTGGTTACCTCAGCCCGAAGGTGCAGTATTCACTCACTGTTTTCCTTCTTGATGGGAGCCGCCAACAGCAGCTACTTCTTTTGTTTCTTTTTCTTTTTCTTTTTCTTTTTTTTTTTTTTTTTTTTTGAGACAGAGTCTCTGCCTGTTGCCAGGTGCCAGGCTGGAGGGCAATGGCGCGATCTCGGCTCACTGCAACCTCCGCCTCCTGGGTTCAAGCAATTCTGCCTCAGCCTTCCAAGTAGCTGGGACTCCAGGCACACGCCACCATGCCCAGCTAATTTTTGTATTTTTAGTAGAGACGGGGTTTCACCATGTTGGCCAGGATGGTCTCGATCTCTTGACCTCGTGATCCACCCGCCTCGGCCTCCCAAAGTGCTGGGATTACAGGCTTGAGCCACCGTGGCTGGCCAGCAGCTACTTCTGGTTGGCCATCTTGGCCCCTCTCCCAGCCCTGCCAGTGTTTTAATTAAGTGGTTCCTTTCCCCTGTCCTCCTTTCTTCTTCTTATCCTTTTTCTGCTGCTCCTCCTGCAATCTTATTGCACTGGCTAAAACCTTCAGTACAAAGTTGAATAGAAGTGGTAGGAATAGTCATCCCACCCTTATTCCTGATCTTCGGGTGTTAGCATCCAGTCTCACCATTCAATATGACATTAGGTTTCTCCTAGATGCCCTGTATCAGGTTTTTTTCGAAAACCCTGGCTCCTGGATTCGTTGACTTTTTTTGAAGGGTTTGTTATGTCTCTAACTCCTTCAGTTCTACCCTGACCTTGGTTATTTCTTGTCTTCTGCTAGTCTAGCTAATTTTTGTATTTGTAGTAGAGACAGGGTTTCACCATGTTGTCCAGGCTGGACTTGAACTCGTGACCTCAGGTGATCCACCCACCTCGGCTTCCCAAAGTGCTGGGATTACAGGTGTGAGCCGCGGCACCCAGCCTCATGTATAAGTTTTTATGTGAACATATGTTTTAATTTCCCTTACATGTATAGGTAGGGGTAGAATTGCTGTGTCATATGCTAAGTATATGTTTAACCTTTTAAAGAACTGCTAGACTTTTCCAAAACGGCAGCACCAGTTTCCATTCCTGTCAGCAGGGGATGAGGGTTCTAATTTCTCCACTTCTTTACCAACACGTGTTATTATCTTTTTTATTATAGCCATCCTCCTGAGTATGACAGTGATGTCTCTCTTGTTATTAATATTGGTAACCTGTAACTTCCCTCTTTTGTCTTTATCAGTCTGGTAGAAGTTTATCGATTTTATTGAACTTTTTAAACAACCAACTTTTGGGTTAACTAGTTTTCGCTCTTGCCATGGTCTTTATTATTTCCTTTCTTCTGCTTATTTGGAATCTTCTTTTTCTAATTTCTTAAGATAGAAACTAAGATCACTGATTGGAGACCTTTGCTGATACGGGCATTTTAGCGCTAAACATTTCTTGCTATGTACTGCTATGATAGATCTCACAAAGTTTAATGAATTGTATTTCTCATCCAGTTCAAAATGCTGATTTCCCTTTGATTCCCTCTTTGATTCAGGGGTGATTTAGAAATGTGTTATAAAATATTTGAAGATCTTTCAAATATTACTCTCTGATTGATTTCTAATTTAATTTCGTGTGGTCTAAGAACATGCTTTGGATGATATGAATCTTTTAAAATGTATTGACTTGTTTCCTGTCCCAGACAGAATATAGTCAGTTGAGCTCAGCATGGTAAAAGTTTTACATGTGTGTGAGTAGGGTATGTATTCTGCTCTTGTGGGCAGGAGTGTTATATAAATGTCAATTATGTCAAATTGATTGATAGTATTATTAGTTTCTGACCGATTTTATCAATTATTGAGAGAGGGTATCCAGCTATTGTTTTGGATTTGTCCATTTCTTTTTTATTTCTATCAGTTTTGCTTTATGTATTTTGGAGCTCTGTCATTAAGTACATAAACATTTAGAATCATTGCGTACCCTTGTTGAAATGATCCTTTTATCATTTTGAAATGTCCATTTTAATATCTGGCGGTATTTTTGCCATGAAATCTGCTTCATCTGACATTATATAAACATTCTAGCTTTCTTTTTTTTGAGACAGAGTCTTGCTCTGTTGCCAGGCTGGAGTGCAGTGGCACCATCCAGGCTCACTGCAGCCTCCACCTCCCAGGTTCAAGCAGTTCTCCTGCCTCAGCCTCCCGAGTAGCTGGGGAAGCTAAGTATATGCTACCACGCCCAGCTAATTTTTGTATTTTTAGTTAGAGACAGGGTTTCACCATGTTGGCCAGGATGGTCTTGATCTCTTGACCTTGTGATCCACCCTTCTCAGCCTCCCAAAGTGCTGGGATTACAGGCATGAGACACCACGCCCAGCCCCTGACATTCTAGCTTTCTTTTGATTAATGTTAACATAATATATTTTTTCCATCTTTTTACTTTAAACCTATTTGTATCTTTATATCTATTACAGTGGATTTCTCGTTAAGCAGTGTATAGTTGAGTATTGCTTTTTTCTTTGATCTAACCATTTCATTGGCATGTTTAGACCAGGGATCAGCAATCCATAGCCCACAGGCCAAACCTAACCACTGCCTGCTTTTGGAAATAAAGTTTTATTGGAACACAGCCAAGCCCATTCATTTGCGTATGTCCGTGGCTGCTGTCGCACTCCAGTGGCAGAGCTTGCTCACCTGCTATGCAGACCATTTACATTTAATGTGATCATTGATGTGGTTTGATTTTATTTTTGATGTGGTTGGATTTTAAACTACTGTGTTACTGTTTCTTTTCATTGGTCCCATCTGTTCTTTTTTCTCTTTTTTCTTTCTTCAAACTGCTATCTTAGAGATTAATTATTTTTCATGATTCCATTTGATATCATTCGTTGACTTACTAGCTATAACTTCTTTTTTGTTATCTTGGTATTTGCTGTTAGAGCATTCAGAAAATGACCGCAAGGTATGACCCTGGGATTTCTTGATTCTCTTAATCTGACTTCATCTACCAGAATGTTACCTTTCTGGCTTCCGATAAATTAATGCATATATGCCATAGCTTTATTCCCCTTGACTCTTTACCAAAAAGAAAGATGGAGTTAATAGGGACTTTTTGTTTGCCTGTATATGAGTAGCCAAAAGAGATTTCCTATATATGGTTTGGATCGAGAGTAAAATTGCCTTTTTAGGAACATTGACCTGTAAGATATGTTGTAGTGATTAATTCATTAGTTTGAGTCACTTTTTGGAACAGTAAGTGATTGTTAAGATGCTCTAACGTAAAAGTCTACATCTTTGCAGGCCACCATCAATATCGTTTTTGATCGAGTTGGGAAAACGGATCCTGTCACAAGAGGCATCGAGATCACTGTCAATTATCTGGGAATCCAATTTGATGTAAGCATTCTATCGAGATCCTGGTTTGTCATGTTTCTTTCTGTTTTATCTGCCATAACTTCCATTGTTAAGATGATCATTCGCATGATTTAGGTACTGGCTTCTGCTTTTGTTCTTCCCACTCTCCTGTGTATATTTTGACAGATTCACATGGAAAAATTTTTTTAAAGTTAAATATATTTGAATTTTTTTTTTAAATTATACTTTAAGTTTTGGGGTATATGTGCAGATCGCGCAGGATTGTTACAGAGATATACACATGCCATGGTGGTTTGCTGCATCCATCCCCCCATCACCGACATTAGGTATTTCTCCTAATGTTAGCCCACCCCAGACTCCCCACACCCTGCTAGAAAATTTTTATATTTTGATGTATTCACATGGAAAATTTGTAAAAGGCCAGATTCTCTTAGCATAAAGCCAGAAGGAATAATGACTGATACTCAGTATTGTCATGGATGCTGATTATTTCTACAGTTGCTCCTTTGCTTCTCTGGACCCGGCTACCAGTTTACCATTTTCTCCCCACCAGAGTGTTCAGATACTTCTCTCTCTGATTCTTGATGAGCTCTGCAAACACACAACTCACCTTTGATGCCCCAAGGGAAAATTAACTACTAATTAGTGTTCTGTGCTAGAACTGAAATGATTTCTGCTGTAAGAAGTGATCTTTATCAGCTAATGTGGACCTTGGGCTAAAGATGGCAACTGTCGCCTATGCACAAAGTTGTTTTTTATTGTCTTTTTACCCGTTTCATAATACCACTGTCATAAACGCACCCTTGTCCTAATCGAAGTTCAGTGTCTTTATTCATAAACCAGAGCCAACGACTCTGACTGAATAGCACTCTAAGACCAACGTCAGGCCAGGCGCAGTGGCTCACGCCTGTAATCCTAGCACTTTGGGAGGCCGAGGCGGGTGGATCACCAGGTCAAGAGATCGAGACCATCCTGGTCAACATGATGAAACCCCGTCTCTACCAAAAATACAAAAATTAGCTGGGCACGGTGGCGCGTGCCTGTAGTCCCAGCTACTCGGGAGGCTGAGGCAGGAGAATTGCTTGAACCCAGGAGGCGGAGGTTGCGGTGAGCCGAGATCGCGCCATTGCTCTCCAGCCTGGGTAACAAGAGCGAAACTCTGTCTCAAAAAAAAAAAAAAAAAAAAAAAAGACACCAACATCACACTCTTAGTTCCAGTATAGACCATTTAGCTGTGCTATCAGCTTAAACACAGTCTGCATGCTACCCCCAGTCAGACATGCCCCGATCTCAAAGGGACTTGGATAAAATTAAAATGAACCAGAGCAAACTGAGCCCAATCCTTGAGAAACATCTCAACGTACGTGTTTCTTGATGCTAGATCAATAGTGTATCTTCTTTGAGTGTAAAGGAACATAGTATCTTTTCTTTGAGTAGTATACAAATTATATTAAGTATGCTTTACAGGCAAGGCACTGTGGCTCATGCCTATAGTCCCAGCACTTTGAGAGGCTGAGACAGATCCCTTGAGTCCAGGAGTTCCAGACCAGCCTGTGCAACAAAGTGAAACCCCATCCCTTTTTTTTTTTTTTTTTTTTTTTTTTTTTGAGACGGAGTTTCGCTCTTGTTACCCAGGCTGGAGTGCAATGGCGCGATCTCGGCTCACCGCAACCTCCGCCTCCTGGGCTCAGGCAATTCTCCTGCCTCAGCCTCCTAAGTGCTGGGATTACAGGCACGCGCCACCACGCCCAGCTATTTTTTTGTATTTTTAGTAGAGACGGGGTTTCACGATGTTGACCAGGATGGTCTCGATCTCTCGACCTCATGATCCACCCGCCTCGGCCTCCCAAAGTGCTGGGATTACAGGCTTGAGCCACCGCGCCCGGCTCGTGAAACCCCATCTCTACAAAAAAATAGAAAGATTAGCTGGACGTGGTAGCATGCACCTGTAGTCCCAGCTACGCAGGGGGCTGAAGCAGGAGGATCACTCGATCTGGGGGAGGCAGAAGTTGCAATGAGCTGATACAGTGCCACTGCACTCCAGTGTAGGCGACAGAGTGAGACCCCTGTCTCAAAAACCAACAAAAAGTATGCTTTGCTCTTGTTGCATTTGTGTTTTCTTCATTTAAGTGTTTTACTGGGCTGAATTTTTAGCAATGCTTTTCCTTTTCCTCACTTTTTGAGGACACTTAATGGCCATGTATGTATACAATCTATAATTCATCTGTTTATACTCCAAATTTTGTTATTCTGAATAACAAATCTTTTAGATGTTAGTAATAGCAGCTCCCTTTCAGAAACTTTTTAGAACTGAATCAAACACAGGGTCCCAAAACGCCTTCTCACTATGAAGCACTGCAGGAGGAGAAAAAGTATTATGTGGTTCCAGTGAAGTGCAGCTATTTCCTCGAATGTAGCTGAGAATGTCTACATACTCTTTTGTTAAAAAGAGAAAGATTCCTTGAAGTCTTAATGGTTAGGGAACTGTTATTCATAGAGATTGAAAATAATCAAGCTATTATTTCGTTTCCTTTTCATTCCCATTTTTCATTCATCATAGTAAAACTGTACCATTACTTCCATGTTTTTTCTGATTTATTATTATTATCACTTCTCTGTACTTGCTGCCAGCCATAGTGACTCATGCCTGTAATATCAACACTTTAGGAGGCTGATCTGGGAGTATTACTTGAGCCCAGAAGTTTGAGATCAGGCTGGACCACATAGCAAGACCCTGGCTCTACAAAACATAAAAAATGTTAAGGTTTCAGTAAGTCCGCTGATTAAGATGCCCACTGCAGTGTGTCTGTAGGTGGTTTTTGCCACTTAATCGCCTTCCTCTCTCCCTGAAGAAAAAAAAAGAATCAGGTAGGGTCGAATGAAGTTCCCTCTCACAGTCATGTAAATGATCAGCACATAGTTTAGCCTTTCCATCTCTCTGAACAGAGATTTAGCAGATTTGTTTTCTTCCAGGTGAAGTTTTGGTCCCAACACATTTCCTTCATTCTTGTTGGAATAATCATTGTCACATCCATCAGAGGATTGCTGATCACTCTTACCAAGGTATGTTTTATCACAGTGTTAAAAAGTACTGCTTATCATTTGTTTAATTAAATACAGTACCATGAGATAATTTTACCCAATTAAGAATTCTGCCTCCTGAGACTTTAAACAACAGTCCCAAGTATTTAAAAGACATACAACATAATTTTTAAAAAGTTAAACTACTACATAAATTGATGATGATATATTTACATCATATACCAATTATAGATAAGTATGTTTACCAAAGGTCATAGAGTAAGATATGGGTCTGTTTCGTTCACTGATGGTGCCATGAACCTAGCACATGGTAGGCAGGTATTCGGATATTTGAGATTAGAAGAAGAATTGCGAGATCACTTATAGAGAAGATACGGAAGTAGGGGAACAGAATACAGTAAGTCCTCAATGTCGTCAATAGGTTCTTGGAAACAGCACTTTAAGCAGAATTATATACACCAAGTCCTCAGAAAAAGTTTCATTCAACATTTCATTATGATGTTGATGAGAAAATGTGGTTTGGTTATGCATCATTTCACTTAAAATCTCAGTTTCCAAGACCCTATAAATGGCACTAAATAAGGACCTACTGAATTCAGCTGTTTTCTAATCAATGTAGGAAGACTTCATGGAGGTGGAAAGTGAATCCTCTCTGATAGGAAAGGTAGGGATTTAGAATCCAGGAGCTGTTGAAATGGAAGAGAAGGGGCTGGGACAGGAAGAGATCTTTAGTCAGCTGGCACAATTTTAGAAAGAGCGCAGGAGCCTAGTAACAATTGCAAATGCTTGGAGTGGGCTGGAGTGCTCCGACTTAATGTTTTATAGTGATGTCAAGTCATACATATCACATAGTTCCTGAAGTTTGACAGCAATAGGAATCCTTTCATATGTTATGTAATTAAATTGCCTGCAGGGAAAACTATACCTTTTTCAGCAGCCTAAATTAAGTCTCTTGTTTATAGTCTTAATCATATTGTTCTATACAGGACCGTGGCATGGAAGAGCCCCTTTTAATCAAATGCTGACCCTAATTTCTTACTGTTCAGGACACAGGAATCTAACCGTGTGGCACACATTTACATTTATCTCCCTCTTTCTTGACAGTTCTTTTATGCCATCTCTAGCAGTAAGTCCTCCAATGTCATTGTCCTGCTATTAGCACAGATAATGGTAAGTTCAATGAGTTAGCTTGATGTTTACAACTGTCAAGTCTCAGAAATGTGCTTGATACTTTCAAGACTTTTAATAATTTCTTTTGTCCTCCTCCTGGCTACATTTAGAGTCACTTCTGGATTCATTCATTTGACTTACAGGGCATGTACTTTGTCTCCTCCGTGCTGCTGATCCGAATGAGTATGCCTCTAGAATACCGCACCATAATCACCGAAGTCCTCGGAGAGCTGCAGTTCAACTTCTATCACCGTTGGTTTGATGTCATCTTCCTGGTCAGCGCTCTCTCTAGCATACTGTTCCTCTATTTGGCTCACAAACAGGCACCAGAGAAGCATATGGCACCTTGAACTCAGGCCTACTACAGACTGTTAGAGGCCAGTGGTCTCAAAATTTAGATATAAGAGGAGAAGGAAATGGAGGGAGCCAGGGCCTGACATTTTACGAACACACACGCTGCCGTGGTAGCATTGTTTACCGCTAGCATACTCCTTCCCGCCAGGTGATACTAGGATCACGAGTCGCATCAGCCAGAACGTGAGGGAGAGAAGTCACTCAAGACAGTACTCAGCAGAGAGTGTCCTGTGTGGACTTGAGGCGGGTGCAAAAGCGGAGAGGAGCCAAGAAACTAAAGGGGAAAAATACACCGGAACTCTGGGGCAAGAGATGTCTGCGGTAGCTGGGCCAAACACAGAGGATTTCCGTCTTAAGGTTCACATGGAGAAGGTTACAGCTTTCGCCTGAGATTGACTGTCATTAAAACGAGAGATCGTAACACTTTGGCCTTAAGTTCATTTTATCAGGCGTAGCTTGGTATTATGCTTGTGTGACCTAACATAAGTTAGCATCCCATCCCTCCTCACCGGACCCTGCCGCGTTAAAATAACCAAGAGGCTTCCGTTCTTTTCCGGGAAAGGGACGGTGTATACCTGAAACAGATTCTACCAAAAGAGAGACTTCAGGTATGTCAGTTTTTCCTGATTTCCTGTTAACTTGGTATTTATACCCTACATTCAATTCGGTAGTGATGTGATTTTTTTTTTTTTTTTTCTATCTGCCCCTCATGCTGTGGGGTGAAACCATGAATAACTTGACTAGGGGAATAAGTCACTTGTGAAAGAAAAATGAAGATTTTTAGAACACTCAGACATGCAATTTAAGAAAATTCTGAATTTTATTACTAAGGCCTTATTCTCTATTGTATTTGGGGTTTCTAGAGACAAGTGAAGGTTAAAGCATAAAAAGTGAATCCAAAACAAAAACACGTATCAAGCATACTCAAAAGACGGTTGTTAATGGTTATTTACTCTAGCAACCACAACATTGTTAAAA
This sequence comes from Saimiri boliviensis, assembly GCF_048565385.1. Classification (NCBI taxonomy): domain Eukaryota; kingdom Metazoa; phylum Chordata; class Mammalia; order Primates; family Cebidae; genus Saimiri; species Saimiri boliviensis. Next base: position 40,942,286 of record NC_133467.1, on the reverse strand, counting down.
AAAAAAAAAAAAAAAAAGCACAATTTTAACAGGCTTATCTGCCAAGATGCTTTAATGGGCAGCTGTCACCTATACAGAGTTATGAATCATTTTTGGTGCTCAAGGAACCTGTAGAAGTAAGAGACATCATACAGAGAAATGTAGTTAAGTGAAGCTTGGAAGAGATCACATGAAAAGAGTCTAGCTCCTGCCTTATCTCTTCCTATGTTAACCATAAATTAGCCGACAGCAATAGCCGCCAGTAAGACAAATAATAACAGAAGACAGTCACACACGATGAATGGGTTCCAGTGAAAGTTTTCTTCTAGAGAGACAGGAAACAGGTGGCAGCTCCTTCCTTGAGAAAGGATTCCTATTAAATTCCCAGAAACAACTCTCAGATAAACCGCCAAAGCTATGACTTGTTTTCATCACATCTCTGTATCTTCAGCATTGGAAGAAGAATGTGAGGCTGTACTGTGGGCCTGTGTAAAAGACAAATAATTTACAAGGGATGGTCTAGCCTAGGGCTGCATGACTTAAGTCAGGGAGTAGAGTTGCTCACTAGAAGTCAGGTGACCTGAATTCTACACTTGACTGTTTCAACATGTTGTTTGACATGTTAACAAATTCCTTAATGTCTGTTTATATGTTTTCTTGTAAGACTAGGATAGGAGTCCTGGCGCGGTAGCTCACGCCTGTAATCCCAGCACTTTGGGAGGCCAAGGCGGGTGGATTACCTGAGATCAGGAGTTCAAGACCAGGCTGACCAACATGGTGAAACCCCGTCTCAAAAAAAAAAAAAAGAAAAAAAAAAAAAAAGACTAAGGATACTATAGTACTATAATTAACTTCCTAAAGAGAAAGTACAGAATTTTTAAAAGACAGCTAGAATAGTCTTTATATAAGCATTCTAGAATACAAATCAGTGGGCATTGTGTGTGTTCATTAAACCGAGTTTATTCAAGTTAGTATTCCACCAGTTAGAATTAAATTAATGGAAAAAACAACAACATTGAGTTAAACTTTTTTAGAGTCTTGGCTTTGCTATAAATTTCCTTTATGAACCTGGATACATCCGTTTACTTTTGGACCTCGAATTCCTCTATGAAAAATTGGGCAAAAATATAAAACAAACTTACCAAGAAATTTAATCCAAATATATATAGAATGCTTCATCTTTCCTAGTAATAAAACTGGATTACCTGTCGATTATTTTAAACAATATTGTCTATAACTGTCACCATTTACATGCTCGATATGAGCCAGGAACTATTCAAAGCACTTTAATATAGTTGAGAATTATCTTAGTTAACATGATCCTGATAACAAGGCTATAAATTATCCCTGTTTTATGGGTGGAAAAACTGAGGAACAGAACAAATAAATCTGTTTTCCCACAGCTGACAAATGACAGAACCAGAATTCATACCAAGATCATCCGATTCAGGCTTTTCTGGGGGTGCCCATTACAATACTGATAAACTTTTTACTTGTTATCAGCTCTAGACAATAGCTGTCAACTGCGTGCTATGAAAGAAACCTGTTGTCCTTACACTGCCTCCTGCCCTCTACAATCACTTGTTAGTTATTTTTACATTGTCATTTCAAGTTTTTTGTTTTTTTTTGTTGTTGTTTTTTTTGTTGTTGTTGTTGTTGTTTTTGAGACGGAGTTTCGCTCTTGTTACCCAGGCTGGAGTGCAATGGCGCGATCTCGGCTCACCGCAACCTCCGCCTCCTGGGTTCAGGCAATTCTCCTGCCTCAGCCTCCTGAGTAGCTGGGATTATAGGCACGCGCCACCATGCCCAGCTAATTTTTTTTTTTTTTTTTTTTTTGAGACGGAGTTTCGCTCTTGTTACCCAGGCTGGAGTGCAATGGCGCGATCTCGGCTCACCGCAACCTCCGCCTCCTGGGCTCAGGCAATTCTCCTGCCTCAGCCTCCTAAGTAGCTGGGATTACAGGCATGCGCCACCACACCCAGCTAGTTTTTTGTATTTTTAGTAGAGATGGGGTTTCACCATGTTGACCAGGATGGTCTCGATCTCTCGACCTCGTGATCCACCCACCTCGGCCTCCCAAAGTGCTGGGATTACAGGCTTGAGCCACCGCGCCCGGCTAATTTTTTTGTATTTTTAGTAGAGACGGGGTTTCACCATGTTGACCAGGATGGTCTCGATCTCTCGACCTCGTGATCCACCCGCCTCGGCCTCCCAAAGTGCTGGGATTACAGGCTTGAGCCACCGCGCCCGGCCATTTCCAGTTTTTAAAGAAATCTGTAGCAAACAGACATTAAATATGCTCATTAGGGACTGTACCCACACTCTAGTGAATTAGATCACGAAAAGAAACAGACCACCACTCACCCGTTCTTTTGCCGTGTGCGAGTCAGGCTCCGACTCCACCACTGTTCCTTCTTTAGAATCTGGAGGGCTGTCAAGTGGATCAGCCAGGGAGGAAACAATAGGGATTTTCTTAGCTTGGAAATAATCATAGGCTTGCTTCCCACAGACTAAAAGTGTGACATTCTTCCCACTGCTCTGGATTCTATCCACCACCTTCTCATAGGGTTCCTCCAGCACATTCACCCCATTCACTTCGATGATGATATCCTCATCCTCCAGCCCAGCCGAGTCGGCAGGGCCACCCTTCTGTACCTGTGAACAGAAGTCCTGAGTTACCAATTCAAGTACAGAGAAGGGCACGTCAGACTAGCTCTCCTTCAGGGCAGAGATGAGAGGAGTTCAAGAATTTATTCTTAATCGTGTTACTGTTTCTCCTTGAGGTATAGAAGTTGAGCAAGGTGTTCTGATGCTTTTCTATTTATGAAAGCTGTAACTTCCATACTCACATGATTAATAGTATTATAAATCATGGTTCAGTGTCATGTCATGTCTTCTGGGAAGAAGCGGGGTAAACAGGTCCCCCTTCGTCAGAGCTACAGGGAGTCTTCTCACTATCAGTCCCTAGAGGGTCAGCGGTGTTACGCCAGGTGCACAGAAGCAAACAAGTATGACTGACGGACAGGGTTGATAGTGACCGTCAGCTAGAGTCAAGTCACTCACACTGTTTGGAACAGATGGTTGAGGAACAAAAAAAAATGTGAGCTTATGACACACTGGGAGCTAACCTGAAGGGTATGGGACCATGACAACCTTTATCTGAACCCAAGTGAGACCCTCAGTGGACGCCTTCAACGTAGTCTCTCTACTAAGCCATCAGTGGGCGGGAGAAGCTGAGACTATCCTAACTGTGGCTGTGTTTGTTGGGCTGCGGGAACCAGATTACCATACATACCTCTTTGATGAATGAGCCTGGCAGACCCCGAATCGAATTTAAGTGAAAGCCGTAGCCATTTTCACCTTTAGCCAGCCTGCAGAGTTTAGGCTTATGATCTACTTCCTCTGTAGTATCTGACGGACTTGAGACTTTCAGAGAAGCGGAAGTAGGAGCTGGAGCCTCCTTGACAGAGCCATTGGGCAGTTCTTGACTTCGATAGTAGAGAAATGGAGAAAAATGAGCCTTTTGAAAAATAAAGGGAAAAAACATTAATTGTAACCGAATAGTTATACTTTGTTAAATGTGCTAATTTTTAAGGAATCATACGTATCATACACTTTGCTTCCAGATATGTTCGATTGTAGGCTGTAAAATTTCTCTACTGCCCCAACCAGGAAAGGTGTAAGATTGCACTTTGTTATGGAGTAACGTGTGTGTACGTGTACACAAATGTACACATGAACATAAAACCAGTATAGGATGCTGTACAAGGATCTAAAAAGATGTCTAAAAGATTGCCGGTTTCTTCTGAGTCCATGATAGTGATCAATTCACTCAGCAATCTATACCTAATCCCCCGCTGCGAAATGACCCATGACTGACCAGCCCAGTACCTCATGCAAAGTACCTCCTTCCTGCCTTTCCTTTCAGAAAGATGGTCTTTCAGAGCTCCTTAGACACATTAGAAAAAGTAAAACACAAGACACTCGTGATGGTTAACGTTAGGTACCAACTTGACTGGATTAAGGAATACCTAGAAACCCAGTGAGGCATTATTTGGGTGTGTGTCTGAGGGTGGTTCCAGAGGGGATGAGCGTGCAAGTCCAGATGAACTCAGAAAAGGCAACGGTGTCCGTCTGTCTGCTGGAGCTTGGATACACTCTTCCTCTCCTGTGCTTGGACGTCAGAACTCCAGGTTCTCAGGCCTTTGAACTCCCAAGATTGACACTGGCAGCCCACCAGGTAGAGTCTCAGGCCAAATGCCAAATGCACAGAAAGAAACAAGTGTAACCGCCAATCAGGGTTGACGCCGGTAGTGTGGCTCAGTCAGATTTGGACTGGGATCCCAGGGTCTCAGGCTTGAAGACAGCCTGTCGTGGGGTTTCTCAGCCTCCACAATCACACAAGCCAGTTCCCCTAATCAATCTCCTCTCATACCTGTGTCTATATATCCTATTAGATCTGTCTCTCTGGAGAATGCTGATATAACACGATTTTTATCACTATCTGAAGACTCAAAGCTACCGAAAGAGACCAACCCACATACACTGTAGTAATTGGTGAGAGGGTGACAGCTATTAGTTGGTTACATATTGTAACAAAAGTTAATTCCAAGCCCTGCTGCTTCCCAACACCCTCCCCTTCCAGTGCTGGCATCTTCTGTACTTACTTTACTACATATTGTTGTAACCATTAGCTGTCACTTACGCCTAACTCTCAAACATCTTTAAGCACTTCTAATTCATATCAACTCCCAGACCATCCATGTGAAGAAATGGTCTTGAATACCGAAGAGGCATAGAACAGAAACATTATTGATTTTTTTAAATAGAATTAAGAGCCTAACTGGCCGTTTCCGTTGAGGCAATTAGAAGGGTGGACCTGGGTATGGTATGGTCCTGGATCAGCAGCTAAATAGCTGCCCACAAGGGTCCAGAACATTTGTTGGCAATGAATAGGAAATTGAGCAATGGAAGGTGAGCATAGTGTGGGCGCTACTTCAAATTGCACTGTTTTGCAGCCTGGCTAAAATTAGATTTTGAGTCCTCTGGCTCTCATCTGTCTTACCACAAGACCACACCTCCTTCCTCTCTGTGTGAGAATACCACCAGCACAGAACCTCCTGCTTACCCAGTTCAACTAACTTCAGACCTTTCAGTGATACGCTTGCAACAGTTCCACAATGGAGTCTTTCTCTTTAAAATATGGAAAATTACCAGGTGACTCATTACATGCACAAATACCTCTGATAACACCACCTGAACAAGCACATCAACTATCTGACAGTCACAGCTCATCTTGAAGCAAAAAGTGTAGTAACATTAAAACACTCAATGAGATTGTGGCCGGGCTTGGTGGCTCATGCTTGAAATCCCGATACTTTGGGAGGCTAGGGTGGGCAGATGACTTGAGCTCACGAGTTTGAGACCAGCCTGGTCAACATGATGAAACCTCATCTCTACTAAAAATACAAAAATGAGATCGGCCGTGGTGGCTCACACCTGTAATCCAAGCACTTTGGAGGCCGAGGCAGGCGGATCACCTGAGGTCTGGAGTTCAAGACCAGCCTGGCCAACATGGTGAAACCCCATCTTTATTAAAATGTGTATGTATAAATTAGCCAGGTATAGTAGCAGGTGCCTGTAGTCCCAGCTACTCAAGAGGCTGAGGCAGGAGAATCACTTGAACCCAGGAGGCAGAGGTGAGCCAAGAACATGCCATTGCACTCCATCCTGGGCAATAGAGGGGGGCTAAAAAAAAAAAAAAAAAAAAAAAAACACGATGACTTTTTTTTTTTTTTTTTGAAACAGAGTCCTGCTTTGGCACCAGGCACCAGGCTGAAGTGCAGTGGCGCGATCTCGGCTCACTGCACCCTCTGCCTCCCAGGTTCAAACAATTCTCCTGCCTCAGCCTCCCAAGTAGCTGGGACCACAGGCACGTGCCGCCACGCCCAGCTAATTGTTGTATTTTTTTTTTAGTAGAGATGGGGTTTCACCATGTTGGCCAGGCCGTAGCCTCCCAAAGTGCTGGGATTACAGGCGTGAGCCACCGTACCTGGTTGGGATTTTATTTATGCTTCATTCAGATATTTGGGTGTCTAATTTGTGCCAGAGACTGCTAGAGGGGTTTGTTTTATTCACTAATATATCTCAAAGATCCACCCTCCACCCCAACCTACAGGGCTTACTTTGGAGAGGGGGGAAGGAGAGGATGAGGGCAGGCCTCTTTTTAGATCAGAGTTCTCTATTAACCAAAACAGCAAAATGACAGTTAAATCATTCTATAAGATCAGGAGGGGGTCAGAATCCCCTTACAACAAACAACTTCAGCCACCGCCTCCAATTCCTGCTTGACTTTTTCTGCCGAATGCGAAATGACTCATTCGTGGCAGCTGCAGTTGGTTTTTGTTTTTGTTTTTGTTTTTGTTTTTGTTTTTAAAGACGGGGTTTCACCATGTTGGTCAGGCTGGTCTTGAACTCCCGATCTCAGGTGATCTGCCCGCCTCAGCATCCAAAGTGCTGGGATTGCCGGCGTGAGCCACCACATCCAGCCTCTGCAGTTGGCTCCCTGTGGCTTCTCTGGTCCTGCTGTGCCCCACAGGACATCTTTAAAAAATGTGTGCTCCTCCTTACATGTAATAGTCAGAGAGCATCTTTCGAATTCCTGACGATGCTCTCTTCTCCAAAGCCCTGCTCAAGATAAATGCTCACGTGGTGGCTTCCGAAACCTCTTCCCTAGTTACCGTTTTCATTGGCCGTCCTAAAGCGGGTTCTCAAAACCAGGCACAGTATTAACAAATAGAACATTTAGACAGGTGAGGCATTATTCTACGGCTCTAAATATTCCAATTTAACCCTCATAGCCACCCTTCACTGTAGCTACAAAGATCTACCCTCCACCCCATTGTACAACTAAGGAAATTAAAGCACGCAGAGAGAGAGTAACTACATTACCAGGAGTTCCAGGTATGGTCTGGCCAAGTAAGTACCGTAAGATGGTCATCTCCCGCAGCCAAGTGTCAGTCAGTTTTAAAATGGCCGTTTTTGGATGGCGCAGCTACTTAGAGTATCAAGTTTCTGGTCTTTTTTTTTTTTTTTTTTTTTTTTTTTTGAGACGGAGTTTCGCTCGTTACCCAGGCTGGAGTGCAATGGCGCGATCTCGGCTCACCACAACCTCCGCCTCCTGGGTTCGGGCAATTCTTCTGCCTCAGCCTCCTGAGTAGCTGGGATTACAGGCACGCGCCACCATGCCCAGCTAGTTTTTTTGTATTTTTTTTTTTTTTTTTAAGTAGAGACGGGGTTTCACCATGTTGACCAGGATGGTCTCGATCTCTCGACCTCGTGATCCACCCGCCTCGGCCTCCCAAAGTGCTGGGATTACAGGCTTGAGCCACCGCGCCCGGCTCTGGTCTTTTTCTTTAGTCCTCAAATCAGGTCTCACCATTTGGTATTCATACACTTTACTTTTAGTGTATTACTTTTAGTGTACTTTTCAAGTATAGTACTTGAAATTTATTCTTATTTCTTTAGTTTTTAGTCTATCCTAAATAATTTTGAATATTAATTACACTCTCCAACACATGAATTATCTAGTACCCCCACTTTAAGTTTTTTGTTTGTTTGGTTTTTGTTGTTGTTGTTGTTTTTTAAGACGGGGTTTCACCATGTTGGTCAGGCTGGTCTTGAACTCCTGCCCTCAGGTGATCTGCCCGCCTTGGCCTCCAAAGTGCCCCGTGCCCAGCCTGAGCCACCATGCCCAGCCAAGTATGTTAATATATTTTCCATATCTCCTTTCAACTTTAATTAGCTGGTTAGGAGGCCAGGAGTGGTGGCTCACTCCTGTAATCCAAGCACTTTGGAGGCCAAGGCAGGCGGATCACCTGAGGGCTGGAGTTCAAGACCAGTCTAATCAACATGGTGAAACCCCATCTTAAAAAAAAAAAAAAAAATTAGCTGGTTAGGAACAAGTAGCATGCCATTAAAGACTTCTATTCAGGTTGATGTCAAGTATTTTCTGGGTATGACTGTTGAAGTAACTAAAAAAGGCATTAAACCAATTCAGTGTTTAATCCTGCTTACAAGATTACCTTGAAATATCTCATGCAAATGTGCTGAGGAGGAGTATGGTCCAAGAATTTGGGTTCAGATACTGGCTTCAGTTTTCACTGAAGCTGCGTGACTTTGTTTGGCAAAGTACTTAATCTCTCTAAGCTTCAGTTTCCTAATCTATGAGGAGGGCCTAATATATCACCACCCATCATATTCCTCCCTCTGTATCATTTATTTTGGAATTCGCTATTATTGTATTTACAGAGAACATTTATCTTGTTCCTCTTTACGATCAACACTTAGCAAGACAGATGGTACTTAGAAGGCCCCCAGATCTGTTAAACTAGACTGAACCTCAATTCTTGTGTTAAATGTGTTTAAAAAAAAAAACAAAAAACTTAAAACATGCAGTAGTAGGTGTTATGATAAAGAGCTGTTAAGAGAAAATAAAGTTAGTTTCACTCAGCTTGGTCTTGGTCTGTTTCTCTTTCATTTGCTAAGCGTTTACAAGCTGTTTAATAATCCTTTCTAGGCTTTTACATGCCGTTGATAGAACTTAACTGACCTAAAGCTTAAAATCTAATTGTGCCCTATTTGGGGACCAATTTCATTTCCAGACTTAACGTTCTCCATAGATTTTCTCAGATCACCAAGAGTAAGTCACATTCAGAAATTGTTTGAAAAATCTTAAGAACCAAGCACTTAAAACTCAGGTTATCAATCATTTGGCATTCTCTTGTCACGACCAATTGGAGCTTCAGTTGAGCCTTCATGACGATTGTTACGCCTCTTCCAGTTTAAGGAGCAAAGTCCTAACTCAGTGCCAAGTTTGAGGGCAGGAGTGAATGGGCCCGGCCTTACTCTTACTGCCCGAGTATATGGCTATTACTCCGATTACTTACCAGTCTGTACATGTTGTCCGTCTCTTTGTCTACCACCAACAGTGAAGTCTGATCTCCACCCTTTCTGATCATTTCCACCACACCGTCATGATCCAGGGTTTCCACAGACTCGCCGTTGACAGCAACTAGTAGGTCATTGTTCTTCAAGCCGGCCTCTTCCGCTGGACTTCCGGGATCTATGTCCTTGATGATTTGACCTACCCTCCCCCCACCCCCAAAAGTGAAATTATCAGTAAGTCCCCTAGAAAAATAAACAGATTTTCTGCTGGAGCCCAAAGTCCTGATGAAATAGATATAAAAGGCATGCTGAGTATAACTACCATCCCTTCTGCCAAATCCCGGAAAGCTTATCAACACATTATCTGGGTTTGTTTCCTGCTCAGAACTCGCTCCAGGAAGTAACCCAGCCATTAATGAAGGAGTCTTAATGGAAATAATCATGTTACTAAAAGTATCTGACATTCAGTTTTGGCAAAATAGCGTGCTAAAAGTCTGCAAGTTCCCAGGAAGTCAGTGGGCACATTTGTAGCCACGTGTCTCATGTAAAAGCTGTCATAAAAGGCGGGGAAGGATAAAGAACAAAACCCAAAACTCTGGACCTTAAGAAAGCCACGCTGGCATTTTAGTAGCAATTGGACGTGTTCGGTGGTGACTGTATTTGTACGTACACTCCTCAAGGATGTGCCTTCGGCCTTCTGACTTCAACTATCTTTACCGGATGCCACCAGAGCGCTCACTTTTTTTCTTTTCTTTTTTTTTTTTTTTTTAAGATGGGGTTTCACCATATTGGTCAGGCTGGTCTCGAACTCCTGACCTCAGGTGATCCACCCGCCTCAGCCTCCCAAAGTGCTGGGATGACAGGCGTGAGCCACCGCGCCCGGCTTTTTTTTTTTTTTAAAACAAGCTCCTGTTTCACTTTTCCAACTAGCTGCTGGGTATCTCCAACAAAATACCTCACCTATCTCTCAACTGTAATGTATTCAAACCAAAAATCAGCTCGGCCCATTCTCCATCCCAAGGACCCTCGTCTTGGTTACCCGTTAGTGGAGTGACATCCTCCCAGTCACCAACACTTAGCAACTGATTCTTCCCCAGCATCCAGTGCCCGTATCTAGATGACGGTTAAGTCCTCTGACGCTCCCGTCATGCCTTACACATCCCCCTTCCTCTACCCTGAATGCAGTTTGGACTAATCCCTGCCGAGAATTCTACCTAAACAATAACAGCACCCTTCCCACTGCTCACCCTGCCCCGGTCCTTCACTTAGATACAGATCTGCCTTCAGATCCATCTCAGGAACCATTCCTGACCAAGTCACTCCCTGGTGCAACAGAATGAGCGTGGAGTTTGGAAGTAAACAACTGTTTCACCTTACATAATCACTGTATCTTCTCCAAGTCCTCCGTTTCAGCAATTCTTGCATAATTGTCAGGAGTAACTGAGACGTGCAAAGCCCCCAAGATATTACAGGCGTTTTCTTCTCCCTTACACTGCTCAAAAAACAACTCCCCATCGTCTAATGAGCCAAGTCCAAACTGGTCAATCTTGCATCCAGGCCCCCTTCTCACCTCTCTCCAACCTGCCCTTCCAGTGAATTCTTACACTCCACATCACATGCCAATCAAACTGTCCGTCTCCTGGCTGTTCACATGACTCCTGCCTTCCTGGAATGATCTTCCTCGCCCCAGCTCTGTCTACTTTCCCAAATCTATTCATGTTACAACGCCTGAACTCAAGTACCACCCCTACCATGAGGGCTTCTGGTAGGTACCTTTTTAGTGAGAAAAGTTTACTCTAACCTGGAATTACCACAGTGCTTGACCGGCCCCTGCACGAAGGTATTTCCCTCTATCTCCCTTCGTTAATGCACGTAAGTCTCTTCTCTACTGAGTGGTAGGCTCCTTGACTAAAGAATTCTGCCTGATTCATGTGATACTCTTTCTCCAAGGCACTGAGCATGTTTTTACAAAATAAACCAAATTCAGGCCGGGCGCGGTGGCTCAAGCCTGTAATCCCAGCACTTTGGGAGGCCGAGGCGGGTGGATCACGAGGTCGAGAGATCGAGACCATCCTGGTCAACATGGTGAAACCCCGTCTCTACCAAAAATACAAAAAAAAAATTAGCTGGGCATGGTAGCGCGTGCCTGTCATCCCAGCTACTCAGGAGGCTGAGGCAGGAGAATTGCCTGAACCCAGGAGGCGGAGGTTGCGGTGAGCCGAGATCGCGCCATTGCACTCCAGCCTGGGTAACCAGAGCGAAACTCCGTCTCAAAAAAAACAAAAACAAAAAAAAACCAAATTAATATTTGATGAATTAATGTAAACAGTGAAAATAGCAACTTAGGAGTGACTAACAGTTTATACGGCCTGAACTCATGTTCTTTTATGTATTTACCTTCCCTGAAAGACCTAGTGCTCTTCTATTGAAGAGGTCCAGCAGCGTGCTATAGCTGGCTCACACCGGCTCACAAAAGCCAATCCTATGCAATACTTCTTTGTGTTCAGTGACATGTATTCGTTAAGCTGAAATTCGACATGGGGGAGTTTTTACATCACAAAAAACAAATGCTACCAATTTGGACTTTTCCGCCCCGCCAGAGCCATCTTACCAGGATACAAATTCTGCCTCATCATTCAGCTATGGAAACTTGAGGATGCCCAATATCAGACCCTCATGTGACACAGAATCTGACCCAGCTGTGCCTCCTAGTTTCTTGCTGTGCCGGAACTCTGGAGTCAAACTGGGATGAGGAATTTGTCGGTTACACTGCGAAACTTCCTGTTCTTGTGCGTTACCTTTCTGTTCGGGGCCTGCCCTCAGGTAGAAACCGTAACCATCCCTTCCCTTCCTCATCTCCACGATTCGGGGCTGGTGGGGTAACAGTTTCAAACTGGCTGTTTCCCTTTTGAATTGTATCTGCTGCTCACGGAGATGCTTGTCAGTTTCTTTGTCCACCAGCAGGAACATGACCCGGCTTCCTGACTTCTTCACCTGCAACGGCACACGCAGATGAGGAGCCACGTCAACCCCGAGAACAATGTAGGGAAAAAACAGTTTCTGTATAAAGGCTCACGGTCTCCAGTTCCACAAAAGATGAGGGATAGAAGGCCTGCTTTTAAGCTGTAATAAATACTACATCCGGCCGGGCGCGGTGGCTCAAGCCTGTAATCCCAGCACTTTGGGAGGCCGAGGCAGGTGGATCACGAGGTCAAGAGATCGAGACCATCCTGGTCAACATGGTGAAACCCCGTCTCTACTACAAATACAAAAATTAGCTGGGCATGGTGGCGCGTGCCTGTCATCCCAGCTACTCAGGAGGCTGAGGCAGGAGAATTGCCTGAACCCAGGAGGCGGAGGTTGCGGTGAGCCGAGATCGCGCCATTGGACTCCAGCCTGGGTAACGAGAGCGAAACTCCGTCTCAAAAATAATAATAATAATAAAGTAAATAAATAAATAAATAAATAAATACTACATCCTACCAGCTGACTGATAGGTATCTACCTCCACTTCTATAGCTGTTTTTCCCTTCCTTGTGACCTACCCACGTAGGTACAAAGCCCAAGAAGGAGCTAGAATTCAGAAAACCCATAAAAGTGTGTAGATAAAGGCAACAATAGGAGTTTGGAGAAAAAGAAAGCAAAGGTCCACTTCAAAAAATCATTCTACAAAGAGAAGTTGGTCAATTTTTAAGGTTCCATGTGACCTCAAAGGAAAATCTGTTATCCTCCACTTCCTATAAAACATTTCAGTATTGCTGGGCGCAGTGGCTCACGCCTGTAATCCAGCACTGTGGGAGGTCGAGGTGGGCAGATCACCTGAGGTTAGGAGTTCGAGACCAGCCTGACCAACATGGAGAAACTCCTTCTCTTCTAAAAATACAAAATTAGCCAGACATGGTGGTGAATGTCTGTAATCCCAGCTACTTGGGGTGCTGAGGCAAGAGAATCACTTGAACCTGGGAGGCGGAGGTTGTGTGAGCAGAGATCGTGCCACTGCACTCCAGCCTGGGTAACAAGAGTGAAACTCCGGCTCAAAAAAAAACAACATTACAGTATTATCGGCTCAACAGTAATTGTATTGACTGATTGATTGAGACAGAATTTCACTCTTTTTGCCCAGGCTGGAGTGTAGTGGCACAATCTTGGCTCACCGCAACCTCTGCATCCCAGGTTCAAGTGATCCTCCTGCCTCAGCCTCCCGAGTAGCTGGAATTACAAACATTTGCCACCACACCTGGCTAATCATTTGTATTCTTAGTGGAGACGGGGTTTCTCCATGTTGGTCAGGCTGGCCTCCAACTCCCGACCCCAGGTGATCTGCCTGCCTCAGCCTCCCAGAGTGCTGGGATTACAGGTGTGAGCCACCACACCCAGCCCTCAACAGTGAATTTATTATAAAGTCAGAGGGTGGTGGCACCTGCCCATAATCCCAGTACTTTGGAAGGCCAAGGCGTGCAGATCACTTGAGCCTAGTTGTTCAATACCAGCCTGGCCAACATAGTCAGACCCTGTCTCTACAAAAAATATAAAAATTAGTCAGGCGTTGTGTGCACACCTGTAATCCCAGCTACTCAGGAAGCTGAGGTGGAAGAATCATCTGAGCCCCGGAGGCTGAGACTACAACGAGCCAAGATTGTCCCACGACACTCCAGCCTGGGGGACAGAATGAGACCCTGTCTCAATCCAACAGTTCCGAGGGGGCTCCCAATCAGATACAAACAAGATCCAAAAGGTAAAGGTAACAGTTGTTTTTTTTTTTTTTTTGAGACGGAGTTTCGCTCTTGTTACCCAGGCTGGAGTGCAATGGCGCGATCTCGGCTCACCGCAACCTCCGCCTCCCGGGTTCAGGCAATTCTCCTGCCTCAGCCTCCTGAAGGTAACAGTTTTATAGACTTCATGTGAAATTAGGGAAGGCTTTATTCCAAACCTCTATATTAACACTGCTTATGCCAGTAGTGTGGTCTGTTCACCTTTGACATGAACTCAACTGGATATTTTTTCCATCACAAACTCATACTGTCCCTACCACCCGTCTTCCTGTCACCTCTAATGAGAATACAGTGGAAGACAGGCTAAGAAAAGTACGCTTTGGCCGGGCACGGTGGCTCACACCTGTAATCCAAGCGCTTTGGAGGCCAAGGCGGGCAGATCACCTGAGGTCGGGAGTTTAAGACTAGCCTGACCAACATGGTGAAACCCCATCTTTAAAAATAAATAAATAAATAAATAAATAAATAAATAAATAATAATAATAATAAAAAGAAAAGTACCCTTCGGGGCATACCTTTTCAACCACTTCCTCGTGGCTGGCATCTTCTACATTCTCTCCATTCACTTCAATCACGTGATCATCAGCCAGAACTCCAGCTTTCATAGCCACGCCTTGAGGTGTAATATCAGTCACGTACACCCCCTTTTTACCTGGAAAAGAGTGGAGATGAACTCCATGGGGAGACAAAAGCGACTCCCTCCCGCATGCTAATCTGCCATGTTGACTTCTGATGCGGCCCAGTCCTATGGATGCCTGCTGACCCCTACTTCATTTACCGTCCCGAGTGTAGGAACACGTCAACCTTGATGTTATCACACAAATTACAGCCTGTGCCATAGAGCATTCTTGCCGATTGCAGAGGCTCCCTTCGGCTGTCTTGCTGGAGTACACAGACACCTTTTCCCTGTGATGGAGCAGCCGTGGGTCTGGAGAGTAACACTGCAGAGATCGTGTTTTCTGGCTGTCCAAGAAAGTTCGTAAGTTTCCCTAGTATATTCCAGTATACCAAGAAACTGGATTTGCCTGCCTCGTCCTTTGCTTTCTCAGCTCCTTCGGCATCTGAGGACCGCTTCGTGCACAGCACCCTTTCACAGAACACTCCATTGCACAGAAAAACCAGAAGTTCGATGGTAAAGACTTTTTCTCCCAATAACGTAAAAATAGAACTTCCCGTTTTAGAGCTAACTCAAACAGCCTTTGGCTTCTGATCTAAAATCACAGTGACGGCTCCCAGCACAGAACTTGACACAGCCTTCACTCAGTGGGTAATTGTTGAATAGAATTTCTGAGGTCAGCTACATGCAAAGACGGAATCCCAGGTGGCCCTGGCCTCTCGAACCAGGGGTTAGTGTGTCATATGCCCTTTCTTTACGTTTGTAGAATCGGAAAGCGTCTTTCTCATTCCCTCCTCTTTAGTTGGTACCATATTAGCTATCACATGCCAGTGACGTCATCTCACCAATATAGGTGAGCAAGGACAGAGGCCCGGGAGGGAGGGAGGAACATGAACACATTGAGGTGGTTAGACTGTGGTGCGAAATGCCATCAATTCTTCAAAGAAATTAATAGAGCAGTTCCCCCTTAACCACGGAAGATACATTCCGAGACCCCCAGTGGAGCCTGAAACTTTAGATAGTACACCCAACCCTCTGTGGTTTTTTTCCCGTGCTTACATACCTACTAGAGTTTAACTTCTAAATTACCGACAGTAAGATTAACTGAGCTAATCTTAGCAACCTCAGCATACAATCTTTTTAAGATTTTTTTCTTCCCTGAGAACTTTTCACTTAATAGAAGCACATTACAGCCTTTTTTTTCTTGGAGAACAGAGTCTCGCTGTGTCACCAGGCTGGAGTGCAATGGCATGATCTCGGCTCACCGCAACCTCCGCCTCCCGGGTTCAAGCAATTTTCCTGCCTCAGCCTCCCAAGTAGCTGGGATTACAGGCACACATCATCATTCTCAGCTAATTTTTGTGTTTTTAGTAGAGACAGGGTTTCACCATGTTGGCCAGGACAGTCTCAGTCTCGACCTCATGATATGCCCTCCTCAGCCTTCCAAAGTGCTGGGATCACAGGCGTGAGCCACCATGCCCGGCTTTCTTTTTTTTTTTTTTTTGAGACGGAGTTTCGCTCTCGTTACCCAGGCTGGAGTGCAATGGCGCGATCTCGGCTCACAGCAACCTCTGCCTCCTGGGCTCCGGCAATTCTCCTGCCTCAGCCTCCTGAGTAGCTGGGATTACAGGCACGCGCCACCACGCCCAGCTAGTTTTTTGTATTTTCAGTAGAGACGGGGTTTCACTATGTTGACCAGGATGGTCTCGATCTCTCGACCTCGTGATCCACCCGCCTCGGCCTCCCAAAGTGCTGGGATTACAGGCTTGAGCCACCGCGCCCAGCCTCCAGCCTTCTTTTTTTTTCCTCTTTTTTTTCTCTTGAGATAGAGAGTCTCCCTCTGTCACCCAGGCTAGAGTGCAGAGGCGCAATCTTGGCTCACTGTAACCTCTGCCTCCTGGGTTCAAGCAATTCTGCCTCAGCGTCCTAAGCCTGTAGTCCTAAGCTGGGACTACAATCACCTGCCACCATGCCTGGCTAATTTTTGTAGCTTTAGTAGAGATGAGGTTTTGCCATGTTGGCCAGGCTGGTCTCGAACTCCTGACTTCAGGTGATCTGCCCGCCTCAGCCTCTCAAAGTGCTAGGATTACAGGTGTGAGCCACCACGCCCCCCACTTTACAGCCGGTCGTATCTGAACTGCCAGCATCACTACCGTTGCATTTTGGGCTATTACTTTGTATTGATACATAACATTTATACATATTTACAGGGTGTGTGTCATATTTTGATACAAAAAGCATATAATGAACAAATCAGGGTTAGGGTTAGGACATCCATCCTTGAACATTAATCATTTCTTTGTGTTGAGAATATTTTGAATCTTCTTACAGCTGTTTTGAAATGTACAATACGTTGTTAACCATAGTCACCCGCTGTGCTGTCAAACGTTAGAACTTCTTCCTTCTCTCTGTGTGTTCATACCCATTAACCTTCCTTTCTTCAGCCCCTCCCTCCCCACACCTTCCCAGACTCTGGTATCCCTCCTTCTACTCTCTACCTCCATGAGATCCACGTCTGTTTTTGTTAGCTCCCACATATAAGAACCTGTGATGTTTTTTCTTTCTGTCCTGGGCCATTATGAAGTAAAATAAGGGTTATGTGAACACAGGAGTCTAATACCGCGACAGTTGAGCTGATAACTGAGTGGTAAGTGACTAACAGGCTGGTAAGCACATAGCGCACGGAGATGCTGGACAGACGGACGATTCACGGCCAGGACGGAGCCAGGCAGCGTGAGATTTCATCACGCTGTCCATAACGGCTCACAATGCAAAATTCATTACTTATGGAATTTTCCATTTACTATTTCCAGACCACAGTTGTCTGCAGGTAAGGTAACTGAAACTATGGGAAGCAAAACAGGATAAGGGGGGAACTCCTGTATTTCAACCTAGGCAAGGGATCGCTTGGTCATGACTACGTAAATCACTTGTAAGGAATAACAGTACCTTAAACTCTGCTTCCTTAAACACTCAGCATTTCTCCTGCTACCTTGTTTGTATCTGTCGGAAGAAATCACTCTCCTCATAAAGCTAACCTCAACCATTCACCATGTGCATTAGCACACGAGTCGCATGAGTAGAATCTGAATTATGCTTTCCCCGTTTTTTGGTTTTTTTTTTTTTAACTACTTTTCTTTTTTTTTTTTTTTTTGAGACAGAGTTTCGCTCTTGTTACCCAGGCTGGAGTGCAATGGTGGGATCTCGGCTCACCGCAACCTCCGCCTCCTGGGTTCAGGCAATTCTCCTGCCTCAGCCTCCCGAGTAGCTGGGATTACAGGCATGTGCCACCATGCCCAGCTAATTTTTTGTATGTTTAGTAGAGACGGGGTTTCACCATGTTGACCAGGATGGTCTCGATCTCTTGACCTCGTGATCCACCCGTCTCGGCCTCCCAAAGTGCTGGGATTACAGGCTTGAGCCACCGTGCCCGGCCTTTTTAAACTACTTTTCTAATAGGCTTCCTTTGAGTACCCACACCACTGCGTTTAATAACTGACAAAGCTGAGAAATACCCCTTATCGTGAGTTTACATCTCTTGGTACAGGTTAAATAAGCCTTAGAAGCTATTTTGAATTTACTGTTAGCCTGCTGCTGTATCACTTGCCAGATCAAGACCCACCACCCGCCCCAGAAGGAACGTGGGCAGAGGCAGCGTTCGCGATGAAACCGGCCAGCTAACACAGCGTCTCCGGTTCCAGCCAACATCCCAGACTACGGTCAACTGAACACGGGTTAGTCTGTACCTGTGAAATTCTAGAAACAGAACTTCGAGTGCTTCCTGATGGTCAGGATTTCTCAAATCACGATGTACCCCTCAGCCAGAGCTCAAAGAGGCACCTCAGAACAGGTGGGGCTGAGCCACAGCTGAGGATATTATCAAAATGTTACAGGAGGGTGAAGATTTTTGCAGAGTTCTCGGCAAAGGTAACAGTGCCCGGCACACAGGGTGCTCAAGAATTTGTTGAAAAAAATGAATGACTATCTGGGCACTCAGATAGAAAAAGGTGCCAATCTTACTCAAAAGTCGTTCAGAAGAATCTTGGCTGGGCGTGGTGGCTCATGCCTGTAATCCAAGCACTTTGGAGGCCAAGGCGGGTGGATCACCTGAGGTTCGGAGTTCAAGACCAGCCTGACCAACATTGTGAAACCCCGTCTTTAAAAAATATATATACATATATGTATGTATGTATGTATGTGTGTGTGTGTGTGTGTATATATATATATATATATATATGAAGAAGAATCTTGGTGGGTGACGAGTGGTGGCCAAAAATAAAAATAAAAAATAAAAACAAATTTTAAAACAAAGAAAAATCTCATTATTCTTGCCTCTCATTCCATATTCCCCCCTTTATTTTCATCATAAGAGAGCCAGAAGGAGTAACAAGCAACCCTCTGACCCCCTGACTTCAAAGCATCCTCAGTCTTCAAGGTCAGGTCCCTGACCAACATTTAGAGGCATGAATGCCTAATGTCCCCCATCCCCACGGCTGTCCAACGTCCCTCCCCCATTGTGCAACTTACAAGGAGAGGGAGAGGGAGAGGGTGGGCAGGCAGGCAGGGAGGGAGGGAGGAACGCAGTTACGAGCTATCTATAGCAACTGAACAGTCAGTCAAAGAAAAGTCATTAACCAATAGCATCTTTTTTCCGGAAGCCTGTTGTTTGTGCCAGGCACCCCCCACCACCCAACCCCGCAAACTCACCTTGGACAGTTTTCAGAGAGAAGCCGTAGCTGCCACCCTCCTTCACGAGGTAGCAGAGCCGGGGCTGGGTCCGAGTCTGCACGCCCCCATTCATGACGGGAGACGGTGTGTTATCACTCCGACTTTGCTCATTCCGACTCTGACCCAACTCTTTCAAGTCTACTGATGCGTTCACTGCTTTCTCGTAGGAATCTCCGTCTAAAACTAGCAAAGTCACCGAATTCCCGCTCTTCCTGACCAGATCCACAACCTAGGAGGGAAGAAGAAGGTAACTTTAATAACCCTCTGTCGACTGCCAGAGGGAAATGCTGACCATCTGACTCAGCATCTGGCCTTCAAGACCCTGCTGCTTGGCCCCCGATACCCAAGCAGAAGCAGGTGGTTCTGCAGCCACCTCCATCCCTGCCCTCCCGAGAGCCAGGTGCAGATGACGCTGAGCTCCTAGCACTGCTGGGATCTATAGAGTGTGGCCCAACCCCAGCCCAGCGGGTTCTTACAAGGACTGGTTCTTTCTAGAGAGGAGAGCTGCCTTAGACCGTGACTGTTCCCCCTGAGTCCATGGGGACAGCACAGTGAAAGGAAAAGAGCACCCTTTCGGGGTCAGGCAGGATGGGGTAAGGCCAGACTCCCCCATATATTCATGGCATGAACACGTCAGCAAGCTAAGTTACCTGTCCTTCGCTTCCTAATCTGTGAGGCTGTAACATCTAGCACACGGGGTCACGATGGGGACTTGAGATAATGAATATCAAATTGCCTGGCACCATTTTTGGTATATAGTGACCCTGCAATTCATGTTAGACCTGACGCTATCCAAATCCAAGAATAACGTTTACAGTTCTTGGTTCCTCACAGACGACTTGATTGGCCAATAGAAGGTACTACAGCAAGAGAGGCGTCCTGCCTTGCCAGGAAAGAACCAAACTCTACCAAGCCCCAAAATTATAATCAGCAGAGATGTGGGGTTCCAGGAGGTCCTGGGAGAGGAGCTCGAGCGTCTCATTCACCTCTGCATGTTCTTCTTCATCCACGAAGACACCATTGACCCTGAGAACTCTGTCCCCGTCCCGGAGGCCAGCCTTCTCTGCCGGGCTGCCCTTCTCAACCACCCGGACCAGGTGGCCCTTGGTATCCTTCTCAATTCGCAGGAAGAAGCCGTAGTTTTGCCCTTCTTTCTTGGAAAGTTTACACTCTCGGGAGTTGAAGGTGGAGGTCATCTCTGTGATGAAAAAAATTAATAAATCCATGGTAAAGAAAATCTAATGGGAGTGAGAACCCTTCTTTATCAGTTATTATTACTATTTTTTTTCCCATACGATCTTGCCGTTTTGCCCAGGCAGGAGTGAGGTGGTAAGATCTCGGCTCATTGCAACCTCCACCTCCCAGTTTAAAGCAATTCTCCTGCCTCAGCCTCCAAGTAGTTAGGACTACAAGCATGCTCCACCGCACCTGGCTGATTTTTGTATTTTTAGTAGAGAGGGGGTTTTGCCATGTTGGCCAGGCTGGTCTCGAACTCCTGACCTCATGATCTGCCCACCTCAGCCTCCCAAAGTGCTGGGATTCCAGGCGTGAGCCACCGCGCCCGGCCCATGGAGTGAGAACCCTGTCCTTCATCTCCAATAATTCTGTTCCTCCAATCACCAAATCTAGACTGTTTGGGTGGTAACGCTGGAGGCACAAGAGGCCGCCTTCCAGAACTTGTCAATGATTTCCACATCTGTTTCTCCAAAGACAACCTTTTTACTAGAGTATCACACCCACATATTTAACTGAGTACTGGACACAGATGCTTCCATTTATCTCCAATCAAACTCCTCTTTGTCCTCTGACCTAAAGAAATTAAGCCCAGGCTGGGTGCGGTGGCTCACACCTGTAATCCCAGCACCTAGGGAGGCCGAGGTAGGCGGATCACCCGAGGTCAGGCGTTCAAGACCAGCCTGACCAACATGGTGAAACCCCGTCTCTACTAAAAATATAAAAATTAGCCGGACATGGTGGCAGGTGCCTGGAATCCCAGCTACTCAGGAGGCTGAGGCAGGAGAATTGCTTGAACCGGGGTGGTGGAAGTTGCAGTGAGCTGAGATCGAGCCACTGCACTCCAGCCTGGGCAACAGAGTGAAACCCTGTCCCAAGAAAATTAATTAAGTCCAAGTACATGACCCAAAAAATTTATGACAAGCCTGCTCTTATTCAAACATTTGAAGAGCTTTTCAAGTTCTAGGAATCGAGGCTAAATCTGTAGACAAGACAGACCCATACCTTGTCTCTCCTATTGGGAAACAGAATTACATTCCTATAACCACGTGGTGAGTGTTATGGTGGGGAAGAATGCAGTGATAAGGGGGAGAATAATAAAGGGTTTTGGGAATAGGGAATTAGGGAAGAATTAAGAACACTTCCTGGCCGGGTGCTGTGGCTCACGCCTGTAATCCTAGCACTTTGGGAGGCCGAGGTGGGTGGATCAGCTGAGGTCAGGAGTTCAAGACCAGCCTGGCCATCATGGTGAAATCCCATCTTTAAAAAAAAAAAAAGAACACTTCCTGAAGCAATGACACTTCCAAGAACTGGAGGATTAGTAGAAGTCTGGTGCGGTAGGACAGGACAAAGAAGAGCTTAAACCATTAAAAAAAAGGCCGGTTCGAGACCAGCCTGGCCAATATGGTGAAACCCCATCTCTACTAAAAAAACAAAAATTGCCGGGCACGGTGGCTCAAGCCTGTAATCCCAGCACTTTGGGAGGCCGAGGCGGGTGGATCACGAGGTCAAGAGATCAAGACCATCCTGGTCAACATGGTGAAACCCCGTCTCTACTAAAAATACAAAAAAATTAACTGGGCATGGTGGCGCGTGCCTGTAATCCCAGCTACTCAGGAGGCTGAGGCAGGAGAATTGCCTGAACCCAGGAGACGGAGGTTGCGGTGAGCCGAGATCGCGCCATTGCACTCCAGCCTGGGTAACAAGAGCAAAACTCCGTCTCAAAAAAAAAAAAAAAAAAATTAGCCAAGTGTGGTGGTGGGTGCCTGTAGTCCCAGCTACTGGGGGGAGGGAGGGTTGAGACAGGAGAATCACTTGAACCCAGGAGGCGGAGGTTGCAGTGAGCCAAGATCACACCATTGCACTCCAGCCTGGGTGACAGAGCAAGACTCCATCTCAAAACAAAAAAATACAGGCAGAGAAACCAGGCCTTAGGGCTGGTCCAGCGTGTTGGAGATGCACTAGAAAGGTGACTGTTCCGGCCCCTGAAGTCTCTAGCCAGAGCAGAGCAGAGATGCCCGATAGAGAAGGGGTTCCTGTGGCTAGGTCGGGGCTCTCCCTCCTGGACTCTGTCACCCAGGCTGGAGTGCAGTGGAACAATCGTGTTCACTGCAGCCTCCAACTCCTGGGCTTAGGCGATCCTCCCACCTCAGCCTCCTGAATAGCTGGGGCTATAGGCACATACCACCATGCCCTGCTAATTAATTTTTTTTTTTTAGAGACAGTGTCTCGCTTCATTGCCCAGGCTGGTCTCAAACTCCTGGGCTCAGGTGATCCTCATGCCTCAGGCTCCCAAAATGCTGGAATTACAGATAGGAGCCACCATCCCTGGCCTGAAGCAGCTTCTGTTTCCATTCATCCTGCCGCATTGCAGGAAGACAGGACGCGTGTGAAACCGGCAGCGGGGGCCCTGGCGTGATTAAGAAAAAGGTTCCTGCCAGTGCCCCCGACAGCTGCTGGCTGAAAGCTTTTTCTGTTATAGGAGAATAAGAACGGGGGCCAGAACAGCACGAGGCTGACACGGAAGGCAGCAGCCTCAACAGAGAGCTGGAGTCTGCTCGGGTCCCTACCTACAAATCAGAATCAATCACCTGTCCCTTCCCTCTTGGGGGGACAAGAACGGATGACCATACAGAATACGGGAGAGGGTGGAAAACGGGCCACAAAGTGCTCCCTGCACCCTGGAAGCCATGCCATGGTGATTCCAGAGCCATCCCTGACCTTCACGCCCACAGAGACGTACAGTGCACATCAGACAAAGTCCCCCGCTGCCCACCGCCCGCCATCTCATGCGATCTCAGCAAAGTCTGAAGGCCATGCTGCCAGGGGCAGGAGCAGCTCAGTAGTCAAGAAAGGAAGGAACAGACTCCCCATCGCACACCAAGGCAGGAAAACAGCGATTCACACCTGCCGGTGGTCAACAGCAGCACCTTGGGAAAGCTCAGCAGCTCTGACTCATCAACAGCTGTGACCAGCTGCCGGGAAACCACCACCCCGGGATGAAAGCAGAGAACGTGGCATCATCAGAGCCGAGTCACCGGCTCCTGTATGTGGCCCGTTCCAGCTCCCTCACCTTTCACTCCTCTTTCTGCTGATTCAGACCTGTGAGCATCAGTTCAGTTTCATCTTGAGTTCACATCTACGTCCAAGCTCACCTGTAGATCCTTTACACATGTCAATTTCATAGAGCCAAAAGACCCCAAAAGAAAAAAAAAAACTCAAAAAGAAAGATGAGGCCTCAATGTATTTTACTGGGAGGACCAGACAATAATTATATAAATGTGGGCTGGGCGCGGTGGCTCATGCCTGTAATCCCAGCACTTTGGGAGGCCGAGGTGGGTGGATCACAAGGTCAAGAGATCGAGACCATCCTGGTCAACATGGTGAAACCCTGTCTCTACTAAAAATACAAAAAATTAGCTGGGCATGGTGGCGCGTGCCTGTAATCCCAGCTACTCAGGAGGCTGAGGCAGGAGAATTGCCTGAACCCAGGAGGCGAAGGTTGCGGTGAGCCGAGATCGCGCCATTGCACTCCAGCCTGGGTAATGAGAGCGAAACTCCATCTCAAAAAATATTATTATTATTATATCAATGTATGAATAAGATTATTTCAGATAATGATACTTGCCGTGAAGAAAATAAAACAGAATGGCAAACAAAACACGCGAAGCCCTCTTAAACTTTGGGGTAGTTATTGGAGAACCTCATTCAAATCCTACAAAATTTAAAATATGTCCTTCTAACTCAGAATAACGGCCACCAGATACTATGTTTTCATCAAGCGATGAGGTGAGGCTGTTGTGATCGGCCACTGCTCGGTTCTGAGGCACTCACACCCAGGGTTCTGCGACCTCACACCCTGCACTGGCAACCACAAGCTCTTTTTTTTTTTTTTTTTTTTGAGACGGAGTTTCCCTCTTGTTACCCAGGCTGGAGTGCAATGGCGCGATCTCGGCTCACCGCAACCTCCACCTCCCGGGTTCAAGCAATTCTCCCGCCTCAGCCTCCCGAGTAGCTGGGACTACAGGCGCGCGCCACCACGCCCGGCTAAGTTTTGTATTTGTAGTAGAGACGGGGTTTCACCGCGCTGGCCAGGACGGCTCAGTCTCTCGACTTCACCAGCCAGAAGGTGACCTGACAATCTGTAAGGCCTCAGGCATTCAAGGCCAGTTTCTTTTTTGTCTAGTTGAAGCCACAAAATTAGAGCCACTTTATACCAGCAGAAACAGTGAGATTCTGCCATCCTAGTAGGGAAACAGCTATGCTGCAAGCCCCCCGCGACTCCCTCCCGCTGCTACGTAACCCCCAACACGCAGCTGTTAATGGATTAATGCTGTGTCCATCAAGCTGCTTGTGCCCAGGCCAAAATGATTAAATATTTAACATCCCCAGCTGCACCAATGCGGAAAGCAGACCCAACCCTCAAAAGCCTGGTCTCACACGGGATCCTGAAACCGTTCATTTCCTTTGCCACCTTGCAGAAAGATGATTCATCTTGTAGCCAAGGGCGCTGGGCTGTGGTCCGCCTCCAGGCCTCGTCTGTCTAGTGCACATTCTGATGTTACTCTGGCCCCTAACTCAGAGCTAGGGTCAGACTCTTTTACAAAACTCTGTCTTTTTTTTTTTTTTTTTTTTTTTTTTGAGACGGAGTTGCGCTCTTGTTGCCCAGGCTAGAGTGCAATGGCGCGATCTCGGCTCACCGCAACCTCCGCCTCCTGGGTTCAGGCAATTCTCCTGCCTCAGCCTCCTGAGTAGCTGGGATGACAGGCACGCACCACCATGCCCAGCTAATTTTTTGTCTTTTTAGTAGAGACGGGGTTTCACCATGTTGACCAGGATGGTCTCGATCTCTTGACCTCGTGATCCACCCGCCTCGGCCTCCCAAAGTGCTGGGATTACAGGCTTGAGCCACCGCGCCCGGCCCAAAACTCTGTCTTGCTCCATGATAAGGATGCCTGGGGCTCTGGAACACGGGGGCCTAATTAACTCCACCCC
This sequence comes from Saimiri boliviensis, assembly GCF_048565385.1. NCBI lineage: Eukaryota > Metazoa > Chordata > Mammalia > Primates > Cebidae > Saimiri > Saimiri boliviensis. The sequence goes on along the minus strand of NC_133467.1, from coordinate 40,917,017 downwards.
ATCTTCTGCCCCCTGACAAAACCTGGATATCAGACCCCTATGGTGGGTAGACACAGAAGAAGTGCAGGCCTGTGGGTTTCTAGAATATCATTAGCAGCAATCCTCTGAAGCTGAAGTCCATTAAATTCAGCAGGCCTTATTCCCCAGTTCAAACACCCGGCATACATGGTGGCATATGCCTGGAGTCCCAGCTACTCAAGAGGCTTAGCGGGGAGGATTTCTTGAACCTGGAGGCAGAGGTTGCTGTGAGCCAAGATCGTGCCACTGCATTCCAACCTGGGCAACAGAGTGAGACCCTGTCTCAAAAAATAAAAAATAGGCCAGGTGTGGTGGCTCCAGCCTGTAATCCCAGCACTTCGGGAGGCCGAGGCGGGCGGATCACGAGGTCAAGAGATCAAGACCATCCTGGCCAACACGGTGAAACCTTGTCTTGGAGGGCGGGGGAAAAAAAATAAATAAAAGAAAAAAATAAATAAAAACTGGAGATAAGAGAAAGCTATCACCATTCCTGAGCTCCGAGGTGGGGGGTGGTAGGAATCAATAGTTGACCGCAAAGTTGTTTATCTGTGGGAAAGAGAACAAAGTGTTGGCTGGCAGCCAGGAACCACTCGCGGGAGGAGCCAGTGAGGTTTTCGCTTTCACCAATCTTACTGATGAAAAAGCTAATCATCCCTTTAAACTTGGCTTTCTTCCAAAATTAGATTATCGCTGCCAGGAAAGAGAATACCGTGGCCATGGTCAAGAAGAAAAGTTAGATGCCTTTTAGAAGTTAGGAAGCCTTGGTGATGACCGAGAGAAGCAGGGTCCCGTGACCTCTGCTGTGGCCAGAGAAGCAAGAACTCAAAGCCACTGGTCTATTTTCCGTAGGAAAGAAATCGCCGGTGGCACCCAGGGGACTTCTTCCAAGCCACAGGTAGGCCAAGGGCACTCAGCCCCCAGACATCCTCAACAGGACTGATACACCCGAGCTCCATCCTTAGCCCCACCCTCACCAAGTCCTCTGAACAGCAAGCTGGAAGTCCCAGCTGGGAGCTGTTCCTGTGAGACCCAAACAACCAGGAGGGTTCAGCTTTGTTGGCTGAGGGTAAGAGGAGGTCTCACCGGGCGCGGTGGCTCACGCCTGTAATCCCTACACTTTGGGAGGCCGAGGTGGGCGGATCATGAGGTCAGGCGATCAAGACCATCCTGGCCATGGTGAAACCCCGTCTCTGCTAAAATACAAAAAAATTAGCCGGGTGTGGTGGCGCACGCCTGTAGTCCCAGCTACTCAGGAGGCTGAGGCAGGGGAATGGCTTGAATCTGGGAGACAGAGGTTGCAGTGAGCCGAGATCGTGCCACTGCACTCCAGGCTGGTGACAGAGCGAGACTCCGTCTCAAAAAAAAAAAAAAAAAAAAAAGATGTGGTTTCATTTCCCCCGCAGTTTGTGTGACTGAGGCTGGACACTACAGGACGATCCTCAGCAGGGTTAGTTAGAGAAAGAGTAAGACCCCATTTCAATTGATCCCAGCATCAGTGGGGCTTTAGGGAAGCCAGGGCCCTGTCAGCCTGCATGTCAAAACCACAGCTGTTCTAAGATAACTGTTACAATGTGTCCTATTTTAAAATATGCAAGCCAGGCGCAGTGGGTCACACCTGTAATCGCAGCGCTTTGGGAGGCCAAGGCAGGCAGATGGAGATCAGGAATTCAAGACAAGCCTGGGCCACATGGTGAAACCCTGTTTCCACTAAAAATACAAAAATCAGCCAGGCGCAGTGGCACATGCCTGGAGTCCCAGCTACTCAGAAGGCTGAGGCAGGAGAATCGTCTGAAGCCAGGAGGCAGAGGTTGCAGTGAGCCGAGATTGCACCACTGCACTCCAGCCTGGGCTACAGAGTGAGACTGTCTCAAAAAAATAATAAACGGATAAATAAAAATAAAAATAAAAAATATTATGCATCTGAGCATGGTGACTTTTACTCCTGTAATCCCAGCACTTGGAGAGATAGAGGCAGGAAGATTGTTTGAGCCGGGGAGTCTGAGACCAAACAAAATGAGACCCTGTCTTTACAAATGTGAAAATTTTAAAACAATTTATCCAGGCACGTTGGCCCATGCCTATCGTCCCTGCTACTCGGGAAGTTGAAGCAGGAAGATTGAGTACAGAACCTCAAGGGTGAGCCCAGATCGCACCAGTGCACTCCAGCCTGGGCAACAGAGCAAGACCCTGTCTCTAAAAAATAAAAAGAAAGAAAATATCATGGCCTAGACAGGGAAGGGGCGAAGGTGGAGTGAAAGGATTATGGTTTGGTTTGGTTTGAGATGAAGTTTCACTCTTGTTGTCTAGGCTGGAGTACAATGGCAGTCTTGGCTCACTGTAACCTCCGCCTCCCGGGTTCAAGCTATGCTCCTGCCTCAGCCTCTCAAGTAACTAGAATTACAAGTGTGCACCACTACACCTGGCTAATTTTTGTATTTTAGTAGACGCAGGGTTTTGCCATGTTGACCAGGCTGGTCTTGAACTCCTGACCACAAGGGATCCACCTGCCTCGGCCTCCCAAAGTGCTGGGATTAAAGGCCTGAGCCAGTGTGCCCTGCTGGGTGAAGGAATCTTAAAGCCACTTAGCTCTTCAAAACTCTATGATCTCCTGCGAGCTACTTGGAACTTTCAAAGTCAGTAGGAGCCTAGCAAAAACACCGAACATTTCACTAAGGTGAACATGGGGTTTTCTGAAACGTTTCCTGCTCAAAAGCAGAGTGCGATTTGTATAGCCCCTATGAGCTTCCAGGGGTCATTTTGAAAATAAATTCTGGGCTGGTCACGGTGGCTCAAGCCTGTAATCCCAGCACTTTGGGAGGCCGAGGCGGGCAGATCGCGAGGTCAGGAGATCAAGACCATCCTGGCCAACATAGTGAAACCTCGTCTCTACTAAAAATACAAAAAAATTAGCTGGGTGTGGTGGCACGTGCCTGTAATCCCAGCTACTCGGGAGGCTGAGGCAGGAGAACTGCTTGAACCCAGGAGGCGGAGGTTGCGGTGAGCCGAGATGGTGCCACTGCACTCCAGCCTGGTGACAGAGCGAGACTCCGTCTCAAAAGAAAGAAGAGAAAGAGAAAGAAGGAAAGAAAGAAAGAGAGAGAGAAAGAAAGAAAAGAAAAGGGATTCTGGAGCTGCTAGAGACCAGACAAAACTTGGGCCAGGAGAAAGTAAATGCTTCTAAAGAAGGAAAATGGTAACTTCTTGACGAGTGAAGTCAACAGAATAACAGGGTCTTCCTTTAGCTCCTCAGTCCTAGGCTTTGACCACCCATGCCCAATCCAGCTGTCTCATCTGAGTGAGCAGAAAAATGTAGTTGAAATCATATCACTCTGCAGACTGTGTCAGGTAATGCTAGCAATAACAAATCATGTCATAATTCGAAAACTCTCTATGGCACATTATCTCATTTAACGCTCACAATCACCTTACAAATTTGATTCTCAATCCTAGCTGCCCCTCAGAGTTACCTGTAGAGATTTAGAAAAATGGATACTTAGGTCCCACCTCAGGTCTAATGCAGACCTAAACCAGAGCAAAGGAACCGGAGCTTAAAAATCGCCCAAGGTTGGTTGGGCGTGGTGGCTCGCGCCTGTAATCCAAGCACTTAGGAGGCCAAGGCGGACGGATCACCTGAGGTCAGGAGTTCAAGACCAGCCTGACCAACATGGTGAAACCCCGTCTTTTAAAAAAAAAAAAAAAAAAAAAAAGTCACTCCCTCCCTCATGGGTCACAGAAGAATGTCAAGACTGGGTGAACTAATCACAGCCACGACCCTGGGCTCACCTTTATCCAATTCTGAGAGGCCAGGGTGGCAGCTGGGTTAGAAGCAGCCCTTGGTCCCACTGTGCAGTCCTCAGGATCCTGTGTGCCCGCTATCAGTGCCCAACCCACAGGACAGGAGTGGGCAGCAAGCTGCTATCTGTGCCATGTGTCTCCCTCCCCAAGTTCTAGCTATGAGTCGAGTGAGCCTAGAACCACGCAGATAGAGCCACCTGTAACAGTTCTCGTGGGCTCTTTATGCTACGAATGAAGTTTAGGGGACTGCTCCCTACCTCCCAAATCTAAACACCTTAAAAGCTGAGGCCAGGGTCCAGACGCAGTGGCTCACGCCTATAATCCCAGCACTATGGGAGGCTGAGGCGGGTGGATCACGAGGTCAAGAGATCGAGACCATCCTGGTCAACATGGTGAAACCCCGTCTCTACTAAAGATACAAAAAAAAAAAATTAGCTGGGCATGGTGGCACATGCCTGTAATCCCAGCTACTCAGGAGGCTGAGGCAGGAGAATTGCCTGAACCCAGGAGGCGGAGGTTGCGGTGAGCCGAGATCGCGCCACTGCACTCCAGCCTGGGTAACAAGAGTGAAACTCCATCTCAAAAAAACTCAGGCCAGTCCTCATCCTCCTCCAACTCTATGGGCAGAATTCACTCAGGACTGAGGCCCTAGGACAAGCAATGAGGAAAAGCAGGGGGTTGCCAGCCTGACTTCACAGTTCTCTGCTCCCTACCAATCTCTTCCCTTTCCCAAACAATTAGTTTTTCAATTAGCATGCTGGGGCGGGTGAAATCTGTTTAGGATTATGAATTCCTTCTAGTTTCCACTTCAGCATCAAGAAGACATATTACCTAAGCCTGATCTCGTTTCTTCAAGCCACAGGCATCTGCCCCTTCATTATATGCAAAACACCGTCAGGCGGTTGATAGGATAAAGTTACACAGCCACCCTATTCTTGAGAGACTTTATAGTTGAATATAGTTAAGAAAATGTTTTAGAACAAAATAACTGGCCGGGCGTGGTGGCTCACGCTGGTAATCCCGACACTTTGGGAGGCTGAGACACGTGGCTCACGAGGTCAACAGATCAGACCATCCTGGCCAACACAGTGAAACCCCATCTCTACTAACAATTAGCCGGGTGTGGTGGCATGTGCCTGTAGTCCCAGCTACTCAGGAGGCTGAGGCAGGAGCATCGCCTGAACTCGGGAGGCAGAGGTTGCAGTGAGCAGAGATTGCGCCACTGCACTCCAGCCTGGCGACACAGCAACACTCTGTCTCAAAAAAAAACTAAAACTAAAAAAACAAAAAACAAAAAAAACCTGTCATTGTGAGCAGAGTGTAAGTGAGGTAAGACGTACAATATGAAACAAATTAAGGAAACCCTCAAGAATTAGGAAGGATTCCATTTAAGCCTACAGATGGATGGCATTCCAAAAGGCACAGAAGTAGGACGAGACCATTGTAGACACAGGACAGTGCAGACAGCACGTTTTCAAAGTGGGAAAGTTGGCCAGGCGCAGTGGCTCATGCCTATAATCGCAGCACTTTGGGAGGCAGAAGCAGGCAAATCACTTGAAGTCAGGAGTTCAAGATCAGCCTAGCCAACATGGCGAAATCCTGTCTATAAAAAAATACAAAAATTAGCCAGGTGTGGTGGTGGGCACCTGTAATCCCAGCTACTGGGGAGGCTAAGGCAGGAGCATCATCACTTCAACCCAGGAAGCAGAGGTCACACTGAGCCAAGATAGTGCCACCGCACTCCAGCCTGGGCGACAAAGTGAGACACTGTCTCTAAAACAAGTAATTAAAGAAAGTGGGGCCGGGCGCGGTGGCTCACGCCTGTAATCCCAGCACTTTGGGAGGCTGAGGTGGGTGGATCACCTGAGGTCGGGAGTTCGAGACCAGCCTGACCAACATGGAGAAACTCCATCTCTACTAAAAACACAAGATTAGCTGGGCATGGTGGTGCCTGCCTGTAATCCCAGCTACTCAGGAGGCTGAGGCAGGAGAATCACTTGAACCCGGGAGGCGGAGGTTGCAGTGAGACAAGATTGTACCACTGCACTCCAGCCTGGTGACAGAGTGAGACTCTGTCTCAAGAAAAAAAAAAAAAAAAAAAAAAGGTCTAGTCATGAGGAATGAGATGGCAACGTCAGTTTGAGGGGGTTTCAAGTAGAGGACTTGACGGAACACCACCTAGAGCTCAGGGGACACTGGGCGAGAGTCCAGGGTTGGGGCTATCTGCACAGCAGCGCTACGTGAAGCCCATGAATGAGGGTAGGCAAGGCAGGGGTCCAAGGATCAAGCCTTGTGCGAGGCCTGTATCTAAGTGATAGAAATATGAAATAAAAGGAATTATCAGAAATCAAAACGCCAAAACGTTAGTGTCATCAAAACTGAAAGAAGGCCAGGCGCGGTGGCTCACGGCTGTAATTCTAGCACTTTGGGAGGCCGAGGTGGGTGGATCACCTGAGGTCAGGAGTTTAAGACCAGCCTGGCCATCATGGAGAAAACCCCATCTTTAAAAAAAAAAAAAAAAACGGAAAGAAGAATTTTAAGATGGGAGAGTTAGCAAGGCCAAATAATGCTAAGAGGTAGAGACAATGAAAATAGTCAGAAAATGCCACTGACATTCAGAAAATGGAAGTCCGGGCAGATAAGAAACTAAGAAGCAAGTGGGTACCAAGTAACAGACGCCAGAAATGTTGCTACATTTGGAACAGATAAATTAGAGAGCTGGAGTAGCAGCTGGAGGGAGAAGTGGGGTTGCTGGATGCTTTTATTTTTAACGTTAAGAAGATGATCAGGGCCAGGCGCGGTGGCTCAAGCCTGTAATCCCAGCACTTTGGGAGGCCGAGGCGGGTGGATCACGAGGTCAAGAGATCGAGACCATCCTGGTCAACATGGTGAAACCCCGTCTCTACTAAAAATACATAAAAAATTAGCTGGGCATGGTGGCGCGTGCCTGTAATCCCAGCTACTCAGGAGGCTGAGGCAGGAGAATTGCCTGAACCCAGGAGGCGGAGGTTGCGGTGAGCCGAGATCGCGCCATTGCACTCCAGCCTGGGTAACAAGAGTGAAACTCCGTCTCAAAAAAAAAAAAAAAAAAGAAGAAGATGATGATCAGCAGGTTTCTGTATCAAAGGATGATCTGAAGAACATGGAAGCTGGAGTTAGCCTTGATGAGATGGAGCAGCTCTTCTCCAGGGGCAGGAGAGAAGTGGGAAAAAATGGTAGAAGGAAGAAACCAAGGCCACTTATCTCAGCATCAATCTCTCCTAGGAAGTAGTTAACAAAATTCAGGAACTTGGAGAATAAGCAGCACAAGCACCACAGAAAAATATTCTCTAGGGTCAAACAGGTAAAGCAGCGAAGGTGGGCAGGAGGGGCCAGTAGAGTAGCTGCTGCTTTTCATGAAAAGATAACTCCGTGGCCGGGTGCAGTAGCTCACGCCTGTAATCCTAGCACTTTGGGAGGCTGAGGTGGGTGGATCACCTGAGGTCAGGAGTTCAAGACCAGCCTGGCCATTATAGTGAAACCCCATCTTAAAAAAATAAAATAAAAAATAATAAAAATAAAAATAATAAAATTTTAAAAAGATAACTCCATGAGGAAGAAGAGGAGGCCAGCATGTCACCTTTCCATTTTCAAGAGACTCTAGCAATCTAGATTTACATAAAATGTCCCCATTTTTGAAAACGGACAGCTATTTCAGACTTAAAAGAAACTCTATGTAAACCAAAACAGAATGGAGCTCCTGAGCTGGCGGTGAACTAAGGCCACAGCGTTAGCTCACTACAAAGAGTCGGTGAATTGAACTAAAATGTCCAAGAAACAACTTAGGTTAAATATATACATATATATATATATAGTAAGCTTTCAGCAGCAGAGTTTCTCATGGATTTTTCTCACAGTAATATACATCAAGCATAGAAAAGGAAAGTGGTAACTTTTAACCTAAGTCGAGGCTTAACATATTTTTAAAACATAAGCCTAGGCCGGGTGCAGTAGCTCACGCCTATAATCCCAGCACTTTGGGAGGCCAAGACAGGTGGATCACCTGAGGTCAGGAGTTCGAGACCAGCCTGGCCAACATGGTGAAACTACGTCTCTACTAAAAATACAAGAAAAAAATAATCAGCTTGGCATGGTGGTGGGTGCCTGTAGGCCCAACTACTCAGGAGGCTGAGGCAGGAGAATTGCTTGAACCCAGGAGGCAGAGGTTGCGGTGAGCCGAGATTGTACCATTGCACTCCAGCCTGGGTGAAAGAGTGAGACTTTGTCTCAAAAAAAAAAAAAGAAAACATGAAGAAATCAGCGAGGTGTGGTGGTGGGCACTTGTAATCCCAGCTACTCGGGAGGCTGAGGCAGGAGAATCACTTGAACTCAGGAGGTGGAGGTTGCAGTGAGCTGAGATCATGTCCTTGTACTCTAGGCTGGGTGACAAGTGAAACTCTATCTCAAATAAAAAATTAAAAAAATTATCTGGGTGTGGTGGTGCATGCGTGTAGTCCCAGCTACTCGGGAGGCTGAGGCACAGGAATGACTTGAACCCAGGAGCCAGAGGTTGCAGTGAGCGGAGATCGCACCACTCACTCCAGCCCGGGCAACAGAGCAAGACTCCATCTCAAACAAACCAACCCAGAAAGGTAGGACTGTGAGGGTTTCTAGATTTACAAGGAACACAGAGCTGGAATGTTAGACCGTGGGGCCAACATGAATTGGCAGGTAAGAGGATCTAGACGTTTGGGACTGGGAAGATGAAATGTTTCGGGGACTAGCTCAGCAGCATGAGTGGGGAGGAAAGAAGTGACTTAGGAAGCACTTTCTTTTTTTTTTTTTTTTTTTTTTTTTGAGGCGGAGTTTCGCTCTTGTTGCGCAGGCTGGAGTGCAATGGCGCGATCTCGGCTCACCGCAACCTCCGCCTCCTGGGCTCAGGCAATTCTCCTGCCTCAGCCTCCTGAGTAGCTGGGATTACAAGCACGTGCCACCATGCCCAGCTAATTTTTTGTATTTTTAGTAGAGACGGGGTTTCACCATGTTGACCAGGATGGTCTCGATCTCTCGACCTCATGATCCTGGCCAACATGGTGAAACCCCGTCTCTACTAAAAATACAAAACATTAGCTGGGCATGGTGGCGCGTGCCTGTAATCCCAGCTACTCAGGAGGCTGAGGCAGGAGAATTGCCTGAACCCAGGAGGCGGAGGTTGCGGTGAGCCGAGATCGCGCCATTGCACTCCAGCCTGGGTAACAAGAGCGAAACTCCGTCTCAAAAAAAAAAAAAAAAAAAAAAAACTTTAGTGCAGAACAGGTCCCCGTGATGCAATTCTAAAGGAGCCATGTGTGTATACAAAAGGGAATCTGTATTTTTGTTTCCATCTTTCCCTAGGATGTATTCTGAGTAAAGTCGAGTAGAAACAGCAAGGTTTCAGAGCCAAACCTCATTTTGAATCCTGGTTTCACTGCTTGCTCCCTGTGAGAACATGGGTGAGATTCTTAATTTTGAGCTGAAGCTGGAAGAGCCCTAGAACAGGAAGCGCACGTGGGTGCAGCGAAGCTGACTTACAGGCGCACACGTGCGGCCTGGGGCACAGCTTCCGGAGCATCCAAATTCCCTCCAAGCAAATCACTCTTTCCTGTCCTCTGGTGGAAGCCCTAGTGTAATGGGAATCCCATTTTCTGTGAGAACATTTGAAATTTGTTCCTGATTTTCTTTTTGCAGCAGACAAGAAGCAATTATAGACTAGGAAGATGCAGGCAAGGAACTCTCTATCCACTCAGCCCAGACCCCTTCTGCAAAGCGAATTTCAGCTGCTGAAAAGTCAGGGCTGGAGATTTTGTTCACGAACAAAGAAAGATCAAATAGAAATCTCTAGACTTGGCTGGGCGCGGTGGCTCACACCTGTAATCCTAGCACTTTGGGAGGCCGAGGTGGGTGGATCACCTGAGGTCAGGAGTTCAAGGCCAGCCTGGCCAACATGGTGAAACCCCATCTTTAAAAACGAAAGAAAGAAAGAAAGAAAGAAAACTCTGGACTTGGCTGGGCATGGTGGCTCATGCCTGTAATCCAAGCACTTTGGAGGCCAAGGCAGGCGGATCACCTGAGGTCGGGAGTTCAAGACCAGCCTGACCAACATGGTGAAACCCTGTCTTAAAGAAAAAGAGGCCGGGCGCGGTGGCTCAAGCCTGTAATCTCAGCACTTTGGGAGGCCGAGGCGAGTGGATCACGAGGTCAAGAGATCGAGACCATCCTGGTCAACATGGTGAAACCCCGTCTCTACTAAAAATACAAAAATTAGCTGGGCATGGTGGTGCACGCCTGTAGTCCCAGCTACTAGGGAGGCTGAGGCAGGAGAATTGCTTGAACCCAGGAGGCGGAGGTTGCGGTGAGCCGAGATCGTGCCATTGCACTCCAGCCTGGGTAACAACAGCGAAACCCCGTCTCAAAAAAAAAAAAAAAAAGAAAAAGAAAAAGAAAGAAAACTCTGGATTCAAAAGTATCCTGTAAGTCTGACAGCCAGGGAATTACAAAACAGAACCAGATGGTGTGTATCAAGGAGGTAATAAGAGTCCAGGGCGCTTTGACAGAATTTCAAAGACTAAGCTGGCCAGAGAGTTCCACCACCTGGAGTGGATGAGCTCTAACAGAAGTGAACATAGGAGACCCAAGGAACAGACAGAGGAGAAGATGGAGTGAGTGAAGCATTACCTTAGCTACAGATAGATACCTGGCACAGCTAGGGACCTTCACAGCCAAGGAGCAACTAGTGAACAGGCTCACTCAGCAGACAGCATCACTCAAATGCCAAAAGATCAGAGAAAGGGCATGGGATAAACAGCATTCTGCTCAGAGGGAGAAAAATAGAAAGGAGCTGTCACCAGCAACAGCCAGATGCAATGAACTATGATCCAAAACAAAAGAGCCCAGGTACTGTCATCTCTGCTCATCTTCCAAGGTCTGGGACTTAGAAGTGGTAGAATTAAGCCGGGCACGGTGGCTCAAGCCTGTAATCCCAGCACTTTGGAAGGCCGAGGCGGGTGGATCACGAGGTCAAGAGATCGAGACCATCCTGGTCAACATGGTGAAACCTCGTCTCTACTAAAAATACAAAAAGTTAGCTGGGCATGGTGGCGCGTGCCTGTAGTCCCAGCTACTCAGGAGGCTGAGGCAAGAGAATTGCCTGAACCCAGGAGGCGGAGGTTGCGGTGAGCCGAGATCGCGCCATTGCACTCCAGCCTGGGTAACAAGAGCGAAACTCTGTCTCAAAAAAAAAAAAAAAAAAAAGAAGTGGTAGAATTATTCCATAAATATAGTAATCTACACCGGAACCCACCATCACCCTACCTAATAGTAATTAGGAATCAGTTACACAGTCAGTATCACAGCACAAAGAAAACAGAGCCTCTCCCCACAAGGCACTTACGTAACCAACACCCAATCCATGAAACAAACTAAACAGTAAAAACTTAGCGGACTGCTGGTGAGTAATGTTTAACCCTCGTTACTTTGACTGCGGAAGGGTATCTGATTGTATGACCTAGGATGGAACCACAGAGTAAATTATTTCTGTCTCATTGAGGTGTAAGGAGAAGAAAGGGCAGGGTCTCTCTGGCAACATTCAACCTAGACATCATTTGCTTTCCACTGAAGTCCATGCTTGCCTGTAAAACACTCTGAACTTCAGCAAGAAAAAAGCAACATTCTCAGGATGATTGACCAGGTGTATCTGCACAGTGTGGACTCTGAGGAATGCTGTTCCCGCAGCACTTGAGGTATCTGTTTAACAAGAAAGAGAAAAAACAAACCCACTAGACTTTTGTTAGGAAAATACAGTTGGTGGAGACTGCGCAATGTTAAGTCAGCAACTACAGAGAGGCTGAGAATTCCCTACAGGCATCAGCCGTGACTCCAAGGCTTTCTGCCTCACACCAGCCATGTCTTCAGAGCCTGCCACGGAGCCTTAGCACGTGCTGTCTCTTCCGACGGCATAAGCAGAAAAAAAAAAAAAATCCTACTATATCTGAGCTGGTACTGACAAATGTCTCTATCAAGGAAAAGATAAAGGAAATTGAGTTTAAAGATAAACTCAACTTCACCCTTCTTCAAATATATTTTACCTAGAATGCAGATCATATTTCAGGCTAGCCAAATTTCTCCTTTGAAAAGCAAGGCATGGGCCAGGCACGGTGGCTCACTCCTGTAATCCCTGCACTTTGGGAGGCCGAGGCAGGTGGATCGCCTGAGGTCAGGAGTTCAAGACTAGCCTGGCCAACATAGTGAAATCCTGTCTCTACTAAAAATAGAAAAAATTCGCTGGGCGTAGTGGCAGGCACCTGTAATCCCAGCTGCTCGGGACGCTGAGGCAGGAGAATCACTTGAACCCTGGAGGCGGAGGTTGCAGTGAGCTGAGATAGCACCATTGCACTCCGGCCTGGGCAACAAGAATGAGACTCCGTCTCAAAAAAAAAAAAAAAGAAAGAAAGAAAAAAGAAAAGCAAGGCATGTGGAAATTCAAATACTGAAGTATATTTACTTTAAATATTTTTTTTTCTTTTTTTTTATTTATTTTTAAAACGGGGTTTCACCATGTTGGTCAGGCTGGTCTTGAACTCCTGACCTCAGGTGATCTGCCCACCTAGGCCTCCAAAGTGCTTGGATTACAGGCGTGAGCCACCATGCCTGGCCTACTTTAAATAATTAATATCAAAAACAGAAGGAGAAGCAGGGCTCTAAAATATGTATTTGCTTTCTGTACTTTCCCGTTGTGATAGTTAACTGGTCTTAGCCAGGGATACACTTCCAATGTGAGAAATTAATGAACTGCATTCCCTTGAGAATTATCTAAAGAAGAGTGATCACAGATGCACTGTCATATAAATGAGAGAATTTTTATCTCTCATTGGTGATAAAGACTGGGATCTACTTATCTCAAAGTTCACTTGACCTGCTGATACTAAGTTCCTACCCTACGCCCAGCCACCATAAACAATACTTTGTCCTATATGGCAAGACTCTTGGCTGGAGTTCAAGGCCTTTCACAGTTTGATTGCTTATCTAAGAGTTCCACAGTTGGGAGAGGGATTGTGGAGCCAATATCCTGTGGAAACAGAAGCACCCACAGAGAGGGGTCACCCTCATGCTGCTGATAGAACTGGTACCTGAAAACAGCTCAGCCAACCTGAGGGTCAGCTGAGACAAGGGTATTCCCCAAATAGGCATTTTACGTTCCATGATTTTCGAACTTGTTTTTTTTTTTTTTTTTTTTTTTTTTTTTTGAGAAGGAATTTCACTCTTGTTACCCAGGCTGGAGTGCAATGGCGCAATTTCGGCTCACCGCAACCTCCGCCTCCTGGGTTCAGGCAATTCTCCTGCCTCAGCCTCCTGAGTAGCTGGGATCACAGGCACCCGCCACCATGCCCAGCTAATTTTTTGTATTTTTAGTAGAGACGGGGTTTCACCATGTTGACCAGGATGGTCTCAATCTCTTGACCTCGTGATCCACCCGCCTCGGCCTCCCAAAGTGCTGAGATTACAGGCTTGAGCCACCGCGCCCGGCCTCTTTTTTTTAAATTTAGTTTTATTATTTTTTAATTATTTTTTATTTTTCATTGAAACAGAGTTTTGCTCGTTACCCAGGCTGGAGTGCAATGGTGCGATCTCGGCTCAACGCAGCCTCTGCCTCCTGGGTTCAGGCAATTCTCCTGCCTCAGCCTCCTGAGTAGCTGGGATTACAGGCACGTGCCACCACGCCCAGCTAATTTTTTTGTATTTTTAGTAGAGACGGGTTTTCACCATGTTGACCAGGATGGTCTCAATCTCTTGACCTCTTGATCCACCCGCCTCGGCCTCCCAAAGTGCTGGGATTACAGGCTTGAGCCACTGCACCCGGCCCTATTTTTCATTTTTTTAAAGACAGGGTTTCACCATGTTGGTCAGGCTGGTCTTGAACTTCCCGACCTCAGGTGATCTGCCCCCCTTGGCCTCCAAAGTGCTTGGATTATAGGCATGAGCCACTATACCCGGCAGACCTACCATTTTCAAGGCTCAGTTCAAATTTTTTTTTCTTTTGAGATGGAGTTTCGCTCTTGTTACCCAGGCTGGAGTGCAATGGCGCCATCTCGGCTCGCCACAACCTCCGCCTCCTTGGTTCAAGCAATTCTGCCTCAGCCTCCCAAGTAGCTGGGATTACAGGCACGCGCCACCATGCCCAGCTAATTTTTTTGTATTTTTAGTAGAGATGGGTTTCACCATGTTGACCAGGATGGTCTCGATCTCTTGACCTTGTGATCCACCTGCCTCAGCCTCCCAAAGTGCTGGGATTACAGGCTTGAGCCACCGCGCCCGGCCCCCAATTTTTTTTTTTAATTTACTTTTTTTTTTTTTTTTTTTTTTTTAACAAGGTTTCACCATGTTGGTCAGGCTGGTCTCAAATTTTAGGTTATATACAAATCTTTCCATGACCACCACAGTCTGAAGGTATCACTTCATTATCTGAATTTCAGTTCTCACTCATATACTTAACAAGTTATATGTAATACCTGCTGCAAGGCAGGTATCAGGATTCAACCCAGAAGAGCTACCGTCTGCCCTGAAAGAGCCCAGAGTCCAGAGGGGAGAGTCATGAAGCATAACTGGTGAACAATATTTAATATGTTTTTTTGTTTGTTTGTTTTACGACAGGGGTTTCACCATGTTGGTCAGGCTGGTCTTGAACTCCCAACCTCAGGTGATCCACCCGCCTTGGCCTCCAAAGTGTTTGGATTACAGGCGTGAGCCACCACGCAGAGCCTATATTTAAATTTAACAATATTTAAATACAAAGGCTTTCTTATTGTTGTGTATATTTATTGAGCTCCTACTAGGAATCGGAACTAGCCTAGGTACTTTTTATGGGTTCCGATTCAATCCTGATGGCCATTTTACAAGGAAAAAGAAAAGAGAGTCTGAAAAGTTAACGTGGTTTCCCCTGGCTATTTGGATAAGCAGAGCCTGGATCCAAACCCAGTTGAGTCTAGTTTCCTTCCACCATCTACCCTGCCTCCCAAGCCCGAGGTGTAGGCTGCATTCTGGAAATAAAAGTAGTCAGACTGGAAAGAGGAAATCATCACAGACAGAAAGCACGCACGAGCTGCATTCCCAGAACAGTGAGTGGTGCGGAAAAATCAGAGCACAGTTAGATGTTGAAAGAAGTAGGCTGCGAAGCACCCCAGACTCAGTCCAGTAAACTGGAAAGGAGCTTCGGTGTCCACGTCCCGTGTCCCCAGCAAGATAAGCTTCCCTTTTTTTGGAGAACGGAATCTTGTTCTTGTCGCCCAGGCTAGCATACAATGGCACGATCTCGGCTCACTGCAACGTCTGCCTCTCAGGTTCAAGCGATTCTCTTGCCTCAGCCTCCCAAGTAGCTGGGATTACAGGTACCCACTACCACGCCCGGCTAATTTTTGTATTTTTAGTAGAGATGGGATTTCACCATGTTGGCCAGGCTGTTCCTTGAACGCCTGACCTCAAGTGATCCACCTGCCTCAGCCTCCCAAAATGCTTGGATTATAGGCATGAGCCATTGCACCCAGCCAAGATAAGCTTTTCTTTTTTTTGTTTTTTGTGTTTTTTTGAGATGGAGTCTCACTCTGTCACCCAGGCTGGAGTGCGGGTGGCATGATCTCTGCTCACTGCAACCTCCACCTTCCAGGTTCAAGCAATTCTCCTGCCTCAGCCTCCCAAGTAGCTGAGACTACAGGCTCACACCACCACGCCCAGCTAATTTTTGTATTTTCAGTAGAGACAGGATTTCACCATGTTGGCCAGGATGGTCTGGATCTCTTGACCTCCTGATCCACCCATTTCAGTCTCCCAAAGTGCTAGGATTACAGGTGTGAGCCACCATGCCCAGCCCAAGATAAGCTTTCTTTCTTTCTTTCTTTCTTTCTTTCTTTTTTTAATATAAAGATGGGTTTTCACCATGCTGGTCAGGCTGGTCTTGAACTCTTGACCTCAGGTGATCCACCTACCTTGGCCTCCAAAGTGCTTGGATTATAGGCATGAGCCACCACACTCAGCTGATAAGCTTTCTTAAGAGCAGTTACCATATCCCCTTTCTGTATTCTCACATCATCAAGTATGTACTCAATACAACTGGTGGAAAACCCACGGTCTTTTCTGGATCATTTAGTTTTGTTTCCCCTGGGGATCCCATGGTTCTATGCAGCTTCGTGAACGCTGAGTATCTCTGTGTCTCTAACCAGGCTTGACACCTCAGAAACCAGTGACTGCCTCAGACCAAGAGCAAACCTTCTCTAGTTGGCACTAAGTCGGCTAGGGCTATCTTTTCTACTTATCAAAGCTCCTGCCATTCCTTGGGTTCCTTCATTTCCAGGGGTCACGTAACTGCAAAGCTGTCCGAATATGATCTCAGTAGCACTTAGGATGTACCAGGCAGCGTGTGCATTCATTTAACCCTCATAACGTCCGGAACTAGGTTCTAATATGTCCATTTGACTGATGAGGAAACAGAAGCTTTGAGAGTAAAAGTCAGTCTGATCCGGAGCGCGGGTTTCCAATCCCCATGTTCATTTCCTTCATCACTTCGCCATGATACGCACAGGGAAAAGCGATTAGGGAAATACGGGCAGTCCCTCATGAAGGGCCAAAGAAGTTGCTGAGAACTTCAGGAAAACATGTCTAGCTCCAGCCTGCCACACTCATCGCATTCCTGTGCAATGAATTCGAGAATCATTTAACCAAGATGTGGCCAGATAAACCCAATCCCACATGATCAGACCCTGGACTTTGGATGTCCTGAGGGAGTACTGGGAGTCCTTCAGCCTCCTTTCCTGAGGAACACCTTATCAAAGCCATCACTATCTGCATCTGTTCTTCCAGCTCCTTCCCTGACACACTAATTGCATTTATGCAAATCTGCTCGTGCCAGGTAATGCTCAAGGGGCTGGTAATACAGCAAGTAACACAAAAGACAAGAGCCCTGCACTCTTGAGGCTTAACATCTGGCAAAGGTGACAAGTAAAAAGTAAAATGAGATGACTTTTTTTTTTCCATCAAAACAGAGTCTCGCTCTATCACCCAGGCTGGAGTGCAATGGCACAATCTTGGCTCACTACAACCTCTGCCTCCCAAGTACAAGGGATTCTCCTGCTTCAGCCTCCCGAGTAGCTGTTTTATAGACGTGCACCACCACACCCAGCTAATGTTTGTATTTTTAGTAGAGATGGGGTTTTATACCATGCTGGCCAGACTGGTCTCAAACTCCTGACCTCAGGTGGTCCACCCACCTCAGCCTCCCAAAATGCTGGGATTACAGACATGAGCCACTGCACCTGGCCAAAATGAGATGACTTCTGATGGTAGAGCTATGAATCATAGAGATGCTGGTGGCATGGAGGTACGAAGCTCATTTAGAAAGCTCTTCCTGGGGAGGTGCCATTTGAATTCATACCCGAACAACAAGGAGCTCGCCTTCAGGGCTCCAGGATCTACCTTTCACTTTGCCAACTCCTCAATCATAAGTGAGCAAACAGAGGCTCAAGGAGATTAAAAGACAAGAACGAGGTCTCCCAACTGACTGCAACTTGTCTCTTCCCACTATCCTACAGAGACTTTGGATATACACGTTTGAAATCTAGGCATCTTACGCTGTTTTGTTTTGTTTTTTGAGATGGAGTCTCGCTCTTGTTGCTCAGGCTGGAGTGCAATGGTGCGACCTCAACTCACCACAACCTCTGCCTCCAGGGTTCAAGCGATTCTCCTGTCTCAGCCTCCCGAGTAGCTGGGATTACAGGCATGCGCCACCACACCCGGCTAATTTTTTGAGTTTTTAGTAGAGATGGGGTTTCTCCATGTTGGTCAGGCTGGTCTTGAACCCCTGACCTCAGGTGATCCACCCGCCTCAGCCTCCCAAAGTGCTGGGATTACAGGCGTGAGCCACCGTGCCCAGCCACGCTGTGTTTTTAAAAGCTGATGTATTTAACAGGGATGTGTGTTCTAAATTCAAGTGACCTCTGTCCTGCTTTCTGCCAGCTGGTTGAGCCCTGAGCTGGAAAACATTCATGGTTTTTTGTTTTCTCGAGATACGGTCTGACTCCGTCTCCTAAGTGGGAGTGCAGTGGTGCGATCGTGGTTCACTGTAGCCTCACCACAGGCACATGCCACCACATGGGCTTAATTTATTATTATTATTATATTTTTATTTTTATTTTTATTTTTTTTGAGACGGAGTTTCGCTCTTGTTACCCAGGCTGGAGTGCAATGGCGCAATCTCGGCTCACCGCAGCCTCCGCCTCCCGGGTTCAGGCAATTCTCCTGCCTCAGCCTCCTGAGCAGCTGGGATTACAGGCACGTGCTACCATGCCCAGCTAATTTTTTTTGTATTTTTAGTAGAGACGGGGTTTCACCATGTTGACCAGGTTGGTCTCGATCTCTCGACCTTGTGATCCACCCGCCTTGGCCTCCCAAAGTGCTGGGATTACAGGCTTGAGCCACCGCGCCCGGCCTATTATTATTTTTTGTAGAGACAGGGTCTCACTTCGTTGCCCAGGCTGGTCTCCAACTCCTGGGCTCAAGTGATCCTCCCAATTCGGCCCCCAAAGTGCTGGGATTAGAGGCATGAGCCACCATGCCTGACACACATTGATACTTCTAATTTTATTTTCAGTACACTCTTGGAGAAAAGATAACAGGCCTTCACTTGATAGATAATGAAATTGAGGCTCCAGATGGCTGAGTATTTTGTCTAACGGCCTGTCACTAGCAAAGGAATCAAAACTCTGATGATTTGTATTCCAGTCCCGTGTTTTCTCCGCTGGATGAGGGGTGGCTGCCTATGCAAGTGGCCTATGAGTCTAAGACATCGCTACCAGCAACTTCACACCCTGTGGTGCAGAGAACGTACAAAAGTCAAAGATAAGCACAACTTACTATCAGAACAGAGATTCAAAGACCATGAGTGATTTGCAGCAGACCTCAGATGACTGGGACAATCCTTCCCTGAGGCCGTCCCGGCTCCCCGCTCTTGGCTTCTGGATACAAGACTGAAAGCTGCTATGGCAACACATTGCCGAGATTTTAGTAAATAAAGAAGAATGTGTTCCTCAGAGCCAACCCCCAAATCTTCATAGCTGGATCCAACCCAGATCGGCAGTTTTGATAGCTAGTGAAGCCTTAGGTAAGTGTCATAGATAAGTCTCGTGACTCCTCTGCTTAGGAAATAAACAGAGTGGTTTCCAAACCTACCTACACTGATCAGAATCATCTGGGAGAGTTTTCAGATAAAGATCTCTCAATTCACACAAGACTTAGAAATCCCAAAAGCGAGAACCTATGTTTGAAAATTCAGCCAGCCTGGAAAGCCACTGATTTTTCTCATGTCTTAGTGCTCCAGTGTGATACAGAGAGGAAAGATGCCTGCTTTTGTTATCTAGTGGGCAAGCTAAGTGAGGCTGTATCATTTAAGAGCTGCTTCCAGAAGTCTCCCCTGCTACCCAAGGCCCCTGCACCAGTAGGAAGATCCCAGGCGTATCCGCCCGGTTCCCGGTGAAGTCTGCTGTCTCACTCCCTTTGGCTGCACATCAAACCCCCGTCCAACCCAGGGAAAGGTTTTTCTGAGATCCGTTTGCCAATTTCTTTGTGAAGCAGATCCTAGCCTGCAAGGGTGAGGGGAATCTCCAGCAGAAAGAATCTCAGAGTGTGGATAATCCCTCACCCCCAACCACCACCAAAGGGGCCTGGCTCCCTCCCCGTGGGATTCTTCTCTGCCCTCGACAGCCAGCTACTGGCTTGGAAAAAGAAAAAGAAAAGAAGGCAGTTCAGGCCCCGGTGGGCAGCATCCTCAAGGAGGACAGGAGCGGTTCTTACCTGGGGCTGGAAGGAAGAGGAAGCCGCGCGGTCTGTTCGCTCGGGAATTCGGTCTCTGTGGGTGAGCACTCGGCTTGCGACTCACTGGACTTTGAACAAAGATCGATTTAAAAGCTGATGTATTTAACAGAGATGTGTGGTCTGAATTCAAGTGACCTCTGTCCTGCTTCCTGCCAGCTGACTGGGCCCTGAGCTGGAGAACCTGACAAACCTCAGCAAACTGAACACTGGCCCACCTGGCCGGCCCTGCGGGGATGCCGCTGCCTGCCAGCCACGCCCAGAGAACGAGGAGGGGAGAGGGGGCGAAGGACAGCCGGGGAGGGGGCGCCTCCGCTTTCCTTGGCACTCTCCCTTGGGCAGATGCCTTGGTCATACCCAACCAACCCCCAGTCCTGTTAAGATCGTCCAGCCCCCCCATCCTAGGGTCAGGGCCGAGGCTCCTGCAGGAGCATCCTCAATCACGGACGCCTCCTCAAGGAGCAGCAGTCTGTAAAACTCCCACCCAGGAGGCCAGTAAGCCCCAGGAGATGGGCCGAGCGCTCAGGCCACCCATCCTGCTTCCCTCGTCCCTGGATTCTTACTTGCACGCTCCCTAGGAGTTCAGCAAGCGAAGCCCTTTCTTCTATGGCCCAGGCTTCCTCCTTCTTATCCACTCTCTCCCCTCGCTTTTTAAAAAATCTTTCTCACCTGACGGTGCTCCTTCTGTTCTCCAGCCTAGCGATCACTGTCTTCCCCTTCACACACTCAGAGCCTCCAGGGCAAGCCCAGCAGGGTAGATGCAAGGCATTCTGACAAACTCCTCCATCCTGCTGCCCCGGCAGTGGGCTGCGGCCGGTGTGCTCAGCCCCAGCCACCATCGGCAGCTGATCCCTATCAATCGGCAGCACCCACACAGACAATTCTAGCACCGGGCTTCTCACTGACCTGGATCCTCAGCCGACACCGCAAACCAGGGCAAGAGATTGCTCCCGGCACAGAAGCAAAGCAAACTACGGGCCGAGGACTGGGTGACCTCACCCCTCTTCCACCCACACTGGAAGGGCCCTTTGTCTTTGCTGGGCCTTGGCTTTGCCTCCAACAAAGGCATGACCTGAGCCAGTGGGTAAACGGTTTAAAATGCCAAAACACCAAGCAGCTTCCTCATACCAGCTCATCGTCCTCCGCCTTAAGGCTAAGCCCTCCTGGCCTCCTCTATAGCTTTCAAAGCAGAAGGTAGAATGGGAAAATCTGGATTTAGGATCAGAACACCTGAGTTCACTCTGATCCCAGCACTTTGGGAGGCTGAAGCAGGCGGATTGCTTGAGCTCACGAGTTCGAGACTAGCCCGGGCCACATAGTGAAACTCCACCTCCACAAAAAGTTCAAAAACTAACCAGGCATGGTGGCGCATGCCTGTAGTCCCAACTCTCTGGAGGCTGAGGTGGCAAAGGTTGCAGTGAGCCATGATTATGCCACTGCACTCCAGCCTGGTGACAGAGCAAGACCCTGTCTCCAGGGAAAAAAGCAAGCAAGCAAGCAAGCAAGAACACCTGAATCCAATTCTGACTCTTAACCATTTCCCAGGTGTTTGATCTAGAGTAACTCATGTTTTAACTCTCTGGGCCTCACTTACCTTCATCATGTATCAATAGTTGTAATTGTATGGTTTTTAGAAATTTAGAAATTTTTTTTTTTAAAGATGGATTCCCAGCACTTTGGGAGACCGAGGCAGGTGGATCATGAGGTCAAGAGGTCGAGACCATCCTGGCCAACATGGTGAAACCTCGTCTCTACTAAAAATACAAAAATTAGCCGGGCATTTGGCATGCGCCTGTAGACACAGCTACTCGGGAGGCTGAGGCAGAGGAATCGCTTGAACCGAGGAGGCGGAGGTTGCAGTGAGCCGAGACTGCGCCACTGTGCTCCAGCCTGGTGACAGAGCAAGACTCCGTCTCAAAAAAAAAAAAAAAAAGTATGGACTCACATTCTTTTGCCCAGGCTGGAGTGCAATGGCATGATTGCAGTTACTGCAACATCTGCTCAAGCGATTCTCCTGCCTCAGCCTCCCGAGTAGCTGGGATTACAGGCGTCTACCACCTCGCCTGGCTAATTTTTGTATTTTTAGTAGAGATGGAGTTCCACCATGTTGATCAGTCTGATTCTTGAATTCCTGACCTCATGATCCACCTGCCTCAGCCTCCCAAAGTGCTGGGATTGCAACGAGCCACCATGCCCGGCCCATTTGTGTTCATACTAGGATTCTATTTACATACTGTCCAAATATAGGGCAGAACTCTGGGGGATTCCTGGTTAGGTGGTAACACATGACCCTAAGTTCTCGTATGCTGGCAAGATTCTAGTTCTTGAGCTAAGTGAGGGTTATACAGGTATTTAAGATAAATTATTATTTCATGCACTTATTCTGTATAAATATTTAATAATTAAGGAGGTTAAAACATTTTAAACATTACAATATGTGTATAGCATATTGGAGTAAGCAGCAGCTCTTCAAGGCTGGAAGTGACCTGCCGAGGATTTCAGCTTCGCTCAGCTCTGCATGATCTATTCAAAAGTGGAAGGGATCTGTATCTTGGCGTGCCAATAACCTACGTGCGGCACATCTGAGCAATCTGCTTAGGAAGCTTTGATCTCTCCACTGTTGAGATGGAGTCTTGCTCTTGTTGCCCAGACTGGAGTGCAGTCGCACGATCTCGGCTCACTGCAACCTCCACCTCCTGGGTTCAAGCAATTCTCCCACCTCAGCCTCCCGAGTAGCTGGGACTACAGGCACCCGCCACCACGCCTGGCTAATTTTTTTTTTTTTTTTAAAGACAGGGTTTCACCATGTTGGTCAGGCTGGTCTTGAACTCCCGATCTCAGGTGATCCGCCCGCCTTGGCCTCTAAAGTGCTTGGATTACAGGCGTGAGCCACCCACCGCGCCTGGCCTCCACTTCAATTTTTAAAAATTGGCTGGGCCCACGGGGTTCAGGCCTATAATCTCAGCACTTTAGGAGTCCGAGGCAGGAGTGCTTGAGTCCAGGAGTTTGAGACCAGCCTGGGCAACATGCCAAAACCCTGTCTCTACAAAAAATACAAAAATTAGCAGGGTGTAGTTGTGCATACCTGTAGTCCCAGCTACTCAGGAGGCTGAAGCAGGAGGATGGAGTGAGCCCGGGAGGTGGAGGCTGCCGTGAGCCGTGATCATGCCACCATGCTCCAGCCTGGGCGACAGAAGGAGACGCTGTTTCAAATATATATATATATAGTGGTAAAATATTCATAACAAAAAATTTACCATTTTAATCATTTTGAGTATATAATTCAATGGCATTGAGGATTTTCACACTGTCAGGCAGCCCTCACCACCATCCAGCTCCAGAACGTTTTCATCTTCTCAAAAGAAACTGTGTAGCTAATGAACAATGATTTTCCATTCCTTCCTCTCCAGCCCCTGGAAACCACCTTTCTACTTTGTTTCTACAAATTTAACTACTCTAAGCACCTTCTATCTGTAGAATCATATACTATTTGTCCTTTTATGGTCGGCTTATTTCACTTAGCGAATATCTTCAATGTTCATTCAAGTTGTAGCACATGACCAAATTTCCTTCCTTTTGAAGAGTGAATAATATTCCACTGTGGACATAAACCACATTTATTCATCCATCCAGGAATGGGTCGCTACCACTTTTTGGTTGTAGTCAATAACACTGCTATGAAAATGCATGTACAAATATTTGTTCAAGTCTCTGTTTTCTTTTCTTTTTTTTTTTTGAGATGGAGTTTCACTTTTGTTACCCAGGCTGGAGTGCAATGGCGCGATCTCGGCTCACCGCAACCTCCGCCTCCTGGGTTCAGGCAATTCTCCTGCCTCAGCCTCCTGAGTAGCTGGGATTACAGGCACGCGCCACCATGCCCAGCTAATTTTTTGTATTTTTAGTAGAGACGGGGTTTCACCATGTTGACCAGGATGGTCTCGATCTCTCGACCTCGTGATCCACCCGCCTCGGCCTCCCAAAGTGCTGGGATTGCAGGCTTGAGCCACTGCGCCTGGCCAAGTCTCTGTTTTCAAATCATTTGGGTATTTGCTCAGAACTTGAATTGCTGGATCATATGTTTAATTTTTTTTTTTTTTTTTTTTTTTTTTTTTTTTTGAGACAGGGTCTCACTGTCTCCAGGCTGGAGTGTAGTGGCGCGATCTTGGCTCACTGCAACCTCTGCCTCCCGGATCCAAGCAATTCTCCTGCCTCAGCCTCCCGAGTAGCTAGGACTACAGGCACATGCTACCATGCCCAGCTAATCTTTGTATTTTTTAAGTAGAGACGGGGTTTCACCATGTTGGCCAGGATGGTCTCGATCTCTTGACCTCGTGATCCGCCTGCCTCAGCCTCCCAAAGTGCTGGGATTACAGGTGAATGTTTAATTTTTTAAGGAAATACCATACTGTTTTCCATAGTGGCTGTACCACTTTGCTTTCCCACCAGTAACAGAAAGGTTTTCATTTCACCACATTCCCATGAACACTTATTATTTTCTGTTTTGTTTTCATAATGGCCATTTTAATGGGTTTGAGGCGACATCTCATTGTGGTTTTGATTTGCATTTCTTTAATAAGTAATGATGCTGACTATCTTTTCATGTGCTTACTGGTTATCTGTATATCTCCTCTAGACAAATGTCTCTTCAATTTACTTGCCCGGTTTTTTTTGTTTGTTTTTTTTTTTTTGAGACGGAGTTTTTTGCTGTTTTTACCCAGATTGGAGTGCAATGGCACCATCTCGGCTCACCACAACCTCCACCTCCTGGGTTCAAGCAATTCTCCTGCCTCAGCCTCCTGAGTAGCTGGGATTATAGGCACGCGCCACCAT
This sequence comes from Saimiri boliviensis, assembly GCF_048565385.1. NCBI lineage: Eukaryota > Metazoa > Chordata > Mammalia > Primates > Cebidae > Saimiri > Saimiri boliviensis. The sequence continues at coordinate 40,892,507 of NC_133467.1, read as the reverse complement.
GCCCAGCTAATTTTTTGTATTTTTAGTAGAGACGGGTTTTCACCTTGTTGACCAGGATGGTCTTGATCTCTTGACCTGGTGATTCACCCGCCTCGGCCTCCCAAAGTGCTGGGATTATAGGCGCGAGCCACTGTGTCCGGCCCTCTTGCACATTAAAATCAAGTTGTTTTTGTGATTGAATTGTATCATCTCAGTTTTTCTTTATTATAAAACAAAGACTCAGAGAGGTGAAGTGACTTAGCCAAAGCCATCTCAGGCAAAAACATGGCTAAAAACCCTGTTCTTTTGCTTTTAAGGCCAATGCTCTTCCTACTATACAGTCTGCCTGGCTCGGTGGATATCCTCAGATTTTTCCTCCAGCTTCAGGTCTCATTGTCCTAGTATTACCTTGTCCTTTCAGTAGCTCATTAACTTTCTCTGAGCCTGGAATTTTAAGCTTCAGTGGTCTTCTGTCCCTGTCTAGAGTCAATATTTATAGCAGGCTCCCTTTCCACTCTCTCGGTTACTCTGGCCTTACGTCCCCTGAAGAGGCAGCCCGTGTTGTCTGCATACATTTGGAGGAATTTATTAGGCCAGGGTCCAGATGCAAGATGGAGATAAATGTTTTACAGCAGTGTGGGGTGACAGGCTGGAGACCGGGCAATGCCACTTGGCTACAGCACACACTATGGCCCCACATGCCTGCTGATTGGAACTTTAGAGATCTTCCCAGTAACAGGTGTCAGGACAGGGGAGGCCTGAGGGTCCTTGGAGAGCTGTGAATTCTTCACACTTGGGAGTAGGAATTCAATCGCTCTTCCTTTTCCCAGCTGAGGAGTCAGAATACACAATCCTTTTAACCATAAGGAAAACTCACACGGGCTGGGCAGCGTGGTGGCTCACGCTTATAATCCCAGCACTTTGGAAGGCCGAGGCAGGCGGATCATGAGGTCAAGAGATCGAGACCATCCTGGTCAACATGGTGAAACCCCGTCTCTACTAAAAATATGAAAATTAGCTGGGCGTGGTGGCGCGTGCCTGTAATCCCAGCTACTCGGGAGGCTGAGGCAGGAGAATTCCTTGAACCCAGGAGGCAGATTGCGGTGAGCTGAGATTGCGCCATTGCACTCCAGCCTGGGCAACAAGAGCGAAACTCTGTCTCAAAAAAAAAGAAAAAGAAAAACTCACAGAACAAGAACATACCACAATCTGGGTTCCTGCATGTACTGAGGTCTGGACACTCTCAGAGTGTGGGTTGAAAAGGTATTTGATGCTCCTTTCCGAGAGACACAGAAACAATCAGTGGTCCTTGGGGAGTCTGGATTCTGCCTTAAAGAGCCAGACCTTCAAGGGCCCCCAGATGTCCCAGATGGGAAACAGGAGTAGAGCAAGGAAAGCGTCAGGGACCTGGAGGCCACAGCCTCAGCTTGACCTCATCCTCTGGGGACGATCCCATCCAGAGGTAAAGGGTCAGTGAGAAAGAATCAGGAACTACGAGCAGCCTAGTCGCCCAAGTCTGTAGCCTGATTTAAAAGACATCCCTGCTGGACCCAGTAGCTCATACCTGCAGTCCCAGCAACTCAGGAGGCTGAGATGAGAGGATCATTGAGCCTAGGAGTTCAAAGCTGCACTCCAACCCAGGCTACTGAGAACCAGCTCGGCCATGAGACCTCCTCCCAGGTGGCACCGAAGAAACTGAGAGGCAGACAGCCAGATAGAACAGCAGAGTGGGTCTATCCGGGGGGCCAGCAGCCTATCGAACTGAGAGCCTCAGGGGCTGACAGCCTTCCAGGCTGAAGGCCTGGAGCAGACTCTGACCCACACCCTTATTCTCTCTGAACAGGTGATCATCATCAACAAACAGATGTTCGGTGTTTTCTCATAACACAAAATATGCCAAGTAGGCAGCTGGTGCCCCCTTCCCACTGATCACAGACAAGCTAAAAAGTATTCTCCACGAGGGAGCCACAGGGGCAGGGGCAGATATCTTAAAGAATTGTCAGCTGGGCGCGGTGGCTCAAGCCTATAATCCCAGTACTTTGGGAGGCCGAGGCGGGTGGATCACGAGGTCAAGAGATCGAGACCATCCTGGTCAACATGGTGAAATCCCGTCTCTACTAAAAATACAAAAAATCAGCTGGGCATGGTTGCACGTGCCTGTAATCCCAGCTACTCAGGAGGCTGAGGCAGGAGAATTGCCTGAACCCAGGAGGCGGACGTTGCGGTGAGCCAAGATCTCACCATTGCACTCCAGCCTGGGTAACAAGAGCGAAACTCTGTCTCAAAAAAAAAAGAATTGTCGTAACTGGTGTATGATATTTATACATTGTCCTGCCACTTTGAAATGCCCCAACTAGTTTTCTACTTGGTGGAGAGGGGGCACATAGGTTTTCTTTGCCATCGTTCTTCCTAGGAAACAATATATTCTATCATACACTCGGCATTTCTCAATATTCACAAACTTAACATTTCTCAACAACTTAACATTTCTCAACACTGGGCAAAAGAGAAAGATCTATCTCTAAATAAATAAATAAATAAATAAATAAAAGACATTCCAGGGGAGTGGGAGGTGGAGGTTGTAGTGAGCCGAGATTGTGCCATTGCACTCCAGCCTGGGCAAGAGAGAGAGACAGACTCTGTCTCAGAAAAAAAAAAAAAAAAGACATTCCATCTCAAAGTATTACCTCCCCCAGAATGGTTCCGGTGCCCCCTGACATTCTAGCTTGGAAAGCAAACTAATTGTGCCCATCCTGTTTTCTCTGTTGCTTAGAATTCCTGCCAGGAGGCTGAGCATGGCGGCTCATGCCCGTAATCCCTGCACTTTGGGAGGCCAAGGCAAGTCGACCACTTGAGGTCAGGAGTTCGAGACCAGCCTGGCCAACATGGTGAAACTCCGTCTCTACTAAAAATACAAAAAGTAGCTGGGCTTGGTGATGGGCACCTGTAGTCCCAGCCACTTAGGAGGCTGAGTTAGGAGAATCACTTGAACCTGGGAGGTGGAGGTTGCAGTGAGTGTAGGTCACGCCACTGCAGTCTAGCCTAGACAACAGAGTGAGACTCCATCTCAAAAAAAAAAAAAAGAAAGAAAGAAAAAATTCTTGCCAGAAGAAAAAGCAATGGTTGTCTTTAAAAAAATATATATATATAGACTTGCTCCGTCACCCAAGCTAGAGTGCCATGGCATGATCTCAGCTCACTGCAACCTCTGCCTCCAGGGTTCAAGTGATCCTCCTGTCTCAGCCTCCCAAGTAGCTAGGATTACAAATGTGCTCTACCACGCGTAGCTAATTTTTGTATTTTTTGTAGAGACAGGGTTTCACCATGTCGGCCAGGTTGATCTTGAACTCCTGACCTCAAGTGATCCACCTTCCTCAACCTCCCGAAGTACTAGAATTACAGGTGTGAGCCGCCACACCTGACCAGTGTCTTCATTATCCACTGAAGAAGGTACATTTTCTCCTTTGAAGGCCAGGTCAGCATGAGGATGGCCCCATCCCGTTTGCCTTAGGGTAGAAGGCAGCGTCTGTGCCTCCAGACAGCTGTAGGAGCGCCTACAATTTCACCCTCAGTAGAGTGGTTTTTTTGCTAAGCACCCTTTGCTATGTACTACCTGTTCATTTCCTCCGGATCAATTGAAAGTACCAGGGAGAGCCGGGCGCGGTGGCTCAAGCCTGTAATCCCAGCACTTTGGGAGGCCGAGGCGGGTGGATCACAAGGTCAAGAGATCGAGACCGTCCTGGTCAACATGGTGAAACCCCGTCTCTACTAAAAATACAAAACATTAGCTGGGCGTGGTGGCGCGTGCCTGTAATCCCAGCTACTCAGGAGGCTGAGGCAGGAGAATTGCCTGAACCCAGGAGGCGGAGGTTGCGGTGAGCCGAGATCGCGCCATTGCACTCCAGCCTGGGTAACAAGAGCGACACTCCGTCTCAAAAAAAAAAAAAAAGAAAAAAAGAAAAAAAAAGAAAGTACCAGGGAGGGTAAATGTTAAATCCCTGATGGAAGAATGAAGCATCAAGGCCTGGGACACCTCATGCCCGAGGGAAGGTTGAGAAAGAATGACCATTGCCAAGTGTGGGAGACCAGTTTCCCCAACTTCTTCAGCCAAAGACGGCTTGGCAGCTGCTTTCAGAGGAAGAAAGAAAGGCCGGGCGCGGTGGCTCACACCTGTAATCCCAGCACTTTGGGAGGCCGAGGCGGGTAGATCACCAGGTCAAGAGATCGAGACCATCCTAGCCAACATGATGAAACCCCGTCTCTACTAAAAATACAAATTTAGCTGCGCGTAGCTGCAGGCCACACCCTGTCACCGTGGCGTCCAGCAGGCAGTGGGGCCTGCGATGGGGAAAGGCACGTTCCCCTAGGCATTCACACAGCAGAGCGTGTGGATGGGTGAAGGGACCCAGCCCACCGTACAGACAGAGCTGGGACTGCAGCCGTTTCTGCCACGAGGCTGGTGTGTCCCGGAGAAACTCAGGCTCTCCCTGTAGAAATCGGTGTTGCCTGTGGCAGTGTTTGAGCCAGCAGCCCCACGGGCCGGGTCTCCCTCAGGAGGCCTAACCGCAAATTAATTTGCTGTCTTTTATCACCAGAGAGGGACAAGACAGGCTCTCCGGGACATCAGAGTGATTTGGGCAGATTTTTCTTTGCCTTCTGTTTTAAAAGACAGAGCTTGAGCATACCTGGTGAGCCATTCATTGCAGGCTGGAAATGGGAAGAGAGGCTGAGAGAGACATTTTTTCCAGGGCCTGCCTTGTCTTGATACTCAAATCCCTGAAGCTGCCACCCCTGTCTCCGCTACAACACAGCCCTGAGGTCTGGTGTGCGGTGGCTCACACCTGTAATCCCAGCACTTTGGGAGGCTGAGGAGGCAGATCACCTGAGGTCAGGCGTTCAAGACTACCCTGGCGCCGGGCGCGGTGGCTCACGCCTGTAATCCCAGCACTTTGGGAGGCCGAGGCGGGTGGATCACGAGGTCAAGAGATCGAGACCATCCTGGTCAACATGGTGAAACCCCGTCTCTACTAAAAATACAAAAAAGTAGCTGGGCATGGTGGCGCGTGCCTGTAATCCCAGCTACTCAGGAGGCTGAGGCAGGAGAATTGCCTGAACCCAGGAGGCGGAGGTTGCGGTGAGCCGAGATCGCGCCATTGCACTCCAGCCTGGGTAACGAGAGCGAAACTCCGTCTCAAAAAAAAAAAAAAAGACTACCCTGGCTAACATGGCAAAACCCCGTCTCCACTGAAAATACAAAAATTAGCCAGGCATGGTGGCACATGCCTATAGTCCCAGCTACTCGGGAGACTGAGGCAGGAGAATCGCTTGAACCCAGGAGGTGGAGGTTGCAGTGAGCTGAGATTGCGCCATTGCACTCCAGCCTGGGTGACACAGTGACACGCCATCTCCAACAAACAAAAAAACAAAACCAAAAACCAGCCCTGACTCTCCCTCTCCATATTCTATCATAATCTGTTATCAATTACTCTGGGCAAAAGGCCAGCAGGGACAGTGGCTGGGGTAGGGGCTGAAACGCCTGCTCAGCTTTGCTGTCTGTGCCTCCGGCGCTGAGCCTCCCACCAGGCCCCTGGAGCCTCAAATGTGCTTCCCCACAGCCCCTGGGACCGCTCACCCACCCACCAACCGTCACAGCAGGCCCTGAACCGGCCAAGGTCAGAGTCACTCTCTCCGACTGACGCTCCCCGAACTCGCACGTGCTAAGCAGCAAAGGGAAGTGTGACAGGAGAATGAGCGCTACTTTCTGCACGCAGGTGCAACCTCTGGCGCCTTTATGGCCTGGAAGTCTGAAATAGTCCAGTGAAATGCGGAAACAGCTACAATGCTCAAGTGACCTTTGGCTGCAGTGAACAGACGAGACCCGGACGGAGCGGAGGCAGGTGGCAGGTCTCAGCCATGCACCTGACACGGGAACCTGACAGACTGGACTCTATTCCGAGAAGGGCGGAAAGGAAAAACAAAATCCTGAAACCACGGAAGCATTGAAGTAATTATAAGAAACAATTGCAGGAGCTGGAGATATTGAGCCCAGAAAGGAGAAACATTAGGATGATTAACTTTCTTCAGAGATTTGATAGACTCCTGAGTAGGAAGGAGAACTAGGTAATGACAGCCAGGCACGACGGCTCACGCCCGTAATCCCAGCAGTTGGGAGGCTGAGGTAGGCAGATTGCCTAAGGTCAGACGTTCGAGACCAGCCTAACCAACAGGGTGAAACCCCCATCTCTACTAAAAAATACAAAAACTTAGCCAGGCGTGGTGGTGTGTGTGGCTATAATCCTAGCTACTGGGGAGGCTGAGGCACGAGAATCACTTGAACCCAGGAGACGGAGGTTGCAGGGAGCCAAGATTGTGCCATTGCACTCCAGCCTGGGTAACAGAGCGACTCTGTCAGAAAGAAAGAAAAGAGAGAAAGAAAGGAAGAAGGAGGGAAGGAAGGAGAGAGAGAAGAGAGAGGGAAGGAAGGAAGGAAGGAAGAGAAACCCAGGTAATGACACTAGCCCACACCTGAGTACTTATTCTATGCCAAGCACCATGTCAATTGTTTTACACATTTTTCTCATTGACTCTAAACAGCAGTTCTGTGATAGAAGTGTCATGATTCCCCATTCCACGCTTGAGGAAAACACAGGAAAGTTGAATGACTTATCCAAGGTCACATGGTAAATGGTGGAGTCAGGATGTAAACCCAGGCGGTCTCCTCCTGTGCCTGAAACTTGCCTGCCATCCATGGACATGGCCCGTGTGGGGCCCTCAGCAGAATTAGCTGAAAGTTAAAGGCAGGCAGGACTGACAGCAACACGAGGAAGATTTTGTTGTTGCTGTTGTTTAAAGATGGGGTTTCACTATGTTGGCCAGGTTGGTCTTGAACTCCTGACCTCTGGTGATCCACCCACCTCGGCCTCCCAAAGTGCTGGGATTACAGACGTGAGCCACCGCGCCCAGCCTACGAGGAAGAATTTTTAAGTAACTCGAAGTATGGCCGGGCGTGGTGGCTCGTGCCTGTAATCCCAGCACTTTGGGAGGCCAAGGCGGGCGGATCATGAAGTCAGCAGATCGAGACCATCCTGGCTAACACGGTGAAACCCCATCTCTTCTAAAAATATTTTTAAAAAATTACCTGGTCAGGGTGTGATTTTTTAGCCTGTGTTCCCAGCTACTTGGGAAGCTGAGGCAGAAGAATCGCTTAAACCTGGGAGGCAGAGGTGGCAGTGAGCCAAGATGCCATAGTGCTCTCCAGCCTGGCGACAGAACGAGACTGTGTTTCCAAAAAAAAAAACCCAAAATACTGGAAGTATTCTGCAAGGGATACTGGGTAGATACTTTGGGTGGTAGTGAGCTGCAGAATACTAGAGCAATTGAAGCACGGGATGCAAAGGTATTACCCAGAACACTGCAAGGGGCATTATAGCGGCAATAGCACCAGGGCACTTGTTAGGAATGCAATGTCTTGGACCACCCCCACCCCTGTGCCGAGACCTACTGAATCAGAAACTCTGCAGCTGGGCCCAGCCATCCGAATTGTTCAAACAAGCCCTCCTGGTAATTCTGATTGACGCTCAAATTTGAGAACCACTGGCATGCAAGTGTCTGCACACCTCCAGGGACTACAAGACTGCTGCAGCCGCTTCTGCGTCCAAAACCCAAAGCCCCATCATTCTCTCTCTCTTTTTTTTTTTTTTTTTGTTTTTGAGATGGAGTTTCGCTCTTGTTACCCAGGCTGGAGTGCAATAGCGCGATCTCGGCTCACCGCAACCTCTGCCTCCTGGGTTCAGGCAATTCTCCTGCCTCAGCCTCCTGAGTAGCTGGGATTACAGGCACGTGCCACCATGCCCAGCTAATTTTTTGTATTTTTAGTAGAGACGGGGTTTCACCATGTTGACCAGGATGGTCTCGATCTCTTTTTTTTTTTTTTTTTTTTTGAGACGGAGTTTCGCTCTTGTTACCCAGGCTGGAGTGCAATGGCGCGATCTCGGCTCACCGCAACCTCCGCCTCCTGGGTTCAGGCAATTCTCCTGCCTCAGCCTCCTGAGTAGCTGGGATTACAGGCACGCGCCACCACGCCCAGCTAATTTTTTGTATTTTTAGTAGAGACGGGGTTTCACCATGTTGACCAGGATGGTCTCGATCTCTCGACCTTGTGATCCACCCGCCTCGGCCTCCCAAAGTGCTGGGATTACAGGCTTGAGCCACCGCGCCCGGCCGGTCTCGATCTCTTGACCTCGTGATCCACCCACCTCGGCCTCTCAAAGTGCTGGGATTACAGGCTTGAGCCACCGTGCCCGGCTCTCTTTTTTTTTTTTTTTTGAGGTGGAGTCACGCTCTGTCACCCAGGCTGGAGTGCAGTGGAGTGATCTCGGCTCTGCCTCCCGGGTTCAAGCGATTCCCCTGCTTCAGTCTCCAGAGTGACTGGGACTACAGGTGTGTGCCACCACGCTGGCTATTTTTTTGTATTTTTAGTAGAGACGGGGTTTCACTGTGTTAGCCAGGCTGGTCTCGATCTCCTGACCTCATGATCCGACTGCCAAAATTACAGGCGTGAACCACTGCGCCCTGCCAAAACCCCATAGCTCTATAGAAGTAAGATGGAAGTACGATTACACATCCACACAGTTTTTCTTTTTTTTTTTTTGAGACAGAGTTTCGCTCTTGTTACCCAGGCTGGAGTGCAATGGTGCGATCTCGGCTCACCGCAACCTCCGCCTCCTGAGTTCAGGCAATTCTCCTGCCTCAGCCTCCTGAGTAGCTGGGATTACAGGCACGTGCCGCCATGCCCAGCTAATTTTTTGTATTTTTAGTAGAGACGGGGTTTCACCATGTTGACCAGGATGGTCTCGATCTCTTGACCTCGTGATCCACCCGCCTCGGCCTCCCAAAGTGCTGGGATTACAGGCTTGAGCCACCACGCCCGGCCTAGTTTTTCATTTTTTTAATGTCAAGTGCTTACTATTAGTATCCTGAATACAATCTATGAGTTGCTAAATTGTGTAACTGGACATTCAAAGGCCCACGGGATACATATTTGGGAGGCTGTGGATGAGCGGGAGCAGCCTAGATTTCAGCCACCTGATTGCTTCACTGACTTCCAAGCCACACCCGAATGTCCCTGCTCCTCGCCGATTCATGCTGTTCTTCCACCCCTTTTGAAGATCTGCCTTCTTTCTTTCTTTCTTTCTTTTTTTAAGATGGGGTTTCACCATGATGGCCAGGCTGGTCTTGAACTCCTGACCTCAGGTGATCTGCCCACCTCGGCCTCCCAAAGTGCTAGGATTGCAGGTGTGCGCCACCGCGCCCGGCCTCCTGACTTCTTTCAAAGCTCAATTCACATGTCTCACTGTCCCCACAGAGGCCTCACACAGGGCACTCTCCTCCTCTTCCTCCCAACCTCCCCTGCTTCCTGGGTTCTCTCTCACTTCTGGGGTACTTACAGCTCTTGGTGCGTTCTGTTTGGTCTCCTGGGGATGCAAGCCTCTCTCAACAGCATGCTTGCCTTGAGAGCAGGTCCCATTCAGTCATCATCAACCCCACGGGCCCGGCACACACAACATTGTGAGGAGTGACCAGTGCAACATATGCAGAAAACTGTGCACGCAGCCGTATGCAGGCTGGACGGACACTGCATGGCTGGTGGAAAGGAAGTGCACTGTGACTCCGTTTGGAGCCTGAGGTCTCTGCAGAACTTTGAGGTTTTTCTTGCAATAACCATATGTGTCTGCAAATACCTAAGGGGCCCCAAACCCACTCATCCACAATGCTGGTTATCTTTCACTTTTCTTCATGTTGCTAATAATCACAGGTTTTTTTTTTTTTGTTTTTTTTTTTTTTTTTTTTTTTTGCGGGGGGGTTGTTTTTTGTTTTTGTGAGAGTCTTGCTCTATCACCAGGTGCCAGGCTGGAGTACAGTGGCGTGATCTCGGCTCACTGCAACCTCCACCTCCCTCCTGGGTTCAAGCAATTCTCCCGCCTCAGCCACCTGAGTAGCTGGGACTACAGGCTCGTACCACCACAGCCAGCTAATTTTTGTATTTTTAGTAGAGACGGGGTTTCACCATGTTGGCCAGGTTGGTCTCGATCTCTTGACCTCATGATCCGCCCGCCTCGGCCTCCCAAGGTGCTGGGATTACAGGCTTGAGCCACCGCGCCTGGCTCCCCCAGGCTCATTCTGCAGTGAAAGCTAACACTTGGATGGAGATACGTCTAATGTCTTTTCATCTGACGATGGCTTCAGTAGAGTCACCTGGGAATTCTCAAACCCCAGAGCACCGTACTGTTTTTAGGACCACAGAGTACTACAGTAACAGGAATAACAAGGAAAAGAGAGGCTCTAGAGTAGTCATGAAAATTCTTCCCCCACCGTCCCTCCACCCTTGAGCTCCCGAGTAGCCCAGCACTGGGTGGCAATCATGGCAAAGTTTCCTCCAGAACCATGGAGCTTCCTGGTGTGCTGTGTCCTCTGGCACAGGGCCTGGTCCAGCCTTGCAGGACTTAGAGCCCATTGCTTCTAATTCTCAGGCCAACACTCTTGCCCTCTAAGGGCACGACCCTAGAATTTAGGAAAAATCGTTGTCATCTCCCAAAGCCATCAACGACCAAGGAAGAACGGAACAGCATAGAAATGGCCGGGAAGCTGAATGTGGTAGTTCAGGCCTGTAATCCCAGAACTTTGGGAGGCCAAGGCTGGAGGATTGTTTGAGCCCAGGGGTTCAAGACCAGGCGGGGCAGCATAGGGAGACCCCACCATACAAATCATTTTTTTTTTTAATGTATAGAGACAGGTTTTCACCATGTTGGCCAGGGTGGTCTCAATCTCTTGACCTCGTGATCCGCCCACCTCAGCCTCCCAAAGTGCTGAGATTACAGGCAGGAGCCACCACGCCCGGCCCATACAAATAATTTTTTAAAGTTATTGGCCAGACGCGGAGGCTCATGCCTGTAATTTCAGCACTTTGGGAGGCCGAGGTGGGCAGATCACTTGCGGTCAGGAGTTCAAGACCAGTCTGGCCAACATGGTGAAACCCCGTCTCTACTAAAAATACAAAAATTAGCTGGGCGTGGTGGCACGCACCTGTAATCCCAGCTACTCAGGAGGCTGAGGCAGGAGCATCGCTTGAGCCCAGGAAGCAGAGGTTGCAGTGAGCCGAGATCACACCACTGCCCTCCAGCCTGGATAACAGAGCAAGACTCCATCTCAAAAAAAAAAAAAAAAGTCATCCAAGTGTGGTGGCGAACACCTGTGGTCCTAGCTGCTTGGGAGGCTGAGCGGGGAAGACTGCTTGAGCCCAGGAGGTTGAGGGTGCAGTGAGCCATGATTGCCCCACTGCACTCCAGCCTTTGTGACAGAGCAAGGCCCTGTGGAAAGAAGAAAGAAAAGAAAAGAAAGAGAGAAAGAGAAAGAAAAGGGAGAAAAAGAAAAGAGAGAGAGAAGGAAGGAAGGGAGGGAGGGAGGGAGAGGAAGAAAAAAATGGGCAGGAAGATGAGGAGGTCAGTCATTCATCGTCTCCCCCACCACTCCTTGTCTCCCCTGCTCGCGACCCCCTGACTCGAGCTTTCTTTTTTTTTTTTTTTTTTTTTTTTTTTTGAGACGGAGTTTCGCTCTTATTACCCAGGCTGGAGTGCAATGGCGCGATCTCGGCTCACCGCAACCTCCGCCTCCTGGGTTCAGGCAATTCTCCTGCCTCAGCCTCCTGAGTAGCTGAGATGACAGGCACACGCCACCATGCCCAGCTCATTTTTGTATTTTTAGTAGAGACGGGGTTTCACCATGTTGACCAGGATGGTCTCGATCTCTTGACCTCGTGATCCACCCGCCTCGGCCTCCCAAAGTGCTGGGATTACAGGCTTGAGCCACCGCACCCGGCCTCGAGCTTTCTTAACAGCTTCCTGCTCTTCTTCCCTTTCAGCCTGGAGCAGCTGTGTTCTCTGTCCTACTTCTAATCAAAACCTACTCTCGGCTGGGCGCGGTGGCGCACGCCTGTAATCTCAGCACTTTGGGAGGCCGAGGTGGGTGGATCACATGAGGTCAGGAGTTCAAGACCAGCCTGGCCAACATGGTGAAACCCTGTCTTTAAAAAATAATAAATAAATAAATAAATAAATAAATAAATAAATAAATGAAAACCTACTACTCTCAAGAGAAGACTTCGTACCTTTCTTTACACTTGAGAGGGCATTCTGTCCTTTTATCTTCTCTTCTATCATCAGTCCCTTCCTTATTATGAATTAGCAAATACAAAAGCTTGGTTCCCCGGGGTAAAGAAAAGAATTTTGGGGTTGGGCGCGGTGGCTCAAGCCTGTAATCCCAGCACTTTGGGAGGCCGAGGCGGGTGGATCACGACGTCAAGAGATCGAGACCATCCTGGGCAACATGGTGAAACCCCGTCTCTACTAAAAATACAAAAAAAACTAGCTGGGCATGGTGGCGCGTGCCTGTAATCCCAGCTACTCAGGAGGCTGAGGCAGGAGAATTGCCTGAACCCAGGAGGTGGAGGTTGCGGTGAGCCGAGATCGCGCCATTGCACTCCAGCCTGGGTAACAAGAGCGAAACTCCGTCTCAAAAAAAAAAAAAAAAAAAAAAAAAAAAAAAGAAAAGAGAAGAATTTTAAGGGGTGGTTTTTTTCTCAGCCCTCTAACAGCAAAAAGACAACACAAGGAAGTGAGAAGGAGAAAGGAAATGGAGGATGAGTGGCAGGAGAGAAAGGAGAAAAAATCCACAGTGGGGGTGGAGGAAGAACTCTGAGAGCTAACAACCCATCCTGTGGTTTTCAAAGGCCGTGTATAACAGCCAAGAAAGTGTGAGCCGTGACGAAACTGGAGAGACGGGGGTTTAACAAGACGCAAGAACCATCTGAGAACTGAGAGCTCATTTCAGCGTGAGACCCCAGTCTGAGAGCAAGAAAGAAGAACTTCTGTCTGGAGGTAAAAAGGCCTGTTGGGGACCTGGGGTCCGGGAGGAGAGATGGGACAGTTGACAGGACAGGCTTCCCACGAGGTCCCTGAGAAACCTGCTTTTTGGAGGGTAATGTCCTCTGCCCTCTGGAACCTGTAGAGAATGAAACTTTCTTTTTTTGGGGGGTGGGGGGTGGGGATGAAGTCTCGCTCTGTTGCCCAGGCTGGAGTGCAGTGGCGCGATCTCAGCTCCCTGCAACCTCTGCCTCCCAGGTTCAAGCAATTCTCCTGCCTCAGCCTCCCGGAAACTTTTAAAACTAAATGAAACTTTTAATAATCGTAATCTCTCAAGCCATCACTGACCAAGGAAAAACAGAGCAAAATCGAAATGGGAGGAAAGCTGGGGGTGGGGGTGGTTCAGGCCTGTAATCCCAGCACTTTGAGAGGCCAAGGCTGGAGGATTGCTTGAGCCCAGGAGTTCAAGACCAGGCGGGGCAGCATAGGGAGACCCCATACAAATAATTTTTTAAAGTTATCGGCCAGGCAGGTGGCTCATGCCTGTAATTCCAGCACTTTGGGAGGTCCAGACGGGTGGATCACTTGAGGTGAGGAGTTTGAGAGGTTACTTCTGCCTGCTGGACCAGCCATGGGCATTCAGAGGTCCTGGTCCCATTCTGACGCTGGTCAAACAGAGGAATTCCTCTAATTACCAGAGGAAAGTCACCAAAGTTAGGTCAGCGTTCTGCCGGAGCCCTGCAAGGCCTGGGCTGAGACAAGCCGGGAGGCTCCACAGGGCTGGCAGCCGGCCCTGTGAGGCATGTCTAGGGGAATTTCATGTCCTAGGTGGTGTGCTGTGGGGCCGATAGAAACAACAGAAGCTTCTAGCCACTGGTGTGTTTTTGACAAAGTAAACCTGGAAATTTCCGGATTAAAAAAATGACTTAGAAATCATTTTCCCCCAAGTTCCATCATTGCACACTTCAGTGGAAAGACCTTTAACCAAAGAACCAGGAGAGCTGGTTGCCTCAGTTTCCCTACTTGTAAAACGAGGTGCCTGGTCAGCAGGAGTTCTTACTGCAGTCCCATGGCCCTCCAAGAGGTTCGTGAACAGATTCATTCGCAGGATTTGTGAATCTGGGGGAAAAACATATCTGTATTTTCACTAATCTTTGTTTTTTTTGTTTTTTGTTTTTTTTGTTTTTTGAGACAGAGTCTCACTCTGTCGCCAGGTGCCAGGCTGGAGTGCAGTGGTGCAATCTCGGCTCACTGCAATCTGCACCTCCCGGGTTCAAGAAATTCTCCTGCCTCAGCCTCCCGAGTAGCTGAGACTACAGGGGCGCACCACCACGCCCAGCTAATTTTTGTATTTTTTAGTAGAGACGGGGTTTCACCATGTTGGTCAGGATGGTCTCGATCTCTTGACCTCGTGATCTGCCCGCCTCGGCCTCCCAAAGTGCTGGGATTACAGGCGTGAGCCACCACGCCCGGCTTTTCACTAATCTTTAATTAAAAGTTAGCACTTGTTTCAGGTATGAATGTAGACCACGAACCACAATAGAATTTGCCATCCGTAGAAAAGACAAATATTTTCAAATCTCATTAGAGTTGTTACAGATTTCTCCAAATGTCCTTAACGCTCAGCACTACTACAAAATCATGACAGTTGCTAGGCTGATGCCAGATCTAAAGGAGCACGTGTCCCACCCCATTACACATTCTTCTAGGGTTTTGACAACTGTCTTGTTATAATTTGTTTCCTTTGTTAGCCCATGTATCTTACTAATTTTTAAATGTTATTCTGAGAAGGGGCTCCACGTGCCTTCCCACGCCACCAAAGGGGTCCACGGCGCCTTTCCATCAGGCGCCTGCTTGGGTGTGTTGCGCAGGAAGCCTGGGATCTCAGACAAGTGCCTCCAGCGCCCCACCGCCCAGCCCCCCACCAGCCCCAACCTCTGTTCACTAAGTCTGCTTCTACTCTCAGGCAGCTGGGGTTGTGGAGATTGGAAAAGGAGCCCCTTCACAGCTGCAAATGAGATCTTTCTGGGCATCTTTGTATACAGAGGTGTTTGTGGAGCTCAGAGCTGACCTTGCAGCTCCGGGGGAGGGCGGGGGGCGGGGGTTAGATCTGGGCTCCGATGGCAGGGAAAGTGGAGTCTTCCTTGTCATCTCGTCCCCACCCTCCCAGGAAATCCTCTGGCAAGGCTCTCTGAGTCATCTAACCGTCACCACATTTCCACGAGGGAGCTTTAAACTCAAGAGGAACGTGAGGCTGGGCGAGGTCCAAGCCACAGGTCACACACAGCGCTGGGATTTGAACCCAGGCGCCCGGGAGACGCCAGGATCCCCCCCGAGGCAGCTCCCACCTGAAGGTGCAGGAGGGAGGGGGGCGTTTCCCGCTGTCTGCGGGCGCTCGCCTGGGGGGCCCCGGGGGCTATCAAAGGCGAGGATGCCAGCGCCACGGGCACCCTCCTCCCTGCCCGCGCCGGGGCTTGCGACGTCTTCAGAGGGGAGACCCGCCCCTGGCGCGCGTGGCCCGGAAAGTTCCCAGACCTCTCACGACCACCCCCTCCCCCCATCGAGGGCCGGGTGCCGCTCTAGCACATACCGCGTCCCCAGGACCCACCGGGCCCGATTTTGCACCCCCTCGTCTCCTCTGCTAGTTTAGCTTCTCCCGGCTGGCCCCCATGCCCGCGGGACGGTCCACGGCGGGAGTGACGCGCGCGGGGCGGGCTGGGGTCGCCCCGGCTTCGGCTGCGCACCGCGCCCTCTCGCGGCCACGGTGCGGAACGGGCGCCGCCGGCCGCCGTCGCCCAGGGCGCCCCCTCCCGGGCAGCAAGGTCACGTCCCGCAGCATCCCGGCCCCGTGACCCCGCCGGCCCCCCGCGCGGCTCGGGGGTCCACGACAGACTCACACACTCCTCTGCGACTCGGGCCCAGGCACCGCGAAGCCTGGCCGCTCCGGCGGACCGACCGCGGCATGCGCGCTCCGAGCCGGGCCGCCGCAGTCTCCTGGGAAGCGGTGCCGACCCCGTCCCCTCCCACCTCCTCCCATCCCTCTCCCATCCCCCTCCCCGCCCCCTCCCACCCCCTCCCATCCCTCTCCCATCCCCCTCCCCGCCCCCTTCCACCCCCTTCCATCCCTCTCCCATCCCCCTCCCCGCCCCTTCTATCCCCCTCCCCGCCCCCTCCCCCCTCCCATCCCCCTCCCGCCCCTCCCATCCCCTCCCCGCCCCCTTCCATTCCCCCTCCCCGCCCTCTACCCGCCCCTCCTCTCCCCCTCCCCGCCCCTTCCATTCCCCCTCCCCCGCCCCCCTCCCACCCCTCCCATCCCCCTCCCGCCCCCTCCCATCCCCCTCCCATCCCCCTGCGCCGGTCCCGTGGGAAACGCGCCTGGGGGAGGAGCACCGCCTTCTCGGCGTCCCACAGCTCCCTCGTGCGCAGCCAGGACTGGAACCCCGGTCTCCTCGGCCCACCCCCCGCCCTAACGCACCACCGCGTAATTGAGGCACCAGCTCCCCATAGCCCACGAACACCTGCGGAGGCCTAAGTCCATCGCTCTCCTGCAGCCTCTCCGCATCCTTCATCCAGAATTTCTCCTTTCCTGCTTTTGACACTTCACGACCTTCTTCCCGTTCTTCGTACGTTCTCGGGTTGGAGCTGATCGTGAACCGATGAGTAGCTGTGAGGACAGGGCCAAGGGGGACTCCGGGAGAAAGGCTCGTAAGTTGGGTTAGAATTCTGCTCCCCAACTTAGGAGCTGTGCCGCAAGGCCTCTCCAAGCCTCCATATGCTTCGTACAAATAATAATTATTTATTTATTTATTTATTTATTTATTTATTTATTTATTTTTTGACACGGAGTTTCGCCCTTGTTACCCAGGCTGGAGTGCAATGGCGCGATCTCGGCTCACCGCAACCTCCGCCTCCTGGGCTCAGGCAATTCTCCTGCCTCAGCCTCCTGAGTAGCTGGGATTACAGGCACGCGCCACCATGCCCAGCTAATGTTTTGTATTTTTTTAAGTAGAGACGGGGTTTCACCATGTTGACCAGGATGGTCTCGATCTTTCGACCTCGTGATCCACCCGCCTCGGCCTCCCAAAATGCTGGGATTACAGGCTTGAGCCACCGCGCCCGGCCAAATAATAAATTTTAAAAAATAGTAATGGCTTAGTGTTTAATGAGGACTAAACACAGTCTCTTGTATGTGGATGTGCCTGGAACACTGTCTGTGGATTCCAATACAAGAAAGCATTAAAAAAATCATAGCTAGCCGGGCGCGGTGGCTCACGCCCATAATCCCAGCACTTTCGGAGGCCGAGGCGGGTGGATCACAAGGTCAAGAAATCGAGACCATCCTGGCCAGCATGGTGAAACCCCCGTCTCTGCTAAATATATTAGCCGGGCGTTTGGCACACGCCTGTGGTCCCGGCTACTAGGGAGGCTGAGGCAGAAGAATCGCTTGAACTGAGCCGAGACTGTGCCACTGTGCTCCAGTCTGGCGACAGAGCAAGACTCCGTCTCAAAAAACACAATCATAGCTAGCGTTTATTGAACCCTTACTCTCAGCCAGGCACTAGGCTAAGTAGTTCACATAGGTTAATTTGGCCCTCACAACCCTAGAAGATAATATTTTGTTATCATTTTATAGGTAAACTCATTTTCAGAGAGGTTAAGAAACGTGCCCAGTATTACACAGACAGTAAGTGTTAAAGCCAGAACTCCAACGGGCAGGTCTGACGCTAGAGACGATTAACCCACTGAAACATCTGCCTCTGCTGTGTTAGTGAGCTCTCTGTGCCTCACGGTGCCCGGCACATTCCAGATGCTCCGTGTTTGTGAAAGGACTATTGATTAAGGGCTGAGCATGGTGCCTGGCCCAGGAACCTAAGACACTGGACCTTGTCATGCAACTATTACGTTTTAGGACCAGGATTTGAACACACTCTGGCTCTAGAGTCTATGCTTTTTAACCATAATCCTGGACTGAATGAATAATTGCAATCCTTCTTTATCTTCCTCTTTGAATCAAATGATGCTATGTCACTAAGTATTCCATGTTTCATTTCAAGAGTCACCAGGACATTCCGGTGTAGCATGAAGGTATAACACGAGAGAGGGGCAGGAAGAGGTCCAGCCTGCGAAAGGGCATTGGGACCACACCACGGGCTGCTGCGGGGCTGTTTTACTAGGACTGTGACAAATGTATAGTCAAGCACAGACAAAATTAACAATCGTCTCGACTTAGGTTTTCTTTTATGTTCTTTAGCAGTACTTCATAGTATTTTTCCTATGGGTCCTATTTGGAATCGTGTTACATTTTTCTGGACATTTTACAGGTTTTTTGGTTGCTACAATGAATGCGACTTTTTTTCTATTATATTTTCTGACTCATAATTCAATTTAGGAAAATTAATATCTTATGTATTCATAAGTATCTTATTAAATTATATTTATATACACTAATTTAATTTATTTTATATAAATTATAATTACATAACATTCTATTCTGTGGATACGCAATAATTTATTCAGCCATTCTTCTACCCATGGGGTCTTCACCTGTTTCTTTTTTTTGTGGGAGCGGGAGGGGAACAAAGCTTTGCTTTGTTGCCCAGGCTGGAGTACAGTGGTATGATTTGGCTCACTGCAGTCTCCACCTCCCAGGTTCAAGCAATTCTCTTGCCTCAGCCTCCTGAGTAGTTGGAATTACAGGCATCTGCCACCATGTCCGGCAAATGTTTGCATCTTTAATAGAGACAGGGTTTCATCATGTTGGCCAGCTGGTCTCAAACTCCTGACCTCAGGGGATCCGAGCACCTCAGCCTCCCAAAGTGCTGGAATTACAGGTGTGAGCCACCACGCCTGGCCTTCACCTGTTCCCAATTTTTTGATATTATCCACAATGCTGCAGTGAATATTCCTGTACATACATACTAGCACACTCATGCTTTTATTTCTGTAAGCTATAGCCAAAGGGACAGGGTGTGTGCATTTTAAATGTTGATATATAATGAGTATTCCCCCAAAGCTCCATAACAATGTATAGCTCTACCTGGAGCGAATGATTTACGGCGTTCCTTCTTACCCTTACCAAAATTGGCTTTATCAATCTTTTAATTTTTTTTTTCATTTAACAGGTGGTAATTCTGTAATTCTGAACTCTGAATTTTTAATTTGTACTTTCCTGAATACCTGTAAGACTGAAAAACTTTTTATTCTGTTTTCTTTTTTGTGAACTGCCTATTCAGATACTCTATCTTTTACTGTTTCTAATAATTCTTAATTAAGTTTCTTGGGTTTCCCAGATGTAAGTTATATCACATATAAATAGTAATAATTTCGCCTTAAGATTTCCAATATTTATACCCTTTGCTTTATTTTCTTGTTTAAATATAATGTCGACACTTCCAGAACAATGTAAAATAACAGAAATAATAGGAAGCATCTTTGCCTTGCTCCTAATATTAATAGAAATTATCCTATATTTGACCATTAAATATGATGCTGAAATTTTATCTGAGATATACATTTCTCCACTATATTAAATAGTATTCATTCATTACCATTTTACTTAGGATTTTAGTCGGAATTAATGTAAGATTTTATCAGAAGGTCATATTGACTTTCTTTTTTGATCCAGTAGTATGTTATTAATAGAATCCTAATATTAAATCATCCAAGAATTTCTAAAAATGAAACCTCATTCAATTTGTCATGGTGCATTATATTTTTAATATCGTCCTGGATTGGTTAGTTAATTTTTGTATGTGTTGTAATTTTTGTTTGTTTATTTTTTTTTGAGACAGACAGGTTCTCAGGGTCAACCAGGCAGAGCGCAGTGGAGATCATAGCTCTCTGCAGCCTTGAACTTCTGGGCTTCTCCGACCTAAGCCTCTTGAGTAGCTGGGACTACAGGTATGCACAACCACACCTGGCTAATTTTTTTAGCTGTATTTTTTGTAAAGACAAGGTCTCACTTCACTGCCCAGGCTGGTCTCAAACTCCTGGGCTCAAGTGATCCTCCCATCTTTACCTCCCAAAGTGCTGGGATTATGGACGTGAGCCGCTGCATCTGGGCCGTTCAATTTTTAAAGGTTTAAATAAAATATTATGAAACAGCATACTGCAGCATATGAAAGAAATAACATACTATGACCAAATGGCTTCCAGTTTTGTTTGTTTAGGACTGCAAAGATGTATCAATTTTAGGAACTCTATTACTGTAGATCATCATCTTAATAAATTTATAAAGAAAAATAATATGATTATTTCAGTTGATATTTAAAGGCAACTAATAAGACATTCATATCCATCCCTGACATTTTAAAACTTTTTTTCTTTCTTTCTTTTTTGACACGGAGTTTTGCTTTTATTACCCAGGCTGGAATGCAGTGGCTTGATCTTGGCTCACTGCTACCTCCACATCTCGGGTTCAAGCGATTCTCCTGCCTCAGCCTCCCGAGTAGCTGGGACTACAGGCATGCACCACCATGCCCAGCTAAGTTTGTTATTTTTAGTAGAGACAGTTTCTTCATGTTAGTCAGGCTGGTCGCGAACTCCTGACCTCAGGTGATCTGCCCGCCTCGGCCTCCCAAAGGGCTGGGATTACAGGCATAAACAACCATGCCCAGCCTAAAACTCTTAATAAAATAGAAATAAATATATATTCCTTAACATAATAAAATGCATCTAATTCTCAAAACTACTATAATACTTAATAAGGAAACATTTAAGCATCCCCCATTAAGCTAAGAAAAAACACAGAGATTCATTATTTTCATTATTATTTAATATTTTTTCTGGAGATATTAACAAATACAATTAGAAGAAAGAAATCAGAGGTATAAAATAGAAAAGGAAGTAATTGTTATTTACACCTAATGTGATTGCATGACTGGAAAATCCAAGAGAATCAACTGAAAATCGATAGAATTAAGGGAGGGTAGCTGGCTATGAAATTAATATCTGGTAAAAAAAAATAGCCTTTCATATATGAACAACAAAGAAAAATGAAAAGATATAATGAATGATATAAAGAGACTGAAAAAACAAGTTAAAAGATACAATGGGTAAAAGATGACATTTTCAATACTGACAAAGAATATGAATTAAGAAACAAACTTAGCTAAGAAATGGACAAAGACTTTATGAAGAAAACTTCTATACATATCTGAGACACACATATTTGAAAAATGAGTATCACATTCTCAGATCAAAGGAATCAGTGTCACAAAAAATTTATTTCTCCCTAAGTTAAAACATAAATTGAACATATCCCAATAAATAAAATACCAATAAAACTTTTCTCAGCCGGGCGCGGTGGCTCAAGCCTGTAATCTCAGCACTTTGGGAGGCGGAGGCGGGTGGATCACGAGGTCAAGAGATCGAGACCATCCTGGTCAACATGGTGAAACCCCGTCTCTACTAAAAATACAAAAAATTAGCTGGGCATGGTGGCGCGTGCCTGTAATCCCAGCTACTCAGGAGGCTGAGGCAGGAGAATTGCCTGAACCCAGGAGGCGGAGGTTGCGCTGGGTAACAAGAGCGAAACTCCATCTCAAAAAAAAAAAAAAAAACCTTTTCTCTTTTTCTTTTTTAATTTTTTTTAAAAAGATGGGGTTTCACCATGATGGCCAGGCTGGTCTTGAACTCCTGACCTCAGGTGATCCACCCACCTCAGCCTCCCAAAGTGCTAGGATTACAAGTGTGAGCCACTGCACCTGGCCCACCAATAGGACTTTTCTTGGTGGTACATGGTAGGAAGGGAGAGAGGAGACAAGCCAATTATAAAAATCAGAAAAATTAATTGATAGAAAAATTTTTGTTTTCCCCTTTTGAATTTTGAACTCTGCGAATGTAATTACCTATTTAAAAGTTATAAACTACAAAACTTCAAATATATTTTAAAAATATATACACAGAGAGGATTTTTTTAAATAAAAATATATTTATTTTATATACATAATTTGCAATTTGCCCTTTTTACCTAATGCTATAACATGAACAGATGTTCAGGCCCATATTTATAAAAGTATCTCATTCTTTTAATAATATATAACATTTTATTGTATAGATTAATTGAAACTTATTAAACCATTTCCCTACTGATGAAATTCAGGTGTTTGTTTTTGTTCAGTTATTTTGAAACAGGGGTAATTTTTCTTAGCCAGGATTAGAAGGTATAATTATAAAAAGTAAAACAAAAAAGCACTGAATGAAAAGTATAGCCTCAATCAGATGGAAACTTTCCTAAACAATGCAGGAAACCCAGACAACTTAGAGGAAAAGATAGATATGTTGAATTTAATTACATACAATGCAAATTTTCCTTGTGGAAAAAAAAAAAGCATCATAAACGAAGTGAAGAGATAAACAACAAATTGGGAGAAAGTATTTGCCTAAAAATGGCAGATGGGTTAATATCTCTAATATAGAGAAAGTTCCTGAAATTTGTGGGTTTTTTAAAATTTTTTTAATTTTCTTTCTTTCTTTTTTTTTGAGATGGAGTTTCACTCTTGTTACCCAGGCTGGAGTGCAATGGCGTGATCTCGGCTCACCACAACCTCCGCCTCCCGGGTTCAGGCAATTCTCCTGCCTCAGCCTCCTGAGTAGCTGGGATTACAGGCACGTGCCACCATGCCCAGTTAATTTTTTGTATTTTTAGTAGAGACGGGGTTTCATCATGTTGACCAGGATGGTCTCGATCTCTTGACCTCGTTATCCACCCACCTCGGCCTCCCAAAGTGCTGGGATTACAGGCTTGAGCCACCGCGCCCGGCGAAAGTTGAGTTTTTAAGAAATATAAACACATTAAGTCATAGACAAGGGAATACCAATGACCAAGAAGCATATTAAAAGATCCTCAGCCTCCGGGTGCGTGGCTCACGCCTGTAATCCCAGCACTTTGGGAGGCCGAGGCGGGTGGATCACGAGGTCAAGAGATCGAGACCATCCTGGGCAACATGGTGAAACCCCGTCTCTATTAAATATACAAAAATTCGCTGGGTATGGTGGCGCACGCCTGTAGTCCCAGCTACTGGGGAGGCTGAGGCAGGAGAATTGCCTGAACCCAGGAGGCGGAGGTTGCGGTGAGCCGAGATCGCGCCATTGCACTCCAGCCTGGGTGACAAGAGCGAAACTGTCTCAAAAAAATAAAAAAGAAAAAAAAAAAGAAAAGAATAGATCCTCAACCTCACTAATCGTGGAAATGCAAAATAAAACAGATCTCTAACAGAACATCTGATTCTCAACAGCCTTTTTGGAGAGCAATCTGATTATAGTAGAAACAAAGTATTAATCCTTAATAGTCTTTGACCCAGCAATCTAACTTTAAAAAAAATGTGAGAAAATAGGCTTTGGTGTCTCCCCACGTCTCTCCCTTCTCTCCACCCCACCCTGGTATATCTCACTTGGTTTACCACCTCACTTCCCAGCCAGCTGAACATTCATGCCCCGTCCCTCCTCTACCTCCATCATACTCTAGGCAATCAAAGCTAGTGCCTGGGGTGGGGAGATGGTCTTGGAGCCCTGGAAAGCTTTGTCTAGTGGGTCCCCCTGTGCTTTCAGGAGACTGGAGCCAAGGATACCAGCAGAGCCAACATTTGCTTCAAGTTCCTGGGCCTGCTGACAGCGTGCAGGATGCTGATGGAACCTGGCAGAGGCTGCTGTGCCCTGGCCATCCTACTGGCAGTTGTGGGCATCCAGTCTGGTGGTAAGGATAGGCCCTAGAGCAGAGACAGCCATGGCAAGGACCCTGGGCTTGTGGGAAGGGTTGGATCCCGTGATTTTCTCTGGTGGGGAAGCAAACTCTTCTTTCTTTGTGGGACTGGGACAAAGTCTCTGTCACCCAGGCTGGAGTGCAGTGGTGCGATTTCAGCTCATTGCAACCTCCACCTCCCAGGCTCAAACAATTCTCCTGTCTCAGCCTCCCAAGTAGCCAGGACTACAGTCGCATGCCACCATGCCTGGCTCATTTTTGTATTTTTAGTAGAGAAGGGGTTTCACCATATTGGTCAGGCTGGTCTCGAACTCCTGACCTCAGGTGATCCTCAGGCACCCGGCCAACTCACTCTTCTTGACATTAAGTAAGAGTGAAAAACATGGCGTCTTTTTATTTTTTTTCTCCATTCTGCCTCTGCTATGTGTGTTAATGGACCCTGGTCATCTGTGCCTCAACCTAAGATTCCTTTAGGGTCTCATACATTATAAATGTATAAAAACCAGCCTTGAGATCTAGATACTACAATCTTTGTTAACTTCAGCAACTAGTTTAACTACTCTGGCCTCAATTTGTGTAT
The DNA here is from genome assembly GCF_048565385.1 of Saimiri boliviensis. NCBI lineage: Eukaryota > Metazoa > Chordata > Mammalia > Primates > Cebidae > Saimiri > Saimiri boliviensis. The sequence goes on along the minus strand of NC_133467.1, from coordinate 40,868,329 downwards.
TCCTAAAATGGGAACAATAATACCTGTCTCCATGGCTATACTGAGAATTTGAGACATAGAACAGCACTCTAATAGAGACCCTATAGAAGTTCCAGCTGGAAAGCAGAAATAAAATCTAAACCATTTCAGAGTTAATCAACGGCTGGGATTGCAGGTCTCCCTCAGATATGGGTCTAGCCCATAAACTACCCTTTTAAGAGAATGGCATTTAATATGTAGGGGGCAGCCTCCATCTCTGCCTCTTCATTTTTATGCGAGTGAATTTAGTTTACTGTGTCTACCAAGGGGAGTCTTTTTTTTTTTTTTTTTTTTTTTTGAGATGGAGTTGCACTCTGTTGCCCAGGCTGGAGTGCAATGGCACAATCTCAGCTCACCGCAACCTCTACCTCCCAGGTTCAAACGATTCCCCTGCCTCAGCCTCCTGAATAGCTGGGATTACAAGGCATGTGCCACCACGCCCGGCTAATTTTGTGTTTTTAGTTGAGACGAGGTTTCTGCATGTTGGTCAGGCTGGTCTAGAATTCCCAGCCTCAGGTGATCCACCCGCCTCAGCGTCCCGAAGTGCTGGGATTACAGGCGTGAGCCACCCGTGCCCGGCCACCAAGGGGAGTCTTACAAGGAAAAGCAAGTCATAGGGAATCACACGGCCAAGGGAGTGGGGGAGGGGGCTGGCAGCCTCAGCGTCTGCCTGATGGGTTTTTAGCAGAGAGCTGGATTTAACCAAGGCTGCGGTTTTGCAAGGATTCGTCATAGTGGGAGTAAAGCTAAGGGAGCTGAGGAGATTACAGCAATGGACTGACTACATGCAAAACATAAGCTACAGAAGGCAGTGAAGTTTGAGGAGAATGAGAGACAGCACAAAGGCGGTGGGGCCAATGCACTGGAAAATTAGGTCAGAGACAGCCCCTGAGCCGGGACAGTACCCTGGGTCAGCCCATCCCTTTCCTCCACTTCTGTACCCAGGTCATAGATTACTTGCAGGGAACATCATCAAGTCTGCAGACTGGCACCATCAGAGTCATGGTCTTTGGATACCAATGGTCCCTCAATAATTAGTCTGTTCCTCCAGTCCATTCTCCATTTCCACACAATGAGTGGTTTTTTTTGTTTGTTTAGGTTTTGTTTTTGAGACAGAATTTCACTCTTGTTGCCCAGGCTGGAGTGCAATGATGAGATCTCGGCTCACTGCAACCTCCACTTCCAGAGTTCAAATCATTCTTCTGCCTCAGCCTCCCAAATAGCTGGGATTACAGGCATGAGCCACCACACCCGACTAATTTTGTATTTTTAGTAGGGACAAGGTTTTGTCATGTTGGTGAGGCTGGTCTCGAACTCCCGACCTCAGGTGATCTGCCTGCCTTGGCCTCCCAAAGTGCTGGGATTATAGCCACAAGCCACCGGGCCCAGCCTTGTTTTTAATTACCTCTGGTATTTCTGTGGCCTCATGTTGTATTTCTTAGAAGAACTTTTTTTTTTTTTTTCTTTGAGACGGAGTTTCGCTCTTGTTGCCCAGGCTGGAGTGCAATGGCGCGATCTCGGCTCACCGCAACCTCCGCCTCCTGGGTTCAGGCAATTCTCCTGCCTCAGCCTCCTGAGTAGCTGGGATTACAGGCACGCGCCACCATGCCCAGCTAATTTTTTGTATTTTTTTTAGTAGAGACAGGGTTTCACCATGTTGACCAGGATGGTCTTGATATCTCGACCTCATGATCCACCTGCCTCGGCCTCCCAAAGTGCTGGGATTACAGGCCTTAGCCACCGCGCCCGGCCCTTCTTTGAAGAACTTTTACTCATCCTTCAAGTCTCAGCTCCAGTACTAACTTCATTGTAAAGTTTTCTTGATTCTTCAGACAGACTTGGCAATCTCTAAGATTCCTCAATTACAATAACTGTGGAATTAAATTGCAATTTTTTGCTAATCTGTTTTTTTTGTTTGTTTTTGGTTTTTATGAGACGATATCATACTCTATTGCCCAGGCTGGAGTGCAGTGGCATGATCTTGGGTCACTGTAACCTCCACCTCCCGGGTTCAAGCAATTCTCCTGCCTCAGCCTCCTGGGTAGCTGAACTACAGGCACACACTGCTATGCCCAGCTAATTTTCCTTTTTGTATTTTAGTAGACACAGGGTTCCACCGTGTTGCCTGGACTGGTCGAGAACTTCTGAGCTCAGGCAATCTGCCTGTCTCAGCCTCCCAAAGTGCTGGGATCACAGGTGTGAGCCACCGCACCCAGTCTGCTAATCTATTTTTATATTAGGCTTTTAACTCTGAGAGTGGCTAGGCACGGTGGTTCATGCCTATAAACCCAGCACTTTGGGAGGCAGAGACAGGAGGGTCGCTTGATGCCTGGAGTTCAAGACCAGCTTGGACAACATAGTGAGAACCTGTCTCTGCAAAATAATAAAAAACTAACCAGGCATAGTGGTGCATACCTGTAGTGTTAGCTGTTCAAGAGGCAGAGGTGAGAGGATTGCATGAGCCCAGGAGTTCAAGGGTACAGTGAGTCACAATTGTGCCACTGCACTCTAGCCTGCGTGACAGAGCAAGACCTTTTTTTTTTTTTTTTTTTTTTTTTTTTTTTTTTTTTTTTTTTACGACGGGGGTTTCACCATGTTGGTCAGGCTGATCTTGAACTCCCGACCTCAGGTGATCCACCCGCTTTGGCCTCCAAAGTGCTTGGATTACAGGCATGAGCCACCACGCCCAGCCAAGACCTTCTCTTTTTTTTTGAGACGAAGTTTCGCTCTTGTTACCCAGGCTGGAGTGCAATGGCGTGATCTCGGCTCACTGCAACCTCCGCCTCCTGGGTTCAGGCAATTCTCCTGCCTCAGCCTCCTGAGTAGCTGGGATTACAGGCACGCGCCACCATGCCCAGCTAATTTTTTGTATTTTTAGTAGAGACGGGGTTTCACCATGTTGACCAGGATGGTCTCGATCTCTTGACCTCGTGATCCACCCGCCTCAGCCTCCCAAAGTGCTGGGATTACAGGCTTGAGCCACCGCGCCCGGCTTAAGACCTTCTCTTAAAAAAAAAAAAAAAAAAAAAAAAAAAATTAAAAAAAATAAGTCCTCAGTCATCTAGTGGTTAGGGGGGGAAAAAAAGGTCGGGACAGTGGGGTTCATGTCCTAATCATCACAGCCCCAGCCAGGTTTGGCAGAGTGAATGCCTAAACATATCTGTTAAGTGGAGGAACAAATAAACCTACGAATTAATGGACACTTTGAGCTTATTATTCAGTCCCTTAACTTTGATTTTCCAGATGAATAAACTACTGCCCAAGGAGTTAGGTAACTTGCTTACAGTCACACGGCCATCGATAGAGCTGTGATTTGTATTTCCTGTCTGCCGGTGCAGCTGCCAGCTTCTGCTCCAGTCCTTCCTTGAAGATTTCTAGCGATAAGGAGCAGTGATGGTGAAACTCAAAGAACGTGACCTGACCTCTGGGTCATTCTTCCCTTTCCATTCCAGGATGCATGAACATCACCAGCTCAGCTGCCCAGGACGGAACGAGACTAAACTTAATCTGTACTGTGTGGCATAAGAAAGAAGAGGCTGAGGGGTTTATAGTGTTTCTGTGCAAGGACAGGTCTGGAAACTGTTCTCCTGAGACCAGTCTGAGACAGCTGAGACTTAAAAGGTATCCTGGGATAGATGGTGTTGGTGAAGTATCATCCCAGCTGGTGTTCACCATAAGCCAAGTCACACCGTCGGACAGTGGGACCTACCAGTGTTGTGCCAGAAGCCAGAAGTCAGATATCCGCCTTCAGGGCCATTTTTTCTCCATTCTAGTCACAGGTGAGTCTCCAGTACTCCTGATGCCACCAGGTGGGACGGTGACCAGGGCTGACAGCTGGAGATAAACCAGAGGGTTAAGTCCTGGATAGGCAGTTTCCCTCCTTCTTCCTCAGTCCTTCCCATCACTCCCATTGGCGATGCTGCCTTTCTTCAAAGTCCACATCCTGGTCAACGTGGTGAAACCCCGTCTCTACTAAAAATACAAAAAATCAGCTGGGCATGGTGGCGCGTGCCTGTAATCCCAGCTACTCAGGAGGCTGAGGCAGGAGAATTGCCTGAACCCAGGAGGCGGAGGTTGCGGTGAACCGAGATCGCGCCATTGCACTCCAGCCTGGGTAACAAGAGCAAAACTCCGTCTCAAAAAAAAAAACAAAAAAACTCTTACTGCGGTGGCCATTGCATTTTTATTGACAGGGAGATGGAGTCACAGGGGTTGAAGAGGCTTGTCCAGTGCTACTCATTGACCAGTGCTAATAAAAGCAGATAGAAATTAGGCCTTCTGATTCCCAATTCAGAGGTCTCCCAGAAATGTGGCTGTATTTCTAAATTCAGGCAAAGAGATCAGGTATGAGATAAAATGGGTATCTTTATTTTTTAATTTTTGTTTTGTTTTTTCGAGACAGAGTCTCACTCTGTCACCAGGTGCCAAACTGGAGTGCAGTAACACAATCTCGGCTCACTGCAATCTCTGCCTCCCGGGTTCAAGCAATTCTTCTGCCTCAGCCTCCCGAGTAGCTGGGACTACAGGCACACGCCACCATGCCCAGCTACTTTTTGTATATATTGTTTTTTATTAGAGACGGGGTTTCACCATGTTGGCCAGGATGGTCTCGATCTCTTGACCTTGTGATCCACCCACCTCGGTCTCCCAAAGTGCGGGGATTACAGGCTTGAGCCACTGTGCCTGGCCGGGTATCTGTCTTAAGGAGCATTTAGTTGGAAGAAACAGAAACCCATTCAAGGTACCATAAATTAAAGGAGGAAAAAACAAAGCAAAAAGTACGGCTGGCCCTCATGAGTTCCAGTTCCTGGAATCAGAAACCAGAAAGGGGACAAGACCTAAAACGGTTCCTGTCTCAAACTCGGAGGCAGGGAGGCCTCCGGCTTCTGCAGCTGTTTCACCCAGCATCCGCTCCCCGGCTCCATTACTACTTTGGCATATCCTAAGTATGGCTGCTCCAGCCCCAGCTTCCTAAGACTTCCTTAAGTCAAATGGTGCCCTACAGAAAGCATCTCTGTGTTCCTATATTCCCAGACAATAGAGCGAGCTTTCAAAATGCTGTGGCGGTCGGTGGGGGGACTTTAGCTAAAATTATATATTCAGCCAAACTATAAACCAAATGTGAGGAAAGAAAAAAGACACTATCTGAGAATTATAAGCTTTATCAGAAAAAAGAAAAGGAAAAAAGACATTATCACAAGATGCTATGAGTCAAAAAAAATTGCTTTCCATGTTTTTTTTTTTGTTTTTTTTTAGATGGAGTCTCCGTGTGCTGTCAGGCTGGAGTGTAGTGGCAGTACTTTGTTATTCCTTTCCTTCAAAAGGTGTGTTCCAGGTCTTCATCACCTCACACTTAACACATTCCAGTAGTCTAGTGAGTCCCCTGAGTTCAGCAGCTGCGCCCTATTCATCTATCTCCCACACCTACCACAGGGCCTGGCTCTGCGTGTTCCCTAAGAATGGTCCACGGCCGGGCGCGGTGGCTCAAGCCTGTAATCCCAGCACTTTGGGAGGCCGAGGCGGGTGGATCACGAGGTCAAGAGATTGAGACCATCCTGGTCAACATGGTGAAACCCCGTCTCTACTAAAAATACAAAAAATTAGCTGGGCATGGTGGCGCGTGCCTGTAATCCCAGCTACTCAGGAGGCTGAGGCAGGAGAATTGCTTGAACCCAGGAGGTGGAGGTTGCGGTGAGCCGAGATCGCCATTGCACTCCAGCCTGGGTAACAAGAGCGAAACTCCGTCTCAAAAAAAAAAAAAAAAAAAAGAATGGTCCAGCAACTCAGTCCATCCTACATACCGCCACTGGCTTCTCTTTCTGAAATGCTCATTTGTACATGCCATACCACTCAAGAGTTGTTTTTTGTTTTTGAGACGGAGTTTTGCTCTTGTTACCCAGGCTGGAGTGCAATGGCGCGATCTGGGCTTACCGCGACCTCCACCTCCTGGGTTCAGGCAATTCTCCTGCCTCAGCCTCCTGAGTAGCTGGGATTACAGGCACGTGCCACCATGCCCAGCTAATGTTTTGTATTTTTAGTAGAGACGGGGTTTCACCGTGTTGACCAGGATGGTCTCGATCTCTTGACCTCATGATCCACCCGCCTCGGCCTCCCAAAGTGCTGGGATTACAGGCGTGAGCCACTGCACCCAGCCTACCACTCAAGAGTTTTAATGGCGTCTCAGTCTGTGAGATAGTCTAAATTACTTTAGCCTGGCACTAGAGACTCTATAAAAGTTCATTCTATTTACGTGAATACATTGCTTCAGTTAAATTGCACTAGTGGAGACTCCTCTTTCATTCATCTAACAAGTATGTATGATGCATCCCAGGCCCAGCGCCAAGCCTTGGAGCAAGAATGAGGTACAACACAGTCCTTGCTCCTTATAACCTAAAATTCCTGTTCTCCTAATATATTTTTGTTGTGAAGATTGTCCCTAAGAAAGAATGCTTTCCTCATCTTCTCAGCATATTTACGTATTAAAGTCAGCACATCTAGATGATTCCCCAAATATGGAAATTAGATGCATTTTGGAAGATAAAACTAGTTAAGAAGAGATAGGTGGCCAGGTGTGGTGGCTCATGCCTGTAATCCCAGCACTTTGGGAACCCGAGGTGGGCAGATCATGAGGTAAGGAGATCGAGACCAGCCTGGCCAACATGGCAAAACCCCATCTCTACTAAAAATACAAAAATTAGTCGGGCGTGGTGGCATGCATCTGTGGTCTCAGCTATTTGGAGGCTGAGGCAAAAGAATCACTTGAAACTGGGAGGCAGTGGTTGCAGTGAGCCAAGACTGCGCCACCGCACACATACTCCAGCCTGGGCGACGGAGAGACACTCTATCTCAAAAAAAAAAAAAAAAAAAAAAAAAGGACAGGTAACAGATAATATTAGTAAACAATGTTGGCTGGGTGTGGTGGTTCACACCTGGAATCCCAGCACTTTGGAAAGGCAAGGTGGGCAGATCACTTGAAATCAGGAGTTCGAGACCAGCCTGGCCAATATGCTGAAACCCAGTCTCTACTAAAACTACAAAAATTAGCCAGGTGTGGTGGCACATGCCTGTAATCCCAGCTACTTGGGAGGCTGAGGCATCCAGCCTGGGCGAAAGAGCCAGAGTCTGTCAAACAAACAAACAGATAGAGCCAGACTCTGCCAAATAAGTAAAATAAAAATTTCTGCTGAGTGCTTACTGTGGGCCAGGTATTGTGCTAAGTGATATTATATTATTTAATCTCCATGGTCTTTTGAGCTATTGTTCTATGATGACTCCAGCTTGAGAATAATTTATGTTCATCCAACTAGTAAATGCTGGATAAAAATCCAGATCTAGGCTGGGTGTGGCGTCTCATGCCTGCAACTCCAGCACTTTGGGAGGCCAAGGCGGGTGCATCACTTGAGCCCAGGAGTTCAAGACCAGCCTGTAATCCCAGCACTTTGGGAGGCCAAGGCGGGTGGATCACACGAGATCAAGACCATCCTGGTCAACATGGTAAAACCCCGTCTCTACTAAAAATACAAAACATTAGCTGGGCATGGTGGCGTGTGCCTGTAATCCCAGCTACTCAGGAGGCTGAGGCAGGAGACTCACCTGAACCCAGGAGGCGGAGGTTGCGGTGAGCCAAGATCGTGCCATTGCACTCCAGCCTGGGTAACAAGAGCAAAACTCCGTCTCAAAAAAAATAAAAAGAGCAAAAATTAGCTGGGCGTGGTGGCACATGCCTGTAGTCCCAGCTACTAGGAAGGCTGAGGTGGGAGTATTGATTGAGCCCAGGGGGTTGAGGTTGCAGTGAGCCATGATCACACCACTGCACTCCAGCCTGGATGACAGAGCAAGACCCTGTCCCAAAAAAGAAAAACCCAGATCTATTCCAAAGAGCAAGATTTTAACTTATGCTAAATTGCTTGACCCACTCTAGAAAATGGGGATACCCAAGTCCAAGGTGACTAAGCTGTTTCAGCTATCTCTGTGGCAAAACTTTAGAATTACTTTAAGGTCTATTTGCATCCCCAGCGTCTAACACAACGGGAGATTCTATCCTTATTTACGGCTGCTTAAGGACATCATCATTACCCACAATGTTAAAAATACTTATTTAGGTAATGAATTATGGCGGGAGGTACCCTTGGAGATCATAGAGATGTCACGAGATGATGCAAAGGGAGGTACTGATGATTTCTGAAACCCTCCCCTGATCCATGATTCTCTTTTGAACCAGAGACAGGGAACTACACAGTGACGGGATCCAAACGACGACACCATCTTGAGTTCGGCCATAGTGATGGCACCCTCAGTTCAGGCTTCCTACAAGAAAAGGTCTGGGTGCTGCTGGTCACCAGCCTGGTGGCCCTTCAAGGTATGTCCAGAAGAGCGGTAAGCACCCCAAGCTATAAGTGTTCTATTATTTTTCTGCCACCTTGGTTATTCTCCAGGAGGAGAAGGTTGGAAAGGAAGTCCAGAGGGAGAGAAAAATGTTCCTCACGCCCTGGCTATCCACAGGAAAGTTCAAACCAGTTTCCCTGATCCAAAGGCTCTAAAGACTTCATATATCTAGAGGAAGACACATCTGATTTTTCAATGGGTAGGAGGTCAGACTCATTAGGAAAGGGCTGTGAGAGGCAAGTCAGTACAACTGCCTCTACTCACCGCATGAACAGAGGGCTACAAGCTGAAGCAACAGATTTTTGGCTATTACAGGAAGAACAAGGCAAGAGATACTTGGTTTGGAGGTGGGTTTTGAACAATGCAGCTCCTCAGCAAAGGCTGATGGCCAGATTGAGTATATTAAACACGTGCAGCTGAGTCCTCTGAGCACCATTTATCCACATGGATTACCGTTTTCCCTATAACAAAAAGTGAAACTTCCAATAATTTGTCATTATGTTTCTGCATAACAAGCAACTGATACAGGTTTTTGCCTGTCCTTGACATTCTTACCTCCATTTTATTTAGGTTTTCCTCAAATCAATAACTATCACTGTTTTGAGTGACATCAGAATGTAAGCTCTCTATATGTAAAGACTTTGTCTCGTTCACCCCAAGTCTCAGACATGTAGCAGGCTCTTAATAAATTTGTTAAAGGACCTGTATGATGAATCAGATAGTTTACACATGATGATTCTAACTTTATACAATCCTTGCAAGCAAACATCCCCTTGTTACTCATCAGGAAACAGACATAAAGTAGTTAATGGGACCTGGCACAGTGGCTCAAGCCTGTAATCCCAGCACTTTGGGAGGCCGAGGTGGGAGGATCCCTTGAGCATAGGAGTCTGAGGCCAGTGTGGGCAACAGGGCAAAACCCATCTCTACAAACAAGTACAAAAATTAGGTATGGTGGCATGTGCCTATAGTCCCAGCTACTCAGGAGGCTAAGGCAGGAGGATCACTTGAACCCAGGTTGGTAGAGGTTGAGTGAGCCACGATCATGCCACTGTACTCCAGCCTGGGTAACAGAGACCCTTTCTTAAAAAAACGTTATATGTTGCCCTTCACAGCAATTAATACAGATCCTTCTCACTCTAAAACCTTACTCAGTAATGACCTACTATATGCAAAGAACCTCTTGCCTCCACCACCTCCCTCATTCTAAGATTGCCTCCCCCGTTTCCAGAAACAGGACCCCCAAAACATTCCCTATTCCAGCCCCTTGTTTGCAAGTCATCAAAAGAAAACAAGAGATTTCAAAAAGAAAACAGAGACCTTATCTGTAATCCTTGGTGAGGATCTTCCAAGTTTAAGCCTATGCCAGTTTTCAGGAGGAAACACGAATAAGAAACAGTCTGACCCTTTAGACACAATTTTTTTACTGACTCTAACTTCCCTTGGTTAGGCTACTGTAACCAATAAAATACATTTTATTTTAGAATAAAAATTCTGAAGGGGAAATTGAGTCTAGCCATACAGCCTACTACCAGTTACTATCTTTGATTCCCAAGTCATCCTAGAGGAAAAAAAAATAAAAAAAAATTTAAAAAAATGCCTGGGCTTTTTTTCCCTTTTCCACTCAGGTGAAGAGAATGAACTTTTAAGTTCAATCTTTTGTTTTCTCCATCTTCAATTCAAGTAGCTTTAACGTTAACAAAAGAAAAACAACTAAAGCTCACTATTTGATTAAACACGAAAATACCCACTACTTACACGCTTTCTTTATCCTTCTCCCCCAGCTCAGGGCTTGGTGGAATCATGGAAAGAGGTGGCATTCAGAATAGTACACGCGCTACGCGCTTTCTCGGGTCTAGAAATATCACATAGATCAAGTTATCATGCTTACACATGGGGAAGAGGGGGAGGGAGTTCTCCTGGATCTGTGCCCCTCTCAGCTCATGAAGCTAACTTCAGTGAATATCCTTGTCTTACCATTGTGCTAACAATTCAGAGCTACATGTGGAAAACCTGCCTTCAACTTTTTGAGTGGCATCTATTGCTTCTTTGAATGTCCCACCTTCCAGCAAGGAGTGATCAAAGGCTAGCCCCCTCCCCACTCCCACCAGAATGAGACTTGCTCAAGATCACAGCCTTAACTTTAGTAATAAGACACAACACATAAAAGAGTCCTACTTTCCTTTTCCAGTCCCTTTACAGTCACGAGGGCTATCAAACACACATCTCAGGATAGGTCAGACTTCATTTTATCAGGTATTTTGTTGCTATTCTAAGTTATAAGGCCGTAATACAAACTTTCTTTTTTCTTTCCACAGCTTTGTAAGTCTTGTGCCAAAAGAAACTTTTTAAAAAGCTACAGCAAGATAAGTCTGACTCTGGTTTAGTATCTTTCTCATTACAATAGGCACGGAGGAGCAGGCAATGGAACACAGCGGGAGAGAGGCTAGTGTACCAGGAATCTGTGGAAACACGAGCTGGGGCAAATCAGTGTGCGCCTTGACCTTCCCTCCTCACTGTCAGAGCAAACTTGCCTTCTGCCCTCCTAAGCTCCAATAAATACAACAGCTTTCACAAAGTGGCTGGTATACCGTTCTCAAATATTGGATAAATAGATGCTTTTTTGTACCCCAGAACAACTTTCCTCCCTCCTCCTCAACACAGTAAAACAAGTCATGTCAAACAAAATAAGAACACCAAATTTGGGGGGAAGAAATTTTTATTTAACACTGTAAAGGAAAAAGAGAGAAAACAAGCAAAGATATGTAGGACAGAAAGGAAGACAGCCAGATCCAGTGGCTGACTTGGTATGAAAATGAGGAAATGCAGACAGACCTTGACGTTCAACAGCATCCACACAGCACTGCTGGAGGAAGAGGAAGATTTGTGCAGACCAGGAGCACCACAGACTACAACTGTCCAGCTTCAACCAAATACTTGTTAACCTCTTTGGTCATTTCTCTTTTTAAATAAATGCCCACCAAAGTATTTGCAGTCTTTTCTCCTAAATTCACAAACTCTCTTCTTTCTCTTTGGACAGATGACCTCTTGTCATAGTTAAGCAGACAGTAGGCAGGATATTCCTGACAGGAGGAACTACATGAATAAAGAGGTAAGAACGCAGACATTTAGCTACAGCTCCATGGTGAGCCATTAAAAGGAAAGAGACACTTTACCTGTGATCCTTGGCAAGGACCTGCCAAACGTGGGAGCTAAGGATTGTGGGAATGGAGAGAGAGATGGCTGAGGGAGATAAGAACCATATTAGTGGTAATCTTGAACCTCAAACTAAGGATTTTAGACTTTGTATCCTATGGAGATAAATGGTCTAGACATGGAATCAAAGACCTGGATTCAAATTCTTGCTCTGCAACATACCAGTTATTTGTCATTGGGCAAATGAAGTTTTGAGATGCGATTTCTGCTTACCTGTCTGTAAAAAGTGATAGTGCCTACTCCATCTTGTTTCCACAGGATTGTTCTGAGAACCAAATGACAGTCTGTATTTGGAAACTAGAACCATTTGAATTCTGACTCCTGTCTCCAAAGCTTTCTCCACTACATCATAATCATTTTAATCCTTCTCTACCTGTTTTATATGTTAGTTCTGTGTTTCTAACTAACTAAATAATAAGCTCACATGGGTAGACATGTCTTTTTTTTTTTTTTTGACACAGAGTTTTGCTTTCTTGTTACCCAGGCTGGAGTGCAATGGCGCGATCTCGGCTCACCGCAACCTCTGCCTCCTGGGCTCAGGCAATTCTCCTGCCTCAGCCTCCTGAGTAGCTGGGATTACAGGCACGTGCCACCATGCCCAGCTAATTTTTTTTTTTTTTTTTTTTTTTTTTGTATTTTTAGTAGAGATGGGGTTTCACTATGTTGACCAGGATGGTCTTGATCTCTTGACCTCGTGATCCACCCGCCTCGGCCTCCCAAAGTGCTGGGATTACAGGCTTGAGCCACCGCACCCGGCCGTCTTTTGTTTTTAGTATTCAAAGAATCTCCTAGAGCTACTCAACATTATATAATCACCGGAAGTCTCAGAAAGAAGTTATATTCAACTATAGGAAAAGTTTCAGCCATTGAACTATACTTAATTATAGTCCATATATAACAATCTGTGACACACAATCACAGAAAGAATACACTGTCCAAGTTTATCAAGACATTTAAGAGCATGAGACTACTAGCTCTGACTCGAACTAAGCAAAATATGTACAAAGCAAATATACTTTGTACATACCAACTGAGTCTTGCTTCTAAAGAATTTATTTACTCTGCTTATCTCAGGACTTGGTCCAACAGAAATGTAAGATATTTATGTCTTGGTTTTCAAAATGTATTGATACAATTGACTTCAAATAAGCCTACAAACTTCCCAGCATGAATAGGCAGTTTTCTGGACACACATCTTAGCCCCAATCTATATGAGTGATTCACAACCATGGGTTTTGAACCTCTGTGAGGCCATGAGGTTATTACAAGGAATCGATATACCATAATCTTCAGCTTCAATAAATATCTTTCAAATATTTGTATATACTATATTGAAATATATATTGAAATAAATATTCAACTGGATACAGATTCTGATGTGACTAATAAATTGACTTCAAAGCATTACTGAAATCATAGCAGCTTTTTATGTATTCTTTTACCAAAAATACTAGTAATATGGCTATCATGCTGTTGGAAGGGAATCTAATAATTTTAGAGTTGTTTTGTTTTTGTTTTGAGACAGGGTCTCTGCTGCCCAGGCTGGAGTGCAGTGGCATGATCTTGGCTCACTACAACCTCTGCTTCCTGGGTTCAAGTGATTCTCCCTCCTCAGCCTCCCAAGTAGCTGGGACTCCAGGTGCATGCCACCACACCCACCTAATTTTTGTATTTTTAGTAGAGATGGGCTTTCGCCGTGTTGCCCAGGTTGGTCTTGAACTCCTGACCTCAAGTGATCTGCTGCCTCAGTCTCCCAAAGTGCTGAGATTACAGGCATGAGCCACCACGCCCAGCCAAGAATCTAGTAATTTTTGGAAAAGATAAAGAACCACAAGCCTACATCCTATGATTCACAGATCTATGTGTCCTGGTTGAAACGGGGGAAAAGGGCAACATACAAACTACACTTCTGTGGACACCAAGTGTAGTTTGGCAGGAAGACATGAAGTTTGTATGTATAAAACCTTAAAGTTGAATGCCTATAATGCACCTGTCTGTGGCAGGTATGAGATCAAAACCTTACAATGTTGTTTGGATCAGACAAGGGCTCTATTTTGATCCTGGAAAGCATCTCCGGTTGCACACATTATATTCTCTGTGTTCTATTTTAAACCCCTGGAGCAGCCCAGTGGCTCCCGGACTGATTACTGAGACACTGACGTTGCTGCAGGCTAGGATTTCCCCTTTTTAGGACAGCCGTTGGTGATGTTTATCCCATCAAAATTTTCCTCCATCTTACTGCGTCAGTGACGAAATTATATGAGATTCATTGTGGGAATTCTCAGTAACAGAACTCTATGCTGTAAATCCTCCTCAATCCCCAAAGCTCCAATGGATTATTCTTGTAAACAGCACTTTTATCTCCTCATCTTTCTACCACAGAGGCCAAAAAGGGTTTTCCTCTAACATCCAAATACCTATTCAGATACCAGCCCTGCTCCTTCTCTTAAAATCTGTCTTCTCACCCAGGCGTGGTGGCTCAGGCCTGTAATCCCAGCACTCTGGGAGGCCGAGGCAGGTGATCACTTGAGGTCAGGAGTTCGAGACCAGCCTGGGCAACATGGCGAAATCCTGTCTCTACTGAAAATACAAAAATTAGTTGGGTGTGGTGGCGCGTGCCTGTAATCCTAGCTACTTGAGAGGCTGAGGCAAGAGAATCATTTGAACCCAGGAGGCAGAGATTGCAGTGACCCAAGATCATGCCACTGCACTCTGGCCTGGGTGAAAGAGTGAGACTGTGTCTCAAAAAAAAAAAAAAAAAAAAAAAAAAAAATTCTGTCTTCCACTCCTTAAGCCCCAAAGCCTGTTTTGTTGTTGTCATTTAAAACAGACACAGACTATGCTTCCCTCCTGATTTATTAAGACCAATATATTTAATTTGTATTTTTTGAGGGAACAGCACCTGGAAACCAGAGAGAAAGAAGCTGAAACATGTAGAAGGTCATGAGTTATTCAATTTGGTGTCAATAATTTGTCAGGAAATTTTTTTTTCAATAGCAATAGATAACTGTATTATAGTTCTATTTTATAATTATAATATAGAAGCAACGGATGTTGAATATCCTTTCCTCAAAGTCATTTAGTCTCAACCCTTGGAAACGATTAGGTTTTTACCTCCAGTGAATCCCTTTATCACAGAGCAAACAAGGTACCAGCCCAAGCCAACAGTGCCCTGTAACAGAGAACTCAGGGAAACACAGACCCTTTGCATGGAATTCAAAGGGGAGGCTGCTTAATATGAAGTTCAGGACCTCAAGTTCAGACTAACGGTTCCGAGATCAGAAATCACAAGTTTTTTCTTCTCTTTGACAATCAGGTTATGTACAACGAGAGAATCAGACTGTGAGGTTCCAGCCCTCTTCTGTATCCCTGCTCACTTTACCTCAGTGCATACCATAGCCCTTCTTCCTTCAGTGTGAAATGTGCCTATATGTTTGTGAATATAAATATCTATATTTACACATATATTCATATATATATAAATATGCAATACAAAGACATAAGCAATAAATCTTTTCCCTAATAACTATTTAATCAAAGACTGGGGAAAACTCAAGTTCTTCCCCCCAAATTTTCCTTCTAACTTGAGAGCCAATTCCTGGACCAATTCCTGCTCAAAGAAAACATCTAAGAAGCACCTGCCCAACTATTACGCAGCAAATGCTGATACATTTTATGATGAGCTAAAAGGAAGCTACATCCTCTAGACTTTTTCTCATAAATTAAAGCATTATTTTGGGGAAACAGTCAAAGAGCTACAGCAACAGGGACAAAATGTCATTCTGGATTCTCCAAGTTTCTTAACTCTTCAGAGAACTGGCAACAGGAACTTTGAGGGAAAATTAATTTTTTTTTTTTTTTTTTTTTGAGACGGAGTTTCGCTCTTGTTGCCCAGGCTGGAGTGCAATGGCGCGATCTCGGCTCACCGCAACCTCCGCCTCCTGGGTTCGGGCAATTCTCCTGTCTCAGCCTCCTGAGTAGCTGGGATTACAGGCACGTGCCACCATGCCCAGCTAATTTTTTGTATTTTTAGTAGAGATGGGGTTTCACCATGTTGACCAGGATGGTCTCGATCTCTCAACCTCGTGATCCACCCGCCTCGGCCTCCCAAAGTGCTGGG
The DNA here is from genome assembly GCF_048565385.1 of Saimiri boliviensis. Classification (NCBI taxonomy): domain Eukaryota; kingdom Metazoa; phylum Chordata; class Mammalia; order Primates; family Cebidae; genus Saimiri; species Saimiri boliviensis. The sequence goes on along the minus strand of NC_133467.1, from coordinate 40,852,590 downwards.
ATTACAGGCTTGAGCCACCGCGCCCGGCCTGGAAAATTAATTTTTAATGCTGGGGTTATTTCTTCTTCTTGCTCCCAACTCATTAATTCTGAAACCTAAAGATATTGGAGATATGGGATAAATCTTGCTCTTCCAATCAGACTCTCCAGTTCTGTCCAACCACAACTAACCCATGTGAAGATGGGTTAGACCAACCTATCTGGAAACTACCACAGAAGCAATAAACCAAGGCAGCGCCCTATATGACCTCACAACTCCCAAGCCTACCAATCTCTAAGAAATCTTTCCTAATTAGGTGCTAACCAAATATTTTTCTCCCTCATTTCAAACTGTAACAGACAAGAGGATACATATATACTATTAGAATTATAATGGAAAATATATAGATGAAAAGTCATTTAGAATAAGAAAATAATCTGTTCAGCACGGCATAAAATTCAAAGGGCTGCTTAACATGAATTTAACGACCTCAAGTTCAGACTAAGGGTTCCAAGACCAGAAATCGCAAGTTTTCTCTTCTCTTTGACAATCAGGGCAAGTTGAACTGTCTCTCCCTTGACTCCTATGAAGTCTCCAGATTCCTGAGTGTGTAAGCCTTCCAGCTGTAAAAGAAGGAACATCTGAAAAGTTCAGGCTATCTAGCCTCCTGCCTTGGGCATTTTATCTAAACTGTGTCTGAAACATTTAAGGATAAGGCATTCCTAGAAGTAAATGTTTAACTGCAACCATGTTCTGGTATTAGACCAAATAATCTAAAATGCTTCTTCCCAGAGTGGGAGGTCTCTCAGACTTCTAGGTTAATTTAGGCTAAAAAGAAAAAACAGAAATTACATACACAGCAAATTAGCATCCCATATACAGTTCTTCCACTGCTTAACTATGTATTGAGGTCAGTAACTCAGTAACTAGTTGAGGTCTCTAAGCCAAAGCAAGCATTTCTCATAGAGACACATTATTCACTTGGTGAAACTTAAGTGGGATTGGGAACACTCTGTATATATGCATCATTTCCATTTTTCCTCTTGTGATGGTTAATCTTATTGTCAACCTGACTAGGCCACAGGATGCCCAGATATTTGGTCATAGAGTATTCTGGGTGTGCCAGTGAGGGTGGTTTTGGATGAGACTAACATTCCAATCAGTAGACTGAATATAAAGCACATGGCCCTCCCTAATGTGAGTGGTCCTCATCCAGTGAGTTGAGGGTCTGAACAGAACAAGTAAGGGAAGACTCCTCCTGTCTGACTGCTTGAGCTAAGACCTCAGTCTTTTCCTGCCTTTGAACTGGAGTGGAACGATCAGCTTTTTCTTGAGTCTCCATGCTGGCTTTCAGACTGGAACTACACCAGCAGCTCTCCTGGATTTCTAGCTGGCCCGCTGCAGATCTCGAGACTTCGCAAACTCCGTAACTGTGTGAACCAATTCCTAAGGATAAATCTCAGGCTGCGCATGTTGGCTGCCACCTGTAATCCCAGCACTTTGGGAGGCCAAGGCAGGCAGATCACCTGAGGTCAGGAGTTTAAGACCAGCCTGGCCAACATGACAAAACCCCATCCCTACTAAAAATATAAAACATTAGCTGAAAAAAGTCAAAAAACAAAAACAAAAACAAAAAAAACATTAGCTGGGCATGGTGGCAGATACCTGTAATCCCAGCTGCTTGGGAGGCCAAGGCAGAAGAATCACTGGAACCCAGGATGCAGATGTTGCAGTGAGCTGAGATCATGCTACTGCCCACCAGTGTAGGTGACACAGAGACTGTCTCAATAATAATAATAATAATAATAATAATAATAAATCCCCAAAGAACCCTAACTCCTCAACGTAAATTAACCTGACATATGAGGTACCTCCCATTATAAGAAGAAACACAACAGATTCATTAAGAGGGACAGGTCTGGGAAACAGCAAAATGAGTCTCACGTCCTCTATCCATCAGAGCAAAAAAAGTGAAGAAAATTTCAGATAACTTAGTCTGATGCTATTTGCTATACTGTGTATAAAAAGGCAGATCCCTCCTGTAAAGACCTCAGATCCTTTCTAGTTCTCTAGGCATCAGTTCTCCAGCCCTAAGTAAAACTACAGCTGCCTGTCCTGGCATTTCCAGATGCTGATGGGCAGACAAAAGTGGCCAGGCAATGATAATTTTTCTGAGACAACTTAACATTGTGTACTTGAAAACTCTAATGTGTTCCAACTTCAACGCAGCCTTCCTCCATCTAAGTAGCAGCCAAATATTCATAATTCACCTCTCATTTCCTTAAGTCCTCCTCCCCAATTCAAAACCAGTGTGTATTCTCAAGCTACATTTCAGGGGCTACCCACAGAGTGTAGATCTCATTCCCCAAATAAATAATCACTACAGAGGTGTAATATGGGAGGTATATGAGAAAACATCTTTTATTCCCTCTGAGCCCAGCTGAATCATACTTTCTGGTCACAACTTTTGGAGGCAGGTTATTATTTCAGCAGGCCACTCCCCCACTTTTTCTTTTCCCTCCCTGACTCCTTTACCCTCTACCAAAGTACAGAAAAAGGTTTCAAGCCCCCTGCCATCACCTACAAATCGGCATATGATAGTCAACAAAAACTGAGGAAAGACTCCTAGCCAAGAAAGAAACCCATTAAAGAGTGGTGTTCTTGTTCTGATCATTCTAAACTATCAAAGGCTAACGTGACAATATTAACGGTGCCCCTATGTACCTTCTTTTGGTACACCAACAGCTGTTATATGTCTCCCCTTTTGAGATTTTGAAGTTTCCACAACATTCCTGACCTTCATTTATTCAACGTTAAACACTTAAATACTACAAAAAGCATGGGCATGGGATGCTACAAGGCTGAAAATATAAGGCCTAATTCTCCCAGGCCAAGCTGTTTTGGACATGTTCACATTGGTCAGTTTGAGTCCAAGTATAGCCAGAACCAGGCAGAAAAGGAAAGTTTCAGAGATGAAAAATAGGCTTAAAGAGTTAAAATGTGACAACATAAAATCTTAACTCCTGAAGACCAATGAGTTACTAAAAACAGTGAACTGGCTGCAGATGCTTACTGTATCTATTTCTGTGACACAAATTATTTTAAGATTACTAGGAAAAAAGACAGTAAGCAATGAGTTGAGCACTTTGAGATGTTGAGGCAGGCGGATTGCTTAAGCCCAGGGGTTTGAGACCAGCCTGGGCAACATGGCGAAACCCTGTCTCTATAAAAACACAAAAATTACCCAGGCATAGTGGCACACGCCTGTAGTCCCAGCTACTCGGGAGGCTGAGGTGGGAGGATCACTTGAGCCTGGAAGGTTGAGGCTGTGGTGAGCTGAGATCGTGCCACTGTACTCCAGCCTAGGCAACACAAAGAAATAAACAAAAATCAATGAGTTGGGGATCATTTTTTACAATCTTAAAAGCAAAGATCTCAAACATCTGTCTTTCTATGTCTGTATGCTGCCCAACTCTTTCCCAAAAAGGAAACGGAATCAGATTCCTACCAACATGAAGTTCCCAAAATACGTTATGTAGTTTTCTGGGGAAACTGCATCAACTGAAGTAGTCTTTAAAAATTTAAATAAGAAAACCAACGCACATGGTGGTAAACCACTTTTCCTTTCTCACTGTAATTCTTCTTTGATTTGTGCTCTGGGAATCAATACAAAACAAAATCATTAGTCTTAGATTCCTGAATTAATTTGGCCTCACCTCACAGCTAATGTGACCAAGAATAGATTTTTTTTTTTTTTTAAATACAATTAAGACAAAAGGACTTTATAGCAGCAGGACTTTAGGCTGTGGTTCCACTGTTTTTATAGTAAAATACACTAATGGTGGGATAGTGGGTGGAGAAGGAGGTGGAAACCTCTGTTACAAAGGCGACATGACAGATAGCAGTACCCTAACTAGACTTTAAGGGATTGATTCTATTCAGGTGGGGGGAGCCCTACATAATTAAGTTTCACACTTATAAAATTATCACTCTCAATTCATGAATAAGAGGCATTTGGTTGTAGATACAATTCCATCTATAAATACTAACTTTAAATTTAGAGAAGAAAAACATTCATTGCATTAATATTATGCATTGGGTTTCTTATGTGATTCCTATATCCATCTACTAATTTTTTGTTTTGATACAATTTACAGCTATGGTAAGATGATTACCACAGCCCTGATTCAGGTGTGGTTTTTAGCTTCAGAAAGTCCATCGGTCATGTAGCTGACTGTCATTGCTAAATCTGTTGCTTGCAGAGGCCTCAGAGCTCTGGCTTTGCTGAGTAGAGTCCTCACCATTTAAGCTCTTCCTACATACAGGACATGTGTCATGCTGAAACAGAAAAATATTAGTCTATGTGAAGATCCTGGCCTGAGAAGCTGGGAGTAGTGCACACTTAAGTAACCCTGAGAACTGTCACATCAAAACTCATGACTTGGAATAGAAAAATAAGAGGGAATGCATCCTCGTACCGCATGCTCTGGGGGTCTAAGGTGTGATACCAGGATATCTCCCAAACAGAACTTGAAGCAGAACTGACAGGCACAATTCTAGTCCAGCAACTTAATAACAGCTAACACATACCACCAAACAGAGCTAACCACAAACAGTGAGCGATCTATGACAAAAGGGTAACTGCCCATTACTTCCCATATGATCTAGAGCAGAGGTCAGCAAACTTTTTGTTTAAAGGGACAGGAAAATTGGCCAGGTGCACTACTGGCTCACGCCTGTAATCCCAATACTTTTGGAGGCCGGGGCAGGCGGATCACTTGAGGTCAAGAGTTTGAGACAAGCCTGCCCAACATGGCAAAACCCCATCTCTACTAAAAATACAAAAATTGGCCGGGTGTGGTGATGCATGCCTGTAATCCCAGCTACTCTGGAGAGTGAGGCACAAGAATCACTGGAACCCAAAAGGTGGAGGTTTCAGTGAGCAGAGATCACACCACTGCACTCCAGCCTGGGTGACAGAGTGAGACTCTGTCTCAAAATAAATACACAAAGGGAAAGACAACAAATATTTTAGGCTTTGCAGGCCACACCACAGCTGTTATAAATAATCAGCTCTACTGATGTAGCACAAAAGTAGCCATAGGCAATCTATAAACAAATGAACATACCTGTGTTCCAATAAAATTTTATTTGCAGCCGGGCACAGTGACTCACACATGTAATCCCAGCACTCTGGGAGGCCGAGGCAAGTGGATCACGAGGTCAGGAGTTTGTGACCAGCCTGACCAACATGGTGAAACCCTGACTCTACTAAAAATACAAAAATTAGCCAGACATGGTGGTGGGCACCTGTAATCCCAGTTACTCAGGAGGCTGAGGCAGGATAATTGCTTGAATTCAGCAGGAGAGGATACAGTAAGCTGAGATTGGGCCACTGCACTCCAGCCTGGGTGACAGAGTGAGACTCCATTTCAAAAAAAAAAAAAAAAAAAAATTATTTACAATAACAGGTGGGAGGCCACAGTGGCCTGTGGAACACAGTTTGTAACCCTTGGCCAGAAAAGTTCTAAACAAATAACAGTATCAGAGTTAGCCAGGGATTTATGGGATAAAATCTGATCTACCTGGATCTCGAGGAACTGTTAACAATACCTGCGCTCTCAATCATCCCCCCAAGAAGCCATGACTTGCCGTACTCACCAGTTCTAACCATGGTACAATACAACTGCTGTGAAAGAAGTGATTGCAAGGTAACTGGCGGACTTCCTCTTCAACTGTGTAATCTTCTTTGCATACTGGACACTCTAAACCCGTATCTGTTGAAGAAGGAAATGCGTTTTAAAGTAAACAAAGAAAAGGAAGAAAACATTAACCCAATGTCTCTAACAGCCCTGCAAACGCATAAAGAAAAGGCGTAAGAGTCGGATGCAGTGGCTCACACCTATAATCCCAGCACTTTGGGAGGCCAAAGCAGATAGATCACGAGGTCAGGAGTTCCAGACCAGTCTGGCCAACATACAACATAGTGAAACTCTGTGTCTACAAAAAAATACAAAAATTAGCCAGGCATGGTGGCTCACACCTGTAATCCCAGCACTACTTTGGGAGGCTGAGGCAGATGGATCATCTGAGGTTGGGAGTTCAAGACCAGCCTGGCCAAGATGGTGAAATCCCATCTCTACTAAAAATACAAAACTTAGCTGGGCATGGTGGTGGACACCTGTGACCCCAGCTACTCGGGAGGCTGAGGCAGAGAATTGCTTGAATCCAGGAGGTGGAGGTTGCAGTGAGTTGAGATTGCACCACTGCACTTCAGCCTGGGCAACAGAGCAAGACTCCATCTCAAAAAAAAAAAAGAAAAAATAAAAAAGACAAAGGGAAAAAAAGCTAGATCAGAAGTAGTGCTGCAGAACTGCAAAGCCAAAGTTCAGCTCCGGTCACCAAACCAAGAGCAGAAAGCCCTCTTCTTTGAGAAGAAACGGTCACAAACCATATTGGGAGTTCCAAGCAGCAAGTTTTAAGTTTACCACCTATGTCTAATACTACCAGCTAGTCTATACGCCTAGTGGCTGGGATATGCTCCATGCCCCAACAGCAGATAAGGCATTTGGAGCAGCACTGCTACCTAATAGATTTACTCCTTACTCTCCATTCCCACGAACTTTGGCCTAATTCTTTTACTTCTCATGCCCAGTGTGCTTCGATGGCCTCCCAGCTAGTAGCCCAAATTCCATTGTCTTAACCCTCCAAACATATCCTGTACTTTGCTACAACTTAATTTTCCCTAAAATCAGCTTCATAGCAATTCCCAGCTCCTCTTCATCACTTGGATTCTCAGCTGGCACCTCAAAAATCAATAAATTAAAAATGTAAAACATCACTTCATCTCCTTACCCAAACCAGTGCCATTCACTATTTCCCCATCCCTGAAGATGGCAGCACCATGTTTATAGTTACAAAGCTGGGAAATCTTAGAATTATTTCTGACTCTTTCCCCTCCTTCATCCCATTATGCAATCAGTGGGGAAAGCCTTTCTCCAAAATGATCTTCTGGCTGGTGTAGTGGCTCACGCCTGTAATCCCAGCACTTTAGGAGGCCAAGGCAGGTAGATCACAAGATCAGGAGTTTGAGATCAGCCTGGCCAATATGGTGAAACCCTGTTTCTTTAAAAATAAATAAATAAAAATTAAAAAAACAAAAACAAAAACAAAATGATCTTCTTAATCTACGCTTTCCTTCCTCTCAGCATTGTCACCATCACCTGAACCCCACCTGGACTGTTGCGACAGACTCTAATACCTGTTCCTGCTCTCTCTCGCTTCGAATATTTTTCACACACTGCCCCCAAACTCACCTTCCCTAAAGACCACTTTACCTAACTCACACACCATGTATATGTTGATATTCTTATATTAGTTCATACTTTCCTTAAATAGAATGACCTAAGATGGCCCACCTTGTCTTTGAAATTTCTCATTCTAAACCTGAATTGATGGTTTAGGTCCAAAATGCTGTCCCTTGTCACTAAATTCCTTCAGTGCTTATAAATAAAATCGTATCTATGACTAATATACTTAACTTTACCTGACACAAAGTAGATTTAAAACAAATTCCCAGCCTCCTATTTTTTTCTCTTCTCCTTTCCCCAATGTCAGTATCATGTGTCCAATACAGTTTTTAATCATTTGATAAGTTTTTCTTCCACTTATTAGAATCAAGTCTCATCTATCTTTATGCCTCTTTATTCCCAACAGCACCTAAAAAAGAGACATGGTAATTGCTCAGGAAATACCTACTGACTAACCAAAGGAGTAGGAACTTTGCAGATCTGGCACCCAGGTAGGAATTAGGGCTATGATTTCACAAAAAGGTCCTTAATATAGGACGGTATCATGGATTTTTTTTTCTTGTCTTTTTTTTCTTTTTGTTCATTTTTTAAACTTTTCACCTGTCAGAAAATACTGGGATTCTGAGCAGAGATCAGAAGTTGACACAATAAGTATAAAAATGAACCTACCGACTTGTTCCTGAGTTACTGTCACTGTTGGAAGAGATGTGATCTTTTCCTTGTCAGCTGGGGGAGGACCTGTGTTTTCCAGTTGTCCTAAAAGCTACAAAAAAAAAGAGAGAGAGCGAGAGAGAGAGAAAGAAAAAGATGAAGTGGCAGACATCTCAGTATTCCTGGAGAGGGAGCTGCTCCAGCTGAGAACAAACAGTGCAGGTATTAGGTATGTTAGTTACTCTTGCTTCTGCAAGGCTCTGAGAGGCTTGGGTTCCCCGTTTCCTGCTGCCAGAACACTCATAATTGCTTTACAATTTCAGAGTGACATTGGTATAAGCCTACAGACAAACCCATGGTTACAAGGCCCACCTTTGGGCATAAAGCAATGTCAGAGGCAGCAAAAGGGTTGTGATGTCATGAATAAAACTATAGCTTAATAAAAAGTAATATGTAACGGGTCCAAAAGCTTCACTCTCCTGGAAGAACAAAAAGTAGGAGTATGAAAAGCAGCATAATGTAAGCCAAGAAATAGGTAAATTACTGCCTATAAGATGACCGAATTTAAAGGACATGCTTTCTGTTCTCAGAAATCCACAAGGGAAATGAAAAACCAATCAAATTAAAATGAACATAAACAAATGGAAGCAATTATACATGGCATGGGAATACCCCTTTCTCTGCTTCCTTCCCCTACTTTGTTCCATCTAGCAGAAATCCCTGCTTCAACATGTGAGGAAACCCTCCTTTTTTGTGAAATACTTCTTAACAGAATCCTTATAGGACTGAACAAAAGAGACCAAAAATACAAAATACTATTTGTTATAGAAGTCTTTTCTTCCTGCGGAGGTGAAATCATCTTCTAGAAATTCTCTCGGATCTAGAAAGTGCATGGATGCTGAGCTAACCCCATAAATCATTCATCCCTTTAGTAAAATGGAAACCCCAAAGCTCAAAATATTAGAGAAAGCAGAGTGACTCCCATTTCAGAAAGTAGCAGAAGGAAAGCAGGAAGTCTGTGGAACCATGAGACACACTGAACAGACACCCTCAAAAGGCAGCTCCTCACCTGGGTTACAATGGCATCAAGCCCTGTCTGACCCCAGGCATAGTCCCCAGGGTTGGAGTGCAGCATCCCGCTCCTATACATGAGATGAGACAGACAGCATTAGATGGAGTGACCAGGCTCTGCCTTACATCACAGAAAAAAAAATTGGCAGAGGGATCCTGTTCTCTCTCAGAGCTGGAAAGTCACGAGTCCTCCAGGATCAAGAGGCAAAGAATTCTGTGTATTTTCAAGATCAAACAGATTATCTAGAGATAGTTATCTCATTCTCTAGGAATTTTACTTAACTAGAACATAAAATGTGAAGCTACCTAAAGTACCACATGACATGCCAGAACAAAAAGAGTGACTCACTGCCTGTTGGTTTCAAAAATTTGTCTTTTCTGTGCCCACTTATATTAAACACAGATGGAGCTGCTTTTTAAGGAGAGTTTTCCTTCATAACTGGTCAAAATCTACACCAAACATCCCTCATTATAAGAAGCCACCCACAGTTCTGGACAATGAGGAGCTTTCAAGTAGAGAAGCAGCCATAGCAGTCTCTCTGAATCACAACTTAGAGCAATTACAAAAGGGACTTGGCAACACCTTTTCTCCCACCCCACCGCCCCAGCTGCTGGTATACTACCAGCAGAGGTCCAGACTACTAGATGACACCCAGAGGTCCTAAAAGAACTGAGGTTCCTTTGAACAAACAAGCCTTCTGGGCCACTGCTAGAAGCAGCAAATAATTTTCCAGACAAGAAGAAATTCCATCTTTAATGCCTATCATACATAAGCATCACTCTGATACTGAATTATAGCCTACTGTTTCTTCTGACAAATCTTCTCACTTTGAAAAACTAAAGTTCAGCATAATGTTTTCAATTTCAGAAATTCTTAAGGAATAAAATATTCCTGTGTAGTCTACAGGGGAAACCCACGAATCAGATACCAAGCCTGGCAGGGACCATCTCATTCCCTACCTCAACACGACTCTCAGACCTGAATATAAAAGGAATCAAAACAATTCTAGCACCCAAACATCCTGGGGGACCAGGACAGCTCTCTCCTGAGCCTGAACAATAAAAACACAAAAGTTCTCATTAAGCTTGGGCTTAGCAGATAATGGCAGTCTAGCAGCCCCCAGTTACATCTACATACTCACCTATGCAGCTCTTTTTCTCTGTTGCACAGAAATGACAGCACCTAATAAAATGATGCCACTCCAACAGAGTAAGATAGAAAGCAGTTAGTTACTTACCAGGAAAAAGGGTGTGGAGATCCAGGAATGGCAGAATTTGCAAAGAATCCTGCAAAGATGTGTTGTAATATTCTGTTAGAGAAGAAAAAATTAGGTAAGACAACAGACTAATGAAAGTACAGATATCCATGGCTACCTAATCACCAACTACTTCCCTAAACCAAAACCAAATGGCTTTTCATTGGCTATTACACAAGAGACAGCACCAGAAATCAGCCTGCCACACAGCAGTGTGCTACTTTATTATTATGGCTATCTTCCTGAGCTCTGCTATCATTTTTTTTTTTTTTTTTAAATATTAGAGATGGGGATTCTCCATGTTGGCCAGGCGGGTCTTGAACTCCTGACCTCAGGTGATCTGCCAGCCTCAGCCTCCCAAAGTACTGGGATTACAGGTGTTAGCCACCGCACCCGGCTGCTCTGCTATCTTAAAGATTAATCGATTTTTGTGAATTATGCTAGAAGGGGATCTGATGGTATAGTCTAGTTTTCAAACTATGTTCCTTGTATATCTGATACCAATATGAGGAAGGGTTAAAAGGGATGCTGAGCCAGTGGAATTCTGGACCCACATCCCTTTAACAAGGGTAATTCCATTTTTATATGTTGTACACAGTGGGTTTCTGAGTATTATTTAAAGGGTCCTTTTTTTAAAAAAAAAAGTTTAATCAATAATTCTATTTTAAGGTTGTTCCCTATGATTATGACACAAACACATATAAATACACACATGCTTAGCATTTGTCACTCAGAATATTTAAGATGGCACAGGTACACAGTTCTTTATACAAATGAGTCTTTGTTACCCAAAGAGATACTGAAGTGATGCCTCAGCAAAAGAAAAACCTGAAGAAATTGTTCTCTTAGATCTTCTGGGTTCTGGATGATCTGATTTTTTTTTGGAGACGAAGTCTCACTCTACCACCCAGGCTGGAGTGCAGTGGTTCGATCTCAGCCCACTGCAACTTCCACCTCCTGGGTTCACGTGATCCTTGTCTCAGCCTCCCGAGTAGCTGGGATTACAGGTGCCCACCACGCCCAACTAATTTTTTGTATGTTTAATAACAGACGGGGTTTCACCATGTTGGCAAAGCTGGTCTCAAACTCCTGGCCTCAGGTGATCCTCCTACCTCAGCCTCCCAAAGTGCTGGGATTACAGGCGTTGAGCCACTGCACTCGGCAATTACATGCAATTTTAAGTCCCTGGTTCCCACTTTACTTATTAGGCCAACTAACATAATAAGGGAAGTGGCCAACATTACACTTTCCCTGTTATTAAAGTTCAACAGCAGCTAACTACTCTGTTCCATTTGTTTGTTTGCTTGCTTTTTTGTATTATTTTTCATTATTTTTAACTGACAAAAATCGTATATATTATGGTATACAACATATTTTGAAGTATGTATGCACTGTGGAATGACATCAAACTACTGACATATGCATTACCTCACAAAGTTATTTGCAACAATAACACTAAAGATCTACTCTCTCAGCAATTTTCAGATGTACAAAACACTGGTTGTTGTTTTGTTTTGTTCTGTGACGGAGTCTTGTTCTGTCACCCAGGCTGGAGTGCAATGGCACGATTTCGGCTCACTGCAACCTCCGTCCCCCGGGTTCAAGCAATTCTTGAGCTTTAGCCTCCCAAGTAGCTGGGATTACAAGCACACGCCACCATGCCCGGCTAATTTTTGTATTTTTAGAGATGGGGTTTCACCATGTTGGCTGGGCTGTCAAGTAATCCGCCTGCCTTGGCCTCCCAAAGTGCTGGGATTACAGGCATACGCCACCACACATGGCTGAAAACACTGTTACTAACTACAGTCACCATGTTGTGCAACAGATCTCTTGAACTTTTAACTGAAATTTTGTGTCCTTCAACCACTATCACCCTAATTCACTCCCTCTGCCCTACAGTCCCTGGTAACTACCGTTCTACTCTCAGCGTCTATAAATTCAATTTGTTTTTTAGAATGCTTAGTGTTATTTTTAAAATATGTCCAAAAAGTATTTGATAATCTTCCCTTGAGTATGGGCTGGACTTAGTGACTCACTTTACAATAGAATATGGCAGAATTGATAATCTGTGACTTCCAAGACAAGGTCAAAAACAAAGGGGGGAAATGGCCAGGTGTGGCGGCTAATGTCTGTCATCTCAGTACTTTGGGAGACTGAGGTGGGCGGGTCACTTGAGGGCAGAAGTTCGAGATCAGCCTGGCCAACACGGTGAAACCCTCCCTCTACTAAAAGTACAAAAATTAGCCCGACATGGTGGCAGGCGCCTGCAGTCTCAGCTACTCAGGAGGATGAGGCAGGAGAATCACTTGAACCCAGGAGACAGAGGTTGCAATAAGCCAAGATCGTGCCATTACACTCCAGCCTTTTTTTTTTTTTTCCCCCTCAAAAAAAGGAGGTGGTGGTGGGAAGGTGCTTTCTCCTGGTACTTCTGTTGGATCAATCATTTGCTCCGGGAGAGTGCTGTATCAAGCAGTCCCACAGAAAGGTCCACATGATGAGGAACTGAGTACTCCTTCCAACAGCCAGAACAAAATTGCCAGAATATGTGTAAAGCCTAGTCAGTCCTGTAGATGACTACAGCAGTGGCCAACATCTGACTGTAAGCTCATGAAATCCTGGGTCAGAACCACTCAGCTACGCTACTCCAACTGAACCTGTTCCTGACCACGTGAATCTGTCAGATAATAAATATTTGTTGTTTTAAGCCACTAAGCTCTGAGATAATTTGTTATATGACAATAGATAACACACAGATTTTGGTATCTAGATACGGGTGCTGCTATAATAAAGACCTGAAACATGAGAATATCTATGGAACCCAGTAGTTGGGCAGAAGTTAGAAGGACTTTGAGGAGCGGATCAGTGAAGTTTGAAGAGCCTTGAAAAAACAGTAGAAACACTATGGCCTTTGAGGAAGTTAGAGTGAGAGATTAACAAAATGCAGAAAAAATCTTATTAGAAACTGGAGGGAAAGGGATCCTTGTTATATACTGGCAAAGTTGTTGCCTTATCATAACATGGAAAGTAGATGTGGTCCACAAACTGGTTGATAATATAGCTAAAGAGATATCCACTTTTGAAAGTATTTCTTGGCTTCTTGCTGCTTACTTTAAAATGCAAAAGAGGGATGAATTAAAGGAAGGACAGACAAATTATGTAATTCTGAGAATTCCCAGCATCTCCAGAGAGTAAATGACACTAAAATTAAGAAACAGATTTCAAACAAAGATTGAATCCAGGGAACCCGCCAAAAGACCAATTTCAGATGAAGCCAAGGATTAGGCTAGAACAATTCTTTGTTAAGACCTCAGAAAGGGCCTGGTGTGGTGGCTCATGCCTATGATGCTAGCACTTTGGGAGGCCAGTGTGGTAGGATCACTTGAGGCCAGGAGTTTGAGACCAGCCTGGCCAACATGAAGAAACCCTTTTCTACTAAAAATCCAAAAATTAGCTGGGCATCCCAGCTACTCGGGAGGCTAAAACATGAGAATCATCTGAACCTGAGAGGCGGAGGTTGCAATGAGCCAAGATCGCACCACTGCACTCCAGCCTGGGTGACAGAGTGAGACTCTGTCTCCAAAACAACCACCACCTCAGAAAGACTGAAAATAGTACCTAAAGAATCATTCAGTTAGAAAACTGGACTAAGCGGCCAGGCGCGGTGGCTCAAGCCTGTAATCCCAGCACTTTGGGAGGCCGAGGCGGGTGGATCATGAAGTCAAGAGATCGAGACTATCCTGGTCAACATGGTGAAACCCTGTCTCTATTAAAAAAATACAAAAAATTAGCTGGGCATGCTTGCGCGTGCCTGTAATCCCAGCTACTCAGGAGGCTGAGGCAGGAGAATTGCCTGAACCCAGGAGGCGGAGGTTGCGGTGAGCCGAGATCACGCCATTGCACTCCAGCCTGGGTAACAAGAGCGAAACTCCATCTCAAAAAAAGAAAAAAAAAGAAAAGAAAATTGGACTAAGCTTAAGAGTGTTGTGTTCGTTTCCTAGGCTGCTTTTAAAAAACTACCACTAACTGGGTAGCTTAAACAAAAGGAATTTATTTGTTGTTCTGGAGGGTGTCAGTAGGGTTAGTTCCTTCTGGAAGTTCTGAGGGAGATCAGTTCCATGACTCTTTCCTGGCTTCTGGTGGTAGTTGCCAGCAATCTTTGCCATTCCTTGGTTTGTAGACCTATGCCCCCTCAATCTCTGTCTCATCACATGGCTTTCTTCCCTGTGTCTTCTGTGTTCATGTCCAAATTTCTATCTGTTTTTTTTTTTGAGGCAGAGTCTCCCTCTCACCTGGGCCGGAGTGCAGTAGCGTGATCTCAGCTCACTGCAACCTCTGCCTCCGGGTTTAAGCAATTCTCATCCTTAGCCTACTGAGTAGCTGGGATTACAGGCATGCACCACCACGCCTGGCTAATTTTTTTTTATTTTTAGAGACACGGGTTTTTACCATGTTGGCCAGGCTGGTCTCAAACTCCTGACCTCAGGTGATCCACCTACCTTGGCCTCCCGAAGAACTGGGATTACTGGAGTAAACCGCCACACCCTACCAAATTTCTCTCTTCTTATAAGACTATCAACCATTGGATTAGGGCCCTTCCTGATCCAGTATCATCTTATAACTTGGCTACATCTGTAAAGGCCTTATTTCCAAACAAGGTCATATTCACAGTGACCTTATCAGGGTTAGGACGTGACCACAGCTTTCTGGGGGACATGACTGTACCCACTACAAGTGGAATCCCTCAGCAATCCCAGCAGAAGCCCAAGGTGGAAAAAGCCTAATTAGAAGAGATTTGTGGGTGTGGCTTTTGCCTAATGGCATGAATCCCAGTAAGATTCACAGGATACTCAAAGTTTTAAAAAGAAGCACTGCCAGCCTAAACTGAAAGGTGCAAAAATAGTACAAAATGAAAACAGGTCTTTGGGCCCTCAAATTTCTACCAGCAAGAAGCAAGCTAAGAAAACTATGCAGCTACAGATTTACTTTTTTTTTTTTAACACTTTCTTTTTTTTGAAATGGAGTTTTGCTCTTGTTACCCAGGCTGGAGTGCAATGGCACGATCTCGGCTCAGCGCAACCTCCGCCTCCTGGGTTCAGGCAATTCTCCTGCCTCAGCCTCCTGAGTAGCTGGGATTACAGGCACGCGCCACCATGCCCAGCTAATGTTTTGTATTTTTAGTAGAGACGGGGTTTCACCATGTTGACCAGGATGGTCTCGATCTCTTGACCTTGTGATCCACCCGCCTCGGCCTCCCAAAGTGCTGGGATTACAGGCGTGAGCCACCGCGCCCGGCCCAGATTTACTTTTAATGGAAAAGAAAGGATGACTAAAAGGGTGGACTCCAGAGTCACAGAGAACTCCTGGGTAGAAGTGGAAGTTAAGTCCTAGTCAAGGAACTTCTGATAGCTGTCGAGACAACCATCAGAATTGCTATGAACCAGCAACTTCTTTATGCCTCCATTTTATCTTTTGGAACAGGAAATCTCTATACCTGTTCAAAATCACTGCCTGTCCACATCACCGTATGTTGGGTATGTGATGGGCAGATAACTTGTCTCTTTAGTTCACAGGTCCTCATATCAAAAGGAATTGTACCCAAGGAACTATACCCAAGGAGCCATGCCCACCCTTGCACCTAATTAAAGGACAACTTATATTTATAATATAGGACAACCTACCTATATTTCAAGCAGATGCTATAGAAGAAGGAGACTTTTGATAGCTCTTGGGAGGAAGTGAGTGCATTTTCACATGGGAGAAGTGTAAATAGTTTGTGGCTAGAGGGCAAACTGTGGTGATTTTAAAATACATTCATAAATTCTTTAGAGGTGGAACTAATTCTCTTCTCCTTGAATGTGGGCTAGACTTAGTGATTCACCTCTTACAGATAAAATGTAGCAGAAATGACAGTGTGTGACTTCCAAAATTAGGATATAAAAAGGCACTATGAGTTTTTTTCTTCTTCCTCTATTACTGTCTTGAATCACTAACTCCAAGAGAAGCTAGCTGCCAATTAACAGGGACATTCAAGGAGCCCTACGGAGAGGCCCAGATGGTGAGGAACTAAGGCCTCCTGCCAACAGTCATGTGAGTGAGCCATCTTGGAAGTGGATCTTCCAGGCCCAGTTAAGTGTTCGGGTGACTGCAGCCACAGCGGACATGCTGATTATAACCTCATGAAGCCCTTCACCAGAACCACAGAGCTAAGCTGCTCCCAAATTCCTGACCCTCAAAAGTAGTGAAAAAATAAATATTGTCATATGCTGTTAAATTCTGGGGTAATGTGTTACAAAAAGCAATAGGTAACTATTATATATCCACCTTATTTACCAGTGACAAGAAGGGCAAATTATCATCTTCTTAAACTGACCAATAAGTAAATGGGTAATAATCAAGTTTGAGAGATAGCCTAGTCCTTGAAGCTGTAAAAGTTAATCCTGTACGAATGCTTGGAATTAGCAGGAACAATTTGCCCGCAGCTGATGAGCTGATGACTCCTCTTTCTTGGCTGCTTACTCTCTGGAAGTCAGATGTTAGCTCCAGCAGTAACAGAGCAGCAGTAACAGGGACTGCTCAGGGAGGCCCCAGTGCATATAAGCTGTTGCTCAAGAACAACAGCTGACAGAGTATTTACACTGAATTTTGTTTACTAAAAACACAATCTTGTTAAAGCTAAATGTCTGGGAGGATGTGGAGGGAAGGAAGCTAGTGTATATATTCAATTTCAGAAACTTACACAGGAGAAAAATCAACCTACTGGGTCTGGAAGGGAAGTCACATGCTAAAAACCAGGTGAGTCTTCACAGTTTCCAGAGGTGTACCCTCTCTAGATTTCCCTCATACTTCCCTGGCTGTTCTTCTCAGTCTCCTTTGCTTATTCTTCCTTATCTTCCAAACGTCTAATCACTGAGGGCCCAGGCCTCGATTCTCTAAGCTCTACTATTTCCTATCTTGACTTCTTTGACAATGTTACCTAGCTTTATAATCTTTTTTTTTTTTTTTTTTTTTTTTCCAGATGGAGTCCTGCTCTGCCACCAGGCTGGAGTGCAGTGGTGCGATCTTGGCTCACTACAACCTCTGCCTCCTGGATTCAAGCGACTCCCCTGCCTCAGCCTGGGACTACAGGCTCACGCCACCACGCCTGGCTAGTTTTTTGTATTTTTAGTAGAGATGGGGTTTCATCATGTTGGCCAGGATAGTCTTGATCTCCTGACCTCGTGATCCACTCACCTCAGTTTCCCAAAGTGCTGGGATTACAGGCGTGCCCAGCCCCAGTTTTATAATTTTAAATACCATATACAGGCCACAATTTCCAAATTTTACATCCAGCTAAGACCTCTGCCTACTCAACACCTCTCCTTGTATAATAAGCACCTCAAACTTATTATGTTCCAAACTGAATGAACTTAAATTTCTCTTCCTAGTGTTCTCCATGTAAATCCAAACTTACTCCTCCTAGTGTTCCCATATCAGCGGATGGTAGCTCCATTTTTCTTGTTCTTCAGGCCAAAAACCTTGGTGTCAAAACTCTTCTTTCTGTTATACCCACATCCAATCTATCAGCAAATCCCATCATGCATATTGCCAAACTGTATCTGAAACCAAACCATTTTTCACTACTCTCATCTAAACCACTGGCATCTCTAGCTTATATGAATGCAATATGAATATGGGTTCTCTGCTGTGTCTTTGCCTCACACACCTTGCAGCCCCCCATTCTATTTTCAGAACAGCAGTTCGAGCAATCATTTCAAGATATAAATGACATCTAAACTTTCCACTGGAATAGAAGCTTTACAATTGCCAACTAGGCTTCATATAATCAACTACCCACCTCCCCATTCCTACCCCCATCAACGTCTCCTACCATTCCCCTCACCTTCTGTATGCTATACTGATCTCTCCTTGTTGGTACATTCCTACACTTCCTTGGTGTCTATTCTAATACTTTCTCAACAAGACCTTTGCTGACTGTGCTCTTTTTGAAACTTCACTTCCCCTATATTCCCTACCTCCCATCCCTGCTTTTCTTCCACCATAGCACTTACTACTGCTTAACATTCTATTTTGATTATTTATCTTTGCCCATTAGTACTTACACAAGGGCAGTCATTTTTGACTACTTAACGCCAACATCTGGCACATAGTAATACACAATGTCTGTTAACAAATTAAGAGACCTCTTATGGGCCAGGCAAAGTGGCTCACACTTGCAATACCAGCAGCTTGGGAGGCCAAGATGGGAGGTTCACTCAAGCCCAGGAATTCAAGACCAGTCTGGGAAACACAGGGAGACCCCACCTCTACAAAAAAAATTTTTTTAATTAGCTAATCCTAGTGCTGCACACCTGTCGTCCCAGATGCTTAGGAAGCTGAGATGGGAGGATCACCTGAGCCCAGGAAGTGGCGACTGAAGTGAGCCATGATCACACCACTGCTCTCCAGTCTGGGCAACAGAGCAAAACCCCATCTCAAAAAATTAATTGATTAATTAAGCAACTTCCCCCAGATGGGCCCTGATATAGTTTGGCTGTGTCCCCATCAAAATCAAAATCTCAACTTGAATTGTATCTCCCAGAATTCCCACATGTTGTGGGAGGGACCCAGGGGGAGGTAATTGAATCATGGGGGCTGGTCTTTCCTGTGCTATTCTCATGATAGCGAATTAAGTCTCACGAGATCTGATGCATTTAGCAGGGGTTTCCACTTTTGCTTTTTGCCTTTCGCCTCGCACCATGATTCTGAGGCCTCCCAGTCATGTGGAACTGTAAGTCCAAGTAAACCTCTTTTTCCTCCCAGTCTCAGGTATATCTTTACCAACGTGTGAAAACAGACTAATACAGGCCCCAATCAGATGTATCTTGAAAGATATATATAATCTATTAAGATAAAAAAAGATTATAAAATATGTATAGTATAATCAATCCAATTTCAATTATACATATGTAATTATCATATTTATGTATAAATATATATGTATCTTATATATATGTATAAAAAGGTCTACAACACTATGCAGCAAGGTGTAACTATGGCTATTTCTGGATAAGGCTGTCTTTTTATTCCACACCAAAAAACTTTTAAGTAAGAAAAAAAAAGCTAACCGAAAAAAGTCAATTCTCAAAATCTGAGCTGTGATCGTGGTCAGAAAACTACAGTCCCAGAACCTAGGGTTAACTTCAAAAGAACGTATTCTCAAGGTAGAAAATCTCAAAACATATTATTTACACAGTCATAAAAAATAACAAAATCATGTCCTTTGCAGCAACATGGATAGAGCTGGAGGTCATTAGCCTAAGCAAATTAATGCAGAAAACAGAACTACCACAGGTTCTCACTTACACATGGGAGCTAAACATGGGGTACACGGGGACACAAAGACAGAAATAATAAACACTGGGGATCACAAAAGGGGAGAAGGAGGGAGAAGGGCCAAGGTTGAGAAACTACCTACAAGTACTATGTTGTCATTAGAAGCCCAAAGCCCTCCATCACACAATATACCCATGTTTAACAAACCTGTTGCTCTGTGAGTTACCAGGAGAGCACATGTTAAAAAATAAAAACCAAACCTGTACATGTACCCCCTGAATCTAAAATAAAAATAATACATTTTTAAAAGAACACATTCTTTAGGTGGGACACCTTCTTAGAAGTAACGTACCCTACAAAGCAAATCAGAAACAGCTTACTGCTAAAATCAAAGATGCTTCCTTTATATAGCCAGGAAGGAGGCTAAAACATCAGGCTAAAAAGTAACAAAAAACAAGGTACAGCACGCTAAAATAAAAATAGGGATGGGCACAGTGGCTCACTCCTGTAATTCTCAGCACCTTGGGAGGCCGAAGCAGGCGGATCACTTGAGGTCAGGAGTTCAAGACCAGCCTGACCAACATGGTGAAACCCTGTCTCTACTAAAAATACACAAGAATTAGCTGGGCGTGGTGACGTGTGCCCATAATTCCAGCTCACAAGAATCACTTGGACCTGGGAGGCAGAGGTTGCAGTGAGCTGAGAGACCATGCCACTGCACTCTAGGTTAGGCAATAAAGCAAGGTTCTGTCTCAAAAAAAAAAGTGTATGGATGAACATATCCTCTAGGATGAATGCTCCATAATTCCTATAAACTTGGAGCCACCACTGGCTCTCTTTCATTTTATAAAGGGAAAGCTATCTAATCATCGTAACACAGGAAAGCAGATTTGAGAGATGAAGAATGACAGACAGATGAACATATTGACTGACCATCTAGATCCACCTGTAGACTTTTAATTTACATCAGTGGTTCTCAATGTCACTCCTAAGGAGTGATTTAGAAATCTGAAGGGGCTGTTTGGCTAGTCACAATAAATGGTAGGTACCATTTACATTTACTAAGTAGGAAAAATGAGTGGTAACTACCCTGCAATAAACAGGACGGCCAGGTCCAACAAAGACCTGCCCTCCAACATGTGTATTTCGGACATTTTGCCTGGACATTCATTTGGTGAAAAACGACCTCTAATTAACTGAGACTAAATCCAGCTCCATTCTAAACACAAATTATTTTCCATTTGGTTTTAATATATACTGAATTTTCCAGGGATATAACTACTGTGAAAACTGCAGTAAGTTTATGCTTCCCCACAAACCCCAGAAATTTCCTGAGTTCTTCACCATTTTGAAAAATCATAACATTGTACCAAAAATGCTTCTGATAGATGAACTGTAAATATAATACTCTTGTACTATCTGCATTTGTAGCTATAACCTTCTTAATTTTGTCTCCCAGAATACTTATGGCTAGGCATTTACATATTAAAATACATATATTATTTTTATTTTTCCTTTATATTAATTGGAGAATGGTGTATATATGCATATGTATTTTTATGTTTTATAGCTTATATCATCAATGAATTTCAAATCAGGATAGTAGAGGGCATTACAAGATAATTGTTATGAAAAGAGAGATTTTGGGTCTGATATAGCTAACAACCATTTGAGTTACATGAACCAATATATTCTAGTTTTTTCTTTTTTTTTGAGACAGAGTCATGCTCTGTTACAATCTCAGCACACTGCAACCTCCAGCTCCCGGGTTTAAGCAATTCTCCTGGCTCAGCCTTCTGAGTAGCTGGGATTACAGGTGCCTGCCACCACACCCGCTTAGTTTTTATATTTCTAGTAGAGACGAGGTTTCACCATTTTGGCCAGGGTGGTCTTGAACTCCTGACCTTGATCCACCTGCCTCCGCTTCCCAAAGTGCTGGGATTACAGGCGTGAGCCACCGCACCAGGCAATTTTTTATTTTTTGTAAAGATGGGGTCTTGCCATGTTGCCAGGGTGATCTTAAACTCCTGAACTCAAGCAATCTTCCCAGAAGTTTGAGATCAGCCTGGGCAACTAATAAGACCTCATCTCTAAAAAAAAATTTTAAAACTGGCGAAGCATTACAGGCATGGTGGTGCATGCCTGTAATCCCAGCTACTTGGGAGGCTAAGGCAAGAGGACTGTGTGAGGCCAGAAGGTTGAGGCTCTTTGAAGTATGATCATGCCACTCTATTCCAGTCTGCGTAACAGAGCAAGACCCTATTGAAAAATAAATAAATAATAAGAAAAAAAAGTAATTCAAGGGGGAAGAAAAAAGATCAAAAAGGTTCTAGACCTATACAATAAGAATTTTAAAGTATCCACTGATCTGCAATTATTAATAGAAGGTCACCAGAGATTTTAGTGAAAGGATGGCCAGACTACAGTAGGTAGAAGACTAATGAAAGATAAAAAAGTAAACACAAACACCTCTTAAGAAATTTTATTGAAAAACAAATTTTATTGAAAAGGAAAGGAAAAAGATTACTAGGCAGTAACTAGAACAGTAATTCTCAATTCTGGCTATAGTAACTCTAGAAGCTTTTAAAAATTACCAATGCCTGGAATCACCCAGACTAATAAAATCACAATCCCTGGGGATGGAGCCTAGGTATCAGTTTTTAAAAAGATATCCTCAGTGACACTAATGTATAGCCAGGATTGAAAAACAGAGAGCTAAACAGTAAAACAGTGCCCAAGGGGCGTTAACTGGGAAAGAGGGCAGGAAGAAGATAGATGATACAAATCCCAGATGAAACAGCTAAGGAATGGGTCAGGAACAGGGGCTGATAGCTTGCCTTGAAAAAAGAAACGACACCTCATCTCAGGAGGCTGGAGGGATAAATGATTGTTGATATAGAGAAGCTGGGCACAGGGACTTGGGAAGTTCATGTCCAAGGCCCCCATTTTCATAAAGGAGAATATAATCAACTCTGAGCATCAGCTACTGGATAAGAAATTTGAAGGGTGAAATTTACTGAAAATTCAAAATATCTGTTCAGGCAATGCAAAACAAAAGCCTAACCAAAAGCATCAACAGTCTAGTAGAGATGAAATGTACCTTGCTATCTGCAGGGGCACCACTGGGCACATTTATGTGATTTTTTTCTCCAGTGGTGCTGAACCATCCCCTAGTAGAGGAGCAAGAAAAAGGGAACCACAGCACTACTCCAAAATTGGCCATTTAGTGGGTGGAATGGGGGAAAAAAAAAAAAAAAAAAAAAAGATCCATAGGAGGTAAAAGTTTAGATGAACTGTAGTTGAGAAACTCAACAATAAGATCTCAGACAGAGAAGGGAAAGTGATCTACACACCGTTTAACTGGCACAGGATATAGCAGCTTTTTTTTCTCTTAGACAGAGTCTCGCTCTGTCACCAGGCTGGAGTGCGGTGGCACAGTCTCAGCTCACTGCAATCACTGCCTCTGGGTTCAAGCAATTCTCCTGCCTCAGCCTCCTGAGTAGCTGACTACAGGCGCGCGCCACCATGTCCAACTAATTTTTGTACTTTTAGTAGAATCGAGGTTTCACTATGTTAACCAGGATGGTCTCAATCTCCTGACCTTGTGATCACCCACCTTGGCCTCCCACAGTGCTGGTATTACAGACCTGAGCTACCACACTTGGCCAGGATATGGTAGCTTTAACTCTGGGTGCCCTAAGCTAAGATGTCACTGATTTTTGTCCTAGACAATCTCATTAAATCAGATTTCCCATATCCTATATTTGTTCTATGAAGGGATGTCTGCAACTAACTTTGACATGCACAAAACATAAGATGAACTAATGGATGAATAAGTAAGTAACAAAGCAAATACGATAAAATGTTAAAGTCTAGAAGGCGTGTGTTGGGGGGAGAGGGAGAGTGTAGGCTCTAGAATAGCACTGTTCAATAGACCTTTCTAAGATAATGGAAATTTTCTATAATATGTTTTGTCAAATATGGTTAACTATTAGCTACATGTGGCCAATGAGTACTCAAAATACAGCTAGTGGGACTGAGGTACTCTGAATTTTTAGTTTCATTAACTTCTGGTTAATTTAAATTTAAATTGACATAGCTCCACGTGGATAGCAGCTGCCACATGAGACAATGCCACACTAGATTCACATAGCACTGGATTCAGGTCTTGGATCCACCAATGGCTGTTACTTTATTTCTCTGAGACTCAGTTTATTATTTTACAAAATGAAAAGAGCAATAGCACCTATTACTTCACACAAATTAAACAACATAAAGCAGATAAAGCATGAAGCACAGTCCTGTACATATGGCAAACACTTAAAATTAACATTTTTTCTTCCAACTAAATGAGATCCATGAGCAAAACCATCTGTTTGACTCACCATGTGTTCCCAGTGCCCAGTACAGTGCCCCACACAAAAAGACACTCATTACATGAATGTTTTTACAGTCACAAGACTTCATATTTATCCTATTAAATTTCTCTTTTTCTTTTCTTCACAAAAAGTAGATACATGATTAAATTTCATGTTATGTCCACTGCTCCAATCTGCTGAAATATTTAATTCTAATATATGTGATGCCCTTTTGAAAATTTGATAAATATGCTGCTATAGTTTGAATGTACCTTCCTCAAAAATTCATATGTTGGAAACTTAATCCCCAATGCAGCAGTGTTGAAAAGTGGGCACTTTAAGGAATGAATCCCCCATGAGTGGATTAATGCCTTTATCTTGGAAGTGAATTAGTCACTGTGGAGTGAGTTCCTAATGAGAGGGTGATTTTGGCCCTTTTCTTTCTGCTCATGCATGCTCTCTTGCCCTTCTGCCTTCCAACATGGAATGATACAGCAAGAAGGCCCTCGCCAGATGTGGATCCCTCAACCTTGCACTTCCCAGGCTTCAGAAATGTAAGAAAGGAATCTCTGTTTTTTATAAATCACCCAGTCTCAGGTATTCCGTTATAGCTACACAAAACGACTAAGACACATATCATCTATGTATGAATCTGAGACATTGACAAAAGTGCTAAGCACAGCCCTGTAACACTTTTCACGCTCTAGACTATCACCGGTGAGCGCCAACATTCGATTCAGCTTCACTTTCATCCTTCCCACGTGCGTCCTGTCCACAGACTAGGAAGTATGAGAACCTCATAGAGACTAGGTCATACCAATCTGTCCTTCCCTGAAACTACCTTAAAAAGAACTTAAACGACAACTCACCCTTCAATAGCTGGAGATCTGTCAGGACGAGTACTTCCTCGAGATCTGTACCTCCGACCCACTGGCAGCCGTGGAGGCCTGGCTCCCCAGAAGTCAGTGTGAGTCTGGTGACCCCTTTCATTGGCTCTATGATCTTGGTCCAGTGGACTGCTACTTAGAAACGGTCTAAAATCTTGAAAAATCATCGTGTGATCCAAATGGCCCCAAAGCTAGTAAAGACCAGAAATAAATCACATGTTAAAAAAAGGAATCAGTAAACATCTGGATTGTTTCGTTTTTCGCTATTACAAATGGCCACCGCGTCTTCTGCTGCAGAGGTATGAGTTTCTCTCTTTTTGGTCTTCTGGCCTCCAGGGTTTCCACTAAGAAATCAGCAGAAATTCATCTTATTTAGGATCCCTTAACTATTACAAGTTGCTTCTCTCTTGCTGCTTTCAAGATTCTCTCTTTATCGTGGCTTCTGAAATTTTGATTATAATATGTCTCATAGATGTTTTTGAGTTTATCATTTTTAAGTGTTAGTTGAGTTTCTTATATGTGTACATTCATGTATTGCCAAATTTGAAATGGTTTTGGCAATTACTTCTTAAACA
Source organism: Saimiri boliviensis (assembly GCF_048565385.1). Lineage (NCBI taxonomy): Eukaryota > Metazoa > Chordata > Mammalia > Primates > Cebidae > Saimiri > Saimiri boliviensis. The sequence goes on along the minus strand of NC_133467.1, from coordinate 40,827,191 downwards.
TGTGTTCTGCATCTTTCTCCCTCTCCTTTCCATGATACATATATTGGTGTCCCACACATTTCTCTGGCTCTGTTCATTTTTCTTCAATCTTTTTTTTTTGAGACAGAGTCTTGCTCTGTTGCCAGGTACCAGGCTGGAGTGCAGTGGCGCGATCTTGGCTCACTGCAACCTCTGCCTCCTGGGTTCAAGCAATTCTCCTGCCTCAGCCTCCTGAGTAGCTGGGACTACAGGCGTACACCACCACAACCAGCTAATTTTTGTATTTTTTTAGTAGAGACGGGGTTTCACCATGTTGGCCAGGATGGTCTCGATCTCTTGACCTCGTGATATGGCCTCCTAAAGTGCTGGGATTACAGGTGTGAGCCGCACTGCCCGGCCTTCTTCAATCTTTTAAATGTGTGCTCCTCAAACTGTTTAATTTCAATGGACCTATCTTCAAGTTCACAAATTCTTCTGTCTGCTCAGATCTTTTGTTGAGCTCCTCTAGTAAATTTTTCATTTCAATTATTATAATCTTCAGCTCCAAAATTTGTATTTGCTGCCTTTTAAAAACCGCTATCTCTTTATTACTATTCTCTATTTGTTGAGACATTATCATCTTGAATTCCTTTAAGTTCTTTGTCCATGGTGTCCTTCGGCTCTTTGAGTATACTTAAGACGGCCGATTTAAAGTTTTTGTCTAGTAATTCCAATATTAGCGCTTCCTCAGGGTAGTTTCTGTTCATTTATTTTTTCTTGTGAATGAGGTATATTTTCTAGTTTCTTCACATGCTTCATAATTTTTTGTTGAAAACTGAACACGGCTGGGCATGGTGGTACACGCCTGTAATCCCAACACTTTGGGAGGATCACCTGAGGTCAGGAGTTCAAGACCATCCTGACTAACACGGTGAAACACTAACTCTAATACAATAAACAAATCAGCTGGGCATGGTGGGCATACCTGTAATCCCAGCTACTCAGGAGGCTGAGACAGGAGAATCACTTGAACCCAGGCAGCAGAGGTTGTTGCACTTCAGTCTGGGCAATAAGAGCTAAACTCTATCTCCATAAACAAACAAACAAAACAAAACAAAAAGAGATGGGTGCAGTGGTATGTGCCTCCAAGGAATGAAGTACTGAAACATGCTACTCAAGAAGCTGAGGTGGGAGGGTCACTTGCACCTAGAGTTCAGAGTTCAATATTAGCCAAAACAACACAGCAAGACCACATTCCAAAACAAATAAAAACAAAACAAACAAAAAAACAAACAAACAAAAAGAAAGAGACACAGAGAAAAGCAAAATGCTCCGGAGGTCTTTGCTGATTAGCTGTTGGGGGCACTCCTTCAAAACTTAGCCAGGGCCTTTATAAATCTGCCTTAACATTCATTTCCTGCTTATGTTGACCCTAAAGACAAGCCAGGGGTGAAAGCTAATGGCCTTTTCGAGTCTATTCTGAGTATGCATACTGCCCTGAGCCTTGCACTTGGTTTTCTAGGTTTTCCTGCACAATAGCTTTTCAAAGTCCCTATTCCTCCACAAAAACTCACTCGACAGCTTTTCCTCCCAGGCTTCCAACATCTTATTGTTTGCCCTGTTAATTTTTCCCCCCCAGGTGGCAGTCCTTTGAGAAAAGAACAAAACAGACAAACACAATCCTTTAGAAAGAAGAGAGTCCACTCTGCTCTCTCTGAAATCAGGCACCAGCAGGGGGGAACACAGGCTATCACCTTCAAGACTGCAGCGTTACCAGGAAGGGAGGTGAGGCCAGGGTAAGTTAAAATGCTACAAAGATCTCCTATCTTGTTTCAGTGCCCTTTCTTCTGGCTAAGTATTTGCTTGGCTGCTGTAAACCTTTGACTATCTTTCCAGAGTTCTGATAAGCTTTATTCTGACTTTTTTGGCAACTTGTTTGGTGTTTCTATGGAGGGATGACCCTCAGAAGTCCCTACTCTGCCATTTTGGTTGACGTCACCCTTCACTGAGGTTTTAGTTTGCTTTCCCTGATACTAATAGGGCTAAACATCCTGTCATGTAATATTTACCAGTCATTCATGTCTTCTCTTTCTTTTTTGGTATTTAGAAATCCAAATATTTATTTATTTATTTATTTTCTTTTTGAGACAGAGTCTCACTCTGTCATCCAGGCTAGAGTGCAGTGGCACGATCTTGGGTCAGTGCAACCCCCATCTCCCGGGTTCAAGCGATTCTCCTGCCTCAGCCTCCTGAGTATCTAGGATTACAGTTGTGTGCCACCACACATGGCTAATATGTTATATTTTTAGTAGAGATGGAGTTTTACCACGTTGGCCAGGCTGGTATCGAACTCCTGACCTCAAGTGATCCACCTGCCTCAGCCTCCCAAAGTGCTGGGATTACAGGCATGAGCCTCTGCACCCAGCCACATTTATTTCTTAAATTTAAAACATCTTGTTAAATCACACTGAGTTTAATTGCCTTAGTATCTTTTATTAATTCTGTATTTTAATAGTTAACGGCTGGTGACAGAAATGCAACTGATTTTTGTGTACTGACTTTAGTATGCAGAAAATCTGCTGAACTCTTAATAATTCTAATAATTTGTGTACACAGAAATTTGTGTACACAGCTCATGCCTGTAACCCTAGCACTTTGGGAAGCCAAGGCAGGAGGATCCTTGAGACCAGGAGTTCAAGACTAGTCTGGGCAACACAGTGAGATCCTGTCTCTATAAAAAATTTAAACCATTAGCTGGGTGTGGTAGCATGCACTTTAAATTCCAGCTACTCAGGAGGCTGAGTGGGGAAGACTGCTTGAACCCAGGATCCTGAGCTCAAGTTCATGAGGTGGGGATTACAGTCAGCTGTATCAAACCCTATATGCTATGTTTTTTTCCTATACATACATAGCTATTGAAAAGTTTAATTTATAACTTATAACTTAATTTATAGCTTAGGCATAGCAAGAAATTAACAATATCTAATAATAAAACAGAACAGTTATAACAATATACAATAATAAAAGTTTTGTGAATGTGGTCTTTTTCTTTTTTGAGACAAGGTCTCAACTCTGTCACTCAGGCTGGAGTGCAATAATGCAATCACAGTTCACTGCAGCCTCAATTTCCTAGGTTCAAGTGATCCTCCCACCTCAATCCCGCAAGTAGCTAGGACTACAAGGAGGTACCACCACACTCAGCTAATTTAAAAAAACAAAATTTTTTTTTAGACATGGTGTCTAACTTTGCTGCTAAGGCTTGTCTCAAACATCTGGCTTAAAGCAATCCTCTTGCCTCAGCCTCACAAAGTACTGCAATTGAACCATGAGCCTCTGTGTCCTGCTTTAAAATATCTTACTGTAGCTGAGTGCCGTGGCTCATGCCTGTAATCCCACCACTTTGAGAAGCTGAGGTGGGCAGATCACTTGAGGCCAGGAGTCCGAGACCAGCCTGGCCAACATGGTGAAACCTTGTCTCTACTAAAAATACAAAAAAATTAGCCGGGCGTGGTGGCATACACCTGTAGTCCCAGCTACTTAGGAGGCCGAGGTTGCAAACCCAGGAGGAAGAGGTTGCAGTGAGTCAAGATCACTCCATTGCACTCCAGCCTGGGCAACAGAGCAAGACCCTGTCTCAAAAAATAAAAATAAATAAAATTATCTTTTGTAGTATATTCACCTATTTGTAGACCATGAGACTGCAGGACAGGGTTGGGGGGAAGGGCGGGTGGGTGCTCTACTGTACCAATTTAGACTACTCCAGAGTAAAAAAGCTTACATCCAACCCTACTCTGATCAACTTTTTAAAAATTCTTTTTGGGAGAAGGAGTCTCACTCTGTCACCTAGGCTAGAGGGCAGTGGCATGATCTTAGCTCACTGCACACTCCGCCTCCTGGGTTCAAGCCATTCTCCTGCCTCCAGAGTAGCTGGGATTCCAGGCGCCTACCACCATGCCCAGCTAAATTTTGTATTTTCAGTAGAGATGGGATTTTACCATGTTGACCAGGCTGGTCTTGAATGCCTGATCTCAGGTGATCTGCCTGCCTCAGCATCCCAGGGTGCTGCAATTACAGGCATGAGCCACCATGCCTGGCCTGACCAACATTTTCAAGAAGTTTTAAAAATTCTAATATACAAGCTGAAGAACAAAAAGTAATATTCATACTAAAAATATCAATTAGATTTCTCGGTCAGCTGCAGTGGCTCACATCTGTAATCCCAGCACTCTGGGAGTTCGGGGCGGGTGGATTACCTGATGTCAGGATCAAGACCAGGCTGACTAACACAAAGCCCTGTCTCTACTAAAAATACAAGAAATTAGCCAGATGTGGTGGCCCATGTCTGTAATCACAGCTACTTGGGAGGCTGAGGAAGGACCGCTTGAACTCGGGAGGCACAGGTTGCAGTGAGCCAAGATCGCACTATCACACTCTAGCTTGGGCAATAAAAGTGAAACTCCGCCGGGCGCGGTGGCTCAAGCCTGTAATCCCAGCACTTTGGGAGGCCGAGGCGGGTGGATCACAAGGTCAAGAGATCGAGACCATCCTGGTCAACATGGTGAAACCTCGTCTCTACTGAAAATACAAAAAATTAGCTGGGCATGGTGGTGTGTGCCTGTAATCCCAGCTACTCAGGAGGCTGAGGCAGGAGAATTGCCTGATCCCAGGAGGTGGAGGTTGCGGTGAGCCGAGATCGTGCCATTGCACTCCAGCCTGGGTAACAAGAGCGAAACTCCTCAAAAAAAAAAAAAAAAAAAAAAGTGAAACTCCATCTCATTAAAAAAAAAAAAAAATACCTGGGCGCAGTGGCTCATGCCTGTAATCCCAACACTTTGGGAAGCTGAGGCGGGCAGATCACAAGGTCAGGGGTTCGAGACTAGCCTGACTAACATGGTGAAACCCCATCTCTACTGAAAAATACAAAAATTAGCTGGGTGTGGTGGTGTGCACCTGTAATCCCAGCTACCTGGGAGGCTGAGGCAGGAGAACTGCTTGAACCCAGGAGGTGGAGGTTGCCGTGAGCCAAGAGCATGCCATTGCACTCCAGCCTGGGTGATAGAGCGAGACTCTGTTTCAAAAATAAATAAATAAATAAATAAAATAATAATAATAATAAAGATTTCTCTAAATACTGGTGACATAAAACACCTTTTCATTTTTTTTTTTTTTTTGAGACGGAGTTTCGCTCTTGTTACCCAGGCTGGAGTGCAATGGCGCGATCTCGGCTCACCGCAACCTCCGCCTCCTGGGTTCAAGCAATTCTCCTGCCTCAGCCTCCTGAGTAGCTGCGATTACAGGCAAGCGCCACCACGCCCAGGTAGTTTTTTGTATTTTTTAGTAGAGACGGGGTTTCACCATGTTGACCAGGATGGTCTCCATCTCTTGACCTCGTGATCCACCCGCCTCGGCCTCCCAAAGTGCTGGGATTACAGGCTTGAGCCACCGTGCCCGGCCGTAATAGATATAATTTCTAAAGGATCCAAGCTGAAAACAGCTTTGGTATCAGCATGAGGCATTTTTCTACTTGCACAGAAAGTGCAAATTAGTGCCGACTAATAGTAACAGTTAATGTATTTGTGGCCTATTTTAATCTCAAAATAATAGTGTACCCCGACCAAAGAGAACATAGGATAGAAGAGCACACCTCACGAATTTATACCAAATTAACGCTAAAGATAAAAATAGCTTTAGGTCATTTGTCTGAGTAGACTTAGATAAGCACAAAAGAAAAAAAAATAGTTCATACAACAAAACTGGGTATTCAGGACAGAGCTTACATAAGTAAAAACTAATACAGAACACTACCATAGAGTTTTGCCAAAACAGCCTAAAGAATCACAGAGACAGTTTGACAAGTTTTGCCTTGAAAAACTGTACTCTGGATAGAAGTATAATGGCAATATTTCTGAAAATATTTGGGGTAAACTATTTACACGTTCAAAATAAAAAACAGGATGGACAATATCTTCCATTTAGCAGACAGAACTTGCTCTGCACTAACCATGATCATATCAGCACTTCTTAAAATATTATGGTCTGTTCCTCAAAAAGTTAAACAGTTACCATATGACCCAGCAATTTCACTTCTAGTTATATAACCAAGAAAATTAAAAACGTGATCACACAAAAACTTGTACAAAAATATCCATGGCAGCATTAATATTCATAACCGGCAAAAAGTATAAACAACCTAAATGTCCATCAACTGATGAAGGATAAACAAAATGTGGAATATCCATACAATGTAATATTATGCAGCCATAAAAAGGAATGAAGTACTGATACATGCTACAACATGGATGAACCTTGAAAACAATATGCTAAGTAGGAGAGTCAGTCACAAAGGTTCACACAGTACATGATTCCATTTATAACAACTATTCTATATAGGCAAATCCATCGAGACAGAAAACAGATTGGTGGTTACCTAGGGCTGAGAGAACTGTGTAGAAATACGTAGTGACTACTAATGTATATGGGGATTCTTTTGGGGATGATGAAAAAGTTCTAGAATCAGTGGTAATGGTTGTACAACTCTGTGAACTTACTAAAACCACTGAGTTGGTTTTAGTACACTTTAACAGGGTGAATTATATGGTGTATAAAGTACATCTCAATTAAGAAATATTAGTCTAGGGCTGGGCATGGTGGCTCACACCGTGTAATCCCAACACTTTGGAGGCCACGACAGGTAGATTACAAGGTCAGGAGTTCAAAACCAGCCTGACCAACATGGTGAAACCCCGTCTCTACTAAAAATACAAAAATTAGCAGGGCATGGTGGTATGTGCCTACAATTCCAGCTACTCAGGAGGCCAAGCCAGGAGAATCGCTTGAACCCAGGAGGTGGAGGTTGCAGTGAGCTGAGATTGTGCCACTACACTCCAGCCTGGGCAACATGGAGAAAGACAGACTCCATCTCAAAAAAAAAAAAAGTCTATAAAGATGAGTCAATTAAGGGTAAATAATTTTATAATTATTAACCTTAGATATGTAATCTCGAAAACGTTCACAGGCGATTTTGTGAAAACATTAAATCAAAGTAAAGAAGATACTCATCACTCCGATATAATTCCTAGTGTGCCTTTGTAATTCTTCCCTGCTGCCCCTCCCCACCTCAAGCAACCAGGTCTTTCTGTGGTTTGCATTCTCTAGAATTTTATGTAAGGGGCATCATATGTATGTACTCTTCACCAGAGGAATGATGGAGCTAATTAGTGAATGGCAAAAGTCTAATCTCTACTGATTTCACATCTCTCCAGTGAGTGGAGTTCATGTATTAGGAAGTTGCACAAATGCAAAACAAGTGGTTCTGATTATGTACGCCAGCTCTGCAGCCTCTAATTCTCAGGTAGGTCATCCTGTATAAACTTAGGATGTCCATCAGGCCACAGTTCAACTTTGTGCTCCAATTCAGCTGAATATGAATTATATATATTTTTTGAGACAGAGTTTCGCTCTTGTTGCCCAGGCTGGAGTGCAATGGTGTGATCTCAGCTCTCTTCAACCCCTGCCTCCCTCTCCTGTCTCAGCCTCCTGGGATTACAGGTATGCACCACCATGCACAGTAAATTTTGTATTTTTAGTAGGAATGGGGTTTCTCCATGTTGGTCAGGTTGGTCTCGAACGCCAGACCTCAGGTGATCCACCCGCCTTGGCCTCCCAAAATGCTGGGATTATAGGTGTGAGCCACCATGCCTGGCAAAGTAAATTTTTATATCCATCTGTCTGGTGTTCTATGCTTTATTTCTCAGTATGTTCTCGACTCAGGTAGAGAAAGTATGATCAATGATCAATCATGACATGCCTAATACAGGATAACAGTTTAACAAATATAATGTAGCCGTTAAAGAATATAATTTTTTTTTTTGAGACAGGGTCTCTTGCTCTGACACCCAGGCTAGAGTGCAGTGGCACAATCTCAGCTTACTGCAATCTCCGCCTGCCAGGCTCAAGCGATTCTTCAACCTCAACCTCTCGAGTAGCTGGAACTATAGGCATATACCACCACACCCGGCTAATTTTTTTTGTTTTTATTTTTGTAGAGATGGGGTTTTAGCATGTTGCCCAGGCTGGTCTTGAACTGGGCTCAAGCGATCCATCTCCCTCATCCCTCTCAAAGTGCTAGGATTACAGGCATGAGCCACCACATTCAGCTATAATTCTAGTAACTATAGAGAAACAAGTGAAAGATTCATAACATAATACCAAGTAAATTTTTAGAAGCAGAAATACAATAGATACACTCTTATGACAGCAACTCTAAACAGTTATGAGGTATGCAGATGAGAAATGAGAAATATTATGCTAAAAAATACATAAAGCTGTAATAGAGTAATGAGAATATGGGATATTTCTTTTCTTTCGTTTTTTTTTTTTTTTTTTTTTTCCTGAGACAAAGTCTTGCTCTGTCTCTCAGGCTGGAGTGCAGTAGCCAGATCTCAGCTCACTGCAACCTCCACCTCCCGGTGTCAAGCGATCCTCCTGCTTCAACCTCTCGAGTAGCTGGAATAACAGGCACCCATCACCAAGCCAGGCTAATTTTTGTATTTTTTGTAGAGATGGGGTTTCACTATGTTGGCCAGGCTGGTCTGGAACTCCTGACCCCAAGTAATTCATGCACCCAGTCGATATTTCTCATTTTTATTTTTATTTATTTATTTTTTTGAGACGGAGTCTTGCACTGTCGCCCCAGCTGTAGTGCAGTGGCTTGATCTTGGCTTACTGCAATCTCCGCCTCCTAGGTTCAAGCAGTTCTCCTGCCTCAGCCTCCCGAATAGCTAGGACTACAGGCGTGTCCCATCACACCCATCTAATTTTTTTTTTTTAAATATTTTTAGTAGAGATGGGATTTCACTGTGCTGGCCAGGATGGTCTCGATCTCCGGACCTCATGATCCACCAGCGTCGGCCTCCCAAAGTGCTGGGATTACAAGTGTGAGCCACTGTGCCCAGCTGATATTTCTCATTTTTAAAAAGCTTAGAGCCAAACAAGGTGGCTCGGGCCTGTAATCCCAGCACTCTGGAAGGATGACCGGGGTGGAAGGTCAGGAGTCCCAGACCAGCCTGGTCAATGTGGTGAAACCCCATCTCTACTAAAAATACAAAAATTAGCAGGGCGTGGGAGCGGGTGCCTGTAATCCCAACTACTCGGGAGGCTAAGGTGACAGAATCGCTTAAACCCAGGAGGCGGAGGTTACCAGTAAGCTGAGATCGTGCCATTGCACTCCAGCCTGGTCAACAGAGTGAGACTCCATCTAAAGAAAGACAGAAAGAAAAAAAGCTTAAGTTTGTTATTTTTTAGAATCTATGCCTTAGGAAAAAATCTGAAAAGGATATGTAAGGAAAAAGGGAGCTCTCAAAATAGTGAAACTCAAGATACATATATATATATATTTAATTTTTTTGTAATGTCTAGGAAATATTTTTAAATTTTTTTACTGGCATTACAATGCTGCTTATATAACAAAAATAAGTTTTATTTAAATAAATATAAATCAGACAACTCAGAGCACCTTGCTCTCCTGTGCATACCTGGGAGCTCTTTTTTCCAGAAAGCCATGTATCTTATTTTCTCCTAATCCGAGGCAGCAGCCAGAGCCACTCTCACGGAATCCATTCGGGTAAGCTGAAACTCTACGATCAGATGACTCACTGGCACCAGGTCACAGTCAGAAGTTTGCAAGTAATCAATGAAACCTTCAGGTAGCTATGGGGCTCACTTTCCAGATTATCATCAGGAAGCTTAGTATAGGAATGTCTTCACTCTACAAACTGCTAGCAACATTTTCAGATTCACTCTCCAGTGGCCCTCGTGCGTTATTCAAACATGGCTCCCCGTTAACTGGCAACCCTTCCCTAAGTTCTCTCTATCCCATTAGTCTCTTATCTCTCACCCTAGTCTCATTTTTTTTTAAAAGTCAATACTGATTTTGTCAGAAATTTTCTTGAAATAAGCCTCTTCTAATACAGCCAGTATTTTCAGAATTCAGCTATCAGTAAATGTTACTTACAGAAAATAACCACTTCAGTGTACAAGCAGCTCTGGCTAAAGAAAAACAGAGCAAAACTGAGCATAAGTCTTTGTTGAAATTACCAACTAAAATAGGGAAAAGAAAAATAACTTTAGCTTCTATATATGATTTTATTTCTAAGTTTTTTCTTCAGGGACATGAGCATAAAACCTTATAGCTTATGAATACTATTTTGAGATATTCACATCTTTGCTTATCTAAATTCCACCTACTCTTCAAGGCTCCAGTGCAAGTTTTACCTTCTCTATGAAGTGTTAATAATGGCTACAATGTATTAAACACTCACATACCTAGCATCTACTCACTTAATACTCATAACATTCCTATGAGGAAAAGTATGAATATTTCCCCCAATTTCCAGACAAGGAAACAAGAGAGGTGCTGGGAGCAGGTTATATAGCCAATAAGTGGCAGACACAGGATTTGAGCTCAGGCAACCTGGGTCCAGAGGCTGTTCTTTTTTTTTTTTTTTTGAGACGGAGTTTCGCTCTTGTTACCCAGGCTGGAGTGCAATGGCGCGATCTCGGCTCACCGCAACCTCCGCCTCCTGGGTTCAGGCAATTCTCCTGCCTCAGCCTCCTGAGTAGCTGGGATTACGGGCACACGCCACCATGCCCAGCTAATTTTTTGTATTTTTAGTAGAGACGGGGTTTCACCATGTTGACCAGGATGGTCTCGATCTCTTGACCTCGTGATCCACCCGCCTCGGCCTCCCAAAGTGCTGGGATTACAGGCGTGAGCCACCGCGCCCGGCCAGAGGCTGTTCTTAATCACTGGTATATGACCTCTTTTCAAGACTGTGGTCCACCTTCTGTTTTCCTTCTACTATACTTGTTACATATACCTCACAATAAATTTATTATACTCTGTACACTTTTTTGTTTACCTTTTTTTTTCTGAGATGGAGTTTTGCCCTTGTTGCCCAGAGTGCTGCAACCTTGGCTCACTGGAACCTCTCTGCCTCCTGGGTTCAAGCAATCCTCCTGCCGCAGCCTCCTGAATAGCTGGGATTACAGGTGCCCATCACCACGCTCAGCTAATTTTTTGTATTTTTTAGTAGAGACAGGGTTTCACCATGTTGGCCAGGCTGGTCTGGAACTACTGACCTCAGGTGATCCACCCGCCTCAGCCTCCCTAAGTGCTGGGACTACAGGCGTGAGCTACTGCACCCGGCCTTGCTGGTTTTCTTATTTGTTCTATTATGTGTTTGCACTTGCTCCACAACTAAATTTCAAGATCCTTTCAGGCAAGGCAACCATGACATTTACTACCTGCCCCTATTTCTAGCAGAGTGCTGTGTATGAAACACTCAATACATACTTCTAGCAGGCACAGTGCACCTGCCCGTAATCCCAGCTACAGGGAGCCTGAGGTAGGAGGATCACTTAAGCTCAGGAGTCCAAGTCTAGCAAGACCCCATCTCTTAAAACACACACACACACACACACACACACACACACACACACACACACACATTCTCTCTCTCTCTCTCTCTCTCTCTCTCCCCCCCCCCCCCTTAGCTAGTTTTTCAAAAATCCCTGGTAACATCTAGAATGTGAAGTAACAGGCTATGAATCAGCAAAATTACTTTAACACCTGAAGGATAACTCATGCCATCAGTGTGACATTTAGCATTACTAAAGTTAGGAAACTGACTACATATATTTATTTTTCTTCTTACTTAATGCATCTCTTCCTGGTGAGTCATACCTACAAAATTGGCAGACCCATCTATTTCCATTACCTAAAAGAGAACACTAAAGGAAAACCAAATGAAATTTCTTTTTCTGCATATGCATAATCAGCAAGTGACAATCTGCGTTATCACAAATAGCACACAAAAGGGGAAAGGATACTGAAATCATAAAGTCTTCCGAGACTGGCAAACAGAATACATTTTTTAATTATTATTATTATTTTGAAATGGAGTTTTGCTCTGTTACCCAGGCTGGAGTGCAGTGGCGTGATCTTGACTCACTATAACCTCTACCTCCTGGCTTCAAGCGATTATCATGTCTCAGCCTCCCAAGTAGCTGGGATTACAGGCAGATGTCAGCATGTCCAGCTAATTTATTGTATTTTTAGTAGAGATAGGGTTTCACCATGTTGGCCACCTTGGTCTTGAACTCCCGACCTTAGGTGATCTACCCACCTCAGCCTCCCAAAGTGTTTAGATTACAGGCATGAGTCACCGCACCCAGCCCAGGATACATTTTAAATGCTTTTCAACCCATCAAAATGGGAAAATAAAAACGGAAGTTCAAAACATGATCTGTCTGGAATCACTCGAATCAACCCATCTACCAAGGTGGTTCAGAGTTAACCAAAATTCTTAATACTGACTATTAAGAAGTAGCACAGACCATAAGCAGAAAAACCACCCTGAGTAGAACAGGACCCTTACCCAATGTTGATAAATCTAATCACATCAAAATGTGGGGTCTATTAGGACTTAAAATAATTTCTCAAATAATAAGGGAGAGAAGCTTAGGGTTTTACAGGCTTCTTATGAAATAGCACTTTTCAAATATACTACTAGTACAATTTCAATTTACATACAAAACAGTGAAATATTATGCTAGCTCTCTAGGTACTTTAGCTATCTCTGGAAAAGGCTAATGTGATCCTAAAACAAATAAATCCTGATTATGGGATTTAACTTATTTTTCCCTTTTAGTGTCTGTCAGCTTTCTAGAGCTGAACAAGTTGTATGGCAACAGAGGTACACATACAAACAAACAAAAGGAAAACAACAGTGTTTTTTGCAGGCTGGCTGGTTTGTACCTTCTGGGCTGTAGTCTCTAAATGTTTAAAAACAGAGAGTATTAATGCCACTGAATTATACACTTAAAAATAGTTACAATGGTTTCTTTTCTTAAAAAAAAAAGACAACTAAAGTGACTTTGGGTCAATGAATAAAGTGAAAAAAGATAATTACTCCATATTTAATATAAAATGGTATTTAAGAATGAAGACTAATATCCTATTGTCAAATCACAATTTTTTGTTTTTTCCAAAAAACATGGATGCCCCATCATAAGAAGACATAGAAATTATTTACAGATTCCATCTTGGGATCCAAAAGGCAAGTAAATATCCTTAATCTACATCAAACTACTGTGTTGACTACAGGTAAGCCCTAGAAACCAGTACCTCTGTACCAGGTTGAAGACTATTCCATTGTGACGTCGACAACTAATCCCGGCCTGCACTTTACACCGCTGGTCATATCACTAAAGCAGAGTCTGCAACACTATTATTTCAAAAACAGCACAAGCTTTTTCTTCTCATACTATATATGCAGTAACAGTGCAGAAGACGAGAATTAAAAATACTACCAGTTTAAGAGAATACAGTTTGAAGCTATTACTTTCTCCTAATCAAGGGATTACCAAAGGTAACATGCTCAAGCCCCAGCTACTGAAAACTCAAATCTTCCACAAGGGTTACTCTGGCCCACATTTTCTTATACATTCAGTTAAACTCTGCTGTTTTGCCACAATGGAAAGTTAGTTCTGCCATGATTTTAACACCCACTCACTTCTTAAAGAATTCCTATAGCTAAAGGAAAACTTACCTCTGCAAAATGTGTTGTTGTGCTATTGTCTATTCGACTGCTGCCACCACCTAAGAAACTAAAGAGAAGAGGAATGAGTGGTGATTCTATCCCCGGGAACAAGCTTCCATCCCAGAAGCTAAATATAGAATGGCATAATGAGAACAAAGCCCAATAAGGAAAAATAACTCATCCCAACACAACACCTATAAAGAAAATTATGAAGAACTGGCATGTGAACTAATCTATGAAAAGTAACATAAACCACAAAATCAAGTGGTTTTCAGGGGAATCAAAGCTAAATCCAGTGAAAAATTGGAGAGAGAAGCCACCGTTGAGAAGGAAGAAGGCAATGCAATTGCCACAGCCAGCAATGCAATTCAAATTTGACCTATCAAAAGAAAAACATTTATCCTCAAAGACACTAACAACATAAAAGTTTTCACTAAAAAACCATTCAACCACCAGATGAACACAATATCTGAGGCTACGATAGTTAATATTTCTTAAGAATGATCAAATGTAGTAACCTAAGAGGCCTGGTACTGTATTTAAAACATTATAAAAGGATTCAGTAAATATTTCTCCCTCCACCCACCCTTCAGGACCCATCTCAAATGTTACCGCCTTCATTAAGCCTTTCTGAACTCTCCAACCAAATAAGACTCCTCTAAACCCCTCTGCACTCTCACTTTGATTCTAAAACCAACCTTGTATTATGAATAGCTAGGATTTGCCTCATCAATTTCAACGACTCATCCATTTCAACCCATTTCCCTCCTCTCATCAATATAAATTCATTAGGTAAAGACTGCAATTTATTAATGCCTCAAATACATGTAGAGTGATTATTAATCGTCAGATATTACACAGCACTGTCACCTTTAAAAAAACTTGCAATGTCATATCCTATATTGATACTCAAAAGTTGTTGAATTAATATCACATGTGAAAATGATAAAATAACTACCTCTTCCCAAAGACCTTGAAGAGTGGAGAGAAACATTAAATCCCATTGTCCCCATGAAATTTGTAAAGAACAAAGACAACAAGCTAACACATCAGGGAAGGGGGGAGGGAAAGAATCACAGGAACTGCTGGATATCACTTTTACTTCAAGAGACACACTTAAGGACACAAACATACATACAAACACCCCAATGATAAGTTCACAAACTACTACAAATAGTTTTTATTTGTAGGATTACAGTACCAATCCAGGCATTGCGTTGTGCTCACTAAGGAAACAAACACACCCTAGTCAGTCTGAAACCAAAAGTGAAAAAGAAAAGCTAATTATAATCTTTATGTAATCATTCTCAAATCTTATTCCTTGATTAGAAACCATTTAATACCTGTATTTATTTCAGAAAACCGCTTTTGTAAAAATCACTCCAAATGTATAACAAGCCCCAAAATACTTGTACATGGATGCTAAATAAACAGCCAATTGAACTACCACATATAAAAAACAAAGTTGAGTGGCTATGTATCCACTTCATTGTTCAAGCCCAGACAGGCTTCCAAGATTCTTCCTGCCTTTGCTACACAGTTTCAGGGATTCAAATATCCTTGGTAAGTGAAAACACAGCTCTTACCTTTTGGGGTTCTGCTCTCCCTGAAAGAGAGAGCAGAACCTCACTGTTCCCTTTCCTTAAAATTCCTGTGCATTTTAAGAGTAATAGAGCCTACCTTAGAGAAGGGACAATAAAAACCACCATGCTGGTCTGAGAAATGCTACAAAACTTGAGAAAACGTATAAGGTACTCCTCTACCTGGAAGCTGAAGAGCAGATGGACCCCATTATCCAATATCTACATGCAAAGATTTCCTCTTACTGACTTTAACCCTTCCACTACTTACCACTGCAACTGCTAAGTATTTAAATCAGCAAATGTTTATGAACTTTGTAGAAGGAAATATACTGTCTCTAAGACAAGGATTCTAAGAAAAAGATTTCTTCTTTCATTTAAAACACAGATCTCTTTCAAAAGTCTTTGTAGTTGAGTAAATTGCTACCAAGAGCACCTAAATCAGACAACCTTTGATCTACAAAGACAAATAAAAGAATTAAGAACAGAATCCACAGTTCCCTGGTAGACAAAGATTCATCCTGCAGTTAATCATTCTCATTTACAACTGTATTTGCATAAAAGTACTATCTGCCTAAAGAAACTAGAGTTACTACTTGAAAACTTAGCAAAAAAAAAAAAAGCCCCATTAATTGTTCTCCCACAACCAATATATCCTTTATTTAGCACATGCAGAGCATAAGTGCCTGAAATAAGTTTTTGATGCAATTATCATAGCACAAACAAAAAAGCTATCCCAAGTCAGCATGCCATCCACACAAAACCGCTAATTTTGCAGTCATGCTAATCTTACAGGGTTAGTGCTGGTATTGTGCTATTTAAAACCAAGATGATTACACTAACAGTTAAGTGTTTGTATCAAAATAGATCCCATGTCACATATTGCCCCAGAAGCTCCAGCTTATTTACACATATAATCACCAATCATTAGTAAAGTAAAACTAATAGTACATACTGTAAAGTGTGTAGTTTTTCCTGGTTGTGGAAGGAACCTTCAACTTTAGATTCTGCCAATAGCAACAGTAAAGGAATTACCTACTGCTATTAAAATCCCCAAAGTCACTCCAAGATTAAGATGCTTCCGATTACAAATTCTTTTTGACCACTCAGTACTTCTTCAATTTTCATACCAATGTTTAACCAAACAGCCCCCAAAAGAACAAAGGTGCCACTGTGATTAGCCAAAGAGGCCATCCTATCAATGCTATTCTAAAATTTATTAACATTTCCAAACAGCCCCAAAAGAACAAATGTGTCATTGAGTTTAGCCAAAGAGGCCATCCTATCAACGCTATTCTAAAATTTATTAACATTTTAGATTGGGCGCAGTGGCTCAGTCTGTAATCCCAGCATTTTGGGAGGCCAAGGCAGGCGGGTCACTTGAGGCCAGGAGTTCAAGACCAGCCTGGCCAACATGGCAAAACGCCATCTCTACTGAAAATACCAAAAATTAGCAGGAGATGGTGGTGCACGTCTATAGTTTCAGCTACTCATGAGGCTGAGGCCTGGGAGGCAGAGGTTGCAGTGAGCCATGATTGTACCACCGCACTGCAGCCTGGGTAACAGAGCAACACTCTGTCTCAAAAAAAAAAAAAAAAAAAAAAAAAAGATTTTATAGTTTTGTTCACATAAAGAGGAATACACAATAGTCACTTTCAGAAATATTTCCCCTTTCTATCAGCTAATATACCTCTACTGAGGCCAATAAGAACAAATTTCAAGCATTACAAACCCGTATATTAATATTACACTGGAAAGATGGCCTAAGTTTGACAGCAATAATCTTTTTTTTTTTTTTTTTTTTTTTGAGTCAGTTTCGCTCTCATCACCCAGGATGGAGTCTCAGCTCACTGCAACCTCCGCCTCCCTGTTTCAAGTCATTCTCCTGCCTCAGTCTCCCAAGTAGCTGGGATTATAGGCACCCAACAACATGTCCAGCTAATTTTTGTATTTTTAGTGGAGATGGTTTCACCATGTTGACCAGGCTGGTCTCAAACTCCTGACCTCAGGTTATCCACCCAACTCGGCCTCCTGAAGCTCTGGGATTACAGACGAGACTTACCGGCATCTGCCAAATAATCTTAGTAAGAACAAGAGATCCAAGGCTTCCTCAAAGCAGAGTAACAGTGGGTTTCCCTGGCTACAACAGCCCGTTTACCTGATTAGATATCTTTTTCAGAAGTCACTCCCTAATCCAACAAAGAAGTGTAACAGCAGTTTACCTTCAGGCAGCAGAGCGGTCACTAAAAACCAACTAATAATCTAAGAAAAGCCCCAGGTCTCAGATAATAAATGACAACTGACCACATTTACTCTGACATGCGCACAGATGTTTCCAAGGAACGTCACACACAATCAGGAGCAGGGTACATCATCACATCCACATCACTTTCCAAATTTTCCCGTTTTTCTTTCTACTCTCCCATTTTTTCTGCCTTCTCTTGTGCAAGCTCATGCATTCACTGACTCACTGTCTCTCTCTGTAGAGAGTCCAAGTTAAAAAACAAATTCAATGTACTCATTCAATGCTGAGAGAAAATAGTTTTGATAATAGAATGTCTGAGTTATTTATGAGCTTATACAATACCTGGAATCATCTGTCACTTCTTCAATAAAGCCTGATTCACATCTGGGACAAATATATTCCTATTAAAAAAAAGGAAAAAAGAAAAGTTTTTCGTTAGAAAGTTGTGACATACGTTGTTTCAGAGTAACATGCAGTGTACACTGAGGCTCTGAAATGCTGTACTGTAATTGCTGACTCCAGGTGATTCCACAGTAGTTTCTTTGTTTGCTTGTTTTTTGTGAGACAGGGTCTCACTCTGTCACCCAGGCTGGACTGCAGTGGTGTGATCATAGCTCACTGCAGCCTCAATCTCCCAGGCTAAAGTGATCCTCCCACCTCAGCCTTCTGAGTGACTGGAACCAAAGGCACATGCCAACAAATCCGGCTAACTCTTTTTATTTTAAGTAGAGATGAGGTCTTGCTATGTTGCCCAAGCTGATCTCAAACTCTTGAACTGAAGCGATCTTCCTGCCTCAGTCTCCCAAAGTGCTGGAATTACAAGCATGAGCCACTGAGCTCAGCTTAGTTTTTTCTTTTTCTTTTGAGACAGAGTTTAGCTTTTTTGCCCAGGCTGGAGCACAATGGTGCTATCTCAGCTCACTGCAAACTCTGCCTCCTGAGTTCACTCCTGCCATAGCCTCCCAAGTAGCTGGGATTACAAGCATCCACCACCACACTGAGCTAAGTTTTGTATTTTTAGCAGAGATGGGGTTTCACCATGTTGGTCAAGCTTGTCTCAAACTCCTGATCTCAGGTGATCCACCCGCCTCAGCCTCCCAAAGTGCTGGGATTACAGGCATGAGCCACAGCTCCTGATCCCAGCCTAGTTTTTTCTATTATACTCTGGTAAATATAGAATTCCGTAAGATATTTGCAGAATTGCTTCATAGCTACCTAAGTGGTTCCCAATGAGAGCTGAAAGGGGGAGTGTCAGAAGTTTTTCTTTATTTTAAAAGTTAGGTTACTTATTATTATTATTATTATTTTTGAGACAGAGTTTCGTTGGCTCAATGCAACTTCTGCCTCCCAAGTAGCTGGGATTACAGGTGGCTGCCACCATGTCCAGTTAATTTTGTATTTTTAATAGAGACAGGGTCTTAACGTGTTGGCCAGGCTGGTCTTGAACTCCTGACCTCAGGTGATCCACCTGCCTCAGCGTCCTAAACTGCTGGGATTACAGGCATGAGCCACTGAACCCGGCCTAAAATTTAGGTTATTTTTTAACTAGAATGAATCTATCATCTAATTTTTTCCTACAAATCTAATTTAAAAAGCTCCACTATATACATATCGAAGCACTAAAATATGTAATACTGATGGGTATAGAAACTGCTACTTTTAGGCTGGGCAGAGTGGCTCATACAAGTAATCCCAACACTTTGGGTAAGGTGGGCAGATCATTTGAGGTCAGGAGTTAAAGACCAGCCTGGCCAACATGGTGAAACTCCATCTCTACTAAAAATGTAAAATTAACTGGGGTATGTTGGTATACACCTGTAGTCCCAGCTATTCGGGGGGCTGAGGCAGGAGAATCCCTTGAACCTGGGAGGGAGAGGTTGCAGTGAGACCAGACAGTGCCGCTGCCCTCCAGACTGGGCGACAGACTGAGACTCTGTCTCAAAAAAAAGTTTAATTCAAGGACATTAGAAGAAAAACAGAAAAAAATAAATAAATAAAATAAAAAATTTTTTAAAAAGAAACTGCTGCTTTTTACTATGTGCATACAAGAGACATAAACTAAATAACAGCATAAATAAATCTGTAGACTAAAAAATTACAATGAGGCAGTACGGTATTTCTAATCTATCTTCTGTTTAACAATGGTTCCAAATAAAAGCTAACATTCTCAAAATGCCCTACAGAAGTAATAATTCAAATAACCAAAACAATTCCATTAAGTCAATTTCTATTTCCTTTAGTAATAAATCTTTCTTTCAAGTAATATCAAGCTTTGAGGATAAGAATATACTTTAAGAGACTGCCTTATAGTCATTTTTTAAAGTATATTTTAACTACCTATTAAAATAGATCTGGGAAACACATTTTCTTTTTCTTTTTAACCTCATCCTGGACTCCAAAGGCATGGGAAAGACATTTTCAAGCATTTTTTATTTTTCTTTCTTTTTTTTTTTGAGACAGGGTCTCACTCTGTCACCCAGGCCGGAATGCAGTTGCAAAATTTTGGCTCACTGCAGCCTTGACCTCCGGGGCTCAGGCAATCCTCCCGGCCTCAGCTGGGACCACAGGCACACACCGTGCCCAGCTATCTGTATTTGCAGTAGAGATGGGATCTTACCACATTGCCCAGGCTGGTCTTGAAGAACTCCTGAGCTCAAGCAATGTGCCCACCTTGGCCTCCCAAAGTGCTGGAATTATAGGCATGAGACACTGTGCCCAGTTCAACTATTTTCTTATCACCTGTACTTTCTGAACCCCTACATTTTGTTCTACCTGAAGATGATGTAAGCTCTATTTGGCTCTTCAAATAAAGATAGGATGGGAATTCAAACACAAATGCTTTTTTTTTTTCCCCTAAAGAGATGGGGTCTCATTCTGTCACCTAGACTGGAGTGCAGTGACACAATCACGGCTCATGTCAGCCTCAAACCTCCGTCCTCAAGTGATCCTCCCAAAGTGCTGGAATTACAGGCATAAACCACCATACACTTGGCCCTCAAGTGCTTTCTTAAAAGAAAAAAGATTTTTAAAAGTCCCTCATGTCAAAAAGATTAGCTTCTTGAGGAGACAGTCAAACCAAGAAACAGCAAATTTAATAAAATAATGCTATAAGCAATGAACACTGGAAAAAGGAACAATATGGAGTTTTCCTGGGGAACTAGGGAAAGCTCTGACTGAAACAGAGACCTAAAACATGTGTTTGTTCAATCAAAAAGGAAATTCTAGGTTTAGGACCATGATGATAGAAAACAGCATGCACGGAGGTTAGAGGTGAGTGGTATGAATGTGGATATGTAAACAGGCAGACAGGGCCAGAATGTGGAAAACTTTAGATAACTATTAATATCAACTTTACCTTGAGGATCAGAAACTCAACCTTTTTTCTCCACTACACACATGAAGGATGAGACACATTCATAACGGGCACACAGTAAACTACTCCAGAAACGAAGTATTCTGGAGACCACATAAATCCCTGAGTCCCCCTCTACTCCTTCACCCCCTACCTCCCAGAAAGCTGCAACTCCATCCCTTTCTCTCCCATTAAGAAAATTTATCTGGTCAGGTACAGTGGCTCACACCTATAATCCTAAGTTTGGAAGGCTGAGGCGGGAGGATCGCTTGAGCTCAGGAGTCTGAGACAAGCTTGGGCAACAGTGAGACCTTGTCTCTACAAAAACGTATAAATTAGCCAGGCATGGTGGTGCACACCGGTAGTCCCAGCTTCTTGGGAGGCTGATGCGGGATCGCTTGAACCCGGGAGGTGGAGGTTGTAGTGAGCTATGATTGTGCCACTGTACTACAGTGTGGGTGACACAGCAAGACCCTGTATCAAAAGAAATAAGGTAAGTTTATCTGAATGCTGAATGCAAATGAGATTGATTTTGGAAAATTAACCTTAAATCTATTCTAAAATTAAATTCAAAAAAAGAGTCAATAGCAAAATGAAATCACAGTGCTAGGCCTTCTTCTTTCTTCTCTCTCCTTCTCTTACTCATTCCTATTGCTTTAAATATCCCTATATGCCAACTCCCCCCAAACGTATATATATCCCTATCCCAGGCCAGTCTTCTGAATTCCAGACTCACTTATTCCCATGTGCATGGTCTCTCACTTGCTTTTTCTCTCTCTTATATACATACACACACACCCTTGAGAGGTGGCATACCAGTTGCTCATACTAGAAACCCAGGGGTCATTCCTAACACTTCTCTTTCACCTCCCACCATCAAATCCTGGTACTCCAAACACAAACACATTTCCCAAATCTACATACTCCTTGTGCCGCTGTCACTACTTTAACCCAAGCCAGCATTGGCTCTGAGCAATGAGTATCTTCCCTTTTTTTTTTTTTTTTTTTTTTTTGTAGACAAAGTCTCACTCTGTCACCCAGGCTGGAATGTGGCTCAATCTTGGCTCACTGCAACCTCTGCCTCCTGGGTTCAAGTGATTCTCCCACTTCAGCCTCCAAAGTGGCTGGGATTACAGGTGCCTGCCACCACACCCAGCTAACTTTTGTATTTTTAGTACAGGCAGGGTTTCGCCATGTTGACCAGGCTAGTCTTGAACTCATGACCTCAAGTGATCTGCCTGCCTCGGCCTCCCAAAGTACTGAAATTACAGGCCTGAGCCACTGTGCCCAGCCTGAGTATCTTCCCTCTTAAATTGTGTCCTGCGTCTCTTTTAGTCCTTTCCAATCTGCTCTGCACACTGAAGAAAGAACCATCTTTTAAAAAGCATAAAACAAACATGTGGCCAGGAGTGGTGGCTCACACCACCTGTAATCCCAGCACTTTGGGAGGCCAAGGTGGGCAGATCACGAGGTCAAGAGATTGAGACCATCCTGGTCAACATGGTGAAACCCTGTCTCTACTAAAAATACAAAAATTAGCTGGGTGTGGTGGCGTGCACCTATGCTCCCAGCTACTCAGGAGACTGAGGCAGGAAAATCACTTGAACCCAGGAAGCGGATGTTGCAGTGAGCTGAAATTGTGCCACTGCACTCCAGCTTGGGCAATAGAGCGAGACTGCGTCTAAGCAAACAAACAAATAAGATTGACATGTTATTCCCAGCTTAAAATCTTTCAATTATTTCCTAAAACACTTAGAATAAAATTAAACTTTTTTTTTTTTTTTTTTTTGAGACGGAGTTTCGCTCTTGTTACCCAGGCTGGAGTGCAATGGCACGATCTCGGCTCACCGCAACCTCCGCCTCCTGGGTTCAGGCAATTCTCCTGCCTCAGCCTCCTGAGTAGCTGGGATTACAGGCACGTGCCACCATGCCCAGCTAATTTTTTGTATTTTTAGTAGAGACGGGGTTTCGCCATGTTGACCAGGATGGTCTCGATCTCTTGACCTTGTGATCCGCCCGCCTCGGCCTCCCAAAGTGCTGGGATTAGAGGTGTGAGCCATCGCGCCCGGCCTAAAATTAAACTCTTTAACATGCTATATAAGGAGGGTCTCTGGTCAACTTAATCTCATTTTAGGCTATCCTCCTCCTCCCTCAGTATGTTCCAGCCACACTGGCCGCCTTTTGAATCTTCTTCTTTGTTTTTGTGTGTGTGTGTGTGTGTGAGACAGTCTGGATCTGTTGTCCAGGCTGGAGTGCAGTGGTGTGATCTCAGCTCACTGTAACCCCTGCCTCTCAGGTTCAAGCAATTCTCCAGCCTCAACCTCCCAGGTAGCTGGGATTACAGGTGTGTGCCACCATGTCTGGCTAATTTTTGTATTTTCAGTAGAGACAGGGTTTCACCGTATTGGCCAGGCTGGTCTCGAACTCCTGGCCTCAAGTTATCTGCCCATCTCGGCCTCCCAAAGTGCTGTGGTTACAATCGTGAGCCACTGTGCCTGGCCTCTCTTGATTCTTTGAACTCAAGCTCAGCACTGCCTAAAAGCTTCCTGTAGCTGGAACACTATTCCCCTAGCTTTCGGCATGGCAAGTGCTGTCTAATCTCTTTATTTTCTTTCTTTTTTTTTTTTTTTTGGAGACAGAGCCTTGCTCTGTCACTCAGGCTGGAGTGCAGTGGCATGACCTCGGCTCAGGATCATGTGAAGTCCCCTCTTCACATGATCCCAGTCATGGTTCTAGGAACCAGGCTGTCAACCACTGTAGCTCCTTCACAGGAACAGGACACTTCAGAGACAGAAATCAAACTGTAGAAGTACTCTATGGTTCTTCCTGTCATTTGGAAGTGACAAATACTCCTTCCATTTATAAGCAACAATAAAAGCTTTCTAAATAGTTTTATTTTGATTCCAGGGAAGAAAAGCCAAAACTCTTCCCAAATGCTCTATCAATTATTCCTGATAAAAGTAGCTAATTATAAAGTAAACCTCACAGCCCTAGACATCTCTCCTGCAATTAACATTACAGGAAAAACAGAGAACTTTTTAGAATATAAAAGATCTCCATTCTCTAATTATCAAAGTAAAAAATGCACATTCGTCTCTTACATACTTTAGTAGTCTGATTTCAGAACAAAGTCTGGTCTCAGAAAACTATCTCACTTCCATTTCCTTAATCTGCCTCTTATATACCAGAAAACTCTAAAATAATACTCTAAAGATATTACATTTCCTGTTTTTAGATTTTCTTTACAAAGGCTTCATATCACTCTACTTACTAGTACCACTTTTCTTCTAGATTCACACAAGTCACTAGCCTTCCCATGATTTCCAGCTATGTTAAGGGTCCACCCCTTCATTCTAAGAGCTCAAAAACTCTGGAGCAGGCGTGGTGGCTCACGTCTGTAATCCTAGCACTTTCGTGAGGTCAGGAGTCCAAGAAAAGCCTGACCAACATGGAGAAACCCCTTCTCTACTAAAAATACAAAATTAGCCAGGTGTGGTGGTGCATGCCTGTAACCCCAGCTACTCGGGAGGCTGAGGCAGGAGAATCACTTGAACTCAGGAGGCGGAGGTTACGCTGAGCTGAGATCATTCCATTGCAACCCAGTCTGGGCAACAAGAGCGAAAGTACATCTCAAAACAACAACAACAGGCCGGGCGTGGTGGCTCAAGCCTGTAATCCCAGCACTTTGGGAGGCCAAGGCGGGTGGATCACGAGGTCAAGAGATTGAGACCATCCTGGTCAACATGGTGAAACCCTGTCTCTACTAAAAATACAAAAAATTAGCTGGGCATGGTGGCGCGTGCCTGTAATCCCAGCTACTCAGGAGGCTGAGGCAGGAGAATTGCCTGAACCCAGGAGGCAGAGGTTGCGGTTAGCCAAGATCGTGCCATTGCACTCCAGCCTGGGTAACAAGAGCGAAAATCCGTCTCAAAACAACAACAACAACAACAACAACAACATCATCATCAACAACAAAACAACAACAAACTCTACCAAAATCAAGAGACAAGGTGTTAGATGAGGACAGAAATGAAATATGATTGATAAGTTGATAATTGTTGAAACTGTATACATGTAGATTTGTTATATTATTCTGTCTATACTTTTTATAGTAAAAAATGCATAAAAATTTACCATCTTAACCTTTTTTTTTTCTCTGAGACAGGGTCTCCTTCTGTCACCCAGGCTGGAACACAGTGGCATGATCTCAACTCATTGTAACGACTGCCTCCTGAGACTACAGGTGCATGCCACCGTGCCTGGCTAATTTTTGTATTTTTTGTAGAAATGAGGTTTTGCCATGTTGCCCAGGCTGATCTAGAACTCCTAAGCTCAAGCAATCTGCCTGCCTCAGCCTCCCAAAGTGCTGGGATTACAGGCACGAGCCACCCAACCGAGCCCTTTTTAGCCATTTTTAAGTGTACAGTTCAGAAGTGTTTCACATTGCTGTGAAACAGATCTCCAGAACTTCTCATTTTACAAAACTGAAACTCTATATCCATTAAACAACAACAACCCATTTCTCCCCTTCATTTTCCGGTAACCACCATTCCATTTGTTTCTATGAATTTATAATTTTTGATACTGACACCAACAATCCAACTGTCCCACAGATATGATCTTTATAGGTTCTTTTGAATAAAGACAGAAAAAGTTACATTTGTCTTATCTGAGTTCCTTTCTCAAGAAACCAACCATTAGGCCTCCCAGATAGTATCAAGGAACTTAAACTTACCAGATCACTGCATTTGGACAATGAGACCTCAGACCCCTCAACCCATCATGATTGCCTAAGCGACCTCCTGCTTCCTGTTGACCAACTTCTCTTCCTTACCCCTCCCTAATTCCTGTTTTTCTGCATGTAGTTACAGTTCTTCCCTGCTATATAAGCCCCTAATTTAGTCAGTCAGGGAAATGGATTTGAAACCGATTTCCCATCTTCTCTGCAGCAGCACCCAATTAAAACTTCCTTCCCTGGCAATATTGTCTCAGTGACCGGCTTTCTGTACAGCAAGCAGAAAGACCTAAAACACACCCCTGGTGTTTCAGTAATATTATCTAATGTTAAGTGAAAGCATACAGTATTTGTCTTTTTTTTAACAGATTTATTTCACTTACAATGTCCTCAAGGTTCACTCGCACTGTAGCACGTGACAGGATTTACTTCCTTTTTAAGGCTAAATAATATTCCATTGTGTTATATATATTTCGTTTATTTATTCATCAAGAACATCTGGGTTGTTTCCACCTCTTAGCTATCCTGAATAGTGCTGCTATGAGCATAGGTGTGCAAATATCTCTTTGAGGTCCTGTTTTGAATACTTTTGGACACGTATCCAGAAGTGAGATTGCTGGATTACATAATTCTATTTTAATTTTTTGAGGAACTGCCATGCTATTTTCCATCACAGTTGCATCATTTTACAGTCCCACTAACAGTGCACAAGAATGGTTCCAATTTCTCATCATCTTAACTAACACTTGTTATTCGGTTTTTGTTTTTTTTTTAATAGTAGCCATCCTAATGGGTGTGAGGTGATCTCTCACTGTGGTTTTGATATGCATTTATCTGACAATTAGTGATGTTGAACATCTTTTCAAATGCTTCTTGACCACTGGTGTATTATCTTTAGAGAAGTGTCTATTCAAGTCATCCGCCCATTTTTCAATCTGGTTATTTGATTTTTTGTTGTTGAGTTGTTCTTTCTACATTCTGGAATACCAATACTTTAACAGATATACAATTTACAAATATTTTCTCCCATTCCACAGGTTGCCTTTTCAAGTTGTTGATTGTGTTCTTTGATGCACCTAAGTTTTTAAGTTTGATGCAGTACCATTTGTCCATTTTTCCTTTTGTTGCCTGTGCTTATGGTGTCATATGCAAGAAATCCCTGCCAAATCCAAAATCATGAAGCTTTTCCTCTAAGTTTTCTTTCAGGAATTTTATAGTTTCAGGTCTTATGCTTAGGTCTTTAATCCACTTTGGGTTAATTTTTACATATAGTGTAAAATATGAGTCCAACTTTTGGTTTTGCATGTAGAAGTCCAGTTTTCCCAACACAGTTTGTTGAAGAGACTGTCCTTGCTCCACAGAGCAGTCCTGGCACCCCTGTCCAAGATGGTTAAACCACATATGCAAGGGTTTATTTCTGGGCTCTCTATTCTATTGTCTATAGCTCTGTCATTATGGCAGTACCACAGTGGTTTTATTACTGTAGATTTGTAATGCATTTTGAAATCAGAAAGTTTGAGTCCTCCGGCTTTATTCTTCTTTTCAAAACTGTTTTGGCTATTGTGGTATCTTGATATTCCAAATTAATTTTATGATGAAACTTCTATTTGCAAAAAAAATGCTGTTGGGATTTTGATAGGTATTGTGTTGACTCTGCAGATCACTTTGAGCAGTATTCATATCTTAACAATATTAAGTTTTCCAATCCATGAACACAGGATGTCTTTCTATTTATTTGTATATTAATTCCTTCGGTGGTTATTTTATGATTTCTAATATTCAAATTCTTCACTTCTTTGGTTAGGGTCACTCCTAACTTTCATTCTTTCTGATGCTGTTGTTAATGAAATTGTTTTCTTTTTTTTTTTTTTTTTTTTGAGACGGAGTTTCGCTCTTGTTACCCAGGCTGGAGTGCAATGGCGCGATCTCGGCTCACCGCAACCTCCGCCTCCTGGGTTCAGGCAATTCTCCTGCCTCGGCCTCCTGAGTAGCTGGGATTACAGGCACGTGCCACCATGTCCAGCTAATTTTTTGTATTTTTAGTAGAGACGGGGTTTCACCATGTTGACCAGGACGGTCTCAATCTCTTGACCTCGTGATCCACCCGCCTCAGCCTCCCAAAGTGCTGGGATTACAGGCTTGAGCCACCGCGCCCGGCCTGAAATTGTTTTCTTAATTCTTCAATGTTCACTGTTTGTGTATGGAAACATAACTGATTTTTGTGTGTTTATTTTATATCCTGCAACTTTGCTGAATTCATTTATTAGTTATAACACGGTTTTTTGTGAAATCTTTAGGGTTTTCTTTCATTCTGTTTTTGTGATGGAATCTCACTGTTACCAGGCTGGAGGGCAGTGGCAAGATCTTGGCTCACTGCAACCTCCACCTCCCGGGTTCAAGTGATTCTCCTGCCTCACCTTCCCGAGTAGCTGGGACTATAGGTGCACACCACCAAGCCCAGATAATTTTTGTACTTTTAGTAGATATTCGGTTTCACCCTGTTGGCCAGAATGATCTCTTAACCTTGTGATCTGTCCACCTCAGCCTCCCAAAGTGCTGGGATTATAGGCATAAGCCACTGAGCTCAGCCTCAGGGTTTTCAACAAATAAGATTATATCATCTGTGAACAGGGATAATTTTACTTCTTTCTTTCTAATTTGGGTGCTTTTAAGTTCTTTTTCTTGCCTAAATTGCTCTGGCTACGACTCCTAACACTATGTTTAAATGGCAGTGGCAAGAATGAGTATCTTTGCCATATTCCTGATGTTAGGGGGAAAGCGTTCAGTCCTTCACCACTGAATAAGATGTTCACTGTGGGCTTTTTTTTTTTTCGTGTGGGGAAGGGGGGTTGGAAACAGTCTTGCTCTGTCGCCCACACTGAAGTGCAGTGGTACAATCTTGGCTCACTGCAGGCTCAAGTGATCCTCCCACCAAAGCCTCCCAAGTAGCTAGAACATCACCATGCCCAGCTAACTGTGTTTATTTTTTGTAGAGATTACATCGCATTTTGTTGCCCAGGCTGGTCTCAAATTCCTGGACTCAAGTAATACTCCTGCCTTTGCCTCCCAGAGTGCTGGAATGCGCTAACATGCCCGCTCCACTGTGGGCTTTTCATAAATATACTTTGCTTTGTTGAGTTTCCTTCTATTCCTACTTTGTTGAGTGCAAAGGGTGCTAGATCTGTCAAATGCCTTTTCGGCATCAATTGAGATGATCATGCAGTTTTTGTCCTTTATTCTGCTAACGTGTTATTCTCTTTACTTTGATGTGTCTGAAATTTTCCGTGATAAAGTTTGCTTGGTTTTTTAAGTTACAACAGTCTGAGAAATACAGTCAGGTCAAGAAAAAGTTAATCAAACCACGTACTGAGCAAACTTGTGGCCACTGAAGTAAAAGTAGATCAGAAGTAATTTGTTATGTTAGAAAATTAAGAGGGGAAGTCTACTTACATTTACTAAACACATGATGTCCTTGACACTTAGCCACTCTGTGAAGCAAATATTGTTATTCTTATTTTACAGATAAGAAAAAGAAGAAAATTGTTTGTGTCCAGATTACCTTCCAAAGACAGTCCCAGTAAGATCTCTCAGCCCATTATAGTCTTCTGCAATGTGACCTTTCCACTCCCTTTAAAGACATGGAATCTATTTCTCAACCCCCTTGAATCTGGGAGGTCCTGTGACTTCTTTTTTTTGAGACGGAGTTTCGCTCTTGTTACCCCGGCTGGAGTGCAATGGCGCGATCTCGGCTCACCACAACCTCCGCCTCCTGGGTTCAGGCAATTCTCCTGCCTCAGCCTCCTGAGTAGCTGGGATTACAGGCACGCGCCACCATGCCCAGCTAATTTTTTTTGTATTTTTAGTAGAGACGGGGTTTCATGTTGACCAGGATGGTCTAGATCTCTTGACCTCGTGATCCACACACCTCGGCCTCCCAAAGTGCTGGGAATACAGGCTTGCGCCACTGCGCCCGGCCTTTTTTTTTTTTTTTTAAGACAGTCTTGTTCTGTCACCCAGGCTGGAGTGCAGCGGTGCAATCTTGGCTCACTGCAACTACAGCCTCCCAGGTTCATGCAATTCTCCTGCCTCAGCCTCTCAAGTAGCTGGGATTACAGGCATCTGCCACCGTGCCTGGCTAATTTTTTAATATTTTTTGGTAGAGATGGGGTTTCACCATCTTGGCCAGGCTGGTCTCGAACTCTTGACTTTGTGATCCACCTACCTCAGCCTCCCAAAGTGCTAGGATTACAGGTTTGAGCTACTATGCCCGGCCACCCTGTGACTTCTTTAATAGACACAATATTGGGCCAGTTCCAAAGCCCTTCACTAACCTGACATCTTCTATTTCCTAACTCTTGAAACCTTGAGCAGCCACATAAGTCTAGGCTACTCTGCTGGAATGAGACGCCATCTCAAAGAGCAATGAGACATCAAACAAGTAAAAGGAAGAAACCATCTTGGATCCAGCCTAGCAAAGCCTTCAGATGGCTCCATCTCCAGGTACTATCTGACCACAATCACATGAAAGACCTTAAGGGGAGAAGTGTCTGATTGACCCTGTCAATCAACAGAAACATGAGAGAGATAATAAATTACTATGTTAAGCCACTATATTTTGGGTGGACTTGATAGGCAATAATAGAAAACCAGAACATTGCCCAAGGGATGAAAAGGAGCTTTAAGCCGGGCGCGGTGGCTCAAGCCTGTAATCCCAGCACTTTGGGAGGCCAAGGCGGGTGGATCACGAGGTCGAGAGATCGAGACCATCCTGGTCAACATGGTGAAACCCCGTCTCTACCTAAAAATACAAAAAAATTAGCTGGGCATGGTGGCACATGCCTGTAATCCCAGCTACTCAGGAGGCTGAGGCAGGAGAAATGCCTGAACCCAAGAGGCGGAGGTTGCGGTGAGCCGAGATCGCGCCATTGCACTCCAGCCTGGGTATCAAGAGCAAAACTCCGTCTCAAAAAAAAAAGAAAAAAAAGAAAAGGAGCTTTAAACCTTGGTCTTTCTTGAATCCAAAACTCCGTATTCTTTTCATTACACCATGTTGGTTGAAAATAGCTATGCTTTTAGTCCAGGCACAGTGGCTCACACCTATAACCTTAGCACTTTGGAAGGCTGATGTGGGATTACTTGAGTTCAAGACCAGTCTGGCCCAACATGGTGAAACCCCGTCTCTACTAAAAATACAGAAATTACCTGGGTATGGCAGCACATGCCTGTAATCCCAGCTACTCTGCAGGCTGAGGCAGGAGAACTGCTTGAACCCAGGAGGCAGAGGTTACAATGAGTGACAGAGTGAGACTCTGTGTAAAAAAAAAAAGAAAAAGAAAAAGAAAATAATTATGCTTTCAAAGGGAGGAACACTAAATGAAGAATAATAATGTATTAAATGCCAATTATTTAATACATTAACTGGCACTGTGGAAATCTATCTTATGCTTACATATTAATGCATCAAGTCTTCACAATCAGCCTTTCACAACTCCCCAAAGTATTTTCAATTTGTATAGTCACAAAATCTTACTCCTCAAAATTCAGTCTTTTTTTTTTTTTTTTTAATTGAGACAGGATCTTGCTCTGTTGCCCAGGCTGGAGTGCAGTGGCACAATCTTGGCTCACTACAACCTCTGCCTCACAGGCTCCAGGGATTCTCCCACTTCAGCAACCTGAGTAGCTGGGACCATAGGCATAAACTACTATACCCAGCTAATTTTTGTTTTTGTTGAAGAGATGGAGTTTTGCCATGTTGCCCAGTCTAGTCATGAATTCCTGAGCTCAAGTGATCCTCTGGTATCAGCCTCCCAAAGTGCTAGGATTACAGGCATGAGCCAGCACACCCAGCTGAGTCATTTCTATCATACCATGTGTAAAAGAAATGCATAACAAAAAACCTAAGTTACTTACCTAGAATCGCTAAAAACAGGAACCCAACTGTTTTCACCAAACTAAGTTGCTTTCCCCCTAGGATCTAAAAGATTACTGTAAACAACAGTGAAGATAGTAGCAGGTTCTGAATCAAGAACAACTCCCTAATTATAGCTTAGCCCTGATGCTTACTCACTTAAAAGAACAGCCCAAGAGGATAAAGCACTAGAAATACAGAAAGGAAAGGGAAAGGGTGGTTTTAATGCATTACTTTCTTTTGCCTCCTGTATTTCAAAGGATTAGTTACCATAATATATGACATCTTAGGGGACAAGGAGCTACAAATTCAGACCTATTTATATCAAGTCCCATAATGTCAAATTTACATACTCTTGAACCCTACACAAGTTTATAATATCCAATAATTTTTTTTTTTAATAGAAATAGGGTTTCTCCATGTTGGCCAGGCTGGTCTCAAACTCCCAGCCGCAGGTGATCTGCCTGCCTCGCCTCCCGACATGCTGAGATTACAGGTGTGAGCCACTGCGCCCCACCTATATCCAATACTTATTCAGCACACGAAATGTAACATAAAGACTTACTACTTATTTCCTCATTTCACAGCTTTGTTTTTCTTTTTTTTTTTTTTTTTTTGAGACGGAGTTTCACCCTTGTTACCCAAGGCTGGAGTGCAATGGAGCAATCTCAGCTCACCGCAACCTCCGCCTCCTGGGTTCAGGCAATTCTCCTGCCTCAGCCTCCTGAATAGCTGGGATTACAGGCACGCGCCACCATGCCCAGCTAATGTTTTTTTGTATTTTTAGTAGAGACGGGGTTTCACCATGTTGACCAGGATGGTCTCGATCTCCTGACCTCGTGATCCACCCGCCTTGGCCTCCCAAAGTGCTGGGATTACGGGCTTGAGCCACCGCGCCCAGCCCACAGCTTTGTTTTTCTACCTCTTCATTATCCACTCAATATCTAAAACCAACGAAGGTTCCAATAGTGATTAAAGTGTCAAAAAAAGCAGCCCATTTTCTGTCTAGTCTGACAGTCACAATATTAAGTTAGTCACATTCTAATGTTCATATTCTCTTTGAGTATCACATGGCAAGACAGTTCAGAAATTCCTAATTAGAAGGATTAAGAATATAAAATGTTTGCTATGCCTCACAGCTCCTAGGCCAGAACCCATCATACTTTTAATCTGATGCTAAATCACATCACTAGATCAAAGACCCTGTTTTTTTCTAGAGACTGGTTACCTTTTCAAGCCAGGTAGTATGTCTTCCCTTTTCAAAAGCATCAAGTGAACCCCAAAACAAAGACAACAGAACTTACAAGTTCTGTTCCCACTTCCACCATTATCTTCAAGGTCTGTGTGAAAATCTGTTTTTAGACTACAAATACTATCCTCACTGACTTCTCTCTCTCAACTCTCCTTCAAGAAAATAAGGAAGACATAACTCTCATTCATTACAAGAAAGTTTCCAGTCTAAACATTTTGCAGTTAGTTCTCTGAGCTCAAGAAGTTGTAAGCAATTGTTCTCCTGACTATTAATAAAGAAAATCAGTTTGCCAAAAAGGAAGACAACAGGCCACAGTTTCAGTGTTACACAAGGTACCTATACAATGTAAATACTGTTTGAAGAGCTATGATTCAGTTCCAGGCCAATAAAACTTCCTTGATTTATGGTCTCACCCCAAGAATAGTAAAATTTGCAACCTTTTCCTTTTTTTTTTTTTTTTTTTTTTTTTTTTTTTTTGAGACACAGTCTCACTCTGTCGCCGAAGCTGGAGTACAGTGGCACTATCTCGGCTTACTACAACCTCCACCTCCCAGGCACCTCAGCTTCCCAGTAGGTGGGAGTACAGGTGCCCTCCGTCATGCCCAGCTAATTTCTGTATTTTTAATAGAGATGGGATTTCACCACGTTGGCCAGGCTGGCATTGAACTCCTGACCTCAAGTGATCACCTGCCTCAGCCTCCCAAAGTGCTGGGATTACAGGTGTGAGCCACTGCACCCGGCTACCTTTATCATTTTGTTCCTTAATTCAGGCCATGATTGAACACTGATATTATTACAGATTCCAAACAGCAGTACATAATCAAGCAAGCTTCTTTAGCTCATTGTGTACCAATGCAGAAAATCAGGTCATGGGACAAAGTGTTACTTGATACAAGCTTGATCAGATGGTCAAGCAGCCAAATTTTCTAAGGAAAAACACACTGGACTATAAGAATTATCAGAGAAAATGTTAACCTCAGACAACATAATATAGCAGAAAAGACTTACAGTGTTTTTGCTTGCTCACACTAAAGGCAGCAAGAAGGGGAACAACCCAGTGGCATAAATACAAAATGATAAATGAGTCAAAAAGTACAGATGTTTGGCTCTGATGTGTACCACAATATAAGAGGTAAAATGTATCTTCTTGTTTTTAGCTTAGGCTGACAGAATCTTCTTTCACAAAACGACAATATTCATTCACTCAGCAAAAATTCTAAGCTCTATATTCCAAGCATTGTGTAGAAAGAAAAATAACCTGGGATTAAAAGTCACAAAAATCACCTCCAAAGTGTATACTCTGATAAAATTATAGTTCCCTTAACTATATTCTAGTAGTTAGGGAAGTCAAAAGGCATATGAAATAAACTTTTGAATATCCTAGTCTCAGGTACTTAACCTCAAAATAAGAAGTGAGCAATGCTTCAGAACAGCCTCTGTGCTTTGAGTAATGAATGTGAAGCAAAACAAAGCCGACCGGTAATCATTTCAACTATGTATGTGCATCTCAAAATACCACGTTATCCGTCTTAAATGAATGCACGCACACATACACACAGACATACACACACACAATAGGACAGGAAACACAGAATAACCAATCAGTTGTATGATACTTGGTAGGTCACTTCACCTAAATGAGATAGTACAGAAGATACTAAGTTCTCAACAAACTGTAGGTTCTAATAGATTATTCTGAGCGATTTGGATATGGAATATTTCTCAAACCGTGTTCCACAAGATATTAATCAGTGGATAATAGAGAAAAAAAAACTAGATTTAGAAAAGCCTAAACAATATTAAACATGCTGCTTTACTGAATGGCTTTTCAGAACCATTAATATGCCACTCTGTGTCATAAAAGGTGATGTGAAGGGATGGAGATAGGGAAACAATTTGGTATGCAGTATTTCACCATAATTCTGAGCTCCTATTAAATCTCCTGGCACACAGTTTGAGAAACGCTGATCTAGACTACTGATTTCCGCACTTTTGGTTCCCACGAAGCAGTTCAATTTTTAAATTAAAAAACTGAAAACCCACATGGATTGCCAACTTTTTAATTTTGCCAAGTAAAAATATTTTTTTAAAAAATAACTTTACTATCATCATTTCATTTTAAAAAGTACTATTTTACAATGTGTCCATAGAGCAATCCAGAGCTTCTGATTGAGGATTCTTCATCAAAATAAAAGTAATACTTGCAATTCTAGTATTGACTTGCCATCAGTGACATAAGAGAACTTTACAAGTATGATCTAATTCAATTCACAGCAGGAACATTCACTTCAGGAAAGATCACATACAAACTGGTTGTTCAAAGTAGCCACTGGCCGGGCACAGTGGCTTACGCCTGTAATTCCAGCACTTTAGGAGGGCAAGGCAGACGGATCACAAGTTCAGGAGTTTGAGACCAGCCTGGCCAACGTGGTGAAACCCCGTCTCTACTAAAGACACACACACACACACAAAAAATGTGCCAGGCGTGGCACGCCTGTAGTCCCAGCTACTCGGGAGGCTGAGGCAGGAGAACTGCTTGAACCCAGGAGGGGGAGGTTGCAGTGAGCCAAGTGCCACTGCACTCCAACCTGGGCGACAGGGCAAGACTCCGTCTCAAAAAAAAAAAAAAAAAAAGTAGCCACTTACCATTGGATTAAGAAAATAATTAATTAACTGAATAGAACTTCAATCACAAAAGCAACATAAATGTAACCTCAAAGCAAAACAAAGGATATTTATAAAATAGTTCTAAAAAAAATTATCCCAGGCCAAGTTTACCTGTTACTGAATCCCAAGTCTTAAAAAAAAAATTAATTTATTCAGTCAACATTACCAGCATTACTGCTTTGATTTATAAAAGGAAAATATTGACATTGTTTTGCATTGTCTTCCATCCTAACATTTTCAAGACTGTTCATCATCATAAGATAAAATATGTACTAATAGTTTGTAACTCATGAAGGAGGTTGTTTCAGAGGTAAAATTTAAATCCTAGTATGTCAGTGGCTACCACAAGATCTATGTGGAAAAGCCTCAGAACAAAATTCCCTTACACAAAATCCAAAAATACCCCAAAGCTCAAATAACTAAACCACAGCTAGCAGAAATAAACACAACTATCTCATTTTACAGACAAGGAAAATGAAGACCCTGAAACGTTCAAGAATTTAATAGCTAAAATAAAACATTTTTTTCCCACAGTACTATAATACGATTTAAATATAATTAATTTAAATAAATAAAATCAGCTATAAAAAGGGCTAACAGGTACAAAATGAGGGCTAGTTGTTAGTTCTACAGCTTACAGCAACAATATATCAGAACTAAAATGGGCAAAAAGGCATTTTGCTCTAATCCAGAGATAGCTACATTAATTTAATATTTAAATGAATATTGCCGGGCAAAGGCTCAAGCCTGTAATCCCAGCACTTTGGGAGGCCGAGGCGGGTGGATCACGAGGTCGAGAGATTGAGACCATCCTGGTCAACATGGTGAAACCCCATCTCTACTAAAAATACAAAAAATTAGCTGGGCATGGTGGCTCGTGCCTGTAATTCCAGCTACTCAGGAGGCTGAGGTTGCGGTTAGCCAAGATCGCACCATTGCACTCCAGCCTGGGTAACAAGAGCGAAACTCCGTCTCAAAAAAAAAGAAAAAAAAAAAGAAATAGTAAATTTAAGGTCTGGCGCAGTGGCTCACACCTGTAATCTCAGCACTTTCGTAGGCCGGGGCGAGTGAATAATTTGAGGTCAGGAGTTCAAGATCAGCCTGTGCAACAGGGTGAAACCCCGTCTCTACTAAAAATGCAAAAACTAGCTGGGCATTGTGGTGCACACCAGTAGTCCCAGCTGCTCGGGAAGCCAAAGCGGGAGAATTGCTTGAACCCGGCAAGCAGAGGTTTTGGTGAGCTGAGATCGTGCCACTGCACTCCAGCCTGGGTAACAGAGGGAGACTCCATCTCAAAAAAATAAAATAGATAAATACATTAATATTAAATTTAAAGAAAGCCAAAAGGAGGAGAAAATACTTAAATCCGGATTTTACTACCCATTTTTCTCAACCTTTTATTAATCCCCTTACTTCTTTCTGAATATAACTGACAAAGTTTGGTTATCTGTCCCCTCTAAATCTCATATTAAAATTTGATTCCAAATGTTGGAGGTGGGGCCTAGTGAGAGCTATTTGGGTCATGGGAGCAGATCTCTCAAGAATGTCTTGGTGCAGTCTTTACGGGAATGAGTGAGGTGTTCTTTTTAATAGTGGGTACCCCTCCCCTTTCTCTCTTGCTCCCTCTCTTGCTATGTGGAACACCTGCTTCCTCTTTGCCTTCCGCTATGACTGGAAGCTTCCTGAGGTCCCACCAGCAGCAAATGCTTGTGCCGAGCTTCCTGTACTGTCTGCAGAGTAATGAGCTAATTAAACCTCTTTTATTTGTTTATTTTCTGTTGAGACGGAGTCACACTCTGTCACCCAGGCTGGAGTGCAATGATGGGATCCCAGCTCACTGCAACCTCCACCTCCTGGGTTCAAGTGATTCTACTGCCTCAGCTGGGATTATTGGCACATGCCAACATGCCCATCTAAGTTTTGTATTTTGAGTACAGACAGGGTTTCATCATGTTGGCCAGGCTGGTCTGAACGCCTGATCTCAGGTGATCTGCCTGCCTTAGCCTCTCAAAGTGCTGGGATTATAGGTTTGAGCCACCACACCCTGTCGTAAACCTCTTTTCTTTGCAAGTTACCCAGCCTCAGGTATTCCTTTATAAGTAACATGAAACGGACTACGACAATAGCCTAAGTACCTAGAACAGCTCCTGGAATATAGAAGGTACCAATACAGTGACTACATAAATAAAAATGGACTGCTGATTCCATCTTTGCTACTGTGAATAGTGATACAGTGAACATGGAAGCGCAGGTATCCCTTCGATATACTGATTTATTTTCCTCTGGATGTGGGATTGCTGGATTCTATGGTAGTTTTTAGTTTTTAAAAAAAAAAAAAATCCGTACTATTTTCCATAGTGACAACACTAATTTACATTCTCATCAATTGTGTTTAAGAGTTCCCTTTCTTCCACATCCCCATCAGCATCTGTTATTTTTGTCTTTTTAATAATGGCCATTCTAACTGGGGTATGATATCTCATTTTGGTTTTGGTTCACACTTCTCTGATGATTAGTGATGCTGAGCACTTTTTCATGTACCAGCCGGCCACTGATATGCCTTCTTTTGAGAAGGGCCTATTCATGTCCTTTGCCCAACCATTATTTGTTTTTTTATCATACTTTCAACAACTCTTTAATCTAAAACACGCAAATCAAGACTAGCAGTGAAAATTAATTTGCTCTTTGCCTTTCACATGTTATTAAACAGAAAATAAATGTACCATTATAGTTTTCACACTACATCAGCAATCCAAGTAACTAATTTTTTTCACACCAACAAGGCTAAGATATAAAAATTTCTATTCCTCAATCTAACTTTTCTTAACTAAGTACACTAATATCTGTAAACATTTAGCACTGACAATGTTACAAGATCAGGATCTAATAACCAGCGCCATAAATTCAAAATCAGGGAACCAACAACTTTTAATAAGTTTGAGAATAAAAGTACCTCACATTAGTACTTAGAGAAGATCCTCTAGAAGCTGTCATTCAACAAATTCAGCTATCAATGATCAATGAAGTAACTCTGCCTACAAAGCCCAGCAGCTGTTCATCTGGAAGGTATGTATTACGAGATAACTCCTCTACTTACAGGCTCTCATAGGTAGAAATAAAGCCCTATTCCACAAGAGGTTCCATTCTGCCAGGCACTAACAAATGGCAAGTGGTCCCTCAAACTGCTGCTTTGAGCCAACCCTTTAGTCATCAGTCTACAGGTCTATAGATCTGTGCTTTGTTTCCAAGGATTTTTTTTTTTTTTTTTTTTTTTTTTGAGACGGAGTCTCACTCTGTTGCCCAGGCTGGAGAGGAGTGGTGCAGTCTTGGCTCACTGCAACCTCCGCCTCCTGGATTCAAGCGATTCTCCTGCCTCAGCCTCCCAAGAAGCCAGGATTATAGGCATGTGCCATCACACCCAGCTAATTTTTATATTTTTAGTAGAGACGGGGTTTCACTAGGTTGGTCAGGGTAGTCTCAAACTCCCGACCTCAGGTAATCCACCCGCCTCGGTCTCCCAAAGTACTGGGATTATAGGCATGAGCCACTGCAACCAGCCCAAGCTAATTTTTTTTTTGAGACCTGGACTCTCACTTTGTCACCCAGGCTGGAGTGCAGTGGTGCAATCTTAGCTCACCGCAACTTCCACCTCCCGGGTTCAAGCAATTCTACTGCCTCAGCCTCCCGGGTAGCTGGGATTACAGGCATGTGCCACCATGCCCAGCTAATTTTGTATTTTTTAGTAGAGATGAGGTTTTGCCATGTTGGTCAGCCTGGACTCGAACTCCTGACCTCAAGTGATCTGCCTGCCTCAGCCTCCCAAAGTGCTGGGATTGGTACAAAAAGCAGAAAGTGGCAAGAAGAAAAAGCCTACAATTAAGTTTCCTTCATTCAACAAACACTATCTGAATATCTACTAGGTACCAAGGCATCGTCCTAACACTGACGAAAAAGCAAACATCACTAATAAGAGTGGTGAGGAAATAAGAAATATAAAGGTAGGGGCTGGGCATGGTGGCTCACGCCTGTAATCCCAAGCACTTTAGAGGCCAAGGCGGGTGGATCACCTGAGGTTGGGAGTTCAAGACCAGCCTGACCAACACGGTGAAACCCCGCCTTTATAAAAAATAAAAAGAAAAAAATAAAAAGAAATGTAAAGGCATACAGGAATTGTCTAAAGCCAAGCAAATCTCTGTATTTTAGACTAAAAGCCTGTGCTAAAGTAGTGAATAATAAGCAAGAAAAAAAAGAGTGAGTGATAAAATAGAAAAGCGTTTTCCTGTATGACTAGAGGTCATTCTTAATGAGGACAGTACAATCATCTAGGGGATATTCTGAACATCTATGGAAGTGCTTTGGTTGTCAGAGCAGTTAAGAAGTGCTTCTTGGCCGGGCGCGGTGGCTCAAGCTTGTAATCCCAGCACTTTGGGAGGCCGAGGCGGGTGGATCACGAGGTCCAGAGATCGAGACCATCCTGGTCAACATGGTGAAACCCCGTCTCTACTAAAAATACAAAAAAAAATTAGCTGGGCATGGTGGCGTGTGCCTGTAATCCCAGCTACTCAGGAGGCTGAGGCAGGAGAATTGCTTGAACCCAGGAGGCAGAGGTTGTGGTGAGCCGAGATCGCGCCATTGCACTCCAGCCTGGGTAACAAGAGCGAAACTCCGTCTCAAAAAAAAAAAAAAAGAAGTGCTTCTCACTATTCACAATAGCAAAGACATGGAATCAATCCAAATGCCCATCATCGACAGACTGGATAAAGAAAATGTGGTACATGGCTGGGTGCGGTGGCTCACGTCTGTAATCCCAGCACTTTGGGAGGCAGAGGTGGGCAGATAGCAAGGTCAAGAGATCAAGACCATCCTGGCCAACATGGTGAAACCCCATCTCTATCAAAAATACAAAAAATTAGCTGGGCATGGTGCACATGCCTGTGGTCCCAGCTACTCAGGAGGCTGAAGCAGAAGAATCGCTCAAACCCAGCAGGTTTCAGTGAGCCAAGACTGCGTCACTGCACTCCAGACTGGTGACAGAGCAAGACTCCATAAAAAAAAAAAAAAAAAAAAAAAAGAAGAAGAAGAAAATGTGGTACACATACACCATGGAATATTATACAGCCATAAAAGAGAATGAGTGATTACTTTGCAGGGGTGTGGATGGAGCTGGCAAACTAACACAGGAACAGAAAACCAAACCTCAGCAAACTAACACAGGAACAGAAAACCAAACCTCAGCAAACTAACACAGGAACAGAAAACCAAACATCACATGTTCTCATTTATAAGAAGGAGCTAAATTATGAGAACACATAGACACATGAGGAGGAACAACACATACTGGGGCCTGTGCAGGGAGTCGGGGGAACCTCAGGAAGAATAGCTAATGGATGCTGGGCTTAATACCCAGGTGCTGAGTTGATCTGTGCAGCCAACCGCCATGGTACAAGTTTACCTATGTAACAAAACCTGCACATTCTGCACATGTGCCCCGGGATTTAAAATAAAAGTTGAAGGGCCGGGCGCGGTGGCTCACGCCTGTAATCCCAGCACTTTGGGAGGCCAAGACAGGCAGATCACTTGAGGTCAGGAGTTCAAGACCAGTCTGGCCAACATGGTGAAACCCCCGCCTCTACTAAAAACACAAAAATTAGCCAGGTATGGTGGTGCGCACCCATAATGCCAGCTACTTGCGAAGCCAAGGAATGAGAATTGCTTGAACCTGGGAGGTGGAGGTTGCAGTGAGCCGAGATCATGCCACTGTACTCCAGCCTGGGCAACAGAGAAAGAGTCCAGGTCCACCCCCACACCCCCCCAAAAAAAAAAAAACCTAACTGGTCTCTATTGAGAAAACAGTCACCAACAGTCTACTTATCACACAAGAAAAGAAAAGTATGCCTGGTTTAAAAATCAGTGGAGCCAACTCACTTCTATTTTTTTTTTTTGAGACGGAGTTTCACTCTTGTTACCCAGGCTGGAGTGCAATGGTGAGATCTCGGCTCACCGCAACCTCCGCCTCCTGGGTTCAAGCAATTCTCCTGCCTCAGCCTCCTGAGTAGCTGGGATTACAGGCACGTGCCACCATGCCCAGTTAATTTTTTGTAACTTTAGTAGAGACGGGGTTTCACCATGTTGACCAGGATGGTCTCGATCTCTTGACCTCGTGATCCACCCGCCTCAGCCTCCCAAAGTGCTGGGATTACAGGCTTGAGCCACCGCACCCGGCCTTTTTTTTTTTTTTTAAGAGCTAGGGTTTCATCATGTCGACCAGGCTGGTCTTAAACTCCTGGGCTCAAGTGATCCACCTGCCTCAGCCTCCCAAAGTGCTGGGATTACATGCATGAGCCAACATACCTGGCATCTGGGAACCTCAAAGAAACTCTCAACGGCAAACACTTGAAAAAAGAAATTTTTAAACAAGAAAAATCTTCCAGCAGGTAAACTTCTGTATATGAAACTATAAAAACAACCTAAAATGTTTCTACTATGGTAATGGCCCTATTTCTCTACAAATAAGGATTGCTCATCATTCTTACACTGCCTTTCAGTTAGGATTATACAGATCTGTTTCTCATTCAAGGTTCCAATAGGCACAACTAAGTATCATTTCACAGTGGAATATACTTAAGTAAACTGAGAGGGTCAGATGACTCAACTAGAAGTCACCTGAAGAATTTTAGAAGAAAGATTAATAATTCCAATATACCTTCTCAACCAAGAATTTGAAGAAACTAAACAGTTAAACACAAAATTTCCAGAGCTCATGAAACTTCTAAGAGGTGTAAGAGAAACACAGAAAGTAAAACT
Source organism: Saimiri boliviensis (assembly GCF_048565385.1). Taxonomy (NCBI): domain Eukaryota; kingdom Metazoa; phylum Chordata; class Mammalia; order Primates; family Cebidae; genus Saimiri; species Saimiri boliviensis. Next base: position 40,785,089 of record NC_133467.1, on the reverse strand, counting down.
AAAAGTTTGGCTTGTTGTCTGCTTTTCATTTTGTTTTCAAACTGGAATTTCCAGCTGTCTTAATAAATAACATACAGTGTTACTATCTCAAATAATTCCCAACTGACAAAAAAATTGGATAGCTTTCTTTTAGAAGTTGCCCTTACAGTATGTAACTTGAGAGGAGTAATCCAATTCCTCTGGTCTCAGTAACTCCAGAAAAACAAGTGACTCTGACAGATACTGCTATAATGGAATTACAGCTACTAACTGAGCCCTAATTCCTGTTCTACACTATTCCTCCCATCAGAGCGTTGGCTAAAATTATACAGTTGCAATTATCTTACTGAAAATTGACTGGAATCCCAAAATTAAAAACCAAACCTATACCAAAACAAAACCTTAAGCACCATTGGCACAAGATGACACTGACTATCGCTCCATCCATCCCAGGATTTCTCAACCTCAGCCCTCTTAACTTTTTGGGCCCAATGTAATTCTTTGTTTTGAGGGGGCTACCCTGTGCACTGCAGCATGCTGAGCAACATGCTGAGGTCTTTCAGTGGACTATACCCACTAGATGACAGTAGCAATCCTCCTACAGTCCCCAGTTATGAAAATCACCAATGTCTACAGGCTGGGTGTGGTGGCTCACACCTATAATCCCAACATTTTGGGAGGCCCAAGCAGGAGGAATGCTTGAGGCGAAGAATTTGAGAACAGTGTGGGCAACACAGTGAGACACTGTTTCTACAAAAAATTAACGAATTACTCAGGTGCGGTGGTAAAGCTACTTGCAGGGCTGACGTGGGAGGACTGCTTGAGTCTGGGAGGTGGAAGTTGCAGTGAACCGTGATCACACCACTGCACCCCAACCTGGGCAACAAAGTGAGACTCTGTCTCCACAAAAAAAAAAAAAAAAATTGTCTACAGACTTTGTCAAATGTTCCCTGAGGAACAAAACTACCTGAAATTGAAAACCACTGCTCTGTTATCTCTTTTATTGCTTATTAGGCTGTGAAGAGATGCCACAGAAGCATCCACAGGCTTTTTTTTTTTTTTTTTTGAGACTGAGTCTCACTTTGTTGCCAGGTGCCAGGCTGGAGTGCAGTGGCCCAATCTGAGCTCACTGCAACCTCCACCTCCCGGGTTCAAGCAATTCTCCTGCCTGAGCCACCGGAGTAGCTGGGACTATAGGCGCACGCCACCACGCCCAGCTAATTTTTGTATTTTTCAGCCGGGCGCGGTGGCTCAAGCCTGTAATCCCAGCACTTTGGGAGGCCGAGGCGGGTGGATCACGAGGTCAAGATATCGAGACCATCCTGGTCAACATGGTGAAACCCCGTCTCTACTAAAAATACAAAAAACTAGGTGGGCGTGGTAGCGCGTGCCTGTATCCCAGCTACTTAGGAGGCTGAGGCAGGAGAATTGCCTGAGCCCAGGAGGCGGAGGTTGCGGTGAGCCAAGATCGCGCCATTGCACTCCAGCCTGGGTAACAAGAGCGAAACTCTGTCTCAAAAAAAAAAAATTTGTATTTTTCAGTAGATATGGGGTTTCACCATGCTGGCCAGGAAGGTCTCGATCTCTTGACCTCATGATCCACCTGCCTTGGCCTCCCAAAGTGCTAGGATTACAGGTGTGAGCCACCACGCCAGTCAGGCTTCTTATTCTTATACATCTAATTTGACTACAAAGAAAACAAATTACCCCACACCTTTCCTCTTCTTATAAGATGACTACCTGAAAGACCATAGCATCCTCTTTCTGAATATAAGTAAAGCCAACTAGGCCGGGTACAGTGGCTCATGCCTGTAATCCTAGCACTTTAGGAGGCCGAGGAGGGCATGTCATGAGGTCAGGAGTTCAAGATCGGCCTGGCCAATATGGTGAAACCCCGTCTCTACTAAAAATACAAAAATTAGCCCAGCATAGTGGCGGGCACCTGTAATCCCAGCTACTCAGGACTCTGAGGCAGGAGAACCACTTGAAACCAGAAGGTAGAGATTGCAGTGAGCAGAGATCATGCCACTGCAGTCCAGCCTGCCTAACAGAGCAAAACTCCATCTCAAAAAAAAAAAAAAAAAAAGCCAACTAAACATAAAGAAATACAAAGTGTAAGCCCCTCATTGGTACTTCCCTGAAAACACAAAAAATTTCATCTGCAGTGAGTTCAATTTTCAGTTTTTTTCTTCCGTATACTAAAAAAGTCCCACAAATGTCCCCAATATATACATTTATATTTATCAGTAGAATTTCAAGGCTAAACTAGCCTCTACCTATCAGAATACATACTTCTTATTTCTAGATATTGCAGGGAATATGCATACTGCTACTGTAGGTTCAAATTTCACATGGTAGCACCTGCATTTTGTACCACTGTAGCCTTTTAAAGATTTCAAAACACTGAAGTCATTACCTTCTAAATATAACTATTGGGTGTTCAACTCATATCAATCATTCAATCAAAAAAAATTTAATAAGCAACTGCTCTACAGCACCAGATAGATGCTAGATAACCAAGCAGACTTTTTCATTGAGAAGTCACCAACAACAGAGTTTAAGGTAAACTAATCATTAAAACCTCCCAAGCCCAGCTCAAATCACTAAACTGCTTCCAACAGTTCAGCAACACTATTAACATTACTTAGGTATCTCCCTGGGACCTTTCTAAGAATCATGCAACTTAAAAAGAAAGGTCAGCCCTCTCTTCTTTTCTCCACCATCGTGGTGTGTGCGCTTGACTCCGCTTCCCGCCATGGCTTCTCACAATACTTTCAGGATAAGCGATTCCTGGCCAAGAAACAAAAGCAAAATCGTCCCATTCCCCCATAGATTCAGATAAAAACTGGTAATAAAATCAGGTGCAACTCCAAAAGGAGACACTGAAGAACGAAGCTGGGTCTATAGGAATTGTACATAAAATAGCACACATATTTATGCTTCTGAAGGTCACAATCACATAACAATATCAAGCTGCAAATGTCACCGTTATCTGGAAAGTTGGGCATGTTTTATTTCCTCTCTGAATCTGTTATGAACTCATTGGTTGGCTGGGTTCAGTAATAAATACGTGAGACTTTTCATTTGAAAAAAGAAAGAGGCCAGGTGTGGTGGCTCACGCCTGTAATCCAAGCACTTTGGAGGCCAAGGCGGGCGGATCACCTGAGGTCAAGAGATCGAGATCATCCTGGACAACATGGTGAAACCCCGTCTCTACTAAAAATACAAAAAATTAGCTGGGCGTGGTGGTGCATGCCTGTAATCCCAGCTACTCAGGAGGCTGAGGCAGGAGAATTGCCTGAACCCGGGAGGCGGAGGTTGCTGTGAGCCGAGATCGCGCCATTGCACTCCAGCCTGGGTAACAAGAGCGAAACTCCGTCTCAAAAAAACAAAAAAAAGAAATCTGCTTTTTAGCTACTTTTATTATGGTTGGTTTGAACATTTTCCTGTATTAGAGTCATTGCAAGTACAATACAATAATGAATGCCTTCTGTAGCACCTGGAAAAGAGCCAAACTAGATAACATTACTTATTGATAGGGAAAACATTTTATGAGATCAAAGATGCCAAAAAAAGAAGACAGTGGGAGAGAAGCCTACTATATAGTTTCTTCAGGTGGAGCCTAAAGGTGAGCAGTCCTTTAACTGCTTTAGGATTTAGGAAGATACCCTGATCTCCACAAAATACTTAAGAACCACCCTAGTCTTATCAATACCAAAAGTAGGTTACTCTGCATATGATTCACCTCATCTGTTTAATGATAACTCTACCAGATTTAATCTCATAAGGTAATATTCCTTGACCTTGATTTAATGAGGAAAGAGGAATGGTAGGGTATAGAGATGGAATGACACCTTTACACTCCACGACACAGCCTTCTGTGATGTACTGCTCAGTCATTCATCAGCATGGCATAGTAACTCCATCAGTCCTGGCTTCACACTGGCTTTCAGTAAGATAGGGAAGGTAGGAGCTTCTGCTATGGTTTTGAAAATAACAATCTGAAGTTATTTATTTATTTATTTATTTATTTATTTATTTATTCTATCATCTGATATTTATTCTACCATTTGATGACCAAAAAATATATAATGAGATTTTACCCAATCCTACAGAAATTTGAAATCTTGAGGCTCCAGACTATAGAATCGAAATCTCTGATTTTAAAATCCAAGTTTAGTACTAAAAAATTTTACTAAAGTTATTTTCACTATAAATAGGAAAACACTTTTAACAATAAGATGAAATTCCTAAACCAATACTCACTTGGAATGGAGACTTTTTTGAAACCTAACAGATAACAATGCCACTAAATATATTTTCACTTTTAAATTCCCTTCATGATTTCTCCTTATTTCTTAATCTTCTTTCCAAATGAATCCTTTGACCTTTTTTTTTTGAGATGGAGTCTCACTCTTGTCATGAGTACAACAGCGTGATCTCAGCTCACTGCAACCTCTGCATCCCGGGTTCAAGCTATTCTCCTGCCTCGGCCTCCTGAGCCCAGGTCAAATCACTAAATTGCTTAGATTAGAGGCCCGTCACCACGACCGGCTAATTTTTGTGGTTTTGTCTGTGTGTGTGTGTGTGTGTGTGTGTGTGTGTGTGTGTGAAGGAGTTTCGCTCTTGTTACCCAGGCTGGAGTGCAATGGCGCGATCTCGGCTCACCGCAACCTCCGCCTCCTGGGTTCAGGCAATTCTCCTGCCTCAGCCTCCTGAGTAGCTGGGATTACGGGCACACGCCACCATGCCCAGCTAATTTTTTGTATTTTTAGTAGAGACGGGGTTTCACCATGTTGACCAGGATGGTCTCGATCTCTTGACCTCGTGATCCACCCGCCTCGGCCTCCCAAAGTGCTGGGATTACAGGCGTGAGCCACCGCGCCCGGCCTAATTTTTGTGTTTTTAGTAGAGATGGGGTTGGCCAGCTGGTCTCAAACTCCTGGCCTCAGGAGATCCACCCACCGTGACCTCCCAAAGTGCTGGGATTACAGCTGGGCTCTCTTTTGCTCTCTTATCTGGGTAGACCAAACCCAAAGACACAGGAAATTAAGATGGACTGATAATGATTACCAGTAGGGAGCATTATTCTACCAAATTAAATGAATTCAGCCAATATTTGGCTTTAAAAAACAAAGATGAAAATAGGCCAGGTACAGTGGCTCATGCCTGTAAACCCAGCACTTTGGGATCACTCAAAGTCAGGGATCAAGATCATCCTGGCGAATATGACGAAACCTCATTTCCACTAAAAATGCAGAAAATTAGCCAGGCATGGTGGCACGCGCCTGTAGTCCCAGTTACTTGGGAGGCTGAGGCAGAAGATATCCCTTGAACCCAGGAGGTGGAGGTTGCAGTGAGCCAAGATCATGCCACTGCACTCCAGCCTGGGCAACAGAGAGAGATTCCATCTAAAAAAAAAAAAAGATGAAAAAATAATAACATTTAAAAAAGTTATTAAACCTTACAACCTAGTCCCATTGAACACAATTATTGTTCTGAAGCAGTCTTTCCCACTGAATAGGTGAAGAAACCTAGTAATAGCTCATTAAAAGCTGATGTAGAGAGCCTCAGTGGCCCAGGCCTGTTGTCCAGGCACATGAGGAGGCAAGGTTAGGCGTTCAAGGCCAGCCTGGGCAACATAGAAACCTCTCATCCATTAAAACAAAACAAACAAACAAAAAGCTGATGTAAACTCAATACTCAGCCTCCTGTGTTCAGTAAGGAGGACAGCACTTACAGGTGATAGGTTTTTTGTTTGTTTCTTTCTTTCTAAGAGACTAGGTCTCTGTCGCCCAGGCTGGAGTACAGTGACACAACCATGGCTCACTGTAACCTCGAATATCCTGGGCTCAAGCAATTCTCCCACATCAGCCTCCCAAGTAGCTAGGACTACAAGAACATGCCACCATGCCCGGCTAATTTTTTGTAGTTGTTGCTGAGACAGGGTCTTGCTTGCTATGTTGCCCAGGTTGGGAGAACATTTTAAACAAAGGGAGATGGAGGTCTAAAAATAGATGACACATAGAAGAATGGTGATGTAAATGCTATGGCCAAGGCACAGGGCATGTGGAGGAATGACTTGGGTTTTTTTTTTTTTTTTTTTTTTTTTGAGACGGAGTTTCGCTCTTGTTACCCAGGCTGGAGTGCAATGGCGCAATCTCGGCTCACCGCAACCTCCGCCTCCTGGGCTCAGGCAATTCTCCTGCCTCAGCCTCCTAAGTAGCTGGGATTACAGGCACGCGCCACCATGCCCAGCTAGTTTTTTGTATTTTTAGTAGAGACGGGGTTTCACCATGTTGACCAGGATGGTCTCTATCTCTCGACCTCGTGATCCACCTGCCTCGGACTCCCAAAGTGCTGGGATTACAGGCTTGAGCCACCGCGCCCGGCCATGAGTTGGGTTTTTGAAGTTGGTTAGATTATATCATCCTCTTTTGCTTTTCTTATTTGAGATAAGGTCTTGCTCTGTCACCCAGACTGGAGTGTACTGGCATAATCACAGCTCACTACAGCCTCGACCTCCCAGGCTTAAGTGATCTTCCCCACCCCAGCCTCCTAAGTAGCTGGGACCACAGGCACACACCACCACCCCAGCTCATTTTTTATTTTTGTAGAAAGAGTCTCACTTTTTACCCAGGCTAGTCTTAAACTCCTGGACTCAAGCAATCCTCCTGCCTCAGGTTCCCAAAGAGCTGGTATAACAGGTGTGAGCCACGGCATGCCCCAGTGAGTGATGGTTCTTGGTACCCAACTATCACAAGAGTCAGTACCCTCTTTTTTTGTTTACTTTGTTTTGTTCTTATAAAATTTATCCATATCTGATTTTGACTAAGCCTTTTTATATTGCCTATAAATGGTTTTTAGGTTTTATGTCCTTCATTTTGCTCTTTGTTTTCTACACCTCTTTTTAAAATTTTATTTTAGGTTTGGGGGTGCATATGTAGTCTGTTACATGGATACACTGTATGTATCACTGGAATCTGGTATGCAGATTATTTCATCACCCAGCAACTGAGCACAGTACGAGATAGGTCGTTTTTTGACCCTCACCAACTCAAGTAAGCTCTCATGTCCATGTTTGTGCCCATGTGTACTCAATGTTTAGCTCCCACTTACAAGTGAGAACATGTGGTACTTGGCTTTCTGTTCTTGCTTTAATTCACTTAGGATAATGGCCTCCAGCTGCATCCAGGTTACTGCAAAGGATATGATTTTGGTTTTGTTTTTTAATAGCTGCATAGTATCCCATGGTGTTTATGTACCACATTTTCTTTATTAAGTCCAGCATTGATGGGCATCTAGGTTGATTCCATGTCATTGCTCTTGTGAATAGTGCCACAATAAACATACAAGTGCATGTGTCTTTTCGGTAAAATGCTGTATCTTCGTCTGGGTATATACCCAGTAATGGATTGCTGGGCAGAATGGTAGTTCTGTTTTAAGTTCCTTTGGAAATCAAACTGCCTTCTACAGTGGCTGAACTAATTTACATTCCCACCCGCAGTGTACAAGCATTCCCTCTTCTCTACAATCTTGCCAACAACTGTTATTTTTTGACTTTCTAATAATAGCTATTCTGGTGTGAGATGGTATCTCACTGTGGTTTTGATTTGCATTTCTCTGATAATCAGTAATGTGAGCATTTTTTCATATGCTTATTGCACCACATATATGTCTTCTTTTGAGAATTACGCAGGCAAAAAAACCAAAATCGTACCAACCACTCTCTCAAACTGTAGCACAATTAAAATAGAAATCAATACTAAGAAGATCTCTCAAAACTATACAATTACATGGAAATAAAACAACTTGCTCCTGAATGACTTTTGAGTAAAAAATGAAATTAAGGGAGAAATCAAGAAGTTCTTTGAAACTAATCAAAACAAAGACACAGCATACCAGAATCACTAGGACACAGTTAAAGCAGTATTAAGATGAAAGTTTCTAACACTAAACTAAAAAGTTAGAAAGATCTCTTTTTTTTTTTTTGAGACGGAGTTTCGCTCTTGTTACCCAGGCTGGAGTGCAATGGCGCGATCTCGGCTCACTGCAACCTCCGCCTCCTGGGTTCAGGCAATTCTCCTGCCTCAGCCTCCGGAGTAGCTGGGATTACAGGCACGCGCCACCATGCCCAGCTAATTTTTTGCACCTTTAGTAGAGACGGGGTTTCACCATGTTGACCAGGATGGTCTCGATCTCTTGACCTCGTGATCCACCCGCCTCAGCCTCCCAAAGTGCTGGAATTATAGGCTTGAGCCACCGCGCCCAGCCAATTTTTTTTTTTTTTTTTTTTGAGACGGAGTTTCGCTCTTGTTACCCAGGCTGGAGTGCAATGGCGCTATCTCGGCTCACCGCAACCTCCGCCTTCTGGGTTCAAGCAATTCTCCTGCTTCAGCCTCCTGAGTAGCTGGGATTATAGGCACGCGCCACCATGCCCAGCTAATTTTTTGTATTTTTAGTAGAGACGGGGTTTCACCATGTTGACCAGTATGGTCTCGATCTCTCGACCTCATGATCCACCCGCCTCGGCCTCCCAAGTGCTGGGATTACAGGCTCGAGCCACTGCGCCTGGCGAAAGATCTCAAATTAACAACCTAACATCACACCTAGAGGAGCTAGAAAAACAGAAGCAAACCAACCCCAAAGCCAGCAATAACTAAAATGAGAGCTGAACTGAATGAAACTAAGACTCAAAAGTCCATACAAATAAATGATAAACGAAACCAAAAGTTGGTTCTTTGAAAGAATAAACAAGATTGATAGACCACTAGCTAGATTAATTTTAAAAAAAAAGAGAGAGATCTAAGTAAACACAATCAGAAATGACAAAACTGACATTACCACCAACCCCACAGAAACACAAAAAACCTTCAGAAACTATTACAAACACCTCTATGCACACAAACTAGAAAACCTAAATTTCCAGATAAATTTCTGGAAACATACAACCACCCAAGACTGAACGAGGAAGAAACTGTAATCCTGAACAGACCAGTAACAAGTTCCAAAATTGAATCAGTAATAAAAAACCTGGCCAGGCACTATGGCTCATACCTACCAGCACTTTGGGAGGCCAAGGCAGGCACATCATTTGAGCCTAGGTGCTCAAGACCAACCTAGGCAACACAACGAAACCTTTTCTCTCCAAAGGAAAAAAATACGTGTGTGTGTGTGTGTGTGTGTATATATATATATAAATATAAATATATACAGAAAATGAGCCAGGTGTGGTAGCACACACCTGTAGTCCCAGCTACTCAGTAGGCTAAGGTGGGAGAATCACCTGAGTCTGAGAAGCTGAGGCTACAGTGACCTGTTATCATGCCACTGAACTCCATTCCGGGAAACACAGTGAGACCCTGTCTCAAAAAATAATGAAAAGTAAAAAACTTACCAACCAGAAAAGACCGTGGACCAGACAGACTCACAGCCAAATTCTACCAGACATATGAAGAAGAGCTGGTACCAATCCTACTGAAATTATTCCAAAAAAATCGAGGAGGGACTCTTCCCTAACCCACCCATTCTATGAGGCCAGCAGCATTCTGATAGCAAAACCTGGCAAAGACACAATGAAAAAAAGAAAACTCCAGGCCAATATCCCTGATGAACACAGACACAAAAATCCTAAACAAAACACTAACAAACCGAACCAGCGGCACATTGAAAAGCTAATCCAGGCCACTGCAGTGCCTCACAGCAGCCTGTAATCCCAGTACTTTGGGGGGCCAAGGAGGGGCAGATCACTTGAGATCAGGATTTCAAGACCAACCTGGGGAAACCATGCCTCTACTGAAAATACAAATATTAGCCAGGCCTGGTGGTGCACATCTGTAATCTCAGCTACTTGGGAGGGTGAGGCACAAGAATCACTTAAGTCCAGGAGGCAGAGGTTGCAGTGAGCCAAACTTGTTCCGCTGTACTCCATCCAGCCTGGGTGACAGAGCAAGACTCCACCTCAAAAAAATAAAAATAAAAAAATAAAAAGCTAACAAAAAAACAAAAAAAAAAAAAGAAAAGAAATAAATAAGCGAATCCACCACAATCAGGTAGTCTTTACTCCTGGGATCCAAGGTTAGTTCCACACATGCAAATCAATAAATGTGATGCATCATATAAAATTAAAAACAAAAACCACGTTGGTCAGACCAGGTGTGTTGGCTCACACCTGTAATCCCAGTGCTTTGGGAGGCCAAGGCAGGCAGATCCCGAGGTCAGGAGTTTGAGACCAGCCTGGCCAACATGGTGAAACTCCGTCTCTACTAAAGATACAAAAAATTAGCCAGGCATGGTGGCGCATCCCTGTAATCCCAGCTACTCAGGAGGCTGAGGCAGGAGAATCGCTTGAACCCAGGAAGTGGAGGCTGCAGTGAGCTGAGATTGCACTATTGCACTCCAGTCTGGGCGACAGGGCAAGACTCTGTCTCAAAAACAAAAAAAAGTGAAAACCATGTATCGAGCCAGGCACAATGGTTCACACCTGTAACCCGGCACTTTGGGAGGCTGAGGCAGGCAGATTGCTTGAGTCTAGGAGTTTGAGACAAGCCAGGGCAACATGGCAAAATCCTATCTCTACAAAAAAGAAAAATAAATTAGCTAGGCATGATGGCACACACCTATTTACTACTACTCAGAAGGCTGAGGATCGATTGAACCCACAAGTTCAAGACCACCCTGGGCAATAAGTAAGACTGTGTCTCTACTTAAAAGAAAAAATCAGAATACACTGTATATTGGCCAGGTGCGTGTGGTGGCTTACACCTGTATAATCTCAGCACTTTGGGAGGCTGAGGTGGGTGGATCTCAAGGTCAGGATTTCAAGACCAGCCTGGGTGAAACCCCGTCACTACTAAAAATATAAAAATTAGCCGGGCGTGTTGATGGGCGCCTATAATCCCAGCTACTGTGGAGGCTGAGGCAAGAGAATCACTCACTTGAACCCAGGAGATGGAGGTTACAGTGAGTCACTGCACTGTAGCCTGGGTGACAGAGCAAGACTCCATCTCAAATAAAAACAAAAAAGAATATACTGTATATTTGAAAATGCTGTGACAGTAGATTTTAAGTGTTTTCACCACACAAAAATAAGTATATGAGGTAACGCATGTTAAATAACTTGATTTACCCATTCAGTGTATACATATATCAAATCATGTTGTATACTATAAAAAATACAGTATACAACAATTTTTAGTGGTGGAAAAAAAACAAGGCCAGGCACGGTGGCTCATGCCTGTAATCCCAGCACTTTGCGAGGCCCAGGCGGGCAAATCACGAGGTCAGGAGTTAGAGACCAGCCTGGCCAACATAGCAAAACCCATCTCTACTAAAAATACAAAAAATTAGCCAGGTGTAGTGTCGGGCACCTGTAACCCCAGCTCCTTGGGAGGCTGAGGCAGGAGAATCACTTGAACCTGGGAGGTAGAGGTTGTAGTGAGCCAATATCATGCCATTGCACTCCAGCCCCAGCAACAGCACGAGACTCCGTCTCAAAAAAAAAAAGAAAAAGAAAAAAAAAACCCATGATTTATTAAATGTTTCTCCTTTCTTCATCACACAGTCTCTGGAATTCTCAATCTGAAATGTACCTATTCCTCAAAATTCAACACAATGCTATGAAAATTCCCTCTCTGAATTCTAAACCACATAACTTCATTCCCTTGACGTTGTTACTTTTTCCATGTTTGCCTTGTCTTTGCCCAAAAGCTGTAAGGTCCTTAAGGGCAAGAACCACATATTGCTCCATGTCACCTCCAGAACACTAAGCAGAACACCCTGGATGTATTTAGGAAGCATCCAGTTATATTCAATCGTGGTGACAAATCAGAGGTGACAAATAATATATCAGACCAAAATGATCAAGAAACTTCTCCAGGCATTAACTAAAGCTTAGAAAAACACCTATTCAGCCCTTTCAAATGATCCCTTTGAAGTAAGGATTTAAGGTGATAAGACAAGATATAATCAACTGTGGAAACTGAGACTGTCTTCTCCCTCCTTCTTTTTTGAGACAGGGTCTTGCTCTATTGCCCAGGCTGGAGTGCAATGGTGTGATCTCAGCTCATGGCAGCCTCCACCTCCTAGGCTCAGGCAATCCTCCTACCTCAGCCTCTTGAAGAGCTGGGACTACAGGCACATGCCACCACGCACGGCAAATTTTTGTGGTTTTTGGTAGAGAAAGGGTTTCGCCACGTTGCCCAAGCTAGTCTCGAATTCCTGAGCTCCAGTGATCCACCCACCTTGGACTCCCTAAGTGCTGGGATTACAGGCATGAGCCACCACACCTGGCCAACTTCTCACTCTTTTTTTTTTTTTTTTTTTTGAGACGGAGTTTCGCTCTTGTTACCCAGGCTGGAGTGCAATGGCGCGATCTCGGCTCACCGCAACCTCCGCCTCCTGGGCTCAGGCAATTCTCCTGCCTCAGCCTCCTGAGTAGCTGGGATTACAGGCACGTGCCACCATGCCCAGCTAATTTTTTGTATCTTTAGTAGAGACGGGGTTTCACCATGTTGACCAGGATGGTCTCGATCTCTCGACCTCGTGATCCACCCGCCTCAGCCTCCCAAAGTGCTGGGATTACAGGCTTGAGCCACCGCACCAGGCTAACTTCTCACTCTTAAAGGCAAAATAATAAATAATGAACAGCAACTAAAAGACGAAAAAAAAAGCTAAGGTTGCAATATTCAACAAGGCATCACATTCAACAACACACCACTGGTCACATACATACTGGCTGAATTCCTGACTCCCCTCTCTATTGTAAGACTTGTGCAGGCTCTGATGTTAGCTGGAAAAAAAACAAGGCACCTGCTCTTCCCAGCACTGAAATATGGCCAAAAAAAAAAAAAAAAAATCATTATCATCATCATCACAGAGCAAAATCAGCAAGCAAAACTAAGCAGCATGTAGGCAGGGAGTGGTGGCTCGAACCTGTAATACCAGCACTTTGGGAGCCTGAGTCGGGCAGATCACTTGAGGTCAAGAGTTCGAGACCAGTCTGGCCAACATGGTGAAACTCCATCTCTACTAAAAACAAAAAAATTAGCCAAGGTTGGTGGCCACATGTCTCTAGTTCCAGCTACTTGAAACTCAGGAGGCTGAGGCAAAGGAATCGCTTGAACCCGGGAGGTGGAGGTTGGAATCAGCCAAAATCATGCTCCTGGGCAATAGAGACTATCTCAAAAAAAAAAAAAAAAAGCCTTAAACAAAACTTTTGAGTGAGAAAAGACTATTAAACACCCTTTAAGCACTTATTCCCTGGACTCCATTTGTGCTTCTAAGAAATAAGATATACAGACTCACTTTAGAAGGCTTTCTCCTAGACTGTATCTGAGACACCATAAATACAAACATCAATTATTACGTTGCCACTCTACCATAAGACTGAACCCGGAAACTTCCAAGGAAAGGAACAATCATAAAGACAGTTGGCCAAGGACAGGATTGCCATTCACCCTGGGGGGCTCCTCGCAGTAGCTACAACCCAACTCAAGACAGCTCCTGGGTTTGTGATGCTGGTGCTGGCTAGTATGCTGCTTAAGTGTTTTTCTTAGGGGTCTCACTGTGTTGCCCAGACTGGTCTGAAACTCCTGGCCTCAAGCAATCCTCCTGCCTCGACCTCCCAAAGCACTGAGATTGCAGACCCGAGCCTGACCGACGAAAGTGTTTTCTTCACCGCTACAGCACTGCCTCTCAAGGGGTAACAGTCTGGCAGCAACTCGTTAAAACATTCTGTCAGGGATCTTTTTCTTAAATGAAGAAAGACACAGGGTGCGCGGGGTGGGGGGTGGGGGGGCAGAACAATGGTATTAAAGACACTGGCAGCATGACAACCAAATTAAACGAAGTTGAAACAGTAAGTCCTGCCTCCTTCCTAAAGCCATTTCCTTCAACAGCGACAGGAGTGCAGGCCGTCTGCAAGTCATTAACAGTGTGCTGTTTTCACTTGCACAAGGACCCTGGAAACCACTGAAAAGCAAAATGCCCCTTCCCGCCTCCCAGTTACCTCCCAACCCGCTTTCTGTGCTTCCTCCCCTAGGGACAACCGAATAGGGACAATCCTCAGCAATCCGCTATTTTGCTCCACTGAGAAGACGAGTGCGGGGGGGGGGGGCGGGGGGCCGGGGAGCGGCGAAAAGTGTGAAAATAGAGAAAGGTGAGAAGACACAGAGGAAGAGAGTACGGGGGGAGGTCACCGTGGGAAAAAGACAAGGTAGGAGAGTGCAAGAAAATGGATGGGAGAGTTGTCAAAGATGGAGGGAGGGAGGTAAAGACGCGAGGGCAGGTGGGGCAGCCCAGGATGAGTAAGAGGGGAGCGGGCGGCACGGCGCCGGGACCGCGACGCCCGGGGTTCGGGGCCGGCGGCTGCAGACACGGGGCAGCAGGTACTCGGCAGACCGGGGTCGGGGGAGCCGGGGCCGTGCGGGAAGCGCCGGACCCAGTTCCGGGACGTGGGGGCCAGGAATCTATGCGGTTCCCGAGGACAGAGGACACGGGGCTCTTACCGGTAGTTTGGGGCTGACCTCGCCCTTGCAAAAGTGGCAGAAAAACCGGTGGGCAGCCACAGCGGCGCCCGAGTCCGCCCCGGCCGCCGAGGCCTCCGCCATTTTCGTCCTCCGCCGCGGCCGTCCGAGAGGGCAGCCGGCCCGTCCGTCTCCAGGCCGCTACCTCGCGAGCCGCAGTCGCCGCCGCCGTCTCGGTCCGGCCCACCGCTTCAGAGCCCGCGTTGGTCACGTGAGCCGGCCCGACCCAGAGAGGCGGCGGCGCTGACGGCGACCGAGGAGGAGCCGGAAGGAGCGACAACCCGCCCGCCCGCCGGCCCCTCAGGCGGCCCCTCGCCGGTCCTCCAGCCTTCCAGCGAGAAGAAGGAAAGAGCGTCCCCGGAAGCCGCCGAGACGCGGGGCTAGAGCGGCACGCGCCGTTCGCCTTTCCGCCTCGTCTTCCGTGCTCGTCCTGGTTTCCGTGGCCGTTGTTTTTTCCGTGGCCGCCCTCTTTCTAGAAGGGGCGGTGGGCTCCACCTCCGCTTGGAAGGTCGGCGGGAGCTCAGAGGCGTCGGGTTTGGAGCCTCTGGATTGGGCTGACCCTGAGGTTAGTGGAACATGCGGTCTGAGCGAGGCGGCGCTGACTGTGAGCGAGAGACCGAGTCCGGAGCGGGAAGCTTTATAAAGGGAGTGAAGAGCCAGGAGCCAGGCGCCTTGACGTCCTTTCCGCGGACGGCAGGGGGTCTGGGAGTGGTTCTCCAGAGATACGTGCAGGGATGAGATAGGTCTCTTGGTGATGCTTAGGCGGGGGTGCCAAAGACTTGGCTTCTTAAGAATTGGTAGCAATTTGGCCGGGCGCGGTGGCTCAAGCCTGTAATCCCAGCACTTTGGGAGGTCGAGGCGGGTGGATCACGAGGTCGAGAGATCGAGACCATCCTGGTCAACATGGTGAAACCCCGTCTCTACTAAAGATACAAAAAATTGGCTGGGCGTGGTGGCTCAAGCCTGTAATCCCAGCACTTTGGGAGGCCGAGGCGGGTGAATCACGAGGTCGAGAGATAGAGACCATCCTGGTCAACATGGTGAAACCCCGTCTCTACTACAAATACAAAACATTAGCTGGGCATGGTGGCAGCTGTAATCCCAGCTACTCAGGAGGCTGAGGCAGGAGAATTGCCTGAACTCAAGAGGCGGAGGTTGCGGTGAACTGAGATCGTGCCATTGCACTCCAGCCTGGGTAACAAGACCAAAACTCCGTCCCCCCCCCCCAAAAAAAAGAATTGGTAGCAATTTGTAATAAAGAAGTAATCATATAAACAACTACATCAGTTTCTGATTGTGTCAACTTTGTCAAGGAGCTGAAGTTTCAGGATTGAATATTGCCCTGCAAACAGCGTAACCTCATCTCCCATTTGACACACCCTGTTAAGAAGCAGTCTTTTACCTCCTAAATTTCTTTTTCGAAATTATTTCTTTTATGGGCTGAGAATGTTCACTGAGAATGAACACTACCTGCTCACTCCCACTGGGCTGTGAACAATGACCTTAATTCTCCTAAGCAATGAAGTGTAGAAACTAAGGGCTTTGGGAGGCCGAGGCGGGTGGATCACGAGGTCAACAGATCGAGACTATTCTGGTCAACATGGTGAAACCCCGTCTCTACTAAAAATACAAAAAAAAAAATTAGCTGGGCATGGTGGCGCACGCCTGTAATCCCAACTACTCAGGAGGCTGAGGCAGGAGAAATGAACCCAGGAGGCGGAGGTTGCGGTGAGCCGAGATCGCGCCATTGCACTCCAGCCTAGGTAACAAGAGCGAAACTCCGTCTCAAAAAAAAAAAAGAAAAGAAAAGAAAACAAGATCTGTGACAGACTGTAAAATAATCTCCCAATCTTTAAAGACAATCAGAATCACGCATAATCCCATAAAGATAAACTTGATGCATAGTCTTTCTCTATGCATACGTTTTTCCTTTTTTTTTTTTACAATAATCGAATGTTAATTTTTTGCAGCTTCTATCAATATATTATGAATAATTTTCTACACGAATACACATGGTACTTAATAACTTTAAATGTCGGTGTAGTATGCCATCATTTACCGTTAGACATTAGATTGTTTCAACCAAGTCGGTATCGTAAAGAGAACTAGTGATTTTATTATTATTATGGTTTTTTGTTTGTTTGTTTGTTTGTTTTTTCAATTCAGACAGAGTATTGCTCTGTTGTCCAGGCTGGAGTGCAGCGGCCGGATCTCAGCTCACTGCAGCCTCTACCACCTGGATTCAAGCGATTGTCGATTGTCGTGCCTCAGCCTCCTGAGTAGTGGGGACTACAGGCACGTGCCACCACGCCCAGCTAATTTATTTATTTATTTATTTTATTTATTTTTTTATTTATTTATTTTTTTTTTAGTAGAGACAGTGTTTCACCACGTTGGCCAGGCTGTTCTTGAACTTCTTACCTCAAGTGATCCGCCTGCCTTGGCCTCCCAGAGTGCTGGGTTACAGGCATGAGCCACTGCACCTGGTGACTTTATTAACTTTTTATTCCTTGCTTGGACATAGTACCCAAAAAGAAACTGCTGTTTCAAAGATAATGCAAGATTTTTAAGGCTTTTTGATGTGTATTGTCAAATTGCCCTCCAGAAAGAACCCATGAATTTACACTGTGCAATTCTGCTTCCAGCATGAAAGAAAGACTTTCCATCGTACTGTTTTGGTGTTTTTTCCCCTAATTCTCAGACTCCCCAGTACAATGACTCAAGCAGAAATTAAGCTCTGTTCTTTGTTGCTGCAAGAGCATTTTGGAGAGATTGTAGAAAAAATTGGAGTCCACCTGGTAAGAACTGGCAGCCAGCCACTAAGAGTAATTGCCCATGACACAGGAACATCACTGGATCAGGTACGTCTAAGTGACATTCATTTTCTCTCATTTATTTCACTAATTTATTTCGCCCACCTTTGAATATTGTTCTTCTCACCCCAGAAAAGGAAAAAATGAACAAGCCTGCCCTGGGAGCAATCAATGTTATTTGGGGGAGAAAAGCATGGGGCTTAGGCATCAGCATTTTGTTTCTCAAAAGTGTTTCTAGTTCATCACAGCTTCTTAGGCAAATCTTTGCTCTTCCCACACCAGGCCTCATTTATTCACAGTAAGTCTACTAACCTCACTACTGCCTTAAAGAATGAGAATGATAGAAGGAAAGTAAATTGTGTTTTGAAAGATAAGCATCAGAGAAAATATAGCAAGGAATCTTCCTGATTTCTTTTTTTTTTTTTTGAGATGGAGTTTCGCTCTTGTTACCCAGGCTGGAGTGCAATGGCGCGATCTCGGCTCACTGCAACCTCCGCCTCCTGGGTTCAGGCAATTCTCCTGCCTCAGCCTCCTGAGTAGCTGGGATTACAGGCACGCGCCACCATGCCCAGCTAATGTTTGTATTTTTAGTAGAGACGGGGTTTCACCATGTTGACCAGGTTGGTCTCGATCTCTCGACCTCGTGATCCACCCGCCTCGGCCTCCCAAAGTGCTGGGATTACAGGTGTGAGCCACCGCGCCCGGCAATGATTTCTTATATTGATATGTGATTCTTATTAGCTACTCCAATGGAGAGAGGAAGTAAGTGCAGAGATTCTTATCTAGCCATTTTCTGATGCTTAGTAAGCTGTTGGACAAAAAATTGCCAGCAGTAATGAGCTATATCTTCAGGTCTTTTCTCTCTTTCTCCTCTTTACGTCCCATGCAGGTGAAAAAAGCCCTGTGTGTTCTTGTCCAACATAACCTGGTGAGTTACCAAGTGCACAAACGTGGCGTGGTGGAGTATGAAGCCCAGTGCAGCCGGGTATTACGAATGCTGAGATATCCCCGGTACATCTATACTACCAAAACTCTGTACAGTGACACTGGAGAGCTGATTGTTGAGGAGCTTCTGTTAAATGGCAAACTGACAATGTCAGCTGTTGTGAAGAAAGTGGCAGACCGGCTCACAGAGACCATGGAGGGTCAGTACTGTATCCACAGCTGTTAGCAACAGCGTAAATCAGCTGGCTGCATGAGTGGACCCTGAGCTGTCTTAGGCCGTCTCATCTGCCTTTTTCCTCCTGTTACACAGATGGCAAGACCATGGACTATGCTGAAGTATCAAACACATTTGTACGATTGGCAGACACACACTTTGTACAACGCTGCCCCTCAGTACCTACCACTGAGAATTCAGACCCTGGGCCGCCACCACCTGCCCCCACACTTGTCATGAATGAGAAGGACATGTACCTGGTTCCTAAGCTGAGCTTGATAGGTAAGGAATTTTAACCCCTGGAACTGGGACTTGCCTTAACTGTGGATTCTTCTTGATTGTTAAAAGTATGAACCAGTTGAACGTTTACCGAGTATTTGCTATGTGCCAGACATTGTGATGTATAACAAGGAAAAAGTCATGGTCTCTGCCATGGGGCTTTAGTATAAGAGACATACATTAATCAGAAAATCACATTGATACATAATTAAACTGGGATAAGTACTATGAAGGAAAAGTATGAGGTGTTATGAAAATACATAATGGAGACTTTGGGAGACTGAAGTGGCTGAATCATTTGAGGCCGCGAGTTTGAGACCAGCGTGGGCAACATGGTGAAATCCCATCTCTACTAAAATTACAAAAATTAGCCAGGTTTGGTGGCGCATGCCTGTAATCCCAGCTACTTGGGAGGCTTAGGCAGGAGAATTGCTTGAACCCAGGAGACAGAGGTTGCAGTGAGTCAAGATTGCGCCACTGCACTCCAGCCTGGGTGACAGAGTGAGACTCTGTCTCAAAAAAAAAAAAAAAAAAGAGAGAGAGAAAGAAAGAAAACTATATAATGGGGGGCTGGATTCATCTGGGAGTTTTTGGACTCGTGTTTCTTTGAGAAGGTGGCATTTGAGCTAAAATTTTAAACAGAAGCTAACAGCGAGGTAACAGGAAAAGCATTTTTGGCAAAGGGAATATTATATAGTAAACAAATCGCATTTGAAGAAATGAAATAATGTCAGTATAGCTAAAGCATGGTAAGCAAAGCAAGAGAGGTATGAGATAAGTTTAGAGATAGGCAGAGGTCTGATCTCAGGAGCTAATCAGGATCTACCTGCTTAGCACTTGGATGGGAGACAGGCAGGGGCTAAATCAAGTAAGACCTTACAGAGCATCTGTTCTTTATGCTAAGGCAAAGGAAAACCACTAAAGGATTTTTAAGGAAGTGACATGGTCTAAGTTATACTTTTAAAAGATTTTTTGTCTTTAGAAAGGATGGGAGGGTGGGGCAAAGGTCAGTGTTGACAGACTGGTGAAAAATGAAATATAGAAAGGGTGAAGGAGACAGGTAGCAAGAATGACATCTGTGTATCTGACTTGTGCATGTGGGAGGATGATGATGTCATTGGCCATGAAAGAGAGCATAGGAGGAGAACTCGTCTTTGAAGGAGAAAGACTATGAGTCTCTTTTTGAACATGTTGAGTTTCAGATTATTTCATCATTTCTTTCTTTCTTTTTTTTTTTTTTTTTATGAGATGGAGTTTCGCTCTTGTTACCCAGGCTGGAGTGCAATGGAGTGATCTCGGCTCACCGCAACCTCCACCTCCTGGGTTCAGGCAGTTCTCCTGCCTCAGCCTCCTGAGTAGCTGGGATTACAGGCACGCGCCACCATGCCCAGCTAATTTTTTGTATTTTTAGTAGAGACAGGGTTTCACCATGTTGACCAGGATGGTCTCGATCTCTTGACCTCGTGATCCACCCGGCTCGGCCTCCCAAAGTGCTGGGATTACAGGCCTGAGCCACCGCGCCCGGCCCTTCATCATTTCTTATAGCTTTTCAGCCCCCTAAGCAACTCTGATCTAGAGGCAGCTACAGCTGTCTTCGGAATGAAAGACACCTGGTCATTTCCTGTCATCATGTGAGATACAGCCTAAGTATTCAATTGTTTGTTTGGCAGGGAAAGGTAAAAGGCGGAGGTCATCTGATGAAGAGGCTGCTGGGGAACCCAAGGCCAAGAGACCAAAACATACTACAGATAACAAGGAGGTAATGGAGCTTCTTGATTAGAAGTCCTCACCCTGAAGCAGGCCAGGAAGAGCACTCAGATAAGGAGCCCCAAGAGAGCGTCAAGATTCCTGAGCTGGGCCGTCAAGATTCCTGAGCTGGGCCGGGCGTGGTGGCTCAAGCCTGTAATCCCAGCACTTTGGGAGGCCGAGGCGGGTGGATCACGAGGTCAAGAGATCGAGACCATCCTGGTCAATATGGTGAAACCCCGTCTCTACTAAAAAATACAAAAAATTAGCTGGGCGTGGTGGCGCGTGCCTGTAATCCCAGCTACTCAGGAGGCTGAGGCAGGAGAATTGCCTGAACCCCGGAGGCGGAAGTTGCGGTGAGCCGAGATCGCGCCATTGCACTCCAGCCTGGGTAACAAGAGCGAAACTCTGTCTCAAAAAAAAAAAAAAAAAAAGATTCTTCCTGAGCTAAGAAGCAGTCAGATTGTGAACCTCATTAAGTGTTAGCAGGAATAGACGTACAAAAAATGAACCATTACTGTCTCCCTTCTGAGCCTTAACTTCATACATTCATTGAACAGAGGTAACAGCTTATGCAAAAAGGGGCCTAGAAAAAGTGTAGGTTGCTCAATATGCCTAGAACCTAAAGACCTATAGGGGCCAGTGGTGAAAAATGAGTCTAAAAATTATAAATAGGCCTGAACTCATATATTCAGATGCCTTCTTAGCACGCCCATAAAGATGTCAATAAGCGGCCGAGCGCAGTGGCTTCCGCCTGGAATCCCAGCACTCTGGGAGCCGAGGCAGGTGGATCACCTGAGGTCAGGAGTTTGAGATCAGCCTGACCGACATGGTGAAACCCCGTCTCTTCTAAAAATACAAAAATCAGCCGGTCATGGTGGCGTGGGCCTGTAATCCCAGCTACTTGGGAGATTGAGGCATGAGAATCACTTGAACCTGGAGGGTAGAGGTTGCGGTGAGCTGAGATTGTGCTATTTCACTGGAGCCTGGGCAAAAGAGCAAAACATCTTAGAAAAAAAAGAAAAAAAGAAAAAGTTCTAGGATAGAGTAACAGATTTGGAAGTGCATTAATAATTGAAGTCTGGAGAGCAGATAAAATTACCCAAGTAGAACGTGTAGAGTAAAATGAAAGGAAGCATCAGTATTATAGGTGGCGTCTGAAAGAGGAATCTGTGGAGACTGGGAAAAGGTAGCCAGAAAGATTCAAAGTAGCACCAAGAAAAAATGATGTTCCCCAGCCAAGTGGCTCACGCCTGTAATCCTAATACTTTGGAAGGCCAAGGCAGGCAGATCACTTGGGCCTAGGAATTTGAGATCATCCTGAGCAACATGGTGAGACCCTGTCTCTACCAAAAATACAAAAATTACCTGAGTGTGGTAGCACGCACCCATGGTCACAGCTGCTTGGGAGGCTAAGGTGGGAGGATTACCTGAGCCCAGGGAGTTCAGGGCTGCAGTGAACTATGATCACACCACTGCACTCCAGCCTGGGTGACAGAGACCCTGTCTTTAAAAGAAAAAAAAAAAAATGATATCATAAAATGCAAGGAGCCACATAAAGTTTTAAGAAGGAAAAAATGTCCATGTCATATGCTTCCTAAAGATTAAACAAGATCATAAGTGGAAAGTATTATTTGAACTTAACAACATAGAGTCCTCAAGGGCCATCGTGGTATTTCACTGGAATGTGAGTGACAATTGACATTTCAGGACGGTAGTGGAAATGGGTTGAGTAAATCTAAATGGAGGTACAGCTGAGATGGCCAACTCTTTGAGACGCTTGGCCATCTCAAAGAAGAGGAGGCATAGGATTGAAGGAGAATTCTAGAGTAGAAGAGACTTGGACAGGATAAAGGCTGGTAAGAAGAAGGCAGTAGTTGCCGGGCGCGGTGGCTCAAGCCTGTAATCCCAGCACTTTGGGAGGCCGAGGCGGGGGATCACGAGGTCAAGAGATCGAGACCATCCCGGTCAACATGGTGAAACCCCGTCTCTACTCAAAATACAAAAAATTAGCTGGGCATGGTGGCGCGTGCCAGTAATCCCAGCTACTCAGGAGGCTGAGGCAGGAGAATCGCCTGAACCAAGGAGGCGGAGGTTGCGGTGAGCCGAGATCGCGCCACTGCACTCCAGCCTGGGTAACAAGAGCGAAACTCCGTCTCAAAAAAAAAAAAAAAGAAGAAGGTAGTAGTGAAGGAAAGGCTGAAGATGTTAGAGGACAAGGTGAAATAGAGCTGGATCCCCAAAAATGAATGAGAGGGTAAGGTCTGGAATACCAGTATGGGCTTTAACCTTAGGTAAAAGGAACATTTTTCAGCTGTGATAAAAGTGAGTAAAAATAGAAATTAAAAACATAAAGAAATGTGATAAGGACATGCACAAAGCTGAATAAATTCTGGCCTAGTGGCCTTTATTTTCTTTGTGAAATCAGAAACAAGGTCATCTGCTGAGAGCAAGAAGGAAGAAGGGTCAAGTTAGAGACTTGAGGGTAATGGAGAAGAGTTATAATAGGGAGAGAAAAGCCAGAAGCGGTGGCTCATGCCTGTAATCCCAGCACTTTGGGTGGCCAAGGCAGGGGGATCGCCTGAGGTGAGGAGTTCGAGATCAGCCTGGATGTGGTGAAACTCCAAATCTACTAAAAATACAAAAATTAGCCAAGCACAGTGGTGGGGGCCTGTAATCCCAGTACTCAGGAGGCTGAGGCAGGAGAATGGCTTGAACCCATGAGGCAGAGGTTGCAATGAGCAGAGATCACGCCACTGCACTCCAGCATGGGTGACGAGCAAAACTCCATCTCAAAAAAATAAATAAAAATTAATAAAATAGGAAGGAAAGATTGGAGATGATGTTAGAGAACCTGTTTGAAGTTGGGATTTGTCTAGACACCAGTCTACATGACTGAATGATTTGTCTCCAACGAATGTAGTTGTTAGTATGTAGGAAAAGAAATGGTGAACCATTAAATCCAAGCTCCTCAGAAAACTCTATGCTGTATTTAAATGTTTCTCTCTAAGTCTTTTCTCTTGCTCAGCCCATTCCAGATGATGGGATTTATTGGCAGGCCAACCTTGACAGATTCCACCAACACTTCCGTGACCAAGCCATCGTGAGTGCTGTTGCTAACAGGATGGACCAGGTAATACCTAAATAGGTCTGTCATTGGTCATCAGGAATATTCACTTACTTGTCAGATATGGCCATTGTCACATAGAGCCAGTGGCGGGTGGGGGTAGCACAGTGATTTCTGAATTCCAGTTTACCTTTCAAACATAGACAAGCAGCGAGATTGTGCGAACCATGCTCCGAATGAGTGAGATTACCACTTCCTCTAGTGCTCCTTTCACCCAGCCATTGTCTTCCAATGAGGTGAGTTTCATGTTCTTGTGCCAGCTTTCGGACACACTCTTGGGTATTAACAACATTTATCATACACAGATCCTGGTGTTAGATTGAGGTCTGAGCCTTGAAAGAGAAGGGCGTTTGTTTGATGTGGGGCAAGGATTATCTTCAAGTGGTGAGCACTGAAATGTTTGGTCTCTTAGGATCTAGCTTTTCAAAATCTACATCATTCACTTAGTCAGAGTATCTATTTGTCAAGTATAGCCTATTCCTAATTATTTTAAGAATCTAGGATTTGGACCCTGAGAGCCTTGGCATTCAGGACATTATTTGACGCCTTGTATTTAAAATATTGACATTTAAGCTGGGCGCGGTGGCTCAAGCCTGTAATCCCAGCACTTTGGGAGGCTGAGGCGGGTGGATCTCGAGGTCAAGAAATCGAGACCATCCTGGTCAACGTGGTGAAACCCCGTCTCTACTAAAAATACAAAAAATTAGCTGGGCGTGGTGGCTCGTGCCTGTAATCCCAGCTACTCAGGAGGCTGAGGCAGGAGAATCGCCTGAACCCAGGAGGCGGAGGTTGCGGTGAGCCGAGATTGCGCCATTGCACTCCAGCCTGGGTAACAAGAGCGAAACTCTGTCAAAAAAAAAAAAAAAAAAAAATACAAAAAATCAGCTGGGCATGGTGGCGCGTGCCTGTAATCCCAGCTACTCAGGAGGCTGAGGCAGAGGTTGCGGTGAGCCGAGATCGCGCCATTGCACTCCAGCCTGGGTAACGAGCGAGACTCCGTCTCAAAAAAAAACAAAAATAAAAATAAAAAATTGATAATAAATATGTATTCTTTTACTGTCTTCTGTTGTTTGTTTTGAAACAGTCTTGCTCTGTTGCCTGGTGGAGTGCAGTGGTGCAGTCTCTGCTCACTGCAACCTCTGCCTCCCAGGTTCAAGCGATTCTCCTGCCTCAGCTTCCCCGAGTAGCTGGGACTGCAGGTGTGCGCCACCACACCCAGCTAGTTCTTGTATTTTTAGTAAAGATGGGGTTTCACCATGTTGGCCAGGATGGTCTTGATCTCTTGACCTCATGATCTGCCCACCTCAGCCTCCCAAGGTGCTGGGATTACAGGCGTGAGCCACCATGCCCGGCCAGTAAAACTTCTTTACATGTCAGTTTTTATAGATTTGTCCCACTCTTTATAATGACTGTATTATATTCCACTTAATGACCATGCTGTACTTTATTTTAATATACTACTCAGTACTGGTCTTTTGGATGTTTCCGGTTTTTTACTCTTATAAACCTGCTATGAATATTTTTGGATGATTTTGTGATATCTAAAATTAAGACTCTTTTTTTTTTTTTTTTTTTTTTTTTTTTGAGACAGAGTTTTGCTCTTTTAGCCCAAGCCAGAGTGCAGTGGTGCGATCTCGGCTCACCACAACCTCCACCTCCCAGGTTCAAGCAATTCTCCTGCCTCAGCCTCCCAAGTAGCTGGGATTACAGGCACACGCCACCACACCCAGCTAATTCTGTATTTTTAGTAAAGATGGGGTTTCACCATGTTGGTCAGCCTGGTCTCCAACTCCTGACCCCAGGCAATCCACCTGCCCCAGCCTCCCAAAGTGCTGGAATTAAGAGGCATGAGCCACTGTACCCAGCCTAAAAGATCTTTATTTCGGTAAAGTCAGCAGTTCTAAGTTTCCAAACCCATTTTAAATGTCTTTTGCTCCATAGATCTTCAGATCCCTACCTGTTGGCTATAACATCTCTAAGCAAGTTCTTGATCAGTATCTCACTCTGCTGGCAGATGATCCAGTAAGTCTGTTTTTTCTTTTTTCTTTAGCCTGTTCTGTTGACAGTTTATTTCTGCACTGACTCCTAGTTTCATTCTGCTATAGTCTTATTCTCTACCTAGCCAGCGCAGATAATTTCTCCACACTATTTGATAGGAGGGCTACCTGCTACAGACTTTTGGTCAGATTTGTTCCATTGGAAACAGAATCACTGGACTTTCCATTCAGTTAATACTCTCTCTTTTTCTCAATAGCTAGAGTTTGTGGGAAAGTCTGGCGACAGTGGTGGAGGAATGTATGTCATCAGTATCCTTACCAGTTATTTCCTTACAGTCAGGCAGCCTGACCTATAAGTCAGAATGG
Source organism: Saimiri boliviensis (assembly GCF_048565385.1). Taxonomy (NCBI): domain Eukaryota; kingdom Metazoa; phylum Chordata; class Mammalia; order Primates; family Cebidae; genus Saimiri; species Saimiri boliviensis. Next base: position 40,759,098 of record NC_133467.1, on the reverse strand, counting down.
TGCCTTAGGAACGAAGTATTTGGTAATGTTTATTATACTAAATAAGTCAGAAAATTGAAATAATTGCTAAATAAATTTTTCTGTGAATTTACAGTGAACTGCATTGATGATAAGGAAGTAAAAAGAGGCCAGGCATGGTGGCTCACACCTGTAATCCTAGGACTTTGGGAGGCTGAGGCAGGAGAATTGCATGAGCCCAGGAGTTCAAGATCAGCCTGAGCAACATAGCAAAACCCCATCTATACAAAACCTACAAAAACTAGCCAGATGTAACGGGGCTTATTGGCCATGTTCCTTAGGAGGCCGAGGTGGGAGGATCACTTGAGCCCAGGAGGCACAGGTTACAGTGAGCTGAGATCATGCCACTGTACTCCAACCTGAGATCCTATCTCAAAAAAAAAAAAAAAGTAAAAAGGACTTTTAATCAACCAAATTTTAGTTAAGCAAAAGCCTTTCTTACTCATATTCAAGTTTTGGAATATTTATGCACCATAATTGAAACCACAAATTATAACATGAAAAATGAGGTAGCGTTTAAAGTTTAATTATATATTAGAAATTTAGGAATAAAACTCAGTTCACAGTAACCAGGCCAGATTGTTACTGAGTGACCTTAATTCTCTACCTAAAGACCTCCATAAGGCATTAGCATCTCTAGCCACAGCCACTCTGGAGTCTGTCGTACAAGAGAGGTAAGGGGGACACTGATGGAGTTTGGGATCAGATACTTCCTATCCCCACTGAAGTAATTTGTCCATTATGTAAGCAACCAGTATACCACACCTTGGCACACTTTGCCCCATTTTTTCACTGGACTCCTGTGGATCTCATGTAATACTGCTCTTTACCCTAAAATAACCTACTGTTTAGGTCCTAGTAATGCAAATTAACCAGCCTCCCTAAAGCCTTTGCTTACAAATGTAGGAACCGTGGCACCCAAATGAGTTCAGCAGTTGGTGATGACTTACCATCACCAGCCTGTGGAGCTGTGGAAGAATTTTCTTATCACTGTTCCTCTCTGGTCCTCGTTCCACACATGGGATAGAACACCACCCCATTTATGACTGGGAACTAAAGCTACTCTCCCTATGTTGGCATGCCATTCGCTTTCTTCATTCTTTTCCAGATTTGGGTCTCGCTGTGCTAGAATATTCCGTCTAGTTTTGCAGAAGAAACACCTGGAGCAGAAGCAAGTGGAAGACTTTGCAATGATTCCTGCAAAGGAGGCAAAGGATATGCTATATAAGATGCTCTCAGAAAATTTTATATCACTCCAGGTAACCAAGGGTGTAAGACTGCCAACCAGACAAGCTAGCGTAGGGTGAGAGGAGCTTCTCAGGCAAACATACTGAATCCCCAAGCAAACTCTGTATCCAGCTCTGAGACAGAAAACATGATTCACAGAGATGTAGCAAGCACTTAGAGGATAATGTGGAGCCTTAACTGCCCTAGTAAGAAAGGCAGCCAGGCACAGTGGCTCACGCCTGGAATCCCAGCACTCTGGGAGGCCGAGGCGGGCAGATCACTTGATATCAGGAGTTCGAGACCAGCCTGGCCTACATGGTGAAACCCTGTCTCTCCTAAAGTACAAAACAATTAGGTGGGTGTGGTGTCGCGTGCCTGTAATCCCAGCTACTTGGGAGGCTGAGGCAGGAAGGAGAATCTCTTGAACCCAGAAGGCAGAGGTTGCAGTGAGCCGAGATTGCGCCACTACACGCCAGCCCGGGCGATAGAGCAAGACTCTGTCTCAAAAAAAAAAATGGTTTTTTGTAAAAATCCTACAGAATTTACCTGGTACACAGATTGCTAAGTAAATGTTAGTTACATTTCTTCCCTATTCAGGATGCTGACAGTCAAATGGGAAAAAACAGGGAAGCCCAGCTCTCCATTTAACCAATTACAGCATAAACCACAGAGACTGGGCTGGGCACACCTGTAATCCCAGCACTTTGGGAAGCCAAGGCAGGAAGGTCACTTAAGCCCAGGAATTCAAGACCAGCCTGGGCAATATAGTGAGACCATGTCTCCTCCCCCACCTCCCCCCAAAAATGAAAAAATCAGTTGAGCATGGTGGCACATGCCTGTAGTTCCAGCTGCTCCGGATACTGAGGTAGGAGGATTGCCTGAGTCCCAGGTAGAAGTTGCAGTGAGCCAAGATCGCACCACCACACTCCATCCTGGGTAACAGACCAAGACCCAGTCTCAAAGTAAATAAATAAAATAAACACAGGTAGTGAATGACTAGAAAACATGAAAACGTAAGTAAAAAAGAGGGCTAAGTAACTCCAGATGGAATGAGGGTTTACTTTGCCAGTTCCAAAACAGTATAATTTTTGTTACTTTTTTTTTTTTCTATTGGACAAATAGGAAATTCCCAAAACACCAGACCATGCCCCATCCAGGACCTTCTATTTATATACTGTGAACATCCTGTCAGCTGCCCGGATGTTGTTGCACAGGTGCTACAAGGTAACCCAGTCCGGACCTTCTCCCCATTTCCTCCACATGGGCAAGTCCCCCTCATATGCCCATTTCACCCATTTTACCTGAGCTGCTGAAATTGAACTATGTACATTTCTTGTCTGTCTTCTCTTTCCTCAGAGCATAGCCAACTTGATAGAAAGGAGGCAATTTGAAACCAAAGAGAACAAGTAAGTAACATTTTCGGTGAGTTATTTACGTTTTTCAAGGTCAAGGGCCTGAGGAAATTTCCTATAGAAACAGGAACCAATGGAGGCTGGGCCAGGTGCAGTGGCTCATGCTTGTAATCCCAGCACTTTGGGAGGCTGAGGCAGGTGGATCACTTGAGGTCAGGAGTTCAAGACCAGCCTGGCCAACATGGCTCTCTACTAAAAATACAAAAATTAGCTGGGTGTGGTCATGGACACCTATATTCCCAGCTACTCTGGAGTCTGAGGCAGGAGAATCGCTTAAACTCAGTGAGTGGAGGTTGCAGTGAGCCATACCGTGGCACTGCACTCCAGCCTGGGTGACAGAGTGTGACTCCATCTCAAAAAAAAAAAAAAAATTCTGAGAAATAGGAAGCAACGGAGATAGCAACCAGTCTACTTGCATTGAATCATTGGCTTAGATTAGTAGAAATCACGCATAGTCTACGCTTTTCTAATATGCTCCCAGTGAAATCCTTTTTCGATTAAATTTATGACAAACGTACAAAAGCACTGAACTTTAAGTGCAAATGAGAGGCAGTAAGAGTTTCAGGAGTGAAGGTATATTTCCAAGTAAGTTTCTAGAAAATGTCCTTAGAAGGTGACATTATCTACTTTGACCAGGAAAATGGTAAAAGGGTGATGGGTCGTGCCTCAGAGATAAATGGTAAGAGCATCTCCAAGGTTAGGAAACATGTCTCAGAGTTGTGTTTGTTTGACAGGCGTCTGCTAGAAAAATCTCAGCGGGTAGAGGCCATCATTGCATCTATGCAGGCTACAGGTGCAGAGGAGGCACAGTTACAAGAAATAGAGGAGATGATCACAGCTCCTGAACGTCAGCAGCTAGAGACCCTGAAACGGAATGTCAACAAGTAAGCATCATAAACTTCAGACCGACATTTCAAAATACCATCCCAAAACTCCACTTTCACATCCTGTCAGCCTCCGGCTTAGCATGAGCAAGCCTAAACTGTCTTTTCCAGCTCAATCAACAGAATGTAATCCACCTGTTTGTGTCAACAAGCGGTTCTGAAGATGTTCTCAGCTTCTTCTCCATCACTGTATACATTGTCTTGTTCATCAAGTACTGTCAATTTGTTTTGAGACATGGGGTTTTGCTGGTTGCCGAGACTGGTTTTGAACTCCTAGGCTCAAACAGTCCTTTCGGCTCAGCCTCCCAAGTAGCTGGGACTATAGGCAAGTGTCACTGTACTGGCTTAATTTTACTTCAGTTATGTGTCTCAAATCTGGCCTTTCTGTCTTGGTCCATACGCAGGCATTCATCACCTCTTTCCTCGACCACATTTCAGTGAAAAGTCTTGCACCTCTTTTATTAGAATTATTTCTAAGTATTTTTTTTTTTTTTTTTTTTTGAGACGGAGTTTCGCTCTTGTTACCCAGGCTGGAGTGTGATGGTGCGATCTCGGCTCACCGCAACCTCCACCTCCTGGGTTCAGGCAATTCTCCTGTCTCAGCCTCCTGAGTAGCTGGGATTACAGGCACGTGCCACCACGCCCAGCTAATTTTTTGTATTTTTAGTAGAGACGGAGTTTCACCATGTTGACCGGGATGGTCTTGACCTCGTGATCCACCCGCCTCGACCTCCCAAAGTGCTAGGATTACAGGCGTGAGCCACCGCGCCCGGCTCTAAGTATTGTTTTTAGGTGCTAGTTTATTGGTCGCTTACTTCATTTTTGGATTGTTCATTGCTAGTGTTATAGAAAAACAACCAACTTTTGTGTCATGATTTTATATCCCACAACTTTACTAAATTCATTTATTCTAGTAGTTTTTTTGCAGATTCGTTGAGATTTTTTATTAACAGAATTATGTCATCTATGAATGGAGGTAGTTTTACTTCTACCTTTTCAATCTATATGCCTTTTCCTTTTTTTCTTGCCTCACTGCCCTGGCTAGAACCTCCAGTAAAAGGTTGAATGGAAGTATTAAAACAGACATCTTTGCTTTGTTTCTGATCTTGGGGAAAAGCTTTTAGTCTTTCACCATTAAGTATGGTGTGAGCTGTGGGTTTTTCCTAGATGACTTTTATCCGGCTGAAGAAGCTTCCATTTCTTCCTAATCACCACTGACTTCAAGCTTCAGACACTCTTAGCTTCTTGCTATTTTAAAACACACTAGGTCCTTTTATACCTGTGCCTTTACAGTGGTTTTCCTGATTGCAAGTTAAGACTACCTTCCCCAGGACAGAGGCTCTGTATTTTGCATTCTCAGCAGTTTCCATGGTGTCTGGCACATAAAAGATACTCGGTAAACGGCCAAACGATCAACTGGTTCTCCTGCTTTCTTTCCATGCACTCTCAGGGGTAACCAAGCAGTTCTCCATGGTCACATCCACCCAGCCTCTAAGCTAAAATATGCTATTGAACATTCAGTCTAGGCAAGTGCTTTTACTTTTTCACTCAGGTTGGATGCCAGTGAGATCCAGGTGGACGAAACTATCTTCCTGCTGGAGTCTTACATTGAGTGCACCATGAAGAGACTGTGACCCAGAAGATCATCTTCCTCAAAAGACTGGGGCGGGTTGCGGTGGAAAGCAAAATAAAGGAGGTGCCTGGATGCATTATTTGCAGTAGGATAAGTTGCAGATTTTTTTTTTTTTTTTTTTAATCTTACTAAGTTAAGAAAGCATAAGTTGCAGATTCTTGAACTAAAACCGCCTCTGTATCCCTACAGCCCAGGATCCACCTGAAAGAATTTGACATTTTTAGATCCATCACCATATTGTCCACTCATCAAATCTTGGCCGTGGGAAGAACCTTAAATCCACAGGATTAATCATCTATCAGATGCATCCGTTCCCATAAAGAAGTTACCCACACGTATGTTTGAACATCCCTGGCAGTAGGAAACTTCTCAAGTTAATTTTATCTTCAAATGTGTAGGCCTTTTCTTTATTTTGTTGAGAACTATATATATATATATATATATATATATATATATATATATATAATATATATATGTTGTTGTTGAGACAGGATCTCATTCTGTCACCCAGGCTGGGGTGTAATAGTGCAATCACTGGCTCCCTGCAACCTTGACCTCCTGGCCTTAAGCACTCCTCCCACCTCAGCCTCTGGAGTAGCTGGGACTTCAGGTATGCACCACACATACCTGGCTAACGTTTTATTTTTTTTCCTTTTTTTGTAGAGACAGGGCCTCCCTGTATTGCCCAGGCTGATGAGCTGTCATTTTTCACACACACATGCACACATACATACTGTGTAGGGAATGTGAAAGACTATCACAGAGTAGAGGAAAATGTCATTTTCAGGGTTAGGTGGATGGGCCCAAGCAGTCATGCTAGAATCTGTGGACTGAAGCCACATTTGCCAGCACTCGGCTTCTAGCTGGGTACGGTAGCGTGCGCCTATAGTCCCCGCTACTCGGAAGGCTGAGGCACGAGAATTGCTTGAACCCTCGAGGCAGAGGTTGCAGTGAGCCGAGATCGAGCCACTGCACTCCAGCCTGGCAAAATGGCCAAAAGATCTGAATAGGTATTTTTCAAAAGACAAATGGCCAACAGGTATATGAAAAATTGAACATCGCTCATCAGAGAAACGGAAATCAAAACCACAATGAGATTTCATTTCACCCCAATTAGTTACTTTTATCAAGAAGAAAGAATAGTGAATGCTAGAGAGGATGTGGAAAAAGGAGAGCCCTCATACATTCTTGGGAATGTACATTAGTACAGCCACTATGGAAGACTACAGAGTTTCCTCAAAAAAATTAAAAATGGAACTGTATGCTCCAGCAACTCCACTACTGGATATATATGAGATATATATATATATATATATGCACAAAAGAAAAATCAATGTATCAAAAAGATACCTGCACTCCCTTGTTTACTGCAGCACTTCACAATAGCCAAAACATGGAATCAATTGACTAGGTGCCCATCAGTAGATGAAAGGCTAAAGAAAATGTATGTATTATTCAGCCATAAGAAAGAATTCCTGTCATTGGCAGCAACGTGGATGGAATTGGAGGTCATGAAGTAAAATAGTTGGCCTATTTACACAGAAACAAATACTGCATGTTCTCTCATGTTGGAGCTAAAAAAGTGGATCTCAAGAAAATAGGGAGTAGAGCTGGGCATGGTGGCTCACACCTGTAATCCCAGCACTTTGGGAGGCCAAGGTGGGTGGATCATGAGGTCAGGAGTTCAATGCCAGGCTGGCCAACATGGTGAAACCCTATCTCTACTAAAAATACCCAAAAAAAAATTAGCTGGGCACGGTGGCACATGCCTGTAATCCCAGCTACTGAATAGGGTGAGGCAGGAGACTTGCTTGAACTGGGACCCGGGAGGCAGAGGTTGCAGTGAGCCGAGATCACACCACTGCACCCAGCCTGACCTACACAAAGCAAGACTGTCTCAAAAAAAAAAAAAAAAAGGAAGAGGCCGGGCGCGGTGGCTCAAGCCTGTAATCCCAGCACTTTGGGAGGCCGAGGCGGGTGGATCACAGGGTCAAGAGATCAAGACCATCCTGGTCAACATGGTGAAACCCCGTCTCTACTAAAAATACGAAAAATTAGCTGGGCATGGTGGCACATGCCTGTAATCCCAGCTACCCAGGAGGCTGAGGCAGGAGAATTGCCTGAACCCAGGAGGCGGAGGTTGCGGTGAGCCGAGATCGCGCCATTGCACTCCAGCCTGGGTAACAAGAGCGAAACTCCGTCTCAAAAAAAAAAAAAAAAAAAAAAAAACAAAGATTTAAGGTGATAGGTATCTGAATTACCCTGGTTTGATTATAGGAATGTAACAAATTCTCACATGTACATCTGTTATGTATTAATTTAAAAATACCAATTTTTTAAAATTAGGACTTTCCAGGTAAATGAGGAAAGAATCCCAGAGCAGTCTGTTTCTTGGGGAAACTACAAACTGCTTTAGAACATAGGGCACAGGTCAGTCTGTCAGAATTGAGGCTGGAGACAGGAAGGGACAAGGAACTGGTGGGTTCTGGCCGCACTGTGCTAAAGAGTTTGTCCTCAAAGCAGTGGGAAGCAATATCATCAGTTAAGTGTTTTAGAAACATGACTGTGGTGAGGTGCGGTGGCTCAAGCCTGGAATCCTAGCACTGTGGGGGGACAAGGCGGGCGGATCGCCTGAGGTCAGGAGTTTGAGACCAGCCTGGCCAACAGGGCAAAACCCTGTCTCTACTAAAAACACAAAAAATTAGCCGGGCCTGGTGCTGCACCCCTGTAATCTCAGCTACCTGGGAGTCTAAAGCGCAAGAATCGCTTCAACCCGGGAGGTGAAGGTTGCGGTGAGCGGGGATCACTCACGCCCATGCACTGCAGCCTGGGTGATAGAGCGAGACTTGACCTCAAACCAAAAAACTGTCACCGTGGCAGCACTGTAGAGAACGAATCGGTAGAGGGGGGACTATTTGGAGACTTGCAACAATATTTCAGGCGAAACATGAGGAAGGCTGGAGAGAACACGGGTTTGAGGGAGTTGGAGGAGGTAACATCTGCGCACTTGGTTGCCGTTTGAGTGCCATGAAAGAGGTGGCGTCAAAAATGTGATTTGGCGTGTTTGGCTTGGAGATAACCGACTCGAGGTGACGCCTGCTGTAACAGGGGTGCGCAGTGCTGCGGGGGGCGCTGACAGCCCAGCCGAGGGCTGGTAGGAAGTAACTCGTGAGTCCGAAGTCATTGGGTCCGGGGGTCGCTGTCCTGAACGGAGGAGACAGGAAGGAAGTAGCCGAGCACTGAGCGGTAGTCCTCTTTGCGGCTTACCGCTATACCCATGGGTCACCCCAAAAGCTGTGCCTCTATTTCCCGGGGACTTCCGGAAACCCCGCTTCCCTCCGACCCCGCGGAACGCTCGGAGGGGAAGCGTCGCGGGGCCACCAGGGGGCGCCAGGCGGGCCGCAGCGACCCCGGAGAGGCGCCATGGCCGCGGCGCGGGTGCAGCTGCTTCTGTCCGGGCGTCCGGAGTCGGCGGGCTTCGCACGGAGCGTGTGCGGCCTCCTCGGAGCCGGGCCGGGGCCCGGGCCGTGGCCCATTCACTGCAGCTTGAAGCGCGGGCGGCTCGTCCTCTCGAGCGGGCCCTTCCCGGGCGCCTCCGCCAGGCTCCCGCTCCAGGTCGGCAGAAGCGGGCCCCGGCGGAGGGGGCAGCGAAGGGCCGAGGACGGGGGCCGCGATCGGGTGGGAACAGGCGGCCCGAGGATCCCGCCCGCAACGGGCCGTCGCGCGCGCCCCCCGCCAGCCCCGCTCCTGAAGCCTTACCCCAGCTGGCTTCCTTCCACCAGCGACCCCCTTTCTGCCCTTTCGCGGTCCTGGAGCAGCAGCCCAGGGACCCTGGGGCCAAGCTGCCCACGGATCGCGGCGTGGGCCTGGGCGTGGCCGTCATTCTGCAATCCAGTGACCAGACCGTCTTGCTGACCAGAAGGGCACGCGCCCTCAGCGTTTCCCCCAACCTCTGGGTACCCCCCGGTGAGTAAGTTCCGAGGCCGAGGCCCCACGTACAGGAGAGAAACGCGCCCTTCTTCCCCACAATGCTTTTCCCAGCCTCAAGGATGAAGTGGGCCCCAAAATGTGACATGTTCATGGTCACAGTGACTGCAACTCCACCTGTGTCCACCAGAGGGCAGAGGAGTGTCAACGGCGAGTGGGGTCCCCGGTCAAGACCGCCGCCATGACTACCTATTGGTCCCACTGTTGTTGCAGGCGGGCAGGTGGAACCTGAGGAAGAGGTAACCCGTCAGCTGATCCGACCCGAGCCAAAAGACCAGTGTCTGGGACCACCTCGGGTGTGGGCTGAGCGAGGGGCAAGCAAAAGGACCCGGAGGAGTCAGGCACTGGCCACTCTGACCCGTCCTCTCTGACTCCCAGCTGCTGGATGGAGGCCTTCGAGAACTCTGGGAGGAGAGTGGACTGCATCTGCCCCGGGGCCGGTTCTCCTGGGTCCCTCTGGGGTTATGGGAGGTGAGGCGAGGCGCTGGGAGAAGCCCCTCCATAGCTAACCAAGAGACCTCAGCCGCTACCCACCAAAGTCCATAGATGAGCCTCTACCTGCCTTGGCTACAAAGAAAACAGTGGTTGGGTCGGAGTCCCCAAATCCATAACCGTCACCCGTGTCCCTGCTGTGTCATCTGTACCATCCACGCCCTCAGCTTTTAGCCACCATTTTGTTTCACCCTAAAGCTGTATTAGCGGGCTGGGCGCGGTGGCTCACGCCTGTAATCCCAGCACTTTGGGAGGCCGAGGCGGGTGGATCACGAGGTCAAGAGATCGAGACCATCCTGGTCAACACGGTGAAACCCCGACTCTCCTAAAAATACAAAACATTAGCTGGGCATGGTGGCGCGTGCCTGTAATCCCAGCTACTCGGGAGGCTGAGGCAGGAGAATGGCCTGAACCCAGGAGGCGGAGGTTGCGGTGAGCCGAGATCGCGCCATTGCACTCCAGCCTGGGTAATGAGCAAAACTCCGTCTCAAAAGGACAAAAAAAAAAAAAAAAAAGAAAAAAAAAAAAGCTGTATTAGCAAAGTCTCAAAACGTGACAGACAGGGCTGGGCATGGTGGCTCACGCCTGTTATCCCAGCACTTTCAGAGACCGAGTTGGGCAGATCACCCGAGGTCAGAAGTTCGAGACCAGCCTGGCCAACATGTCGAAACCCCGTCTCGACTAAAAATACAAAAATTAGACGGGCATGCTGGTGCATGCCTGTAATCCAAGCTACTTGGGAGGCTGAGGCTGAAGAATAGCCTGAACCCGGGAGGTAGAGGTTGCAGTGAGGCGAGATTGTACCACCACACTCCAGCCTGGGCAATAAGAAACTCCGCCTCAAGAAAAAAAAAAGTAACAGGAAGTTCTGTTTTGCTGTTTTCTTTTCCTAGTCTGCCTACCCTCCTAGGCTGAGCTGGGGTTTACCCAGATACCACCACATCGTTCTGTATCTACTCGTGATCTCCCAGGAATCACAGCAGCAGCTGCAGGTAGGGCTGGCAGTGAGGGAAGGCAACGGCTCACGGGAGCCCAAGCAACCTGGTTCTGACAGTGATTGGCGGCTGGGCGGGCGGTGGTCAGAGAGAATGAAGTACCTTGCCCCTTGCCCCTGCCTTTCTCCATGCCAGCTGTGGGTAGGTCTTGATCACAAACAGGCCTCCCAGGGAGAGGCCATGACTGAGGGGTCAACATATCTGACCCCCAGGCCCGGATCCAACCAAATCCAAGTGAGGTGAGTGCCCTTACGTGGCTGACAGCAGATGTAGCTGCTGCAGTGGCTGCCACCGAGGATGGGACAGAGACCCCCGGACTTCTCCCAGAGGACCTACCGCCCTCTGTCCTGTAAGTGCGAGCTTCCCCCTCACGGGCTAATACACCGACCTATTCACATTGAGAAGTTCAGTGTCCACCCTCTCCTCAGGATGGAATTCTGTGGTGTGGGAAGGAGAGGGGGTCAGCTGATAATTTAGAAGGCACGTGAAACCACAGTCACTGACTGTCAAACCCCAAGGATCCTTGCTCTCACTGGCTAGCACGGAAGGTCTCAGTGTGAGTTCTAACACAGGGGCAAGTCATGTAACCCCCCTTGATCCCGTTTCCTTTCTGCCCATGAGGTCAGCACCCACCCACCTCCTGTGGTGATTGGGAGGATCTGAGGACCTAACAAATATGTACGTTCTTTGCGAGCTACAAGGCACAGTCCCCACGGGAGTTGTCGCTATGCAGTGCTGTGGAAGTAGAGGACGATGGGAGCGCCCGGCCTCTGGTCCTGCCCACGGCTACCCTGCTGCGGATGATCCCAACCACGGCAGAGGACGAGGAGAGGGTCAGCACTGGAACCAAGTTTGCCCTCGGGCTCTGGCTGCAACATCTGGGCAGGCGAAAGTGAAAAAGCACTGGAGAAGGCCGGGCGCGGTGGCTCAAGCCTGTCATCCCAGCACTTTGGGAGGCCGAGGCGGGTGGATCACGAGGTCGAGAGATCGAGACCATCCTCGTCAACATGGTGAAACCCCGTCTCTACTAAAGATACAAAAAAACTAGCTGGGCATGGTGGCACGTGCCTGTAATCCCAGCTACTCAGGAGGCTGAGGCAAGAGAATTGCCTGAACCCGGGAGACGGAGGTTGCGGTGAGCCGAGATCGCGCCATTGCACTCCAGCCTGGGTAACAAGAGCGAAACTCCGTCTCAAAAAAAAAAAAAAAAAAAAAAAAAGCACTGGAGAGCTCCATGGTACTGGGTAGGATGGTCTAGATTTGACAGGCATGGGGAGGGGAAGGGAGAAAGGCCAGCCTGTCTTGGAATTCCTCCTTGAAACGCCCCCACCGCGTTCAAGTGGAGCTCGCCTGGACCCAGGGCCGGCAAAGGAAGCATGGAACATGGCCCTTCCTCCCCCAAACCGGGGCTCTCGAAAGGGGAGTGTACGATCCCCTCCCTCGCCCATCTCCGTGACACTCACAGAACATTCACAACCTTTATTATGGCGAGAGCTTCACTACAACTTTGGGAATAAAAAGTAAAATTACGACATAGGTCTTAGGCTTTAGACGAGCCTGAAGAAGAGCGGGAAGGGGGGCACCGTGTCCTCCCACCTCCCTGGCAAGGTGCAGAAGGAGCCGGGCCTAACCACAGGGCCATGGGCCTCTGGCTCAGGCTGGCGTGAAGAAACACTGCGAACTTAAATATATAAATAGAGAGAGACCCAGGCGACAGGCCAGGCCCTACTCCCAAAGCCCTGGGGATCATGGCTAAGGCCTTACATCCTCCTCAGTCACACTGGAAGCAGGAGGCAGGGGAAGTCATCTTTGGAGTATTTTGGTTTTTCTTCTTTATGTACAAAAACATCTACCTCGACAATCCAAAATAAAGTTCTCTGTCCATCTCTGAAACCGCCCGTCTCAGGGTTTCCACCTGTCTGTGGCTGAAGGGAACGGAATGGGCATGAAGAGACAACGGACAGGAGGAAGAGGCCGAGCCATGGGCTTGGGGGTGAGGAGAGAGGGCATTTGGGGTTCAAGAGAGGCGCCCCTCCCCCAGGAGGCTCCAGACACAAGGCAAGGCTGGGGGTTCAGGCCTTCTCCCAGCTCACATCCCATCTCATTGGCCCCCCACTGCCTAGGTTAACATACCCAGAGGAATGGCCACCACCTAAAGAACATTGCCAAAACAGACCCCAGTGTCCGGAAAAAGAGGTTAAATATTAACCCTTTGGGTGCTCGCCTCGTCAGACAGTGAGGAGGTCAAAAGCAGGCATCTGTGAAGGTCTGTCTGGCCCCTGGCCAGAGCCCCCTAGAGGGATCAGAGCAGCCGGCGCTGGGACTCCACAGCCTACCTGCTCCGTGTTGGCGGACAGTGAGGTTTCCATAATCCAAGGAACTCAGTCCAGGGAAATGATGTCTGACCGACAGCCAGTCAAAGAGGGACCTGAGGGCAGGGGTCCTCCATGCCCCTCCCTCAAGGCCCCCCCAGGGGCCACAATGCTGCTGACACGGCCAGGAGGGGGCGCCGGAGTGGCGCTGCGATGGGAGCTCCCCAACGTGGGGGCCAGTGGGCCCAGAAAGTGAGCAGGGGTCCCTCGGTACTGGAAGAAGTGGCCAAGGGCATCTTGTTCATCTAGTGACGTGATGACGGAGGGGCCGTAGTGCTAGGAAGAATCAAGGGCGTAGTTTAAGATCTCATCCTGACTTCCCACCTCCCAGTCACTCCGAAATGCCACGTGGGAGCCATCAACCCCTGTGGTTCCCAGGGTATTCTCTGAGAAGAACCTCTCCTTCTTACTCCTACTTCCCCACACCCTACCCCTTTCCCTGCCTTGAGAGCTCCTCCAGCTTGCTAGGTTCCTGGCTTTGTGGGCGTCTGAAATGTGTGGAATGTCCGGTTAGGGCAGGCATGGTGCTCCAAGTGCACACGGGGGCGGGTGGGGGTGAGCAGGCCGGGGCAGAACAGGCCCGGGATCTAGCAAGGCCTACGCAGCAATCCCAGGCACTACCAGTGGGGCTGAGGAGGGAAGTAAGCTACCAACACCCCACTTTCCTCCTAGAAAAGCAGATTTACATCCCCAGAGACCCTACGAGATGGAAGGGTCCCATCAGCGCCTAGAAAGGAAGCTTCAGAGATCTGAGACCTTCTGAGGAAAGAACACTTACCTGACTCTCTGTCTGAAGAAATGAAAATAAATCTAAACCTGGCAGGAAAAGAAAAATCAGAATCAACCTCCTGCCTGACCCCTTGACCCCTAAGAGACAAAGCACTTGGATTGTGGCGCCCTGCAGGAGAAGCAGGAGGTGCTGAGAAGGAACCGGGGTTCCGATGAGGCTCTGGAGAGGGTGTGGCAGCGCAGAGCCCCTGTGATGATCCAGGTCATACCTTGGATGTCGGCTCCCAGTGGGAAGGCAGGTGGGTACTCATGGAGTGGGAGACTGGACAGGAAATCCCCACCCAGCGTGCCCATGGCAGGGCTCCTCAGCACCGAGGATGGCTGGTGGCCAGGCGTCAGGACTCTGTGGGTAGAGCGGAGCTGAGGCAGGCGGCAAACCACAGAGGCCCTCCCCCAGCGCAGGCCCCCAGGGTCCCTCTGTCCCTTCCGCATGTCCCTCGCCCCAGGGTCCGATGATCAGAAAGCATTTCGGACTGGCCGGGCGCGGTGGCTCAAGCCTGTAATCCCAGCACTTTGGGAGGCCGAGGCGGGTGGATCACGAGGTCGAGAGATCGAGACCATCCTGGTCAACATGGTGACACCCTGTCTCTACTAAAAAATACAAAAAATTAGCTGGGCATGGTGGCGCGTGCCTGTAATCCCAGCTACTCAGGAGGCTGAGGCAGGAGAATTGCCTGAACCCAGGAGGCGGAGGTTGCGGTGAGCCGAGATCGTGCCATTGCACTCCAGCCTGGGTAACAAGAGCGAAACTCCGTCTCAAAAAAAAAAAAAAAAAAAAAAAAAAGCAAGCATTTCGGACTTCCTCCCCTGTCCCTTTTGCTGTCGATTCAGCCAGTTTTCTCCTACCCTTTGCTTCCAGGTAGGGCGGGGACGGCAGCGGAGGCGACGGGACAGTGCCTCTTGGGTGGGGGCAGATCCTCGACGGGACAGTGCCTCTTGGGTGGGGGCAGATCCTCCTCATCTGATGAGCTTTCTGTTGTCAAGTCAATTACTTCGACCTTCTTCTTATTCTCTGACGGATGGCCCTCCTGGACTGCGCTGTACTGGAGGCCTGCGGGTAGCAAGAAGACCACGTCTCAGAGAAGAGGCCATCCAGGATGTAGCTCAGCTGGGGAACAGGGGTTCACTCACCATCCAGCCCATACCCTGGCGGGGGGCAAACCTCAGATGCCTCCTTCTTGGGTTTCATTGGGCACCAGGATCCATCTTCCATGAACTGGATCTCATCACAATCTGAACAGGAACTAAGAATCTCCATAAATAAACTGGGGAAGGAGAGAGATGAAAATTCTTGGAACAGTAGCCGGAGAGTTCTGTGACTCACCTTCCTGTACCTCAGTTTCCTCATCTGTAAAATAAGGATACTGTCCATCCTACTGAACCTCTCTTGAGTTGCTGGAATCAAATAACAGAAGGTATGTAAAAGAGTTTTACAAACTAAGTAGTAGGTTTTTTTTTTTTTTTTCTTTTTTCTTCTTCCTCCTCCAGGAGTCAAGTAGGTTTTAAAATAAATACAATCGGGCCGGGCGCGATTTTTGATTTTATTTATCAAAAAATAAATAAATACAATCGGAGGCCAGGTGAGTGACTCACACCTGTAATCCCGGCACTTTGAGGGGTAGAGACGGGTGAATCACTTGAGGCTGGGAGTTTGAGAGGCTGGCACCCCTAGCCAACATGGTGAAACCTCATCTCTACCAAAAATATAAAAATTAGCCAGGTGTGGTGGCACATGCTTATAATCCCAACTACTCGGGAGCCTGAGGCACGAACATCGCTTAAACCCGGGAGGCAGAGGTTGCAGTGAGCCAAGATCACACCACTGTTCTCCAGCCTGGGAAACAGAGCAAGGTTCTGCCTTAAAAAAAAAAAAATGTCGGTGCAGTGGCTCATGCCTGTAATCCCACTTTCAGAGGCCAAGGCAAGTGGATCACCTGAAGTCAGGAGTTTGAGACCAGCTTGGCCAACATGGTGAAACCCCATCTCTATTAAAAATACAAAATTAGGGGCCGGGCACGGTGGCTCATGCCTATAATCCCAGCACTTTGGGAGGCCGAGGCGGGCGGATCATGAGATCAAGAGATCGAGACCATCCTGGTCAACACGGTGAAACCCCGTCTCTACTAAAAATACAAAAAACTAGCTGGGCGTGGTGGCGCGTGCCTGTAATCCCAGCTACTCAGGAGGCTGAGGCAGGAGAATTGCCTGAACCCAGGAGGCGGAGGTTGCGGTGAGCCGAGATCGCGCCATTGCACTCCAGCCTGGGTAACAAGAGCGAAACTCCGTCTCAAAAAAAAAAAAAAATACAAAATTAGCCAGGTGTGACAGCACATGCCTGTAATCCCAGCTACTCGGAAGGCTAAGGCAAGAGGATCCCTTGAACCCAGCAGGCGGAGGCTGCAGTGAGCCAAGATCATGCCACTGCAGTCCAGCCTGGGTGAGAGTGAAACTCCGTCTCAAAAAGAAATCTGAGTACTTACGTGTAGTAGAAGGAACAAAAGGAACAGAGAGACAGAAGTCCATAAACCATCTCCAGAAGGCACTGGGTCTTTGGCTTTCCACACATTTGCGTAAGAATAAATAAATAAAGGCCAGGTGTGGCAGCTCATGCCTGTAATCCCAGCACTTTGGGAGGCCAAGGTGAGAGGATCACTTGAGGCCAAAAGGTCAAGGCTGCAGTGAGCTATGATCATGCCATTGTACTCCAGCCTGGGCAACAGAATGAGACCCTGCCTCAAAAAAACACAAAAAACAAAAACAAAAAAAATCCTGGGGCAGGGGAGACTGGGAACAAGAACCACAATGTAGATTCTGAAAAGGGGTTATGACTAGCTAGGGTAGGCCAGGCGTGGTGGCTCACACCTGTAATCCAAGCACTTTGGAGGCCAAGGCAGGCAGATCACCTGAGGTCGGGAGTTCAAGACCAGGCTGGCCAACATGGTGAGACCCCGGTCTTAAAAATAAAAAAATTTGGCCGGGCTCGGTGGCTCACGCCTGTAATCCCAGCACTTTGGGAGGCCGAGGCCGGTGGATCACGAGGTCAAGAGATCGAGACCATCCTGGTCAACATGGTGAAACCCCGTCTCTACTAAAAATACAAAAATTAGCTGGGCATGGTGGTGCACGTCTGTAGTCCCAGCTACTCGGGAGGCTGAGGCAGGAGAATTGCTTGAACCCAGGAGGCGGAGGTTGCGGTGAGCCGAGATCGCGCCATTGCACTCCAGCCTGGGTAACAAGAGCGAAACTCCGTC
Source organism: Saimiri boliviensis (assembly GCF_048565385.1). Lineage (NCBI taxonomy): Eukaryota > Metazoa > Chordata > Mammalia > Primates > Cebidae > Saimiri > Saimiri boliviensis. The sequence goes on along the minus strand of NC_133467.1, from coordinate 40,742,038 downwards.
TCAAAAAAAAATAAAAATAAGCCGGGCGCGGTGGCTCAAGCCTGTAATCCCAGCACTTTGGGAGGCCGAGGCGGGTGGATCACGAGGTCGAGAGATCGAGACCAACCTGGTCAACATGGTGAAACCCCGTCTCTACTAAAAAATACAAAAAATTAGCTGGGCATGGTGGCGCATGCCTGTAATCCCAGCTACTCAGGAGGCTGAGGCAGGAGAATTGCCTGAACCCAGGAGGCGGAGGTTGCGGTGAGCCGAGATCGCGCCATTGCACTCCAGCCTGGGTAACAAGAGCGAAACTCCGTCTCAAAAAAAAAAAATAAATAAAAATAAAAAAAAAAATAAAAATAAAAAAATAAAAAATAATAAAAAAATAAAAAAATTTTTTAAAATAATAAAAGACTAGCTAGAGCAAAAGATCAGAACATCCAGGCCCTCAAAAGAATCTTATTGCAAGGCTCAGTGGGAACTCAGATAGTTGTCATAGGTGATGTATTATGACAGTTCAGTACACTGACTCTGCCACTTAACAATCTAACCTTCAGCAAGACTCAATCTCTCAAGGCCTCAGTTTCCTCCTCTGTAATGATACTACCTATCTCACGGGTTTTTTTTTTCACCTTTTTTTTTCTGGGTGTCACTAACTAATCATAGGCTTATTTCTTTTTTTGAGACAGGATCTCCATCTGTTGCCAGGCTGAGGTGCAGTGATGCAATCACAGCTCACTGCGGCCTCAAACTCTTGAGTTCCAAGCCATCCTCCCACCTCAGTCTGCTGAGCAGCTAAGACTACAGTCATGAGCTATGATACCATGCCTGGCTAATTTTAAAAATGTTTTTATTTATTTATTTATTTTATAAGATGGGGTTTCACCATGATGGCCAGGTCTTGAACTCCTGACCTCAGGTGATCCACCCGCCTCGGCCTCCCAAAGTGCTAGGATTACAGGCGTGAGCCACCGTGCCCGGCTAAAATGTTTTTATATAGACAGAGTCTTACTGTGTTGCCCAGGCTGGCCTCAAATGATCTTCCCATCTCAGCCTTCCAGTGTTGGTATTACAGGCGGAAGCCACTGCACCTAATCCGTAGCGTCACTGAGACGATTCAATGAGATAGCTCATGCACAGTGCTCGGCAAGATGCCTTGTATATACTGAGTCCTTACCGTTGTCCTCCCACTCCACACACACGGACGTACACACACACACGAAACGGTAAAAGGGATAGATAAGGAGATAAGGTGAGAACTGGGGTTCACGTGAGGGGAAGTAAGTCATACAAATTAAAAAGAGGGGTCCTAAGGCCAGGCGCGGTGGCTCAAGCCTGTAATCCCAGCCCTTTGGGAGGCCGAGGCGGGTGGATCACGAGGTCAAGAGATGGAGACCATCCTGGTCAACATGGTGAAACCCCGTCTCTACTAAAAATACAAAAAATTAGCTGGGCATGGTGGTGCGTGCCTGTAATCCCAGCTACTCAGGAGGCTGAGGCAGGAGAATTGCCTGAACCCAGGAGGCGGAGGTTGCGGTGAGCCGAGATCGTCATTGCACTCCAGCCTGGGTGACAAGAGCAAAACTCCATCTCAAAAAAAAAAAAAAAAAAAAAGAGGGGTCCTAAAACCCTGAAGGAGGCGGTGGCTAAAAGAAAAGAAAAATATAGGCTGGGCATGGTGGCTCACGCCTGTAATCCCAGCACTTTGGGAGGCTGAGGTGAGTGGATCACCTGAGGTTAGGAATCTGATGAGACCAGCCTGACCAACGTGGTGAAATCCCATCTCTACTAAAAATACAAAAATTAGCCAGGCGTGGTGGTGCGCGCCTGCAGTCCTAGCTACTCAGGAGGCTGAGGCAGAGAATCACTTGAACCCTGAAGGCGGAGGCTGCAACGAGCCAAGATCGCACCACTGCACTCCAACCTGGGCAAGAGAACAATACTCAATCACACACACAAAAAAAGTAAAAAAAAAAGAAAGAAAGAAAGAAAGAAAGAACCAAGATAAGGGGTCCTAGTGAATGTCCTAGGTAAAAGGAAGTCAAATGGCCTACCCATCAATGATAAGAGATTCATAGGGCGCCTTCTTGTCGCACACAGGACACGTCCATGTTGGCTTCTTTTCGTTCATCTGTAGATAAAGGGCAGCGTCGAAACTCTGCAGGTGGGCACAGGTGATGGCGCGGCAAGGGACAGTCAGGCGCATCTTCCCTAGCTGAGGACAGGCAAGTTCTCTCGTCAGAGGCTCCACTCTGCTTTCGTCCCAGAAAACCTCGCTCCAGTGTCCCTACGAACCCTCATCAAAGTCCACAAGCTAAACCCAGCTCCCTTCCCACCCCCTTCTCTTCTTCCCTTTTACCCACCGGGCACATGAGTGACACCCGGAGACTCGTAGTGGCCACCTCACTGTCAGGGTCAGCAGTCAATTTCTCCTTGACTGAAACAAAAGTGAGGCCAGAGCCATGGGGTCAGCAAGGCTGCGGGAAGCCCAGGAGTTGGTCGGGCCAGGAGCAGATGGCTCTGGCTGAGAGGCTGCTGGGTGAAGAGTCTTTTGAGGGCCAGTGGGACATCACACAGGAGTGGTCTGGGATATGGTTTATGAAGGCTGGGTGTGGGAGATTGGCCATCCTGAAGAGGCTTAAACGTAGCTGTTTCAGTGACACTCAGGCTACGTTAAGAGGTGACCTGGAGGAGTCGAACGATCATGTGAGGGTTAGATTAGAGGTCTTCAAAGATTCCAGTCCAGAGAGCCCAGATTCTAGCAGGGCTGGAGTTCGGGACTGTGAGGTGGAAAGCAGCTACATCACTGGAAATCCAAGAGTGTCACTCACTGCCTGGGAAGAGGTGTGGGTTTTATTATGAAAGCTGGAGGGCCAGGAAGACTCGGAGGCAGATCAGGCGGGGAAAGACATTACTCACTCAGTGCCCTCGAGTGATCGGGGTTCCGGATACCCTTTGCTCTGAGTTTCTGTAGAAGGGTCCCTGCAGTCAGCTGCCTCACCAGGTACACAGACAAGGAGTAATTCTACTTGGGAGTAGGGGGAAGACCATCAGCTTCTGCTTCTCATGCCACCACTGCCCACCTTTGTTCCAGGAGGACCAGAGACAGACGCATAAAGAGGAAGATGCTTCCCCGACCCGGGACACTGGGTCAGTTCCCCTCGCCCCCAGCAGGCTTTTCCAGGCACCCTGCTTTAGCTGTGCTCACCCGTCCGAACTCAGATGACCAATTGACCACAATAGTGTTAGGAACAGTGGCTGAGAGTCGAGCCAGGGGTGTGATGTTGATGGGGCGGCTGGGCCTCTTGGGCTCAGCCCCATTCTTGGTTGGGGGAAGGTAACCCTGGAGAAGGGAGGGACTGGTCAGCAGAGAGGTGGCTGTGCGAAGGGGCTCGGCTCTAGCAACAAAAAATATCCTGTCTCGGGTTATTCACTCCCTGGAGGGAAAGCCAACGCACTCACTGAGCAAGCGGATGGAGGCCCATACAGTGGCTCACCAAACCAGAGCACTGTCTAGGGCTGTGAGTGGGGCTCGCTCCTGGGGAGAAAGGAGAGCTTATTTACTGATTGAGAAAATAGGAACCCACTCACAGAGGCCCTGAGGAGGAGGAATAGGGATGCCTCACCTTTTCCAACTCTTAGCTCTGGGGTCACAACTCATAAGAAGTCTTTCTGGGCCGGGCGCGGTGGCTCACGCCTGTAATCCCAGCACTTTGGGAGGCCGAGGTGGGCGGATCACGAGGTCAAGAGATCGAAACCATCCTGGCCAACATGGTGAAACCCCGTCTCTACTAAAAATACAAAAAAAATTAGCTGGGTGTGGTGGCGCTGCACTCCAGCCTGCTGGCGCCTGGTGACAGTGTGAGACTCTGTCTCAAAAAAAAAAAAAAAGGCAGTCTTTCTGGCAGGGTGCAGTGGCTCACGCCTGTAATCCCGGCACTTTGGGAGGCCAAGGCAGGTGGACCACGAGGTCAGGAGATCGAGACCAGCCTGGCCAACATGGAGAAACCCCGCCTCTACTAAAAATACAAAATTAGCCGGGTGCAGTGGTGCACGCCTGTAATCCCAGCTACTCGGGAGGCTGAGGCAGGAGAATCACTTGAACCTGGAAGGTGGAGATTGCAGGGAGCCGAGATTGTGTCACTGCACTCCAGTCTGGGAAACAGAGCAACTCCATCTTCTCAAAAAAAAAAAAAAAAAAAAAAAAGTATTTCTTAAATCTCTGGGTTAAACTAATGTCCTCTGAGTTCTCACAGAACCTTTGTTCAGCCCTATCTTAATACTCTCGAGACGATATTGATTCAATCAGTGAACTGAGCACCTACTATACGTCAGGCACTGTGTTAGGGATGTCCCTCTGTCAGAATAGCTTTGTAGTTAGTATTTATGAACTGAAGCGGTAACGGATTACTGACAGAAGAAGGGGAAAGCATTTACCGGCAGGGGGCACAGTTTCCCGTTGACCTTGACAAAGAGGTTTGGGGGAAAATAATCTTCCTGGGGGCAGCTGGTCTCACAGAGACAGAACCTAGTGAGAGATGAAAAAGTAAGAAAGACTGCGAAGAAATTTCTTTCCTTGTTTTTTTTTTTTTTTCTGAGACAGAGTTTCGCTCTTGTTGCCCAGGCTGGAGTGCAACGGTGCAATCTTGGATCACCACAACCTCCGCCTCCCAGGTTCAAGCGATTCTCCTGCCTCAGCCTCCCGAGTAGCTGGGATTACAGGCACGCGCCACCGTGCCCAGCTAATTTTGTATTTTTAGTAGAGGCGGGGTTTCTCCATGTTGGTCAGGCTGGTCTTGAACTCCTAACCTCAGGTGATCCGCCCGCCTCGGCCTCCCAAAGTGCTGGGATTACAGGCGTGAGCCACCGCGCCCAGCAGATTTCTTTAGTTCAATCTGGGCAGAGAGACAGGGAGCCCCAGAAAATCAGTCATAGATGTCTATAGCCCTCAGCATCCAACAAGAGTCCCGGGACCGGAGTAGACAGTGGCAGAGCAGGGACGTCTCATCAGGGTATCTGTCATACCCCTACTTCAGTCCTACCCCCAGTGGGAACCCAGCATAGGGAGGGAGGCAGAACTCACCTTAGCTGCACCTGTATGGTATAATCACATTTGGCTCCTGGCAGAACCTCTCTGTAACAGGGAAGGAGATGAAGAGATATCGGCATGTAGCCCCCAGAGGGCAGGGATGAATGGACAGAGAGACTGAAAGTTAGACGTCCAGGGCACCGAGGAGAGACATACGAAAGAACGAGGAACAAGCAGGAATAGGAGAATGGACAGGGGAGAGAGCAGGGCAGAAGGAAAGAGAGTCAGAAAGGAGGCCGGGCGCGGTGGCTCAAGCCTGTAATCCCAGCACTTTGGGAGGCCGAGGCGGGTGGATCACGAGGTCGAGTGATCGAGACCAACCTGGTCAACATGGTGAAACCCCGTCTCTACTAAAAATACAAAACATTAGCTGGGCATGGTGGCACGTGCCTGTAATCCCAGCTACTCAGGAGGCTGAGGCAGGAGAATTGCCTGAACCCAGGAGGCGGAGGTTGCGGGGAGCCGAGATCGCGCCACTGCACTCCAGCCTGGGTAACAAGAGCGAAACTCCGTCTCAAAAAAAAAAAAAAAAAAAAGAGAGTCAGAAAGGAAAGCCCAGGGGTAACCCTCCAGGGATGAGGCAGGAAGACTGAAAGAAATGTACCTGGAGGTGAGAATCTGCTGCACTTGCTGGGGTGTGAGGGCAAAGGTGAAGTGTGCTTCCTCAAACCGCTGGCTGGAAGTGGATGCTGAGGATACGAAAAGGCAGTTATTCGAAGCCCACGTACAGGCAGCCACAGAAATCACCCCCATCCGTGCCGCTGATCCCACGGGACTCAAGCCTCTGAAATGTTTCGGGAACAGGCATGGAGTCCAGAAGACTAAGGGACCACGAAGAGGCGTACCAAGAGTGGTGGGCCGGATGAGCTCCCCGTAGACCTCATAGAAGGGCAGTGGTTTCATGGTGACGTCGGGGTGCACAGGCTGGGGCAGAGGGGGGTGCATGTCCACCTCACGCTTGGGGCCCAGCAGGGTGCCAGGGGCCAACAGGGTTGGGGGAATGGGAGCTAGAGGGCCAGGGGAGCCTACGGGAGAGGTGCCAGGGGGCAAAGAGAGCAGGGAGAGATCAGAGGGCCCCAGGGTCTTCCGGGGAAAGCGTCGTCGGTAGAGCTCTTTGATCTTCATCTGGACGCTAGGGGCACAGCTGGAATTCAGGAGGTGCAGGGCCTTGGCCAGGAGCTCGTGCTTCCGTCCACTCTTGTTCCGGCCAGCAAAGCCAAGAAGCACCTGGAGCTCAGACACCCGGAAACTCATCACCATGTGCTGTGGAGAAGAACACAGAAGCCTCAGAATCCTACCTCGCACAGGCCTGTCCTGCCAAGCCATGGGCTGAGCTAGCAGATGGGCAGGGCCTTTTTCCCCCCAGCACTGATGGGGAAGTTGATGCTTTCAGCTAGCGGATCACTGCCAGGTAGTCGACCTCTCCAAAGGGACATCTCAGCCCCGCTCTGGCAACCCTCAGGTCAGCATCATCAGCACCCGCCAGAGCTTGAACGACACTATCTTCCCAGGCCTGCAAGCAGCCAGAGTGGGGCGGGGAACGCAGACGAGAAGCCACCCTCAGACACAGCTCCGAGTCCACTGCGGCCTCCCACCACCATCCCTGCCTCTAGTCGGGACTCTCCTTTAAGCGGCTTATCTTCTCTCTTGCCCTTTTCTCAGACTCTCGAACCCACCCCAGCCTCCTGGGAAGACGATAGGAGACAGGGAGAAGCAGGGAGAGGAGACCATTCAAGCCAGACTCACCCACGGGGAAGAAAGGGGCCAGGCGGCTGGAGGATCGTGCCCTTCAGCCCACCCCCCAACCACCTGAATTCACCTCAGCTATTTCCCCCAAGCCTCTGAAGCTTTTGTGGCCAGGGTTTTCAGGTCAGGGCTCAATGCTCGTAACTACCCCAGATCCTTTCTTGGAATCATTTCTATAACCGCCCCCTCTCGGAGATTTAGTCCTATTTTTCTGGAAGGGAAACAAGACCAAAACTTGCTTCTGGGGGCGGAGGGGGTGTACACAGCAAACCACGGAGTCCAGGTATCCTGCCTGATTAACTGTCGGTCTGTCAGGAAGCAGGAACCAGCTTCTCTCCTACACAGAGAAAATAACACCCCGCTACAACCTACAGCCCCCCTACAGGAGTGGGAGAGGAGAGGGCAGAGCTCTCAACAGAGCCCCTGGCTGGCTGAAGAAAAAGCCTCTGAGTCAGGGCACAGAATCGCAAATTCCCTGAAGGTAGCTGGGCCCAGGGGCGAGACCTGCAGCCTGCCCAGGACCACAGCTCCATTGCAAAGGGCAGAAGCAGCAAGCCAGGAGGCAGGGGGATGAACCCGGTGGTTGAAGGTGCTTTGCGATGTCCTCCCGTGTGGTCACCCTGAAAACTCTGTGAGTCCTCCCGTGTGGTCACCCTGAAAACTCCCGTGTGGTCACCCTGAAAACTCTGTAAGCAGAAGGGGAGCGCTCCTCCTTAGGGGACTCCCTTCTGTGAGGCTCCAGGAGATCGCGTCGTGGGCAGGGCATGCTAGTCCTACCCAATGCTTCCCATAGGAGGCTTTGTCTGGGGCCCCTTTTGTGGAACGTGATGAGAAACTTGCTCCTCTCTCTCCCCATCCTTATCTCCTCTGGCCCGTCTCTTTTCCTCCATGAGCTCCCCTGTAACTTCCCTCCTTCCCGGCCCCCGGGTTCACACGCCTCCGCCGCGGTCCGCTCCGCCAGCACCTTCCGCGGAGCCTCCGGGACGCCCCTGCCCCACCCCTCGAGGCGCGGGCCCGCGCAGCCCCGCCCCTCCATCGCAGCCGCCTACCGATCTTGCCCACAGCTCGGATCCCGAGCGCACCCCCAAAGCCCCCGTCCCCTCGGCTGCCTCGCCCTCGGGGCCTCCCCTACATCTGCCCCACGGTCCCATCCCCGCATCCGGCCCCTGCCGTCGCCTCTCTCGGCCCCGACGGACTCGCCCGGGTGCCTCTGCAGCGGCTTTTCGCCCCGGCCCTACCCCAACAACTGCCCCTGCTACTAAATCGGCCCGCGGCCCCTCGTCCCCGCCCCCCGCGCCCCGGCCCCCCGCGGCGGCGGTTCCCCCCCTCGGCCCCACCCCTGCATCTGCCCCGCAGCCCCGCCCCCGGAGCCCGCCGCAGCCCCTTCCCCGCTCGCGGCCGCCGCTCTCCCGTCCTCAGCCGCCCGCCCCTGCCACGTCGCCGGCGCCCACCCGAGCCCCGGCACCCAGTCCCGGTCGCTTCCCGGACACGGCGCCCCGCCGGGCGCAGGCCCGATGGGGGTGGGGGAGGGGGCCGGTACCTTTAATTCGCCCAGCTCCGCCATCTTGAGACATCGCAGGCGCCCCAGCCGGAGCCGGAGCTCAGGCCCAGGGACCGGCGCACAACTCCCCACCCCGGCGCCGGCCGCAAGTGCCGCCTGCCCCGCCCCGTCCGGCCCCCTGCGCCTCCCCTTCCCGGCCCCGCCCGCCGGGCGTCGGACGAGCCCCAGCCCGAGCCCCTCCCTCCGCCGCGGACCCGGCGGCCGCACGTCTGCGGCGGGTTGGCAGGACGGGTGGCCCGCGAGGCAGCGTAAGGCCCGGAAGATCGCGGGGTCCCCGAGGGCAGCGGAGGAGGAGGCGGGCCCGAAGTGCCTGGTGGAGGGCGGCTCTGCCACGGCAGAGTCGGGAGGGGACGAGCTTTTTAGGGAGCCGGAGATCCCTGGAAGATGGAGGGAAAGTATCCGGAGCTGCTAGAGCTGAGAAAAGTGGGGGAGGGGGCGGCGAAGGTGGGGCGCAGAGCCTCGTCTCCAGCTCGACGTAAAGTTTGAGCAGTTGCAATCCAGAGTTCTTCCAACCCGGGAAATCAGCGAGCGCTGCTGCGTCTCGGGGAAGCCACGGAGTCGGCATCGGTCCGAGGCGGCCGCGCTCCGTTCTCCCCCCCTCCCCCCCACCCACCACGATGCAGCTCGGGGTCCGATCGCAGGACTTCAGCTCGGCCCCGGAAAAGTTTGGTGCGGGGAGCGGGACTTACCAGCACAGCTGTGGGAATGGAGCGAGGGCTCGGGAGGCTCGGAGGGCAGGCTGGAGAGGGGGGGGCACGGGGCGCGGCGCCGCGGCTGCTGTCCGCTCGGCAGAAGTTCGGGCCGGAGCCGGACGCGGCGGCCGCGGCTCCGCCCGGGCCGGAGCTCCGCCCGGCCTCGCACTCGGGCTGGGGCCGCCCCCTCCCGGGGAAGCCCGCCAGGACCGCGGAGAGGGGAGCGGGGCGGAGCTCGGGCGAGAGAGGGAGGGACTCGGAGCCCGGCGCTGGAGCGATTAACTCCTGGTGTGAGCGGATCTGGAGAAAAGATTCTTGGATCCCATCATTCTCACTCCCTCTGTGACCCCTCACACTAGTGTATGGGATCGGGGTGGGGGGACGCTGCTGCTAAGGCGCTGTGAACCGGGTCCCTGACCGTATAAAGCAGTCTTCCTTGAAAAGACAACTGTCCCTTCCTAGGGCAAAGCCTGGGCCACTGAATCCAAAGCGTACCTAGCAGTAACTACTCCAGAAACACATGCACAATACCTCCACCAGAGCCCCCACACCTTTGGTGTAGCTGAAGATGAATAGAGGGGAGGTTTTCTTACCCACAAAAGGGATCTTGCTGACCCTCTCTGAACTACCTACCCACTCTCCTTCCTCCAAAGCCTTGGACCCTCCAGAGGCGCCATCCCAACCAAGCTGATCACTCATATACAGACCCCAGATTAAATATGTTTCTGGGCCTGGCGCGGTGGCTCACGCCTGTAATCCCAGCACTTTGGGAGGCTGAGACAGGTGGATCACCTGAGGTCAGGAGTTCAAGACCAGCCTGACCAACCTGGGGAAATCCCGTCTCTGCTAAAACTACGAAATCAGCTGGATGTGGTGGTGCATGCCTGTAATCCCAACTACTTGGAAGGCTGAGGCAGGAGAATCCTTTGAACCCAGGAGGCAGAGGGCAGAGGTTGCAGTGAGCTGAGATCCGGCCATTGCACTCCAGCCTGGGCAACAAGAGTAAAACTCCATCTCCAAAAAAAAAAAAAAAAAAAAAAAATCTGTTTCTGGATCCGTGAAAATACCAACTTAACCAGTACTGTATACTGAAAACCTCACAGTATTGTATAGTTGGCTGCATTTGTTCAATAAACATTTGGGTGCTTATCAGGGATCATTAGGTGCTGAGGATATAAAAGCCTTGCAGGAATTCACAGTCTAGCAGCACAGACAAGACAAGTTAAACCTATAATCAATAAGCAGGTGGGGCGCGGTGGCTCACACCTGTAATCAAACACTTTGGGCGGCCGAGGCAGGCGGATCACGAGGTCAGAAGATCAAGACCATCCTGACCAAAACGGTGAAACCCCGTCGCTACCAAAAATACAAAAATTAGCTGGGCGTGGTGGCACGTGCCTGTAATCCCAGCTACTCTGGAGGCCGAGGCAGGAGAATCGCTTGATCCGAGGATACGGAGGTTGCAGTGAGCCGAGAACGCGCCACTGCACTCCAGCCTGGCCATAGAGAGCGAGACTCCGTCTCAAAAAGACAAAACAAGGCCAGGTGCGGTGGCTCATGCCTGTAATCCCAGCACTTTGGGAGGCCGAGGCGGGCAGATCACAAGCTCAAGATATCGAGACCATCCTGGTCAACATGGTGAAACCCCGTCTCTACTAAAAATACAAAAAATTAGCTGGGCATGGTGGTGCATGCCTGTAATCCCAGCTACTCAGGAGGCTGAGGCAGGAGAATTGCCTGAACCCAGGAGGCGGAGGTTGCGGTGAGCCGAGATCGCGCCATTGCACTCCAGCCTGGGTAACAAGAGCGAAACTCCGTCTCAAAAAAAAAAAAAAAAAAGTTAATTTGGGCTGTGTGAGTTGGCTCATGCCCTATAATCCCAGTACTTCGGAGGGCCAAGGCAGGCAGATCACCTGAGGTTGGGAGTTTGAGACCAGCCTGACCAACATGGAGAAACTCCATCTCTACTAAAAATACAAAATTAGCCGGGCGTGGTGGTGCACACTTGTAATTCCAGTTACTTGAGAGGCTGAGGCGGGAGAATTGCTTGACCCTGGGAGGTAGAGGTGGCAGTGGGTGCCATTACACTCCGGCCTGGGCAACAAGAGCAAAACTCCATCTCGAAAGGAAAAAAAAAAACAGGGTAATTTGAAGGTCAGGTGTGATGGCTCACACCTGTAATCCCCAACACTTTGGGAGGCCGAGGCGGGCGGATCACTTGAGGTCAGGAGTTCAAGACCAGCCTGGTCAACATGGTGAGAACCCATTTCTACTAAAAACACAAAAATTAGCTGGGCGTGCTAGGGCATGACTATAGTCCTAGCTACGTGGGAGGCTGAGGTGGAAGAATCCCTTGAACCCAGGAGGCAGAGGTTGCAGTGAGCCAAGATCACACCACTGCACTCCAGCCTGGGTGACAGAGCAAGACTCCATCTCAAAAAAAAAAAAAAAAAATTAATTTGAGATTATGAAAGTTATTGAAAGAGAAGAAAAAATAAATTGGCGAAAAGTTAATTTGAGGTTGTAAGTTTTAGCATCCCTATAGGATGACGGAACCGGGGCACCTGAATCTTCTGTGCACACAAGCTCTGAAAGGATAAGAATCTTCTCTGTGCTGCTCCTACTCTATCCCCAGTGCCTGACAAATAGTAGACTCTTTAAATATCTGTTTAATAAATTAATGTTACCAAATGAGGGAAACTGAATCAGAAGCAAAGTTCCAGATTGAAGGCATTCACGGAGTCTGAACCCAATCATGGCCCACCAGGTTTCACCCACTTTCCCCCACATACTCCTACATCGGAAGCCTGGGGAATGGGGGGGAAATTGAAGCGGGAATAATAAGTCCCTACTGATGTCCTGTCAGAGAGTCCCCGAGGAATAAAGGGAACATTAGGATTAGAGCTACCTTGAGGGAAAAAAAATCTATGAACTCAAGAAAAATTAGAAGACTTGGAATTGTTGAGGTAATAGTTTGTGGAGTCGTAGGGAGGGAGATTGAGAAAACCAGGGGCTAAGGAAGTTTCTACTCCTGTGTTAACATTAACATCGTGCACCACTCCCTTCGTTCAGCCCATCCTCGGATCAGTTTCCAGGAGCCCCGGAGGGAGCCAAAGGCCTGGCTTCCATTACCAAAGCTCCTTCCTGACTCATTCTTGAGCTTAGCCCAATGAGCTCCCCTTTTCTGGACCCTTCTCTCTGCAGTTCCCACCCCACACCTCATATATAACAAGGAATGTCATTGTCCTTTAATATGCGTTGGTCACTGACAGCAGGAAAGCAAGGAGCGGTTCTGTTCCCCTTAACAGAAATGACTCAGACCCATTTGAGGGTCTTCCTTTGATAGCTGCACCTCTTCACCGTTTCTCGGTCAATCCCTCCTTTCTCCACTTTTCCTGGCCTTAAAGCAGTCCCGTGCCCATCCACACAAACCCCAAAGCAGCCCAGCGCCTTCTCTAGTATCTGATCTGCAGAGCTCAGATGCTCTTTTTTCACCCTGACAGAACTCTGGAGCCATCTTCTGCAGCCCTTATGTAGCCCCCTGTCTTTCATGACAGCCCCTCCCCACCCTTTTCTCTCAACCCAGTCCCTTTACTTACTGCCAAAACGGCTGCTGTCTGACCCAGCATAACCCAGCAGAGGGTGGACTGAGAGAAGGAATGGGGAGGGATCGGCGTGCAGGCCACCAAACTGCAATTCCAGATTTTGGAGGAATTCGCTGCCTCATTTCCACCTAGCACTCTGGCTGGTGGAAGGGCAGGAAGGGGAGGAGACCCAGGGCAAGTGGCCAAGAGAGATCCATTTATTTTTCAGTCTGAGAATGGAATCACAGGCAAAAATGGCACTTGGGTGTCCCTTCATCCTCTACCCAGGAATCAGACTTTTCATCCCTCTCGTCACCTGGGACAAAACAGAGAGACCATGTATGTCAAATCTAGACACATTGTTTAACACTTGATAGAATATTTTAGATAGTACATCTTGAAGAAAATCCAGGTCTCTCAATCCCCCCTTAAAAAGTTGGGGGGACGGGCAGGTGCGGTGGCTCACGCCTGTAATCCCAGCACTTTGGGAGGCCGAGGTGGGCAGATTACCAGGTCAGGAGATCAAGAATATCCTGGCTATTCTTGCTCATTCTTGGCCTAAAATTTAAAAAAAAAAAAAGAGAGAGAGAGAGAGAGAGAGAGAATATCCTGGCTAACACAGTGAAATCCCGTCTCTACTAAAAATACAAAAAATAGCCGGGCGCGGTGGCTCAAGCCTGTAATCCCAGCACTTTGGGAGGCCGAGGCGGGTGGATCACAAGGTCGAGAGATCGAGACCATCCTGGTCAACATGGTGAAACCCCGTCTCTACTAAAAATACAAAAAACATTAGCTGGGCATCGTGGCACGTGCCTGTCATCCCAGCTGCTCAGGAGACTGAGGCAGGAGAATTGCCTGAACCCAGGAGGCAGAGGTTGCGGCGAGCCGAGATCGCGCCATTGCACTCCAGCCTGGGTAGCAAGAGCGAAACTCCGTCTCAAAAAAAAAAAAAAAAAAAAAAAAAAAAAAAATTAGCTGAGCGTGGTGGCGTGCGCCTGTAGTCCCAGATGTTTGGGAGGCTGAGGCAGGAGAATCGCTTGAACCCAGGAGGCAGAGGTTGCAGTGAGCTGAGATTGCACCACTGCGCTTCAGCCTGGGCAACAGAGGAAGACGTCTCAAAAAAATAAAGATCAAGGCCGGGCGCGGTGGCTCACGCCTGTAATCCCAGCACTTTGGGAGGCTGAGGCAGGTGGATCACAAGGTCAGGAGTTCAAGACCAGCCTGGCCAACATGGTGAAACCTGTCTCTAATAAAAATACAAAACATTAGCCAGGCATGGTGGCGCGCTCATGTAGTCCCAGCTACTCAGGAGACTGAGACAGGAGAATCGCTTGAACCCTGGAGATGGAGATTGTAGTGAGCTGAGATCATGCCACTGCACTCCAGCGTGGGTGACAGAGTGAGATTCTGTCTCAAAACACAAAAATTAGCTGGGCATGGTGGCGCATGCCTGTAATCCCAGCTACTCTGGAGACTGAGGCAGGAGACTCGCTTGAACCAGGACCTGGGAGGCAGAGGTGGCGGTGAGCCGAGACTGCTCCACTGCACTCCAGCCTGTGCTACAGAGCGAGACTCCATCTCAGAAAGAAACACGGATCCAGCAGTCCCAAGGTAGATAAAAAGATTAGAGTTGTGACAGGTTTGAGAAAGAGGAAAGGAAGAGTGTCAAACCCCATTTTCACTGAGGACTATTTTTCAAAACATGGGACATGCATTTTGATGGAGTAGATTAGCAAAGAAAAGAAGAGATGGTGGGTCGCGGTGGCTCAAGCCTGTAATCCCAGCACTTTGGGAGGCCGAGGCGGCTGGATCACGAGGTCAAGAGATCGAGACCATCCTTGTCAACATGGTGAAACCCCGTCTCTAACAAAAATGCAAAAAAATTAGCTGGGCATGGTGGCACGTGCCTGTAATCCCAGCTACTCAGGAGGCTGAGGCAGGAGAATTGCTTGAACTCAGGAGACAGAGGTTGCGGTGAGCCGAGATCGCGCCATTGCACTCCAGCCTAGGTAACAAGAGCGAAACTCCGTCTCAAAAAAAAAAAAAAAGAGAAGAGAAATAGTAATGTATTATTTGAGGTATGTATACACAAGATATAAAATGTATTTCTTGGCTGGGTACAGTGGCTTGTACCTGTAATCCCAATACTTTGGGAGGCCACGGGAGGAGGATCACTTGAGGCCAAGAGTTTGAGACCAGCCTGGCCAACATGGCAAAACCCTCTGTCTTCAAAAAACACAAAAATTAGCTGGGCATGGTGATGCATGCCTGTAATTTCAGCTACTCAGGAGGCTGAGGCCTGAGACTAGCTTGAACCCAGGAGGCGGGAGTTGCAGTGACCTGAGATCACGCCACTGCACTCCAGCCTGGGTGACAGCATGAGACTCTGTCTCAAAACAATTTTTGAAATTTCTTACTATGTGGATCAAAAAGTTTAAAAGTTGCTGACTTATAGGGCCATTTGCGAATTTCATTGAAAAATGAATGAGATAATTGCCAAGCTCAGTCATGGTGGCTCAAGCCGGTAATCTCAGCACTTTGGGAAGCTGAGGAGAGCAGATCACCTGAGGTCAGGAGTTTGAGACCAGCCTGGCCACAGTGGTGAAAATCTGTCTCTCTTAAAAATACAAAAAAATGGCCGGGCGCCGTGGCTCAAGCCTGTAATCCCAGCACTTTGGGAGGCCGAGGCGGGTGGATCACGAGGCCAAGAGATCGAGACCATCTTGGTCAACATGGTGAAACCCCGTCTCTACTAAAAATACAAAAAAAATAGCTGGGCATGGTGGCGCGTGCCTGTAATCCCAGCTACTCAGGAGGCTGAGGCAGGAGAATTGCCTGAACCCAGGAGGCGGAGGTTGCGGTGAGCCGAGATCGCGCCATTGCACTCCAGCCTGGGTAACAAGAGCGAAACTCCGTCTCAAAAAAAAAAAAAAAAAAAAAAAAAAAAAAAAAAAAAATTAGCTGGGTGTGGTGACACACACTTGCAATACCAGCTACTTGGGAGGCTGAGGCAGGAGAATTGCGTGAACCTAGGAGGTGGAGGTTGCAGTGAGCTGAGACTGCACCACTGCACTCCAGCCTGGATGATAGAGTGAGACTGTGTCTCAAAAGAAAAAAAAAATTGTCAAAGCTTAGAAACAAGATGTCCTTCAGCAGGTGAATGGATAAATTGTGACACATCCAGACAATGGAATATTATTCAGTACTAAAAAGAAGTGAGTTATCAAGCTATGAAAAGATATGGAGGAAATGTAAATGTACATTACTAAGTCAAAGAAACCAATCTGAAAAGGATACATACTGTGTAATTCCAACTATATGACATTCTAGAAAATGCTCAACTGGAGACAGAAAAAAGATCAGATGTTGCCAGGGTTTAGCAGGGATGGAGAAATGAGCAGACAGAGCACAGAGGATTCTTAGGGCAGTGGAACTACTCTATATGATAATACAGAGATGGCTGGGCACAGTGGCTCAGACCTGTAATCCCCAGCACTTTGGGAAGTCCGGGTGGGTGGATCGCTTGAGCCCAGGAGTTTGAGACCAGCTTGGGCAACATGGAGAAACTTGATCTCTATTAAAAATACAGAAAAACCAGCCAGGTGTGGTGGTGCTCACCCATAGTCCCAGCTACTTCGAAGGCTGAGGTTGGAGAATTACTAGAGCCCAGGAAGTTGAGGCTGCAGTGAGCTATGATCACACCACTTGCACTCCAGCCTGGGCAGAAGAGTGACCCTGCCTCAAACAAACAAACAAAAACGAAAAAGATAACATAATAGTGGACACATTTCAATATAAATGTGTCCAAGCCAATAGACTATATAATGCTGAGAGTGAAGCTTAATGTGAACTATGAACTCTGAATGATAATAATGTGTCAACGTACGTTCCGCAGTTATAACAAATACATCTGGTGAGGGATGTTTATGATGGGGGAGGCAGTGCCTATGTGGGGGCACAGGATGTATGAAAATCTCTGTACCTTATGCTCAATTTTATTGTGGACCTAAAACTGCTCTAAAAAACAAAGTCTATTTGTAAAATAAAATCTGCTTGTATACCCCAGCGTGGTGGCACATGCCTGTAATCCCAGCTACTTGGGATGCTGAGGCACAAGAATCCCTCAGGGCCAGGACGCAGAGGTTGAAGTGAGCTGAGATCATGCCACACTGCACTCCAGCCTGGGCAACACAGTGAGACTCTGCCTCAAAAAAAAAAAAAAAAAAATCTACTTGTAAAAAAATGTTTTTAAGAATAAAGACATAAGGCCAGGCGTGGTGGCCCATGCCTGTAATCCCAGCACTTTGGGAGGCCGAGGCAGGTGGATCACGAGGTCAAGAGATCAAGACCATCCTGGTCAACATGGTGAAACCCCGTCTCTACTAAAAATACAAAACATTAGCCGGGCATGGTGGCACGTGCCTGTAATCCCAGCTACTCAGGAGGCTGAGGCAGGAGAATTGCCTGAACCCAGGAGGCGGAGGTTGCGGTGAGCCGAGATCGCGCCATTGCACTCCAGCCTGGGTAGCAAGAGCGAAACTCCGTCTCAAAAAAAAAAAAAAAAGAATAAAAACATATTGTTAATATTTTTTCCAGGAAAACAAAAGAATAAAAGGATAAAAAATATTCCTTTCCCCACTCCCCTTTAGAAAGGAAAAAAATGACACTCAGCCCCGTCCTGCCTCATGCTTTATTTTCCATAGAGCCTGCTTCCATCCACACCTCCTCTGGTCTCATCCATGCTGATTCCAAGGTCCACGCTCTCAGGTCTGAGGTTCGTAATGTCAGGTGAAGCCCTGCCCTTACCATTCTCCAGTGGCCAACACCCCCCACCACAGCCTGAGGGAGCGTCTGTCAACCGGGGGCTCTTATTCCCTGAAAGAAGAAATTCAAGGATGAAATGCACACGCTTCCATGTCCTCAGTCTCCTCCCACTCAGGTCAACATGCTAAAAGGGACCTCATCTATCTGGACAGGGGAAGGGGGCTACCTGCATTGGGATGGGGAGAGGTTTGGGGCTTGTCTGCTCTTTGAAGGAATGCTATGAAAGTGACGAGATTGGCTGGGCGCAGTGGCTCACGCCTGTAATCCCAGCACTTTGGGAGGCCAAGGCGGGTGGATCACAAGGTCAAGAGATCGAGACCATCCCGGTCAACATGGTGAAACCCCGTCTCTACTAAAAATACAAAAAAATTAGCTGGGCATGGTGGCACGTGCCTGTAATCCCAGCTACTCAGGAGGCTGAGGCAGGAGAATCGCCTGAACCCAGGAGGCGGAGGTTGCGGTGAGCCGAGATGGCGCCATTGCACTCCAGCCTGGGTAACAAGAGTGAAACTCCGTCTCACAAAAAAAAAAAAAAAAAGAAAGTGACGAGATTCTGGATTTTGTAGAGTCCTGCCCTAAGGAACTATCCTCTCATCACTCGTCTTTCCCTGGCATTTTCCCACCCCAGACCCAACCCCTGTCTCCAGTCTCCATCTCACAAGTCAGCCCCTTACTCCACCTGCTCGCTGACTCCTGACCCCACCCAGTGATTCTCCATGTTCTGTCTTCTCAATCACCTAAATGCCCGATTACCCAAAAGGCTCCCCACCGCCAGCCACCACAGGGGCAAAAGGGACTAATTTCATTCCATACGCCTCCTTTCCCAGGCCCTTTCTCCTTCCCTCATCACCGTTAACCCACAACTCACAACAGAGGCTCTTGTATCCCTGAGGGCTCCCGGTGAGGCCGCCTCACTCCTCTTGCATGCTAAGGATTCGCAGCAGGATACTGTACACGTCCTGTTCCATGCAGCCCTGTTGACAGCAGCAAAGGAAGAACAGGGGATGAAGAATAGAAAATGGAGAGAGGGGAGGGGAGGTTCTGTGGTACAGTGGAAGGCTGTTTACTATGAACTTCACTTACAGTATTTAACTTCTTCATGGCTGTTTCCCTAGCTTCACACGGAAGAGAATGATGTATACATGTATTTATTTATTTATTTATTTTTGAGATGGAGTTTCACTCTTGTTGCCCAGGCTGGAGTGCAATGGCGCAAACTTGGCTCAGCTCAACCTCCGCCTCCCGGGTTCAAGCGATTCTCCTGCCTCAGCCTCCCAAGTAGCTGGGACTACAGACACGCACCACCACGCCTGGCTAATTTTGTGTTTTTAGTAGAGATGGGGTTTCTCCATATGGGTCAGGCTGGTCTCGAACTCCCGACCTCAGGTGATCCGCCTGCCTCGCTGATGTCTACTTTTCCTAAGAAGGGAGCAAGACCTCCACCTCTTTTTCCTTGTTTAGGACTAAGTGGCTCCAGGAGGAAACTGAGAAACGGTACAGGGGATAGGACAAAGTCCTTACAATGGACCAGGGAATTGAAACGGAGGGGCAAACGCCTCTTCTCTTCACATTCATACTCCACATCTCTCGATCTCACTCTACCAAGTGAGATCAGAGCCCTGGCACTGGATGCAGCTTTCTGAGAAATGGCAAATATGTACAGGGAGCCTGGAGAAGAGAGAGGGGCCCTAAATGCAATACCCTACACCCAGCTTTCCGTCTCTACCTCTCTCAAAATTCCACCATGCTCACCTGAGCAGCATTCAGTAGGTGATTCCTGTAGGTGGAGATGATCTCTTCATGGTTCTTCTGGGAATCCTGAAAACGAACATCAATAGGAAGTCACGTGTCCACCCTCACCCAAGCACGAGGCGTAACACACCGAAGTGGCCGGCAGTACCCGGTGGGCTCCTCAGCCCACCATGGCCCATCCTGGATCACTGCCTAGCCAGGCCTCTGTAATTCCTAAAATGTCTCCCACACATACGTCACTTCCACCGTCCACCTTCTTCTCCAGCAGGGTCCATTTCCCTGACCGCCAAAACATACCTGCAGCTGCAGGGCAAGGCGAGCATTTTCTCCCCGAACTGCTAGAACCTCTTCCGAAAGCTGCTCCAGCTTCTTCAACAACTCCTTGATCTGAGGCCAAGAGCACAGAGGCGACCAGTGAGGCTCAAGTCATTTCTCCCACAAACACCACCCAGGGTCAAGGTCAGCTTCCTCTTACTGAGTATTTAACGTGTGCCAATTTTATACAAATTGTTTCATTTAACATTGAAAAGGGGCGGGGCGCAGTGGCTCAAGTCTGTAATCCCAGCACTTTGGGAGGCCGAGGTGGGTGGATCACGAGGTCGAGAGATCGAGACCATCCTGGTCCACATGGTGAAACCCCGTCTCTACTAAAAATATAAAAAATCAGCTGGGCATGGTGGCGCGTGCTTGTAATCCCAGCTACTCAGGAGGCTGAGGCAGGAGAATTGCCTGAACCCGGGAGGCGGAGGTTGTGGTGAGCCGAGATCGCGCCATTGCACTCCAGCCTGGGTAACGAGAGCGAAACTCCGTCTCAAAAAAAAAACAAAACAAAACATTGAAAAGAGCTTTTCCTCTAAGAAGAACAATACTTCTTTGAAGGAAGGTGTTTTTTAAAAAGATGGGGTTTCACCCTGATGGCCAGGCTGGTCTTGAACTCCTGACCTCAGGTGATCCACCCACCTCGGCCTCCCAAAATCCAAAATGCTAGGATTACAGGTGTGAACCACCGCGCCAGGCCTAGTTTTTTTGTTTTTTGTTTTTGTTTTTGTTTTTGGACTGAGTCTTGCTGTGTCACCCAGGCTGGAGTGCAACGGCGCCATCTCTGCTCACCGCAACCTCCGCCTCCCGGGTTCAAGCCATTCTCCTGCCTCAGCCTCCCGGGTAGTTGGGATTACAGGCACGCGCCACCACACCTGGCTAAGTTTTTGTATTTTTAGTAGAGACGGGGTTTCACTATGTTGGCCAGCCTGGTTTCGAACTCCTGACCTCAGGTGATCTGCTCACCTCAGCCTCCCAAAGTGTTGGGATTATAGGCGTGAGCCACCGTGCCCTGGCTGTTTTGTTTTTGGAGGCAAGGTCTCACTCTGTCCCCCAGGCTGGAGTGTAGTGGCATAATCTCAGCTCACTGCAACCTCTACCTCCTGAGTAGCATAGACACAGGCACGGGTCACCACACTCAGCTAATTTTTTTTTTTTTTTTTTTTTTTTTTTTTTTTTTTTTTTTTTTTGGTATCGTTGGGGTTTCGCCATGTTGCCCAGGCTGGTCTCAAACTCCTGAGCTCAAGCAATCCATCCACCTTGGCCTCCCAAAGTGCTGGGATTACAGGCAGGAGCCACCATGCTCCGCCTGAGGGAAGTATTATCACATTTTGTAGATAAAGAGACTGAATTAAGTAGTTTGTCAAAATCACACAGCTGAAAAGTGATGAAATCATGATTTGAACCGTAATCCCTTTCACTCCTTGGTGCATGCTCTTACCTGAGTGCGGACCCTAAAGTACTTCTGGCTGCTGACCACTAAGGGACACGGAGATGAGGCCTTACGGCTTATTGAGGCAGAGGCACGAACGCAGTTAACGGTAACTAGCAGTAATGGGAATAGTGGTAGTAGGAATAACAATAGCTAGCTTTTACTGAGTACTTACCATGGGCCAAGTGTTCCAAATCTTTTTTTTTTTAAAGACGGGGTTTCACCATGTTGGTCAGGCTGGTCTTGAACTCCCGACCTCAGGTGATCTGCCCGCCTTGGCCTCCAAAGTGCTTGGATTACAGGCGTGAGCCACCACGCCCGGCCCCAGATCTTTTAAATAAATATCATTTCTTATTTTTTTTATTTTTTTTATTTTTTGGGACGGAGTTTCGCTCTTGTTACCCAGGCTGGAGCGCAATGGCGCGATCTCGGCTCACCGCAACCTCCGCCTACTGGGTTCAGGCAATTCTCCTGCCTCAGCCTCCTGAGTAGCTGTGATTACAGGCACACACCACCATGCCCAGCTAATTTTTGTATTTTTAGTAGAGACGGGGTTTCACCATGTAGACCAGGATGGTCTCGATCTCTTGACCTCGTGATCCACCCACCTCGGCCTCCCAAAGTGCTGGGATTACAGGCTTGAGCCAGGCTTGAGCCACCGCGCCCGGCCACTTTATATTTTTTGATCCAACCTAAATTTGATCATGTATCCAATGTATCCAAGTTTGTGTGTGTGTGTGTGTGTGTGTGTGTGTGTTTTGAGACGGAGTTTCGCTCTCGTTACCCAGGCTGCGGTGCAATGGCGCGATCTCGGCTCACCGCAACCTCCGCCTCCTGGGTTCAAGCAATTCTCCTGCCTCAGCCTCCTGAGTAGCTGGGATTACAGGCACGCACCACCACGCCCAGCTAATTTTTTTGTATTTTTAGTAGAGACGGGGTTTCACCATGTTGACCAGGATGGTCTTGATCTCTTGACCTCGTGATCCACCCGCCTCAGCCTCCCAAAGTGCTGGGATTACAGGCTTGAGCCACCGCACCCAGTAGTATCCAAGTTTTAATAAGAAGTCTGAACTCATTCATTTCATGGGTAAGTCTAGAATTACTAAATCCATTTGTAAGTTGATATTTAGAGTTCATCAAACATGTCTCATAGAAACATGTAGACTCTTAGCCAGTATGGGCCTGAAAAAAGGAAAAGAAAAAAAAAAGAAACATGTAGACTCACGTTTAGAGCAAGCATTAGGAAACTCTGGTATCTAATAGCAGGTTTTTTTGTTTGTTTGTTTGTTTGTTTTTCCGGAGACAGAGTCTTGCTCTGTCACCCAGGCTGCAGTGCAATGGTGCGATCTCAGCTCACTGCAACCTCCACCTCCCAGGTTCAAGCGATTCTCCTGCCTCAGCCTCCTGAGTATGGGATTACAGGCACTCACCACCATGCCCCGCTAATGTTTGTATTTTTAGTAGAGACGGGGTTTCACCGTGTTGGCCAGGCTGGTCTCGATTTCTTGACCTCGTGATCCGCCTGCCTCGGCCTCCCAAAGCGCTGGGATTACAGGCGTGAGCCACCGCGCCCAGCCTCAAGCTTCTTTTTCTTTGCATTGGTTCCCTTTTTGCCAATGGACATCTTTCTGTAGAACCCACTCTGAAGTGGAGGGGAGAAGAGCCGCTATCACTGAGTCTACTTTTCTTAACCCATTAGTTCCTGAGTCACCTCCTCAGAACCTCAGTAAAATCAGCAACCCATCATGCTATTAGGCCTCTTCCTAGGCTAATATGCATTTTTTTTTTTTTTTAAGACTGGATTTCACCATGTTGGTCAGCCTGGTCTTGAACTCCCGACCTCAGGTCTGCCTTGGCCTCCAAAATGCTTGGATTACAGGCCTGAGCCACCATGCCCAGCCGGCTAACATGCAATTTTTTTTTTTTTTTTTTTTTTGAGACGGAGTTTCGCTCTTGTTACCCAGGCTGGAGTGCAATGGCGCGATCTCGGCTCACCGCAACCTCCGCCTCCTGGGTTCAGGCAATTCTCCTGCCTCAGCCTCCTGAGTAGCTGGGATTACAGGCACACGCCACCATGCCCAGCTAATTTTTAGTATTTTTAGTAGAGACGGGGTTTCACCATGTTGACCAGGATGGTCTCGACCTCTCGACCTCGTGATCCACCCGCCTCGGCCTCCCAAAGTGCTGGGATTACAGGCTTGAGCCACCGCGCCCGGCCACTTTATATTTTTTGATCCAACCTAAATTTGATCATGTATCCAATGTATCCAAGTTTGTGTGTGTGTGTGTGTGTGTGTTTTTTTTTTTTTTTTTTTTTTTTGAGACAGAGTTTCGCTCTTGTTACCCAGGCTGGGGTGCAATGGCGCGATCTCGGCTCACCACAACCTCCGCCTCCTGGGTTCAAGCAATTCTCCTGCCTCAGCCTCCTGAGTAGCTGGGATTACAGGCACGCGCCACCATGCCCAGCTAATTTTTTTGTATTTTTAGTAGAGACGGGGTTTCACCATGTTGACCAGGATGGTCTTGATCTCTTGACCTCGTGATCCACCCGCCTCAGCCTCCCAAAGTGCTGGGATTACAGGCTTGAGCCACCGCACCCAGTAGTATCCAAGTTTTAATAAGAAGTCTGAACCATTCATTTCATGGGTAAGTCTAGAATTACTAAATCCATTTGTAAGTTGATATTTAGAGTTCATAAAACATGACTCATAGAAACATGTAGACTCTTAGCCAGTATGGGCCTGAAAAAAGGAAAAGAAAAAAAAAGAAACATGTAGACTCAGGTTTAGAGCAAGCATTAGGAAACTCTGGTATCTAATAGCAGGGTTTTTTTGTTTGTTTGTTTGTTTGTTTGTTTGTTTGTTTTTCCGGAGACAGAGTCTTGCTCTGCCACCCAGGCTGCAGTGCAATGGTGCGATCTCAGCTCACTGCAACCTCCACCTCCCAGGTTCAAGCGATTCTCCTGCCTCAGCCTCCTGAGTATGGGATTACAGGCACTCACCACCATGCCCCGCTAATGTTTGTATTTTTAGTAGAGACGGGGTTTCACCATGTTGGCCAGGCTGGTCTCGATTTCTTGACCTCGTGATCCGCCTGCCTCGGCCTCCCAAAGCGCTGGGATTACAGGCGTGAGCCACCGCGCCCAGCCTCAAGCTTCTTTTTCTTTGCATTGGTGCCCTTTTTGCCAATGGACATCTTTCTGTAGAACCCACTTTGAAGTGGAGGGGAGAAGAGCCGCTATCACTGAGTCTACTTTTCTTAACCCATTAGTTCCTGAGTCACCTCCTCAGAACCTCAGTAAAATCAGCAACCCATCATGCTATTAGGCCTCTTCCTAGGCTAATAGGCTTTTTTTTTTTTTTTTTTTTTTTTTTTTAAGACTAGGTTTCACCATGTTGGTCAGCCTGGTCTTGAACTCCCGACCTCAGGTCCGCCTTGGCCTCCAAAATGCTTGGATTACAGGCCTGAGCCACCATGCCCAGCCGGCTAACATGCAATTTTTTTTTTTTTTTTTTTTTTTTTTTTTTGAGACGGAGTTTCGCTCTTGTTACCCAGGCTGGAGTGCAATGGCGCGATCTCGGCTCACCGCAACCTCCGCCTCCTGGGTTCAGGCAATTCTCCTGCCTCAGCCTCCTGAGTAGCTGGGATTACAGGCACACGCCACCATGCCCAGCTAATTTTTTTTTGTATTTTTAGTAGAGACGGGGTTTCACCATGTTGACCAGGATGGTCTCGATCTCTCGACCTCGTGATCCACCCGCCTCGGCCTCCCAAAGTGCTGGGATTACAGGCGTAAGCCACCGCGCCCAGCCCGGCTAACATGCAATTTAAGTCCAAAGGCTGACAAACGATGGTGCTGCGCTGGCGGCAGCCCCGAGCACACTGCTTCTGAATCTGGGTGCCAAATTTCATGACCTCAGCCCCCTTCTCTCGTCCACTTCCACCTGACCTCGCCTCCAACTCAACCCCAACCCCCTCAGGCCCAGGAGAACACACTGGCCTGGTCCCCGCAGAGGACCGGTGCTCCGTTTGGACGACTCATCTGACCCGCTGCTGCCACAGAGGTTTCTGGATTCCGGTTCGCCAACTCCCAAACACCCCGAAACTTTCCCGAGTGCTCCCAGGGCCGCCTCGGCTGCTCACCTTGGCCTCCTTGTCCCGGCAAGCCCCAACGAGACGCTCCATCTTCTCCTTCAGCAGCTCCGCCGTTTTCTGAAACTGCTCGGAGCGCCCCCGCATCTCGCTGGCCTGGCGCTCGTGCTCCGCGGCCCGAGCTGCCAGGTCCCCGCCGCGGCGCCGCTCCTCGGCCACCGCCTCCCGCAGCCGAGCCAGCTCCCGGCAGGCCGCGTTGTACTTCTCCAGCAGCGCCTTGAGCTCCCGGCCCCAAGCCTGGGCCTGGGCCACCAGCGAGCCCCGCGTCTTCTCGTGCTGCCGCAGGCTGGCCGCCTCCCGGGCCCGCAGCTCCGCCACCTCCTCCGTGGCTTGGTAGAGCAGCTGCTTGAGCTTCGCGATCTCCTGGCTCTTCCCGCTCATCGTGGCCTGAACCGCCCGCAGCTCTGCCTCCAGCTTCCCCAGGTCTTGCTCCAGCGCCGCCACTTGCGGGGATGCTGGGACCTTGAAGGACGTGCCTGGCTCCCCACCCGGGGACAGGGAGCCCCGCAGCTGCCGGTTTTCCTCTCGCAGCTGAGCCAGCACGTGCTGGGCCTCCCGGTGCCGGTCCGCCAGGGTGCTGATGCAGGCCCGCAGCTCCTCCGGGGGCTCCGCGACTTCGCTCCGCGCTGCGCTCCTCTTGCCCGCGAGGTCGGCGGGCAGGCAGTCCCACAGCCCTCGGAGGCTGCTGCTCTGGGAGGCCAGGCGCCTCCGCAGCTCCTCTGTGGCCTCCTTCTCCACGGCCAGCTCATCTGTCAGCAGCCCCACACTCTGCTGCAACTGCTGCAGCTGGACCTGCGCCTCTGGCCTGGGCACAAACTCCCGCTGCAGCCGCTGGCTCAGGGACTGCAGCTCCCTCTGCAACCTCTGCCGCTCCCGCCCCAACTCGCCTAACTCCTCCAGTAAGTGACTGTTGCTCAGTCTCAGCGCTGACACCTCCTTCTCCAGCTGTCCCTTTGCCAGGCCTCCTAGGGCCTGTTCCCCTCCAGGGGCCCCCAGAGAATCTCCCCGAGCCCCAGGAACGCTTTTCTCCTTCTCTTCATCCTCTTTGATGCTCCCTGGGGCTGCCTTTGGTGCTCGCTCTCTGGACTCCTGGGCAGGAACCTCAGGCTTCACCTGCAGTCCTGCCTTTGCCCGGTCCAGTCTCGCCAGCACTCGCTCCAGTCGGGCCTCCATCTTCTCCCAGGCAGCTGCCGCGGCCTCAGCACGGGGAGTCCCCAGGGCTCCCTCCATGACTGGTCTTGATAAAGCCGCCCGGGCAGCATCCTTTTCTCGCCACACCGCAGCAAGCTCCTCCCTTAGCTGGAGCACAAGCTGGGTCATGGCTGCTGGGCCCGCTGGTTCAGCCACTGTGCCTCCTGGTTCAACTCCTGGAACCCGGGGCCTCTCCTTCTGGCCAGCAGGCATCTGGTCGGCATGATCAGGGCCAAGGGTCTGTCCGCCATCTTTAGTCAATTGCTGTCTTGTGGCTTTCCTGATGGTCTCAGACCCTGGGCTCTGGGGTAGCTCCTGTTCTTCTGGCTGGGACCTTCCATGGACTGCACACTGGATCTCTCCTGGGGCTGAGTCCTCAGCCTTCTTGGGAGCTAATACTGAATTTACTGTGCCTGCTGCCTGACGTTGCTTCTTTAGCTCTTGTATACGCTCAGCCAGCAGGTCCAGAGGACGACCCTGCCCCATGCCATCCCCTCCAGGCCGGAGCCTAGAGCCTTGCCCTCCTGAAGCTCTGGGTTCCCGGGACAGGAGGAGCCCTAGCTCCCGCGCCTGCTCTTGAATCTGGGTCTCAAGGTCCAGGTAGGCTGCAGCTTGAGCCTTCCACTCTTCTGTCTTTTGCACCAGCTCCTGCTCCAACTGAGAAACTTTCCTGTGCTCCTCTTCAAACTTCCACCTCCACTCCTCCGAGCACGGGTCTTCATCCTCCTCTTCCTCTTGCTCCTCCTCAGGCTCTGCTCTCCATGGGGTCTTAGGTGAAGAGCCTGCCTGGGGCTCCGATGGAGAGGCCTATGTTGAAAACACAGAAGAGTAAGGCCAGGCACGGGGATTCACGCCTGTAATCCCAGCACTTTGGGAGGCCGAGGTGGGCGGATCAAGAGGTCAAGAGATCAAGACCAACCTGGCCAACATGGTAATACCCTGTCTCTACTAAAAATACCAAAAATTAGCTGGGCGTGGCAGTGCACACCTGTAGTCCGAGCTACTCAGTAGGCTGAGGCAGGAGAATCACTTGAACCCCGGAAGTGGAGGTTGCAGTGAGCTGAGATCGTGCCAGTGCACTCCAGCCTGGCGACGTCTCAAAAAAAAAAAAAAGAAAAAAGAAAACAATAGTAAATATAAAGAAGTGTGGCCACTAGGCAGCCCCAGGAGTGCCTTTCTTCTCTTAAATGTCTTGCCACCTGAAGGACCACTGGGAATAGTCACAGTGGGATAGCCTGCGGTGTGTCCAAAGCAAAAGTGGGAGGCACTCAGAGTCTTACCTGGGATGCAAGATCTGGGTGCTGGACTAGCCCCTGACCTATAAGAAAAGATATGAGAAAAATGAGAGAGAAGACAGGTTCCACGTGCTTCTAGCCCACATTCTTATCTTCAGACTTTTTCTGAGAGGGGTGGCCTCTCTGTGACCAATCTCACGACATATCTTCCTGGTGCCAGAGGCCAATCTTGTCTAGTGGATCCCTAACTATCCAGTAACTTTGGTTTTCTGTCCCAGAAATGGGCCACCTCGTTCATTTTGTTTGTTTATTTATTTATTTTTTTTTTTTGAGACGGAGTCTCACTCTGTCACCAAGGCTGGAGTGCAATGGCGCAATCTCGGCTCACTGCAACCGCCGCCTCCCAGGTTCAAGCAATTCTCTTGCCTCAGCCTCCTGAGTAGCTGGGATTACAGGCGCGTGCCACCTTGCCCAGCTTATTTTTATGTTTTAAAGACAGGGTTTCACCATGTTGGTCAGGCTGGTCTTGAACTCCCGACCTCAGGTGATCCACCCACCTTGGCCTCCAAAGCGCTTGGATTATAGGCGTGAGCCACCACACCCGGCCTCACTCA
Organism: Saimiri boliviensis; assembly: GCF_048565385.1. Classification (NCBI taxonomy): domain Eukaryota; kingdom Metazoa; phylum Chordata; class Mammalia; order Primates; family Cebidae; genus Saimiri; species Saimiri boliviensis. Next base: position 40,713,866 of record NC_133467.1, on the reverse strand, counting down.
TTTATTTGTTGGTCACCGTGTCTGGCACATTAATAAGCACTGGAACTTCAATGGTGAGGAAAACAGAAATGGCCGGTCACCTAAATCACACAAATAGATGTACAATGACAACTCAAATACCAGAAACAACACTAGCTGGAGTTGTCCTCAGTGAGAGATCAGGCTGCATTAAAGAATTTTGCGATCATACTTTTGGGATGGGGATTTGAGGCCCTCTCACAGTAGCAGCAATAAATAGGTAAACTCTCAACGCAGGTGACAATTATTTGTCAGATAGATTACTTCCATGGAAACGAATGGGACTCTAAGAAACGTCTCTGATTCTATGGCTGTCAAGGAGAATCTGGAGGTTACAAAGGGGCCCTTACCGCCCCGCCGCCGGTTCAGGGCCTGCTGCAGCAGCCTCTGCAGTGACTTGTCTTGTGCGCGCAGAGCATAGTGCAAAGCGTCATGCCCCGTGCTGTCCACAGCCCCCGCGTCTGCTCCGTGGCTCAGCAGCAGTTCGGCCACCTCGGCACTGCCTTTCTCACAGGCCAGGATCAAAGCCGATCTGTGGGTTGAGACAAATCTGAGCACAGACTTTCCCCATGGAATCCAGAAGTCCTGGTTCCCGACACTCCACTCACAGTGTGAGCTCTCACTCAGTGGGGTCACGAGAACAACAGACCAACACTAGACCGGACTAGACTTTTCAAATGCTGTTCCTTAGAAGTGCAGTAACAGAAATCAGGAGGTCAACCGGGTGAGCTCCATTTTTTTCTTTTAAGACTCAGAAAAAAACAAACAAGCCCATTCAAAAGTGGCGAAGGATATGAACAAACACTTTTCTTTTTTTTTTTTTTTTTTTTTTTTTGAGACGGAGTTTCGCTCTCGTTACCCAGGCTGGAGTGCAATGGCGCGATCTCGGCTCACCGCAACCTCCGCCTCCTGGGTTCAGGCAATTCTCCTGCCTCAGCCTCCTGAGTAGCTGGGATTACAGGCACGCGCCACCACGCCCAGCTCATTTTTTTTTTTGTATTTTTAGTAGAGACGGGGTTTCACCATGTTGACCAGGATGGTCTCGATCTCTTGACCTTGTGATCCACCCGCCTCGGCCTCCCAAAGTGCTGGGATTACAGGCGTGAGCCACCGCGCCCGGCTACAGACACTTTTCAAAAGAAGACATACATGAGGCCAACAAACATATGAAAAAATGCTCATCATCACTGGTCATCAGAGAAATGCAAATCAAAACGACATCAAGATACCATCTCACGCCAGTTAGAATGGCGATCATTAAAATATCTGGAGACAACAGATGCTGCAGAGGACGTGGAGAAATAGAAACACTTTTACATTGTTGGTGGGAGTGTAAATCAGTTCAACCATTGTGAAAGACAGTGTGGCGATTCCTCAAGAACCTAGAAATAGAAATTCCATTTGACCCAGCAATCCCATGACTGGGTATATATCCAAAGGATTATAAATCGTTCTACTATAAGGACACATGCACACGAATGTTCGTTGCAGCACTGTTTACAATAGCAAAGATCTGAAATCAACCCAAATTCTATCGATGACAGACTGGACAGGGAAAATGTGGAATACACCGTGGAATATTATGCAGCCATCAAAAACGATGCGTTCGTGTCCTTTGTAGGGACATGGATGAACCTGGAAACCATCATTCTCAGCAAACTGACACAAGAACAGAAAATCAAACACCGCATGCTCTCACTCATAGGTGGCTATTGAACAATGAGAAAAATAAAAAAAGACTCAGCCACGCTCTTGTCCACCAGCCTGGAGTACAATGGTTTGATCTCGGCTCACTGCAACCTCTATCTCCTGAGTTCAAGTGATTCTCCTGCCTCAGCCTCCCAAGTAGCTAGGATTACAAGTGCCTGCTACCATGCCCAGCTAATTTTTGTATTTTTAGTAGAGATGAGATTTCACCGTGTTGGCCAGGCTGGTCTTGAACTCCTGACCTCAGGTGATCCTCCCAAAGGGCTGGGATTATAGGTGTGAGCCTCAGCCTCCCAAAGTGCTGGGATTATAGGCGTGAGCCACTGCGCCAGGCTGAGATCCATTTTTATCTTCTTTATATATCAATATTCTACATACATTTTTAATTATAAAAAAGGATCCTCTTTCTTAAAAGATAGTCTGAAAACCAGTAAATTCAGCCAATGGGTCCAGAAGTATTGATTCTACTTCTGGGGTTATCTATGCCAGGAAGGCGGTGATGGTAGCAGGCAGAGCTTTTCAGAACCTCCGCTGGGAAGGAATGGCATTCCCAAGAACGTAAAGCCCAAGCTGTCTTTTTCCCCAACACACACACACACACACACACAGACACACACACACACACGCACGCACGCACACACACGCATACATTGCACATTGGCTTCTTTCTAAATGGATCAGGCCTGGAAATTGGGGTGGGTAGCCGAGGAGGGCTCACTTGTCATCCTTGTCTGTAACGTTAACTCGGGCTCCTCTCTGCAGCAGCTGTGAGCAGATAGCGGTGTGCCCACCCAGCGACGCGATCATCAGGGGTGTACGTCCATCCTGCACAGATCGTAGGAAGGGTTCATGAGGAGCCAGGGAGAGCCAGAGGCTTGACATGATCCTAACAGCTCCCCCACCTCACACCTCTTCAGAACAAATAAAAGCCCAGATCTCAGGTCTAAACACTCCCTTTTGGAGGGTTGGAAGCTCTCCAGAAGGTACGGCTTAATGTCTCTGTGAGGAAGAGGAGGAGAAGCAGGAGGAAGAGGAAGAGACGGGGGGGGGGGGTGCTAACACAACCCTGGGTCCTGGAATCCGGCCAATCAAGCTCAGAGAGAGCAGTAGCCTGCCTGTCCTACACAGGACACTGCCGAGCTGCCCATCTCACACTCACGTTATCCAACACGTCCAGGAAGGCTTCGTGGTCACACAGCAGGAGCACACTTGAGGCACAGCCAGAGGAGGCTGGGGAGGAGAAGATCAGGTTGGGGGGAAGCATGAAGAAAGCCCCCTGAGACTACGACCCAGATCCCCTCCGACCATTTCAGTGGTTGGCCCTGGCTGCGCGCCCCCCACCCCGCACCTCCCGTTTCCCACCCTGCAGTCCCTGCATCCCTGTCCCCAGGAGTCCCCTGCACACACCTGCCCAGTGCAATGGACTACGGTTTTCTGCGTCCACAGCGTCTTCATTAGCACCATGCTGCAAATGGCCACAAAGGGAAGCAGCATGGAGCTTGGTGTTAACATCCTCATCCCATACCCACATTGGGTCACCAGTTTCCATGGTAATATGAGGAGGGGGCAGGAGGACCACATTAGAGAAGGCTGTCTACTAGGCAAGCCCCGTTCATTCATTGCTGATGATAGGCAGCCTTGAATATCAGCCCTGATTTCTAAACCAAGGGCCTAGGAGAAATCAGATGGTAGATAAATAAACGTGTTAGGGAAAATAACGCCTGAGTCCATGGCTGGTACTTTAGAAAAACCACTGTGGGCCGGGCGCGGTGGCTCAAGCCTGTAATCCCAGCACTTTGGGAGGCCGAGGCGGGTGGATCACGAGGTCAAGAGATTGAGACCATCTTGGCCAACATGGTGAAACCCCGTCTCTACTAAAAGTACAAAAAATTAGCCGGGCGTGGTGGTGCATGCCTGTAGTCCCAGCCACTCAGGAGGCTGAGGCCGGAGAATGGCTTGAAACCGGAAAACGCCCCATATAGAGGTCCAGGGCTGCAATAAGAAAGCCTGTGGGCAGGGCCCCAGAAGTTAAGCAGGGTCCAGCTTGGCAGAGTCTTGGCCCGGCGCGGTGGCTCACACCTGTTGTAATCCTAGCACTCTGGGAGGCTGAGGAGGGTGGATCACCTGAGGTCAGGAGTTCAAGACCAGCCTGGCCATCATGGTGAAACTCTATCATAAAAAAAAAGAAGGCCGGCCGGGCGCGGTGGCTCAAGCCTGTAATCCCAGCACTTTGGGAGGCCGAGGCGGGTGGATCACGAGGTCGAGAGATCGAGACCATCCTGGTCAACATGGTGAAACCCCGTCTCTACTAAAAATACAAAAAATTAGCTGGGCATGGTGGCACTTGCCTGTAATCCCAGCTACTCAGGAGGCTGAGGCAGGAGAATTGCTTGAACCCAGGAGGCGGAGGTTGCGGTGAGCCGAGATCGCGTCATTGCACTCCAGCCTGGGTAATAAGAGCGAAACTCCGTCTCAAAAAAAAAAAAAAAAAAAAAAAAAAAAAAAAAGAAGGCCGGGCGCGGTGGCTCAAGCCTGTAATCCCAGCACTTTGGGAGGCTGAGGCGGGCGGATCACGAGGTCAAGAGATCGAGACCATCCTGGTCAACATGGTGAAACCCCGTCTCTACTAAAAAAAATACAAACGTTAGCTGGGCATGGTGGCGCGTGCCTGTAATCCCAGCTACTCAGGAGGCTGAGGCAGGAGAATTGCCCGAACCCAGGAGGCGGAGGTTGCGGTGAGCCGAGATCGCGCCATTGCACTCCAGCCTGGGCAACAAGAGCGAAACTCTGTCTCGAAAAAAAAAAAAAAAAGAAACGAAAAGAAAAGAAAAAGAAAATGGAAAATGGAAGTTTCAGTGAGCCGGGATCGCGCCACTGCACTCCAGCCTGGTGACAGAGCGAGACTCTGTCTCAAAAAAAAAAGAAAAAAGAAAAAAGAAAAAAAAGAAAAGAAAAGAAAAAATCACTGTGAAAAGTGGAAAGGATCGGGAAAACAGAAGTGGAACATTCATTTGCCTGATGGCCAGTTAAGGTAACTGCTTTTTGTCCTTTTGGGGACTCACGAGTAAATTGTCCCCATGTCATTTCACATGTACATTTCTCTTTATACTACTAGACTATAAACTCCTCAAAAACAGACAGTAGGGCTTTGGTTTAATTTCAATATCTCTGTCCTTCCTCTTGCCCCTCATCACAGCAGGAAGGGTCTGCAGTGGCTCTGATAACGGCAAAATCGATCGTTCCTGGCAACTCGACTTTATAAGCTGCCCTCGAAGGCAGTATCGAGCATGGTGACTACATAGTAGGTGTTAAATAAATGTGTTCTTATGAACCCTCCCACTGGGGATGAGGCCAGCACATTTGGCCAACTATTCCTTGCGACTATGAGACAAAGTTAGAAAACTCGGGGTCCACTTCTTCCCTTCCCAAGAGTAGTCAGGGGGTTGCTGTTACCTGAAGCAGGACCTTGACACACTGTGGCTGGCAGGAGATGGTGGCCAAGTGCAGGGCAGTGCTTCCTGGAAACAGAAAGACAGAAAGACGGGGAGAAGGAGGGTAGGTGTCCCCATGCATGCCGATGACTCACAGGGAGGGAAGGCAAGAGACGCACAGATAATCAGGAGATTAGGGAGAGAAGCTTTCAGCCACACGGGGCCAGAAATTCCTGTTCCCCAAGTGCCCGGTACCTGTGATGAAGGTGGGAGTGGGGGTGAGGTGTGCCCAGCTTACAGGGAGGGGAACTTCTGGACGGATGCCGGCCAGAACTTACTGAGGAGAGAAGCAAGGGGCCACAGTAGGAACCTCCAGCAGAGCCCAGCACCGCCCCCCTCCGCTGCTGTCCAGGTGCAAGCCAGCAGCGTGGCCCAGCTCTCCGTCTCGCTCACCATCCTCATTCTTGCTGTTGACGTCAGCCCCGTTTGCGAGCAGTATAGTCAGACACTCTGTCAGGCCTTTGGAGGCTGCCAGATGAAACCTGCCAGAATCAAGGCCAAGAGGGGACCAGGGATGAGGGATGGGAGACTCTCAGGAAGCCCTTCTTCCTACGCTCCCTAGCCCCAAGCTCCTAAAAGCAGGAAGAGAAGCTCCCCTAGCTTGAATTTCTGAGAAAGAGAAGTCTATACGGCCTCCAGTCGTAAAGGAAGTTAGAAGCAAGGAAGAAATCAGAGCTACGGGTCTCAAGGAATCTCAGATGATTGCAGGCATGGCTAGGGGAATACATAATTACCTGCCGCTCTGGGCACAGAACCCTTAGTGGAAGTGACAGTGTCACTGAAAGAGTCAGTCAGAGCAGAGCAAAAGGCTGCACATTCGAAGGCTTTGGGTAGAGACAAAGATAACATTTCCCTTGACTTAATCAGCGCTCCCTCCAGCCATGTGAGTCCCAAAGTCACCACTTCGTTTCCAGTTTCCCGAGATACACACCTTCCTGCTTGTGCAATGGAGAAACACTCTAGTTAGTGTACCTATTCATTTTCTGTTTGTTTAATGGGCTTTGGGTACTTCCCGAGTCAGTGGTGTCAGTCTGGGTTGTGAAGTGGGTGGAACTCAGGGACAATAATTTCTTCCCTCACTTTTTTTTTTTTTTTTTTTTTTTTTTTGAGAGACGGAGTTTCGCTCTTGTTACCCAGGCTGGAGTGCAATGGCGCGATCTCGGCTCACCGCAGCCTCCGCCTCCTGGGTTCAGGCAATTCTCCTGCCTCAGCCTCCTGAGTAGCTGGGATGACAGGCACGCGCCACCATGCCCAGCTCATTTTTTGTATTTTTAGTAGAGACGGAGTTTCACCATGTTGACCAGGATGGTCTCGATCTCTTGACCTCGTGATCCACCCGCCTCGGCCTCCCAAAGTGCTGGGATTACAGGCGTGAGCCACCGCGCCCGGCCTTCTTCCCTCACTTTGTGTAGCATTTACATGTAGCGAAAACTAGTGATATCCTTGCTAATGAAGACAATGAACGGAGCTCTGAAGTTGTAGGCATTCCCTGGTCCTGTATCGTATTGGATTTGGGGGCTTTGAAAGGGAGCCACATACGAGGGGCCGGGGCCGGAGGACTGACTTACGGGGACTGGCCGTTGGAGTCCAGCTTGGTGGGGCGGGCTGACTTCCTGGAGGCCAGGGCAGCCACGCGCCCCACATCCCCCCGCTGCACTGCCTCCAGCAGCTTCTGGTCACGACGGTTCCATCTCTCCACCTGGTCCAGACCCCCAGGTTGTGTGAACACGGGATAGGGGCGGTATGGAGAAAGAGAAGAGGCAAGTGGTTAGGGTGCCAAACAAGAGAAAAGGAAGTCTTCCACAAGTCACACACACATCCTAGACCAGGCGTCCCCAAACTACGGGCCCGCGGGCCGCATGCGGCCCCCTGAGGCCATTGATCCGGCCCCCCGCCGCACTTCAGGAAGGGGCATCTCCTTTCATTGGTGGTCAGTGAGAGGAGCACAGTATGTGGCGGCCCTCCAACGGTCTGAGGGACAGTGAACTGGCGCCCTGTGTAAAAAGTTCGGGGACGCCTGTCCTAGACCATTTTTTTTAATAGACTTTTATTATTTTTTCTTTTTTTTTTTTAGAGATGGGGTTTCTCCATGTTGGCCAGGCTGGTCTCGAACTCCTGACGGCAGGTGATCCACCCGCCTCGGCCTCCCAAAGGGCTGGGATTACAGGCGTGAGTCACCGCGCCTGGCCCTATTTAGTCCTTCTTAGGTGGTTCCAGCTAAATCTTAACCAGCTAATATGCCACCAACAACTATTGCTGGTTATTTCCAGCCCTGCGCCAAAAGGACCCTGGACCACGGAATTAAAAATCATTTATGAGGCCGGGCGCGGTGGCTCAAGCCTGTAATCCCAGCACTTTGGGAGGCCGAGGCGGGTGGGTCACGAGGTCGAGAGATCGAGACCATCCTGGTCAACATGGTGAAACCCCGTCTCTACTAAAAATACAAAACATTAGCTGGGCATGGTGGCACGTGCCTGTAATCCCAGCTACTCAGGAGGCTGAGGCAGGAGAATTGCTTGAACCCAGGAGGCGGAGGTTGCGGTGAGCCGAGATCGCGCCATTGCACTCCAGCCTGGGTAACAAGAGCGAAACTCCGTCTCAAAAAAAAAAAAAAAAAAAAAAAATCATTTATGAGCCGGGCGCAGTGGCTCAAGCCTGTAATCCCAGCACTTTGGGAGGCCAAGGCGGGTGGATCACGAGGTCGAGAGATCGAGACCATCCTGGTCAACATGGTGAAACCCCGTCTCTACTAAAAATACTAAAAATTAGCTGGGCATGGTGGTGCGTGCCTGTAATCCCAGCTACTCAGGAGGCTGAGGCAGGAGAATTGCCTGAACCCAGGAGGCGGAGGTTGCGGTGAGCCGAGATCGCGCCATTGCACTCCAGCCTGGGCAACAAGAGCGAAACTCCGTCTCAAAAAAAAAAAAAAAATCATTTATGAGTGCTGAATGCACAGTATTTCAAATGTCACTTTATCATGATGATGATGAGGGTTGCTGTTCGGCGCCCAGCCTCAGAGCAATCTTTTCCCTTCTGCTTTCTAGGTCTTGCTGGAGCAAATGGAATCAACCTGACCACACCTGAGGGCTCACGTTGCCTCTCACCACCGCCTCCACCCCAGACCCCTGCTGCTTTTTGTCCTCAGTTGTTTGAGAAGTTCATAAAGGCACCGAGCCTCAGGTTACAGCTAGGAGTCCCAGTACCTAACCATTCCATCTCTGCTCATTAGCTTTGGGCCCCAAAATTAAAAGACGAAACTAGGCCAGTCGCAGTGGCTCACACCTGTAATCCCAGCACTATGGGAGGCCGAGGCGGGAGGATCACAAGGTCAAGAGATCGAGACCATCCTGGCCAACAAGGTAAAACCCCGTGTCTACTAAAAAAAATACAAAAATTAGCTGGGCATGGTGGTGCGTGCCTGTAGTCCCAGCTACTTGGGAGGCTGAGGCAGGAGAATTGCTTGAACCTGGCCGGCAGAGGTTGCAGTGAGCCAAGATCACGCCACTGCCTGGCGCCTGGCGCCAAAACAAGACTCCGTCTCAAAAAAAAAGAAGACAAAACTAGTTTCTGTTTTTCCATATCATATCCATGCCCTTTGGCGAATGTCTCTGCCCTTTCCGTGGCAACAACAACTAAAAGGCAAAGAGGTTTCTTTCTTTTTTTTTTTTTTTTTTTTTGAGACAGAGTTTCGCTCTTGTTACCCAGGCTGGAGTGCAATGGCGCGATCTCGGCTCACCGCAACCTCCGCCTCCTGGGTTCAAGCAATTCTCCTGCCTCAGCCTCCTGAGTAGCTGGGATTACAGGCACGTGCCACCATGCCCAGCTAATTTTTCGTATTTTTAGTAGAGACGGGGTTTCACCTTGTTGACCAGGATGGTCTCGATCTCTTGACCTCGTGATCCACCCGCCTTGGCCTCCCAGAGTGCTGGGATTACAGGCTTGAGCCACCGCGCCCGGCCCAGCAAAGAGGTTTCTAGCTCTGCTGGAGGAAGCAGCAGGAGCCAGCTCCCCTTCTCCTCCCTCCCAGTTTCCCCGGCGGGGAGCAGCAGCTGTCTGGACAGTAGCCACACCTGGGCATGCATTGTTCTCTCAATCCAGCTTGAGTTTTGCGGGTGGCGGGGTAATTACAATAATTGAAGCGTTACAGGGCGTGAGACAGCTATGTAAAAACACCCAAGGCTGAAAGTACAGAAAAGCCTGGTTTTGTCCAGAGAAGGGAATAAAAAGGAAAAGATAAATGCAAAGATCTGTGGTCTGATGTAAAGGGTGCTGGATGGATATTTTGTTCGCTGGCCTGAGTTTGGGACGTAGTTCAGCTACATTCTCGACTGTGTGACCTAGAGTAAGCCATTCGACACCTTTAACCTGTTTCCCCTTCTATAAAATGTGGCACGACTGCCTCATCATGCTGTGACTGTTAACACAAGCTAATATGTACAAATTCTCTTTATAAACTGGAAAGAGCCATCCAAATGTAAGGCATCCTTGTAACAAAACAGGAAGCAGTGGGGGTTGGTGGTGGCACATTACATTTTATGAGGTATCATCTCAGCAAGAGGTTATTGAAGGGGGGAAGAAAAATAGGATCTGTGGAAGCCCAATAACTCATTTTCAAATACTGTTTACATAGCCAGGGCAAATTATTACTCAACCACAGGGAAGTTTATTTATTTATTTGTTTGTTTGTTTGAAGACGGAGTTTCACCATGTTGGTCAGGCTGGTCTTGAACTCCCAACCTCAGGTGATCCGCCCACCTTGGCCTCCAAAGTGCTTGGATTACAGGTGTGAGCCACCACACCCAGCGTTTTTTTGTTTTTTTTGTTTGTTTGTTTGGTTTTGTTTTGTTTTTTTAAGCACAGGGAAGTTTTAAATGTCCAAACCTTACAATTATCTAAGGGAGATGGATTCTGAGTTAACACTCCTGTACGGAAGTTGTAACTTCTCACGGTCCTTTCACGTGCTATGTCAATTAGTCTCTCGACATCCCTGGAAAGTTAGGACTATTAATTCCACCTCTTGGACAGAAGAAACGAAAGTATACCGAGATAAGATAACCATCCAAGATCATGAAATGGAGTGGCACACTTGGAATTAGAATCCACGCCACGGCCGGGTGTGGTGGCTCAAAATCCCAGCACCTTGGGAGGCCTAGGTGGGTGGATCACCTGAGGTCAGGAGTTTGAGACCAGCCTAGCTAACATGCTGAAACTCCATCTCTACTAAAAACAAAAATAATTAGCCGGGCATGGTGGCAGTTGCCTGTAATCCCAGCTGCTTGGGAGGCTAAGGCAGGAGAATCGCTTTAACCCAGGAGGTAGAGATTGCAGTGAGTCAAGATGACACCATTGCATTCCAGCCTGGGCAACAGAGCAAGACTCTATTTCAAAAAACAAAACAAAACAAAACAAAACAAAACAAAAAAACCCAGGCCATACTACTACAAGCTATAGAAAAAGATTTACTTATTTCCAGATAAAGTCTCGAGTTGCTTGCAGGGAAAAGCCACCCACCCTCAGACTTTACTGCCTGCTCGAGACTCCAAACAGGTTAACTCTCAAGGAACAAAATAAGCAAAAGGACTCCTCCTCATACTGACAGGCTCTGACATGTAAGAATGCATTTTTTCAGGCGCGGTGGCTCAAGCCTGTAATCCCAGCACTTTGGGAGGCCGAGGCGGGTGGATCACAAGGTCAATAGATCGAGACCAACCTTGGTCAACAAGGTGAAACCCCGTCTCTACTAAAAATACAAAAAAAATTAGCTGGGCATGGTGGTGCGTGCCTGTAATCCCAGCTACTCAGGAGGCTGAGGCAGGAGAATTGCTTGAACCCAGGAGGCGGAGGTTGCGGTGAGCCGAGATCGCGCCATTGCACTCCTGCCTGGGTAACAAGAGCGAAACTCTGTCTCAAAAAAAAAAAAAAAAAAAAAAAGAATGCATTTTTTCATGCCCTTTGGTGACCAGGTCTCCCCCAGGAAAGCAGAGAGCTGGGACTACGCCCCCATGACAGGGCGCTGCCATCAGCCGACCTCAACCTGTAGTTCTGTTTAAAGTCAACTCTAACACTGCCTGCCTCTGTGAATTTAGGCATGTAACGACATCTCTGAATCTCAGTTTCCTTTTTTTTTTTTTTTTTCAAGACGGGCTTTCACCATATTGGTCAGGCTGGTCTCAAACTCCTAACCTCAGGTGATCCGCCCGACTCAGCCTCCCAATGTGCTGGGATTACAGGCGTGAGCCACTGTGCCCGGCAAATCTCAGTTTCCTAATACTGTAACAACATATAAGGCATCTAGCTCTGTGTCTGTCACATAGTAGATGCACAATAAATATTACTTCCAGTCCCCATCCTTCCTGGGCACACCTTAGATGTTCCTGGGCTCAGAATTCTCCAGCCAGGGGAGTGGAAGGGATCTTGCTGAGATCAGCCAGTGAATAACAGCCAGGCTGTATAGATGGTAAAGATGCTTCTTACCAATATAGATTCTTTTCTTTCCACTTCTTTTTATTTATTTATTTATTTATTTATTTATTTATTTATTTATTTATTTATTTTTTGAGACAGAGTCTTGCTCTGTTGCCCAGGTTAAAGTGCAGTGGCCTGATGATGGCTCACTGCAGCCTTGACCTCTGGGTTCAGGTAATCCTCCCACCTCATTCTGCTGAGTAGCTGGGACTACAGGCACGCTCCACCACACCCAGGTGATTTTTTTTTTTTTTTAAGAGATGGGGTCTCACTGCATTGCCCGGGCTGGTCCCAAACTCCTCAATTCAAGTGATCCTCTCCACCCTGGGCTCCCAAAGTGCTGGGATTATAGGTGTGAGCCACCACGCTTGGCCTGGATACTTTTCTTTCTAGCTAGATCTAAATCTACCCAATTTACTTTCTATAATCTCATTGTACTAAGTAGAGTTCAGAATGGGTGGAAATTTTTCATGGCTGAGCCTCTGTAGGGCTGGAATAAAGGAGGGAGGGATGCTTTCAAAGGTTAAGATGTAGTCTGTAGCTTACCCTAGTACCTTGGAAAGGAGGCACTAGATTATGGTCACAGCCTCAAGGGAGCAATCACCAAATTAATCAGCAGACTTAATAAGTATAAGCTTTGCATGTCTGTAGCTGAGATTAGAGGACTTTTGTAGAAGTGATTGCACCCTCTCCTTATCTCTCTGGCTGTGTACTTATAAGCATCCTATAACGTGGAAGCGAAGCAGCAGGCATCGAGAGAAGGAATGACTTCTGCTGCAGGTCAGGTGAGTGGAAACAGAAAGCCTATCTCAGAGGAACCAGGACCTAATTCTCAATGTTTTAATTGCAATAGACCTTCTGCTAAGCTGATCGAGTGCCCATTATTTAAAGCGCTCTTCTGGTCTACTTCTGGTCTACCTAGGCAGAGGAAGCTCATATGTAAGACACCTTCAAAGATATCCTCTACTTGACTAAAATAAAATGCGATGATAGGAGTTGGGTTTTTGTTTGTTGATTTTCCTATATACTGAATAACTTAGATTAGCTTTAAAATGATCCTGCTGGGGCCGGGCGCGGTGGCTCACGCCTGTAATCCCAGCACTTTGGGAGGCCGAGGCGGGTGGCCCACCTGAGGTTAGGAGTTCGAGACCAGCCTGACCAATATGGTGAAACCCCCGTCTCTCTCTAAAAAAGAAGAAAAGATCATGCTGGGCATGGTGGCGGCTCACCCTGTAATCCCAGCACTTTGGGAAGCCAAGGCAGGCTAATCACCTGAGGTCAGGAGTTCAAGACTAGCCTGGGCAACATGGTGAAACCCTGTCTCTACTAATAATACAAAAATTAGCCAAGCATGGTGGCACATGCCTGTAATCCCAGCTACTCAGGATGCCGAGGTAGGAGAATCGCTTGAACCCTGGAGGCGGAGGTTGCGGTGAGCCGAGATCGTGCCACTGCACTCCAGCATGGGGCGGACAAGAGTGAAACTCCGTCTCAAGAAAAAAAAAAATGATCACTGCTTTTTGAGTCCTTACCTCAGACTGAGGGTGCAGGACTCTGCCCTGGACCCAGGTGTGTGAATGGAGATGGGTAGAGGCAGTCTTCCAATGTGACTGGGAAGCCAGGCTTTTGGAGTGGCCAGAAAGACTGCCACACTATTCTGGCAAATAGGTCCAGGGTAGTTAGCCACCCAAGGAAGTGGAGGAATTTAGCATGAGAAATGTGGGGAAATTTCATGAGGAACCAATTTCCAGCTGAAATTGGCCTATTTGCAAGCTTTCTATGACTCCAATCTCTCTGAAGAAACAGTTTTCTTTCCAGCTAGATAATTCTAGGCCGGGTGTGGTGGCTCACATCTGTAATCCAAGCACTTTGGAGGCCAAGGCGGGTGGATCACCTGAGGTCGGGAGTTCAAGACCAGCCTGACCAACACGGTGAAACCCCGTCTTTATATATATAGAGAGAGATAGATAATTCTAAGCCCATCCAACTTACTTCCCATAATCTCATTATAGTAAAGATCTTGTTATCTTAAGAGTTTAGAATGGGTGGTTTTTATTTTATTTTTTATTTTTTTGAGACAGAGTTTCGCTCTTGTTACCCAGGCTGGAGTGCAATGGCGCGATCTCGGCTCACCGCAACCTCCGCCTCCTGGGCTCAGGCAATTCTCCTGCCTCAGCCTCCTGAGTAGCTGGGATTACAGGCACGCGCCACCATGCCCAGCTAATTTTTTTGTATTTTTAGTAGAGACGGGGTTTCACCATGTTGACCAGGATGGTCTCGATCTCTCGACCTCGTGATCCACCCGCCTCGGCCTCCCAAAGTGCTGGGATTACAGGCTTGAGCCACCACGCCCAGCCATATCCTTTATGTTCAAACCTCTATGCAGCTGGAGTCAAGGAGGATAGAAGAGTGGTTCCAAATTCTAAGAGCCAGCCCATTGCTCACTCTAGCATATTGGACAGGAGGTACTGCCCAAGGATTGGAAGATCAGAACGAATGAAATAGTTTCTCTATTCCTAAGGAGCAGGCAGACTCCACAAATCTGTAAGGGAAGGGCAACATTGAATCCTTTCAGTAACTAAGGAAGAGTCCCTATGAATTTCTAAGAAATCATTATGAGTTAAGACTGAGTCTGAGCATCCTCAGTTTCGGGTGCACATAATAGTAAATAGCTTTTGATTGGTTGATCAATGTGTGGAAAGTAAGTGGAGATGCAAATGTCAGTGGGACAAGGACAGGTCTCAACAGAGTCCTGCTCTTGCCTCATAGCTTGCTTCCAGAATTCTGTGACCTGCCCATGCAGAATGAGCTAATTGAACATTTCTCATATTTGCGTATGAGCGATACTACTAAGTCAAGTTAGCAAAGCAATATTGCTACAAGTAGCTGGCTAATTTCCTTCTAAATTAGCCATAACCCCAACCTCTACAGAAAATTCCATTTTCAGGTAAGGGAGGGGCTCTATGTAAGAGATCTTTAGAGAAGAGGAAGCAATACCCTCCCTAAGCCACCACCATCTGCAATCTCTCTCTCTCTCTCTCTCTCTCTCTCTTTCTCTCTCTCTCTCTCTTTCTCTCTTTTTTAAACAATATAGGGTTTCTCCATGTTGGCCAGGCTGGTCTCAAGCTCCTGACCTCAGGTGATCCGCCCACCCACCTCGGCCTCCCAAAGTGCTGGGATTACAGGCGTGAGCCACAGAGCCCGGCATCTATGATCTTATGTTTTTTTTTGTTTGTTTGTTTTTTGTTTTTTCCTGAGAGAATAGAGTGACTTCTGCTGGGAACACTCAGAGTCTGCTCTATCCTCTTCTCTCATCATCACTTTCCCCCAACTCAACCAAAGGAAATGGAGGGTATAATCCCTAAACAACTGGGCAAGGGTTCAGGAAATGAATAATCTGGGGAAAGGCAGGCATTAAGGTCTTGACTGGCCCAGGAACCAGTCTGATGATCAGACACTGCAGTGAACTGGCTGGGGTGGATTCTGCAGGCAACTCACCCAGTCCCTGGGGAGCAGCCAGGCGAGTGTGCATCCTCTGGCAGTGCCTGTGAGGCCGGCCAGACTGCAATATTAACTCACAGCAAGCAGGCAGGAGGAAGTCCAGGCAAAGAGAGGAAAAGTGGGATTAGCGACCACTGGGCAGAGTAGGGCAGAGGTTGAAGGCGAGAACAGAAGGTTGCTGTTGTGGGACAGTCAATTGGAAAAAGGTTTGGAGTGATGTGTGCAGAACAGCAGTGCTCGTGAGAGATGGGAGCAAAAGTGGCATGGGGCAGGAGGGAGAAAATGGCAGAGGAGATTGTGAAAAAGGGTTCGCGGAAGGCACAGGGCAGGGAGTCATTGTTGAACTAATAGGAAACTGCAGGGATAGAACTATGTGGGAGGGCAAGATTGTGGGGACAGGATAGGGCTGGAAAATGGGGCTCTGGGGCATGAGCTGGTGGTGTAGAATGGAGCCTGGGGCCAGGCAGGGGCCGGGAAGACGTTTGGGGGTGGTTTGGTATTGGGAGACAGAGCAGAAGTAGGGGCAGGGCCATGGGAAGGGGACAGGGCTGCAGAAAACGTACCAGATACTGGGAGTGCAGATGCTTGGAGGACAGAGGGGCTAGGGAAAGGACCCTGGGGGGGGCAGAGGTGAGGAAGGCAAGCCAGAAGCTGCAGGACAGGGTCTCGAGGAAGGCAAAGCTGGCGGGCTTCCTTGTGAGAGCAGAAGAGCTAGAAATCCTGATAAAAAGAAAGGCGATGATGCATTGAGGTGGGACTCAGCACTTCTCTCACCCCGGAGCTCGGACCCCAGCTCCATCCTCCCACACATTTTGGCACCTACCGCCACCTGTGAGCTGGAGCAGGAGAAGATACGCTTCATGGCCGGGGTCGGGGCCACGGGGGACGGGGACGCGCGGACAGCCGGGGCACAGGTTTCCGAACCCACGGACTTTGCTGCGGCTGTGCAAGAGGCAGCTGTCAAAAAGCGGAGCGGGCCCCGCCCCAAGATCCGCCTCAAAACCCGCCTGCTCAATCAGAGCCGAGAACTCAAGAGCTGGGCTCAAAACTCCGCCCCCGTCCCCGCCCTACCCCGCCCCTGCAGAGGCAAAAAGCCCGCAGTCTCAGGCTGCGACAGGGGCTTGGCCTCAAACCTCGCCCTCCGAATCTGAACCCGCCCTGGGATCCGACCTGCTCCGTTCGCAAAGGAGCCGAGTGGGTTCCGGCGGAGATTCTCACGGGCCCGGCCCCGCCCACCCGCGGTTCCCGGCGGGACCTCCGCCCCAAGCCCCGCCCAGCTCCGCCCCGCTCCTCGGAGCGCTGCCGCGGGAGGTGGGCGGGTCCCGGGTGCTCCCGTGGGCTTCGGTGTCACGGACTGTGGCACTCGCCGTTAGTCACTGGCGAAGTTTCCTCTGCCCGCCCCGCCCCTATTCCCCGGCCGAAAACCCAGCCACGAAAGAGTATTTGAAGAGAGCAGCTCGGAAACGGGAGATTGCCGTGCCAGGCCGAGAACTGAGCAGGGGTAACGCGCCGCCCACGGTCACCTGGGGGACAAAACCTCAGGAAAGAGGATCAGGCTCAATTTTATTTTTTCTTTCTTTTTTTCTGAGACAGAATCTCGTCGCTCTGTCGGCCAGGCTGGAGTGCGTGGCGCTATCACAGCTCACGTAACCTCCAACCCGTGGGCTCAGAGGACCCTCTCATCCCAGCCTCCCGAGTAGCTGGGACTACAGGCATGCGCCACCACGCCAGGCGAATTTTTTTTTTCTTTTTTTCTTTTTTTTTTTTGAGAAGGAGTTTGGCTCTTGTTACCCAGGCTGGAGTGCAATGGCGCGATCTCGGCTCACCACAACCTCCGCCTCCTGGGTTCAGACAATTCTCCTGCCTCAGCCTCCTGAGTAGCTGGGATTACAGGCACACGCCACCATGCCCAGCTAATGTTTTGTATTTTTAGTAGAGACGGGGTTTCACCATGTTGACCAGATGGTCTCGATCTCTCGACCTCGTGATCCGCCCGCCTCGGCCTCCCAAAGTGCTGGGATTACAGCACTTCTGATTTCGAAAAAAGCAGAGAGCAAGGCCGGGCGCGGTGGCTCAAGCCTGTAATCCCAGCACTTTGGGAGGCTGAGGCGGGTGGATCACGAGGTCAAGAGATCGAGACCATCCTTGTCAACATGGTGAAACCCCGTCTCTACTAAAAATACAAAAAAAGTTAGCTGGGCATGGTGGCACGTGCCTGTAATCCCAGCTACTCAGGAGGCTGAGGCAGGAGAATTGCCTGAACCCAGGAGGCGGAGGTTGCGGTGAGCCGAGATCCCGCCATTGCACTCTGGGTAACAAGAGCGAAACTCCGTCTCAAAAAAAAAAAAAAAAGCAGAGGGCAAGGAGAGCATTTTTATTTTAAACCTCCCCCACCGCCTCCGTATAGAAACAAAAAATAACCAAACGGAAAACTGTCTTCAGCCTTTCCACTGCCCTTGAACTTCAGGCTCTTGGTAATTCTTGAACAGTCAGTCGCAGCCAACCGGTTTTCCTGTCTCTCTTTTCTCCTCTCCCTGCTGGAGAGAGCCCACTAAAATGCATATGAAAACCTACAGGGTAAAGCCCAAAGCTCTTAGTGATTTACAAGGCTCTTCAGGAGTCACACGCTCTTTTTCAGTCCCATCTCTCATTACTTTCACACAGAAAGCCCCTCAAGCTGTTTCTTTTGTGCTTTTATTTTTATTTTCTGAGACAGAGTCTTACTCCGTCACCTAGACTTAAGTGCAGTGGCGCGATCTCGGCTCACTGCAGCCTCTGCTTTCCCAGTTCAAGCAATTCTCCCTCAGCCTCCTCTGAGTAGCTGGGATTACAGATGTGAGCCATCATGCCCAGCTAATTTTTGTATTTTTAGTAGAGATGGGGTTTCGCCCTGTTGGCCAGACTGGTCTTAAACTCCTGACCTTAAGTGATCCACCCACCTTGGTCTCCCGAAAGTGCTGGGATTACAGGCGTGAGCCACTGTGCCAAACTTGTTTTTTTGTTTTGAGACAGGGTCTCACTGTCACCCAGGCTGGAGTGTGATAGCATGATCATGGCTCACTGCAGTAGCCTTGACTTCTCAGGCTCAAGGTATCCTCCCACTTCAGCCTCCTGAGTAGCTGGGTCTACAGGTGCACATCACCATGCCCAGCTAATTTTTGTATATTTGGTAGAGACGGGGTGTCACCATGTTGACCAGGATGGTCTTGAACTCCTGGCCTCAAGTGATTCTCCTCACCTCAACTCCCAGAACACCAGGCCTCAAACTGCTCTAATTTATAATTCCCTTTGGAGCTGGTGATTAATCCTCCCAAGAATGCCTCCTGTCACGTTTGACCCCTGTGGAGGAAAAGTTAAATATTAAATCTGAACTCAGTTGAATGTGTACACAAACAATGAAGTCCCAGAACAGGTTGTGTGAGCCCCTTGAGGCGTTCATCCAGCGCTGTTTTGGAGAGAAATCTCTATTTCGATCTATTCCTATACATTAGTTATTGAAAAACAATAGACAATTGCAACAAGTTGACCTTTTTGTGTTCCTTGAGCCCAGTTGAGAAGGGCCCTCATGACTGGGCGTCATGCCAATCAACTCATTACAAAAAGACTTAGGTCCTAGACTTCCCAGAAGCTTCATGAGACTGCTTATCTGTGCAGGGATGAGTGGCTGACGCTGGAGTCCCAGCTGTCGCTTTCCAATCTGGTGGTGAATCCTCCATAGTGTGAGTGTAAATATCTTCCCTTCTCCTCTTCCCATTGCAATTTGCTTATTATATCAATCTGTTTATTATATTTTTTGCTTATGATATAATTTACTTATACTAACTTGCTGATTACATCTGTATTGCCATTTATGTGGGATAAAGCTTGTTTACCCTTAAAGGGATTAAGGGATTGTGTCTGTCTTTTCTTCTCCCCTCACGTGTTTCCTGCACAGAACAGTTTTTTAGTTTTTTTTTTTTTTTTTTTTTTTTTGAGACGGAGTTTTGCTCTCCTTACCCAGGCTGGAGTGCAATGGCGCGATCTCGGCTCACCGCAACCTCTGCCTCCTGGGTTCAGGCAATTCTCCTGCCTCAGCCTCCTGAGTAGCTGGGATTACAGGCACGCGCCACCATGCCCTGCTAATTTTTGTATTTTTAGTAGACATGGGGTTTCACCATGTTGACCAGGATGGTCTCGATCTCTTGACCTCGTGATCCACCCGCCTCAGCCTCCCAAAGTGCTGGGATTACAGGCGTGAGCCACCGCGCCCGACCAAAAGTACTCTCTTAAGCATATGGATAAAAAAATCACATGAGGGCGGGCACAGTGGCTCACACCTATAATCCCAGCATGTTGAGAGGTCGAGACGGGAGGATCGCTTAAGGCCAGGAGTTGGAGACCATCCTAGGCAACACAGTGAGACCCCCCCAAAAAAATTTTTTAAATATATATATGTATATATGTGTAAGAATTAGATGAACCAGTCCTCAGGGAAGCCCACCTCCATGTGGGCGCTGACTGAGGTTAAAGAGGAGAAGGAAGTCTGCCACCATAATATAGTCACAGTCCCAGCACTAGAAACAGTGTACTCTGTAAAGGCTGATCAAGTTAGAGCCTGTACGAAGTGCACTGAGGGTCACAAGGGACCCTTTCCTGTCACGAAACAACTTAGCAGGTTAACACAGAATGGTGTTTGTGCCAAACAGGTCACAGAGGCACAGTTCTCAAGGTTAGGCCGCAGAAGCAGAGACTTGGTCTCTAGAAGGCCATTGCTTAAGTGCACGTGTTTCCTCAGGATACTAGAAAAACTCTGGGTGTCTCAAGAGGAGCCTAGAAGATACCTGCCTAAAGAAGTCAAATAGATATGAACTCTACCATTAGAACCTTAAATTCTTCCGCTAATTACCACCTTAGAGGGCTCAAAGAGCTTATTTCAATTGGTTGAGTTTTCTTTTTCTTTTTTTTTTTTTTGACCTCGTGATCTCTTGACCTCGTGATCCACCCGCCTCGGCCTCCCAAAGTGCTGGGATTACAGGCTTGAGCCACCATGCCCAGACTTCAAAGAGCTTATTTCAAAAGGGATGAGGCAGGCCAGAGGCAGTTGCTCACACCTGTAATCCCAGAACTTTGGGAGCCCAAGGCAGGCAGCTCCTGTTCAAGATCAGCCTGGTCAACATGGTGAAACCCTGTCTCTGCTAAAAATCCAAAAATTAGCTGGACATGGTGGTGCACACCTGTAGTCCCAGCTACTCAGGAGGCTGAGGCAGGAGAATCACTTGAACCCTGGAGGCGGAGGGTGCAGTTAGCTGAGATCGCGCCACCATAATCCAGCCTGGGCAAGAGTGAGACTCCATCTCAAAAAGAAAGTGGACAGGGGTCGGGGGATGAGGCATAGGGCAATACCTAGTGGATGAGACAGTAGCACATGGAAGAAACACATCTTCAGGGTCTGGGAGATGGGTCAGAGAAAAGGAACTCCTGGTGCTCCAATGTACTTGCTCCCTTAATCCTACAAGGCATGTCATATCCTTGTCAGGTAGACTCTTCTAAGACATAATAGTTTTATAATAATAGTTACCATTTACTGCGCATTTACTAAATGCTCACTTTTCTTGGATCATCTCACTTTGTCTTCATGACCCTAATAGATTTAAAGATGAGAAAGCCAAGACTTAGAAAAGTGAAGTCTGTCCTAGGTCAAATGGACTTTTTCAGTTGTATACCCTAGATTTAAACCCAAATCTGCCTTCGTTGTTAACCACTGTAATACACAGCCTTTTATTATTATCTGAGCCCCAAGGAAGTTATGACTTGCTGAGGGCCATATAGCTAATAAATGGCAGGCGGATTTCAGTCTAGACCTCTGTGCTTCCCAGACCTTGACACTCTCTGGTCACTTAAGTAGCTGATAATTGCAAGAGGCTAGAACACATCTCCCGAGGGAGAGGCCCAAAAACATTTAAAATACTTCATAACTTTGTCTTCCAGGGACTCTGTAAAGCTCCAGGCAAAACAAGTATCGACCTCTCACCATTACTGAGCAGTCTATATCCCAGGGAACACAAATAGAGCCAACAGTCATTTGACACTGAATTTTATTTGTTCCGACCGTCTGATGTGCTGTCCACCCTGCTGGGAGACAGAGACAATGCCCATGAGGGCGGGCCTCTGCAGAAGGACAGGACAACCAGGATAAACACTGCGGTCAGGCCTCAGAACAGCCTGGGGAGACAGGCTCTGTGGCTGCTAGCCAACCACCCAGTCAAGTCTTCTCTTTTCGCAGCTCCACGTGAGGGTCGATCCTTCAAAGGGCTCTAAGAGCTGCGCTCTTGAGACCAATGACGGACTTCGATATCTCAAGTCTTGATGACAAAGAAATAAATTACCCAGTTGTCTATGAGAATCCAGCTGCCTTTACTGGCCATGACCCAAATGTGGAGTGGGTTGGGGAGGGGTCAGAGATAGAAATTAACTTGGGGATTTCCAGTAAATATCAAGCAAGGGCTGGAAAACTGATTCCACCAGAGAAACCCTGCAAAATATGATCGGAGTTCTGGGGTTGCCCCAGAAACATTTTCCTAGGAGTGATATGTGCTATATGACCAGTGCTGAGCAAGTCAGGGCTTCCTCCCCAGAGCCCCATCCCACCCACGCAGGCTTCTTAATGCAGACCCCACATGTTTAGATCCCATGGGGCTGCTGCTTCTCGACTGCTGGTAAAGCGAAAGCATTTCCCACCGTAAAGCAGCAGTACTCTCTCTTCTGCTTTTTTTTTTTTTTTTTTTAATTGTGCTTTAGGTTCTGGGGTACACGTGCAGATCATGCACGATTGTTGCATAGGTGCATACCTGACAAGGTGGTTTGCTGCCTCCATCCCCCCGTCACGTGGTATTTCTCCCCACATTATCCCTCCCCGCCCCACCCGCTGTCCCTCCCCTAACCCCTCCCTGTGTCCACGTGTTCTAATTGTTCAACACCTGCCTACCAGTCTTTCTGCTTTCCAAGCAGGCCCCAAGGAGGGCTCACGACTAAGACTTGAGAGAAATAGAGAAAAGAAACTGCCTAGGTACCTGGTCCTCTCTGCTATTCCAGCTCCAGCCACCTGAGGGCTCCTGGCTTCAGAAAATCAGGCACCAGGCTCTGGCTTTGCTCCCAGAAGAGGCTGGGAGTCAGAAAGCCCATGCCCAGCGAGCCTGGGCCAGCTCTGTTTCCCCAGCACCTGAGGGCGGGCGAGGGCACCGCAGCTCTCAGGTTTCAGGGGGGATGGCAGTTGCCCGTCTAAAGGCTTCTCTGTTCCTTGGAATTGTACAGAATGTCTCTTGCGGCTTTTCCTCCTCCCGCCTTTTTTCCTGTTGACTCTCCCCATCCGGCTCTATGAGTCACCAGAGTCCCCAGGAAAGCTGCAGATGTTGACTTGACTCCTTTCAAGCCAACAGTCAGCTCCCTCCTGTGGAGCGGGGAGCAGGCAGGGAGGTGAGAGGGTGGCAGAATCGAGGAAGATAAGCCTCAACCTCTCCAAACTGTGAGGGAAGATGCGGGAATCCGAAAGGAGTCAGGGACCCAGGCAGGAAAATCATAGATTCCTGGAGATGGAGATAAAAGGACCCCAAACAAAGGCTCCAGTGTTGGCTATGGAGCCAGGATCATTAGGGGGAGGGACGCAGAGGGCGGGAGCACGGCTGGTTTTGGTGCCAGCTCTTCCTGTCTGAGGTAAGCCTTCATCACCAGCCAGCAGCATCCCTAGGACTCAAAAGTCAACTCGGGCTGCTGGTCTAGGGAGATAGTCCAGAGGCGGCTTCCTGTCCCATCTGAGCCCCCAAACCTCTGCTTTTATGCAAGTCTCTTGAAGAAGCTGCCAGGGAGGACTTTCTAGAGCCTGATTCTACATTCATTGCTCTGACTTCGCATCTCTTTTTTCTTCCTCGGGGATTTTCTTACGGGCAAAGAAGCCAAGCTGTAGAGGAAAAGATAAGTGTCGTCACCAAATGCCTAGACTGGGAACCTTGCCAGTAGCTCTCAGACTTATCTGAGGTCTTCACTTTTGTTCCGCTTCCAAAAATGGAACTCAAATTTATTTTATTTGGCTTAGTTTAATTTAACCAACATTTGTGGGGTCCAGTGAAGGAGATCTGGGCATGACATCCACAGTCTGCTGAGCGGCCCAGCACAAATTCTGTTCTCTCTGCTGTAATCAAGGATCTCTCAGCATATGGGCACCATGTTCCCCACTCCCCACTAAAGCAGTGCTTACCTTCCACAGGCAGAAGACGAGGAGGGCAAGCAGGAGCAACCCTCCCAGGATGCTGCCTATGAGGATCCACAGGGAGATGAGGAGAGGCTGGGTCTGAACCACCTCCAGGAGGCTCTGTAAGGGGAGAAGAGTTGTTTTCTTTCTTTCTTTTTTTTTTTTTTTTGAGACGGAGTTTCGCTCTTGTTACCCAGGCTGGAGTGCAATGGCGCGATCTCGGCTCACCGCAACCTCCGCCTCCTGGGTTCAGGCAATTCTCCTGCCTCAGCCTCCTGAGTAGCTGGGACTACAGGCACGTGCCACCACGCCCAGCTAATTTTTTGTATTTTTAGTAGAGACGGAGTTTCACCATGTTGACCAGGATGGTCTCGATCTCTTGACCTCGTGATCCACCCGCCTCGGCCTCCCAAAGTGCTGGGATTACAGGCTTGAGCCACCGCGCCCGGCGAGAAGAGTTGTTTTCTACATGCACCCTGTAACCCAGCCTGTCTCACCCCACATTATAGCAAAGCCAGCCCCCAAATAGAATAAATGACCTCCTTCTACTTAAAGGAAAGAAACAGGCAGGCATGGAGGCAGTGGAACACTAGGATCCTAATTTCTCACTTCTTTTTTTTTTTTTTTTTTTTTTTTGAGATGAAGTTTTGCTCTTATTACTCAGGCTGGAGTGCAATGGCGCGATCTCGGCTCACTGCAACCTCCGCCTCCTGGGTTCAGGCAATTCTCCTGCCTCAGCCTCCTGAGTAGCTGGGCTTACAGGCACGCGCCGCCATGCCCAGCTAATTTTTTTGTGTGTTTTTAGTAGAGACGGGGTTTCACTATGTTGACCAGGATGGTCTCAATCTCTTGACCTCGTGTGGCCTCCCAAAGTGCTGGGATTACAGGCTTGAGCCACCGCGCCCGGCCTCTAATTTCTCACTTCTTACTCAACAACTGCTATCTGATGGAGATATCTTCCTTCTAGAAAAGCCCACGGGTGCCCCTCCCCCATACCCATCATCCTTATTTTCACAGCTCTCAAACTTGGTCTCTAGCCCCACCTCACTCCAGCGGGAAGCTTCCGTTAGCTGTAGAACACTGCCCTGCTCAGTTCCCAGCTGGAAGGTGCTGACCACCGTCAGGGACTTGAACTTGGCCTGTGGAATAAGCGGATGGGAAGACATTTAAAGCGAGCCATCATCAGGTGATGTCCTTCTTTGGAATCCCAAGAGCAAAGCTGAGGCCAGAAGGCACAATTCCCAGGGCTCTCATGACCAGGAGAAAAGGTTGGAGACCAATGGGAAGAGACGGAAAACCCCCGGTTACATCTGCCGCTGTTGTTTGTTTTCTGAGGACAGTCAACACCTCTGCTGCTTACTTTACCTGAAATGCATTCTATTCCTTTCCTTCGGCTGGTCTCGACCCTTCCCTTAGATTGAAGTTCAGATGTCATCCCCTCTGGATTTAGGGAAATCACTTCTCCTAACCCCCACCAGTCCTGGTGTTGACTTGTCTTTCACCCCTGAACCCTAAGATCCTCCAGGCTAAAGGCAGGCTGTGCCTTACTAACCTTTGTGCCCTCTGTCCCTAGGAGATAGCACAGTGCCAAGTGTGCAGTGGTTTCTTAATAAATCTTTGTTGAAAGCGTGACTAGTTTAATGAAAAAAAGATACCAAAGAAGGACAAACAGACTTGGAGAAGGGTGGTTTACCAGACTTGACTTCCCTAAAACACATGACGACATCCCGGGGGTCTTGTGTTATTTGAGGTAGATATGGGAAAGAAAGCACAACATCAACCCTCGTGCCAAGCAGCCATCATAAGTAAGATGCCATTTCCCTGCTCAGGAACTCACACTGACTCCTCACTGCCTGTCACATTGAGCTCAGTCTCTCCCGGGCTTCAGAGGCCTTTCATCATCTAGATGCCTCTCACCTACGCAATCTCACTTCCCACCACTTCCCAATACAAACCCTGCATGTTCTGTCAATTATTCGTTCATTTAGCAAAAATATATTAAGCACCTACAATGAGTTAGGCATGGGGCTGAATGTTGGGGATATTCTCCTCTGTCAACCTAATACAGGAACTTTGACATAATAGGCACTTGACTGATGATGATGATGTTTTTTTTTGTTTTGTTTTTTTTTTTTGAGACAGAGTTTCACTCTTGTTACCCAGGCTGGAGTGCAATGGCGCGATCTCGGCTCACTGCAACCTCCGCCTCCTGGGCTCAGGCAATTCTCCTGCCTCAGCCTCCTGAGTAGCTGGGATTACAGGCTCGTGCCACCATGCCCAGCTAATTTTTTGTATCTTTAGTAGAGACGGGGTTTCACCATGTTGACCAGGATGGTCTCGATCTCTTGACCTCGTGATCCAGCGGCCTCAGCCTCCCAAAGTGCTGGGATTACAGGCTTGAGCCACCGCGCCCGGCTTTTTTTTTTTTTTTTTTTTTTTTGAGACGGAGTTTCGCTCTCGTTACCCAGGCTGGAGTGCAATGGCGCGATCTCGGCTCACCGCAACCTCCGCCTCCTGGGTTCAGGCAATTCTCCTGCCTCAGCCTCCTGAGTAGCTGGGATGACAGGCACGCGCCACCATGCCCAGCCAATTTTTTGTATTTTTTAGTAGAGACGGGGTTTCACCATGTTGACCAGGATGGTCTCGATCTCTTGACCTCGTGATCCAGCGGCCTCGGCCTCCCAAAGTGCTGGGATTACAGGCTTGAGCCACCGCGCCCGGCCGTGATATTTTTTTTTTTAATAAAGACGGGGTTTCACCATGTTGCTCAGGCTGATCTTGAACTCCCGACCTCGGGTGATTCGCCCGCCTTGGCCTCCAGAGTGCTTGGATTACAGGTGTGAGCCACCATGCCCGGCCCACTGGATTGATTATTAACTGATTAAATTTAGATATCCTGTAAATGTCGATACAGCACTAAGGAATGGTAAGTGGAGTAAATAACAAGGCAAACAACTAGCTTCCCTGGAGCAGTCACCGTATGTCCAGCTCATTATGCATTTATTCTTTATAACAACCACATGAAGTCAATATTACTTCCCATTTTAGAGATTAGGGAAAAGAGGCTTAGAGAGATGAAATAACTTGCTCAGGGTCAAATAGCTAGTAAGAGGCAAATGTGAAACTTGAGCATGGATCTGTCCATCTCCAAAACCTATGCTAAAATTCCAGATAAGAGCGGAAGTGGGGAGTAGTTGAAAAGGAAAAGGCTTACTCTTCGGAAGAATTCATTGTGAACCAGCCTCAACAGTCCAACAGAGACCTCAGTCCCCTTTGCCAGCTGCCCAAGGTGGCACCTCACCACCTGACACTGAGTATTGCTCCCATTCTAACAGAAGAAAGAGACAGATCAGGACTCTGGGGTGGAAAGATCCCCTTCCCCCACCTCCAGTTCACACAACCTTGTCCCAAGGCACCTGACTCCATTTTCATTCCCACTGCAGATCAGGACCCTGGGGTGGAAAGAGCCCTTCGTCCCCACTCCAGTTCCCACCCCCTTGCCCCAAGGCACCCGACTCCACTTGCATTCCCACTTTGGACACCCCCTTGTGACCCCTACCAGTCTGTTTGTGAGTTGAAGCTCCTCTGGATGCACAGCGGGGCCTGGAGGCTCAGTCAGGTTTTGCACTACGCAGCTTGCCTAGAGGAAGAGCCTCCTGATGGGGGGCGGCTAGCCACTCAAGGCTGAGCAGGAACACATCCACACTCTCTTTTTCTCCCTCCCAAATCAGCCACATACGTTAAAAAGAAAGGCCCCCCACAGAGAGCGGAGCCCCAAGAGCAGTGGCCCAACAGATAGGGAGCTGGCGTGGTGTCCAGCTTCAGCGAGTCCACCAACTCAAGGTGGCAGGATTCCACGCACTCCAACCAGACTCACATTGTTAGTGATGACTTGAGACAGGGATAGAAAGTAATTGCCCCCATGGGCCACAGCTGGAAGGAGGGCTGAGACGATGAGGCCACCGAGCACATAGCAGCCTAGATTCTGAACCTGAGAGGAAGGTTGGGAACGGGAGGAAGTGGGAGACGGAAGGTCCTTCCTCATCTGTTCCCCTTCACCCTAGACACCATTAAAACCCAAGGGAGACTCTTCCCATCCTGCTCCCACAAGCCATTGTTCCCCCACTGACCCCTCATGCCAAGAACCCCTCCAGCTTCTCACCCTGAGAGTGGTTTTGAATTCTGGGCCAGGACCCACCGGGAGGGTCCCATATGGGTAAACCTCATAGCGGTGCAGGGTAGACTCACTGTGTGAACACCAGGTCAGGAAGTGCATGGTCACGGCCATGACCCAGACACAGGGGCATGTGAGCAGCGCACAGACACGGATTCAGAGGAGGCGGGGCCGGCACATGGATAAAGAGATGGAGGGACATGGAGAAGACAGAAGCAGAACGTGACACAGACAACGCAAGCTTTGTGGTTACATCCCCACATCTCCTCATCCCAGCCCTGGTGCCCGAGGCCCGGCCAGACCCTCCACCTAGCAAAGCAAGCTGCTTAAAAGGGAAGGTTCAGCATGGCCTGGATTGAGGGCAAAAAGACTGAGCAGCCACAAGGGCCTGGGTTTCTGGAGACACTGAGACACGTGGAAGGGGAGGGAAGAAGCATGAGGGTGTGAGTCTGAGGTCAGAACTGGTCCCAGCTGGAAGCCGGGCATACCTAGAGAACAGGAGCTGAGGCTCATATTGGACGTAGGCCGAGGTCTGAGCTGTGTTGTCTTGAAGGGTCGTATTTCTCTCCAGGCTGTCACTGCAGGGTCAGGGAGGAGAGGCTCACATCTCAACCCCTCCTCTGCTGGAAGACCCCCTTCTCTGCTAATGGAGGAATCAGTGCTGTTCCTCCCTAAGCCTCGAGACTCAGCAGGAGAGGGCTGGAAGGAAGTTCCCTTCATTCTCACCTGCTGGCAGTCAGCTTCATGAAGATCTGGCTCAGAAGAGAGGAGCAGCTAAACTCAAACTCTAGCAGAAAGGTCACCTAGGGGCAGGGGACATGGGATAATGGTAGAGTCTTCCTCATGGCCCAACGACAGAGGGTTGGGAACCTTTGGGTGCCTCCTTCCCTGAAGTCCCAGGACCCTCAGATCCCAGCCCCTGCTCTCCTAGAATCTAGGAGGCGACACCCCAACTCACCTTGGCTCCAGTCTGGAAGACAGGATGCCCCACACTGCAGAGCCGGGCGTGAGCAGAAGGGGCTGCACATTCCACCTTCACTGCGCTGTCCTTCTGAGGGCAGGGGAATGGAGACGGGGCTGCAACTGCTGTCCTACCCACAGCCTCTAAACGCTGAGCTGGCTCTAAAACGCCTCGCAGCCGAGGCCAATACCCCAATCTTCTTTCTCCTCCTTTCTCCCCCCCTCCCTCCAAGAGCACCTGCGGCGTGAGACTGGCCAGGTGGAGGTTTCCAGAGAAGACGAGACTCAGGCTAGTATTGTAAGCATTTTCCTTCCTGTTCTCCAGAGTCGCGGCTGCCAGCACTTTCCGCCGGCCACCTCGAACCACAAATGGAGCCCTCCTGGGAGTGGCGAATGAGGGAGACACCAGGAGTTGAAGGGGCAGCGTGCTGGAAGTCTCACTTTTGTGGTCGTGGATAAGAAACAACCCCCTGCCCCCAGCTCCTGTCGGGTCCCTTCCAGTCTGTCTCAGGTCACCCGGGTGTGCCCAGCATGCCCATCCAACCTGGAGCCCCTGATGTCCATATTCATTTGAAGCACCAGGTCTGTGACACATTCATTGTCGGGGCCACAATCCTTTGAGAAGGGGACCTGGAAGAAAGGGAAGGGGCTAAGGGCTGAGAGGAAAGAAGGGGGAGAGGAACAGCATGGGGGGAAGTGAAAAGACAAAAGTGAGGACATGTTGACTAGAGGAGCCCGGGTCAGATTCCACCATGGCCTCATGTCCTCTCCCTCCCTTGTCTCTTGAAGGAGGGGAGCGTTGGGACCAGGAGGCGGGGCATGGCACTGCTGACCAGCTTTTGTATGGAGGTGGGTGAGCCCTCATCCAGCACAGGCCCTGGCTTTGTGGTGTTGTCCAAGGCAAAGGTCACAGTCAAGGCCACTGGCCTGAGGTAATCTGATGTATCCTGAAGGAAAAGAGCCACAGAGCCAAGGGTAATGTGAGAATTGCAGTGATCATTCATGAAGCATTTTTTGTGTGTGCTGGGCACGGTCCTAAGATCTTATCTGTATTACCAGGTTTAATTTTAGTATAACTCCTATGATATAGTTATTGTCATTATCACCCCAGTGATAGGATGCAGTGTGGGGCATCCTTTGCAGACAAGAAAACTGAGGGTGGGACTTGCCAGATTTCACAGGTGGTAAATGGCAGCGCTAGATTCAAACCCAGATCAGCCCTGCCTCGAGTCCGAATCATCTCCTTTTCCCGGCTTTGGCTTCCTTGCTGATCCAGCTGAAATTCCTCCTCCGACCCAGCCTTCTCCTCATGCTCAGGCCCTGATGCAAAGCAGTTCCTGCGCTCCCCTTACCAGCACGTGGAAGTGTAGCTGCTCACAGGTGACATTCCCCACACTGAGCCGGAGCCTCCGAGCGGACAGCCTCTGGCCAGAGCCATCGAATGCTGCACGTGCCCCCGCTGTCCATTCATCCAGTGACGCTGTGAACCTCACGTCTGAATGAAGGAGGCCAGAGTGAGGGTGGAAGGGGGTCCAGTGAGGAAGCAGGCAAGGGGTTGAGAGTTGCCTGCGATGCATTTAGTCACTCACGGAATCGGCGATCCCAGCGACCGGGAGTACGGGAGGTCACTTGGAAGCAAAGGGCTGCAGTCACGCAGACTGCCTCCTGGCCTCGCCGCCTGCAGTCACGCTGAACCACACTGATGGCCTCTGGGGTCACCTCCAGCGATGGGGCCAGGTGGACAATGGGTCGGGAGCTGGGAACAGTGTGGAAAAGAAATTCTAGCTGTAGGAGATGAGCCCTCTGAGAAGTGGAAGCCCCGTGTTTGCTTCCCCATAGTCAAAACAAAGGAGGAGGAGCTGGAAGCACACGTCACCCGCCCCCAAACCCTCGGACAGAAGTAAGATAATAGATTCGTGTCACTGATTCTTTTTTTTTTTTTTTTTTTTTTTTGAGATGGAGTCTCACTCTGTGGCCCAAGCTGGAGTGCAGTGGGGCGATCTCACCTCGCTGCAACCTCCACCTCCTAGGTTCAAGTGATTCTCCTGCCTCGGCCCCTCAAGTAGCTGGGATTACAGGCACCCACCACCAGGCCCAGCTAATTTTTTGTATTTTTAGCAGAGATGGGGTTTCACCATGTTGGCCAAGCTGGTCTTGAACTCCTGGCCTCAAATGATCCTCCTACCTCGGCCTCCCAAAGTGCTGGAGTTACAGGTGTGAGCCACTGCACATGGCTCTGGATTCACTTCAATAAGTGCTTATGTTCTAGGCACTGTGTTAAAGCCATTATCTGGATTATCTGATTTAATCCTCGCAATAAACCTATAAGGTAGGTACTATTACCGTCGTTTTATAAAGTAGGAATGGAGACAAGGAGTAAGTTGATGAACAAACCCCAATCTCAATCTGTGACTTTAAGGCCCTTGCCTTTAACATATATGCTATGCTGTCCGCTGCTACCTGAGCTGGGACCCCTCACCTGAGCAGGATGGCTGCCCCCTGGGCACCCACAGCCACATCAACCAGATCGTCTCCATCCAGATCTAGCCGGCCATCCACACTTCGGCCAAAGTAGCTGAGGGCGTGTGGTATGGAGGCAGCAGCAATCCTCTGAGAGGAAGAGAGAGGAGACTGAGGCAGGGACTCATACACCTGGTCTCGCAGGCCTCCTGCCTCAAGCTCGCTCTTGCTCTCTCTCTCTCTCTTGCTCTCTCTCTCTCTCTCTTCCTTTCCTTTCTCCTTTCCATTCCTTTCTTTGAGACTGAGTTTCATTCTTGTTGCCCAGGCCGGAGTGCAATGGGATGATCTCAGCTCACCGCAACCTCCACCTCCCAGGTTCAAGTGATTCTCCTGCCTCAGCCTCCAGAGTAGCTGGGATTACAGGCAGGCGCCACCACGCCTGGCTAGTTTTTTTGTATTTTCAGCAGAGGCGGGGTTTCTTCATGTCGGACAGGCTGATCTTGCCCGCCTCGGCCTCCCAAAGTGCTGGGATTACAGGCGTGAGCCACCGCGCCCGGCCATGCCTTGCTCTTTATAATCCTCCTATCAGGCATGGGAGTAAGAGAAACTGGCCCGCGTTCATTCTTGATTAGCAGCCTGTACCCTACCCCGCTGTCTTACGTTTTTGCCTAATAAGAGCACTTGATCTGTTTGGGTCTCAAGCCAAGGGGACAAGCAAAGAGCATCCCTCCCCTCCCTTTCCTACAACCATGCCTCCGCTTTATTTGGGTACTCCTGACCTGGGCAGGCTGGGGCCTGACTCCACTCTGGGTCCCATGGTACAGGTACAGTGCTCCCTGGTGTCCATCTTCCAGAGGCGCCCCCACAGCTACATCAGCAAAACCATCTTGGTTGAGATCGGGAAGAGCCCCCATGGCAAAGCCAAACCGAGCATCCTGGGGGGGATCCGACTGAAGTGTTCCTTGGAGGGTCAGCAAGGTCTGCTGGTGGGGGAGAGAAGATAGATGATGCTAATCTGGCAGCCCCAACCTCTCAGCAAAGCCTCAAATGTCTGTGGCTTTTCTCTTTTTCTCCCTCCATCCCTACAGTGGAAGTTCAGGGTTGAGGCGGTCCCAGCAAGTCTTACCTGGCCCACCAGATACACATAAACACGTCCTGTTTCCTTGTTCTGGGGTCCCAGGAACATGGGGGCAGCCACAAGTAAGACATCAGTTGTTCCATCCCTATCTGTATCCAACGGGCAGAGCTCACTGCCAAAGTATGAACCAATCTGGGGAAGGGTGGGTGATCACGACCCCAGAGAAAAGGGAAGGTGATTGTAGACAAGCGGACTCAGTGGGAAGCACTCACCAGCCTGCCAGTCTGCTCCTTCCATCCCTGACAAGACTCTGCCAACCGGAATTCCGCACAGACTTTGCAGGCCTCTCTCTTACCCACTTCGCACTCCTCCCCAACAGCCCGGAAGTCCCTGGGAATCCAAAGGTCCCACCCTTCCTTGGATGCCCTACCTGCTCCCCCTGGAGGCTCTGGGCGACCCTCACAGCCCCATCTTTCTTAAGCTGGAAGGCGATGACTTTTCCTCGATGTCTAAATCGAGGAGCCCCCGAGAGAAAGAGGCGGCGTCCACCCGGCAAAAGCAGGGAAGAAACAGAGTAACCTGGAAGTGGGCAAAGTGACAGAGGTAAAGGAAAGGAGATGGGATCCAGAGTAGGGGGTTTCCCTAAAGGCACAGGAGGAGTCAATGAGAAAATGCATGAGTTAAGAGGGAGTATTTCATAACCCCCACTAGGGATGTATTCCCTCCCCTACCCTGCAAGTCCTCTGCAACTCTCTGCTACTCACCCAGGTAGGCTGCATGGTTCTGCAATGCAGGGGGGAACTCGTCCTCCAGGGCCATTCGCGGGGGGAAAAGGCGGTGACCTCCTTCAAGCCATAGCACAGAGCCCCCCCAGTCATAGGCCCCCACCATCCCAAAGAGAATCCCGTCCTGTGGGACACGAGCAGATGGGGTCACAGAGAAGACAGTGGGGAATCAAGAAGAAAAAACGTTCCGGGAGTGAAAAGATCACTGAGGGTCTGTTGGGCTCAGTAGGAAAGGCATGGGAAGGTCAGCACGGAGGCCGGTGAAAGGGGGGATCTGGAGGGCCCTGCTGTTGACGTTATCTGAATCAGAGAACGGGAGAAGTCACGAGTGGGTCAGTCTGTCCAACCTCGAGCCGATGAGTGGAGAAACCAATCTGGGACATCTCCAGCCCAAAGGAGCTTTCATTTTCTGCATGGGACCCTTGGTGGTGAGAAAATATTGAGACAGTATCAGGGGAAGACAGCTCCCCCTTTGACCTACTGAACTCACTCCAGAGCCCCACCTACACTCCAAAGCTCCTCCCATCCTATCCATTTCTCCAGAGTAATCCTTGCCTTCGAGGCCAAAAATCCGATCTCCTAGCGCATCCACAATGTCAGTCAGAGCAGCCTCGTCTGTGACATTGAAGAAGAATCGCTCGTCTGGATCACTGGCAATAGTTCTAATTTCTCTCAGGAAAGAGCTGGGATCTCGCTGGCGCCGGAGGTAGTGACCAAGGACCTGAAAGGTCGTGAGATCAAGGAATGAGGCATGCGAGTTGGTACAGAACACAGTCAATGACACGAAGTGGCTGAAGTCTGGGAAGTAGTTAATGCCCTTGTTTTCTTCAAGTTCCCAGTCCTTGGACAGTTCACAAGACACTGCCCTCCTCCACCTCCAGCCCTTCCAGATCCAGGGTCAATTCTCACTGCAATCCCATAGCGTGTCACTCTTCCAGCCTCACAGGCCTTTAGTGCTGCAGGAAGCTCCTCTCCATCGTGGGACTCTCCATCAGTGACAACCACCAGCAGCCTGGCAGCCTCGGGTCGGCCCCCATGGGACTGACTGAACCCTTCTGTGCTGAGAAGAGAGAGAAAGGAGTGAGGTGTGATCAGATGTATGCTAACACACACACACACACACACACACACACACACACACACACTATTTTATTTATTTTTATTTTTTTTTTGAGATGGAGTTTCGCTCTTGTTACCCAGGCTGGAGTGCAATGGCGCGATCTCGGCTCACCGCAACCTCCGCCTCCTGGGCTCAGGCAATTCTCCTGCCTCAGCCTCCTGAGTAGCTGGGATTACAGGCACGTGCCACCATGCCCAGCTACTTTTTTGTATTTTTAGTAGAGACGGGGTTTCACCATGTTGACCAGGATGGTCTCGATCTCTTGACCTCGTGATCCACCCGCCTCGGCCTCCCAAAGTGCTGGGATTACAGGCTTGAGCCACCGCGCCCGGCAGACACACGATTAAACATCAGCAGTTCACTGAGGTCAGGCATCTTGCCTTCTTGGCCATTTCCTGAGTATCTAAGATGGAAACGGGCATGTAGCGACAGCTCAAATGTTTGAATGTCATAGAACATACAGAGTAGCTTATCAGTGCAAATAGGTACAACATTCATACACTCAGATTCATTCCACAAATATTGCACTTGAGAGGACAAATATTAAGGAAATACAGAACAGAAGAGAATGCTCCGGGCAGGGACGCCTCCCAGAGATGAGTTGTTTTGTTTTGCTTCGGTTTTACCACGGAGCCCCTAGAGATGAGTTTTGGATCATGTTGGGAACAGGGGCTGGGACATCAGCAGTGGACAACCTGAGGGCCAGGATCATTGTTGGAGTGGAGGGATAGAAAGAGAATTCTGTCTGTGAAATATGGAGACACAGACATAGACCCTTTGCAGAAATGCAGCGAGAGGGAGTGCACATGACAACCTACTTCGCCTTCCTCTGGGCCCCATTCACGTACATACAAAAAGATAAGCATGCAAGGCACCTTGGGATATACACACTGCACTCCAAACGCGCCTTAACTCTTCTAAGCCTTCATTGCTTTAGCCTCCCGCGCCCTGCTTCCCAGTGCCTCACCAGGCCACCATGATTGCTTGGGCAGTCTTTGTTTCTCGCCCCTCCCGCCGACTGAGGTTCCTCGCCGCTCTCACCACTTCTTCCTTGGTTCGGAAATCTCCCAGGGACCACTCATGGACAGGGCTCTCCCCATACTGTACCAGTCCCACCTGGGAATAAAGTGCGTTCAAATGCAATGTTGTATATGGGATGCGGGGAGAGGAGGAGGAAGAAAGTACGTAAGAGAGGAGAGATGAACACCTGGATACTGCCGAAGACACCACCTACATTCATCTCTCTGTCTCTCCCCTTCCAAGCCCATCCATATTGCCGTTTGCTCTTTCTCTAGGAGATGAGGTCTCACTCTTTCACCCGGGCGGGAGTGCAGCTGTGTGATCAAAGCTTACTGCAGCCTCAGACTCATGGGCTCCAGTGATCTCTTGCCTCAGCCTCCCAAGTAGTTGGGCTGTAGGTACATGCCACCATGCCTGGCTAATTTTTTTTTCGTATTTTTAGAGATGAGGTCTCACTATACTTCCCAGGCTAGTCTTGAACGCCTGGCCTCAAGGGATCCTCCCACCTCTACCTCTTGAGTAGCTGGCACAAGCAACTGCACCCAGCTCATATTGCCTTCTCTTACCTGTATCTGTTCCGGGTCAATAAACAGTTTCCCTACCAGTCTTCGCAGGAAGGTCTGAACTTCAGACCAGGGGTAGATACTGTTGGAGCCATCCAAGACGATGACCACATCCATGTATGTTGGGCAGCCTAGAAGGAAGGATATGTGATGGGAAACAGAGGGAGAAGACACTGAGCTGGGGCAACAAGGGAAAGAGGTCCCAGGATAACACATTCAATTTTAGACATTTATAAGGCACTTCTTACATGCAGAGAAGGTAGTGTGCCAGGCTCTGTGTAAGTGTAGAAATTAACAAAAGACTACTTTAGTAATTTTTAGTACTTGTAAGTGTATATATATAAATGTATATATATGTGTGTGTATCTATGTATATATAGGTCTATAAACACACACATATACCCATTTATATACATAAATATAATTTACGTATTAAATGTTTTTTTTTTTTTTTTTTGAGATGGAGTCTCGCTCTTGTTACCCAGGCTGGAGTGCAATGGCGCGATCTCGGCTCACCGCAACCTCCACCTCCTGGGTTCAGGCAATTCTCCTGCCTCAGCCTCCTGAGTAGCTGGGACTATAGGTGCACACCACCATGCCCAGCTGATTTTTGTATTTTTAGTAGAGACGGGGTTTCACCATGTTGACCAGGATGGTCTCGATCTCTTGACCTCGTGATCCACCCACCTCGGCCTCCCAAAGTGCTGGGATTATAGGCGTGAGCCACCGCGCCCGGCCATAAAATGGTCTAAAAAACAAGAAGGAATTAAAAGCTAGGTAGGAACACAGCATGACTCTGTACTGTGAGGGAATGAAAGCGGATTGGTTCTGATGGTGGGGAGTGAAACGCGGTAGCAACTAAGAAGATAATGAAGACTGAAAATGTTTAAGGAGAAGAGAATATAGGGAAAAGCATTTGGGTAGAGAACATTTGGTTTGTTTTTGAGACAGAGTCTCACTCTGTTGCCCAAACCAGAGTGCAGTGCCATAATCATGGCTCACTGCAGCCTTGACCCCCTGGGCTCAAATGATCCTTCCTCCCGAGTAGCTGGGACTGCAGGCATTTACCACCATGCCCAGCTAATTTTTTTATTTTTTATTTTTGTAGAGATGGGGGTCTCTCTATGTTGACCAGGCTGGTCTCAAACTCCAGACCTCAAGCAATACTCCTGCCTTGGCCTCTCAAAATGTTGGGATTATAGGCACGAGCTACTGCACCAGGCCAGATCATAGACTCCTGATAAGGAGTCTGAATTATTATTGTTGTTATTATTATTGAGACGGAGTCTCACTTACTCTGTCACCCAGGCTAGAGTGCAGTGGTGCGATCTCAGCTTACTGCAACCTCCACCTCCTGGGTTGAAGCGAGATTCTCCTGCCTCAGCCTCCCGGGTATCTGGCATGTACCACCATGCCCGCCTAATTTTTTTTTTTTTTTTTTTTGTAGAGATGGGGTTTCACCATGTTGGCCAGGCTGGTCTCGAACTCCTGACCTCAAGTGATCTGCCCACCTTGGCCCCCGAAAGTGCTGGGATTACAGGTGTGAGCCACCACACCTGGCCAGGAGTCTGAGTTCTAATCTGTTAGGAAACATGGAGCTTTTGCAAGCACATTAGGTAGCAATGAGGCTAGCCATGCAGACCCTCTGCCAGGCATCATACCCCTTTGCCCATCTTTTTCCCTCCCAGTATCCCCTTCCAGGAACTAAGTCCTCAGGCCCTTCCTCTGGCTCACGTTGGGCAGTGGGTGCCAGGCTTCCCTGGGGCCGGAATGAAGCATCCACATGGGCACATATCCCAGAACTGAAGACAGAGCTGCCACAAGCACGAGACCAGAGAGGGGCACAGGCCTGGGGATGGGGGAAATAGTTACTCCCAGGCTTGGGAGGGCATCCTCAGAACATGCTCCCAGTCGAAGGAGGCATGAAGACCACTCCCTGACATTACCTACCTTGCTTTCTAGGGTTTTTAACTTCTCTTTTTTTTTTTTTTTGAGACGGAGTTTCGCTCTTGTTACCCAGGCTGGAGTGCAATGGCGCGATCTCAGCTCACCGCAACCTCCGCCTCCTGGGTTCAAGCAATTCTCCTGCCTCGGCCTCCCTAGCAGCTGGGACTACAGGTGTGCGCCACCATGCCCAGCTAATTTTTGTATTTTTAGTAGAGACGGGGTTTCACCATGTTGACCAGGATGGTCTCGATCTCTTGACCTCGAGATCCACCCGCCTCGGCCTCCCAAAGTGCTGGGATTACAGGCATGAGCCACCGCGCCTGGCCGGGTTTTTAACTTCTTGACCTCCCCTCCCCTCGCCGCTACAGACCATGTTCCCTTACCACACTGCTCTTTTTTCTGCTAGGGACCTTCAGAGAGACACTGCCACCACCCTTTCCCTAGCTCACCATGAATCCCCCATCACCGTCTGTCTCTAACAGAGACATCCCCAGGTGCATATTCACAGCAGGATGAGATGAATTTCCCAGTTGATAGTCACCTGGTTGGAAGGAGAAAATGAGATCCTGGGGTCATAGATGGGGCAATTGAATTCATGTGATTTTGGAGAATAAGCAGGGATTGGTATTAGATTGGGGACAGGGAGTATGTGAATTTTAGGGGTGAAGAAGCTGAGGTATGGGGGTTGAAGCTTGTAGGGTATCAAGGTCAGGGGTTAGGAGGAGAAGGATCAGGCATCTTACCTAAGTGGCCCTTGGCACATGGGGCATTGTGAGCCCCCCCTACAGGGCAGCGATAAACGTCCCCCCTCCGATCGCCTGAAGGCCCATCCCAGGGGGCGCCCACCAGCATCCTGGGAGGAGGATGTGAATATAAGCATAGGGCAAACATGACCTTTGACATAGGCCAAAGGGAAGGAAAGAGCATGGGGGTGGCAAGTATAGAGCCCCAGCCACTTTCAAAAGGCCAGATGAGTTTGCGTCCCATCTATCCTGCCTCCCCTTTTGAGCACTCCTGCAGTCCCAATCCCATGGCACTCTGGTTTCTTCCTCACCATCGCTGTCCACCCCCAACGTGTTGTAAGACGCTATAGCCAAATTCCGCTTCTGGAGGCCCTGGGAATAGGCGTGGGTGACGTCCATCCAGGTTAAAGGGGGAGCAGAGACCTGTGGGACGAGGATCATAAGGTTAGCATGAGCTAGTGAATGACTAGAGGCACATCCAGAGAGAAGCCGTGAGGGAATGTCTTAATCTCAATCCGTCTGCCTGCTTTTTCACTCATCAGCTTTTCTGGCCTCTCTCAGAGTCATGTACTCAGAGCGCCAGGCAAAGATGATCCCCTTCCTGTGTTTGGGTCCAGATGCCTAACGCGTGGCCCTCTGCCATGCTGATGTACGGCTGTATTTCCATTCCCACCCCTGAAATTTCATTCACAGACATGTCTGAAAAGGTCAAGTTACTTGTTTCCACATCATTCCTCCCACACACTCTCCTCCACGAACTGTGAGGTCAAAAGAGGGAGAGGGCCTTTCTGTAGCGCCAGAACGACCATTGCTTCCAATTCTCCCCAAATGAAAGGAAGCTAAGGAGCAGTGCATGCCTGGCTCTCTCCTTCTCTCTTCCGGACTCCCCGTGTCATTGACACACTCTCACTGTCTTTCTCCAATGTCTAGGTATCCCTGGTTGATTTCAGCCTCGGAAATCTCAGTAGCAATTACCTGGGTGGGGCCACCCGCCTGCCCACACACACAGTTTGCCATCCATCCTTGCCAAGGGTCCCATCACCCCAATGTTTCCCACGACCTGCTTCCTTTTGAACTCATCTACTCTGCCCACTACCTCCATGGGTTCTTCAGCCTTCAGCCCACTCTAAAGGTGCCCCCTCCTGGCCAATCTTCCTTTGACCCCAATGCCTTTAAAATCAGAGCTGGTATTTTAGGAAACAACGATTACAGGGCACTGCCAAGGGAACATTCCAGGCCTCTTGTCCTTCCCATGGTTCTTTCCCCAACTATGTTTTGCTCTGTACTTCTAAGCAACCCCCTCTCAGGCTACCGCTAACCCCCACCCCCTACACCATGACCAATGGCTATAGCTTTATCCCAAACCATGCTCATTTGCAGAAAGGTGTTTTGTATGTGAGCAGTTTTGTATCCAAAAAACTGGCAGGGCTATATGAAACTGCAGTTTATTGGTTAGATGAACCCAGAGTTCTGACCACATAGTTAGTCAGTTATGCCTCAGGCCCCAGGGACCACCAAGGGTAAGGAGAAGTTAGGGAGGGGATAACAGGAATCAGACTAGCCACGTGGACGGTCACATCTCATTTCTTTTTCATCTTCTTGCTCCCACAGGGCTTAGGATGAAAAT
Organism: Saimiri boliviensis; assembly: GCF_048565385.1. Lineage (NCBI taxonomy): Eukaryota > Metazoa > Chordata > Mammalia > Primates > Cebidae > Saimiri > Saimiri boliviensis. The sequence continues at coordinate 40,673,983 of NC_133467.1, read as the reverse complement.
TTTGTATATTTAGATACAAATCTTGGCCAGGCACGGTGGCTCATGCCTGTAATCCCTGTACTTTGGGTGGCTGAGGTGGGTGGATTGCTTGAGTCCAGGAGTTAAAGACCAGCCTGGACAACATGGCAAAACTCGATCTCTAAAAAAAAAAATTAGCCAGGCATGGTGATACATGCCTACAGTCCCAGCTACTCGGGAGGCCAAGGTGGGAGGATCACCTCAGCCTGGGGGGTTGAGGCTAGAGTGAGTTACAATCATGCCACTGCACTCCAGCTTGGGTGACAGAGTGAGACCCTGTCTCAAATAACAACAACAACAAAAACTGGGCATGGTGGCGTGTACCTCGTAGTCCTCACTACCGAGCCACCGCATTCCAGCCCAGGCAACAAAGTCAGACCCTCTCTTTAAAAAAAAATAAAAAAAAAAGTATTATTATTATTAAATACGAATCTTACATTAGGTTCTAGGCAGCTTTAGCCCCTGCCAGTCCCAATATTGAAACAGTCATACGTGAGGGCATAAACATGCACAAGCAGACGGACAGACATACGGGAAACGCAGGACCAGTGTTTGCTTCCTAACCTAAATTCCAAAGAATTTTAATCGCCCCAATTCCAAACAATCTATGTATCTTCCATTCCCACCAGAAACCGAGAAGTTAACTCCCTCACCTGTCAGGAGCATCAGGGGCAACAACAGGTGAGTGACGCGGGGGAGCTCCATGCGTGATCGTTGCGTCCGGTCTGAGAAGTTCTCCGGCCTGTTGGCCCCTCTCTTTTTCTGTTTTTACTTTCCCTCCCATCCTGCCCCCTCCCACTGGCAGCTAAAAATAAAGTTGAAAGGAATGGGAGGAGTGATGGTGGGGAACTGTGGGGAGCCCCAGACCAAGGAGAGGACTGAGCGATCTTCGTCTATTTCTCCGCCTTGGTACTGCCCCCTGCAGGCCTCATCTCTACATCCAAAGAGAACATATATTTTTTGGCCCATTTCGGCCATTTCTTCTTTTCTACCCTTTATTGTTGCCAGGTTAATAATGCTTTCCTCAAATTTGGAACAGGAGTGGGAATTACTTTTTTTTTTAATAAGAAAAAATCTTAAACTTTTGTCTAAAAGTTTTAGACGATTTTTTTTTTTTTAGATGGAATCTCGCTCTGTAGCCCAGCTGGAGTGCAGTGGCCTGATCTCAGATCACTGCAACCTCTACCTCCTGGGTTCAAGTGATTCTCCTGTCTCAGCCTCGAGTAGCTGGGATTACAGGTATTCACTACTACACCTAGCTAATTTTTGTATTTTTAGTAGAGACGGGGTTTTACAGTGTTAGTCAGGATGGTCTTGAACTCTTGACCTCGTGATCTGCCCGCCTCGGCCTCCCAAAGTGCTGGGATTACAGGCGTGAGCCACTGCACCTGGCTAGAGAAATTATTTATATTGAGAATAGAGACAGGGTTTCACCATGTTGCCCAGGCTGGTCTTGGAACTCCTGAACTGAAGGAATCCTTCTGCCTCAGCCTCCCAAAGTGAGCCACTGTACCCGGCTGGGAGACAGGGAATAGATTCTTTTTTAAGGCAGAGTCTCACTCTGTCACCCAGGCTGGAGTGCGGTGGTACAGTCTTGGCTAACTGCAACCTCTGTCTCCCGGGTTCAAGCATTTCTCATACCTCAGCCTCCCAGGTAGCTGGGACTACAGGCACATGCCACCATGCCTGGCTAACTTTTGTATTTTTAGTCGAGGTGCGGTTTTACCATGTTGGCCAGGCTGGTCTCGAACTCCTGACCTTAAGTGATCCAACCGTCTCAGCCTCCCAAAGCACTGGGATTACCAGCATGAGCCACCACTCCTGGCCGACAGATTCTTTTCACTTCCTGACCTTATTATCTCAACCTGTAATATGGAAAATCAAAGAGCTGACAGCAGTGATATCATTTCCCTGCCCACCTAGGGGAGTCCCAACATGTGAAGACACAGCTCCAAATTCTTCCCAGCCCCACTCCACTTGATTCTGTTCTTGGCTCTTAGCCTATGCTGACATGTGGCATTCTACTTCGTAAAGGAACTGTATCTGAATTGGTATGAGATGTGTTTTGCGGAGCCAGGATAATAACTTTAGTACTAGACCATCCCTCTGCTACCCCAACTCCTCAACTAGGTTATAGACTTCTTTTTTTTTTTTTTTGAGACAGAGTGTCACTCTTGTTACCCAGGCTGGAGTGCAATGGCGCGATCTCGGCTCACCGCAACCTCCGCCTCCCGGGTTCAGGCAATTCTCCTGCCTCAGCCTCCTGAGTAGCTGGGATTACAGGCACGCACCACCACGCCCAGCTAATTTTTTGTATTTTTTTTTTGTCTTAGTAGAGACGGGGTTTCACCATGTTGACCAGGATGGTCTCGATCTCTCGACCTCGTGATCCACCCGCCTCGGCCTCCCAAAGTGCTGGGATTACAGGCTTAAGCCACCGCGCCCGGCCTGGTTATAGACTTCTTAAAGGCGTGGAGCTTCTTAGATTTTTGGATGCCCTTTACTTCGTATTTTGCTTTGCATTACTGTAGGCGCTCAATAAAAGTAATGTGGGTGATGTTAGTGACTAATCCCATGAAAAACCCAAACCACAGTGACAGAAATAGGGGCCTCAAATGACCAAAAAATGAAGGACCAGACTAAATGCTGATGAGCAAACTGAACTTTAATTTGCTTACCTGAAAGGCTTGCTCTTCGTTATTGGCACAGGCCACATCTATTTACACAGAATCATTGTACAGTATTTACAGCAAGATGCTAGACACAGCATCATTCTGGAGAAGCAACGAAGGTGTAAGAACAGGCTAGGGAATAAAGCTCTGAAATCGGTGTCAGCAGAAATCGCAAGGTATGTGTACAAGGAAGGAGAAGGGCCCAGTCATGAGCCAGGTTGGTGAGGTAGACATGAGGAGGGAAGAGGAAACAGCAAACAGCTTGTGGTGCAGAGATATGAGGGAAGAGTCCACTGGCACATCAAGGCTTAAAAATTATGATTTGGAATGTGAAGAGGGAAAAATCTGCCATAAGACACCTCTGTGAGAAAAAAGAAGGCAGTTAGAACCTTACAGACCAAATCTCATACTTCCCCTAAAAAAGTAATTCTGCTGATTAAGTCTCTGGATAGAATGAGAAGGTTAAAAAAAAAAAAAAAAAAAAAAAAAGACAGATGCATAGACACAGAATCTTAAACAGACTTAAAAGGCACAAAGTAAATACATTCAAGAGAGACATAGACAATGAAAGAGGAAAAGAACAGAGAAGCCCAGGCATATCTAGAAATTAGAGTCCTCCTATTAACTTCATAGTCACCTTTCCTCGCCTCATCTTCCCCAAAGCTCTTCCTCCACCCCAAATCCCTGAATTTCTAATTTTAGCTTTTTAAGTAGAATTAGAAGGAGGCTGGCACACGAGGGACGATCTAAGATTCCATCTCACCAATTTAGGTCCCCTCCTTAGCCTGTAGCTCAAAGTCAGGGCTTGAGTCGTAGCCAGGGATAGATTAGGGTGAGAATAGACAGGATGGAGGACAGGAGGCCACAGAGCCCCACGATCCCAGGGCCACAACGCCAGAGGCCCAGTTTGTCCAGTGGAATGAAGAGATCACAGGCATTTCTGACCACATCCAGCAGAAGTGGGGGGTGGCCTCTAAGGACTCGAGCCAGGAGCAGGACTTGGAGCCGAAGTTTCAGAGCCAGGTGGGGCAGACCTCCTCCTGGGGTCCCTGGTCCCCCAAGTCCCCCAGTTTCAATTCCTCCTGGGACTCCTCCTGCGGAACCTTTCGGCCGCCGGCTACAAGCTGAAGCTTCTTGTTCCATCAGTAGGCGAATTTCATAAGCATCACGGCTCAAATTCATGATGAGGGAGAACAAATAGTACCTGACACACAGAGCAAGAGGGTCAGTAAGGACATGTGCGCCGACTTCACACACCCAACGCCACATGTTAGCATTTTCTTTTCCTGAAGCACAAAGAGATTACGTATTAGATCACCAGAAGTGAAGTGAATGCTATTACCCCTATTAGAAATGTCCTCCTGCTGGGCGCGGTGGCTCACGCCTGTAATCCCAGCACTTTGGGAGGCCGAGGCGGGTGGATCACGAGGTCGAGAGATCGAGACCATCCTGGTCAACATGGTGAAACCCCGTCTCTACTCAAAATACAAAAAATTAGCTGGGCATGGTGGCGCGTGCCTGTAATCCCAGCTACTCAGGAGGCAGAGGCAGGAGAATTGCTTGAACCCAGGAGGCGGAGGTTGCGGTGAGCCGAGATCGCGCCATTGCACTCCAGCCTGGGCAACAAGAGCGAAACTCCGTCTCAAAAAAAAAGAAAAAACATATATACTCTTTTAGGGAGCTGCTTTTCCACACTGCTTCAGCCACGCCTCCGCTCCCACCCCTCGTACCTCATGAGCCATGTTATAAATGTTATCACACGTTATCTCAGTGATAAAAGTTGTTTATCACTGAGAAAGATGAAGAGAAAAGCAAGACAGAAATGGAGACGGAAAGAAGCTAATCTGATGAAAAAGTACAAAGACAATCGTAGGAAAACAAAAACAAATACAGATAATATGTTAAGAATTTTACTCCCAAATCATATTTCTTTCTACCTTTATTGTCGGCTACCTCCTTTGCCCAAGCTAACATCATCTCTTGCTCATATTAGGGCATCTCCTCCTCCCTTGCCCCCATTGCAATCCATTGTCTGTCTGTCTTTTTTTTTTTTTTTTTGAGACAGAGTTTCACTCTTGTTGCCCAGGCTGGAGTGCAATGGCAGGATCTCGGCTTACTGCAACCTCCATCTCCGGAGTTCAAGCAATTCTCCTGCCTTATCCTCCCAAGTAGCTGGAATTACAGGCATGCGCCATGACACCCAGCTCATTTTGTATTTTCAGTAGAGACGGGGTTTCTCCACGTTGGTCAGGCTGGTTTCGAACTCCTGACCTCAGGTTATCCGCCCGCCTCGGCCTCCCAAAGTTCTGGGTTTATAGTCATGAGCCACCACACCCAGCTACAGTCCATTTTCAACATCTCAGAAAGAGATGTCCTTTAAACACAATTTGAATCATGTTATTTCCCTGCTCAGAATCCTTTAATAATGTCCCATTGTAGAATAAAATTTAAATAAAATAAACATGAACATTGCCTAAAAGCCCGTGTATGAATGATCTCACACTTGTCTATCTCTCAAATTTGAACTTATGGACTCAATACTGTCCATCACACTGGCTTTCTCTTTCTCTAATTCCCTGAAGTCTTTCTTGGTTCAAAGCCTTACTTAGAATGTGCTATTTTCTCTGTTTGGAAATATCTTTTCTGTTACTGTTGACTTTGTTTAACTTCTCCTACTCAGAAATCAGGTCTGAACTAAAATATTACTTTCTCAAAGAATTTTTCCTGATTTTTCAATCTAAATTAGCTCCCCTTGTTATATTCTTTCATAACACTGTACACTTTTCCACAAATATATATGAGAAGTTATTTGTTGTAGTATCTAACTCCCCCACTAAACTGGAAGCTTCATGGGAGCAGGCACATTATCGTTTAAGCACTTTCCTTTATCCCCTGCCCCACAGTAAGCATCTAATAAATATTTTTGTAATGAATGAATAAGCAGGTAGTGAGGGGGAATAATCTGTGGTACAGATAGACAGAAGCACAAGTCATATAATATCTTACCTTGCACAAATTAGTCATTCATTATGGAAAAGCATCTGTCTTCCATCTGCCCCCATTTGTTATTCTCTGATAGTTTAAGATCTAAGTGAAGATTGGAAGTCAAGTGACTGATCAAGACTTATATACTCTGGGAAGATCCTAAGAGATCTTTCCCTTATATAAGACAAGCTATGTAATATAGAGGCTACAAAAAAATCTTGTAGGAGAGAAAAGGATATCAAACCTGAATGAACGCTGAGCCCATTTCTCCTGATCCACACGAGGAGCCAGTCCAGACTTTCCAGCCCACAGGACATTGTCACAGGCAAAGTACAAGGCTCGATTGAGGTGACTAACAGTGATGCAGAATCTCAGGACAACGTCTGACAGGTGAACAGCTCTTTTGGCTGACTCAAGGGCATCTGCCGAGTTACCCAGGCGTAGAACTTGCGGAGATTAGAGAGGGAAAGCAAGGATTTGTAAGTAGAGAGGCAGATAGCAAGAAACAGAGAAAGAGGGCAAAAGTTGAGCAATAATCATAACAATTTTTTTTTTAGATGGAGTCTTGCTCTGTTGCCCAGGCTAGAGTGCAGGAGCATAATCTCGGCTTACTGCAACCTCTGCCTCCCGGTTCAAGCAATTCTTCTGTCTCAGCCTTCCGAGTAGCTGGGATTACAGATGACCACGTTCATCTAAATTTTGTATTTTTAGTAGAGATGGGATTTCACCGTGTTGGCAAGGCTGGTCTCAAACTCCTGACCTTGTGATCCACCTGCTTCAGCCTCCCAAAGTGCTAGGATTATAAGTGTGAGCCACTGGGCCCAGCCAACAAGTTTTTTAAAGAGCAGAAACAGGTCAGGCATGGTGGCTCATGCCAGTAATTCCAGCACTTTATTAAGAGGCCGAGGTGGGCAGATCAGAGGAGTTTTAGACCAGCCTGGCCAACATGGTGAAACCCTGTCTCTATTAAAAATACAAAAATTAGCAAGACGTGGTTGTGGGCACCTGTAGTTCCAGCTGCTCAGGAGGCTGAGACAGGAGAATAGTTTGAACCCGTGAGGCAGAGGTTGCAGTGAGCCGAGGTTGCACCACTGCACTCCAACCTGGGTGAGTGTGAGGCTCTGTCTCAAATAAAAACAAAAATTAAAAATAAAGAGCAGACGGCCGGGCGCGGTGGCTCGAGCCTGTAATCCCAGCACTTTGGGAGGCTGAGGTGTATGGATCACGAGGTCAAGAGATCGAGACCATCCTGGTCAACATGGTGAAACCCTGTCTCTACTAAAAATACAAAAAAGTAGCTAGGCATGGTGGCGCGTGCCTGTAGTCCCAGCTACTCAGGAGGCTGAGGCAGGAGAATTGCCCGAACCCAGGAGGCGGAGGTTGCGGTGAGCCGAGATCGCGCCATTGCACTCCAGCCTGGGTAACAAGAGCGAAACTCCGTCTCAAAAAAAAAAAAAAAAAAAAAAAAGCAGAAACAGTTCATTTTTCTTTTCTTTTCTTCTTTTTTTTTTTTTTTCAAAACGGCGTTTCACCATATTGGTCAGGCTGGTCTCAAACTTCTAACCTCAGGTGATCCGCCGGCCTCAGCCTCCCAAAGTGCTGGGATTATAGGCGTGAGCCACCGTGCCCGGCAACAGTTCATTTCTCAACTTCAAATTTAATTTTTGTGCCAGTTTACTTTTCTCAAACTTGCCCCGTTCTCTCCAGTCCTCCTAACTACTTCCATACCCCCGTAGCTCAACTGGACGCAGGCAGAGGGTAAGTGCAGAGCCAAATGAGGACGAACAGGCGGAGAAGGTACAGGAAGGAGGGACGGAGGAAGGAGAGGCGGGGATGGAGGAACGGTTGGGGAGATAAAAGAAAAGACAGACGTAGGCCGGGCGCGGGTGGCTCACTGTAATCCCAGCACTTTGGGAGGCCGAGGTGGGTGGATCACCTGAGGTCAGGAGTTCAAGACCAGCCTGGCCAACATGGTGAAACCCCGTCTTTAAAAAAGGAAAGAAAAGACAAGAGTTACTTACGCTTTCTTCCCAGGCTCAGGTGGCCCTCCAGTTGACGAATCTGTTTCTGTAACTCAGGACTGGCTCCATGCCGCTGCAGCGCGTGGCCGAGAAGAGAGCAAGCATACTGGGCGGCCCTAGAGGAGAGGGCAGGCGAGGTCAGGCGGGGACCTCCCTACCCTCCCGCTCAGAACTATCCTCCGAAAGGCGGAGACGGGCTTCCCCGTTTTCCAGGGTGAGACCACTCTCCTTCCTCTTCCATGCCTCTCTCTCGCCATTTCTCCAGGCCAGGGGAAGGGAGAGGGACAAGGAGAAAAAAAGAGCCCAGAAAGGGCTGCGGCGCACTGTTGAATGTTGAGGAAATAGGAAATGTGACCATGATGAGGCCCGAGGGACCCGTGAAGGCCGCAGGGGTCCATCGCCAGCCCAGCGGGGCGAGCATCTGCGGGACCGGCGAGGGGGAGGCAGGCAGCTGGGGGGCATTCTATTCCTCAGAATAGGCGAACTAAGAGACTCCGAGGCCCTGCAGCTGGATGGAGACCAAGGGCCGGAGCGGAGGCAGAGGCGGCCCCGAATGACAGCCCGAAGCTGGGAGTGCCTTCCCAGCTCTGGGGGTCGAGTCCCGGGCTGCCCACAGCGGGGCGAGCGCTCCTCATTCCACCACCGCCCAGGGAGGACGCTGCCGGTCTTACGCGGACACCGCAACCCTGAGCGGCCTCCCCGCTGGCCCACTCATGCCTCAGTTTCCCCATCTCTTCCGCGAGCGGAAAAGAACCATCTCCTCAAGAGCGGCTCCAATCTGCGCCTCGCGCGGTCCGTTCCGGCCCCCGTAGCCAGCGTTGACCCTTCTTGACCCCCCGTAGCCTGGACTGGCCTCGCCTCACCAGAGTCTTCCTCTGCCCGTCCCTCCCCGCACCCCCATTCCTATTCGGGCCGCACCTACACAGCCGCTCCCGGGCTTGGCTCTGAGCACTGAAGCGGACCCAGGCGTCCATGACAGCCGCAGCCCCGGCTCGGCGGCCCGGCTCGGAGGCCCCGCTCCCGCCCCACTTCCCGCCCCACTTCCCGCCCCACTTCCCGCCCCTAGTCACGCCTCCTGCGCGACCCAACGGTGCCTCGCGAGGGACAAACATCAGAAAAGAAAGCGAGAGGGGCTGGCCCTTAAAGCGGAATTTCAGGCGCGAAACGCCTGTCTTTGAGCCTGCCTGCGCGTTACTGTGCCTGTCTCCGTCACGGCGTCCCCTTAGGAGACGACCTCCGCTCTCTAAGCACGCCTCCAGCGGCACATTCTTATTTAAATATTCCACGCAAAGGGCGGGGCCTGCAGGGGCGGGGCGGGGCCTGCAGGGGCCGGGCGGGGCCTGCAGGGGCGGGGCGGGGCGAGAAAGCGCCGCAGCGATCTCCTCGCCTTGGAGGCCGGGATAGGTGTGCGCCCGGCGGGACGCCCTAAACACACTTGCACGCAGCCTCCAGCAGAATCTAGGGCTCTAGGGACTAAAGAGGTCTAGGGCAGTGGAGGCCCGAAACCCAGGCTGGTCTGTCCAAGGGAAAAGAAGAAAAAACGAAGTTTGGTACCAGATCTTCGTTCCCTGCAGGACCCTGACAGTTGGACAAGTGACCTCCTCCAGAACACACGGAGAGTCTCCAGAAGCAGAGGCTTTAGGGAAGGAAATTCTCAATAATCAGCTCCAGATCCTGAAAAGGAGGACGAAGAATCAGTGGCCAAAGCTAACCGTTTCATACTCACACTTACCCTCCTATCTCCAGGCCACCATGTCTGCAGTAAACGGCACCCCTTGGGGGTCAGCAGCGGGGGAGGAGGTCTGGGCAGGATCAGGAGTGGAGGTGGAGGACTCAGAGCTGCCCACCTTCTCAGCAGCAGCCAAGGTCCGAGTGGGAGTGACCATTGTGCTGTTTGTTTCTTCGGCTGGAGGGAACCTGGCCGTCCCGTGGCCAGTGACACGGCCGCAACCCAGCCAGCTCCGCCCCTCTCCGGTCAGGAGACTCTTCGCCCATTTAGCAGCCGCTGACTTACTAGCCACTTTTGTGGTTATGCCCCTAGATGCCACCTGGAATATCACTGTTCAGTGGCTGGCCGGGGACATCGCATGTCGGACACTCATGTTCCTGAAACTAATGGCCATGTATGCTGCAGCTTTCCTGCCCGTGGTCATTGGACTGGATCGCCGGGCAGCAGTACTCAATGCTCTTGGACCCTGCTCAGGTGTCCGGAAGCTTCTGGGGGCAGCTTGGGGACTTAGTTTCCTGCTTGCCTTGCCCCAGGTGAGTGACCTGGGACTCAGGACCGGGGAGGATAGGAATTTGGGTCCATAGCATGAGTCAAAGGGTGTGCTTGGGGGCCATCAGCGTTAATCCTCAGGGAGAAAGCCTCTGCTCTCTTCCGGAAGATTATTTGCATGTTAATTTACATCTGTTAAAAGGCTGCCTTTTAAAAGCAGTATCCTACATCTGTGCCTCTTCCATTAGATCTGTTTTACTACGCTTGGCTTCTACCTCTTTGCATCCTTCCAATCTTACCTCCTTCAGATTGGGGCAGGTTAGAGAAACATACATGGGGGTCTATTAAGAGAGTGAAGTCGGCCGGGCGCGGTGGCTCAAGCCTGTAATCCCAGCACTTTGGGAGGCCGAGGCGGGTGGATCACGAGGTCGAGAGATCGAGACCATCCTGGTCAACATGGTGAAACCCCGTCTCTACTGAAAATACAAAAAATTAGCTGGGCATGTTGGCACGTGCCTGTAATCCCAGCTACTCAGGAGGCTGAGGCAGAAGAATTGCCTGAACCCAGGAGGCGGAGGTTGCGGTGAGCCGAGATCACGCCATTGCACTCCAGCCTGGGTAACAAGAGCGAAACTCTGTCTCAAAAAAAAGAGGGAGTGAAGTCAGTGGTTTGGGTGAAACTCTGTGGTACATTCACTTATCCATTCAAAATATAATGTGCATCTCCAGGGCCACTCAAATGCTAAGGATAGAGCAGCAAAATCCTGCCTTCAAGAAATGTATAGAGTAGTGCAAGAAACAAATAAATTAAGCAATGACAATACAGTGTGTATTCGAAAGTGTTATGGTAAAGAAGCTAAAGAAGACAACGGCGGGGAGAGGGTGTCTGATGCAGCCATGCAGTCAGGCTGTTTTCCAGAGATGTTAAAATTTGCTTCAGAGACAGGTATTAGACCAATTAATACAGGAGAAATGCTAGGAAGGATGGAGGAGAGAGGATCTCAGTGCTGCTAAAGCTGAGGACTAGAAAATGGTGAGTAATGAGCTGAGAAGGGAAGATGAGCCAGATCACAAATACTAAAATTGTACTTTATCCTGAGTGCAGTGGACAGACACTATAGTAAAAAGACAGTGACGTAACCAAATTTGTGTTTTTTACTCTGACTTTATTGTGGAATGAGTGTTAAAATTGGAAACAAGCGAGCTTCTGAACCTGATTATTAGGTTAATCAAATAAATGAAATACTGCAAAGGAACTAGAAATCTAGGAAGGGGGTGGGGAAAAGCTAAACGCAAAGCAATGCCTCCACAACAAAAACCACTATCACTATCGTGGGGTGGGTGTACAGGATACAGCAGCGAGTCTGAGACTGCAAGATTAGAATTACGTCTAGGAGGCGAAGAAGGGTCTAGGCTTTGTCTCTGGAATGATAATCCGTTACACTTATTCAAGATTTGACCCTTATTTACCTCCTCCAATTATTAGAGGTAACTACTAGAAGTTAGTCTGACTATACTTCTAAGAACAAAGAAAGGCCCGGGTGGCTGAAGCCTGTAACCCCAGCATTTTGGAAGGCCAAGGCGGGCAGATCACTTGAGGTCAGGCGTTTGAGACCAACCTGGCCAATGTGGTGAAACCCCATCTCTATTAATAAAGAGATAAAAATTAGCCCAGCGTGATGGCAAGCACCTATAATCCAAACTGCTCAGGAGGCTGAGGCCTAAGAATTGTTTGAACCTGGGAGACAGAGGCTGGAGTAAGCCAAGACTGTACCACTGCACTCTGGCGTGACAGAGACAGACTCTGCTGGGGAGGGGGGGAAAGAACAGAGAAAACTACTACTCCTTGTGTTGCAAACAGGACCTCTGCCAATCCAAGCGCTAAAAAGAAGCCTGTTGCTGTGGCGCCATTTACAAGTAGGTTTGTTTATAGGAAGCACATTTGAGATGTGGATTGACAATTAGAAGACTTTTTGTTTCAGTTTGCTTGTTTTGCTTTGTTCTTTGTTGTTGTTGTTTTTCCTGAGTCTGGGCTCTACTGCTAACTAGCCACTTAAAATCCATGGGCCAGCCACAAGATGATGCAATGGGAAATGAGTTTCATCCTCTGTTACAGCCTTACAGTTGACAATAATTTGTCATCTGTTTGTTTCAATGGCAAACTGGTCGTGACATGTATGAGACATGTGTAAAAGGTGATATTTTTTTGTTCCAAATTAGTATTCTTTGGGGTAAATCCTGCATTGCCCATATGCTGTAATTCTCTTTTTTTTTTTTTTTTTTTTTTTTTTTTTCCATATGCTGTAATTGTAGTTAAAATATTAGCGTCAATAAAATAAAAAAAAACGTAATAATGTTATGTTAGTGTGGTGAGGGGGTATTAGGGGTAGCTAGAAATTACTTATTTTTGTAGGCTTAAGTTTCCAAGTTACCAGCAGTTGAAAGGAATGTTTCTGTAGTACATGATAAATGGCAATAAAATAGGAGACAGGAAAGATCAAAGCAAGGTTGTGGACCAAACTGTAAATCCAAAAGCTTTGATTATTTTTATCTCCTCACCATTTTCAAGTACTTCTCAGGCATAGCACAAAAACAGAAAACAATTTAGAAATATATGAATGCAAGACATGGGAAGAGGAAAGACCATTTCCCAACTAGCTCAGAGTAGCTTGATCATAACTCCAAACAGTTCACAAAATTCTGTCTTAGGATCAAACTATTCACTTTTCCTAAATGTCCCTCATGCCTGCTAAAATCACTTTCCCAAATGCCTTGTATCTAGGAATCTGACACCTTCTGAGCTTACCTGTAATCAAATTAACAGTGACTAAATCTGCATTACTGGAACCCAGACACTTGAATCCCGTAGCTGTAAACTAAAATAGTTTTTATCGATTCAATCGGAAAACCCAGTAATTTAACAGAACCGGAGCGGGTGGGGGCGGGGGGAGCAGCCAATAGCATTTGGAAAATGTTAAGTTCTATTATTTAACGTTATTTCACCATTATGGTTACCGCAGATAAGACTATTACTATTGCCAGGCATGATGGCTCATGCCTGTAATCCTAGCACTCTGGGAGACCGAGATGGGTGGATCACCTGAGGTTAGGAGTTCAAGACCAGCCTGGCCATCATGGTGAAACCCCATCTTTTTTTTTTTTTTTTTTTTTGAGACGGAATTTCGCTCGTTACCCAGGCTGGAGTGCAATGGCGCGATCTTGGCTCACCGCAGCCTCCACCTCCTGGGTTCAGGCAATTCTCCTGTCTCAATCTCCAGAGTAGCTGGGACTACAGGCGCGCACCACCATGCCCAGCTAATTTTTGTATTTTTAGTAGAGACGAAGTTTCACCATGTTAACCAGGACAGTCTCAATCTCTTGACCTCGTGATCTACCCGCCTCGGCCTCCCAAAGTGCTGGGATTATAGGCGTGAGCCACCGCGCCTGGCCTATTTATTCTAGAACACAATCAAGCCTTAAAGTAGACTTGGTGGCTTCACATTTCTATCATAATCCCTGGGGGTAAGAGATCAGAGAGTCCCAGGTTGGGAAGGGGAAGAGCATTTGCACATTCTCCTTGTAGGGTGCAAGCCGTCTTCACCAGCTATGCCCCTCCATCAATTCACCCTATACTCGGTTCAGAAACTGAGTGTCCACATTACAGAATTTTTTTTTTTTTTTTTTTTTTTTTTTAGATGGAGTTTCGCTCTTGTTGCCCAGGCTGGAGTGCAATGGCTCGATCTCGGCTCACCGCAACCTCCGCCTCCTGGGTTCAGGCAATTCTCCTGCCTCAGCCTCCTGAGTAGCTGGGATTACAGGCACGCACCACCATGCCCAGCTAATTTTCAGTATTTTTAGTAGAGACGGGGTTTCACCATGTTGACCAGGATGGTCTCGATCTCTTGACCTTGTGATCCACCCGCCTCGGCCTCCCAAAGTGCTGGGATTACAGGCTTGAGCCACCGCGCCCGGCCTCAAGAATATTTTTCTAAATTCCTAGCCCCTGCTGGTGAATTTGCCCTCCGCCGCTCCTTTGACAATCGTCCCCGTGTTCGTCTCTGGCCCCGAGACTGGCCCTGCTTGTCTTGCTGACCTTCATCCTCTGCTGGCCACCTTATTACCTACTAGGTCTGTGGTACTGGTTCTCCCCGAGCATGCTAACTGAAGTCCCTCCCAGCCTCAGCCACATCCTTTGCCTCTTTGGCCTCCTCAATGCTCCTCTGGATCCTCTCCTCTACGGAGCCTTCACCCTTGGCTGCCGAAGAGGGCACCGTGAACTTAGTATGGACTCTTCTAGGGAAGAAGGGTCTAGGAGAATACTCCAACAGGAGAGTCAAGCCCTTAGACAAATGGAAGTTCAAAAAACTGTGACATCAAGAAATGCAGGAGAGGCCGGGCGCGGTGGCTCAAGCCTGTAATCCCAGCACTTTGGGAGGCCGAGGCGGGTGGATCACGAGTTCGAGAGATCGAGACCATCCTGGTCAACGTGGTGAAACCCCGTCTCTACTAAAAATACAAAAAATTAGCTGGGCATGGTGGCGCGTGCCTGTAATCCCAGCTACTCAGGAGGCTGAGGCAGGAGAATTGCTTGAACCCAGGAGGCGGAGGTTGCGGTGAGCCGAGATCGCGCCATTGCACTCCAGCCTGGGTAACAAGAGCGAAACTCCGTCTCAAAAAAAAAAAAAAAAAAAGAAATGCAGGAGAAACAAAAGACATTTCTATAACATCTATCTGATGCTAACACAGTATATAGAAACAGAGTAATAATTCTTTAATACCGTAAGATCTTAACATCTCAATTTCCTGCTCTCCTAATTCCCCCGCGAAAAGAAATACTGAGCAGTGTCTCCACTTTAAACCCTGCCTGAACTTGAGACTATGTCTAATACAGAAACTCACACAACTAACCTGGGCAACACAGCAAGGCCCCATCTCTACAGAAATATTAAATGTTTAGCCAGGCATGGTGGCATGCGCCTGTAACCCCAGCTACTTGGGAGGGTGAGGCAGAAGGATGGCTTGAGCCAGGAGTTTGAAGCTTCAGTGGGCTATGATCACGCAGCTGCCCTCCAGCCTGGACAACACAGCAAGACTCTACCTCAAAAAAAGTTAAAAAAGAAACACAAACACATACAGTTCAGTCCCTAGAATTATCTTCACAATGGTCCATACTGCCTTACTATGCTTTAGAACTTTTAATTTTAGGACAGGAAAGTAACATTAAATGTAGAAAACAAAAATTGAACATTTATTCGCAACTCAAAAGAATACTATGCATACAGGGGAAGAGATTAAATATAAACACAGCAAGTTCCACCCCAGTCCTCTTTGTCCAAGGCTGCATGGTCAAATGGAGTCTTGAACAGAACGCCTGGACAACACACGACCTGTCAGCGACGTCTCCGATCTGGACTTCTGCTGCGTCTTCGGCCACCTCTAGGGAAAAAAGCAGCAGGAGGAAAGTCCATTAGAGGGACATAATACTACGCCCTCATTCTGTTTTGTTCGTATTCCCTTCACCCAAACAGTGTTTTCCCTCTTCATTTTACCTCCTCTTGCCTTTTGGTGGACCCCGAACAAAGCACCAGTCAACGCTGATTGGCTGTCCCATCAAATCCTGGCCATTGAGTCCCTCCATAGCAGCCTGGGCCTCCTTGTATGTTTCATACTCAACGAGAGTATACCCCTGGGGAAAGTGAAAAGATATGAAAACCCTCCTATTTCCCCAAGCATCGCTGGGTATCCTTTTCCTCAAATTCAAACTCAGAAAAACCTATAAACTTTAAACAATGAATGTACGTCACATATCTCTACTGTATATATTCAGCATGTCTGTTTCTGTCTCTCTTCCGTGTCTGATAAAACATGGATTTCCAATGTCATTTTATTTCAACTTTGCTCCAACCCACATCAAACCCAGAACTACCAATACTAAGAGTTATGAAAGAAGAGAGGCAATGAAGTGTCACTTCATTGGCTACCTTCAGATATCCTGTTCGCCTGTCGAGATTGAGGTGAATGTTTTTAATTTCCCCATATTCTGCGAATTTGTCGTGTATATCTTCTTCAGTAGCTTCCTCGTGGACTCCAGTAACAAAGAGAATCCAGCCTTCAACAGCTGTTGGGGGACGGAGGGAAGGTGTCTAAGTACATGAGAGAAACACTTCAAGCAGGCTCACAGGAGTGGAGTGAGTGCGGATTCAGACTCTTTTTGAGATGGAGTCTTGCTCTGTCACCAGGCTGGAGTGCAGTGGCGCAATCTCTGCTCACTGAATCTCCACCTCCTGGGTTCAAGCACTTCCCCTGCCTCAACCTCCCGAGAACCACGCCTGCCTAATTTTTTGTATTTTAGTATAGATGGAGTTTCACCAGTTGGCCAGGCTGGTCTTGATTTCTTTATCTCATCATCTAGCCGCCTCAGCCTCCCAAAGTGCTGGAATTACAGGCGTGAGCCCACTGAGCCCGGCCAGAGACTGTTTAAACTATCTCTGAATCCATTCCTACTGCATTTAACTATTTTATTGGTTAAATATAAACACAGCAAGTTCTACCATAAACACGGATAACGCACAGGTTCCATTATTACTCACAGCGTTGTGGTCCGGGTTCATCGCCATCCTGCTCCACGCTGTCGTAGTCCTCACGCATCCGCGCTCGGGACCCCTCTTCTATAAGAGACAGACACGAGATCACCGAAACCTCCTCCTTTCTCCCATTGTTCCTATGAGTTGGGTGGGGACTCCAAAACCCGGAGCTCTACTCCACTTTGCCCACACTCACCGGAGCCAAAGCCGCGGCCCTTCCGTTTCTTCGCTTTTTCTTTTAGTTTGTGAATGCTCTCTGGAGCCCCAGAAGAGAAAAGAGTAAGTAACCATGACAGTCATTTGTAACGACTGTTTCTTTCCCAAGACACTATCTACAATCCAACCCAAACCGCCTTCAGTCTCAGTCCCTTCCCGGTCCCGCCCTCCCTTCTCCTAAAGGGGCGGAGTCTCTTCCACCCAAGACCCGGTTCCCCGATTCCCATCCTCACGACCGGGGACAAAAGAGAGTGAATTTTGCTGTCACAGCCTTCTCTCGCACCTTCCCCGCTTCCCGCAGCCGCCTCCACTGTCCTCACCGTCCCCATCCTCATCCATGGCGAAATCTTCGCCCCCGGCCTCGTGAAGATCTAGCACGTCCGCCATCTTGCCTTCGATGGAGATCTCGTCTGTGCCGCTCAGACACTAGGCACCTCGGGAAACTGTCGCAGAGGGGAAAGGTCGCCTGTGAAGCTGACCAATCAAAGGTAAACTCTAAATCCCGCCCTCGGCACGGTAAAAATACGCAATGGGGGCGGGCTTAGTTCGGAAAGATGCCGGAAGTGTTTCTGTGGCCATCTTGAGCAGGTCGCGAGCTAAATGCTGCCATGTTGGGAGGTACAGATTACAAGGGTCAGTTGCCTACTCTTAGCCGCGGCAGCTGTTGAGAAATACTGTGCTTTTCACAGCGAGGACCGGCGTAATTTCCTTATTAGAGGGCTTCATCCCAAACCGGGAAATGGCAATTGAAGAAACTTTTCTTTCAAAAATTCCGGGCCTGTACCCTGTTCCGAGGCAGCGTGCTGTATGATAGGAGCGTTTTTTAAAAAGTTTGATAGCAGTGCGGGCACAAATAGCTGCTTCTGGAACATACTGCAGCACCGAATTTCTCTTCAATAAACTAACAGACCTGGTTGCAATACGATTGGTGAGACAGATATCAGTTTTTGGTTTTGTTTTTATTTTTTTTTAAAACCCCGTAACTGTAATCCCAGCTACTCAGGAGGCTGAGCCAGGAGAATCGCTTGAACCTGGGTGGTGGAGGTTTGCAGTGAGCCGAGATCGGGCCGCTGCACTACAGCTTGGGTGACAGAGCGAGACTCCGTCTCAATAAATAAATAAATAAATAAATAAAGGCCGGGCGCGGTGGCTCACGCCTGTAATCCCAGCACTTTGGGAGGCCGAGGCGGGTGGATCACGAGGTCGAAAGATCGAGACCATCCTGGTCCACATGGTGAAACCCCGTCTCTACTAAAAATACAAAAAAAAACTAGCTGGGCATGGTGGCGCGTGCCTGTAATCCCAGCTACTCAGGAGGCTGAGGCAGAATTGCCTGAACCCAGGAGGCGGAGGTTGCGGTGAGCCGAGATCGCGCCATTGCACTCCAGCCTGGGTAACAAGAGCGAAACTCCGTCTCAAAATAAATAAATAAATAAATAAATAAATAAATAAATAAATAAATAAATAAAACTCCCTTGATACTTCTGGGAATTACTGGCATTATCTTTTAAACTATATAAATTATGGCCTTCAGCAAAATAGGGGCTTTATCTTTTTTTCAGGATGGTACAGGTATTTCACGTTTACAAACGTCAGATTTGAAACAGTCCCCCCACCCCCAATTCTGGAATCCTGATGTAAACCTTAAAAAGTAGTGGACTGGGCCGGGCGCGGTGGCTCAAGCCTGTAATCCCAGCACTTTGGGAGGCCGAGGCAGGTGGATCACGAGGTCAAGAAATCGAGACCATCCCGGTCAACATGGTGAAACCCTGTCTCTACTAAAAATACAAAAAATTAGCTGGGCATGGTGGCGTGTGCCTGTAATCCCAGCTACTCAGGAGGCTGAGGCAGGAGAATTGCCTGAACCCAGGAGGCGGAGGTTGCGGTGAGCCGAGATCGCGCCATTGCACTCCAGCCTGGGTAACAAGAGCGAAACTCCGTCTCAAAAAAAAAAAAAAAAAGTAGTGGACTGGATTCACTTATTTATGAATGCCTGCGTGTATGTCTAATAGTAAAGGAGTTGCTGGCAATAAAAGGGCAAATAATTACATTATCAACACTTTATGAGAGTGATAATTGCTGTCATAAAGGGCTGTGGCAGTACAACGAAAGTTTCTAGGAACTGGAAGAACTTCGGGTTTCTATTGGACCTTTGAGGCCAAGTAGTTTTCCAGGCAAAGGAGTTGTATTGAGATTAGGAGACCCTTCTATGGGGAAACTGAAAGTTAAAAGTGAGAAAGAGGGCCGGATGCACTGGCTCATGCCTGTAATCCCAGCACTCTGGGAAGCGGGGGCTGTGGGATCACCTGAAGTCAGGAGTTTGAGAGCAGCCTGGCCAACATGGTGAAACCCCCATCTCTACTAAAAATACAAAAATTAACGGGGCGTGGTGGAGTGCGCCCGTAATCCCAGCTACTCGGGAGGCTGAGGCAGGAGAATCACTTGAACCCGGGAGAGGAGGTTGCAAGCGAGCTGAGATCTCGCCACTGCACTCCAGCTCGGGTGACAGACTGAAACTCTGTCTCCAAAATAAATAAATAAATAAATAAAATAAAAGAATGAAATGAAAAATAAAATTTAAAAAGTGATTAGGAGACACTAATGCATTTTTCACAGTAGGTAGTGTGATCATCGTAAAAATCAGTGTGGTTACTTACCGAGCCCCCCGCCCCCGTCCCCCGGCTTTTTTTTTTGAGACAGAGTTTTGCTCTGTCGCCCAGACCGGACTGTAGTGGTGCAGTCTTGGCTCGCTGCAGCCTCAACTTGTTGCAACCTCCGCCTCCTGGGTTCAAGGGATTCTTCTGCCTCAGCCTCCTGAGTAATGGGAATACAGGCGCCTGCCACCACATCGGGCTAATTTCCGTATTTTTAGTAGAGACGGGGTTTCACGGTGTTGGCCAGGATGGTCTCTATCTCTTGACCTAGTGATCTGCCCACCTCGGCCTCCCAAAGTGTTGGGATTACTGGCGTGAGCCACTGCTCTGAGCCAACACCCCTTTTTGTTAGAGGGGTCTAGCCATATTGCCCAGGCTGGCCTGGAACTCTTGGGCACAAAGGATCCTCTGGCCTCCCAAGCAGCTGGGACTACAGGCATGTAACCCTGCACCTGGCTTTTTCCTTGGCTTTTTGCTGCACTTAGAATAAAAATTCAAACTCGCACAGCCTGCTTGGCTTATGTCTTCACCCTGTTCAACTACCATTCTTCTCTGTTACCCATTAAGCTTGCCCTACACTTTGACTCAACTATGGCATGCTCTTTCTCATCCCAGGGCGTTTGCAACTTTTTTAAAAATTTGAGATGGAGTCTTGCTCTCTCGCCCAGGCTTGAGCGCAGTGATGTGATCTTGCCTCACTGCAGCCTCCGCCTCCTGGGTTCAAGCTTTCTCCTGCCTCAGCCTCCTGAGTAGCTGGGACTACAGGCGTGCACCACTACAGCTAGCTAATTCTTATATTTTTAGTAGAGATGGGGTTTCTCCCTGTTGGTCAGGCTGGTCTTGAACTCCTGGCCTCAGGTGATCTGACAGTCTCAGCCTTCCAAAGTGCTGGGATTACAGGCGTGAGCCACCGTGCCCACCCTAACTTGTTTGTTGTCTGTTCTTCCCATTAGAATGTAATCCTTATGGCAGAGATAGTCACTTACAACTGAAATCCCCAAAGTTTAGCCCAGTGTCTGGCTCATAGTAGACATTTGGTACTTAACTGAATGAATGAATATTAGAATAGCAAGAAATTCTGTCTGCCTGATATTATGTGACTGGAAAATAAAGCTGAAAATACAGTTTAGGGTTTGTTATGCTAAGGATTTTGGAATTTATTCTATAAGCAAGAAATTTACCTACTTCAGATTTGAGTATTCATGGTTTTTAATATTTGCAAATAGTCCCCATACTAATTTTTGCTTATTTTCCCTTAGACTGACTTTAAACATAAATTTACACTGAATTTTTTAAAAATCAGTATTTTTCTATTACAAATTTAGATAAAACCATAACTATTAAAAACGGTTTGCCGGGCAAACCGTGCGATGGCTGACACCTGTAATCCCAGCACTTTGGGATCCCGAAGCAGGCGGATCACGAGGTCAGGAGTTCAAGACTAGACTGGCCAATATGGTGAAACCCCATGTCTACTGAAAAATACAAAAATTAGCTGAGCATGGTGGCTCGTGACTGTAATCCCAGCTACTTGGGAGGCTGAAGTAGGAGAATTACTTGAACTGGGACCCAGGAAGCGGAGGTTGCAGGGAGCCAAGATCGTGCCACTGCACTCTACCTGGGCTACACAGCGAGACTCCATCTCAAAAACAAAAACAAAAACTGTTTGCCCATCTATCATCTAAAATAATCCCAGGAACACATATAAAACTGGGAAATGGTAGGCTGGGCATTGTAGCCCACGTCTGTAATGCCAGCACTTTGGGAGGCCAGGGTGGGTGAATAAGCTTGAGTTCAGGAGTTCAAGACCAGGCTGGGCAACATAGCAAGACCCCATCTCTACAAAAAGAAAAAATTAGTTGGGTGTGGTGGTGTGTGCAGAGTAGTTCCAGCTACTCTGAAAGTTAAGGTGGGAGGATCCCTTGAGCCTGGGAGGCAGAGTTGCAGTGAGCCAAAATCACGCCACTGTATTCTGGCCTGGCCATTAGAGTGAGACTCTGTCTCAAAAAAAATTAAAAAAAAAAAACAACTTTGGGAAATGCTACTAAAGGTAAAGATAGCTAAGTGATGGCTTAAGCAAGGGAGTGCCACAGTCATAAATATTTTATAAATAAATACGACAGTAGGAAGAATTACAAAAAATAAAGAAAAAAAAGATATACGACAGTAGTATGGAGGATGTTAAGATCAGAGGTGAAACCCAGCTAGGAAGCTATAGTAGTGATCCAGTCTGGAGATGAGAAAGGACCGAATCTAAACTAAGGCAGTAAATCTGGACAAAACATATCAGGAGGTAGGCCAGGCGCAGTGGAGGTCAAGGCGGGCAGATCGCCTGAGGTCAGGAGTTTTGAGAGCAGCCTGGCCAACATGGTGAAACCCCATCTCTGCTAAAAATACAAAAATTTGCCAGGTGTGTTGTCGGGTGCCTGTAATCCCAGCTACTAGGGAGGCTGAGGCAAGAGAATCACTTGAACCCGGGAGGCAGAGGTTGTGGTGAGCTGAGATTACACCATTACATTACAGCCTGGGAGAGAAAAGCAAAACTCCGTCTAAAAAAAATATAGATACACACACACACACACACACACACACACACACACACACACACATATGTATATAAGGAGATTAGGAGGTAGACCAGGCGTCCCCAAACTGCGGCCCCCTGAGGCCATTTATCCGGCCCCCCGCTGCACTTCAGGAAGGGGCACCTCTTTCATTGGTGGTCAGTGAGAGCAGCACAGTATGTGGCGGGCCTCCAACGGTGTGAGGGACAGTGAACTGGCCCCCTGTGTAAAAAGTTTGGGGACGCCTGTGGCAGACTCAACAGTGACTGATTAGACTATGGTAGAGAAGAGTTGAGGGTGGGTCTGAGGTGTGTGGCTTACGTAACAGGGTAGATAATAATTCTAATAATAGATTTAGGAAGTCAAAGAGGAATGAGTATGGAGAAATGGATTTTATGCTGGATATGTTTCAAAGTGCTTTTGTCATATTCAGGTGGCCACGTCCAGTATGCAGAAAATAGACGTAAAAGCTCAAAACAGGTTGGGGAAGAAGAAATAGATTTGAGACTCACGTGTATAGTGGAGCTGACGCCACCGCAGTGAATGAGAGTGCCAGCAGAGTGGGCAGAGCTTGAGGAGAAAGGGCCAAGGACAAAGTCCAGGTTAAATGTCTACAGAAAGGGAGCCAGGCTGCCTTTCCCCAGCTCTACAGTCGTTTCTACCACCCCAAAAATGCTAATACAAATTCTTGTTTATTATATATGTAAAACGACAGGGATGTGTTAGAACTTCTGATATATATGTCTCAAGAAAGAGTCAGTCTGGCTCACTAGACAAAAATCTATTTTTAATTGTATAAAATTATACATATAAAATACATAGGATGTACTAAGAAGATGAGTAAAATCTTTGACACCAAAAGTGGACAGATCAGGAAACAATTTTCCTTAAGCTGTTTGGGGATCTTACTGGTTGGTATTTGAGGAAAATAATAAATCCAGGAGGTACAAGGGCAATTCTTTCCACAACTCACAGCGCTTAACCCACACTTCTTCTCAGAGAAAGGAGCACAGGAGAAACCAGAGCGATGATGAGTGCAGGTTATAAATATCAACACAAACACACACACCTGGTATGTCTAGCGGTTTTTGCCTTTAGTCCAACCCAACGTGTGTTTCATGGAATGCAAAGACGGGACTTCAGAACTCTTTTTTTTTTTTTTTTTGAGACAGAGTTTCGCTCTTGTTACCCAGGCTGGAGTGCAATGGCGCGATCTCGGCTCACCGCAACCTCCGCCTCCTGGGTTCAGGCAATTCTCCTGCCTCAGCCTCCTGAGTAGCTGGGATTACAGGCACGCGCCACCATGCCCAGCTAATTTTTTGTATTTTTAGTAGAGACGGGGTTTCACCATGTTGACCAGGATGGTCTCGATCTCTTGACCTCGTGATCCACCCGCCTCGGCCTCCCAAAGTGCTGGGATTACAGGCTTGAGCCACCGTGCCCGGCCCTGGACTTCAGAACTCTTAACTCTCCTCTGATTGGTAAGAAAAAAAAAATGATGAGGCCTGGAGAATGCAAGGAAGCCCGTTTCAAGCCCCAATAAAATTGTAGCTGGATTCCTTACCTCTAATCCCATAGTTCTCGTCACCAACATGATTTCAGAAGCAAGAAGTTGCCTTTCATCTTGCCTCTATCAAATCCAAAAGAGCAAATTAGGGCCTAGTTCCTAATCTATGTTGTTGTTGTTGTTGTTGTTGTTGTTACACTTGAACTTTCTGTTTGGAACCTAATCTGTTTCTAAAAGTAAAGTCTGTATAATTGTTAAGTGGAAAGTCCAATTGCAGGAAAACTAAACTTCCTGTTTGGACTAAACTGTTTCTCAGTTTAGAAACTACAAGGACCAATAATATAGTATAAAAGAGATGACAGAAACAAGGGGGAAATGGATATTAGGGACCTCCAGAACGTCCTCCGGAAGGAGACTACTTTAGCTGCTCGACTCGTTTGTTTCTCTCTTACGTCACCCAGGAGAGAGGTGGGGAAGAATGGTATTAAAGACAAATAGGTCGGGCACCGTGGCTCACGCCTGTAATCCCAGTACTTTGGGAGGCTGAGGCAGGTGGATTACCTGATGTCAGGAGTTCAAGACCAGCCTGGCCAACATGGTGAAACCCTTACTCTACTAAAAATACAAAACATAGCCGGGCATGGTAGCATGTGCCTGTAATCCCGGCTACCCGGGAGGCTGAGGCAGGAGAATCACTTGAACCTGGGAGGTGGAGGTTACAGTGAGCTGAGATCATGCCATTGCACTCCAGCCTGGGTAACAGTGCAAAACTCTGTATCCAGGAAAAAAACAAAAACAAAAACAAAAACAAAAAAAACACATAAATAGCTGATCATTGATTCTCTTTCCCTTCCTGCAGCCTCCAAGATATCAATTAGGAAGCGCCAAAATACTGAAGTCTCATTTCAATTTTCTGATGAACTCATGTTAATGTAGAACAAGAGGAAAGAAAAGAGAAAACAAATGAGAATCTAAGGAAGTGAACGGCAGCGACAGCGGGAGTGTGGGGAGCACGGTCCTCACTGACCAAATAGGACTGATAACGCTTCCAAAAAATAAAATGTTGGGTGGCGGGAAATATGGAAATTCGGAAATGTTTTACCTTCTACTAATATCTGCAGGCAGGAAGGTCTAAACACAGGGTTTAACTAAGCTGGGTGAGGAGGGGAGATGTGCAGAAGAAATACTGAAATATAATCAGTTTCAAACAAAACCCCCATCTTACTGTAGAGTATATCCAGAAATCTAGACGACTAGTATTGTATACATATGCCCTAGAAGCAACTTAGGTAGTCAACTCCCATGAATTGTTTGTAATTTACCTTGTCCCTGGGCAGTTTCTTAGGAATGGTTTCAGAAGCAAGATCTCTTCTTCCTTCAGAATAGTAAGGTAGGGAAGCCTCAAAACGAAGCTGCATTTGGAGGCAGCGAAGGAACAAGGTAGTGGTGGGAGGAAAGGGATATCAAGCAGGTTCGGTTCAAGAACTCAAGGCAATATCTTTTTTTTTTTTTTTTTTTTGAGACAGAGTGTCGCTCTTGTTACCCAGGCTGGAGTGCAATGGCGCGATCTCGGCTCACCGCAACCTCCGCCTCCTGGGTTCAAGCAATTCTCCTGCCTCAGCCTCCTGAGTAGCTGGGATTACAGGCACGCGCCACCATGCCCAGCTAATTTTTTGTATTTTTAGTAGAGACGGGGTTTCACCGCGTTGACCAGGATGGTCTCGATCTCTCGACCTCGTGATCCACCCGCCTCGGCCTCCCAAAGTGCTGGGATTACTGGCTTGAGCCACCGCGCCCGGCCAAGGCAATATCTTTATACTCGTACCCTGTTTCAGCCCAAGAGGAAGCAGGAATGAGAGTCAGGAAGGGGCACATCATCCTTATCCTGATATTTGAAAAGAAGGAAACGTGAACACTGAGTTAATCTTTTAGTGCTACTGAAATGACTACAGAGGTAATTTGGAAGTTTAAGAGCTAACAGAGCTTCAAAGACAACCTGCTCTTTCTTGTAAAGTGGGGTAAAGATGTTGCAAATAAAACTGCATCCAAAAACTGGAAGTAAGAAAAGGGATCTCTTAGCAAATAGGAATCTAGGTGTAGAATTTATACATATACATATACATATATATATATTTAAGTATAAAATTGAGAAAATATGTACAAAAAATCATCCTAAATCTTAGAAAGGAGACATACAAAAAAAGGCCGTGGAAAGGATGGTGAGTATGTGGGTGGATGCCTAGCAGTTGGAAGAATGCATATTGCCCAACTGCCCAGCAGCCAGCATGAGAATATCTCTCTTCTCCTTGTGGAAGCGCAGCTCCTTGCCTGCCAGTCGAGCTTCATCCAGCTCCCGCTCCGTGGAGGCCAGCTCTCTAGACAGCGCCCCCGGCACACTCTGCTCCCGGCTCACCCAGTCCAAGGCCATTTGGTGGCGAATATCATCATCCAGGGCCCGGTGTGAATAATGAGCCAACACCTCCTAGTAGGGGACGGGAATGTGAACATCACTGAGAAGGTAAAGGTTCCTATCATACCACACTGACCCAACTGGGGCTAGGAACTCTTAGCT
The DNA here is from genome assembly GCF_048565385.1 of Saimiri boliviensis. Classification (NCBI taxonomy): domain Eukaryota; kingdom Metazoa; phylum Chordata; class Mammalia; order Primates; family Cebidae; genus Saimiri; species Saimiri boliviensis. Next base: position 40,647,972 of record NC_133467.1, on the reverse strand, counting down.
TTAGAGACCCAACTGAGGTCAGCACCTGAGTCCTTCAAGGAGATTCTTAAAGGCAACTTCCTAGCGGGAGAAGCAAGAGAGGCAATCACAGCTAAGATTTAAACAGGAAAGATGATAGGAATGAAGAGGGTACTTAGGTAAGCCTTTCAATATTCTCAACCGTAGGTCACAATAGTAACCACCTCAAAAGAGTCCGCTGACAGATTCTGCTCCCCACATTCGTCCCCACTCATAAACTCTCTTACCTGCCGAGAGCATTGTCTTTCCCTCATGGCCTTAAGGCTGCCATTCCAGTGTAGCAGTTGAAAAACTGTCATTAGCTCCTGGGGGAAGAGGATAGGAAGTACCAGGACAGTGTCTTTTTTTTTTTTTTTTTTTTTTTTAAGACGAGGTTTCACCATGTTGGTCAGGCTGGTCTTGAACTCCCAACCTCAGGTGATCCGCCCGCCTTGGCCTCCAAAGTGCTTGGATTACAAGCGTGAGCCACCACACCCGGCCTAGGACAATGATTTTATATTGGGAGGTTGCATCAGAATTACATGGGAAACCTTTTAGAAAATGGATTTGTAGAAGCATCACATCACTAACTCTGATAGGCCTTTGGGGAAGGGAAAATTATTTATTTATTTATTTATTTACTTACTTACTTATCTATTTGAGACAGAGACTTGCTCTGTCACCCAGGCTAGAGTGTAGTGGTGCAGTCTCAGCTCACTGCAACCTCTGCTTCCTGGGTTCAGGCATGCCGTTCTCCTGCCTCAGCCTCCCAAGTAGCTGGGACTACAGACATGTGCCATCATACCCAGCTGATTTCTGTATTTTTAGTAGAGCTGGAGCTTTGCCATGTTGGCCAGGCTGGTCTCAAACTCCTGGTTTCAAGTGATCCACCCAACTTGGCCTCCCAACATGCTGGGATTACAGGAGTGAGCCACCAGGCCCTGCCAGGATTTGAAAAACAGTTTAACAACTTTCTTTCCTTTCCAGTATGGAAGAGTTAGGAGTTAGTAGGAGGCATTATATATTATAGCAGCAGGCTGACCATGTTATTAGAGCCAGGAAGTACATAGGAAAGTACCTGGAACTCCAACATTGATTTGCCCTTGTTGGATTCCAGCATGAATCGGAAGGCACCAATCCCTGTATTTGGGTTGTCAGCTTCCTCCCTGTTGCCCTGGTAGTAGAAGAACAGAAAAAAAAATAGATTTTCAAACAGGATGATCATCTTCAGTAGCATTGTCCAAGAGAAATATAATGTAAGCAGCCGGGCACAGTGGCTCATGCCTGTAATCCCAGCACTTTGGGAGGCTGAGGCGGATGGATGACCTGAGGTTGGGAATTTGAGACCAGCCTGGAGAAATCCCATTTCTACTAAAAAATATAAAAATTAGCCGGGCATGGTGGCTCATGCCTGTAGTTCCAGCTACTCGGGAGACTGAGGTAAGAGAATTGCTTAAACCTGGAAGGCAGAGGTTGCAGTGAGCTGAGATTGTGCCATTGCACTCCAGCCTGGGCAACAAAAGTGAGACTCAGTCTCAAAAAAAAAAAAAAAAAAAAAAATGCAAGCCACATATTTAATTTAAAATTTTATCTCTGCCACATAAAGTAAAAGTAAAGAGGTAAAGATTAAAAAAGAAATTAAAAAAATAAATAAATAAATAAAGAGGTAAGCCTGGGTGCAGTGGCTCACGCCTGTAATCTCAGCATCGTGGGAGACCAAGCTGGGTGGATCACTTGAGGTCAGGAGGTCGAGACCAGCCTGGTCAACATGGTGAAACCCCCATCTCTACTAAAAATATAAAAATTATCCAGGCATGGTGGTGGGTACTGTAAATCTCAGCTACTCAGGAGGCTTAGGCAGGAGAATCGCTTGAACCTGGGAGGCAGAGATTACAGAGGTTGGGCTACTGTACTCCAGCCTGGATGACAGAGCAAGACTCTGCCTCAAAAAAAAAAAAAAAAAAAAAAAAAACAGGTAAAATTAATTAATTTTAATAATGTATCTTATTTAACCCAGTATGTTCAAACTATTATTTTTCAACTGTAGTCAGTATAAACACTATTAATGAAAGATTTTATATTCTTGTACTGAGTTTCTTAAATCTGGTATAACTGTGAGAAATTCTGGGTAGCAATGTGGTCTTCTGGACATGTGCCTATTGTGTCTTCTATTAGTTATGTAACCCTGCAGGGTTAGAATTAAGACACACTGCCCTGCATTCAAGCCTAATGTGTATAAAAACCAATACAGCATAGAAGTTAAGAGCATGGCCGGGCGCGGTGGCTCACACCTGTAATCCCAGCACTTTGGGAGGCCGAGGCGGGCGGGTCACGAGGTCAAGAGATCGAGACCATCCTGGTCAACATGGTGAAACCCTGTCTCTACTAAAAACACAAAAAATTAGCTGGGCATGGTGGCACGTGTCTGTAATCCCAGCTACTCAGGAGGCTGAGGCAGGAGAATTGCCTGAACCCAGGAGGCGGAGGTTGCGGTGAGCCGAGATCGCGCATTGCACTCCAGCCTGGGTAACAAAAGCGAAACTCCATCTCAAAAAATAAAAATAAAAAATAAATAAATAAATAAAAAGTTAAGAGCATGGAGTGGAGCTCCTACAAATAGTGTGGGCTTGGTAAAGTCATTTAACCTCTCTGTTCTGCAGTTTCCTCATCTGTAAGATGGGGATAATCATAGAGCTACCTTAAAGGATTGTTTTGAGAATTAAATAAAATTTAAGTTAAACTAAAAATTTATTTATTTGTTTGTTTTTGAGATGGAGTCTCACTCTCACTCTGTCACCCAGGCTGGAGCACAGTGGTGCAATCTCAGCTCACTGCAACCTCTGCCTCCTGGGTTCAAGCAACTCTCCTGCCTCAGCCTCCTGAGTAGCTAGGAATATAGGCATGCACCACCCTGCTCAGCTAATTTTTGTATTTTTAGTAGAGATGGGTTTCACCATGTTGGCCAGCCTGGTCCTGAATCCCTGACCTCAGGTGATCTACCCGCCTCGGCCTCCCAAAGTGCTGGTATTACAGGCATGAGCCACTGTGCCCAGCCCAGAATTTACATTGTATTAGGTATTATAAGTAATCTAGAGATGATTTAAAACATTCATTTGGGAGGATGTGCACAGGTTATATGCAAATACTGTACTTTTTTTTCTGTCTTGTTCTGGCTGGAACAAGTCACCTGGCTGGAGTACAGTGGTGCAGTCATGGCTCATTGCAGCCTCAACGTCCCCAGGATCAAGTGATCCTCCCGCCTCAACCTCCCAAGTAGCTGGGATCACAGTCAAGTGCCTCCATACCTGGCTAATTATTTTATTTAATTTTTGTAAAGATGGAGTCCCCTTATGTTGCCCAGGCTGTACTGTGCTATTTTATATGAAGGACTTGAGCATCCTTGGGTTTAGGTATCCCTGGAAAGTCCTGGAACCAATCCCACACAGATCCCAAAGGACGACTACAGAACCTTTTTTTTTTTTTTTGAGACGGAGTTTCGCTCTTGTTACCCAGGCTGGAGTGCAATGGCGCGATCTCGGCTCACTGCAACCTCCGCCTCCTGGGTTCAGGCAATTCTCCTGCCTCAGCCTCCTGAGTAGCTGGGATTACAGGCATGTGCCACCATGCCCAGCTAATTTTTTTGTATTTTTATTAGAGACGGGGTTTCACCATGTTCATCAGGATGGTCTCAATCTCTCAACCTCGTGATCCACCCGCCTCGGCCTCCCAAAGTGCTGGGATTACAGGCTTGAGCCACCGCGCCCGGCCCCTTTTTTTTTTTTTTTTTTTTTTGAGATGAAGTCTCACTATGCTGCCCAGGTTGGAGTGCAGGGTGCAATCTCAGTTCACTGCAACCTCTGCCTCCTGGGTTCAAGTGATTTTTCTGCCTCAGCTTCCCAAGTAGCTGGGACTACAAGGTGTGCACTACCACACCTGGCTAATTTTTGTATTTTTTAGTAGAGATGAGCTTTTCCCATATTGGCCAGGCTGGTCTCAAACTCCTGACCTCGTGATCCACCTGCCTCAGCCTCCCAAAGTGCTGAGATTACAGGTGTGAGCCACCGCGCTCAGCCAGGAACCATAATTTCTTTTTTCTTTTGAGAGGGTCTTACTTTGTCACCCAGGCTGGAATGTAGTAGTGCAATCTTGGCTCACTGCAGGCTTGACCTCCTGGTCTCAAGTGATACTCCTGCCTCAGACCCCCAAGTAGCTGGGACTACAGGTGCATGCCGCCATGCCCAGCTAATTGTGTTTTTTTTTGTTGTTTTTTTTTTTTTTTTGAGACGGAGTTTCGCTCTTGTTACCCAGGGTGGAGTGCAATGGCGCAATCTCGGCTCACCGCAACCTCCGCCTCCTGGGTTCAGGCGATTCTCCCGCCTCAGCCTCCTGAGTAGCTGGGATTACAGGCACGCGCCACCATGCCCAGCTACTTTTTTGTATTTTTAGTAGAGACGGGGTTTCACCATGTTGACCAGGATGGTCTCGATCTCTCGACCTCGTGATCCACCCGCCTCGGCCTCCCAAAGTGCTGGGATTACAGGCGTGAGCCACCGCGCCCGGCCCTAATTGTCTTTTTTGTAGAGGTGGATTTTCGCCATGTTGCCCAGACCGGTTTCCAACTCCTGAGCTCAAGTAATCTGCCCGCCTCAACCTCCAAAGTGCTAGGATTACAGGTGTGAGACACCACACCTGGCCTAGAACCATAATTTCAATAACAATGAATTTATTTATTGAGATGGAGTTTCGCTCTTATCACATAGGCGGAGTGCAGTGGCACGATCTCAGCTCACTGCAACCTCTACCTCCCAAGTTATTTTTATGTATTTTTAGTATTGACAGGGGTTTCACCATCTTGGCCAGGCTGGTCTTGAACTCTTGACCTCGTGATCCACCTGCCTTGGCCTCCCAAAGTGCTGGGATTACAGGCATGAGCTACCATGCCTGGCTGGCAGTGTTAATTTCTAAGATGTTAACTCTATATTAAGTCAACTTGGGTTCTAATCTTGGTGTGACCACTTACTAGCTATATTATATTAAGCAGTACTTTACTTCTGTGTTTTTAGTCTCCTCATCTGTAAAATAGGGGCAATAATAGTACTTACACCTCATAGGATTGTTGTGATGATCAAATGAGATAAATTACATGTAAATCCCCTAGAAGAGTCCCTGCTACAACGTAAATACTCAATTAGGATTAACTATGGTTCTTCTTATCATCATCATTTGAAAGAAGAGTTGTAAATAAAGAGAGTAAATAAATTATCCTCCTTGTTCCTAAAATAGATGAAAAACCCAGACATTTGATCATAAATGGGTTCTTTATCAGTAAGATGAAGTAATGGAGGCAGGAGACAAGTGACAATAAAAACAAGCGGATAAAAGAAGGACAGCAGGAACTAAAGTCTTAAGCCAAAACTAGCAAAAGCAAAATTCAACCTCAATTTTCATTTTGGAATAGCTCTACAATTCCATAAATCTGGAATTAAAGGTTTCTAGATACCAAAGAGACAATAAAAGAGACCAAACAGCAAAAAACACATAAACAGATCTAGCGTTAGAGACTGAGACGTGTGGAGCACATGACACAACAGACTGACAGAGAACAGACCAAAGAACAGAGAAGTGGGCCAGAAAGAACACAAAAACTCATTCTCTGTTTCACAGTGATTCACAACTTCCCAGCCAGCCGGTCCTCCCATCCCCCACTCTCCTCCCTTCCAGCCCATGTAACTTACATTGAAAGACGCCAGGGCCTCAGAGACACTCTTCTCAATGAACTCCTCAGTGATTCTTCGGGAAGGATGTTCATTAAACACAGAATTCATTAGCGCAATCTTTGCAGCACTTCTCCGGGCCTCAGCTTTTGTGGGGCAAAACTAGGCAGGGGAGAAAGAGTGAGAATATGTGTATTTGTGCCTCTGAGAGAGAGGAAGGAACAGTGGGAGGGAAACACTTGAGACAGAAAACACTAGGATACTTTTTGGTTAAATCAGTTGTGTTCAACACACTCTCCAAGGTTTTTATTGTAAAGTGGTTGGGATGTTTGGAAACGTAATTTTGATTCAACATCCTGAAGTCATTAAGGAACTGGAGAGGGCTGTAGCTCATACCAAACTGAATGCAGAACAAGGAAGGCTGCTTAAGTCAGCATATAATCACTGGACGTGAAAAATACCCATTTAAACTGTGGACAGAATTAATTACTCAAAGATAGTAGTGAAAGAAGACAGACACAGTCTTTGCCTACATGGAACATAGTGCACTAGGAGAGACAAACAATATGATATGTTGTAATAAGTGATATGATAGGGGAAGTTCAAGGTGCTATGGAGACACATAGCAGGGCTTTTAACCTTGTCTAAGGGTTACACAAGCCATATGGAAAACAAAGCAAAGGTGTTTATTATTTTCTCTAAATTCCATTTCAGACTTTTTTTTTTTTTTTTTTTTGAGACAAAAGTGTCTTGTTCTGTTGCCCAGGTTAGAGTGCAATGGCTCACTGCAACTTCCACCTCCTGGGTTCAAGCGATTCTCCTGCCGCAGCCTCCTGAGTAGCTGGGATTGCAGGTGCCTGCCACCGCGTCCAGCTAATTTTTTTTTTTTTTTTTTTTTTTTTTTTAGTAGAGACAGGGTTTCACCGTCTTATCCAGGCTGGTCTCGAACTCCGGACCTTGTGATCCACCCGCCTCGGCCTCCCAAAGTGTTGGGATTATAGGCATGAGCCACTGCACCTGACCCCATTTCAGACTTTTAAGTTGACATTTCTGAAGGCTGCTTCCCTGTCTGCAATGTAAAAAATTGATCTTTGATGAGCATATTCATACTAGTCCATAATTTCTCACTACCTCATAATGGCAACCATTCTTTTCATCATCATAGGTATTTCATAGAATTGTAGAATGTTCGTATAGAAAGACTTTAGAAATATTATAACCTATCTCCTTCATGTTAGATGGGGCAAGTGAGGCCCACAATTTGCCCCATTGACATTCAGAAGAATGGGAATTTGGATCTCCTAACTCTTAGATGAGTACTGTTTCCACCACACATAGTGCCTCCGATTTGACCCCTTAGAGAACTCCAACACTGCTTTCTTTAGTAATTGCCTATGAAAAAGCATTGGATGCAAGGAATACTACTGTTCTATATCCTCAATAAGACATGGAAGAACGTTGGAATGCAATAACTGAAGCCAGATCAGAGCATGGGTTGGATGCTGGTAGTCTGATATACTGAACAAGGGCATATTTGTAACTGCTCAAATTCAAAATGGGTTTGAGTTTTTGAAAGGAAAGCATGGTACTGAGGTTCCATGATGGTCAAGTTCCATTATGGTCCTCTGACGCTTGTCAGAATAATTTTCCCAGAATTGATTTAGGTCCTCAAATATATAATTTCAGTCAGTTTAATAGCCAAAGTGGTGGAGAAAGCCCTTACTAACATCTAAGCATTTACCTTTACTGCTGTCACCTCACCACTCTTACCTGGAAACTCCCAAAGCAACTTCCCCCAGGCAGGGTGACATAGCAGACATAAGGAGGGCTGTTGGAGGGAACCATCTCATAAACCACTAGAGCCCCATTCTTCAAGTCAGCCCCACGGGATTGCTTCATCTGCCAGAATTCCTGGAGTGCCTCCACCACATTCACTACAAAAGAGAAGTAGTTAAGTTCAGCAACGAGAACACCTCCAAGTGCTGCTACACTTCAGTACAGCACCTGTAATCTGTACCTACATTAACAGTCTGCCTCTTAGCTCCCTACCTATCACCATTTAAAAGCATTTAAATTAATAAACCTAGGCTGTGATTACGTTAATTTGCCTAGGAAGACCAGAGTATGCCTGCCCTCCTTCACCACTTTTCTACTTCACGTTTTATTTTATTTAAATATTTTTTTCAACCCCACCTCCAATCTGAATAGTTCACATTTTAACTTAGTCCTAGAATAACCTAAATTTTGGAGGCAGAGTTCCCAATGTCAGCAGACCGTTATCACTGCCTGATGAAATACAAGTAGCTTATTCTTGGTTGGTTAGCTGGCCCAGGATAATAACCACCACCGCCGCAGTAAGTCCTAACGTGTATTGAATACTTACTGTATGTCAGACATTTCTGTACTGCTTTACATGTTTAATCACAGCAACTAACCCTATTTTTTTCCTTTTTTTTTTTTGAGATGGGAGTCTTGCTCTATCGCCCAAGCTGGAGTGCAGTAGTGCAATCTCGGCTCATTGCAACCTCTGCCTCCCGAGTTCAAGCAATTGAACCCCTGCCTCAGCCTCCTGAGTAGCTGGAATTACAGGCGTGCACCACCACAGCTGGCTAATTTTTGTATTTTTAGTACAGATGGGGTTCACCATGTTGGCCAGGCTGGTCTCGAACTCCTGACCTTGTGCTCTACCCACTTTGGCCTCCCAAAGTGCTGGGATCATAGGCGTGAACCACCACACGTGGCCTACTATCCCTATTTTACAGATGAGGGAAATGAGGTATAGAGAGGTTAAATAACTTGCCCAAGGTTATACCAGCTAGAAAGTAGCAGTTTGAGTATTCAAACTCAAGTAGTCTTGGTTCCAGTGAGTATTCTTTTATGCAATACTGCTGGCTTAAGGAAATATAGCCCTTATAACCATTCTCAAGCCTGTGCTTCTAGTGAGCACATCCATTACCAGATTCCTTTTTCAACCTACAATACTAGGTATATACTATGAGTAACAGAAGCCAGGGCATGGGGGTTAGAGAGAAATTTTCTCTTTTGAGGCTTTACCTGGGTATAAATGATTTTTGGAGGAACTATCTGCTGGGATGGGAAGCAATGCAATGGGAAGCAGATGGAGGACTTTAAAAAGAAGCAGGCCTCCATGGGTTTCTCATGCTCCTTCACATCTTGCTAGGTACACCAAGATTGGAAAACCCTGACTGCTCTTTACTTGGGCTATTTTTCAGGACTCTGCTTGTAGCAAGAGATCTTGAGGGATGAGGTACTGTCTTTACTCTGATAAAGAACAAGCCTGCTTCAGCTTGTTATAAAACGGCAAGTTCCACAAGCTGCGGGTTCTATAAGTGTTCCTCTGTTGTGAAGCAACCCATGGCCTATGCAAGTGTCTACCTTAGCACTCTGCGTTGGACTTGGGAGGAGGCCAGGAGAACTAATGAAGACATGATGCTCATGCTACTTGCTGTGCTATGAATAATAAAGTCCTTTGTCTCTGATCTTGAAGTCTCTTGACTTCTGCCAGCAACCATGAAACAGTTAAGTGACTATTAGTTGTAAGTAGGCTAAAATCAAACTCCAGACCGGACACTGTATTCTAGAACACTTCCTTTCATCCTCTGCGTTTTCCTTATGTAGCCAACGGTGTAAAGAGAGAAAGAGATATTAACCAAATCTCAAACAAATGTAAAACTGCAGCTGTGATCAAGTTCTATGAAGGAGTGATGGATGTCGGAGTATCTGACCTAGTTAAGAAGGTCAAAGAAAGCTACCCTGAGGAGGCAATATCGAAGTTCAGGTATGACTAGGAATTCACTAGGCAAGAGATGAGAGGACAGTATTCTGAGCATAACGAGCAGCATGGACAAAGGCTTGTGACAGCAGGGAACATGACGAATAAAGGGACTTGATCACTGTGGCTATGAAAGGGTGAGTGAGGGGAAGGGTAATGTAAGATGAGGTTGCAAGAAGAGGCAGGGGCCAGACCAAGTACGGCCTTTTAGGCCATGTTAGAATCGAGTATTGGCTTTATCCTAGAGCAATAGGAAGCACTTGGAGGACTTTAAAAAGAAGGAGGGATTCTTCTGAACTCGGCTCCGAGGAAAAATAACTTTTATTTTATTTTATTTTTAAAGACGGGGTTTCACCATGTTGGTCAGGCTGGTCTTGAACTCCTGACCTCAGGTGATCCGCCCGCCTTGGCCTCTAAAGTGCTTGGATTACAGGCGTGAGCCACCGTGCCCGGCCGAAAAATAACTTTTTAAAAAGAGGCAGGGCATGGTGGCTCACATCTGTAATCCCAGCACTTTGGGAGGCCGAGGCAGGCAGATCACCTGAGATAAGGCGTTCAAGACCAGCCGGGCCAACATGGAGAAACCCCATGTCTACTAAAAATACAAAAATTAGCTGGGCGTGATGGCACGTGCCTGTAATCCCAGCTACTCAGGAGGCTGAGACAGGAGAATCACTTGAACCCAGGAGGCAGAGGTTACAGTGAGTCAAGATTGCGCTACTCCAGCCTGGGCGACAGGGCAAGACTCTGTCTCAAAAAAAAAAAAAAAAAAAAAAAAAAAAAAAAAAAAAGGAGGGATGAGATCAGTTTGCTTTTAGAAAGGATCACATTGACTTTAGGATTCCAAACATTTCAAATAGTTTTAGCTAAAGCCTCATAATAATAAATTATCATTATCACACGTGCTCTCCAATATCTTGCAACAAACTGACCACTCTCCCTTTTTGGTTTTTTTTTTTTTTTTTGAGACAGAGTCTCGCTCTGTCACTTAGGCTGGAGTGCGGTAGCGTGATCTCAGCTCACTGCAAAGTCCGCCTTCTGGGTTCAAGGGATTCTCCTGCCTGAGCCTCCCAAGTAGCTGGGACTACAGGCATGTGCCACCATGTTCGGCGAATTTTATTTTTGTATTTTTAGTAGAGACAGAGTTTCACAGTGTTAGCCAGGATGGTCTTGATTTCCTGACCTCTTGATCTGCTCATCTCAGCCTCCCAAAGTGCTGGGATTACTTTGGGAGCCACTGTGTCTGGCCTTTTTTTTGAAACAGGATCTCACTCTATTGCCCAGGCTGGAGTGCAGCGGAGTGGTCTAAGCTCACCGCAAACTCCACATCCCAGGCCCAAGCATCCTCCAACCTTAGCCTCTGACTAGCTGGGACCACAGGCACATGCCATCATGCCCAAATAATTTTTGTATTTTTTGTAGAGACAGAGTTTCACTATGTTGCCCAGTGTGATCTCAAACTTTCGAGTTCAAGCAGCCTCCCAATAGTTGTGAGCCATCATGCCCGGCCTCTCTTCTCCTACTCTTTTTTTTTTTTTTTTCTTTTTTGAGACGGAGTTTCACTCTTGTTACCCAGGCTGGAGTGCAATGGCGCGATCTCGGCTCACCGCAACCTCTGCCTCCTGGGTTCAGGCAATTCTCCTGCCTCAGCCTCCTAAGTAGCTGGGATTACAGGCACGTGCCACCATGCCCAGCTAATTTTTTGTATTTTTAGTAGAGACGGGGTTTCACCATGTTGGCCAGGATGCTCTCGATCTCTTGACCTCGTGATCCACCCACCTCGGCCTCCAAAAGTGCTGGGATTACAGGCGTGAGCCACCGCGCCCGGCCCTCTTCTCCTACTCTTAATCGCAACAAAGGCTCATTCATTCTTTCATATTTCCTTAATTCAGATCTGCCAAGAAGACACCAAGATGGGATAGGCAATTGCAAGAGATTTTTTTTGGAAGTAGGAGACGACAGGGAGAGCCTTCCAAGCACAGCAAAGCTCTGACAACTGTGGAAGAGAGGGAAAGAATGAGGTCTAGATATGACAGTCTCAGACTATAGCACAGTTTTAAAAAGAATTTGGCTAAGCCAGTGAGAAGTCCTCGTGCCAAAGGAATCCCACATCTCACCAGCATCTGCCTGTGTTAATACCCAGGATGTGCTCAGTCATTGGCTGGGAGCACCTACAGGAAGCAGAAGCATAGTTCCTGCAAATGTGATTATGGATGCAAATGTGCAACTCTGTGGTGCAAATGTGGTTATGGATGGCCCAGAGTGGGCAGTAGCTGAGGCTGTTACTTAATGCTCCCTGCAGTAGGTGATCTGAAATGCACATGGCTGTCATATACACATGCAAAAATTTGAGCACTTAATAGGTACATGCCATTATTCTAAGCATTGGGCAGGCAAAGAATAACACACAGCTCCTGCAAGCAAGGAATTTATTTTATTTTATTTTAGAGATGGAGTTTTGCTCTGTTGCCAAGGCTGGAGTGCAATGGCACAATCTCAGCTCGCTGCGACCTGCACCCCCTGGGTTCAACCAGTTCTCCTGCCTCAGCCTCCCGAGTAGCTGGGATTACAGGCACACACTGCCACACCCAGCTAATTTTCATATTTTTAGTAGAGACAGAGTTTCACCATATTGGTCAGGCTGGTCAAGAACTTCTGACCTTAGGTGATCCACCTGCCTCAGCCGCCCGAAGTGCTGGGATTACAGGCATGAGCAACCGCGCCCAGCAAGGAAAGAATTTAAAATCAGTGGCCAATAAATGATCTTGCCTACTCTGTGACTAAACAAACACTCATGTACTAGCCTGAGTCTGAGAAGCAGGATAAACTCTTTTTAGTAACATATATTTAACTGACTTCTAAGAATGCTCATTCTTCTATTAAAAGACAGCATGAGAACACATGTCATCAAGACCTCCTGAGGCTCTGTCATGGGCAAAAAAAATTTTTTTAATTTAAATTTAAAAATTAAAAAAAGATCCAGCATGAAAGGGAAACTCTCTTTCCCACCCTTGGTTTTGGCAGCGCTCTTCAAAGGTCAATACTGACCAGAAATCTCTGCCATCTTTGTTCTTTCCATGAGATCTTTTCAGCTCCAGTTCCCTCTTTGAGACAGTTTAGCACAATGCACTGGGTGACAGCTCTCCTGACATGCAAACAACAGGGAGAATACTGGAATAAAGAGGAAGAGGAGGAGACCACCATAATTGGGAAGGCCCTATTTAAAAGGATGTGTTCAGGCCGGGCGCGGTGGCTCAAGCCTGTAATCCCAGCACTTTGGGAGGCCGAGGCGGGTGGATCACGAGGTCGAGAGATCGAGACCATCCTGGTCAACAAGGTGAAACCCCGTCTCTACTAAAAATACAAAAAATTAGCTGGGCATGGTGGTGTGTGCCTGTAATCCCAGCTACTCAGGAGGCTGAGACAGGAGAATTGCTTGAACCCAGGAGGCGGAGGTTGCGGTGAGCCGAGATCGCGCCATTGCACTCCAGCCTGGGTAACAAGAACGAAACTCCGTCTCCAAAAAAAATAAAATAAAATAAAATAAAAGGATGTGTTCAGTCTCTATCCAGTTTAACACTTCTTGGCACAGACCAGAGAACCATTTTTTAATGATTACTAAAAGCCAAGGGACGTGGGGAGTCTTATTTTCCAAATATGAATATGAAATGATAATGGGGCAAAGTGGTCAAGAAAAAAGCAATTGTGATCTGCATTTGAAAATGCTTCTAGACTCATTCATTTTTAGAGCTGGAAGGAACTTTAGAGATCATCTAGTCCGGTGTAAGCTAAGGAAGGACAGAAGACTTTTTTGAGGTCACATAGCTATGGCAGAGTTGGGGCGTGAATCTAGGTATCCTGGGGCTAATATTCTTTCCAATTTGGGAATCTTAACCTAGGCTCCAAGGTCCAGTCCATAGCTGAGCTTCACGGGGGTTCACAAGCTTCCTAAAAATGTGAGTGTGTGCATATGAATATTTGTGCATGTGTATGTGTGGAGTGCCCATTTTTTTTTCATCATTATTTTCAGTGAGGAGCCATGGATATAATGGTTTACATAAGGATGACTAAAGAACATTTAGGTGGAAGGGTAGGGATGGCTGAGATATACACATTTGACAACTGTTTTCTCAAAATCCCTCACAAGAAAGACCAAGATAGGAAGATTTCAGTGATTATACCCTGCTGTTGAATAACAAAAAAGAGAATAATTTAGTGTTTGCCTTTAGGAAATAAAATATATATACGTCTAAGTGGAATGAGACGTAGTGATCCTTTCAGCCAAAATAAAAACTTTTTTTTTTTTTTTTTTGAGACAAAATCTCTGTCACCCAGGCTGGAGTGCAGTGCCCTGATCTCAGCTCATGGCAAACTCCGCCTCCCAGGTTCAAACAATTCTCCTGCCTCAGCCTCCAGAGTAGCTGGGACTACAGGCGCACACCACCACACCCAGCTAATTTTTATATTTTTAGTAGAGATGGGGTTTTGCCATGTTGGCCAGGCTGGCCTTGAACTCCTGACTTCAGGTGATCCTCCCACCTCGGCCTCCCAAAGCCCTGGGATTATAGGAATAAGCCACCGCACCTGCCTAAAAACATTTATTTTTTTGAGGCAAGGTCTTGCTCTACGGCCGAGGCTAGAATGCAGTGGTATAATCACAGCTCACTGCAGCCTTTGACTTCCTGGGTTCAAGTGATCCTCCCACCTCAGCTCCCTGAGTGGCTGGGACTACAAGACGAACACTACCATGCCTGGATAATTAAAAAAATTTTTTTGTAGAAATAGGGTCTCATTATGTTGCCCAGGCTGGTTTCAAACCCTAAGGTTCAAGCAGTCCTTCTGTAGTGGCCTCCCAAAGTGCTGGGATTACAGGCATGAGCCATCACGCCTGGCCAGGATAAAAATATTAAAACAATATATGAAACTACAGTTAAAATTGTTATATCATAAGGATAAATACAACCTTGTCAGGAGGGTAATTAACAAAAATAAAAGAAAAAGAAAGAATAAATACAACTTTGTGGTGGAGGAGCAGGAATAAAGTGATAACGAAATTAAGAGATTATAAAAAGATTCTCCTTGATCATACAGGATGATGAGAAAGACTGACCCTATTCACATTATTATGGAAGATAGGAAAGTTAGTTAAAAATATTTCATCTATTTCCTATTTCAATCTTTAGAAGGTACATCTGCCCCTAAATAGCCCACAGCGCACAGTCTCTTTGGAAGGAGAGACTGCAAAGTTAACAGTGACTTTGAGAGGGGACTCTGGTAGACTGAATAATGCCACCTGCCAAAATGTCCATATCCTAATCCTTGGAACCTGTGAATGTCACTTTATCTGGCAAAGACTTTGCAGATGGGTTTAAATGATTTGAGATGGGGAAATTACCTAGATTACATAGGTGGGCCCTAGGGAGGCAGGCTGGGCACACTGACTCATGCCTATAATTCCAGCACTTTGGGAGGCCAAAGCAGGAGGATCACTTGAGGCCAGGAGTTCAAGACCACCCTGTGCCGGGGGCGGTGGCTCATGCCTGTAATCCTAGCACTTTGGGAGGCTGAGGTGGGTGGATCACCTGAGGTCAGGAGTTCAAGATCAGTCTGGCCATCATGGTGAAACCCCATCTTTATAGAAAAAAAAATTTTTTTTTAAGAAAGAAACAAAAAATAAAGACCACCGTGGGCAATATCGTGGGATCTTGTGTCTACAAATGTTTTTACAAAATCAGTCAGGTGTGGTGACATGCACCTGTATTCCTAGCTACTTGGGAGGCTGAGGCGGGAGGATTACTGGAGCCCAGCAGTTCCAGGCTGCAGTGAGCTATGATTGCACCACTGCAGTACAGCCTGGGCAACACAGCAAGATCCCATCTCTTAAAAAAAAGAGAGACATATTTGACAAAACACAGAAGAGGAGGAGTCACAGAGGCAGAGATTATAGTGCTACAGTAATAAACCAATGTCAGCAGCCACCAGAAGCTGGAAGAGACAAGGAACAGATTCTCCCCTAGAGCTTCTTGAGGGAGCACAGCCCTGCCAACACCTTGATTTTGGCCCAGTAATACTGATTTTGGATTTCTGGCCTCCAGAACTATGAAAGAATAAACTTCTGTTGGTTTAAGCCACTAAAGTTGTGATAATTTGTTACAGCCACCACAGGAAACTATTATAAGGGACTAACCCAGCATTTCCAGAAATTGGAACGATTCAGCCCAACCCATTTAACTCCAGTCACTTACAGAAAAGAAGCCGTCTGTGATTCTGAGGAAAAGGAACAACTAAACAGAAAATACAACACAAGACTCATTTGTTCAACTTAGTGGGATAGCAGGGTAAAATCTCCAATCATGCAGCCATATTGCTACATAAAAGGATAGCAACAATCCTAAAACAAGGCATTTGAAGAAGGAAATGTAGCAGTTACAGAGCAAGGAAAGTGAGTTACTCAATCCTGCCAGTTTAGAGATTGCCAGATGCCAAACATCAGAAAGAGACTATATGCCATAGAAAAAAAGATGGCAAAGTAAGCGGTAATGCAGAACAATACCTATCATTTAGTTTCCCAAGCATTTCCAAATGCACAATAATAGCAACCACACCGAGTACCACGTGCTGCATGCTTTCTATTCGTTATCTCATTTAATCCACACAAAACTATCAGGATAAGTACTATAATACCCATTTTACAAAAAGTAAGCAAGTTAAGGAACAGGCCAGAAATGGCAGAATTGGATTTAGAAACAATGTTTGTTTGGCTCCAAAGTCAATCCTCTTTGTATCGGTCGAGCCTGCTTTATTACACCATTAATCCTCACACATGCTCGGTCAAGTGGACTGTGAGCTCCATTAAGACAGGGACTAAGTATCTGCCTTGTCCACCACTGCATCTGGTGATCAATAAATATTTGTTAAATGAATGGAGAGAACAGATGAGGCTTACAGAGATTAAGCAATGTCTCCAAGATCACACAGCCAACTATTTGGCAGGGCTGGGTCCTCTGATTCCAAATCCTATGCACTACCAACTTACTAAGATCCTAAAGAATATGGAGCTAAGGCCAGGCGCGATGGCTCACGCCTGTAATCCCAGCACTTTGGGAGGCCGAGGCAGGTGGATCACGAGGTCAAGAGATCGAGATCATCCTGGTCAACATGAAACCCCGTCTCTACTAAAAATACAAAAAATTAGCTGGGCATGGTGGTGTGCGCCTGTAATCCCGGCTATTCAGGAGGCTGAGGCGGGAGAATTGCCTGAAACCAGGAGGTGGAGGTTGCGGTGAGCCGAGATCGCGCCATTGCACTCCAGCCTGGGTAACAAGAGCGAAACTCCGTCTCAAAAAAAAAAAAAAGATTATGGAGCTATGTGTGTATCTTGGGTAAGTGGGTGAGGGAGGCAGATAAAGGACAGAAAAGTGTTTTTAAATAAATAAATAAATACTGATATCCCCAAGTGAGTGAAGGTAGATCTAAAGACTTGGAGCATTCGGGAAGAAGATGAAGGATGTTAATTGAAGGTGATGTGGTAAGGCATTGCTGGATGAGGGAATGAATTGTCTAGTCAGAGGCCAAAGTAAATTGTATTCAGGGGAATACAGCCATTCCCCCAAATACCATGCCATCCGTCACAAGGGTATGTGAGTACATGCCAGTGGCAGCTCTGCCTAAGAATTGAAGCAGAATAAGTGATTCCATGTGGTGAAGAACTTCTGAGCCAAATGGGCAGAGACTCTGCTTGCCTGAAGCGGAACTATCTGCCAGACTCTCCTAAAGTACTGGCTGGACACCCAGACTGGAAATGAGAAACTCAAGAATAATGAGAAAGACTGCGATGGGAGGATGGGGAGATAGAAAAGAAAATCACCACAGAGTCTGAAGCCTGACTAATTGCCTTTTGTCAGCACAATCCCCTTGCTCCCTCATCCTTGCTAAAGAATGAAAGTTTTTATAGGATGCCCAGTTTAGGAGCCAAAGCAGAGGCTCTCCAGGTAACACAGCCAAGAAAAAGGGTGTACTCCTCTATAACGTTAATAAATGCCGCCGGGCGCGGTGGCTCAAGCCTGTAATCCCAGCATTTTGGGAGGCCGAGGCGGGTAGGTCACGAGGTCAAGAGATCGAGACCATCCCGGTCAACATGGTGAAACCCTGTCTCTACTAAAAATATAAAAAATTAAAGCCGGTCGTGGTAGCTCAAGCCTGTAATCCCAGCACTTTGGGAGGCCGAGGCGGGTGGATCACGAGGTCAAGAGATCGAGACCATCCCGGTCAACATAGTGAAACCCCGTCTCTACTAAAAATACAAAAAATTAGCTGGGCATGGTGGCACGTGCCTGTAATCCCAGCTACTCAGGAGGCTGAGGCAGGAGAATTGCCTGAACCCAGGAGGCGGAGGTTGCGGTGAGCCGAGATCGCGCCATTGCACTCCAGCCTGGGTAACAAGAGCGAAACTCCGTCTCAAAAAAAAAAAACAAAAACAAACAAATAAAAATGAATGCCTATGGAAGCCTTCAGATTTAGTGTGACTACTAGGGGCTCCTCCTGTGCGCAGAGGCAAAAACCTTTCCTTGATCTTGACTTAGAGACTTCAAGTAGTAGGGCAGTAGCCAATAGCAGTTCCATCACACAGCCTGGTTAAATCCAGGGATTACACTGGAAAAATAACAATATTTCCTCATGAGTTTCGGATTCATCCATTTGCATCCCCAGTACCTGGCAGAGTTCCTGCCCTATAGTAGGAGTTCAAATTGTATGAAGAACAACGGGAAACTGATGATAAATCGTTAAGCACATACAGCATAATGGCTCTAAAAATCTGTTTTCATAGGTATTTTTGGGTTTACATTATCAGGATTTAATAGTGGGAAAAAAATGAAGCATGTTCTACTTAAGGAATGATGAACCAACAAATTTGAGATAGCAATCATTTTTAAGTACCCATTATATGTCAGCTGCAATGTCTCAGTTAATCCATATTGTAACCCCTGAGGAAACTGAAGGTCAGTGAGGTTAAGTCCGTTCCCCAAAAATTTAGCTGGTAAGTGACAAAGATCTCCAAAGCCTCTGTGTGCTCTTTTCACTAAACTTTCTTAAAAAAAGAAAATCTACAGAAAAGCCCTGTAACTTTTCTCTATATTGTTAAACTAGAAAATTAAAGGTAGAGTCACTTCCAGGTCAAGCAGGACCTGGCCAAGGAGATGAATTTTTTTTTTTTTTTTTTTTTTTTTTAAAAAGACAGTCTTGCTCTGTCGCCAGGTGCCAGGCTACAGTGCAATGACACGATCTCGGCTCACTGCAACCTATGCCTCCCAGGTTCAAGCAATTCTCCTGCCTTAGCCTCCCGAGTACCTGGGACTACAGGCGAGTGCCACCAAGCCCAGCTAATTTTTGTATTTTTAGTAGAGAGGGGGTTTCACCATGTTGGCCAGGATGGTTTCGATCTCTTGACCTCGTGATCCGTCCGCCTCGGCCTCCCAAAGTGTTGGGATTACAGGCGTTGGCCACCGCGCCCGGCCAGGAGGGATGTCTTATAAATTCCAGGTTTAAATTCTGTATTCCATACTCTTCACTCTATCTTCCTTATTACTTATACTATAAATCTGTAACTCAAACTCAGACAGGAAACTACACTGGTTAAACCAAAACGAGAAAGAAAACCCTCACATCCCTCTTTCCAGAAATTAGACATCTTTAAGACGAAGATTTCTAACCCAAATAGAGTTTCCAACCTGGCGCATTTCCACAGAAGTTAACATTGAAAGAGCCAAGGCCCGGGATTTATCCTCAGTTCCTGGGCAAGGGCCAGGAAAACAGAGTCAGACAGCAAGGCCGGAGTTGTGAGTCTCCATACTAAAAAAGATACCAAAGTGAGGTACTAAGCCACAGGAAGCTGCTGTGGGATCAATGGTACAGGTCCGGATTTAAATGCACAATTATTATGAGTGACTTGCAAAGGCACTACTGAGTTCCCCAGTAAATCTGAAGTTGCCCTGAAATTTCAGAGTGAAGTAAGTAAAGAATTTAAAAGTCAAGGTTAAGGAGCTGAAGCAAATTAACAGGGGAGTCCAAGAACTGCAGAGATCACAGAGGAAAGATGGAGAGGGTGTGGACGAGAAACTGGATCTGAAATAAAAGACAGGACCCCACACAATGGGGACTGGTTCTCAAAGGCAGAGAGATGTTAAGGTATGAAGCTGGAGGAGGAATTCCATTTCTAAAGGAGAAACGCTCAGGAAGAGAAGCGGATTGTGTCTGAAAAAGGGTTCCTGGAGAGTATCTTCATAACTCAGTACCGGGAGGAGGCGGGAGGTTAACGCGTGTCTGAGTGTGCGCGTCTGTGCGTGCGCGCAGCCCAGAAGGAAACTCCCCGAAAGGAAATGCATGGGAGGGCTCCCCGCCAGGAAAGGCGATCCGGAGGACTGCGGGAGGGTGTCGCGCAGGAGGCCGGACTCGCAGACTCACCTCGGCCATAGCCCTGCGTGTGCTTGGCGAAGCTCCTCACCACGGCCTCCACGGCCTCTCGCAGCACCGCCGGGCTCCCGGCAGCGCCGGGGGGCAGGGGCAGTCCCGGGGCCGCAGACAGGAGCAGCGGCGGCGGGGGCGGTGCGGGCGGCGGCGGGGCAGGCGGGGGGCCCGCAGGGGGTGTGGCGGCGGCGGCCGCGGCCCCCGTCACGCCGGGCCGCAGCGCTCGGAGAGTGCCCCTCCCGCTGGTGCCCACCCCAGGCTGCAGCCTCTGCGCTCGCATCGTCTCCATCCCGGCCGCCAGCGGAGTAGCGCCCCGGAGCCTGCCAGCCCGGCGAGCTAACGGTCCCAACCACCCTAGTCAGCTCGCGCCTGGGGACTGAGGGCGGCGCCGGGGCCGAGCCGTCAGTCAAGTGGGGGCGGGAACGAGCCGGGTCCCATGCCAATCACCAGTGACGGGGCGGGAGCCGGAGGGCTCCTGCTCCGCCATAGGCAAATTATTGCGGAGGGTGGAGCTTCTGAGAACCAATTGCAAAGAGAAAAAGCGTCTGCTCTGAAAGGCAGACGCAGAGCTTGGGCGCGTCTTCGGGAGTCCTGCGGCGCGCACTAGAACGGGGGCTAGAACCCTGGGGCGGGGCTTGAAGAAAACAAATGGGCCTGGATGTAAGACTGGGGAGAATTACAGAGCAGAGATCGTTTTGTTCTACCATTTCATTTTATAAATTGTAGGGGAGGTAGCTGTGGCTCAGAGAAGTAATTTGACTTGTCCAACATCACATGCAATCGGTGGCGGAGCTAAGGCAAGAAAGATACTGACGTCTAATGAACATAAACTATGCAGTGTACTGTAGTGCATGTCTTATTTACAATCACAATCAGTAACTGGACTTTATTATTTTGGAGGTAAGGAAACAGAGGCTTAGGGGAGGCTAGATGCCCAAAATTAAATAAATGGAATTCAGAGTTTAGACATAGGTGTTCTGATTCCCAATATATTTGTCTTTTTACTATGCCACATTGTTGGGTAATTTTCTGATTTCACTTATTCTAAGTAGGAGAGGGGAATAAGACAGTAGGATGGGCAAGTCTCTTTGTCTTCCATTAGAGTGAGAAAGAGTTAGGATACACGCAGAAAACTAGAAAACTAAGACGTCCAGGTGGGGGAATTAAGAAAATTACCCTTGTTCGTATAACATATCAGGCTGGGTTCCTCTGATTAGCTTGCACACACACACACACACACACACACACTTGCACACATGCACACACTCTACATAACCTTTATCATGTGGTCACTGTACCATTTTTACTCAAGTGAGGTTATATTAACTGCCTTCCCCCCATCGTCTCTCCTACAATGGCTCAGAAATCAAAGATGGGGAAATAAAGGCCAGAAGTAGAAGAAAAACAGAAGAAACACACTTGGTGATGCTTGGTGGAATGAAAATTAGACCCTGAATAAAAACTGCGAGTGGTCAAGAAATAGCAAGCTCGGAAAAGAGACAGTTAATCTACCAGGATATATCTGCTGATGATGGAGGGAGAAACTTTGCAGGAACCTTAAAGATTTCAATGTTGAACACAGAGGAAACTGGAGGAAATGAAATCTTGTCGAATGCCTTAAAACCTTTAGGACACGGGACACTTGCCTTTTCTCTATAGCCACAGTTTGTCAGTTGGTTTCTTGGAAAGAAGGTGGCTGGAATGGCTAAGTATCCCCTGGATCATTACAGCTATAAGTTAGTATTACCCTCCCACCCCATTCCTCATTCCCCATACCCACACCTCCAGGCAGAAGTGACAAAACAGAGACTCTGAACACATTTATTTGATATGTCAAGTGGAGAGAGGAGTGATTTAGGGTTTCTCCCCACTTCTACCTGTGGGGGTGTTCATAAGCTCAGACAGACAGAAGAGCAGCTTAGAGCCCATGACCCACTCCCTGGGAAAATGAGACAATCTGTTGTAGTTGGAGGAACAGGGTGGGAATAAAAAGCAGGAAGTTGAGAAGTGAAGTTGAGAGCAGGAAAGACAGCAGCGGAACTGAGGCTGGGGGTTGCTGCAGGAACCCCCAAGAAGAGTGAAAAAGATATCCTGAAAAGTGGTTGGGGCTGGAAGCAGGGTGTGACTAAGGAGCCAGGCCTGGAGAAAGAAGCGAGACCTGCAGAATGGGCTAGGATGTTCACGGAGAGAATAGAGTGTGCAAAATCAGGATAGGCTGTGTTGCAGGGCATACGTGGAAAGCAAGGGACTGCTTCTGCAGGAGGGCAAAGACATCGGAGACTGCCCATAAGTAGGGGTTCCCTACTGCTTCTGAACAAATGCAAGAGAGTTTGGGACCCTAGCCCTGTGTGTTTATTGGTGTGCTGTGCCTGTGGGTACACAAGTAATCCCATATGCATGTGAAATGACCAGGGCATGAATACATGTGTCTATATACCCAGTAAGTAGAGTACTTATTCTTTCTCACTAATAAGAGTACTGTGCTTATGGACACATGCTTAACCATGTATGGGTGCCCCGTTCACCCATGAGCACATGCAAGGGATCCCTGTTTTCCTGGTGTGTGTGTGTGAGCGGTTCTCCCACCTACCCCATTAAGGTCCTGGTCCCCACCCTCCTTGGCTCCTCTCACCCCTCTCTCAGCGCCCTGGCTCCCCAGGCCCACCTAGACTCTGGAAGCCCCCTAGCAGGCGGAGCTGCTCAGTCTGCATGGAGTGGCGTCTCACCAATTTGCGCTTGGTCCTGGGAGAGCCTGGCGCCCCGGCATAAGGAGGGGCAGGCAGCGAAGGCGCCCGACCTCCGGGTTGAGGGCGAATGTCGGGGATGGGAGGGTGGGGACTGACGTTGAGAGGGGGCAGGAAACCCGGCCGCGTTTGCGAGATGTGGTCCAGGAGCAACGTCCCCGACCCCCTCCGCTCCAGCAGGCCCGGACTCCGCCTTCGTCCGCTTAGCGGAGATACCGCCCCTGGCAGACTTTCTTGGGACTGGCGCGGAGAGGGAGCCGAGCCGGCCAGAGGGAGGGTCAACGGGGAGGCGCTGTATCGGCGGCGCTCCAGGGACAAGCGGCTGGATTCCGGCGAGTCAGGGCAAAGATGTCCGGGGGTGTCGAGCTCCACTGGCTCCATGCGGCTCAGTTTCTGCCTCAGCCCTGAAGGAGGGCCAGACTCCTGAGCTTCTGGTGCTGTGTTTCGGCGCGAGAGAGGACCCCCGCAAGTCACTTTCTCCGCCCATGGGGGCGGGTCCTCAGGGCCTTCCGTGCTGTGACGTCGGGAAAGACGGGGTCGACCCGTCAGGGTCAGGCCGTTGAAGTCGGCAGTCAAGCGCTCGATCCCGGGTCTCCCTTCGGTGGGTGGGACTGGTTGAGCAGGGGCCACTAGGCCCCAGGGCTCGGAGTTGAGCCTTTTGAGTGGTTTTGGGGGATGGCGTGGTGGTTTGGGGAGCGGCTCGGAAGGGGAGGGGTCATCCGGGGGCTTAGGCAGAGGGAATTCAAATACGTCCCGCTTCTCCTCTTCTTCCTGGGCGCGAGGGGATAGCATCCCTCGCCCTCCTCCTCCTGCGGTCTGCAGCTGGATTTCCGAAGGCGACGTGCAGACCCCCGGGCTAGGAGGAGCGGGAGCAGGATCCTCCACCCCTGGGGATGGTGGAGAATTAAGATACTGCCGGGTCTTCTTGGTGCCCGAGGGCGAGGTATCGGTGGTGATGATGATGACCTCCGTGCCCTTGGCCTTGCAGGCGTCCAGCAGCGTGGCAAGGGTCTCGCGGTCTCCGCGGTCCAGGGCGTGGACGAGAGCCGAGGCGCCCGCGTGATCTCGGACGGAGGGGTCCGCGCCGTGGGCAAGAAGCAGCGAGGCCACGGCGGCGCCCCCACCCCCGGCGCAAGCGTGCATGAGCGCCGTGCGCCCCAGGCGGTCTGCGATGTTGGGGTCCGCGCCTTGCTCCAGGAGGTAGCGTACCATGCGTGCCTTGTTCTGGGGGTCGTCGTAGCGGGCCCGACAGGCTGCCATTAGCGCAGTCTCCCCCTGCGCATCACCCTCATTCACGTAGGCGCCTCCCTCCAGAAGCAAACGGGCCAAGCGTAGCTTACCCTGACCCACCGCCCGAAGAAGAGCGTGGCCCTCAGTGTGCAACATAGCTGCGGCTGGGGCGAGGGCACAGGTGGAGCCGCGACTGAGAACTGCCGAGGATGGCTAGGGGTGTGTGTGGGGGGGTGGATGGCAGAGGCCTGAGGTCTCAGTGACGAAGCCGATCCCTGCAAGAGAGAGATCTTATTGATAGATTTGGCAGGGAAATTGAGGTACCGACGCAGGGACCCAGCGTGGGGTGAGGGAGACCTTAACGGCATATAGTCCTTCCTCTAACTCACGCCTTTGAGCTGGCCCTTCCCCCGCAGCGCATGCCTGAGGAGGTGGGAAGGGTGCACCCGCACTGAAGGGACTAGCGCGCGTGCAAATGCGTTCGTGCACGCGCAGGGATGTCCGCACCCCCACCCTCACCCCATGGCTTATCAGACCTTTCCTCTATCCCCCTTTTCTTATCCACACTTGGGAGCCTCCTTTCTAGGATGCTGAACACCACCCACCCACACACATGGACCCTACAGTCACACACGTATTCTCATTCCTAACCTCTTTTAGCTTGCCACAGCCCCAAAAATTGAATGGGGGGAGGGAAGCATCCTGCGTTTGGGACCTAAAACGGGTGGAGGGAGAATTGGGGGGATTCTTTTGCCCCGGTGTTGTTCCCCATCACTCCTTGCTCTTTCCCCTCCCAGCCTGTGCGCCCAGATAGATACCTGAATGTCCGCAGAATCTCCGCCTGGCCAGGATTGGGGCCGTGGCCACGGGGCAGCCGAGGTGGCAGAGCCAGGTTCCCGGGGGCCCGCATGGCGTGGAGGGGGGGGCACCCGGATTCCCTTGGTGTCAGTATCTGCGCCCCGGCGCCGGATCCTGGTCCCTCCTCCCGGAGCGCCCCGGGCACAGCGCCGGCTCGGGAGGAGAGAAGCTGGGGGGGGGGGGGGGCGGAGCTCTGCTGTACTATTTATAGCCTAGTCTCTGCGGGTGGGGGCGTCGGGCACCAAACTGCTCCCCCACTCATGCACACAGAAACCCTCAAAAAACCTAGAGGCTCCAATCCTGACTTTCCTTTCTTAGCCGACCTCCCCTCAGCCCCAACAAACCTAAGTGTTCCTTAGGGGACTCTGCGACCCAGACAGGGACCATCATGAAGATTCTTCGCTGAGCTTCAGCAGATCCCCATTCTCCGAACTTGGTGTGTTTATGCGCTCCTGTGCGCCAGACCTGACCTGCCACACACACACACGGCACATGGCACACGGCACACTGTGCAGAAGGCCGTAGAGAGGCTTTTTGGATCCACACCCGGTGTCCATACTGTGCAAAGAGAGGCAAGAGATGTGGCTGTCTTCCTGGAGTTTAATTGTGAAAGAAAGCACGGTCCAGCCGGGAGTCAGACACAGATACAACCCCGCCCCATCTCTCAAAAACGGAACAACCATCACAGAGAAATTTGGACCTCAGCTCCCTTATATAGACCTTTTAGATAACTATGAGGAAGGTGGATGGGGCGGGGGGCACTTTTAGATAGGGCAAGGGACATTCCCAGGTGCCTCCACCCGTATTATTGTGGGAAGGGAGATAGGAAACGGGCAGGAAGAAGAGCGAACCTTGCAATGCAGTCTCTCATTGCATCTCTTTAACCTCAGTCTTGCTTAGACGTATTATTTTTTTCATCTTGCTTGAAGGTCTCTCTCTGAAACTCTCCTTCCATCTTCTGTCTTCCTGTCTGTCTATTGGTCTCTCACACTCTCTCTGCTTCTCCTTGCCACCTGCCCTGTCTCCATGGTTACCATAGCTTCCATCTACATATTTTGGTACTGTTTGTGTCCAGCTGGAAGGCACCAAGGGAAGTGGGAGAAGAAAAATGATAAGGATTTAGAAAGTTCACTCAGGGTCCTGAGCTAATTCAGAGGCTGGAGACCCCCCAGATGCAAGATACAGAAAATAATTTTCCCAGGGATGGTAGAGAGAGAAATATTTGCAGGAAGCTACTCATTTTTTTTTTTTTTTTTTTAAGATGGCGTTCCGCCATGACGGCCAGGCTGGACTTGAACTCCTAACGTCAGGTGATCCACCCACCTTGGCCTCCCAAAGTGCTAGAATTACAGGCGTGCGCCACCGTGCCGGTCCTGAAGCTACCCATTTTTACTAGTTAGTTCTTGGACACGTGTCAACTACATGCCATGTGCTTTACATACACTATCTTCAATCCTCACAACTCTCTAAGATAGGAATTATCATCTTGTTACAGATCAGGAAACAGACTTAATAAGGTTAAGCAAGTTCTCCCAAGCTTCACAGCTAAGTTTGTGTCCTATGGCACCGACAGGGCACTTGCCACTACACCTATGGCCACCCAGTCTACATGCCGTTTTCTGTAACATCTGGGATGTTCTTCTTGACCAAGTCCTAGATTTCATCTCCATTCTGAAGTCTTTCCCCCGTTTATGTTTTTTTTGTGCGTGTGAAAATAGGACTCCTCTTTCCACTCTGCCCCGTTTCCCAAGGGGCTTGCAGGAGGTGGAAGGTAGTGGAAAATGCAGAAAAAGGCTGGGCACGATGGCTCGCGCCTGTAATCCTTGCATTTTGGGAGGCCGAGGTGGGAGGATCATGAGGTCAGGAGTTCGAGACCAGCCTGGCCAGGATGGTGAAACCCCACCTCTATATGTAAAAATTCTTTTTTTTTTTTTTTTTTTTTGAGACGGAGTTTCGCTCTCGTTACCCAGGCTGGAGTGCAATGGCGCAATCTCGGCTCACCGCAACCTCCGCCTCCTGGGCTCAGGCAATTCTCCTGCCTCAGCCTCCTAAGTAGCTGGGATTACAGGCACGCGCCACCACGCCCAGCTAGTTTTTTGTATTTTTAGTAGAGACGGGGTTTCACTATGTTGACCAGGATGGTCTCGATCTCTCGACCTTGTGATCCACCCGCCTCGGCCTCCCAAAGTGCTGGGATTACAGGCTGAGCCACCGCGCCCGGCCGTAAAAATTCTTTAATAAATTTTTTTTTTTTAATGCAGAAAAAGCTGGGCTCTTGCCCTGTCTCTCCTAGTACTCTGATCCCAGATTCTTCCTTCCTCAAACTCTCTGCCCACCTTCGCACAGACACGGCAGCAACCCACAGAAAAAAACATTTTTAGAAAAGAAGTATCCATTGGTGGTGCTGGAGAGAGGCAGTGTAGGATTGAAAGGAAGGCTGGAGTGATGGAGGAGACCAAGCTGTGAAGCCAGAGCCACACAAAGGCCGATCCCTAAAGAGCCGCTTTCCCAGGGGTTGATTTCTCCGTAGGCCCACTTCTCTTATGGCCTTTCTGTGGGGGCTCCCTCAACACAGTCCCTCGATGAGATAGGAGTGGCACGTTCCCTCGGAGAACTCTCGCCGGCCCCGGGCTCCTTCATCCGGAGTGAGGCCGGAAATAAGTGACCGCAGGTGATTCTGCAACGCCAACTCCCTCCGCGACCTGCCGCTTCGCCGGCTTCGGTTCCGGCGGACTCGCTCCCTCCCTCCTTCCCTCCGGAGGCTTCAAGAGGGCGGACCTCCCTCCTCGGCTTCTCCGGCATTGGCCGAGAGGACTGACCAATGGGGAGCTCCGGGAGGCGGGCCTAAAACGCCGCCGCCTGGAGGAAGCCCAGGACCTTTCAAGTTGGCGGCGGCCTGGGCTCCGCGCGGGGCAGGGGCGGCAGGTAAGGCTCGGACCCGGTGGCTCGGACCTGGTTCGGTCCCACGCTTCCCGAGCTTGTTCATCCCGGCCAGGCTGCGAAAGAGACAACGCTTTCCGGCGGGTCGTTGGATCAGCCCCCTTCTGATCCCTCCTCTCTCTCTCCTGGGCTCCCATGGCTGTGTTGACTGTAGACTAGAGAATGGTAGTTTTCTGTCGCGCGTGGGGAGAGAGATTGCAGCAGAAAACGAGACAGCCTTTTGTACCTCTCTTTGGTGTAGCATCAGTTCCCCCGAATCCATTAATATTATCCCAAGAGCCTGACAGACTCCTGTCATCTGTGAAGACTAGCGGAAATACTGCCTTCCACCTGTAGTTTTCCTGGGCCGCCTTTCTTGCAAAATAAATTGTTCCCCCGTCTGACGATAGCGTTCTGTGCATACCTTTATTAGAACACTTGCCCTCTCTCCCTTTAATGTTTCCATGCTTTTTAGAATAGAAGGTTTCGTAGCACAGGTCCTAGTGGTTAATACCTAGCGCCCAATAAACGTTACTTCAATAGAGCTGGTTTCTGACAACTAGCACTCTTTTTGGGGAGGCAGAATTTAAACTCCTAACATAACTAGGGAACAATAAAAGACAATACAGTATGTAATTAGGAGCCATTAAATTAGTGGTTCATAATATTAGGGGTTCATAATTGTTTCTGCAATCCAGAGAAGGAAGAAACCAAGGAGAACTGGAATGGTGAGGGGAGACTATGGATCAGAAGGTCTCAAGTTCAGAAGGGCCCATAGAAGTCATGTATTTATTCATTCATGCAACAAATATTTACTGAGCAACTACTATATGCCAGACACAATGCCAAACCATGGTGATCATAGGGAAATCCTCTACTAGAGCCAGGCATCCTTCTTCGACAAACTATTTAGTAAGTTATTACTCAGCTTCTATGTAAACATCTTTAGTGAGGGAACTCCCTTACCTCTCTTGTAGGTCATTCCATTTTTAAATACCTGTTCTTTAGTCAATATTCAACAAATATTACAAATAAATATAGAGCTCAAGGAAGTGGATTTCACACTTCCACTGTAAAAGAGGAATATCTGGTGGGCGCGCTGGCTCACGCCTGTAATCCCAGCATTTTGGGAAGCTGAGGCAGCCGGATTACCTGAGGTCGGGAGTTTGAGACCAGTCTGACCAACATGGAGAAACCCTGTTTCTACTAAAAATACAAAAATTAGCCAGGCCTGGTGGCACATGCCTGTAATCACAGCTACTGGGGAGGCTGAAGCAGGAGAAGAATTGCTTGAACCAGGGAGGTAGAGGTTGTGATTAGCCGAGATCTGCCATTGCACTCCACCCTGGTCAACAAGAGCGAAACTCCAACTCAAAAAAAAAAAAAAAAAAAAAAAAGAGAGAGAGAGAGAAATCTGTCCCTCTTCTACAGTGGAAGTGGTAGCATTCTTAAAAGCAAGTCATTTCTGATTGGGCATGGTGGCTCATGCCGGTAATTCCAGCACTTCGGGAGGCTGAAGTGGGCAGATCACTTTAGCCCAGGCATTCAAGACCAGCCTGGGCAACATGGCAAAACCCTGTATTTACAAAAACTACAAAAACATGGCCAGGCATGGTGGCATAAACCTGTAGTTCTAGCTGCTCAGGAGGCTGAGGTGGGAGGGTTGCTTGAGCTGGGGAAGTTGAGGCTGCAGTAAGCCAAGATTGTGCCACTGCACTCTAGCCTAAGCAACAGAACAAGAACCTGTATACAAAAAAAAAAAAAAAAATTACGAGCTGCCACCATGAATGTGACAGGTGTCCACTAAACTGACTCGCCCTTAGTATCCCACCATAGGAAGTGAATTTAGATGCCTGAACATATTCCCCTTTTAGGCCCGGCGCGGTGGCTCAAGCCTGTAATCCCAGCACTTTGGGAGGCGGAGGCGGGTGGATCACGAGGTCAAGAGATCGAGACCATCCTGGCCAACATGGTGAAACCTCGTCTCTACTAAAAATACAAAA
This sequence comes from Saimiri boliviensis, assembly GCF_048565385.1. Lineage (NCBI taxonomy): Eukaryota > Metazoa > Chordata > Mammalia > Primates > Cebidae > Saimiri > Saimiri boliviensis. Next base: position 40,618,250 of record NC_133467.1, on the reverse strand, counting down.
CATTAGCTGGGCATGGTGGCACATGCCTGTAATACCAGCTACTCAGGAGGCTGAGGCAGGAGAATTGCCTGAACCCAGGAGGCGGAGGTTGCGGTGAGCCGAGATTGCGCCATTGCACTCCAGCCTGGGTAACAAGAGCGAAACTCTGTCTCAAAAAAAAAAAATTCCCCTTTTAATTTTTTAAATAATATTTGTAACCATTCATTTATTGTTAAATTTCAGTTATTTCAGAATTTTTGCTACTATAAATAGCTTTGATGAATATCCTTTTACTTATATCTGTGACTGTGTATCTGATGATGTCTTTGGGATAGATTTTTAAAGTGAGATTGCTGAATTAGGGATATAAATATTTCTTTCTTTCCTTCTTTCTTTTTTTTTTTTTTGAGATGGACTATCACTCTGTAGCCAGGCTGGAATACAGTGGCATGATCTCGCCTCACTGCAACCTTCGACTCCCTGGTTCAAGCAATTCTCTGCCTCAGCCTCCTGAGTAGCTGGGATTACAGGCATGTGCCACCACACCAAGCTAATTTTTGTTGTTGTTGTATTTTTATTAGAGGACAGGGTTTCACTATGTTGGCCAGGATGTCTCGATCTCCTGACCTCAGGTATCTGCCTGTCTCGGCCTCCAAAAGTGCTGGGATTACAGGCATGAGCCACTGCGCCTGGTGATACAATCATTTCAAAGGCTGTTGATTTAACTGGAAAAATTGCTCCGCTTGAAATACTGTGTTCATAGTCCTTCCAGTGAGGTATGAGAAGATCCATCTGAAAAAAACTCATGACAGCTGCTTATTATTTAAATCTTTGTCACTTTGATAGGTGAAGAGTGGTTTTATTGGCCCTTCTATCTCTCTGACACAAACACACAAACACACAGACACACACACACACACACACACACACATGCACTCTCGATCTCTTTTTTTTTTTTCTTTTTTTTTTAAGACGAGGTTTCACCATTTTGGTCGGGCTGGTCTTGAACTCCTGACCTCAGGTGATCCGCCCGCCTTGGCCTCCAAAGTGCTTGGATTACAAGCGTGAGCCACCACACCTGGGCTTGATCTCTTTTTGTGAGATAGAGTCTTGCTCTGTTGGCCAAGCTGGAGTGCAGTGGCGAGATCTCGGCTCACTGCAAACTCCACCTCCTGGGTTTAAGTGATTCTCATGTCTCAGCCTCCTGAATAGCTGGAATTAAAGGTATGCACCACTGCACCCGGCTAATTTTTTTTTTTTTTTTTTTTTTTGAGACAGAGTTTCGCTCTTGTTACCCAGGCTGGAGTGCAATGGCGCGATCTCGGCTCACCGCAACCTCCGCCTCCTGGGTTCAGGCAATTCTCCCGCCTCAGCCTCCTGAGTAGCTGGGATTACAGGCACGCACCACCATGCCCAGCTAATTTTTTGTATTTTTAGTAGAGACGGGGGTTCACCATGTGGACCAGGATGGTCTCGATCTCTTGACCTCGTGATCTGCCCGCCTCGGCCTCCCAAAGTGCTGGGATTACAGGCGTGAGCCACCGCGCCTGGCTGGCTAATTTTTTATATTTTTAGTGGAGACAGGGTTTCTTCATGTTGCCCAGGCTGGTCATGAACTCCTGGCCTGAAAAGGTCTGCCCACCTGGGCCTGGATCAGAGGCGTGGGCCACCCGTGCCTGGCCAGGGCCATTCTCTTTGCCAGTTTCCTGCTCATATCCTTTGCCCATTTTTTCTGTTGGGATGATTTTTTAAAATTTGGATTTCCAAGAGTTTAAGGGTGTTAATTTCTTGCTTTATTTATTACATATATAGCAAATTCTAAGCATCAGAGTGCCGCGGGCCTCAGTGCCTGGGTTTCTTATTTTCTCTGTCCACAGCCACTCCTTTAGGGGTCTCACCCAGTCTTATGACTTGAAGTATTGTTTATTTGCTGATGACACCACCAGAACGTAAGCTCCATTTAAACCCTGTGGATGCAGCACGTTTTGTCTATTTCGCACACTGCTATATCCCTAGAATCTAGAACAGTGTCTGGCACATAGTGAGCATTCAATAAATACTTATTGAGTGAAATGATATTATTGTTATTTTTATTCCCATTTTACAGATGAGGAAACAGGTTTAGAGACAGTAAATAAAGTACCAGAATTTATGTAGTGAGGAAATGGCAGTGGGATTCAAATCTATATTCTTAACCTCTACATGTACTGCCTTCCTTAAAATTGATGTAATTGTTAGTGTTTTTCTGTATGTTTTGTTGAAGCCTGCTTCTCTGTAACTTTCACCACAATATACAGGTATGCATAATTGGGAATGAGTATAGTATACATGAGTGTTTGTTTGAAGTAAAACAGAGTACGGGGTAAACTCTCTGGGAAGGTTGATGATAAGGAGGAGCAGATTGCAACTAGATTATGGGAAACCTTAAGTATCCTGAAGAATTTTAACTCCATCACAATCTTAAATAGCAGAGACTCCCTGTAGATTCCTAAGCTGGGTGGAGTATGGATGGTTTATTTCCCAACCTGGATTAAGTAAAATTTTGTCTTCTCTCCTTGCATTCTTAGAGGATCACTCATTTACTGTGTAGAAATGGTATTGGATTTGTCTGACCTCAAAGCTCATGGCCATTTATTGACTCTTCATTGCTCCGGTCTCCACTGCCAACACTGTATCTGTCAAGTGGGAAGATACTTAACCAGCTGATGAGAATGTTCTCTCTCTTAAAAGGGGCTGAAGACATGGTGACAAATTCTTTTTTTTTTTTTTTTTGAGACCAAGTCTTGCTTGGTCACCCAGGCTATAGTACAGTAGCATGATCTCAGCTTACTGCAACCTCTGCCTCTTGGGTTCAAGCAGTTCTCCTGCCTGAGCCTCCTGAGAACCTGGGATTACAAGTGCACTCCACCACACCCAGCTAATTTTTTGTATTTTTAGTAGAGACAGGGTTTCACCATGGTGGTCAGGCTGGTCTCGAATTCCTGACCTCATGATCTGCCCACCTTGGCCTCCCAAAGTGCTGGGATTATAGGTGTGAGCCACCGTGCTCAGCCAACAAATTCTGATTATTTCTCTAGTCTCCATGAGACATCTTCTCTCCCATAATGTGTTCTTTTCTCTTCTTTTATCTTTCCTCCCCTTTCCTGCCATCCCCTCCCCACCCCCTCCCTCCTCCGCTTTCTCCTTCCTTTCTTTCTCTTTCTTTTCTTTCTTTCTTTGACAGAGTTTTGCTCTTGTGACCCAGTCTGAAGTCCAATGGTATGATCTTGGCTCACCACAACCTCTGCCTCTGGGGTTCAAGTGATTCTCCTGCCCCACCCTCCTGAATAGCTGGGATTGCAGACATGCACCAGCACACCTGGCTCATTTTTGTATTTTTAGTAGAGACGGGGGTTTTTCCATGTTAGTCAGGCTGGTTTTGAACTCCCAACCTCAGGTGATCCGCCCACCTCAGCCTCCCAAAGGGCTAGGATTACAGGCGTGAGCCACTGTGCCCGGCCTCATAATATGTTCTTTTCAAACAGATTGCAGTTTAATATGTTAACCAACAGCCACTGTTTTCTCAAGATTTTCCTGGCAGTTGGGCTTGAAACTTTTCAGATTCCTCAGATACACATTTTTCTATCTTCTCCTAGCTACAGATTGTTAATCTCATTTAGTGTTATTACATTTAAATTTTATTTATTTATTTATTTATTGAGACAGGGTCTCACTCTACTACCCAGACTGGTACACAGTGGTGTGATAATAGCTTACTGCAGCCTCCACCTCATGGGCCCAAGTGATCCTCTGCCCTGGCCTCCCAAAGTGCCCAGATTACCTCTATGAACCACCACACCTGGCCCATTTAAACGATTTTTAAGTAATATTTTAATGTTATTATAGGATTCTATTCAGCATAGAAAAAAACTTAAAGTATATATAACCTGGCGGGCATGGTGGCTCATACCTGTAATCCCTGCTCTTTGGGAGGCCGAGATGGGCAGATCACCTGAGGTCAGGAGTTTGAGGTTCGAGACCAGCCTGGCCAACATGACCAAACCGCGTCTCTACTAAAAATACAAAAATTAGCCTAGCATGGGGGTGGGTGCCTGTAATCCCAGCTACTCGGGAGGCTGAGGCAGGAGAACTGCTTGAACCTGTGAGGTAGAGGCTGCAGTGAGCCGAGATCACATCACGGCACTCCAGCCTGGGTGACAGAGCAAGACTGTCTCGAAAAAAAAAAAAAGAAAGATACACAACTCTCCCCACCAAAAAAACTTGATCCTTCAAATTAACCTTTGTAATTTTTGGTACCTATCCTTCAATAACAGATTTTTAATTCATATGTGTGTATGTATTTCTGACAAGAGATTACTGTCTACAAATTTTTTGTAAATATCTTTTTCACCAACTAATCTCTTATGAATTTTGAATTGCTACTTGATTTTTGTTCTTGCTTGAGACAGGGTCTCACTCTGTCACCCAGGGTGAGTGCAGTGGCATGATCACGGCTCACTGCAACCTCTGTTTCCCGGGCTGAAGCAATCCTTCCACCTCAGTCTCCCATGTAGCTGGGACTGCCCGTATGTGCCACCATGCCTGGCTAATTTTTTTATTTTTTGTAGAGATGGGTTCTCACTATGTTGCCCAGGCCGCTCTCAAACTCCTGGACTCAAGCAATCCTCCCACCTTGGCCTCCCAGAGTGCTGGAATTACAGGCGTGAACCACCACGCCTAGCCTCGAGGTTTATTTTTTATCTTTTTTATTTTATTTTATTTTTTTCTGAGACGGAGTTTCGCTCTTGTTACCCAGGCTGGAGTGCAATGGCGCCATCTCGGCTCACCGCAACCTCCGCCTCCTGGGTTCAGGCAATTCTCTTGCCTCAGCCTCCTGAGTAGCTGGGATTACAGGCACGCGCCACCATGCCCAGCTAATTTTTTTGTATTTTTAGTAGAGACGGGGTTTCACCATGTTGACCGGAATGGTCTTGATCTCTTGACCTCGTGATCTGCCTGCCTTGGCCTCCCAAAGTGCTGGGATTACAGGTGTGAGCCACCGTGCCCGGCCCTAATTTTTTGTCTTTTAATTAATCGATTTTAGATTTCACAACAGTTTCACACTTACAGACAAATTTAGCAGATTATGCCAAGAATTCCCATTTGTCCCAGTGCAGTTTCCCCTATTCACATTGTAGATTTAGTATAGTATATTTGTTACAATTAATGAATGAATACTTAGTTATTTTGAGGAGACAATGGCTGTTGGTTAAGATATTAAATATATTATTATTAACTAAGGTTCATACTTGCTTGACATGTCTTTGGTTTTTACCTATTGCTCTGTTGCTGTACCCGAATCCCATTTAGGATACCACATTATATTTAGTTATCACATCTCCTTAGGCTCCTCAAGTGTGACAGGTTTCTCAGGCTTTCCTGTTTTTGATGACTGACAGTTTTGTGGTGTTGAGTATACATGTAGGATGCCTTTCTGTTGGAATTTGTCTGATGTTTTTCTCATTATTAACCTGGGCTTATGGGTTTTTAGGAGGATGATCACAGAATGAAGTACCATTTTATCATAAGGGCATATACTGAAAGCATAATTGATGAGTATTGATGCTGACCTTGATCATCTGGTTGAAGTCATGTTTTTCTGGTCTCTCCACTGTGAAGATATTCCTCCTGATTTCCTAAATTATATTGAATTAAATTGCCTGTACACAGTCCACACATAAGAAGTGGGGAGTTATAGCCAGGTGTGGTGGCTCACACCTGTAATCTTAGCACTTTGGGAAGCTGAGGGGGCAGATCATCTGAGGTTGGGGGTTCAAGATCAGCCTGACTAACATGGAGAAACCCCATCTCTACTAAAAAATACAAAATTAGCCAGGTGTGGTGGCATATGCTTCTAATACCAGGTACTCAGGAGGCTGAGGCAGGAGAATAGCTTGAATCCAGGAGGCAGAGGTTACAGTGAGCTGAGATCCTGCCATTTCACTCCAGCTTGGGCAACAAGAGTGAAACTCACTATCAAAAAAAAAAAGAAAAAAAAAGAAGTGAGAAGTCATGCTTCCCTGCTCGCTTTAGGATGGAGCGTCTACATATTTTATTTGGAATTCTACGTGAGAGATTTGTTTATTCTCCCCAGTATAAACAAATGCAGGCATTTATTCATATCACTATAGACTCAGATATTTATCTTATACTTTGGGGTTATAATCTAATACTACTTTACTTACTTTGTTCCTCAAACTGTTCCAGCTTTGACATCGGGAGCTTTTTCAGTTGGCTCTTAATGTCCCTTTGACGCAGCTTCATCAAAACGTTCATTTTTTTTCTTTTTCCTTTTTGAGATGGAGTTTCGCTCTTGTTGCCCGGGATGGATTGCAATGGCGTGATCTCGGCTCACCGCAAACTCTGCCTCCCGGGTTCGAGCGATTTTTCTGCCTCAGTCTCTTGAGTAGCTGGGATTACAGGCATGCGCCACCACGCCTGTCTAATTTTGTATTTTTTGTAGAGACGGGGTTTCTCCATATTGGTCAGGCTGGTCTCAAACTCCTGACCTCAGGAGATCCGCCTGCCTCGGCCTCCTGAAGTGCTGGGATTACAGGTGTCAGCTACCACTCCTGGCTGTTTTCTTTTTTTCTGCTTTTTGTTTGTTTGTTTGTTTGAGATAGAGTCTCACTCTGCCACCCAGGCTGGGGTGCAGCGGTGCAATCATGACTCACTGCAGTATCAATCGCCCTGGCCAGAGCAATCCTTCGCAATAGCTGGAACTCCACACCTGGCTAATTTTTGTATTTTTTGTAAAGACGGGGTTTTGCCTTGTTGTCCAGACTGGTCTCAAACTCGTAGGGCTCAAGCGACCTCCCCACTCCAGCCTCCTAAAGTGCTGGGATTACAGGCATGAGCCCGGCTAACTCCATCAATGTGTGAGTGTGGTTGTGATTTTGAGCACTTTCTTACATTTTGGTACCTCAAGATGCTCTAGACTCATCTTGTGTATTTCCTACGACTCCAGGGAGCCCTGGTACCTTTTACTGGAAAATTGTTTTAGAGACCAAGATCTGAGTGCTAGGTGTGCTCATTGCTACTGGGGCATCATTTCTCTCAAGTTTCCTTTTCATCTGGCGATTTTATTCCCCCATCCTAGCTGCCTCTGAGTGGTTTCTCAGGTTTGGTGATAAGAGGCAGAGTGAAAATTTAGTAGAAGGAGAAACTTTGGATTCATCAATGTTGATCACAGTGGAACAAACTGCCTTGGGGGAGAATGGATACCATCTCTTTAGGGAAGTGCCACCAAAAGCTGAATCACAATTCACAGAGTAACGTCAGGCATGGTGTCTCACCCCTTTTAATCCCAGCACTTAGGGAAGCAGAGCAGGCGGATCACTTGAGTCCAGGAGTTTGAGATTAGCCTGGGTGACATGGCAAAACCCCATCTCTACAAAACACAAACGTTAACTGGGCTTGGTGGCACAGCTGTAGTCCCAGCTACTCAGGAGGCTGAGGCGGGAGGATCACTTGAGTCTGGGAGGCAGAGGTTGCAGTGAGCCGAGATTGCACCACTGCACTCCAGTGAAGTCCTGCACTCGCAGAGGTTTAGACTAGATGACCTCTAAGGATCCTCCCAGTTGTAAGATTCTTTGCTTCCAAGTGGTATTTAAAAAGATCAATTTTGGGCCGGGTGCAGTGGCTCAAGCTTGTAATCCCAGCACTTTGGGAGGCCAAGGCGGGTGGATCACCTGAGGTCAGGAGTTTGAGACCAGCCTGGCCAACATGGCAAAAACACATCTCTAGTAAAAATACAAAAATGAGCTGGGCATGGTAGTGCATGCCCGTAATCCCATCTATTCAGGAGGCTGAGGCAGGAGAATTGCTTGAACCAGGAGGTGGAGGTTGCAGTGAGCCGAGGTAGTACCTCTGTACTCCAGCCTAGGTGATAGAGTGAGACTTCATCTCAAAAAAAAAAAAAAAAAAGCCGGGTGCGGTGGCTCAAGCCTGTAATCCCAGCACTTTGGGAGGCCGAGGCGGGTGGATCACGAGGTCAAGAGATCGAGACCATCCTGGTCCACATGGTGAAACCCCGTCTCTACTAAAAATACAAAAAATTAGCTGGGCATGGTTATGCGTGCCTGTAATCCCAGCTACTCAGGAGGCTGAGGCAGGAGAATTGCCTGAACCCAGGAGGCAGAGGTTGCGGTGAGCCGAGATCGCGCCATTGCACTCCAGCCTGGGTAACAAGAGCAAAACTCCGTCTCAAAAAAAAAAAAAAAAAAAAAAAAATCCATTTTGACTGGGTGCGATGGCTCACACCTGTAATCCTAGCACTTTGGGAGGCCAAAGTAGGCGGATCACAAGGTCAGGGCTTTGAGACCAGCCTGGCCAACATGGTGAAACTCTGTCTCTACTAAAAATAGAAAAATTAGCTGGGTGTGGTAGTGCGTGCCTGTAACTCCCAGCTACTCGGGAGGCTGAGGCAGGTGAATTGCTTGAACTCAGGAGGCAGAGGTTTAAGTGAGCCTAGACTGTACCATTGCACTCCAGCCTGGGCGACAGAGCAAGACTTTGTCTCAAAAACAAACAAACAAACAAACAAAAACTCAGTTTGGCCTTGTGCAGTGGCTCATGCCTGTAATCCCAGTACTTCGGCAGCCTGAGACAGGTGGATCACTTGACATAGCGAAACACCATCTCTTTTTTATTTTATTTATTTATTTATTTATTTAATTTATTTTTTGAGACGGAGTTTCGCTCTTGTTACCCAGGCTGGAGTGCAATGGCGCGATCTCGGCTCACCGCATCCGCCTCCTGGGTTCAGGCAATTCTCCTGCCTCAGCCTCCTGAGTAGCTGGGATTATAGGCACGCACCACCATGCCCAGCTAATTTTTTGTATTTTTAGTAGAGACGGGGTTTCACCATGTTGACCAGGTTGGTCTCGATCTCTCGACCTCGTGATCCACCCGCCTCGGCCTCCCAAAGTGCTGGGATTACAGGCTTGAGCCACCGCGACAAACAAACAAAAAAAGCCAGGTATGGTGGCACACACGGTAGTTCCAGCTACTTGGGAGGTTAAGGTAGGAGGATCACTTGAGCCCAGGAGGTTGAGACTACAGTGAGCCGTCATCATGCCACTGTACTCCAGCCTGGGTGACAGAAAGAGACCCTGTCTCAAATAAAATTAAAAGATCAATTTGATTGTAATGTCTCTTTTCCCCTGGTTGACAATAAAGTTGATGATTCATTCCTGTGCTCTCCCAGTGCCTGGCACACTATCTTTTTCACGGTAGATGAAAAATTAGTGTTTTGCTGAATGCATTGCATTATATTGAATTGGGGCCTGGTTGGATTTGGAAGGGCAAAGAGAGAAAGAATTCAAAGGTTATATGTAGAAATTCAGATAGTGGCTGGACATAGTGGTTCGTGCCTGTTATCCCAACACTTTGGGAGGCTGAGGCAGGAGGATCACTTCAGCCGAGGGGTTCGAGGCTACAGTGAGCTGTGATCGTACCATTGTACTCAAGCATGGGTGACTGAACATCTCTAAAAATAAAAATAAGGAAATGAAGTCTGGGTGCAGTGGCTCATGCCTGTGATCCCAGTACTTTGAGAAGCTGAGGTGGGCAGATCACCTGAGGTTGGGAGTTCAAGACCAGCCTGGCCAGCATGGTGAAACCCTGTCTCTAATAAAAATACAAAAATTAGCTGGGTGTGGTGGCAGGCACCTATAATCCCAGCTACTTGGGAAACGGAGGCAGGAGAATTGCTTGAACCTGGGAGGCGGAGGTTGCAGTGAGCAGAGATCACACCACTGCACTCCAGCCTGAGGGTGAGACTCAAAACAAAACAACGATGAAAGGAATGCAGATAGAGATAAGCATCAAATTGTCCTAGGGATGTAGAGTTGTGTCCAAGAGTCTCAGCACTTTCTCTTTTGTGCTAAACTATATTGTAATGACCTGACCTGTTTGGGGGACCATGTCTCATTCATGTTTATATTCCCAGAAATTCTCTGTCTGACACTGTGCCTTCTCAGTCAAAATTTGTTGAATGACATTGACTTTTCATGTTCCAGGGAGAGAAGATGGAATGTCTTGTCTGTCCTTGGCTTCCTGTCCATTCGACTACATTTCTTTTTCTCTTTCTTTTTGTCTTTATCAGGTTTTCTCACTGGATCTCTGAATACCCAGGCCCCCTCCACTATGGCCAGCCGGGGTGGGGGCCGAGGTCGTGGCCGGGGCCAGCTGACCTTCAACATGGAGGCTGTGGGCATTGGGAAGGGGGATGCTTTGCCCCCACCCACTCTGCAGCCCTCTCCACTCTTCCCTGTGAGTCTCTTCACTCCCTTCCCCGACTCTCACGTGCCCCTGGCCGACTGCATGATTCTGGGTTCCTCCTAGACCATCATAAAGTCACTTCGGGAAGCTGAGGCGGGTGGATCACCTGAGGTCAGGAGTTCAAGACCAGCCTGGCCAAAACGGCCAAACCCCATCTCTAGTAAAAATAGGAAAATGAGCCGGGCATGGTAGTGCATGCCTGTAATCCCATCTGCTCAGGAGGCTGAGGCAGGAGAATCACTTGAACCCAGGAGGTGGAGGTTGCCGTGAGCCGAGATAGTGCCTCACCTTGCCCCTCTCTGTCTCTGTACTCCCAATGCACAGGGGATGTTTTGCAGACGAAGAAGTGTCCGCCTGCACTTCTCCCGAGCTTTCGAAATGACACGTTCCTCCCCTCATTCTCTTTTGGCCTCTGCTCAGCGGGAGTATTAGATTAAATTGGGAGGGCCGGGCGCGGTGGCTCAAGCCTGTAATCCCAGCACTTTGGGAGGCCAAGGCGGGTGGATCACAAGGTCGAGAGATCGAGACAAGCCTGGTCAACATGGTGAAACCCCGTCTCTACTAAAAATACAAAAAACTAGCTGGGCGTGGTGGCGCGTGCCTGTAATCCCAGCTACTCAGGAGGCTGAGGCAGGAGAATTGCCTGAACCCAGGAGGCGGAGGTTGCGGTGAGCCGAGATCGCGCCATTGCACTCCAGCCTGGGTAACAAGAGCGACACTCTGTCTCAAAAAATAAAATAAAATAAAATAAAATAAAATAAATTGGGAGGAGGGGTCCTCCCAGATTTGTACGAGCATTTTTCTCCCTGAACTGACTACTGCCCCCGCCTCTTTAGCCCCTGGAGTTTCGCCCAGTCCCTCTGCCCTCGGGAGAGGAAGGGGAGTATGTCCTGGCATTGAAGCAAGAGCTACGAGGAGCCATGAGACAGCTCCCCTACTTCATCCGGCCAGCTGTCCCCAAGAGAGGTCAGTTGGAATGCCAGCATCACGTTCTGAGTGTCTTCCACGGGCAGTGCCCTGTGCTCGGCACCGCTGGGGGCCAGAGAGGCACAAGAAGGGTACTGTCTAACTGGGGAGATGATAATAGTTACTTCCGTGTCTGAAATGCATTATAGTTTTCATGGTTTGTTTTGAGTCTCATAATAGTCTTGGTACTTAGTGGGTGGGTGATTAAATACTAAAATCCCATTTTACATGTATAAGTGAGGGGATGTATTTTGTAAAAATTTATATATTTTGGCCGGGCGCGGTGGCTCAAGCCTGTAATCCCAGCACTTTGGGAGGCCAAGGCGGGTGGATCACGAGGTCGAGAGATCGAGACCATCCTGGTCAACAAGGTGAAACCCCGTCTCTACTAAAAATACAAAAAATTAGCTGGGCATGGTGGCTCGTGCCTGTAATCCCAGCTACTCGGGAGGCTGAGGCAGGAGAATTGCCTGAACCCGGGAGGCAGAGGTTGCGGTGAGCCGAGATCGCGCCATTGCACTCCAGCCTGGGTAACAAGAGTGAAACTCCGTCTCAAAAGAAAAAAAAAAAAATTATATATTTTAAATTTTTTTGTAAAATAGAGATGGAGGTCTCCTTATGTTGCCTAGGCTGGTCTTGAACTTCTGAGCTCAAGAGATTATTCCGCCTTGGCCTCCCAAAAGTGCTAGGATTACAGGCATGAGTCACCACACCCAGCAAAATGTTTAACTATCTGAATATTACAGCCACCAACCAACAAGGGAAGACAGACCCTGGTTTCTTTTTTTTTTTTTTTTGAGATGCTCTTGTTACCCAGGCTGGAGTGCACTGGCACGATCTCGGCTCACTGCAACCTCTGCCTCCTGGGTTCAAGCAATTCTCTTGCCTCAGCCTCCCGAGTAGCTGGGACTACAGGCATGTGCCACCATGCCCAGCTAATTTTTGTATTTTTAGTAGGGACAGGGTTTCACCATGTTGACCCGGATGGTCTCGATCTCTTGACCTTGTGAGCCACCACGCCTGGCCCAGACCCTGGTTTCTTATTCCCTACCGCACTTTCCACTACACCATACTCTTTCTTAATACAGCCATGCCTTTGAACTAAGGGATGGAAAAAAAAAAAAAAAAAAAACCATCGTGGCCAGGTGTGGTGGCTCATGCCTGTAATCCCCACATTTTGGGAGGCTGATGCGGGTGGATCACTTGAGGCCAGGAGTTTGAGGCCAGCCTAGCCAACATGGTGAAACCCTGTCTCTACTAAAAATAAGAAAATTAGCCAGGCACAGTGCCATGTGCCTGTGGTCTCAGCTACTCAGGAAGCTGAGGCACAAGAATTGCTTGATACCTGGGAGGCGGAGCTTGCAGTGAGCTGAGATCTCGCCACTAAAAAAAAAAAATTGGCCAGACACAGTGGCTCATGCCTGCAATCCCAGCACTTTGGGAGACTGAGGCCAGTGAATCACCTGAGGTCAGAAGTTCGAGACCAGCCTGGCCAACATAGGGAAACCCTATCTCTACAGAAAATACAAAAAATTCGCCAGGTGTGGTGGCAGGCACCTGGAATCTCAGCTACTTGGGAGGCTGAGGCAGGAGAATCACTTGAACCCAGGAGGCGGAAGTTTCAGTGAGCTGAGATTGCGGCATGGCATTCCAGACCAGGAAACAGTGCAAGACTCCATCTCAAAAAAAAAAAAAAAAAAAAAAAAAAATTAGCCTGGTGTGGTGGCATGCACCTGTAATCCCAGCTACTTGGGAGGCTGAGGCAGGAGAGTCGCTTGAACCTCAGAGGCAGAGGCTGCAGTGAGCTGAGATCATACCAGTGGACTCCAGCTCAGCTGATAGTGCCAGACTCCCTCTCAAAAAAAATTTAAAAAAAAGGCTGGGCGAGGTGGCTCATGCCTGTAATCCCAGCACTTTGGGAGATGAAGGCGGGTGGATCACTCGAGGTCAGGAGTTTGAGATCAGCCTGGCCAACATGGTGAAACCCCGTCTCTAAAAAAAAAAAAAAAAAAAGAATGATAAGGTCCTCACTGAAGCTGACCCCCTGGGCTCTGGGTTTGGGGTAAGGGGACAGATAATTGCTGAGTATTGAGGTGGCTGGACTCTCAGGGGCAAACCCTGTTCTGGGTCTCTGATGAAACTTTGATCCTTCCACCCCTCAGATGTGGAGCGGTATTCAGACAAATACCAGATGTCAGGTCCGGTTGACAATGCCATCGACTGGAACCCTGGTAGGTGATGGGCCCTTTCGTTAACTGCCCTTCTTTCAAGTGCTGCAGATGCTTCAAGCCATTGCCATCAGCCCCATGTCCCCACCCCATTCCCTCATCCAGCATCTGCAAGCTAGAGCCTTAATTATGTTCCAAAACACTCTCAGATTCTACTTGGAAAAGCTATTCAACAGTTCCCACTACTCAGGAGATATCCAAGCCACAGTTTTATTATGAACAGCTTGGACCCGGCCCCTTTCTTCCTCTCCTTTGAAACCATCACCCCCTTTAAAACCAGTCATCGGCTGGGCGCGGTGGCTCACGCCTGTAATCCCAGCACTTTGGGAGGCCAAGGCGGGTGGATCACGAGGTCGAGAGATCGAGACCATCCTGGTCAACATGGTGAAACCCCGTCTCTACTAAAAATACAAAAAACTAGCTGGGCGTGGTGGCGCGTGCCTGTAATCCCAGCTACTCAGGAGGCTGAGGCAGGAGAATTGCCTGAGCCCAGGAGGCGGAGGTTGCGGTGATCCGAGATCGCGCCATTGCACTCCAGCCTGGGTAACAAGAGCGAAACTCCGTCTCAAAAACAAAAACAAAAACAAAACCAGTCATCATTTGTTGGAGACCCCAGGCAGGGTCCTATTGACATTTACATTCCCGCTATTCCCAGATTGGCGGCGTCTACCCCGGGAGCTAAAGATCCGAGTGCGGAAGCTACAGAAGGAACGTGAGTGTATCTGGAAAAAGAGGGTTCCTCCCTCAGCCTGAGAGCCAAGGCTGCTGTGGTCTCACATTCCCTCCCGGTTCCTCTAGGAACGACCCAATCCCCCAAGTGTTATTGCTAGACGCCATAGTGGCCACATGAGGGCAGCAGCGTGACATGTTCTTTGCAGGAGGATGGGGTCAAAAGCGGGCAAAATTTGCTCTCTGATGGTTCACCTTTCGATCCCCCACCAGGGATTACGATTCTTCTCCCGAAGAGGCCTCCTAAGACCTCGGAAGACAAGGAGGAGACGATACAGAAGCTAGAGGTGAGGAGGAAGCGTGCATAGAGCCCTCCCGAGCCCTGCAGCTGTTCCCTCTCTTGGCCCGCGTGTGCCTCCGTTTTCCCTCCTGTGAACTGAATCTGAGTTTCCGTTCGTTCCTCTTCATCCCCACCTGAGACCCTGGAGAAGAAGGAGGAAGAAGTCACTTCAGAGGAAGATGAGGAGAAGGAAGACGAAGAAGAGAAGGAAGAGGAGGAGGAAGAAGAATATGATGAGGAAGAGCATGAAGAGGTGAAGGGGACTCCTTCCACCTTGGCCCCCCTCACTTTACCCCCTAACCTCTGGGGATCTCAACTGTTTTTTGTTTTTTTTTTTGAGACAGAGTCTCACTCTGTCGCCAGGCGCCAGCCTGGAGTGCGATGGCGCGATCTCGGCTCACCGCAACCTCTGCCTCCCGGGTTCAAGCAATTCTCCTGCCTCAGCCTCCTGAGTAGCTGGGATTACAGGCACGCGCCACCACGCCCAGCTAATTTTTTTTGTATTTTTAGTAAAGACGGGGTTTCACCATGTTGGCCAGGATGGTCTCGATCTCTTGACCTCGTGATCCACCCGCCTCGGCCTCCCAAAGTGCTGGGATGACAGGCGTGAACCACCGCGCCCGGCCTATCTCAACTCTTTACACCAGGGATGCTCCCCTCAGAGGGCTGGCATGCCAACAGCGAGAGCTCCCCTCTGGGTTGGGGCGTCCCTCGACTTCATCTGTCCCTTCTCCAAACTACAGCTAGAAGACACGTCTCAGGCCTGGGATGTGTGACGGGGAGGAAAGGGGTCTGGTACACAGGAAGGAAGGTGAACGCCAAAAGCAGGCTTGACTTTTAATTATTTTTTTTTTCCATTTCAGGAAACTGATTACATCATGTCCTATTTTGACAATGGAGAGGACTTTGGGGGTGACAGTGATGACAATATGGATGAGGCTATCTACTGAAGAAGGACTCGGACCCCTGTATGTTTCTTGAGGATGCAGAGAGTAGCTGTCCCTGTTATTTGGTTTTCCAGACAAACAAATCATTTGGTCAGAGTTCACGTCATCTGTCCGGTCCCTGGAGATGGGCTGGAGGATGATGACAGTTTCTTTTCTCTGCCTCCCCTCCTTCCACATTTGCATCACCTCTGATATCTTGAGGAAAGTGCAAAGGACAAATATCTCAATTGCATGGAGAAAGGAGAATTGAAAGAAGAACTAGGGTTGTGAGAGCTGAGATGGCTTTACCGCTCCCCAATTTGTGTAGCTCTTTGTGGAGAGCATTAGGGACGGGAGCAGTTTGAAGGAGTAAGACTGGTTTTATATTTTTAAATAAAGTGTTTTTCTCTGTCTCTCTGTTCTAGGTGAGGCCTGGTGAGGGAGGGCTGGAGGAACGAAGGGAGTGCCTAGCTGAGCAGGGTCCGGTGTGACACGGTGAAGGGCCACAGCCCGCTTGTCCTTCGTGCCTTCCCTCCTCCCCCCACGGGGGGACACGGTCACAATCCAGCCCCCAGGAAATATCCAAGACCTCATCTGTAGGGCTGTGAAAAGTAAGTTGTAGAAGCAGCCTCTGTCCCCCGCAGAGCAGCTGGCTTCTGAGCCTCTGGTCCTCGGGCCTTGATGACATGATTGTGACTGTTCACACGTTCCCAAGGACACAGGCCCTGTCTTTGCCACACTTGACCTTGATCTTGTCCTTATTTACAAAGGATGATTACAGCTATAAAAGGGAAAAAAAAAAAAAAGAGCCGGGTATGGCGGCTCATGCCTGTCATCCCAGCACTTTGGGAGGCTGAGATGGGCGGATCACCTGAGGTCAGGAGTTCACGACCAGCCTGACCAATATGGTGAAACCCCATCTTAAAAAAAAAAAAATGAAAAAAAGGAAAGAAAAAAAAGGATTGCATCTATTTTTGTGGGGAAAGTCAAGAAAACCAGGTATGAGGAAGGAGGAGGGGCTGACTGACCCGGCATACTCCCTCTTCCCCCAGACCCTGGAGATGCCATTTTGAAAGCTATGTCTATGCAGAGGGCGCCCCCTAAATATCCTGTTCTCCAGTTACAGAAACCAGTGTGTGGCTGAGTTGCGTTTCTCTTTTGGTTCTACCCTCTGTGGAATTTAGTTAGCTTTTCTCCCTTTCTTTGGAGGAAGGGAGGTAGGCGGTGGTGTTTAACAGGAAGTAAGGAGGGTGGGGAGGAAGGGAGTGACAGGGACACGCGCAGATCTGAGAGGTGCATTCTCGCCCACACAGCGCTCCCTTGTGTGAGGTCACTTTCCGAGGCTCTGATTGGCTTCTGAGGAAGCGTTAGATGAGCTGATTGGTTCCAACCACTTGACATGCAACAGTCACGGGCAAGCTGCGTGTCCAGAATAGGAACTGAATAAGGAGGCCTGCTTCATGCTATCATAGCAACCCTACTGAGCATTTGAAAGTAAGACGGGATATGGAACAGCCTTCAAAAAATTCCCCAACTGTTCTCAGGCAGGCCGACTGAATTCCCTGCAGCATCCAGTGATTAGACTGGCAATCTGAGGTTGAATATGTCTGACCCCATTGTACAGAAGGAAGAAAGGCTGTGACTCCATTGAGAGAAAGCACTGTAAAAGCCTAGTTTGGGTGTGTCCGTGTTTACACAGAAGCAGTGGCAGGCGCCATGGCTCAAGCCTGTAAGCCCAGCAGTTTGGGAGGATGAAGCAGGAGGATTGCTTGAAGCCAGGACTTTGAAACCAGTCTAGGCAACAAAATGAGACCCTGTCTCTGCAACAAAAATATCTGAAAATCTTTAAAACAGCTGAGTGTGGTGGCACTCTTTTTTTTTTTTTTTTTTTTTTGAGACGGAGTTTCGCTCTCGTTACCCAGGCTGGAGTGCAATGGCGCGATCTCGGCTCACCGCAACCTCCGCCTCCTGGGTTCAGGCAATTCTCCTGCCTCAGCCTCCTGAGTAGCTGGGATTACAGGCACGTGGGTGGCACTCTTTAATAGTCCCAGCTACTAGGGAGGTTGAGGCAGGAGGATCCCTTGAACCCCGGAGTTGGAGGCTGCAGTGAGCTATGATTGCACCACTGTGCTCCAGCCTGGGCAACAAAGCTGTAACCTGCCTCTAAGAAAAGAAAAAAGGAGTAGAAGCAGCGAAGGAAACAGGAATAGAAACAGAACATTCCGGAGTCATTGAGCAACTTGTGATGACTGATGTGTTTTCCTTTTTTAGTCCTCCTGAGGTGTATCAAGTGGCAGGAAGGAGACGGGGGACCTGCCACTGGGGTTTCCCACAGCTGTACTTCACCCTGTGATTATAGCTGGGGGAGATCAGCAAAAACCAAAGTAAACGATACTGAAAATTTTCCTTTTGCATTGTTCCCTGCATACACACACCACGTCCTAATCTGCTCAACTAAAGGTGTCTACGTCGGGGGCACAGCCATCCCCTAAAGCCCACCAAATGTCAGCCTGGGAACTTAAAAGAGTGGGAACAAAGAAGATTCTGGAAAAGCAGCAGTAGAGGAAGATGGGCACCACGTCCCCCGGTACCCACCCAGCCTTTTCCCATGCAACCGGGGAATGAGGACAAAGGTTGGAGTACCGCTCGGGATCAGTTGCACCACTTCAAAGTGGCAGAGAGATCAGACCATTCTTGGACTCTGCCCTGTCTGCAGGTGACCTTGCTGGACAAAGCCAGGGACACGGGACCCAGCAGCTTTCCCAGATTCTGAAGCGGTTCCAGGCATGAGCTAGACTTGTTTCCATTGACCTTTCCCCTACTTTCCATAGGTACTATCGGGCAGGCCTGAAGCCCAAGGCCTGGTAAATAGGGTCACAGTTCCTATTCTTCCCTTTGGAGGACCCTCTGAGAGGTTAGGGGTGAGACCCTGCTCGGTCTGGTACTACTCGCCTGGTAGGGGTTATGTTGAACAGATTGCTGGCATGTGTACAGCCTGGGCTGCGCTGGCCCCAGGCAGGGTGGGTTCTCTAGCACCAGGAAAGGTAGTAATCCTTTCCTGGGCCATGGTGACTCCCACCTGTAATCCTACCACTTTGGGAGGCTGAGGTGGGAGGATTGCTTGAAGTGAAGAGTTCGAGACCAGCTTGGGGCAAATAGTCTTCCCTAAGTTTGTCTCTACAAAGGGGAGGGGAGGGGAGGGCAGGGCAGGGGAGGGGAGGGGAGGGCCCTATCTTTCTCTGTGCTATGTTCCATCCCTCACCCCTTGATTCTGTCCCATCTCGGGTAGGCAGCTTAAGAGGGGTCTGCAAACGGGCTCAGTGGCTCAAGTGGTTTGAGGGCGGCTAAACGGCAGAACTAGAAGCAACATGCAATTTAGATTGGGAGTGGAGGCCAAAGAAAATTGGAGGATCAGATGAATAAGGTAATTGGGCACCTATAGTTAAGGAAAAGACAGTTCTTTTCCTCAGTTCATTTTTTTTTTAAGAGACAGGGTTTCACACTATTTGTGGTCCTGGTGTCACTAGTCCATAGCTTTGCGCCCTTGGGAAAGTCATGTAAGTCTCCACGCCTCAGTATTCCTCATGTGTGAAATATAAATTTGGACCAGATTTGTCCACTAGGAGCCCTCTTAGCTCTCACATAGTAGGGCTTCTGCTGATCCGTCAGTAAGAATAAATGGCCTGAGAGCTCTGGCTGAACACATTCCATTTGGCTGGATTTCCCCACCTTATTTTCGGCCTAGGCAGACTAAAGATACCTCAGGCTTCTGGCCAGCCGTTTCCAAGAACCTGCTTCAGCTTGGGTAGCAAGATCAGCAATTCCATCAACTAGCATGAGAGGGACACCCCCTACAGCAGAGTTCAAGGTCACAACCTGCAAACCAGGACCCAAACAGGCCACCAGTGATTTCTGACTGCAGAAGGGGCTGGTGGGCAGATCCTCTTCATCTCGCCTCGTGTATCATGTCCAGCCAGAGGATGGAGAAGAGACATGAGCTCAATGGGAATAGTTCCACTAGCTAATCTGGCCAAACTAGCAGTGAACCTCTTCTCCACTGACCTTTCCCCTACTGGGATTCACATTTCCTCAAGGTCATTTGGGACCACAAAGCTGGAAATAAGTCCTAGCTTCCTGCTGTCACCTCAGAAAGACCTTTGGCTCATCTCCAGCAGGCTGTAATTTGCCTCTTTGTATCTAGGAAAGAAGGGAGGTCCCCCCTCATAACCTTAATGGGAGCCAGTGAGAAGACTCTGATTCAACTTAACTGCAGGACCTTAATGGCTACGTGCTCTCACCTTGGTTATCCAAGATGTTGTGGAAGGAACCCAGATATTCCTCAGGCCTGATCTCAACCCATGCAGGAAGGGGCTAGGTCCCCATGACCTCAGAGCGTGGGATTATTCTCCACTCTCAAACCTCTCCTCCTCCCAGGATCCTCAGCTGGGAGCTGTGCTCCCAGCCCCTTCCTAAGTGTTTCCTATCCCTGTAATCCCACATTGATCTTGCTTTACAGTAGAGAAAGGGGGAAAATAGCCAAATCCTGTCTCTAATATTCTTTGGTACGCTCAGCGCAGTGTTGATAATATTGGAACAGGAGGGAGTTAGTCAGAGCTACTTTTGTCTTACCAAAAGGGGCAGCGGGAAGAAACCTACCTAAGTCAGGGGTGCAGATTCGAGGTGTTTCCTGTCTTGGAGAGAGTAGGTGGATTGCCATCCAGACAGGGAAAGAAGCCGTGGTACTCATCCTCCTTAGGCTCTGGTATGGCCAGAGATGTAGCCACTTTGGAAAAGAAATTCCCTTGTCAAAGGAGGTCAATTTCATGTTTTTAACCTCATTTTTCTTAGGCAGAGTGATAAGAGGAAGTGAGACAACACACGTGGGCTCAGTAGGCGAAAGGGCAAGAGCTGATCAGGCCTCCTCCAAGTCTTCCATTTCCTTTTCCAAGCCTATTTCCGGGCGCCTGCACAGTCTTTCCCATCTGACCATACTTGGCTGCTCTTGGTCCCTCACCTCTCCCTTACTTGGCTTCGCTCCTGTTTCGGGTCTTGCTTTCTATCCGGAGCCTCCACACTGACACCTGTCCAGAGACATCAGGGATGTTTACTCACTTCTCAGTGGCCAGACTGGGCCAGGCCGGGAGGGGTTGGCTGAGGACCAGATGGAGAGCTTATCACTCAGACGCATACTTGTTGCGTTTCAAATTCTTTTCCTCTTTTCAACTCTTTCTCCGTGTCTTTTCTCCATGTCTCTCTTTGCATCATGCCTTTATACGGTGCTGTTTAAATTGGATTATTGCTGGGGTGATATGGTGAGGACTATTTGGAGCCACAGAATACACAGGGCACATCTTCCAGAGTGTTAATTTTACTTTTAAGATTTGCTGGGGCAAGATAAATCATTTTTATACCAAAACCAACACAAATATATTATGCAGTGTAAATCAAAATTTGCATTTTTTGAAGATAAAATAGGTACTTCAAAGACATTTCGTCGGGCGCGGTGGCTCATGCCTTAATCCCAGTACTTTGGGAGGCCGAGGCAGGCGGGATCTCGAGGTCAAGAGATCGAGACCATCCTGGCCAACATGGTGAAACCCTGTCTCTATTTAAAAAAAAAAAAAAAAAAAAAAAAAAAAAGACATTTCTGGTTTATGACAGTCTACTTTAGACTGCTCTGAGAGCCCTGGGGGAAATGGTTCACTCTCTTGTATCTTAGGGGTCCTGCAGAGGAAATACTTGAGAAACTGCTTAGAGCAGAGGTAACAAGCATAGACAAACCTAACACTAAACAGGAGTCAGGCAGACATAAAAGATCATAGCAGGTGAGTGTAATGAGCCAGAGAATGGTGAGAACTGGCAAATCAGGGCTTGCCCAGCCCCTTCAGCTCCAGCTGGTTAATGCCGGGAAAGAATGTGACTCAGTGTTACCAAACCTGACCACTTTTTAAGAGACACCAGAACTGTAGATTTTAGTGAAATTAGATTTTTAATTATTGTATTTATTTATTTATTTTGAGATGGAGTATCGCTCTGTTGCCCAGGCTGGAGTGCAGTGGTGTGATCTCCGATGACTACAGCCTCTACTTCCCCGGGTTCAAGCGATTCTCCTGCCTCAGCCTCCTTAGTTGCTGGGATTACAGGTGAGCGCCACCACGCCCGACTAATTCTTTGTATTTTTAGTGAGATGGGGTTTCACCATGTTGGCCACGCTGGTCTCAAACTCCTGACATCGTGATCCACCTGCCTTGGCCTCCCAAAGTGCTGGGATTACAGGCATGAGCCACCATGCCCGGCCGAAATCTGATTTTTTTTTCTTTTTTTGAGATGGAGTCTCGCTCTTGTTGCCCAGGCTAGAGTGCAATGGCACAATCTCGGCTCACTGCAACCTCCACCTCCTGGGTTCAAGCGATTCTCCAGCCTCAGCCTCCCAAGTGGCTGGGATTAAAGCCATCCTCCACCATGCCTGGCTAATTTTTGCATATTTAGTAGAGGTGGGATTTCATCATGTTTGCCAGGCTGGTCTCGAACTCCTGACCTCAGGTGATCCGCCCTCCTTGGCCTCCGAAAGTGCTGGGATTACAGGCATAAGCCACCTTGCCTGGCCAGAAATCTGATTTTTAAATGTTTACAGCCAATTCAAATGTTTAGGAAGGAAATACAGGTTTATTTATTTTGTTTGAGTTTCACTCTTGTTGCCCAGACTGGAGTGCAATGATAAAATCTCGGCTCACTGCAACCTCCGCCTCCTGGGTTCAAGCAATTCACCTGCCTCAACCTCCTGACTAGCTGAGATTACAGGCACGTGCCACCACGCCCAACTAATTTTATATTTTTAGTAGAGATGGGGTTGCGCCATGTTGGTCAGGCTGGTCTCGAACTCCTGACCCCATGTGATCCACCTGCCTCAGCCTCCCAAAGTGCTGAGATGACAGGCGTGAACCACCCGCCCAGCCGGAAATAGAGGTTTCTAAATGTCTGCAAGCTGGTTTGGCCTATGGGCCCCTGATTTCCTGCCTCTGTTTTAGCATTTCCTCCAGCTTTGCTTTGGTTCATCATCAGCTAAAATCAAGACAAAGGAAGAGAAACATGAATCACAGTGTGATCTCCCTTCCCTAAGTGCATTTCCCCACCAGCTTCCCATCAGTTCTGGAGCCCTTATGTCAGGGATTCTCTCCTCCACTCACGAAGCGGGGTGGAGGGGGGCAGTATCAGAGATGGTGTGGAGATAGAGGAAAGAACAAGAGGAGGGGAGGGAGCACTCTTTAGGTATGGATGGTATTCAGTTTAAAGAGAAGACCAAGGGAAGATGAAACTCCAAATAGGGAATCATCATAATTTTTGTCTTTCCTTCCTCACTTTCATTCCTCCGTCACTGTCAAAAAGATATTCTGGGCCGGGCGCGGTGGCTCACGCCTGTAATCCCAGCACTTTGGGAGGCCGAGGCGGGTGGATCACGAGGTCAAGAGATGGAGACCATCCCGGTCAACATGGTGAAACCCCGTCTCTACTAAAAATACAAAACATTAGCTGGGCATGGTGGCGCGTGCCTGTAATCCCAGTTACTCAGGAGGCTGAGGCAGGAGAATTGCCTGAACCCAGGAGGCGGAGGTTGCGGTGAGCCGAGATTGCGCCATTGCACTCCAGCCTGGGTGACAAGAGGGAAACTCCGTCTCAAAAAAAAAAAAAAAAAAAAAGATATTCTGAACTTGCTAAGGATCGACCTCCCCGGTGACCTAACTTTCCCCCACCAGAGACAGCAGATCTGGTCTTGTCATACTTGGTCACCATTTCCAACCTCCCTGACCTTCACGATCATTTCTTCTTCTTTCCAAAAGTCTATGAAGCACAGGCCTGGGCTTCTATTCTGTTCCCAAGAGTTGGGGGCAGTGGGATGCATGAGGTCGCAGGAGAGTTTGGAGGTTTCCTGCGGGACAGCTTGAGGAAGCAGAACCGCGGAGAAGCCTCTGAGTGTCTGAGTACCACAGGCAGAATGACACCTATCTCCAAGGGAAGCAAAAGAGCCATGGGTCCCTGCCCAGCCACCCTCTTCTGATCTACAGGGCTCTGAAGGTAAAACAGAAACCAGAGTTTCCTCAAAGCTGGAAGGTAAGGCAAGCATGAAAGGGAATAAGGAGGCCGGCTGTGGTGGCTTACGCCTGTAATCCAAGCACTTTGGAGGCCAAGGCAGGTGGATCACCTGAGGTCGGGAGTTCAAGACCAGCCTGACCAAC
This sequence comes from Saimiri boliviensis, assembly GCF_048565385.1. Taxonomy (NCBI): domain Eukaryota; kingdom Metazoa; phylum Chordata; class Mammalia; order Primates; family Cebidae; genus Saimiri; species Saimiri boliviensis. Next base: position 40,594,585 of record NC_133467.1, on the reverse strand, counting down.
ATGGTGAAACTGCGTCTTAAAAAATAAAATAAAGAAAGGGAATAAAGAGACAGGGGAGCAGGAGACAAAGGATTAGCCTTGAGTCTGGCTAGATGGAGGAAGTCAGAATCAGACAGGAGAAGTGGAGAGGGAGGGATCTTTTTTTTTTTTCTTTTCTTTTTTTTTTTCTTTTGAGGTGGAATCTTGCTCTGTAGCCCAGGCTGGAGTGCAATGGCACAATCTTGGCTCACTGCAACCTCCACCTCCCAGATTCAAGTGATTCTCCTGCCTCTGCTCCTGAGTAGCTGGGATTACAGGAGCACGCCACCACACCCGGCTAATTTTTTGTATTTTTAGTAGAGACAAGGTTTCACCATGTTGGTCAGGCTGATCTCAAACTCCTGACTTCGTGATCTGCCTGCCTCGGCCTCAAGAGGGAGGGATCTTTAGCCACAGAACCATATAAGGGAGGCACAAATGTTGGCCAGGCGCGGTGGCTCAATGCCTGTAATCCCAGCACTCTGGGTGGCTGAGGCAGGCGGATCACCTGAGGTCAGGAGTTCGAGGCCAGCCTGGCCAACATAGTGAAACTCCATCTCTACTAAAAATACAAAAATAGCTGGGCGTGGTGGCAGGGGCCTGTAATCCCAGCTGCTCAGGAGGCTGAGGCAGGAGAATTGCTTGAACCTGGGAGGTGGAGATGCAGTGAGCCGAGATGGTGCCATTGCACTCCAGCCTGGGCGACAAAGCGAGACTTTGTCTCTCTAAAAAAAAAAAAAAAAAAATGGGCAGCACAGTTCCCATGCCCCTGAGTATCCCCTCCCCTCTCAGCAACTGAAATCCATGCTCTAGCCATCTGTCCAAGAGGTTAAAAATATCGAGGCTGGGAACCCAGCCAGACATTTCCAAGAACCTGTTTACTGACCATTTGATTGACTTTAATTGTCAGCAACTTCATAGCCCAACAAGGACTCAGAATGGACCTTGCCTGACATCTCAGGACTCAGGGCACATGGAATTCACGATCTCGTCCATTTGTTTTCCCTGTCTTCTTTCTCTCATCACTCTGTTGCCTGGAGATGACCGATCGGTTGATAGTCAGAGTCTGTTCATTCTTTTCTCCTTACACAACGGGCCGAGACTGGGGAAGGGTCAAAGGGAGAGGTCAAGACAGAACAGGAATAGCCTAAACAGGCTAAACTGGACGTCATCCGTGGGCGCACCTCCACCGACCTTTGTGCTACTCAGTCCAGTCCACCTCACGGAAAAAAATCAAATGGGAGGCAATACCTGAAATAAAAAGTCCGAAAGTCCTGTAGCATCACATTGTACATGGAGCGCATCTCTGTTCCTCGGTTTAGCACTCCAAATGGTGGGAAGCTTTTCTTTGGAGTTGTATACTGAAAAGTTAAGAAAGCTCAAATAGGCCAGACGTGGTGGCTCATGCCTGTAATCCAAGCACTTTGGAGGCTAAGGTGGGCGGATCACCTGAGGTCGGGAGTTCAAGACCAGCCTGACCAACACGGTGAAACCCCGTCTTTAAAAAAAAAAGAAAGCTCAGCCGGGCGCGGTGGCTCAAGCCTGTAATCCCAGCACTTTGGGAGGCCGAGGCGGGTGGATAACAAGGTCAGGAGATCGAGACCATCCTGGTCAACATGGTGAAACCCCGTCTCTACCAAAAATACAAAAAATTAGCTGGGCATGGTGGCGCGTGCCTGTAATCCCAGCTTCTAAGGAGGCTGAGGCAAGAGAATTGCCTGAACCCAGGAGGTGGAGGTTGCGGTGAGCCGAGATCGCGCCATTGCACTCCAGCCTGGGTAACAAGAGCGAAAACTCCGTCTCAAAAAAAAAAAAGAAAGAAAGCTCAAATAATTTTTAGAAGGTTACGGGGTTCAATCCAGAGGCCTGTGAAGCACACTGGAGTGTGAAAAAGAAAACCCTGAGGCCAAGTGGGTGCTGCGGCTCACTCCGGTAATCCCAGCACTTTGGGAGGCCGAGGCAGGCAGATAATTTGAGCTGAGCTATCTGGAGTTCTAGACCAGCCTGGGAAATATGGCAAAACCTCATCTCTGCTAAAAATAAAACAATTTAGCCAGTCGTGGTGGTATGTGCCTGTAATCTCAGCTACTTGGGAGGCTGAGGCATGAGAACTGCTTGAACCCGGGAGGAGGAGGTTGCTGAGATCGCCTTACTCCACCCTAGCCTGGTGACGAACTGACACTCTGTCTCAAAAAAAAAAAAAAAAAAAAAAGAATGAATTATTCAAGGGGGTGATGAGGGATATGTCTCTTTTATTTTAGATAACAATCACTTATGTGGCATTGTTCTTTTTACATATATGTATTTTTTTAAATCAACTTTATTTTTAAACTTTTTTTTTTTTTTTTGAGACAGAGTTTCGCTCTTGTTACCCAGGCTGGAGTGCAATGGCGCGATCTCGGCTCACCGCAACCTCCGCCTCCTGGGTTCAGGCAATTCTCCTGCCTCAGCCTCCTGAGTAGCTGGGATTACAGGCACGCACCACCATGCCCAGCTAATTTTTGTATTTTTAGTAGAGATGGGGTTTCACCATGTTGACCAGGATGGTCTCGATCTCTCGACCTCGTGATCCACCCGCCTCGGCCTCCCAAAGTGCTGGGATGACAGGCTTGAGCCACCGTGCCCGGCTATTTTTTAAATTTTTAAATATTTTTTTGAGACAGAGTCTCGCTCCATCACCAGGCGCCAGGCTGGAGTGCAATGGCACGATCTCGGCTCACTGCAACCTCCGCTTCCTGGTTTCAAGGAATTCTCCTGCCTCAGCCTCCCGAGTAGCTGGGACTACAGGCATGTGCCACCACGCCCAGCTAATTTTTGTATTTTTAGTAGAGACGGGGTTTCACCGTGTTGGCCAGGATGGTTTCCATCTCTTGACCTCGTGATCCACCCGCCTCGGCCTCCCGAAGTGCTAGGATTACAGGCGTGAGCCACCGCGCCCGCCCAACTTTTTACATATATTTAAAAAATCCTCACAGTCTTCTGAGGTAGGCATTATTATTATCTCTCGTTTTATAAATGAACAAATTGTGGCACAGAGAGGTTAGACAAGTTGCCCAAGCTCACACAGGTGGTTAAATGGCAAAATAAAGATTTTAATTTAGAGAGTTAGGCTTCAGGGTCCACATGCTTAACTACTATACTATACTATATTATACTCTGCTATTTTTTTACTATTTTTTCTTTTTTCTTTCTTTCTTGTCTTCTTCTTCTTTTTTTTTTTTTTTTTTTTTTTTTGAGACAGAGTCTCGCTCTATCACCCAGGTGCTGGAGTGCAGTGGCACAACCTCTGCATACTGCAACCTCCCTCTCTCGGTTTCAAGCAATTCTCCTGCCTCAGCCTCCCAAGTAGCTGGGACTATAGGCGCGCACCACCTCAACTGGCAATTTTTTTTTTTTTTTTTTTTTTTTTGTATTTTTAGTAGAGATGGGGTTTCACCATGTTAGCCAGACTGGTCTTAAACTCCTGACCTCAGATGATCCACCCACTTCAGCTCCCAAAATGCTGGGATTACAGGCATGAGTCACCTCGCCCAACCTATTTTTTCCTTTTTTTTTTTTTTTTTTGAGACGGAGTTTCACTCTTGTTACCCAGGCTGGAGTGCAATGGCGCCATCTCGGCTCACTGCAACCTCCGCCTCCTGGGTTCAGGCAATTCTCCTGCCTCAGCCTCCTGAGTAGCTGGGATTACAGGCACGCACCACCATGCCCAGCTAATTTTTTGTATTTTTAGTAGAGACAGGGTTTCACCATGTTGACCAGGATGGTCTCGATCTCTCGACCTCGTGATCCACCCGCCCCGGCCTCCCAAAGTGCTGGGATTACAGGCTTGAGCCACCGCGCCCGGCCCTATTTTTTCTTAATAGTATAGGAAGGCTATCTTTGAACTTTTTTGAGGTTCTAGACTTTCCTATTGAGCCAGGAGCAGCTGCAGCCATGGATCTTTAGCTATCTCTGAAAAGGAGTTTTTCAGCTGACAAAATGGAGGTGGATATGAGGTCGTAACAGAGAAGAGACAAAAATCTTCCCATCTCCCATACCCGAACTACTGAGGCCAGGGTGCCTGGGGCAGGGATCATTGGAAGGTCAGTAAAATATTTTCTTTATTCACCTTGTAGCCCAAGAAAATAATTATAAGAGGGAAGAGTCTGTTGAAATTGGGCCAAGTTTGTGTGTGCCTGTGGTCCCAGCTATATGGGAGGCTGAGTAGGGGAAATCTCTTGAGGTTATGAGCAAATTCTGCATACAAGGATTGAGGCTCCAAAGTGCTGGGACTGCAGGTGGGAGCCACTGGCCCAGCCCATTTTTCTCGTTAATTTTATTTTCTTGCTCTTTTCTCTCTTTATGTAGTTTTCTTTTTCACTTCCCTCAGATCTCCCTGAACCAGACTGAAGCACTGAATAAATGATACGCTGAACCATATCTCCTCTAATGGCTATACATGTAGGTCGTTTAAAAATTAAAAGGCAAGGACTGGGTGCGGTGGCTCATGCCTGTAATCCCAGCACTTTGGGAGGCCAAGGCAGGTGGATCACCCCAGGTCGGAAGTTCAAGACCAGCCCGGCCAGCATGGTGAACCCTGTCTCTAGTAAAAAAATACAAAAATCGGCCGTCGCGGTGGCTCAAGCCTGTAATCCCAGCACTTTGGGAGGCCGAGGCGGGTGGATCACGAGGTCAAGAGATCGAGACCATCCTGGTCAACATGGTGAAACCCCGTCTCTACTAAAAATACAAAAAATTAGCTGGGCATGGTGGCACGTGCCTGCGATCCCAGCTACTCAGGAGGCTGAGGCAGGAGAATTGCCTGAACCCAGGAGGCGGAGGTTGTGGTGAGCCGAGATCGCGCCATTGTACTCCAGCCTGGGTAACAAGAGCGAAACTCCGTCTCAAAATAAATAAATAAATAAATACAAAAATTAGCCGGGCGTGGTGGCAGGCACCTGTAATCCCACCTGCTCAGAAGCTGAGGCAGGAGAATCGCTTGAACCTGGGAGGTAAAGGTTGCAGTGAGCCAAGATTACACCGCTGCACTCCAGCCTGGGCAACAGAGTGAGAATCCATCTAAAAACAAAAAAAAAAAAAAAAAAAGGAAAAGGCATGTGGTAAGAGGATAGGCAAAGAAGACCCAAAATATTCACCCTCTTCAGTGGGGAAACAGCTAGGCCACTATCCAAGGAGGTGTATTGAAGCAAGCCTGTATGCAGAAAATGTCCTGGCGTGAGGTAGAAATTGTATACAGAAGGCAAAAAGAAGTAAGAGTGGAGTTTTTTGCGCTGTAAGAGAGGGATAGGTTTCCTCTGGGGGAACAGCTCTAGCTGCCTACTCGCTCAGATTTTGACGTGGTGTTCAATCTGGCAGTCACTAGTCACACAAAGCTGAAGTTTAATTGAATTAAACAAAATTTAAAAATCAGTTACAGGCACAGTGACTCACACTGTAATCCCAGCCCTTTGGGAGGCGGAGGCGGGCGGATCACCTGAGGTCAGGTGTTTGAGACCAGCCTGGCCAACGTGGTGAAAACTGTTTCTACTAAAAACACAAAAATTAGCTGGGCATGGTGGCAGGCACCTGTTATCCTGGCTACTCGGGAGGCTGAGACAGGAGAATCACTTGAACCAGAGAGGCGGAGGTTGCGGTGAGCCGAGATCGCGCCATTGCACTCCAGCCTGGGTAACAAGAGTGAGACTTTGTCTCAAAAAAAAAAAAAAAGAAAAATACAAAAATTAGTTGGGCATGGTGGCATGCACCTGTAATCCCAGCTACTAGGGGGCTGAGGTGGGAAAATCACTCGAGCCCAAGCGGTGGAGGCTGCAGTGAGCAGAGATCATACCACTGCGTTCTTGCCTGGGCACTCCAGCCTGGCGACAGAGCAAGACTCCGTCTCAAAAAGAAAATTAAAAAAATTTGTGCACAGAACTTTGGGAGGCTGAAGCAGGCAGGTTGCTTGAGCCTAGGAGTTCAAGACCAGCCTGGGCCACATGGTAAAACCCTGTCTCTACAAAAAATTAGCTGGGCATGGTGGCGTGAGCCTGTAGTCCTAGCTACTTGGAAGACGGAGGTAGGAGAATCACCTGGCCTTGGAAGGTCGAAGCTGCAGTGAGCCAAGATTGTGCCACTGCACTCCAGCCTGGGAGATAGAATTAGACCCTCTCTCTCACACACACACAAAAGAAAGAAACAGAAAAAAAGTTCAGTTTATCAGTAATAGTAGCCACATTTCAGAGCTCTATAGCCACATGTGGCTAGTAGCTACTGCATCGAATATTTCCATAATCATAGAAAGTTCTATTTGGACAGCTGGATAAAGGATATTAAGGGTATCTGGAGGGGATGCCATGTTCTGGCCCTTCCAGGATCAGATCTCGAAGAGGCCTTGAGTGTAAACCATCCTTCTCACACTGGGTACCGGTAGCCCAGCTGTGCACGCAAACAGCCAGGCTCACGCACTCCATGGTCTCTCTGTCCTGCCATCTGGGCTGCTCTCGTCTTTGCTTCACCCCTCTGGTCCCTGGAAAACAAGCTGCAGGAAAAACTTTTCCATCAACTTTGACCTACTTTCTTGGTCCCACATTTGAAGGGGAGGAGCCGCTAAATTCTTGAACAGGTGAGAAAGGGGCGGAGAGTTCAGGTGGGGCGGAGAGTTCAGGTGAAAGTCACCCTGGCAATAGGGAAAACTAAAGACTCACTTCGGTAATGAAAGAGAGGCAAAGAGAGGGAAGAGAGTGCTAAGAAAAATGAAAGATAAACAAAAAATGAACATTGAAATAGAAAAGGATCTTTTTTAATTTTCTGAGACGGAGTCTCGCTCTGTCACCTAGGCTAGAGGGCAGTGGTGCGATCTCAGCTCACTGCAGCCTCTGCCTCCCGAGTTCAAGTGATTCTCTTACCTCAGCTTCCCAAGCACCTGGGATTACAGGTGCTGCCACCATGCCTGTCTAATTTTTTTTTGTATTTTTAGTACAGATGGGGTTTCACCATGTTGGCCAGGCTAGTCTCCACCTCCTGACCTCCGGTGATCTGCCCGCCTCAGCCTCCCGAAGTGTTGGGATTACAGGCGTGAGTCAGTGCGCCAGGTTGGAAAAGGATCTTTTAAATCTCACTTTCTGTTAAATTCACGTTGATTTTAGTTCATTATTTAGTTAGTTAGTTTTGAGGAAAAGTCTGTCACCCAAGCTGGAGTGCAAATGGCGTAGTCATAGCTCAATGTAATTTAGAACTCCTGGGCTTGAATGATCCTCTTGCCTCAACCTCCTGAGTAGCTACGACTACAACATCCCACACTGATTTCATCCCACACTGAATTTCCAGGAGCCTATTTGGAATTAATTTGCCCTTAGAAAGGCCAATTCCCAAATAAGGGCCAGGACCAGATCTGTGCAAAGATTTAAATTAGCCATCCCAGGGTTTCTCACCTGTCAGTCTTTTAGGAATGAAAATCATGGCCCAGTGCGATGGCTCATGCCTGTAATCCCAGCACTTTGAAACCCCGTCTCTACTAAAAATACAAAAATTAGGTGGGTGTGGTGGCTTATGCCTGTAATCCCAGCTACTAGAGAGGCTGAGGCAGGAGAATTGCTTGAATCCGGGAGGCGGAGGTTGCAGTGAGCTGAGATGGGGCCACTTCACTGCAGCCTGGGAGATAGAGTGAGACTCTATCCCCCAAAAAAGGAATGAAAATCACACCAATTAAAGGTGGGATCTCTACTACTATTACCCTATAAGGAATAGGAACCACTACACCATCTAAGGGATGAGGGTGGGGTTGAATGGTTAGCAAACATTTACTGAGTTATGTGCTTGCATAGAAACTGTGAAAATAAAAAAATGGTTAGCTGCCTCCAAAGAATACTCATAACTCTATAACCTCTTAAGTCCTGAATAGTTATACTTGTTAGTATATAAATCAGGTTTACACTGGGAAAAAACCTCATGATAAAACCAAATTATAAAAAAGGGATCTTCAGCTGGGTGCGGTGTCGCAAGCCTGTATTCTCAACACTTCGGGAGGTCAGGGCAAGTAGATTACTTGAGCCCCGAAGTTTGAGGACAGCCTAGACAACACAGCAAAACCCCAACTCTGCAAAAAATATAAAAACTAGCTGAGGGTAGCGGTGTGTGTCTGTAGCCCAGCTATGTGGGAGGCTGAGGTGGGAGGATCACTTGAGCCCAGGTCAAGGCTGCCGTGAGCTGAGATCATGCCACTACACTCCAGCGTGGGTGAGAGTGAGCCGGTCTCAACAACAACAAAACAAAACAAAAAAGGATGGAAGAACCTCCCCCCATTTATTGCAAATTCCCTCATAAACATAATTTTCCCTGTATTTCAAGCACTCATGAACTCCAAAACAGAAGGAATTTAGTAATCGTTAGCTAGGGATTTGGAAAACGAGACAACAAAATCCCAGTATAGTTCTTTAGTGAATCTGAAAGAAACATGCCTCAAACTGTTACCTTCTTTACTCCTCTAGCCCCGACTCTGCCAACATTACTTAGGGTCCACAGGGAAAGTATTTTCTCCACAAGGTTTTCGTTAGCGTGGGGTGTTTTTTTTTTTTTTTTTTTTTAAAGAGATAGGGTCTCGCTATGTTGCCCAGGCTGGAGTAGAGTGGCTATTCACAGGCAGAATGCCATTACTGATCAGCACGGGAGTTTTGACCTGCTCTCGTTTCCGACCTGGTCTGGTTCACCCCTCCTTAGGCAACCTGGTGGTCGCCTGCTCCCAGGAGGTCACCATACTGATGCCGAACTTAGTGCGGACACCCGATCGGCACAGCACACTGCAGCCCAGAACTCCTGGGCTCAAGCGATCCTCCCACCTCAGCCTCCTGAGTAGCTGGGACTACAGGCACGCGCCATCCCGCCTGGCTAGTGTGGCTTGTTAAGCAGAGAAAAGCTCCTTTAAGCACACCTTCTTCCCAAAAGCTTCTCCAAAGCCAGCTCACAAACACTATTTTTTTCTTTTTGGCCATTAAAAAAACTTTATTTTTATTTTTTACAAAGAATACCCCCAGTCTTCGGTAAAAATATACCTGGTTAAGTACAAAAAATAGTCTTTACCATACAAAAAGATACACAATACAAAAACATGAAACCACCTTCAGCCCACACTTTCTGGCTGTATGAACTCTCAGACAAGGGTGGAGCTCAGTGCTCTGACACAGGACAGTGAACAAAGTGCTATAGCTGAGAGTGACTGGCCAAGTGCTGGCAGCTGTAGCAAGAGAGGGGCCAGTATCCCTATCTCCCCACACTGGGCAGGGAAGGGGTCCGAAGGGCTTTCGTGAAGACCTGCCCTCTCGTTTCTCGCGGCAGTATTTGGAGGTTCTGATCACAGTGATGAGGCATCTTGATCGAGAGGTCCTCCTTGGGTCTGGAGAGGTCACAGCGGGCAAGGCTCACAGCAGCAACCCTTTCACGTAATGTGAGTGTCCGAATGATAAAATCCTGTACATTGGGGCAATCTCAAAGTAGTTGACCCTTTTTTTTGTTCTGCCCCCGCCCCCACCCCCGTCTTTGGGCTTTTACCCCTGGAGACATAGAACAGTTTCAGCTTACATTTAAGATGGCAGAGGGGGACAACCAAAAATCTGACAGAACTAAAGTGCTAAGAACATCACCTTAGAATCAATTCCAAGGACTTGCACGAAGAGGAAAACATCCTCCCACATGAAAACATTCGCAACAGGAGAACACAGTGCAGGAGTTAAAATGGCTTTTAAGACTTTTGGTGGGACAGTTCCGACTGCTTTAAAAGCCAGGTTAAAAGTGCACTCTAAGCAAAAACGACCCTAGAGCAGCTAGCTTCCTTTCAAATCACAGGGAAAGGTCTCTCCAATGTCTGTCAAAACAGCCCTGGAAGGTTTTTCTTTTTTTTTTTCTACAAGTGCGGAATAGGGAACGCTGATTTTAAGAACCTCCTTTTTCCAAAAGTTTTGGCCACAATTCTTTTCATCTCCCTAGTTTGCTAAATTGGCTCTTCTCCCCAGTTCAAGGTCCAAAGTTGTTATCACAATTAGAAAAGCCTCCAAAAACCCTTGAAAAGCTTATGCCAGGAGGCCATTTCTACCTGACCCTAAACTTCTGAAAAGGCCTCAATGTTGAAGATCTGAGAAAATGGATGGGCCTGAGTTTTTCTAGTTGTTTTTAAACCCATCCAGCAAACACCACGTATCACAACATCGGCGCTGGCTGAGGATGGGTGCGCATCCAGGCCCAGGAGATTGCCTGCTGACCGCCCCTACGTTGGGGAGTCAGAGGCTGAGGTGCAGCCCCACTCCACTGCAGAGACCGTTGAGTCTCTGAAAAAATGAGAGTCCAGGAAGAGAGGCAGAAAGAAACAAGTAGGTAAAGCTGCTTCTTTTCTTCCACATGCTCACTGCACGTTGTTGTTGAGGACGCAGGGATCCACCTGAAGGAAGAAACAGACTATTTCAGTTCAGGTAAGAATTAGAACCAACCCAGTTTAGCGATCCTGCTAAGTCAACTTCTCTTAGAGAGGCTTAGGACAAATTGAACAGAAAGGATGACAATTTCTCACCTCAGTATATGTAGGTGGTGGCATGAACTTGAACTCAGGGGCATACATAAAGATAGGGCTGTCTTGAGAGCCATCCACGTCATCTAGCAGAGGAGTGGTAGGGCTCTCCAATCGGTGATCTTCAGGAATGATATCCATATAGCAAGGAGGAGCTAGAAAAAAAATATATATGGCCACATAAGAAGCCTGCCCAAGAAATGCTAGAGCATCACAATTTTACAAACCCAGGTAGACCAGAGGGGAAGAAAAGACATGGGGTCTGGCTCACCTTCTGGGGTATCAGGGATGTTCAGGTCTACCCAACTCATCTCAGAGCTGGTTCGGCTGGCCATGCTGGATGTTCTGCTGCTTAGACCTGATCTGCTGCCAATTACCAGGGGCAGGTCAAGGATGACCTTCTTGGATCCAGGAACGCTAACATAGATCTAGAAAGGCAGATGGAAGTTTGTTAGATCAGAGATCTGGAGAAAACAAAACTGTGTGGTGACAGAGGAACAATTTCTCCGCAGAAGCCACCCTGCATCTACTCACCAGTAAGGAATATTCAACTCGAAGGATGTTGCAGCCCAGGATAGAAGGCCTGATCTTCTGCACCCGAAGGCTCTTGCCACGCCATGATGCGCAGGTCCCTGAGATGATATGATTGCCTCTGACTGAGGACAACTTCTGAGTCAGCACCTTGGTCTGGCCATTGGCAAGGTAAGTGTGGCGGGCCACGATGGCAGCTTTGGGGACCACAATTCGGGAACATGTATTCTCAAAGTCAGCATGGATGGAAATCTCATCACCTAGCAATGAGAAAGATGAAAACTTGTTAACTGATACTCGGTCCAGTTAATGACATTTCTTCTACCCCAGTCCCATGCCCTTGGCCCTAAACCCAGTTCTTGCTAAGATATCTACCACCAGCACTAGCGATTTACCTTCACAGAATCCTTTTCTGTCAATTCGAGCCGAGACAGACACCCGTCCATCGGGAATGAACATGCAGGAAACTTTCTTTTCCTTTTTAGCGGACACAGGTGCCTATGCAGAAGGGGACAAGAGACGTTTTGAGATGCTTCAATCTAATGCCCAAGACATCTGATTCATCCTCCCCGTGACCAGAAGAATACACTCTTTAAAATGAATCTCACCATTAAATCAGGGGTATTGACATCCACCAGATCCACTACTTCAAAGTTTTTCTTTGTCTCTTGAGTTGGCTGGCTGGGGCGGTCAAGAAAAGCCTTCACCCAGTAGTCTACACACCCGTATTTTCCTTTGTAGGATGTTCCCAGAGGCCTGTGTCAAGAAAATGAAAAATTTTAAATGCTCTCCAAGAAACAGTAAGGAAGGCAAGATAATTTAGACAGAGACGTTCAAAGATGCATTTAGCCGATACTCACCCCTGAGGAAGCTCAAAGCCGAACTTGTACTCATATTTGTTTCCAGGTCTCATGATCACCATCTCATTCTCACCTGCAGGGAAAGAAAATCGAGTGACCATTAGGCTTCCTGTTACACTTAAAATGCATCTGTGTGATAAGGAATGACTGGGTGGCATGCAGTGTACTGAAGTACCCCCAATTTCACCCTATATATATGTATTTTTTAAATCATCCCATATTGTTCTTAAAGAGAGATTCTGATGTATTTTGTAGGGCAGCAAGTTGCAAAGCCCTGCAATGCTTAATGATTCACCCAGGGCTGTTACTCTTAACATCTCAAACAGAGGTAGGCAAAGAATAAGCAACGTATGTATACATAAGACTTTACCCAAGGCAACGCCCCTCTGAATCACCTTGAAGACACAGCACCATAAAAAATTGTACAAATCACCCAGTTTTAGGGGTGGGGTGGGGTGGGGGGGAGAATGCAAATTGAAACAGATGCTAGGAAGCAACAACACGTCATTCAAACCACTCAAAACGGAGCAACTCAAAACATTGCATATGGGTTTATGTGTATTCCTTTCTATTCCCTTAGCAGCTTTCCACCCTCCAACAATGAACCGGGGCGCTTACCTGTTGGCTGGTCTTCCAGAAGAAGCGTGTCTTCATAGCGCAGGTACTCCGAGGTCTGTTTGCACTGCTGGGAGCCCTGCATCCAGAGCACTTTAGCCACTCCGCAAGCCAGGATCCTAACGGCTTTGACACGAGTGACTTCGCACACCTCCACGATGACCCGGCCAGCCACCTTCTCACCGCTGCCGTACACCTTCTCAGGGTCGTTAAAGACCACCTCCAAAGACTTGATCTTCTTGAACATCACCATGATGGGACTGAGTCGACTTAAGAGTCAGGAACGAGCGTGGAATAAAAATTCTTAAAAAGTCCCAGATCGAGAAACCTCCTTTCCAGTAAATTATTTCACTCTTCCAAAGGAATGAAGGTATTCTTAAGCAGTTCGAGCTCAAATTTAAAGATTCAGACAGTTGAATTTTAACCACTAGGTTTTCGAAAAGGCGTCCAAAAATTTCACGCCGCTGGTTACACTAAAGGATTTCAGGGGAAAAGCCTTCTTTGCCCCCCGCAATTGCCGGAGAAGAGATCCGAGCTCTACAACAACTCCTCCAAAGAGCAAGGAGCTTAGTTTCGAGCAAGAGCCGGAAACGGCTCTATATAGTAGCCTGGGCCAGCGGAGCCACGCGCGCGCTGGCCCGGAGGCTCGTGCTGCCCTCGTGCACATCCCTCCCATTGGCTGCCCAGTCCCTGTTTACCGGGAGCCCGACCAATCAGTGAGCTCGCCGAGGCGCGTGGACACGGTGTGCTCCTGGCGGAGAAAATGGTTGTTGGGCTCCGCAGCCGCGCAAGGAGGGGGAAGGAGAGGAAGGAGGGAAGGGAGGGGGCTGCGGGGCGTCCTCCCGCGAGCCCACCGGAAGGAGGAGCCCACTGACCCTGAAACCTCGCCAGGGCGACGGGCGATCGGAGGGCGGGTGTGGCCGCTTCTGGTCTGGGACCCGTGTTACGAGGTAAAAGGCGTCTGTGCTTGCGAGGGAATGTCATGCCTGGTCTTGGCCAGCGAGATGTCTTCAGAGCCTGCCGTTTGTTTATTCCTGACTCATAAATAGCAAGTCCGTGAAAAACAATTCCGTGGTTCCGAAAGTACTCTTAGGTTGGGGGCTGTGGAGCGTGGGGAACGCTTGGTGTTACTGTTCGGGAACAGCCCTTTGGCCCTCTCTTGCCCCGCATCCTTATTAAATTTAAAAGAGCACCACCACCTCTGAAGGCAAGGCGCGCATTCAGCCTCATCGGGCCTGTGGGACTGATGCCGTCCGGGTTCCAGCCCTTGGGCTAGGGCTGAGGCGGCGTGCCGGTGCCGTTCGTCACCCCCGTGTACCCTCTTTCTGTTCGTTCTGTTCTCTGGAACGGAAATAGGGCGGGCGTGTTTACATCCTGAGGCTTATCCCGTCATCTGTTCAATTTCTACCTGCAGAGCCCGGGAACGTTTTGTCTGTATTCCCCGTTTACCTCGTTACCCCTTTAGTGAGGTGTGCCCAGGCGCTGACTATGTGCCACTCCATCCCTGCTTCTGGGGGAAAAGAAAAACGGGGAAGAATGGATGCTTCACTCTTTGTCACTTTCTTCCAGAGTTACGTTCACCTTTTCCTGTCTCCATCCCTTCTCCCAACTCGCTGAATCAAATGTACATCCAGAAGGCTGGTTAAAAGCAAGAAAGTCCTCTAGTTTAGATCCAGATTTTCAGTAAAGAGAGGACCACACAAATTGTGTGAGGGAACAATTTTTAAAAAATCATTTCAAAGTTTTTGTTCCCTAAGTGGCTTAGGAATCAGTAAGAAGGGAAAGAGAAGATCCGTCACCAGAGCACGATAAATTCAAGCCAGAAGGGACCCTACCCTGCCTCCTCATTCTTTGTTGGTTTCTTTTGGCTAGCTGTCAGATGGGTTTTTCCCTGCTGGCTGTGAGAAGCCTTAGGAGTTGAGTACTAAGAAGTTACTTCTAAATGTAATAAGAAAAACTTGTATGCAGAGGTTCAGGGATTAGAATCACTTTTCTTTGATTCACAGACCCTTCCCCTATCTGTGCTGGTGTATCAGGATTATTATTTCATTCTTTGTGCTGGAAAGAGGAGGATAATGACCCAAGATTAAGATGGGGAAGTGACTAAGAAGCATTCAAGTATATTGAAACCCTACCGAATCAGCAAAAAAAAAAAAAGAAAAAGAAAAAGAAATCTGCCGGGCGCGGTGGCTCAAGCCTGTAATCCCAGCACTTTGGGAGGCCGAGGCGGGTGGATCACGAGGTCGAGAGATCGAGACCATCCTGGTCAACATGGTGAAACCCCGTCTCTACTATAAATACAAAAAAAATTAGCTGGGCATGGTGGCGCATGCCTGTAATCCCAGCTACTCAGGAGGCTGAGGCAGGAGAAATGCCTGAACCCAAGAGGCGGAGGTTGCGGTGAGCCGAGATCGCGCCATTGCACTCCAGCCTGGGTAACAAGAGCGAAACTCCGTCTCAAAAAAAAAAAAAAAAAAAAGAAAGAAAGAAAAGAAATCTATTCATTGCTGTTAAGGAGCCTTCTTCCTTCCTCCGACTAGCTGGATTGACACCCTAAGGCTAACAAGTTACAACTCAACCCCAATATTAAGCAAGCTCAAGAATAAACATCATGAGTCTCTTGGAAAACACGCACACACACGCATTAAACCCCAGGAACATGTTGATCCTTAGGGTGAGTTTGAGGCGGCACCCTGCTCTGGAAAGTTAAGCAACTAGGCTTGAGGTGTTTTCAGTTGGTTAACAATATTGATTGAGTTGCTGAGAGCAGAGGAGGTGGGACTCTAACTGAAGTAATTTTAAAAGTTCAAAACTGGCTGGGCACGGTGGCTCGTACCTGTAATCTCATCACTTTGGGAGGCCGAGTCGGGTGGATCCCCTGAGGTCAGGAGTTTGAAGCCAGCCTGACCAACATGGAGAAACCCTGTCTCTACTAAAAATACAAAATTAGCTGGGTGTGGTGGCGCATGCCTGTAATCTCAGTTACTTGGGAGGCTGAGGCAGGAGAATCACTTGAACCCAGGAGGCAGAGGTTGTGGTGAGCTGAGATTGCGCCATTGCGTTCCAGCCTGGGCAACAAGAGGTAAACTGCATCTCAAAAGAAGAAAAAAAAAAGTTCAAAACTCTGGCTACTGGGAGAATGCTTAGTTTGATGGGTGTGAAAGTATGCATAAATATGAAACATCAAAATGCTGACAAATATATGAATCAATATTGTTAAATCTTAACTACATAAAATTTGAGGGGATAGGAAAGATGGCTAGTCGTGGATCAGGGTGGTGGTAATATAGGACATCTTAGAGAAAAGGGAACATTGATATTTATTTGGACACATCTATAAAGTACTGAATTGTCGAGTTTTTAAAAATCCTATGTCAGTTCTCTCATTCTTAGTTTCCCTCTTGGGCTCTAGTTTCCTCATTTCTTCCCATTTGCAGAGCTCAGTACAGACTGCTTTGCTCCGTGTTATGCCAGGGTTCCTTTAAATGCCAAAAAATTATTTAGCTTTGGCAGCAGCTGCTGCCTCCCAGGCCTGTAGCCAAAGCATGTTCTGAAGCGGAGCCCTCCTGGACACAGTTGTTTACAACCTTTCACCTTGTAACCTGGTATTTTGATAAAAATCTGCCCCCTGATTCTCCTTTCCCAGTTCCTAGGTGTAAGAAGAAACAAATTTTGTAAACTCTTGTCCTGAAATCAGGGTATAAAAACACTTGCGAGGTTTGGGAAAAGGGGGGGCCAAGGAGGAACAGAAAAGTAGGGCACAGTTCAAGAGTTTTGCAAGTGAGGTCATCTTGATCTGCCCCTCCTTTACTGTCTTCAGTCCTGGTGCCAATAGGAAACCAAGTGGCGATTGTTGTTTGTTTGCCTTACTGCAGGTGATAGAATAAAGCCAGCACTTCCTTGCCAGTCGGAGACAAAACAGTTTGCATTTCTCTGTTGTTTAACCTCTGGCCTGACAAACATTTAGAACTTGAAGACTTGTTGTTCTTAATGCGAAACGAAGCCCTTTCTTGGTCCTTGTCTTCACTCTGTCACCTTTAGTCCCTTTTACCCTTACCCATTTCCCCTTTTTTTTCAAGACAGGGTCTCACTCTGTCACTCAGGTTGGAATGCAGTGGCATTTGGCTCACGGAAACCTCTGCATTCCAGGCTCAAGCGATCCTCCCACCTCAGTCTCCGGAGTAGCTGGGACTACAGGTGCACTCTACCACGCCTAGGTAATTTTTGTATTTTTAGTAGAAATGGGGTTTTGCCATGTTAGCCAGGCTGATCTCAAACTGCTGCTCAAACAGCCTGCCTATCTCGGCCTCTCAAGTCATAGATAAATAAGAATCAGTTAACAATTGTAGGCCAGGTGTGGTGGCTCATGCCTGTAATCCCAGTACTTTGGGAGGCTGTAATGGGAGGATCACTTGAGGATCACTTGAGGCCAGAAATACAAGACCACCTTGGGCGTTTTAGTGAGACCCCATCTCTATTAAAAAAAAAAATTGGGCCGGGCGCAGTGGCTCACGCCTGTAATCCCAGCACATTGGGAGGCCGAGGTGGGTGGATCACCTGAGGTTGGGAGTTTGCGACCAGTCTGACCAACATGGAGAAACCCCGTGTCTATGAAAAATACAAAATTAGCCAGGTGTGGTGGCACATGCCTGTAATCCCAGCTATTCAGCAGGCTGAGGCAGGAGAACCGCTTGAACCCGGGAGGCGAAGGTTTCGGTGAGCTGAGATTGCACCATTGCACTCCAGCCTGGGCAACAGGAGCGAAACTCCATCTCAAAACATAAGAAAATTGTATAGCATGTTAGAGTTCTGAGTGACTTTTTTTTTTTTTTTTTTTGAGACGGACTTTCGCTCTTGTTACCCAGGCTGGAGTACAATGGCACGGTCTCGGCTCACTGCAACCTCCGCCTCCCGGGTTCAGGCAATTTTCCTGCCTCAGCCTCCTGAGTAGCTGGGATTACAGGCACATACCACCATGCCCAGCTAATTTTTGTATTTTTAGTAGAGACGGGGTTTCACCATGTTGACTAGGACGGTCTCGATCTCTTGACCTCGTGATCCACCCGCCTCGGCCTCCCAAAGTGCTGGGATTACAGGCATGAGCCACCGCGCCCGGCCTCCGAGTGACTTTTTAAGTAATTACCATTTATCGAGCACCTATAATAAACTAAGTCCTTTATATAATTATGTCAGTGATATTTATAAGGTCATCTGTCATGTTCTAGAAAGTGTTTGAGGTTAGATTGTTTCACTTAATTCTCACAATAACCTTATGACTCAGTGTTGGTTTAGTCAGGCCCAGAAGTGAAGTAATTTGCCTGAGGCCATGGATTTTGTAAGTGGAGCAAGATCTTGAACCCAGGTTTGACTGAAGTATGCACTCCGCTGGGTGTCGTGCCTCGCAGTGCTTTGACACACAAAGTCCCGTTTGATTCTCACAACAGTCTTATAAAGGATTTGGCCCAAGACTCAAGAGAATTTTAGAGTTAAAGGGGGGTCTAGCAGCCTTTTTAAAAATACTAGTACTTATTTTAACCCTTACGTCCCAGGGTTAAGTGACTTGCCCTGGGACGTAAGCTAGTATCTGTGGAGCCACGCTCCAAACCCAGGATTCTCTTTATTTATTTTTCTGTTGCTCAGACTGGAGTGCAGTGGCACAACTATAGCTCAGGAGCTGGAACTACTAGGTATGCACACCATACCTGGCTAACCTTTTTTTTTTTTTTTTTTTTTTTTTTTTTTTTTTTTTAGACAGAGTCTTACTCTGTCACCAGGCTGGAGTGCAGTGGCAGGTTCATGTCTCACTGTAGCCTTAAGCTCCCAGGCTGAGGTGATCCTTCCACCTTGGCCTCCTGGGTAGCTGGGACTAACAGGCACATGCCGGGCTAATTTTTGAATATTTTGGTAGAGATGGAGTCTTGCCATGTTGCTGAGGTTGGTCTGGAACTCCTGGGCTCAAGCGATCCACCCACCTTAGCCTCACGATTATAGACATGAGCCACCATACCCAACTTGGTTTTTTAATTTAGTTTTAACTTTTGAAAATATCTCAGCTGGAAGTCCACATTTTGTGTTTACGAGATCTATTTTTCTACCATGATAAGCAAGGGATAGAGATCTCAGTATTGCCCAAATTCATGGCAAGATGGGAGAGGGGCTGAATTAACTTTGTTCAGAGGTATTGCAGGCTCATTTAAGATAGTTTTTTTTTTTTTTTTTCGTTTTCTGAAGGCCCTTACGGTAACTTCCTAAAGATAGTTCTTTATGTTTGTTTGTTTGTTTTTTGAGACTGAGTCTCGCTCTGTCACCCATGCTGGAGAGCAGTGGCATGATTTCATCTTGGCTCACTGCAACCTCCACCTCCCAGGTTCAAGTGATTCTCTCACCTCAGCCTCTCAAGGAGCTGGTATTACAGGTGCACACCACCATGTCTAACTAATTTTTGTATTTTTAGTAAGCCCGAGTTCACCCTGTTGGCCAGGCTGGTCCCGAACTCCTGGTCTCAAGTGATCTGCTCGCCTTGGCCTCCCAAAGTGCTGGGATTATAGGCGTGAGCCACTGTGCCAGCCTTCTTCATTTTCTTAAAAAAAATTAACTTTATTTACTTATTTTTGAGACAAAGTCTTACTCTGTCACTGAGGCTATAGTGCAGTGACGTGATGTTGGCTCACTGCAACCTCTACTTCCCAGGTTTAAGTGATTCTCCTGCCTCAGCCTCCCTAGTAGCTGGGATTATAGCTACTGTGCCTGGTTTATTTTTTGGTATTTTTAGTAGAGTTAGGGCTTTACTGTGTTGGCCAGGCAGATCTTGAACTCCTGACCTCAGGTGATCCATCCACCTTGGCCTCCCAAAATGCTGAGATTACAGGTTTGAGCCACCTCGCCCGGCCTTACTTATTTTTTTAATATAGAGACTCACTCTGCCGCCCAGGCTGGAGTGCAATGGCACAATCTCGGGTCACTGCAGCCTCTGCCTCCCGGGCTCAAATGATTCTGCCTCCAGAGTAGCTGGGATTACAGGCACTGAACAGGCTGGTCTTGAACTCCTGACCTCAAGTGATCCGCCCACCTCAGCATCCCAAAGTGCTGGGATGGTGTGAGTGAGCCACTGCAGTGCTGGCCCATAGTTCTTAAAGTTGCCTTTATGCATGGTAAAGAAAATGTTACTTTCCCTTCTCATACTATCACAGTATTTTTCTTCTTCTTTCTTTCTTTCTTTCTTTCTTTCTTTATTTTTGAGATAATCTCACTCTGTCATCCAGGCTGGAGAGCAGTGGTAAGATCTTGGCTCACTGCAGTCTCTGCCTCCTGGGTTCAAGCGATTCTCCTGCCTTAGCCTCCTGAGTAGCTGGAATTACAGGTGCCTGCCACCACGCCCGACTAATTTTTGTATTTTTGGTAGCGATGGGATTTCACCCTGTTGGCCAGGCTGGTCTCAAACTCCTGACCTCAAGTGATCCACCCGTGTTGGCTTCCCAAAGTGCTGGAATTACAGGCGAGAACCACCACGCCTGGACAGTGTTCTTTTACTGTCAAATTTCTTTTTTTTTTTTTTTTTTGAGATGGAGTATCACTCTTGTTACCCAGGCTGGAGTGCAATGGTGTGATCCTGGCTCACCTCAACCTCCGTCTCCTGGGTTCAAGCAGTTCTCCTGCCTCAGCCTCCCGAGTAGCTGGGACTACAGGCGTGCGCCGCCATGCCCAGCTAATTTTTGTATTTTTGGTAGAGACGGCATTTCACCATGTTGACCAGGGTGGTCTCGATCTCTTGACCTCGTGATCCACCCATCTCGGCCTCCCAAAGTGCTGGGATTATAGGCGCCCGGCCTACTGTCAAATTCTTAAGAGAATAACCTGTATCAGCTTTCTCCGTGGATTGAACTTGTCCCTTTGTAGTTTGCCTTCTGGTCTCTCTGAAACGATTTTCCTTAAGGTCTCTAGAGGAAATCAGAGTAGTTTTTCTTTCCTCCCCTCCCCGCCCCTGTTCTGCCCTGGCCTGCCCAGATGGATTCTAGCTCTGTCACCCAGGCTGGAGTGCAGTGGCAGGATCTTGGCTCACTGCAACCTCTGCCTCCGGGTTCAAGCGATTCTCCTGCCTCAGCTTCCCAAGTAGCTGGGGTTACAGGCACCTGCTATCATGCCCAGCTCATTTTTGTATTTCCAGTAGAGACAGGGTTTCACCATACTGTCTGGGCTGGTCTCGACTCCTGACCTCAGGCGATCAGCCTGCCTCGGTCTCCCAATGTCCTGGGATTACAGGCGTGAGCCACAGCACCCAACCACTCAGAATAGTCTTTACAGGCTTTATTCTTTTTGACTTCTATGTAATTTGAAAACTACCATCTTTTAAAATTTTTAGCACTTATCTTGACTTTTGGACTTCATCTTTTTTTTTTTTTTTTGAGACAGAGTTTCGCTCTCCTTACCCAGGCTGGAGTGCAATGGCGCGATCTCGGCTCACTGCAACCTCCGCCTCCTGGGTTCAGGCAATTCTCCTGCCTCAGCCTCCTGAGTAGCTGGGATTATAGGCACATGCCACCATGCCCAGCTAATTTTTTGTATTTTTAGTAGAGACGGGGTTTCACCATGTTGACCAGGATGGTCTCGATCTCTCGACCTCGTGATCCACCCGCCTCGGCCTCCCAAAGTGCTGGGATTACAGGCGTGAGCCACCGCGCCCGGCCCTTTTTCTCCTTTTTTTTCTACGCCCTGAAAACTCTTTTTAAGGGTTTCTCCTTTTCTTTCTTTAAGTTTTGCTTCTCACTTTGACCGTCTGTACATCACTCTGTGTAAATGACTTTAAGTCTATACATACCTTTAGCCTGTCTCCAGAGTTCCAGGTGGTATCTCAAATTCAGCTTGTCTAGTAATGAATTCATAGTCTTTCCCTGGTGTTCAAACCCATTTCTTTTCTTTATTTTTCTTTCTTTTTGAGACAAGGTCTTGCTCTGTCACACAATTGGGAGTGCAGGAGTGGAATCATAGAGTACTACAGCCTTGAACTCCTGGGCTCAAGGGATCCTCCTGCCTCAGCCTCTCAAGTAGCCAGGACCACAGGTGTGTGCCACCATGCCCAGCTAATTGTTTAATTTTTGGTAGAGATGGGATCTCAGTTTGTTGCCCAGACTGGTCTCAAAATCCTGGACTCGAGCGATCATTCCATCTTGGCCTCCCAAAGTCCTAGTATTATAGGTATGAGCCATGGCACCCAGGCCCCTTGTTTGTTTTAATGGAACTATTATACATTCCCCTAGTTATAAAGGCTTAAATGAACATCCAGAGATTGCCCTTAATTCCTTCCTCTCTGTCACGCCCCACATCCAGTCAACTGCGAAATTCTCTAGAGGCCGTCTTTCCAGTGTTTCTAGCCTCTATCTCTTTCTTATTTTACTGCCACCATTCTGGTTCATGTTCCTGTTACTTTTGCCTCGATTACTTTAATAGCTTTTAACTGATTTTCCTGCTGTAATCTATACAACATCACTAAATTAATCTCACAAAATTGAGTTCCTGTGTGTTCCTATAATACTGCAAAATGCATTGCTTACTGAATCACATTTAAATGCTTCAACCTGCCATTTAAAGTCTTTGTGAAGTGTCCTAAACCAGACTTCTCATTTCATTTCCCGCTGCTTCCTCATACATGTACCCTATACTTCAGCCAAATTGAGGACTCAGTGTTCCGTTAGTATTTCTTCCTCTTTGTGTCTCTGCTTACGTTTTTCCTCATATCTGGAATGCCTGCCCTTCCCCATCTCTGCTGCTTGAAATTTTACCCACTCTTCTGTAGACAGCCAAATAATTTTTCCTCTATTAAAACTTTCTGCCGGGCGCGGTGGCTCAAGCCTGTAATCCCAGCACTTTGGGAGGCCGAGGCAGGTGGATCACGAGGTCAAGAGATCAAGACCATCCTGGTCAACATGGTGAAACCCCATCTCTACTAAAAATACAAAAAATTAGCTGGGCATGGTGGCGTGTGCCTGTAATCCCAGCTACTCAGGAGGCTGAGGCAGGAGAATTGCCTGAACCCAGGAGGCGGAGGTTGCGGTGAGCCGAGATGGCGCCGTTGCACTCCAGCCTGGGTAACAAGAGCGAAACTCCATCTCAAAAAACAAAACAAAACAAAAAAAAAAACTTTCTTGGTTGGGCGCCGTGGCTCGTGCCTGTAATCCCAGCACTTTGGGAGGCTGAGGCGGGTGGATCGCCTGAAGTCAGGAGTTTGAGACCAGTCTGGCCAACAAGGCAAAACCCCATCTCTACTAAAAATACAAAAATTAGCCGGGCATGGTGGTGGGTTCCTGTAATTCCAGCTACTTGGGAGGCTGAGAAAATTGAGGCCGGGTGCCTGTAATCCCAGCATTTTGGGAGGCCCGGGCAGGTGGATCGCATGAGCTCACAAGTTCAAGACCAGCCTGGACAACATGGGGAAACCCCTTCTCTACTAAAAATACAAAAAATTAGCCAAGTGGGATGGTGTACGCCTGTAGTCCCAGCTACTCAGGAGGCTGAGGTGGGAGGATGGCTTGAACCGCCATCTCAAAAAAAAAAAAAAAAAAATTGATAGATTTGGGTATGTCTCTAGCTAGAATATACCACTAATTCAGATCCTAGTATTAGTTCTTATTACTGTTAGACTGGACACCTCAACCGAAGTTTCTTACGCTAAACTGTGTTGTATTTGTTCTTGCTCACAGCCTCTGGCCCAAGAATGTATCAGAGCAGGGATGGTAAGGAGGCGAGAGGTGATGGTTTGTTTTTCTGTGAGAAGAAAATTGGACTGCATTGTTGTTTATGAGGGAGACGGGACATTGTGTGCTTAACCCAACTTCCCCTTTTCTGAGAAATTCTTTCTTACTCAATTCAGAAATACAATTGACTCAGCTCTGCCACCTAGTGGGCAGTTTAATATACTGTCGAAAGTCTGAGTCCAAGAATTGTCTCAAAACAAGAGATTTTCTAAGAGCAGTAACAACCCAGAGCACTCTCCTGAGTGGCAAAGTTGATTCTTGATCATGAGAAGGAGCAGATGAAGGAAATTTGGTGTTCTTAACTGAGGGGAAGAAACTATTAATTAAAACGTTTTTCTGTTTTTTGTTTTTTGTTTTTTTTTTTTTTTTGAGACGGAGTTTTTCTATCTTGTTACCCAGGCTGGAGTGCAATGATGTGATCTCGGCTCACCACAACCTGCCTCAGCCTCTTGAGTAGCTGGGATTACAGGCACGTGCCACCATGCCCAGCTACTTTTTTGTATTTTTAGCAGAGACGGGGTTTCACCATGTTGACCAGAATGGTCTTGATCTCTTGACCTCGTGATCCACCCGCCTCGGCCTCCCAAAGTTCTGGGATTACAGGCGTGAGCCACCGCACCCGGTTAGTTTTTTTTTTTTTTTTTTTTTTAATCCAGACTGACAATTAATAATATGTTCTTTTCTAAGAAATTTGTTTTCTAAGGATTTTTTTTTTTTTGGGGGGGGGGATGGGGTTTCACCATGTTGGTCAGACTGATCTTGAACTCCTGACCTCAGGTAATCCACCAGCCTCGGTCTCCCAAAGTGCTGGGATTATAGGCGTGAGCTACCGAACCCGGCGTCTAAGAAAAATTTTTAAAAAACATTTATTCTTCTAGATCCATCAATGCCTTTTGAAAAAATAAATTATTTTATTATTATTATTATTTTTTGACATGGAGTTTTGCTCTTGTTGCCCAGGCTGGAGTGTGATGGCTCACTGCAACCTTGGCCTCCTGGATTCAAGCAATTCTCCTGCCTAAGCCTCCTGAGTTGCTGGGATTATAGGCATGTGCCACCATACCCAGCTAATTTTTTGTTTTGTTTTGTATTTTTTGCAGAGAAGGGGTTTTGCCATATTGCCAGGCTGGTCTTGAACTCTTGAGCTCAAGCTCAGCCTGCCAAAGTACTGGGATTACAGGCATGGGCCACTGCACCTGGCCTTTAATTATTTTTAATTATTTTATTGAGACATGGTCTCGCTGTGTCACCCAGGCTGGAGTGTAGTCGTGCAGTCATAGCTCACTGCAGCCTCGACCTCCTGGGCTCAAGTGATCCTCCCACTTCAGCCTCCCAAGTAGTTGGGACTACAGGGTTGTGCCACCACACCCAGCTGTTTGTTTGTTTTTTTGTAGAGACAGGTATCTCACCCTGTTGCCCAGGCTGGTCTCAAACTCCTGGGCTCAAGCAGTCTTCCTACCTTCGCCTCCCAAGTACTGGGATTACAGGTATGAGACACTGCTCCCAGCCAGCCTACTTTTTTGAAAATATGACTTAGTCTCTCAAAGGTAGAAGTGTTATATCAAAGACTATGTGAAACCCTTCATGTTAAAAATATTGGTTCTGTGCTGGGCGTGGTAGCTCATGCCTGTAATCCTAACACTTCGGGAAGCCAATGTAGGTGGATTGCTTGAGCCCAGGAGTTTTCGATCCGCCTGGGCAATATGGGAAAAACCCAGATTACAAAAACAAAAACATTAGAAGGGAGTGGTGGCTCATACCAGTAGTCCTAGCTACTTAGGAGACTGAGGCAGGAGGATTTCTTGAGCCTGGGAGGTCAAGGCTACAGTGAACTGAGATTGAGCCACTGCACTCCAGCCTGGGTGACAAAGTAAGACCCTGTCTCAAAAAAAAAAAAAAAAAAAGGGTTCTTTGAACCAATAGCAATGAATGATTCCAAAATAGCCCTGTATTGGAGGTAGAATCTAGTTCTCCTTCCTGGTTTCTTTTTCAGTTTCTCAAAGTCCACCCACCATTTATACAACTTTTTTTTTTTTTTTTTTTTTTTTTTTTTTTTTTTTTTTTGGAGACGGAGTTTCGCTCTTGTTACCCAGGCTGGAGTGCAATGGCGCGATCTCGGCTCACCGCAACCTCCGCCTCCTGGGTTCAGGCAATTCTCCTGCCTCAGCCTCCTGAGTAGCTGGGATTACAGGCACGTGCCACCATGCCCAGCTAATTTTTTGTATTTTTAGTAGAGACGGGGTTTCACCATGTTGACCAGGACGGTCTTGATCTCTCGACCTCGTGATCCACCCGCCTCGGCCTCCCAAAGTGCTGGGATTACAGGCTTGAGCCACCGCGCCCGGCCTATACAACTTTTATCTCAGGAAACATATGCAACTTACTTCTGTTAATTGTTGGAAAAATGATGAGTAATTTGGTTTGGGAGTACACAGAAAAATTGAGGAAGGCCTTTTATTTCCTAGTTTACTGCCTCTTTTCCCTTCCTTAGTGCTGGTATGGTTTCCTGGCACTGATTTGGGAACTGTAATTACTGGGGACCATGGCTGTTATCTCCGTTTCCTTGAGAAGAAATGTGGGAAGGAACTTGCCGTGAAGTACGTAGGGTGGAGTAGAGTGGAGAGGGAGGTGTTGGGTTGATCTGAGAAGTGGTTGAGATGGCCACAAATTAAGAATTTAAGGGGCCGGGCGCGGTGGCTCAAGCCTGTAATCCCAGCACTTTGGGAGGCTGAGGCGGGTGGATCACGAGGTCAAGAGATCGAGACCATCCTGGTCAACATGGTGAAACCCCGTCTCTACTAAAAATACAAAAAATTAGCTTGGCGTGGTGGCGCGTGCCTGTAATCCCAGCTACTCAGGAGGCTGAGGCAGGAGAATTGCCTGAACCCGGGAGGCGGAGGTTGCGGTGAGCCGAGAGCGCCATTGCACTCCAGCCTGGGTAACAAGAGTGAAACTCCGTCTCAAAAAAAAAAAAAAAAAAAAAGTTAAGGGAAAAAAGCTCTGGCCAAGGTGGAAATGCTCCCTTTTCTTTTTTTTCTTTTTTTTTTTTTGAGACGAAGTCTTCCTTTGTTGCCCAGGCTGGAGTGCAGTGGCGCGATCTCGGCTCACAGAAACCTCCGTCTCCCCTGTTCAAGTGATTCTCCTGCTTCAGCCTCTCAAGTAGCTGGGATTACAGGCGCCAGCCACCACACCTGGCTAATTTTTGTATTTTTAGTAGAGACAGGGTTTCGCCATGTTGGCCAGGCCGGTCTTAAACTCCAGACCTCAGGTGATCCACCCACCTTGGCCTCCCGAAACGCTGGGATTATAGGCGTGAACTACTTTGCTTCATCAGAAATGTTCCTCTTTTTAATCAATATAATGTAACATCATGTAGTTAAAAATCACATATTAAATGATTTCGCAAAAACCAGTAGTCCTCAAGCCCAAGCCCCTTTTTCTTTTCTTTTTTTTTTTTTTTTTTTGAGACAGGATCTCACTCTGTCACTCAGACTGGAGTGCAGTGGGGCAGTCTCAGCTCACTGCAACCTCCACTTCCCAGCTTCAAGCAATTCTCCCGCCTCAGCCTCCCAAATAGCTGGTATTACAGGGCCACACCACCACCCCCGCCTAATTTTTGTATTTTTAGTAGAGATGAGGTTTCACCATGTTAGCCAGGCTGTTCTTGAACTCCTGGCCCAAGTGATCCGTCCCCACTTAGCCTCCCAAAGTGCTGGGATTACAGGTGTGAACCACCAAACCTGGCCCATCCCCCCCTTTTTTGAGACAGGATCTCACTTTATCGCCCAGGCCAGAGTGTAGTGGCATGATCATGGCTCACTGCAGCCTCGATTTTCCAGGCTCAGGTGATCCTCCTGACTTAGCCTCCCAAGTATCTGGGACTCCAGGCATGCACCACCACACCCAGCTAATTTTTATGTTTTTTGTAGAGACAGGGTTTTGCTATGTTGCTCAGGTTGGTCTTGAACTTCTGGGCTCAAGGAATCTACCTACCTAAGCCTCTTAAATCCACGTCTAGGATTACAGGCATGAGCCACTGCAGCCTGCCTCTTTCAGCTTTCTTTTTTTGGTCTGGTATGTATTTTATATTTCTTTTCTTTACTTTTCTTTTCTTTTTTTGAGACAGAATCTTGCTCTGTTGCCCAGGCTGGAGTGCAGTGGTGTAATCTTGGGATCTTGGCTTGCTGCAACCTCCACCCGCCAGGTTCGAGTGATTCTCCTGCCTCAACCTCCTGAGTAGCTGGAACTACAGGTGCACACCACCATGCCTGGCTAATTTTTGTTGAGTAGTGATGGGGTTTCCCCAGGTTGGCTGGGCTGGTCTGGAACTCCTGGCCTCAGGTTATCCACCCATCTCGGCCTCCTAAAGTGCTGGGATTATAGGTGTGAGGCACCGCACCTGGCCTACTTCATGCCCTTTGTAAGCCATTCTTCCTTCTGACTGCCCATCTTTTAAATAACCATTGATCTCCTTGTCTCGGTATATATTTGCTAACATTGTGTGTGTGTGTGTGTGTGTGTGTGTGTGTGTGTGTGTGTGTGTATTTTTCTTTTTGAGGGAGGAGGCCTCGGCGGGCAGATTCCTTGAGGTTAGGAGTTTGAGACCAGCCTGGCCAACGTAGTGAAACCCATCTCTACTAAAAATACAAAAGTTAGCTGGGTGTGGTAGTGCTCGCCTGTAGTCCCAGCTAGCTACTCAGGAGACTGAGGCAGGAGAATCGCTTGAACCTGGGAGGCAGAGGTGGCAGTGAGCTGAGATTGCGCCACTGCGCTCCAGCCTGGGTGACAGTGTGAGACTGTGTCTCAAAAAATAGAAAAAGAAGGACTAAAGTTAACTACTGTCTTCTGGTTAATGGTAATTGAAATTTTAACTCCTTTTTTTTTTTTTTTTTTGAGACGGAGTTTCGCTCTTGTTACCCAGGCTGGAGTGCAATGGCGCCATCTCGGCTCACCGCAACCTCCGCCTCCTGGGTTCAGGCAATTCTCCTGCCTCAGCCTCCTGAGTAGCTGGGATTACAGGCACACGCCACCATGCCCAGCTAGTTTTTTTTTGTATTTTTAATAGAGACGGGGTTTCACCATGTTGACCAGGATGGTCTCGATCTCTTGACCTCGTGATCCACCCGCCTCGGCCTCCCAAAGTGCTGGGATTACAGGCTTGAGCCACCACGCCCGGCCAAAATTTTAACTCTTACATCATGCTATATCCCCACCTTTCCTTGCCCCTTACCTCATCCGCTCAACACAAAGTTACAGCGTCGTTCTGGCTGAATCAGTAGTCAGTGTTTACAGTAATAGTATTACCGTGTAAATGATATCCATTGAGGAACCAAGTAGCATATATTGATTGTTTCATGTCTTGAACAACCCTTTGTTTATTGTTAAATTATAATTTATTTAAAATTTGGCCTTGTTTACTGTGTACCTATCTTCAGTTCATTTCCTAAACGTCCGTTCTGGCAAATGCCTATTAATATTTTCTCTCAAAGGGTCAACATGTCAGATAATCTTAAAGACATTAATTTTTCTTTTCCTGGAAACTTGCCTCATTGTCTGCCAAGGCGCGTGTTACTCACTAGCACCACCTGCTGACTCTTGGTGAAGTGGAAAGACACAATTACGGGGTCACAGGGTTGATGTTCTGAACTGGAAATTCTCCTCTCTGTGGTCTCCGACTGTCAGAATGCCGTTCTGGAGGAAGGAATGTGCTCCTTGTGATAGGAAAGGGAAGACGAAATCACTAAATCTGCTCTTTCCTTTGCTCTGTATCCCCTTCTTTTGCATGTTTCCTAGAAGAAGGAAAGTCTCTGTTGTAATCTACCTTGTCACGCTCTGGTCATCTTGAGCCTTTTGCCTGATCCACCAAGGAAAGAGAGAAAGATGTGCTACCCATTAAAAAAAAACCCACAGCTTTATTGAAGTGTACTTCACATATGATAAATTGAACATATTTAACGTCTGTCATTTCATGGGTTTCGACATATATATAATATACATATATATACATGGGTGTATATATATATAAACACCTATAATATACATAGACACCCACAATATATATATAACGTGTTATATATATTATATACATAATGTGAGTGTGTATATAATGTATATTATATCATGGGAATATATATTTATATATGTGTATTTTACCTTTTAATGAACCTTTTAGTGAACGCTTACCTTTTATCGAGCTGCCAAACTGTTTTACAGAGTGGTTGTACCATTTTACATTCCCACCAACAGCGTGTGAAAGCTCCCCATCTTCCTCACATTTGGTATTTGATTCGTCAGTCTTTTTCATTTTATATACCCATGAAACCACTGCCACAATCAGGATCATGGTCATGTCTGTCACCCCCAAGAGTTCCTTCATGCCCCTCTGGGTTTTCGTTTTTGAGACAGAGTGTCACTGAGTTGCCTAGGCTGGAGTCCAGTGGCATGATCTCGGCTTTCTGCAACCTTCACCTCCCGAGTTCAAGCAATCCTCATACCTCAGCCTCCTGAGTAGGTGGGATTACAGGCTTGTGCTACCATGCCAGGTAGAGACAGGGCATTTTAGTGGAGACAGGGTTTTGAGTAGGGATGGAGCTTTTTATTAGAGACAGGGTTTTGCCATGTTGGCCACACTGGTCTCAAACTCCTGGCCTCAAGTGATCCACCCTCCTCGGCCTCCCAAAATGCTGGAATTACAGGTGTGAGCCACCACACCTGGCCTATTTCATGCTCTTTTGTAAGCCATCCCTCCTTTACTCTGCCCATCCCTTAAGCAACCACTGAGTGCCTTTTCTCACTACATATTTGCTAATTTTATGTATTCTTTTTTATACAGTTGATGATCTGCTGAAGATTTTTAATAATTTTATGTGAACGGAAGCAAATGGTACGTACTATTTTTTTGCGGGGGATAGCTTTTTCACGTGCATTATTTTGAGATTTATCCATGTTGTGTGATTCAGAAATTTATTTCATTTTATTGCTGTGTAGTTTTCTATTCTGTGAATTTACTGCAGTTGGTATGTCCATTCACCATTTCGACACTGAGTTGTTTCCAGTTTGGGGTTATTACAGATAAAACTGTTATAAACATTTGTATATAAGTTTTTGTGCAGCACATGTTATCATTTTTCTTGGGTCAGTACCTAAGAGTGGAACGTCTAGTTTGTATGGTAAGTATACACTTACCTTTTAATGAACGGCCAAACTGTTTTACAAAGTGGTTGTACCATTTTACATTCCCACCAACAGCATGTGAAAGCTCCCCCACATTTGGTGTTTGACTAATCAGTCTTTTTCATTTTAACCATTGCAATGGGTGTGTAGTACTTTTTCATTGTTTTGATTTGTATTTACCCAATGACTAATGATGTTGAGCATCTTTTCATACGTTTATCTTGAGCTACCAATTTAAAAATACTCCATTAATACTAGGGCTAGTTTTGCTGGGCATGGTGGCTCATGCCTATAATCCCAGCACTTTGGGAGGTTGAGGCAGGCAGATCACTTGAGGCCGGGAGTTCAAGACCATACTGGCCAACATGGTGAAATCCCATCTCTCCCAAAAATACAGAAATTAGTCAGGCATGGTGGTGGGCACCTATAATCCCAGCTATTCGGGAGGCCAAGGCAGGAGGATCACTTGAACCCGGGAGGTGGAGGCTGCAGGGAGCCAAGATCATGCCTGTGTACTCTAGCCCTGGGCAACAGAGCAAGACTTGCTTCAAAAAAAAAAAAAAAGAAAGAAAAAGTAATAAGGCTCGTACTATGTCAGGACAAAGGAAGAGTGTGACATGACAGGTGTCATCGAAGAATTTCACTTACCAGTTGGCTGTGGAATTCTTCTCAATTAACTTGAAATGCCCACACCTGAGGGATAAAGTTACTCTTTTGAGTTACGAGAACCAACACAAAGAGTGTTTCTTTAAAAGGATATTTTGAGTGACAATACCTGTATTTTCTGTGAAGCAAGAGATGCCTCGAATGTGTCTCTTCCAGTTTTTTCCATCGGAACGCACTATTTTCTCCATTGGCTAAAGGTTACTTAGGAAAGCATAGAAACAGTGCTTTGAGGGAATGGCAGAACGGCTGTGGTTCTTAGAAGAGGTGGAGAGGAGGGAACAGAGGATAAGAATTGCAGGAGAAGCCGGGCGCGGTGGCTCAAGCCTGTAATCCCAGCACTTTGGGAGGCCGAGGCGGGTGGATCACGAGGTCAAGAGATCGAGACCATCCCGGTCAACATGGTGAAACCCCGTCTCTACTAAAAATACAAAACATTAGCTGGGCATGGTGGCGTGTGCCTGTAATCCCAGCTACTCAGGAGGCTGAGGCAGGAGAATTGCCTGAACCCGGGAGGCGGAGGTTGCGGTGAGCCGAGATGGCGCCATTGCACTCCAGCCTGGGTAACAAGAGCGAAACTCCGTCTCAAAAAAAAAAAAGAATTGCAGGAGAAATTTGAGATGGCAGACCAGATAGGACACCTTGCCTGGTAAGTACTGGCCAAAGTTGTCCCTCGATATCCAAAGGGGATTGGTTCTAGGACCACCAACACCCTGCAAATACCAAAATCTGAGGATGCTTAAGTCCCTTAGATGAGATGGCATAGTATAGTATTTGCGTATAACCTACGTACATCCTTCCAAATACTTTTTTTCTTTTTTTTGAGACAGTCTCACTCTGTCACCCAGGCACTGGCTAGATCTCAGCTCGCTGCAGCCTCTACCTCCTGGGTTCAAGCGATTCTCGTGCCTCAGCCTCCCAAGCAACTGGGACTACAGGCTGTTGCTACCACACCCAGAAAATTTTTGTATTTTCAGTAGAGACAGGATTTTCCCATGTTGGCCAGATTGATCTCGAACTCCTGGCCTCAAGTGATCTGCCCACCTTGGCCTCTCAAAAGTGCTGGGATTACAGGCATGAGCCACTGCACCCAGCCCGGTATACTTTAAATCATATCTAGGTTACTTGTAATGCATAATACAATGTAAATGCAATATGAAAAGTTGTTTTTTTGAGACGAAGTCTCACGCTGTTGCCAGGCTTGAATGCAGTGGCATGATCTCAGCTCACTGTAACCTCTGCCTCCCAGGTTCAAGTGATTCTCCTGCCTCGGCCCCCCAAGTAGTTGGGACTAGAGGTGCGTGCCACCATGCCCAGGTACTTTTTTTTGTATTTTTTGTAGAGATGTGTTTTCACCATGTTGGCCAGGCTGGTCTCCAACTCCTGATCTCAGGTGATCCACCCGCCTTGGCCTCCCAAAGTACTGGGATTACAGGTGTGAGCCACTGCACCCGGCATAAAAAGTTATTATACTGTATTTGTATTTGTATTTTTTATTGTTGTGTTGTTATTTTTTTTTCCCAACTATTTTCAATGCCTGGTTGATTGAATCTGTGGATGCAGAATTAGTAGATACAAAGGGCCCTACTGTAATATTTCTTCAGGGGAGTATTACCAGGTGGCGGGGACTAGGAGGAGAGGTGGAAGGTACTGGTGAGTACATGACTGGGGCAGAGACAGCAGGCCCTCGGTTATGGAGTATCCGATGGGGTAGGTTGAGAGCAGAAACGGGTAAGATACTAAATGCAAAGTTTGTTCAGAGCAGCATTTTTTTTTTCTTTTTTTTGAGATGGAGTCTTGCCCTGTCACCCAGGCTGGAGTGCAATGGCACAATCGTGGCTCACTGCATCCTCCACCTCCTGGGTTCAAGCAATTCTCCTGCCTCAGCCTCCTGAATAGATGGGATTACAGGCGTCCACCACCACACCTGGCTAATTTTTTGTATCTTTAGTAGAGACAGGGCTTCATCATGTTGGCCAGGCTGGTCTTGAACTCCTTTTTTTTTTTTTTTTTTTTTTTTTGAGACGGAGTTTCGCTCTTGTTACCCAGGCTGGAGTGCAATGGCGCAATCTCGGCTCACCGCAACCTCCGCCTCCTGGGCTCAGGCAATTCTCCTGCCTCAGCCTCCTGAGTAGCTGGGATTACAGGCACGCACCACCATGCCCAGCTAATTTTTTGTATTTTTAGTAGAGACGGGGTTTCACCATGTTGACCAGGTTGGTCTCGATCTCTCGACCTTGTGATCCACCCGCCTTGGCCTCCTAAAGTGCTGGGATTACAGGCTTGAGCCACCGCGCCCGGCCCCCTTTTTTTTTTTTTTTTTTGACAGCCTCACTCTGTTGCTCAGGCCGGAGTGCAGTGGCATGGTCTCCGCTCACTACAACCTCTGCCTCCTAGCCTTGGTTCAAGTAATTCTCGATTCTCATGTCTCTGCCTCCTGAGTAGCCAGGGTTACAGGATTACAGGCATGCACCATCATGCCTGGCTAATTTCTTGTATTTTTAGTAGAGATGGGGTCTTGCCATGTTGCCCAGGCTGGTCTCGAACTCCTGGCCTCAAGTGATCTGCCCACCTTGGCCTCCCAAAGTGCTGGGAGTACAGGTTTCAGCCACTGTGCCCAGCCTCAGAGTAGCTTCTCTGGTGATGTCCACCACCGCTCCCCTTTGAGAATCTTTACCAGCTCCACCACCAGAATTTTTTTTTTTTTTTTTTTTTTTTTTTTTTTTGAGACGGAGTTTCGCTCTTGTTACCCAGGCTGGAGTGCAATGGCGCGATCTCGGCTCACCGCAACCTCTGCCTCCTGGGTTCAGGCAATTCTCCTGCCTCAGCCTCCTGAGTAGCTGGGATTACAGGCATGCGCCACCATGCCCAGCTAATTTTTTTTTGTATTTTGAGTAGAGACGGGGTTTCACCATGTTGACCAGGATGGTCTTGATCTCTCGACCTCGTGATCCACCCGCCTCGGCCTCCCAAAGTGCTGGGATTACAGGCTTGAGCCATCGCGCCCGGCCCAGAATTTTTAATGGCTCTCTGCTTCCTTAACAATATAGTATAGTGATTAAAAATTGAGTTTCTGGATCCAAATGGCATAGGTTCAGTTTCTGGCTCTGCCATTTGTTAACTGTGTGACTGAAGGCAAGTTTCGTTCTATGGGATAACAATACTACCTTCCTTGGAGAGGTATGAGAATTAAATCGGTATTTTAAAAGTGCTTAAAACAGGCCGGGCATGGTGGCTCACGCCTGTAATCCCAGCACTTGGGTAGGCCAAGACAGGTGGATCATGAAGGCGGGAGTTGGAGACCAGCCTGGCCAACATAGTTAAACTCTGTCTCTACTAAAAATACAAAAATTAGCCAGGTGTGGTGGCATGTGCCTGTAGTCCTAGCTACTCGGAAGGCTGGGGCTGGAGAATCACTTGAACCTGGGAGGCAGAGGTTGCAGTGAGCTGAGACTACACCATTGCACCCCAACCTGGGTGTCAGAGTGAGACTCTGTCTCAAACAACAACAGCAACAACAAAGCATTTAAAACATTGCCTGGCAGATTTTAAGCTCCATTGTGTTAGCTATTAACCAAATTTAAGCCCCTTGCCCCCCTCTTTTTTTTTTTTTTTTTTTTAATGAGACGGAGTTTCCCTCTTGTTACCCAGGCTGGAGTGCAATGGCGAGATCTCGGCTCACCGCAACCTCCGCCTCCCGGGCTCAGGCAATTCTCCTGCCTCAGCCTCCTGAGTAGCTGGGATTACAGGCACGCGCCACCACGCCCAGCTAATTTTTTGTATTTTTAGTAGAGACGGGGTTTCACCATGTTGACCAGGATGGTCTCGATCTCTCGACCTTGTGAGCCACCCGCCTCCGCCTCCCGAAATGCTGGGATTACAGGCGTGAGCCACTGCGCCCGGCTGGCCCCTTGCCCCCTTTTTAAGGTACTTCATAATCTGGCCTCCGCCCATCTAACCTTCTGTCCCATTACTCCCTGTCTACTGCGTTTGAGTTTTGCTCGTTTCCTCAAGGAATCATGAATCTATGCCTAACTCCAGATGGTTTTCTTTGCCTGGAAGATCCCATCTTCTCTGTCACCTTTTTTTATTCTTATTACTTTAGTTCTCATCTACCATCTTCCCATCTGAACGCACCGTACTGTAGGATTTAGTGAATAATTACACACTCATCACTCTTTCAAGTGAATTGGTTTTGTCTCTCCAATAGCCTGTAAACTCCCTGAGATAGAAACAGTATCTGATAACTTCCAAGCCTTCTTTCAATGGAGTGAACACATTGCATTTATTCCATTTCAAGCATCTGTAAAGAGATTCAACATAGGCAACAGAGGACCAT
This sequence comes from Saimiri boliviensis, assembly GCF_048565385.1. Lineage (NCBI taxonomy): Eukaryota > Metazoa > Chordata > Mammalia > Primates > Cebidae > Saimiri > Saimiri boliviensis. Next base: position 40,559,107 of record NC_133467.1, on the reverse strand, counting down.
GTGAAGAATTTGTAGCTTTAATAATAGATTAGTTAGGGGGTAGGGATGATATCTCTGTCCTTCCTGTGCCATTCTTCGAAAGCGGAGACTCCCTTCACCAAAGATCTAGACAACACCAACTTCATTTCTGAACCAAGAAAGCAGAACATACCTTACCCACATATATTCATCAAATAGACTTCTTTCCCTAATCATTTCTTTTTTGAGTTTCTTGTGGATGATGATCATGTCTTCTGCTTTCAGCTCTTGCCTCTGAAAACTCTCAACCCTTAAATCTTTACTGATAGTTAGAACTTTCATGACCTCTAAGCTTATAAGGATGATATCTGCAGTAAATGGCTTAGAACAATTTATTTACTATACATGGGGCTGGAAAAATTAGTGAAGAGCCCCACAGAGGTCTGGAATGCAGAAACCTTGCCCAGAATCCTTACTCTGTGATCGTTTCAACCCTGGACTGCAGCCTCATCTGACTGGATAATATCATTGTTTCATGGGTCTCCTACGCCCTGCTTCCTTTAACGATTCTTTACATTGTTCTCTGCCAGTCTCTATCCCCAAATCATTTCCAAACTAGTAATAGGACTGATGGCCTCTTTACTGAATGCAAAGCCACAGAACAAGGAGCCCAGAAAGGAGTGGGGCTAGGAGGGTGACTGAGGAAAGAGGAACCCCAGCATCTGAGGGGAAGAGATGCAGCTTCTCTAAGTCTGGCAGGAAGGCTCGGGCGTCCTCCAGCGCCGCCTGAGCTGCCACGGTAAAGTTGGGATCCCCAGAAATTAAAACATCAAAGACACAGGAATGGAAGTACGCGTCTTCCACTGGAAGCCCTTCCTTGCACAGCCGTCTGGCAGTATCAATGGTTATAGCTCCCCGACGATTGCGCTCTGATCGAGAGAGTCGCTGACTTGGAGGACACCCCCCAACACAGAGCTGCAGGTCCTGTTCAGCTGAGAAGGCCCTGGCCACGTCCTCTGCTACCTTGATGGAGAAGGAGAGCTGCCCAGCTGTCTGCCGAATGATTACAGTTGTGCCAATATAGGCAGCCTGGATCTCCACGTGGTTCCCAGGGTTAGCAGTTTGAATCGACAAACTGGATCCCCCAGGTCGGTCACCTCCATTGATAGAACCATCTTCAAAGGCCGCGGGAAGATTATCCACCTCTGCCTGGTAGACTTTCTGATCAATGCATTCCTGCATGTTCTTGAATATGATGGTGAGCTGTGAGGGCAAGAGGGAAAACAGTTCATTTGGGTTCCCTGCATCTTCCCGCCAGTCAGACCTCATGCACAGTTAGGGATCTGATCCAAACAGAGATGCAGGACTCCTGTGGCCCTCAGTCCTTGGTCCCTTCTATTTATGTTCCAGTATTGCCTCATCCCTACTTAACCTCTCTCTACTTAATCTGGGCAACTTCCTAGGAGAGGGTCAAGTTTCCCTTCCGAAACTCCTCGGGTCGGCGCTCTCCGGCTGTTTCGTGCATTTGAGTGAAATTCCCATCAAGGGGAAATGATTTACAGCTCCCAGTGTTTGGTGGAAGGGAATGATTCAAGATGGGGGAGTGGTTGAGGAAGAAGAAGGAATTAGTGGGGATGGGGAGGAAGTGGTACCCCTCGAAGAATCTCAGGAGGTGGAGCAGAGGGAAGAGTGAGTGCCTGACCTTCCGGATGGCGGTGGCGTTGGCCCCCAGCGCCACGGGGGAGCTGGTGGCTTGGACAAAGAGGAAGTCGTTATCCAGTAGGGGCCAAGCTCCTTGGACACGGCATGTGTGAAAGTGGTGGTGGAAGCTGCGCACGTGGGGGTCCCCGAAGGAAGCACAATGCAGGAACCCCGGGGGACGGCCGTGCAGCCGAGAAAACCGGCCTTCGTAGTCGCAGGGGTCCGGGGCAGGGAGGCCGGGGCCGGCGCCTGGCAGGGCGGGGCCCCGCGGCGGGGGAGGCGCTGTAGGGCCCTGGCGCGAGCAGTTGTGCTGGATCATCAGGTCTTCGATGCCGTGCACCGCCGAGTGGAAGGCGAGGTCCCCGCGGCAGGTGCGGGCGGTCCGCCGAGTGCAGAGCGCGTAGGAGCGGAGGGCTCGGCAGAGGCCGCCGGAGGCCACCCCTCCAGCCCGGCCGCCGCCTCCTGATGCACCCCCACCTCTAAGGCTCAGAGTGGATGATACGTACTCAGCATTGCAGCGGAGGATCTTGCATTGACAGTGAGCTAAAGACAGGACAGGATTGTGAGACGGTCCTCAGACCTCTGCTCTCTCGCAGTGTGGTTTGCTCCTAACTCTTCCAGATCTCATCAGGGAATTCCAGTCTTCCTAAAACCCAACTAAGGGCCTTCCCCAGCGCTCAACCTCCAAATCCCTAGTTCTCTCCGCTGTCTTACTAAAAATGTGTTGGAAGAAAAGGGCATCTCTTCTGCCTGTCGACCAAGGGCTTCCCCAGTGCCCTTCCCCAAACTGAATGGGACATAAAATACACCTATTTGAGAGCAGGGTGAGTGACTGGACTCTCAGCTCCTCGCTCACTCATGCTCACATGCCCACCCCTACGTAGCAGCCTGCCCTCTAGATTTCCCCAAACCCTTCCCTGGCCCTTCCTTACCATGTCCACAAAGGAGCAGCAGGAGAGTGAGAACGCTTAGAGTTGGGGGACTGCCATGGGGCGACCCGGCACTAGGGGACTGGCCTGGCTCCCCCATAACTATCCGGCCAGGTTCCCCAGGCGCCCGGTTCTTGCCAGCTGATGACCCTCCTACCTAGTGAATTTTGACCGGAAGTCCTGTAAGTGACTGAAAAAAGAAAGTTGGCTGGACATGGAGAGAGAGGAGAGTTGAAGATTGGTCAGGACGATGTGAAGCGAATCTGGGGAGATAGAGAACAAGATGAGCAGACTGGAATTTGGCAGATCGGGGCTCCTCAAACTGTAAGTGTGGCAGCTAAGCCTCTTTGCCCTGCTCCTGTGGCCACTTTTAGGGCCCTTGTGCAATAGCCCTAGGTGGGGGTGGAGGGAAGGTTGAGTGAACTCGGGGGGGCAGAGTCCACTGTGTTGCTCCATCCTGAGCTACCAAACAGCAGGTATGTCAAAGATGGAGGCATCATGGGGATTGATCAGACACCAGTAATCCCAGTGGGTACACTAATGAAATTAGGACCTGAAAATATTTCAGAAGTATACATCTTATTTGTCCTTCTCGGTTAGGAGGAGATGCCTTCCAGGAGCCGTACATTTCTTTTTCTTCTTTGTGTCAGAAGGACACAAGAAGGAGTAAGGGTGGCATACCCATCCCCTCCAGAACATCAATATTCAAATGCAAAGGAACCAATCTCTTTCATCAGCTCTAGAGAGCTGCAGTTTTAATCCCCCTCTCTCATAGAATAATGGAATGCAAACCAAACATGCAAAGTAATACTTGTTTTTTCTAAGTCAACCGTTCTTGTATTTTCCCAGACTTCACTGAAGAACCTCTCTGTTAATCTCTCCTTTTCAAATTCTGAAGTTCTGGGTCTTTTTATGAGAACAGGGGTTAGGGAGGAGCTAAATCCCTCCTGCCTAACTCGCCTGCCCTGTGGGTAAGGATATGATTGGGGGAAGAGTCCTGCAAGAGGGAGAATAGAATGGAGGGACTGGAGTTGTGGGGAGAAATCGTTTCCAAGGAGCAGCCCCCACCCTTGGAATCTCAATGCAAAGGGCATTGCTAAGTGGGGACGCGCGATAGAAGTGTGTCAGTGACTCATCATCCGAGGTCATACTTGGCCCTGGTAAGAAAACTGCAGAATCGAGGGTGTGGGGAACTCCTAAAACTTCATCAAAAGTCTTGAGGCAATAAGGTAAAGCGAGGGCTAAGACTGCCACAGGAGAGACAGAGAATTAAACTTCAAATGGCTAGAGGCCAGAGGAAATGAGACGGAAGGAGAAATGGTGATTGGGGCACCTTGGTAGGAAGAGATCCCAGCATTTGGACAAGAGACATCCTAGTAGGTGTTTGTAGTTTTATAACAGTCTAACTTCAGTATAAAAGCTTATTAAGGGAATTGCAATTTCATTTTGACTTACTGTTTCCAGAGGTCAGACATTACTCTGCTATCCAGTTCTCCAGCCGTGCATGCCCACCCTGTGGGTCAGCTCCAGCCAGGGGGTTCTCTGTCTCTTTCTCCTGTCTTCCCCCGGGTCCCCAGGCCGGCTGCTGTCCCACTGAGGCCAGGGAGCCAGAGAAGGTTTGGTGTTGGGGGAAGGGGGAGTATACGGCGGGCCAGAGTGCTGGACAGCTGAGCAGGGTGGGAGGTGGCTACTGAGTTGACGGTTTTAAAAATAGCCAAGTCCAAAATTCCAGGAACGTTGGTGGGGGTAGGCTGTGGGAGCGGGGAGGGTAGGAGAATTAGAAAGAATATGGCGTATTGGGTGCCAAGTTGGGGAGGGAAGAGAAAAACATGACGGACAAGTTGGATATCCAATTCCAGCTTGTGTGACTAGTCACCGCCTACTCCAGGCAGCCCTCCAGCATTCTCAATAATGATGAGCTCCTGGCCTTTAAAAATTACAGTGGGCAAATGGATACCTTTCATTTACCGTCTTCATCCCTGATACGATGAATATTACATTTAGTTTCTACAGATAGTATCTAGGAGATAGCTGACTTTAAATAAGATCCATAGCAGAGGCAGTTCCCAGCCCCTCCCCTGTCTTTGCAGAGTATTTCAGGAGGACGAAAAGAACCAGCTGTCCGGAGAAGAAATCCGAGCTGTGAGTTGCTTAGGATGAGGGCTCGTTCAGTCTATCTAGCTCAGGTCGTTGCAGCTGTCTGTCCTCCTACCTACTCCATTTTCATTAGTTCAGTTCGTAAAGCAATTCCTCTTCCCTCTCCCTCATCAATACACACAAAAATAAAAGCTCCTGAGTTGCTAGGAGAGAAGGCTGACAAAGGCAAAGAGGTGAAGAAAAAACGGAAATAGAATTTTTAGAAGGGGAGAAAGAGTTGGAGAAACAAAAAGATTCACAAATCTTTTCTAGGCCGGGCGCGGTGGCTCAAGCCTGTCATCCCAGCACTTTGGGAGGCCGAGGCGGGTGGATCACGAGGTCGAGAGATCGAGACCATCCTGGTCAACATGGTGAAACCCCGTCTCTACTAAAAAAATACAAAAAATTAGCTGGGCATGGTGGCGCGTGCCTGTAATCCCAGCTACTCAGGAGGCTGAGGCAGGAGAATTGCCTGAACCCAGGAGGCGGAGGTTGCGGTGAGCCGAGATCGCGCCATTGCACTCCAGCCTGGGTAACGAGAGCGAAACTCCGTCTCAAAAAAAAAAAAAAAAAAAAAAAAAAAAGTTTTCTTTCTTTAGAGTTTCCCTCCCTTCCTTCCTCTCTTTCTTTTGTGTCTCGTCTGTCTCACTATGTTGACCAGGCTGGTCTTGAACTCCTCGCTTCAATCAATCCTTCCATCTTGGCCTCCCAGAGTGATGGGATTATACATGTAAACCACCATGCCTGGTCTCTGAAACATACTTTTGTGGAATAACATAATCTTGTGACTTTAAAATATTGCAGAATCCCAACACTTTGGGAGGCTGAGGCAGGAGGGTCGCTTGAGCCCAAGAGTTTGAGGCTGCAGTGAGCTATGGTAGCACCACTGCATTCCAGCCTGGGCAACAGAGTGAGGCCCCCTGCCTTAAAAAAAATAATAATAAGATATTGCAACCAAGGGATTTAGCTGTGTCATGTTTTTGCAGCCATAGGCATATCTGAGATCATCAATCTTTTAGTACTTGCCAAATGAAATGTAAAAAGGACCAATTCCAAATAGTGTCACTGTATTAGGGTTCAACAGAGGGACAGAACTAATAGGATCTATCTCTGTCTCTATCTCCAACTCTGTATCTCTATCTATCTGTCTATCTATCTATCTATCTATATCATCTATCTATCTAAATCAGGTGTCCCCAAACTTTTTTTTTTTTTCTTGAGACGGAGTTTCGCTCTTGTTACCCAGGCTGGAGTGCAATGGCGTGATCTCAGCTCACCGCAACCTCCGCCTCCTGGGTTCAGGCAATTCTCCTGCCTCAGCCTCCTGAGTAGCTGGGATTACAGGCACGCACCACCATGCCCAGCTATTTTTTTTTGTATTTTTAGTAGAGACGGGGTTTCACCATGTTGACCAAGATGGTCTCGATCTCTTGACCTTGTGATCCACCCGCCTCGGCCTCCCAAAGTGCTGGGATTACAGGCTTGAGCCACCGCGTCCGGCCGTCCCCAAACTTTTTACACAGGGGGCCAGTTCACTGTACCTCAGACCGTTGGAGGGCCGCCACATACTGTGCTCCTCTCACTGACCACCAATGAAAGAGATGCCCCTTCCTGAAGTGCAGCGGGGGGCCGGATCAATGGCCTCAGGGGGCCGCAGTTTGGGGACGCCTGATCTAGATAGTTGGCTATAGATATGTAGATATATCTACATCGAGATAGCTAGATATAGATATATATATAAAGGGGAGTTTATTAAGTATTAACCTACATGATCTCAAGGTCCCACAGCAGGCTGTCTGCAAGCTTGAGGAGCAAAGAGAGCCAGTCTCAGTCTCAAAACAGAAGAACATGGAGTCTGATGTTTGCGAGCAGGAAGCGTCCAGTACGGGAGCAAGATGTAGGCTGGGAGGCCAGGCCAGTCTCTCCTTTCACATTTTTCTGCCTGCTTTTTATTCTAGCTGTACTGGCAGCATCTTAGATTCTGGTCACCCGGATTAAGGGTATATCTGCCTTTCCTACCCACTGACTCAAATGTTAACCTCTTGGCAACACCATCATGGACACACTGAGAATCAATGCTTTGTATCCTCCAATCCAATCAAGTTGACACTCAGTATTAACTATCACAGTTACTAAGGCATCTTTACCGGTTGGCTCTATTTTAATACAGAATCTAGAGGCCCACATAGCACTATTCTCAGGTATATGTATGACATATACGTTTTTTTTTTCTTCAACCATTAGAGACCATATCACAAGCAGTTTCATTACAGAAATGTAAAATGCTTTTAACCAAACTATTCAAGTGACTTTAAAACATAATAATTTGATTATGACAGCCCAAGTGGGATGTACTATAATGCCAAAAAAAATGCAGAATATTTTAAAATAGTCATATTATGGTGATAGTGTTGGTGGTGTTATTCTGAGATTATTTTAGGTATATCATGAGATAAAACAAAGGATTAATAATGTTGGTGCTGGTCGGGCGCAGTGGCTCACGCCTGTAATCCCAGCACTTTGGGAGGCCGAGGCGGGTGGATCACGAGGTCGAGATATCGAGACCATCCTGAGATGGAGACCATCCTGGTCAACATGGTGAAACCCTGTCTCTACTAAAAAATACAAAACACTAGCTGGGCATGGTGGTGAGTGCCTGTAATCCCAGCTACTCAGGAGGCTGAGGCAGGAGAATTGCCTGAACCCAGGAGGTTGAGGTTGCGGTGAGCCGAGATCGCGCCATTGCACTCCAGCCTGGGTAACGAGTGAAACTCCGCCTCAAAAAAAATAATAATAAAATAAAACAAGTAACACATTTTCGAACACACCAAATCCTGAAGGAATTTACCAACAAATACTGATTTTTTTTTTTTTTTTTTTGAGACAGAGTCTTGCTGTGTTGCCCAGGCTAGAGCGCAGTGGTGTGGTCTCAGCTCACTGCAGCCTCCACTCCCTGGGCTCAAGGATCCTCCCACATCAGCCTCCCATGTAGTTGGGAACACAGGTGTGCACCACACCACCAGCCTAAAAAAAAAAAAAAAAAGCAGTTGGAGGCCAGGTATGATGGCTCATGTCTATAATCCTAGTGCTTTGTGAGGCCAAAGTGGGAGGATCACTTGAGGCACGGAGACCGGGCTGGGCAACATAGTGAGACCCCCTGTCTCTATAAAATATTTAAAAAATAGCCTGGTATGCTGAGGCAGGAGGATTGCTGGAGCCCAGGAGTTTGAGGCTGCAGTGAGCTGTGATTGCACCACTGCACTCCAGCATGGTCAACAGAGTGAGCCCCTGCCTCAAAAAAAACAAAATCAGTTGGGTATATTTGGGTAGGTCTACTACTGGGTTTTCCATATTGTTTCACTGATCTGTATATTTATCCCTCTGCCAATTCCACGCAGTCTTTAATTTATTTAATTCATTTTCTTTTTTTATTTTTTTGAGACAGAGTCTCACTCTGTCACCTAGGATGGAGTACAGTGGCATGATCTTGGCTCACTGCAAACTCCACCCTCCAGGCAGCCTCAAGCGGTTCTCCTGCCTTAACCTCCTGAGTAGCTGGGATTACAAGCGTGCACCACCACATCTGGCTAATTTTTGTATTTTTAGTAGAGACGGGGTTTTGCTATGTTGGCCAGGCTGGTCTTGAACTCCTGACGTCAAGTGATCTGCCCGTCTCAGCCTCCCAGGTGCTGGGATTACAGGCGTGAGCCACTGCACCAAGCCTCATTTAATACTTGCTACTCAGGAGGCTGAGGTGGGAGGATCACTTGAGCCTGGGAGGTGGAGATTGCAGTGAGCTGAGATCTCGACACTGCATTCCAACCTGGGTGACAGAGTGAAACCTCATTTCAAAGCCAATAATAATAATAATAATAATAATTCCAAGTCATGGCACCAAAAAAAAAAAAAAAAGGAATTCTCTTGTCTGTATCTGTCGAAAATCATAAATCATAATCTTGTCTGTATATGTCAAAAATCCTGCTAGGATTTTACCTTCTTCTTTTTTTTTTTTTGTTTGTTTTTGAGACAGACTCTCACCCACTCAGTGTTGCCCAGGCTGGAGTGCAGTAGCATGATCTCAGCACACTGCAACCTCCACCTCCCAGCCCCCTGCCTAGGCCTCCCAAAGTGCTAGGATTAGAGATGTAAGCCACCATACTTGGCCCCCTTCATTATTTTTTTATTGTGGTAAAATACACATAAAGTTCACAATTTTAACTGTTTTAAAGTGTGCAATTCAGTGGCACTTAGTACATTGAAAATGTTTTTGGCTTAGCAAGGTGGCTCAATGCCTGTAATCCCAGCACAGAGGGAGGCTGAGGCAGGAGGATCACCTGAGATCAGGAGTTCAAGACCAGCCTGGCCAACATGGTGAAACCTTATCTCTACTAAAAATACAAAAGAATTAGCCAGGCGTGGTGGTGCATGCCTGTAATCCCAGCTACTAAGGAGGCTGAGGCTGGAGAATTTCTTGAACCCGAGAGACAGAGTTTGCAGTGAGATCGTGCCACTGCACTCCAGCCCGGAGGACAAGAGTGAGACTCTGTCTCAAAAAATAAAAATAAGAAGAAAAAAAATGTGCAGCTATCAAACCATCAGCTCTATCTGGTGCCTTAACATTTTCATCACCCTGAAAGGAATTCCTGTACCGATTACCTAGTCAGTCCTTAGCCTCTGGCCATGACAAGTCTGCTTTCTGTCTCTCTAGATTTATTAATAGCTGTTTCGGACACTTTATATAAGTGGAATTATACACTGTGTGACCTTTTGTGTCTGGCTTCTTTAGCATAATGTTTTGAGACTTAAACAAGTTGTACCATGTATCAATACTTCATTCTTTCTTATGCCTGAATAATATGTCATTGTATTTACGTGCCACGGTTTATTGAGCCCTTCATCTATTAATGGAATTTGGATTGTTTCCACGTTTTCACTATTATAAATAGTGCTGCTCTCAACATGCATGTACAAGTACTTTTTGAGAACCTGTTTTCAGTTCTTTGGGGTATATACCTAAGAGTGAAATTACTGAGTCATGTTCTATATTTAGTTCTATGTTTAGCTTATTGAGGAACTGCCAAATTGTTTTTCACAGCAGGTGTGCCATTTTACATTCCCACCAGCAATACGAGAGGATTCAAATTTCTCCTTACCCTAACATTTGTTATTTTCCATTTAAAAAATTGTAGCTGTCTGGTGGTGAAATGGTATCTTACTGGGATTTTATTTGGATTTCCCTAATGGCTAATGACATTGAGCATCTTTTTTGTTTGTTTGTTTTTGTTTTTGAGATAGAGTCTCATTCTATCCCTCAAGCTGCAGTGCAGTGGCATGATCTTGGCCATTGCAACCTCTGCCTCCCGGGTTCAAGCAATTCTTCTGCCTCAGTCTCTGGAGTAGCTGGGACTACAGGCAGGCACCACCACACCCGGCTAGGTTTTGTATTTTTAGTATAGTTTCACCAAGTTGGCCAGGCTGGTCTTGAACTCCTGACCTCAGGTGATCCGCCAGCCTTGGCCTCCAAAACTGCTTGGATTACAGGCATGAGCCACCGCACCCGTCTGACATTGAGTGTTGTTGTTCTTTTTTTTTTTAAACATATTTATTGTCCATTTGAATATCTTGAATAGACATTGGGGAAATGTCTTTTCAAGTACTTGGCTTATTTTTTTGTTGGGTTGTCTTTTTTTGTTGAATCATACTCCCTTCATTTTTAAAGGATGTTTTCACCGGATATAGGAATCTGAGTTGACAGTCTCTGCCCACAGCAGTTGAACAATTTTGTGCCACTTTTCCTCTGGCCTCCATAGCTTCTGATGAGAAAGTGGCTTTCTAACTTGGTTGAACGTGGGGGAAAGCCAACCAACCACACAAAAAATTAAAACCAAAAAGAGAGCAAAATCTGCTTTTATTCAAATTGCTTTCCCCTCACTGCATTAAATATTTTTTATTTGTCTTTAGCTTTTAGCAGTTTGACTCGATGTGTGTCTTAGTTTATTTAGTGTTGCTGTAAAGGAACACCCGAGACTGGGTAATTTATAAAGAAAAACGGTTTATTTGGGCCATGATTCTGATGTCTGGAAGTTCAAGATTGGGCATCTGTATTTGGTGAGGGCCTCAGATTGCTCCCAATCATAGTGGAAGGTGAAGAGAAGCTGGTTTGTGCAGAGATCAATGGCAAGAGAAGAGGAAAGACAAGAGGTTAGGTGCATGCTCTTTTTAACCAGCCCTTGTGGGAACTAAGAGTGAAAACTCATTTGCCCCTGAGGGAGAGTATTAATCTATTCATGAGGCATCCACCCTGATGACCCGAACACCTCCCATTTGGCCCCACCTCCAATACTGGGGATCAAATTTTAGCATAAGGCTCAGAGGGAACAAACATGCAAACTATTGCAGTGTGCCTTGGCCTGAATTAGTTTGGGTTTACCCTGTTAGGAGTTCGTTCAGCCTCTTGAATCTGTAGGTTTATCCCTGGTCCAAATTTGGAGAGTTTTCAGCTGCTGTTTCCTTCGGTACTTTCTTACCTTGTTCTCTTCCTCTTCTTCCAGGAATTTGCTGACGCAAATGTTAAACCTTTGGTTATAGTCTCACAAGTCCCTGAGGCCTATGCTCATTTTTCCCCCAGTCTATTTTGTTTGTTTTTCAGATTGTTTTTTTTTTTTTTTTTAAACAGGGTCTCACTCTGTTGTCCAGGCTGGACTGTACTGGCACAATCTCCACTCATTACAACCTCTGCCTCCCAGGTTCAAGTGATTCTTGTGCCTCAGCCTCCCGAATAACTGGGATTACAGGTGTGTGCCACCACGCCCAGTTAATTATTTTGCTTTTTTTTTTTTTTTTTTTTTTTTTTAAGATGGAGTTTTGCTCCTGTTCCCAAGGCTGGAGTGCAATGGCATGATCTTGGCTCACTGCAACCTCCGCCTCTTGGGTTCAAGCGATTCTCCTGCCTCAGGCTCCCGAGTAGCTGGGATTACGGGCATGCGCCACCACGCCCAACTAATTTTGTATTTTTAGTAGAGACGGGGTTTCTCCATGTTGGTCAGGTTGGTCTCGAACTCCTGACCTCATGATCCGCCCGCCTTGGCCTCCCAAAGTGCTGGGATTACCGGTGTGAGCCAACGTTCCTGGCCTGCATTTTTAGTAGAGATGGAGTTTCACCATATTGGCTAGGCTGGTCTTGAACTCCTGGCCTCAAGTCATCTGCTTGCTTCAGCCTCCCAAAGTGCTGGGATTACAGGTGTGAGCCACTGTGCCTGGTCCAGACTGAGTACTTGCTACTGTTCTTTTAGTTCACTGATTCTTTCCTCAGGGGATAGCCTCATTACCACTCACTGAGTTTGGGTGAAAGTTCTGACTCTTTGTTAAGTTTCTTCTGATATCACCCCAACAGTAAAGGGGATGACTCCTAATAGACTTGCTGGTGGTGAATGTCTAGGCACCTCATTACGTCTTTACTGGAATAGGAGAGGACAAGTCACAGTTTGTTTTTGTGGCATTTGGCTGGAAGAGAGCAAATACCGTCTAAGATTTTTCTGTTTTGCTAGACTGCCTCATGCCTGATCCTTTGGCTGTGGAGAACAGGCTTTTGTTAGGGATTGTCTTGGCTGCTCCTATTGGCATTTCCAGGTTGCTGCTGCTTCAGCTCCAAGTATGGGGTATTTGACAAAAAGAGAGTCCACAGAAATCAGCATTGTGTCCTGCCTTTGTTTCTGGGGCTCCTAGCTGGTCTGCCTCCTCTCCACATTTCAGTCTTCTTAGGGTTTTATAAGTGACGTCCAAGGAAGAGGAATAGGGAGGATCACATCTACTCACTCCTTCCTGATCCATTCTCTTTTATTCACTTGCTTATTTGGTTTTCCACTACCTTTCTCTCTTGAAATGTTTTGTTGTTGTTTGGAGACAGAGTCTTGCTCTGTTGCTAGGCTGGAGTGCAGTGGCTCGATCTCGGCTCACCCTATCCTCCACCTCTGGGGTTCAAGCGATTATCATGCCTCAGCCTCCCAGGTAGCTGGGATTATAGATGTGAGCCACCACGCCCAGCCTACGTGTATTTTTATATTTTCAGTACCTGTTCTGGCACATGATCTGTAAATGTTTTTAAAAAGGAAAATAGGCGGGGCGCGGTGGCTCATGCCTGTAATCCCAGCACTTTGGGAGGCTGAGACAGGCAGATCACCTGAGGTCAGGAGTTCAAGACCAGCCTGACCAACATAGCAAAACCCTGTCTCTATTAAAAATACAAAAATTAGGGCTGGGCGCGGTGGCTCATGCCTGTAATCCCAGCACTTTGGGAGGCCAAGGCGGGTTGATCACCTGAGGTTGAGAGTTTGAGACCATCCTGACCAACATGGAGAAACTCCGTCTATACTGAAATACAAAATTAGCCAGGCGCGGTGGCACATGCCTATAATCCTGGCTACTCAGGAGGCTGAGGCAGGAGAATTGCTTGAACTCAGGAGGTGGAGGTTGCGGTGAGCCAAGATTGTGCCACTGCACTCCAGCCTTTGTGTGTGAGAGAGAAGCTCTGTCTCCAGGAAAAAAAAAAAAAAAAAAAAAAAAAAAAAACCACCACCACCAACAACAAAATTAGCTGGGCTGGTGGCGCGTTCCTGAAGTCCCAGCTACTTGGGAGCCTGAGGCAGGAGAATTGCTTGAACTTGGGAAGCAGAAGTTGCAGTGAGCTGAGTGAGCCAACTGCACTCCAGCCTGGGCGACAGAGCGAGACTCTGTCTCAAAAAAAAAAAAAAAAGGAAAAATAGAACTGAATGAAGTGAATGAATCACATTGCTTCCTCACCCACCTTTAGGTGTGTAGTGCTGGAAAGAGGAGGATGCTTAATCCTGTCGTCGTGCTTTGACGAGATTCCTCCTGATGCTTTGATGTTGAGAAAGGTGGCTAGCTCCCTCCCAAAGCTCATATTGTCCTTCCTCGGTTCTCTCTTACAGAAACTTACCAGCAGGTGGCAGAATAATTGATGAAAAGTAGTGTTGTCCAAAACAGAAGTACGTAGAAAAATAAATTCTGCTACCTCACAGTCACCCTGGGTAAGATCCCGAGATGTTATTCTGAAGGTTAGATGCTTTTTGTTTTTCAGCTTTGGGCCACAGGTAGCTGTCCAGTGAAAACAGCCAAAGTAAAAGGAAGAGAAGGGTCTGTTAGTTTCCTTCGTGTCTTGACAACAGGGCTCTTGTTGTCTTTGTGAAATAAATGTCCAGCATTTAGTTACTCATTTTGCTAATTCGTTGGATTTAAACCCATAGAAAGGTGGAAACTGAGTAAGTGGAAGACTTCAACAACGTTTACGTCTTGAATAATGTTTCTTGAACAAGGTTTTAACATTGATACTTAAAAAGCAAAGCAAGACAAGGCTCGGTGGCTTATGCCTATAATCCCAGCACTTTGGGAGGCCGAGGTGGGAGGATTGCTGGAGCCCAGGAGTTTGGGACCAGCCTGGGCAACATAGTGAGGGCTAGTGTCTCCACCATCACATACACAAAATTAGTTGGGTGTGGTGGCCAGAACCTGTAGTCCCAGCTACTCAGGAGGCTGAGGTAGGAGCTCACCACTGCACTACAGTCTGGGCAACAAAGTGGGACCGTGTCTCAAAACAGCAACAACGAGAATCCCCCCAAACTTCGTATCTCACCATCTATATTTTTTTCTGTCAGGCCCTGCTGATATACACACATCATTGATGATTCAGTCTTTCAAATTCATTATCAAAAGTATTTTTTGATGTAAGAGTGTGTTTGGGGGAGGTGGGGTCGCTTTTTTTTCTTTCTTTCTTTCTTTTTTCTTTTTTATTACCTCCAGTAATGGCTATAAGCAGGTGGGGTTGTTTTTAAAAATTTCTGCTTAAGGCTGGGTGCCGTGACTCATGACTGTAATCCCAGCACTTTGGGAGAGGCCAAGGTGAGTGAATCAAGAGGTCAGGAGTTTGAGACCAGCCTGGCCATCATGGTGAAACCTTGTAGCTACTAAAATTACAAAAATTAGCCAGGTGTGGTGGCACCTGCCTGTAATTCCAGCTGCTCAGGAGGCTGAGGCAGGAGAATCACTTGAACCCAGGAGGCAGAGGTTGTGGTGAGCTGAGATTGTGCCACTGCACTGCAGCCTGGGCAACAGAGCGAGACTCCATCTCAAAAAAAAAAAAAAAGAGAGAAGAAAAAATTTCTGCTTGAACTCATGGGCACAGAATTAATCACTTGGGGTCATCTGACCAAAAAAGACTTGAGGGGAGGCTTTTGATTGTTTCATTTTTTTCCTCAACCGTTTATTTTTTTAAACTTCAGGCTTACAGAAAAGCTGAAAGTACAATAGTGAATACAATTCACTAACATTTTTCTTTCTTTTCTTTCTTTTTGTATTTTTGGTACAGACAGGATTTCATCCTGTTGTCTAGACTGGTTTCAAACTCCTGAGCTCAAAACAATCCACCTGCCTCAGCCTCCCAAAGTGCCGATATTACAAGCTTGAACCACTGTATCCAGCCCGCCTTTGCTTGCTTTTCTTGGTCATAAGGTAATTTGCAACACATTAATGCACGCACCTCAGTTTTCTTTCTCTTCACTACCCCTTTTTTTTCCCTTGTAATTTTTATTTTTTTTTCTGAGACAGAGTTTTGGTATTGTTACCCAGGCTGGAGTGAAATGGCTCGATCTTGGCTCTCTGCAACCTCCACCTTCTGGGGTCAAGCGATTCTCCTGCCTCAGCCTCCGAGTAAATGAGACGACAGGCCGGCGCCACCACAGCTGGCTAATCGGTATTTTTAGTAGAGACAGGGTTTCACTATGTTGACCCGGCTGGTCTTGACTACTCAGGTGATCCACGTGCCTCAGACTCCCAAAGTGCTGAAAAATTGGATGAGCTTCTCTTAGTCTTCTGCTAGGTGAGTTAAGTTCAGATCCTGCTGAGCACCAAGTACCTACCTGTAGGCTGAGTGATTCACCTGTCTATCATATTTGTTTTAACTGTTTGGTCTACATTCACACGATATGAAAAAAAGGTAGAGAGGCCCAGGGTCCCCTGATGTTACTCACATGACGTCTTCTATATTCCTTAAGGAAATGTTCTAGCTGTTTTTGGCAAAGATGCAGCTGAGTCTCTACTCTTCTACTGATCACAGTTCAGGAAATCACTGCAACTACAAGGAGGTGGGCTGCTTCTCTGTCTCTTCCTCTTCTCGGCGGACATTTGTCTCTGGTCTTGGGGACTGTAATCACGTGTACTCGATGTTCCCTCGGCTCTGAGAGCCAGGCTGGAGAATTCTTTCACAGTGTTTTCTACTCCAGGAAAGAAATACGAGGAAGAAGTCCCAACGTAGGAAAGGCCGAGTATTCAAGAATCTCAGGATCTAGGCAGTGAAAAATAATATGAAAAAGAATAAGTGGAAATAAACATTTGGAATCATGTAATTTTTTTTTTTTTTTTTTTTTTTTTCTTTGAGGAAGGGTCTGGCCCTATCATCAGACTGGAGTGCAGTGGCGCCGAAACAGCTCACTGCGCTCTTGCCTACCGGGCTTAAGGGATTGGGCCTCCCTTAAGGTGGGACTACAGGCACAAGCCACCACACCTGGCTAATGTTTTCGTACTTTTGGTAGAGACAGGGTTTTGCCACATTACCCAGGCTGGTCTTGAACACCTGGACTCAAGCAATCTGGCCACTTTGGCCTCTCGAGGTATAGGGATTACAGGCATGAACCACCGCACCTAGTAGAATCATACAGCCTTAACAGGGATGTGCCAACAACTTCCCTGGTGGTCTAGTGGTTAGGATTCGGCGCTCTCACCGCCGCGGCCCGGGTTCGATTCCCGGTCAGGGAATGAGTGTTATTTTGTTTTGCTTTCTCTTAGGATCTTTTAAACAAACGTTGTTATGTTATTCAGTCTCCCGATCCCACTGAAAACTGAAACACAGAAAATGTAGGAAAAACACAGATAAAGAAATTGCTCACAATTCTGTCACCCAAAGGCCACTCTTAATATCTAGGTTTTGAAACAAAGTGGAAGTATGCTGTACATGCTCTTTTATCACCAGCTAGTTTTGTTGTTGTTGAGACCGAGTTTTGCTCTTGTTGGCCAGGCTGGAGTGTGATGGCATGACCTGGCTTCCTGCAACCTCTGCCTCCCGGTTTCAAGCAATTCTCCTGCCTCAGCCTCCCAGGTGGCTGGGATTACAGGCATGTGCTACCACGCCCTTCTAATTTTGCATTTTTAGTAGAGATCGGTTTTTACTATGGTAGTCAGGTTAGTCTCAAACTCCTGACCTCAGGTGATCCACCCGCCTCTGCCTTCTAAAGTGCTAGGGTTACAGGCGTGAGCCACCACGCTTGGCCAACACCAGCTATTTTTAAGATTAACAATATATTTCTAACACTTTGCAGTGGAGATTGTCCTTCAGCAACATATTTTCTTTCAATTTAGTTATTGAATTTTCCAAAAGGTAATATACTTACATGATGTAGGGTTCAAATATGCAAAAGGGCAGAACTGATAAAGGTGACTTTCACCTTTAAATCTATTTTCCCTCTAATGAGGTAACCACTGTTGTTTCTTAATTACAATGTCAGAGATGTTTTATGCAAATGTAAGTACAAGCATATATAAATACGTGTATATAAACATTCTTTCCCCCTTGTACAAATGAAAGTAATTTATACACACTTTCTGTACTTTGCCCTTTTCCATTTAACAGTATATTTTAGAAATACTTAGAGATTAGACTTGAAGAACTTCCTTATTCTTTCTTCTGGCACTTGGCATTCTTTGTATGTTTTACATAATTAGTTTAGCCAGCTTCTTTCTATAGATATTTAGGTTATTTCTCACCCTTTGCTACTAGAAAAAAAAAAATGCCGTCATGAATGGTTTTGTACATATGTCATTTTGCACATGTGTGGAATAAATGCCCAGGAATTGGCATGCTGGTTCAAAGGCATGTGCTTTAATTCGACCATTGGATTTCAGGGGCTCCCTTCAAACGATGGCAGAAGAAACTAGAATTGACTTTTCTTAAACCTGTGAAACAAGATACTACTCCAGAGTTGTCAATAGGAGAAATTCTAGAGTTTCCTTTTATTTTCCTCCTGTGGGTTTTTCCTGTAGTGTAAATATCTCTTAGTGTAGAAATAAACGGAAAAGGCTGGGCGCGGTGGCTCAAGCCTGTAATCCCAGCGCTTTGGGAGGCCGAGGCGGGTGGATCACGAGGTCAAGAGATCGAGACCATCCTGGTCAACACGGTGAAACCCCGTCTCTACTAAAAATACAAAAAATTAGCTGGGCATGGTGGCGCGTGCCTATAATCCCAGCTACTCAGGAGGCTGAGGCAGGAGAATTGCCTGAACTCAGGAGGCGGAGGTTGCGGTGAGCCGAGATCGTGCCATTGCACTCCAGCCTGGGTAACGAGAGCGAAACTCCGTCTCAAAAAAAAAAAAAAAAAAAAAAGAAATAAACGGAAAGCCCAAAGCTGACTATGTAGTTTTTTTGTCTTTTTTTTTTTTTTTTTTTTTTGCCTTCCTTATCTAGACTGCCCAGCAGGAGACTATGTAGTTCTCATAAGTCAATGAAGCAAACCGCTTTTCAGGTGCGTTGGTGGTATAGTGGTGAGCATAGCTGCCTTCCAAGCAGTTGACCCGGGTTCGATTCCCGGCCAACGCAGCACGACGTTTTCTTCCCAGTTTTTGACTGAGTAGGCCTGGAAACCGAGCAAAGCAGAGAACAAAGGCGGAAATGTATTTCAAGACACTTTTGTGTTTTGAGTCTTCTGCACCAGTATGTGGCCTCTCCCTCCCATAGCAAACATTCGTATTTTGGTAACTGCGCGTGCGAGCCAAGCCCTTCTGATGGGTGCGGTGGCTGGCGTTTCATGAGTTAACGGTAACTGTTAAGTGTCTGAAATAGAGGCTGTTTGGGTTTGTTTTTCTCAGTCTGAGGAGGTGGCTCTGATATATTGACGAGTCAAGATGAAGTCAGCACAGGCGCCGACAATGCCATAGAGAGTACACAGCGCTGCTTGTCCTTGCGAGGAAAGCGAGACATCAGGACCGGGCTCTCATCCCCTCCCCAGCTCACCAGCTCCGTTTTTCCTCCGGTTCCACTATTCTGGGAAAATTCACCTCAATTCCACCGCACAGGCTGCAGATACAATCTGGAAAATCCTTCCAGCCTGCCCCTCGCGTTCCTGAGCGAAGCGGCTTGATTCTTTGGAGGGGGAAGGGGCGAGAGGCGAGGCGCGAGGCTACGTGGTCCCCGGTCCTGGGTTGCAGCTGATGCTTTCTGCCCTCTAGCCAGGACCTGGGCGCGCCGCTGCCCGGCCGAGCGGGTGGTGCCACCACTGGCATTGAGGGATTTAGAGTCTTAAGAACCCGATTCGGGTGTCGGAGCTTCCAGGTTGCAGAGTGGAAAAGTTTGGAATTCTGATCGATGTGGACCTTACGGACTGGTCAAATAAAAGCAGCACGAAGCAGCCATTCCTATTTCAAGAGGCATTAAAGTCAGCGGCAGTGCGCCGCCTCGTCGGTGGCTCGCCGTGATCGTATAGTGGTTAGTACTCTGCGTTGTGGCCGCAGCAACCTCGGTTCGAATCCGAGTCACGGCATGTGGTGGTAACTTGCTTAGGTGGCCTTCTTTTACTTTATTTTTTAATTTAACAGTTTTAACAAGCTTGCAATTATGCCTTTGCTTACGGCATTCCCGCGGGAGTGCGGTCAGCAAATTCGGTGAGTAACAATAGCTCCAGGCCGACGTGGTGGCTCGCTCTTGTAATCCCAGCAGCTTTGGTAGATGGAGGCGGGAGAATCCCTGGAGCCCAGGAGTTTGCGACCAGCCTGAAAAGCCTCCCCACAGCCTTAGAAGAAAAAAAAAAAAAAAATTAAGATGGTGGCGGGTCCTTTTGATCCCAGCTACTCAGGGAAGCTGAGGTGGGAGCATCGCTTGAATCCGGGAAGTGGAGGCTGCAGTGAACTGTGATCGTGCCACTGCGCTCCAGCCTGGGCAACACAGCGGGACCCTGTCTCAAACTGCAGTAGTTCCAACTGGCTGTCACTGCTGCTCGCCCACCAAGACGCTAAGCAGCCCAGGCGGGATGCGGTCCACGGAGCTGGGACTACGGCCTTCCCTTGAGCAGAGGAAAGAACCCTTCCCTGCTCACTCTGGAACTCAGTGCCTCTTCCAGGATGGAGAACTCAAAAGCTTTGCAGAGAGGTCTTTGCGCATCTTACCTGAGTCTGCAGTGGGTGAGGAGGTGCCCTCCATGGAAGGAATCCGCGGAAACACCGAGGTTTCGGGAAGGACTCACGATTCCTGACTCCTCTGCGAGCCTTCCTGGTTCTCTGCAGCCCCCATCGCTCTCTAAACCTTGGGTTCTTCCGTGGAAAAAAAGCTATTACGAAAAGATTATTGCTGTGACCACCAATCCTAAATCCTGAAACTTCTTTCACACAAAATAATCTGCAAGTGGATCATACCCCCTGTCTATTAGAGGAAAGTGGTGTCCTTTAGGAAGCGCTCTGCAGTCAGTGCCCGGCTAGCTCAGTCGGTAGAGCATGAGACTCTTAATCTCAGGGTCGTGGGTTCGAGCCCCACGTTGGGCGCTACAGTTTTATTTAACCCTCTCAAGAACTTCTCATAGGAACAAGAACTTCTAAATCGCCACGGCGGCTACTGTCCTTTTAAACATTGGTAACTGATTTCCACAGATCGTCTCCATTCACCCCAAATTCATCAGGAAAACAGGAATCTGGGGATTCCAGTCTCTGTAGTGACCAGGTGTTTCTAATCCACGACGGGTTTCTCAACTGGGCAAAGGCAGACAAGCCGAGCACCTTTCAGAGTCGGAAACCGCTCCGACACTGTCAGGGAGAACAGCCTTAGGACGGATCCAGATGGAAATACTTGTTCTCTTGTTCCCATTTTGAATGAGGTTTTAAAGGGCCTTCTTAGCGAACTAAAATGTTCTCAGCTAGGTGCTAAGGAGCATCTGTTTGCTTTTCAGGTTTTGAAGCCTTCATCAGCCGCAAAGAAGGTCAGGAAAAAGAGGACAGGACTATAGAACAGAAGTTGAGGTTGAGGAGAGAAGCTGAAGAGCGAAGAAAAGGAGGAGCAGCGACAAATGGTACCGCCAGAGTGGGGCGTTTACAGCTGCAGCCTCACTTCAGTACAGGCTGCCACTCCAGAGTGCTAGGCCCACCACTTTGAATTAGTTATTGATTCACTGGAGAGCTTTGTTCTGTCCCTGAAAGCCTGGAGTTGTTCGCCTTACATTTGTTCCTGCTAAATTATCTTTAACTGTTGGTTTGGCTGGTGTGGGTTAAGTTGGTTTGCCAGGTGGGTGGAAGCCAAGATTGGCACCATTCAAGAGATTTCCCCACAGCAATGTGGAATGTGAACATTCCTTTTTTTTTTTGAGACGGAGTTTCACTCTTGTTACCCAGGCTGGAGTGCAATGGCGCGATCTCGGCTCATCGCAACCTCCGCCTCCTGGGTTCAAGCAATTCTGCTGCCTTAGCCTCCTGGGTAGCTGAGATTACAGGCACGTGCCACCATGCCCAGCTAATTTTTTGTATCTTTAGTAGAGACAGGGTTTCACCATGTTGACCAGGATGGTCTCGATCTCTCGACCTCGTGATCCACCCGCCTCGGCCTCCCAAAGTGCTGGGATTACAAGCTTGAGCCACCGCGCCCGGCCAGTCCAGCTTTTTTTTGATGGAATCTCCCTCTGTAGCCCAGGCTGGAGTGCAGTGGCGCCATCTCAGCTCACGGCAACCTCCGCCTCCCGAGTCCCAGTTCAAGCAATTCTCCTGCCTCAGCCTCCTGAGTAGCTGGAAATACAGGTATGAGCCACCATGCCCAGCTAGTTTTTGTATTTTTTGGTAGAAACAGGGATTCATCATGTTGGCCAGGCTGGTCTTGAACCCCTGACCTCAGGTGATCCACCCACCTCGGCCTCCCAAAGTGCTAGGATTACAGGCGTGAGCCGCCTCACCCAGGCCTTTTTTTTTTTTTTTTTTTTTTTTTGAGACAGAGTTCCGCTCTTGTTGTCCAGGCTAGAATGCAATGACATGATCTTGGTTCACCGCAAACTCCGCCTCCTGGGTTCAAGTGAGTCTCCTGCTTCAGCCTCCTGAGTAGCTGGGATTACAGGCATGTGCCACCAAGCTGGGCTAATTTTTGTATTTTTAGTAGAGATGGGGTTTCTCCATGTCAGGCTGATCTTGACCTCCCGACTGATCTCGAACTGCTGCAGCCTCCCGAGTAGCTGGGATTACAGGTGATCCGTCCGCTTTGGCCTCCCAAAGTGCTGGGATTACAGGTGTAAGCCACCACACCTGGCCCATACTTCACTATTGAAACAAACTTTTTTGTGTACAGAAGAAAATTTTTTTAAATGGACAGTTAATAGTGTCAGAGATAGTGAAAATATGAAACCAGTACTGCTTACAAGAAAGGAGCACTTGGTTGGGCGTGGTGGCTCAAGCCTGTAATGCCAGCACTTTGAGAGGCTGAGGCGGGCAGATCACCTGAGGTCAGGAGCTTGAGACCAGTCTGGGCAATGTGGTGAAACCCAGTGTCTACCAAAAATGCAAAAATTAGCTGGGCATGGTGGCAGGTGCCTGTAATCCCAGCTACTTGGGAGGCCAAGGTAGGAGAATTGCTTAAACCTAGGAGACGGAGGTTGCACAGAGATCGTGCCACTGCATTCCAGTCTGGTTGACAGAGCAAGACACTGAGAAAGAAAGGAGAGCGAGCGAGAAGAGAAGAGAAGAGAAGAGAAGAGAAGAGAAGAGAAGAGAGAAGAGAAGAGAAGAGAAGAGAAGAGAAGGAAAAAGGAAAGAAAGAAAAAGAAAGAAAAGAAAGTCCAAGGTCCAAACACGATTAGCATGCATTTCAGAAAGAGGATAGAAAATATCAGTACAATAATTTGAAAACACTTTTCATACCAGTAGATTGAAACTACCGTGAATTAAAGTATTGAATAATGATTTTGAACTTTCAAGAAGAGACGAGACATCCCTGCCAGCCTTAATGTTCAATGCTTTTGAGGGGAGCGGAGGAGTGTTTTTGGGTTTTTTTTGAGACAGTGTCACCTTTTGTCACCCAGACTGGAGTGCAGTGGCCTTTAAAGCGTGTTTATTTTTTTGAGATGGACTCTCACTCTGTCGCCCAGGCTGGAGTGCAATGGCACGATCTTGGCTCACTGCAACCTCCACCTCCCAGGTTCAAGCGATTCTCCTACCTCAGCCTCCCTTGTAGCTGGGATTACAGCCATGAGCCACCAAGCCCGGCTAATTTTTGTATTTTTAGTAGAGACGGTGTTTATCCGTGTTGACCAGGCTGATCTCGAACTCCTGACCACGTGATCCGCCCGCCTCGGCCTCCCAAAGTGCTGAAATTACAAGCGTGGGCCACCGCGCCCGGCCTCTTTAATGCGTTTAACAGATATACACATAGTGCCACAACACAAAGATAACCAGGTTTGAAAGGAACTGGTTTCCTTTGTAATCCTAAACATTCTACTCTGCTCTTTGAAAGCCATTATTTGAAGAAGGGTGCACGGCCTTCCAGCCGGCTGCCAAAGGTGATCTCCACTGGACACAGATTAAGTACCCGCTTCTCGGTGGGAGACAGGAGGGAAAGGAGGGAGAGGCCGACGTCACTTCCCCGCCGGCTTCATTAGCTGAGTGGCGGAGGAGCAGGCGGGCCTGGGAAGGCGCTGACGATGACGTCACGGAGGGGGCGGCCTCTATGCAGATGAGGCGGCGCAGGGGCTGCTGCTCGGCCACCCGCTGCTTGCCGCCGTGGGAGTCCCCGCGTGGGAGCGAGTCCAGGACCGCGGGTCGGCCCCGAGGGTCCCAGCTGTGTGTCCGGGCTCGGAGGGCCGGGGGTGCGGCGCCCGCGGCAAGTGACCGTGCGTGTAAAGGGTGAGGCGCGTGAGGCCTTGTCGGGGCGGAGGCGCGTGTCCTCATACTTACCTGGCAGGGGAGATACCATGATCACGAAGGTGGTTTTCCCAGGGCGAGGCTTATCCATTGCACTCCGGATGTGCTGACCCCTGCGATTTCCCCAAATGTGGGAAACTCGACTGCATAATTTGTGGTAGTGGGGGACTGCGTTCGCGCTTTCCCCTGGTTTTTCCGTGTCTGAAAAATAGAACTCACTCGCCTTTAGAGATGTTTAACTCGTATTAGCAGTAGCGTATTATGGGAGTGTCCTTGACACCACAAAGTTTTTTAAGGCGCTTTTTCTGTTGGAAGACTTTAAATTCTGGGAATTTCTCTACTAGTTTACAATTCTAACAACTGGATTATTTCAGCAAAGTAATTTTTCAATAGATCCTGTGTCTGGTGCTTCAGAGCTTACCCCAAAAGTCACTGCACGTATTTTATCACTTCATGAAGCTGGGTTTTTACAACTGCACATTCCTGGAAATCTGAAACTCCCAATAACTGAAAACAAAATCCCAGTTTTCACTTGTGGTGAACCATCAATTTCTGGGTTGAAATCTTGGTTTGTTCACAATGCGATTTTTAAAACGTTACTGAACTTTCTGTATCTCAATTTCTTTGTCTATAAAAAGAGAAAAAAGTGCTTCCCTTGGCCAGGTGCGGTGGCTCACACCTGTAATTGCAGCACTTTGGGAGGATGAGGCGGGCAGATCACCTGAAGTTAGGAGTTTGAAACCAGCCTGGCCAACATGGTGAAACCCCATCTCTACTAAAAATACAAAAATTAGCCTGTAATTCCAACTACTTGGGAGGCTGAGGCAGGAAGAATTGCTTGAACCCAGAGGCGGAGGTTGCAGCGAGCCAAGATTGTGCACTCCAGCCTGGATGACAAAGCAAGAATAAAATTATAATAAATAAACAGTGCTTCCCTCGTGGATTAATCTAACATTTGTGGATCCAAAAGCATGTGAGACAGGTCTCAATAACTTAAAAAGTTTAATTTGCAAGGTTAAGGAGGCACCCACGACAGAGCGTCAGGAGGTCCTGGCAACATGTGTCCAAGGCAGTTGGGTACAGCTTGCTTTTCATTTTAGGGAGACAGAATACATCGATCAATACATGTATAATTTACAATACTTCAATCTGGAAGGGCAGGACAATTCCGAGGGTGGGGGGCTTCCAGATCATACGCAGATTTAACATTTTTCTCATTGGCCATTGGTTGAAGGAGTTATAATTCCAGAAGGGAACTTCTGGGTTAGATAGGGGGTTGTAGAGACCAAGGTTTTATCATGCAGATGAAGCCTCCAGGTAGCAGGCTTCAGAGACAATAGATTGTAAATGTTTCTTATCAGACTTAAGGTCTGTGTTGATATTAATGCTGGTTGCCTTTTCCTGAGTTCCAAAAGGAAAGAGGGTATATAAGGCCTGTCCAACTGCTCCTTCCCAGCATGGCCTGAACTAGTTTTTCAGGTTAACTTTGGAATGCCTTTGACCTAGAGGAGGGGTCCACTCAGATGGTTGGGTGGGGGGGGTGCTTAGAATTTTATTTTTGCTTTACACACTTGATGAGAAATACTCATAAAGCATTTGAGCACCTAATAAATGTTTATTAAACATTAGCTGCTATAACTGAGCACCTAATAAATGTTTATTAAACATTAGCTGTCATAATTATTTTCAATGGCATCATCATCACTGCTTTCATATTTTACCTCAGCCTTTTAAACAACTGCTTATCTTTTTATGGTATGGACGAACCAGTGTATATTTAAATGGCCCTCAGGCTAATGAACACAAAATGTGTCAAATGCTTATTCTTATAATTATTCAGAGGCCAGGCGCAGTGGCTCATGCCGGTAATCCCATCACTTTGGGAGGCTGAGGCAGACGGATCACCTGAGATCAGGAGTTTGAGACCAGCCTGGCCAACATGGTGAAAGCCCAACTCTACTAAAAAGACAGAAATTAGCCAGGCATGGTTGTGGGTACCTGTACTCCCAGGTACTTGGGAAGCTGAGGTAGGAAAATCACTTGAACCCAGGAAGTAGAGGTTGCAGTGAGCCGAGATTGTGCCACTGCACTCCAGCCTGGGTGACAGAATGAGACTCCCTCTAAAACAAAAAACAAAAAACAAAAAAAACCATAATAATAATTATTGTTCAGAGAACATCCTTCTACAAACATCCTTCATTATTTGTGCAAGGATTTCTTAAAACAAACTTCTAGAAGTGGACTTCCTTGTCAAAGTATTTGTGTCTTTACAATTTTTCCAATTGATCCTTGACTTCTTTTTTTTTTTTTTTTTTGAGACAGAGTTTCGCTCTTGTTACCCAGGCTGGAGTGCAATGGCGCGATCTCGACTCACCGCAACCTCCGCCTCCTGGATTCAGGCAATTCTCCTGCCTCAGCCTCCTGAGTAGCTGGGATGACAGGCACGCGCCACCATGCCCAGCTAATTTTTTGTATTTTTACATATTTTTATCGGATATTGTACATGAAAAAAAAAAAAAACAAAACCTTCAAGATTCATGAAATTAGACAACTGTCTTTGTAACACTTATAGTGGTAAAACCAGTCAGGGTGGCTCGTTTGCAGTCATCTGAGCAGCCTCTCCAGTTTCATAGATAGGTTTCTCTCTGACACTGAACGCCTTCCATCACAGAGATAACCAGGTTTGAAAGGTACCGGTTTTCTCTGTAATCCTCAACGTTCTAGTCTGCTCATTAAAAGACATTATCTGAAGATGCGTGCACGAGCCTCCAGCTGGCCGCCACAAGGGTCCTCCGCAGGACACAGGTCAATTACCCGCCTCTTTGGTGGAGACCAGATTCGGGGTCTCGGCGCACCTCCCCGAAGGACACGGGCTGCAGGGAAAGGAGGGAGAGGCCGACGTCACTTCCCCGCCGGCTCCGGCCGCGGGTCGCTCGGCTGAGTGGCGGAGGAGCGGGCGGGCCTGGGAAGGCGCTGACGATGACGTCACGGAGGGGGCGGCCTCTATGCAGATGGGGCGGCGCAGGGGCTGCTGCTCGGCCACCTGCTGCTTGCCGCCGTGGGAGTTCCCCGCGTGGGAGCGAGTCCGGGACCGCGGGTCGGCCCCGAGGGTCCCAACTGTGTGTCCGGGCTCGGAGGGCCGGGGGTGCGGCGCCCGCGGCAAGTGACCGTGCGTGTCAAGGGTGAGGCGCGTGAGGCCTTGTCGGGGCGGAGGCGCGTGTCCTCATACTTACCTGGCAGGGGAGATACCATGATCACGAAGGTGGTTTTCCCAGGGCGAGGCTTATCCATTGCACTCCGGATGTGCTGACCCCTGCGATTTCCCCAAATGTGGGAAACTCGACTGCATAATTTGTGGTAGTGGGGGACTGCGTTCGCGCTTTCCCCTGGCCTTTCGTCGTTAAAGAAGAGAGGGTTTGCTTTTGTTAGAGAAAGTTCGTGTTTTTGCTGTTTCTGCTTGAGTATCTTGAGCCAAAATGAACTAAATCCACGGAGAGATTTTGTTTTTTTCCTTGGTTTCCCGGTGTTTTTCTACATGACAGTATCTAAGAAGCAAGTTTTCTCATTTTTCGCTAGAATGCGGTGTTTGCTGCTGTCTCGCTTCTTTTCGTCTCTGGCAGAGCTGAGTTCTGGGCCGCGCTGTTTATGCAGAGATTGCTCTGCGGACCTGAAGGCCAGCCGTGAGGTTGGTCAGCCCTCTAGCCTAGATAACAGAGAATAACAAGATCCTGTGCCTTATTACTGTTTCACTACTTATGCTTTATTATTTATTTATTTAGAGACAGTCTGGCATGATCAGTTCACTGCAAGTTCAGCTCCGACATTCAAGCCGTTTTCCTGCCTCAGCCTCCAAGAGTAGCTGCGATCATAGGTGCATGCCACCGTGTCCAGCTAATTTTTTTATTTTTAGTAGGGTGGCGGTTTCACCATATTTGCCAGGCTGGTCTCAAACTCCTGAATTCGAATGATACGCCTGTCTCAGCCTCCCAAAGGGCTGGGATTACAGGCATGAGCCACCTCGCCCAGCATATTTATGCTTTAAATGGGACGTTTCATGAGGGAAAAATTTTCTTGTTGAATTTCTAACATGAAAAAATAATAGATTTAGCTGTAAATTAAATTAATGGTCTTGATAGTTTGGTACAACAAAAGAAAGTTGATAGAGAGGAATCTGATGCTTTTGAACAATTTTAATAATGTAAATATTTAATATATAAAGACATCAGAAAGTTCATTACATTTTTTAAAAATCAGTGTGATTCGGCTGGGTGTGGTGGCTGACGCCTGTAATCCAAGCACTTTGGAGGCCAAGGCGGGTGGATCACCTGAGGTTGGGAGATCCAGACCAGCCTGACCAACGAGGTGAAACCCCGTCTTAAAAAAAAAAAAAAAAAAAAAAAAATCAGTGTGACTCTTTTGACAAATTAGAATGGTTTAATAATCTTGGTTATACTGGGTGTGGTGGCTCACACCTGTAATCCCAGCACTTTTGGAGGTCGAGCCAGGGGGATCACGAGGTCAGCAGTTTGAGACACCAGCCTGGCCAACATGGTGAAACCCCATCTCTACTAAAAATGCAAAATTTGCCGGCCATGGTGGTGTGCACCTGTAATCTCAGCTACTTGGGAGGCTGAGGCAGCAGCATTGCTTGAACCCAGGAGGCAGAGGTTGCAGTGAGTAAAAATTACATACTATATTTTATTTCAGATTTTATTATAAGGTAGAAAATAGTGGTAGTATAATAGTCTGGTACATACAAGACTTAGGTTTATTTTGGCCTGAAAATCTTAAGGCTGGGTGTGGTGGCTCATACCCATAATCCCAGCTCTTTGGGAGGCCAAGATGGGCAGATCATAGGAGGCCAGGAGTTCGAGACCCAGCCCGACCAACATGGTGAAACCACGACTCTACTAAAATACAAAAATTAGCAGGGCATGGTGGTGCGTACCTGTAGTCCCAGCTACTCCGGAGGCTGAGACACAAGAATTACTTGAACCCGGGAGGCAGGTTTGCAGTTAGCCAGGATCATGCCATTGCATTTCAGCCTGGGTGACAGAGGGAAACTCTGTTTCAAAAAAAAAAAAAAAGAAAGAAAAGAAGGTTTTAATTAAATAATTAAATTGAACTTCCTAAATTTCTTGTGCTGGTTGTACTGGTCAAAAAAGCAAACATTACTGCCAATATCTATTTAAATGTATAAACAGTTAGACCTGGCTCCGTGGCTCACGCCTGTATCCGAGCACTTTGGGAGGCCGAGGCGGGTGGATCACTTGAGGTCAGAAGTTTTGAGACCAGCCTGGCCAATGTGGTGAAACCCTGTCTCTACCAAAAATACAAAAAATTACCCAGTCATGGTGGTGGGCGCCTGTAGTCCCAGCTACTCAGAAGGCTGAGGCAGGAGAATTGCTTGAACCAGGGAGGCAGAGGTTGCAGTGAGCCAGGATCACGACGCTGCCCTCCAGCCTGAGCAAGAGCAAGACTTGGTCTCAAAAAAAAAAAAAAAAAAAAGGTATAAAAAATTAAAATAATATGTTCAGAAAATTAAATATATAACAATGAAAAGGAGGCCTAGCATCCATGTCAACTACATTTCGCTCCTAACCCTTCCTACCCTGTGGTGGTGTCTTTTAGGCTAACTGCTTTCCCTTACTTCTGCACATAGGCCAAGCTGTCTATCAGAGGGATTTAGTTTATAGTTTAACTTTAAGGCACAGATGATGATAATCCCTTCCCGGCTGGGCACAGTGGCTCACGCCCGTAATCCCAACACTTTGAGAGGCTGAGGTGGGTGGATCACGAGGTCAAGAGACTGAGACCATCCTGACCAACATGGTGAAACCCTGTCTGTACTAAAAATACAAAAATTATCTGGGCATGGTGGCACACGCCTCTAGTCCCAGTTACTTGGGAGGCTGAGGCAGGAGAATTGCTTGACCCTGGGAGGGGGAGGTTGCAGTGAGCCAAGATTGAGCCATTGCACTCCAGCCTGGTGACAGAGTGAGATTCCGTCTAAAAAAAAAAAAAAAAAAAAACCCTTCCTGAAACTAACTTCTGAGAAGATAAAGAGGTTGTATACACAAGAAACAGTGTTAGTTGAAGATTTATAAGAGCATTGTGACCTGGCAAAGGACAAAGAATTTTCACCACCCCCTTGGGCTCTCACTGCAGCCCTTAAGCCTGTCATTATCTGACCCCTTCACCTCAACCTCCTTCTTCCTCCTTCCCTAACATACAAGGGGCCTGAAATCCGTATTAACTTCAGTTGGTTCTTTAGGATATTAGTTCACCATCTGCTCAGTTTGGCGGCTCTCTGGAATATAGTCACCTTCCCTGCCCCACACTTTGTCTCTCGACTTGCTGGCTGTAATGCAGCAAGAGATACGAGCTTTGGACTCACTTATAAATTAAGTAGGTAATATCTTTAGAAGGGAGTTAATTTTTTTTTTTTTTTTTTTTTTTTTTTGAGACAGAGTTTCGCTCTTGTTACCCAGGCTGGAGTGCAATGGTGCGATCTCGGCTCACCGCGACCTCCGCCTCCTGGGCTCAGGCAATTCTCCTGCCTCAGCCTCCTGAGTAGCTGGGATGACAGGCACGCGCCACCATGCCCAGCTAATTTTTTGTATTTTTAGTGGAGACGGGGTTTCACCATGATGACCAGGATGATCTCGATCTCTTGACCTCGTGATCCACCCGCCTCAGCCTCCCAAAGTGCTGGGATTACAGGCTTGAGCCACCGCGCCCGGCTAGAAGGGAATTAATTTTTATGATTCTATAAATCAGAAGACTCAATCACTCCACTTAGGGTGCCTGGGTAAATATTTTTAGATATCATCTAATATGTAACACTATCATTATTATTATATGTCAGCTCAATTTATAATTTCAAGATATATAGTTAATTTAAAAATTCATGACCAATATGAAATGGAGTTGATAATTTTGATTGCCTTTGGTTGTCTCTTACTTCATTAATTCGCTTGGAGATTGCCGTTGCTTGCTGGGTTCAGATAGATTTCTGTATGTTTTAGGTATGCCACTGGTGCTGTGGGTATTCTCATGTGTTCTCGGTTTTTTTTTTTTTTTTTTTGAGACGGAGTTTCGCTCTTGTTACCCAGGCTGGAGTGCAATGGCGCGATCTCGGCTCACCGCAACCTCCGCCTCCTGGGTTCAAGCAATTCTCCTGCCTCAGCCTCCTGAGTAGCTGGGATTACAGGCACGCACCACCATGCCCAGCTAATTTTTAGTATTTTTAGTAGAGACGGGGTTTCACCATGTTGACCGGGATGGTCTCGATCTCTCGACCTCGTGATCCACCCGCCTCGGCCTCCCAAAGTGCTGGGATTACAGGCTTGAGCCACCGTGCCCGGCTTTTTTTTTTTTTTTTAAATACGGGGTGTCACCGTCTTTAAAAAAAATGTTGGTCAGGCTGGTCTTGAACTCTGGACTTCAGGTGATCCAACCGCCTTGGCCTCCAAAGTGCTTGGATTACAGGCGTGAGCCACCACACCCGGCCATGTGTTCTCTTAACTCTTGGGAATTTTGTAAATGTTCACTCAAGTCATTTTTTTTTTTTTTGAGACGGAGTTTCGCTCTTGTTACCCAGGCTGGAGTGCAATGGCGCGATCTCGGCTCACCGCAACCTCCGCCTCCTGGGTTCAGGCAATTCTCCTGCCTCAGCCTCCTGAGTAGCTGGGATTACAGGCACGCACCACCATGCCCAGCTAATTTTTTGTATTTTTAGTAGAGATGGGGTTTCACCATGTTGACCAGGATGGTCTCGATCTCTTGACCTCGTGATCCACCCGTCTCGGCCTCCCAAAGTGCTGGGATTACAGGTTTGAGCCACCGCGCCCGTCCCTTTGTTGTTTTTAATATTTTGACATTTTAAAATAATATGCCTTGGTATTCTGCACCTCCTGGCTTCTCAAATGCTCTCAAATGCTCTCAAACGGCCACCTTCGTTCTTTGTTACATACTGAAGTTTTTATTTGCTACTAGCTTTTTAATCAGAGCTACCATCAAAAGCCAACTTTGCAATGATAGAATGTCATGAAAACAATAAACTTGACTGTTTTTTGTTTTGAGATGGAGTCTCACTCTGTCGCCCAGTCTGGAGTGCAGTGGCGCGATCTCGACTCACTGCAACCTCCACCTCCTGGGTTCATGCAATACTCCTGCCTCAGCCTCCTGAGTAGCTGGGATTACAGGTGTGTGCCACCATGGCCGGCTAATTTTTTTTTGTATTTTTAGTAGAGACGGGGTTTCACCATGTTGGTCAGGCTGGTCTCAAACTCCTGACCTTGTGATCCACCCACCTGGACCTCCCAAAGTGCTGGGATTACAGGCAGGAGCCACTGCACCCAGCTAAACTTGACTTTGAAAAAAAGACCCACATTCCCAAATTTTGGCAGAATGAGAGCACTGGAATCTCCTACTTATTTCTGGCAGAAGTATAAATAATTCAAAAACTTTGGAAAGTTGGTTGGCAGTATCCTGCAATGACAAAGCACCAGGTAGGCACTGGTGGTTTCACTTTATGTAGTATGCCTTTTTGAACATTCAAACTTAGCTTTTCATTTGTGACGAACTCCTGTAAGTTCTTAACCCTGAAGAAAAGAAGTGATCTGCTCCCGCTGACCCATTCAGGTGCTCCAAGTGACCGGGGACTCTGCAGAGGTAACAGGGACACTACTCACCATGCAAAGGCAGCCTCACAGGGCACTCTCCATCGGGAGAACATCTTTATGAACCCCCTTTCCTGCTCTTCTGGGATGGTATATGTGGGACGGGTCCCCCGTGGCATATGCACTCTGTGGCCACCTAGTGGTTAGAAACAGTGGGAGCCACTGAGAGAGAGAGAAATGACTCCGGTGACATCTGTAGGATGACTTCATAAACAGCACACTGTGACCAAAACACATCTCGGGCCTTGGTCATCTTTGAAAAGCTCTGAATTATGGGAAATGAAGCTTCAAATTCTGAGCAGGTTGTGAAAAAACAAGCGCCTTTAGAAACACCAGCTGGGTTTCTGTGTGACACTTATGAATCGTCCTCTTGTAAATATCCAAGAAACTGGATCCGCCTAACCAGAAAAAGTCATGAGCAGAATGGAGAAAATGGGGATCTTTCTGAAATGCCTAAAATAATGTATTAGTGTGGACAATCAGAAATATTTGGTTTTAGGCCGGGCATGGTGGCCCACGCCTGTAATTCCAGCACTTCTGGAGGGCGAGGTGGGTGGATCATTTGAGGTCAGGAGTCCAGACCAGCCTGGCAACATGGTGAAACCCCATCTCTACTAAAAATACAAAAATTAACCAGGCAGTGGTGGCGTGTGCCCGTAATCCTAGCTACCTGAGAGGCTGAGGCAGGACAATCACTTGAGCCTGGGAGGCGAAGGCTGCAGTGAGCCAAGATCACATCACTGCCCTCCAGGCTAGATGACACAGTGAGACACCATCTCAAAAAAAAAAAAAAAAAAAAAACAAAGAAAAAAAATTGGTTTTAGAACCAGACAAATTGAATGGGAGACTTACTTCCAATGATACCTAGAAATTTCTAAAAGAAATTCTGAGAAAATTGCCTCCATTGGGGAGTAAACCGAAGGCGGTCAGCAGACTTTTTCTGACCTGAAAAATACTGAGGAGGCTTTGCCTCTTTCGCCTCCACCAGCTCCTTCTCCTCCGGCCCCTACACCTGCACAGTCTCCCTCACCTGAGCCCTCCTGTCCTCTTGCCTCTTCTTCCATCACCGTCACCTGAGGAGAGTCCCCAGGGCCGTGGCCCCTTCCCTGAAACTTCTGTTCTGACAGCCCCTTTCAAGGTAATTCACACACGAAGAGGGGAGCCTACCACTGTGTATTCCACTTCACCATAATGTGAATTAAGAATATTATATAAGACTTCCCTGGTCTAAATGTAAATACATTTTCCCCTTCTGTTTCTAAAGCAGGCGCCAAGATCCTATAGGGTTTCGGAAAAAATTTGACTTAACTGTTGAAACCTTTGAGCCCATATATTCTGACCTGCATCAATTAATTCACGTGCGGGTGTAAGAAGGCAAGACCACTAAACTGGATACAAAAGGCAAAATGGAAGGATTTTCAAAAACAGGCTGCAGAAGAACATGAAAGGGTCTGCATTTTGGCCAAATACCTCCGTGTTGCCCTTCCCCACGTCCTTCCTAAAAATGTAGATTGGGGGATAATTCAGCAATGTACTGAAAGCCAGACAAATCTGTCTTTCTTTCTTAAAATGGTTTGAGAGCCAGGTGTGGTGGCTCATGCCTGTAATCTCAGCATTTTGGGAGGCCGAGTTGGGTGGATCACTTGAGGTCAGGAGTTCAAGACCAGCCTGGTCAACATGGTGAAACCCCATAGCTACTAAAAATACAAAAATTTGCCGGGTGGCTGAAGCAAAAGAATCGCTTAAACCCAGGAGGGAGAGGTTGCAGTGAGCCGAGACCCTGCCACTGCAATCCAGTCTGGGAGATGGAGTGAGACTCTGTCTCAAAAAAAAAAAAAAAAAAAAAAAAAACCTCGGCCGGGCGCGGTGGCTCAAGCCTGTAATCCCAGCACTTTGGGAGGCCGAGGCGGGTGGATCACGAGGTCGAGAGATCGAGACCATCCTGGTCATCATGGTGAAACCCCGTCTCTACTAAAAATACAAAAGCTTGAACCCAGGAGGCGGAGGTTGCGGTGAGCCGAGATCGCGCCATTGCACTCCAGCCTGGGTAACAAGAGCGAAACTCCGTCTCAAAAAAAAAAAAAAAAAAAAAAGAAATCAAAAAAGAAAAAGAAAAACCAAACAAAAACACATTATCTAAACAGTTTGAGTGGTTTGAGAACCCGTGTCTTTACTGGGGCAGGGTCCCACTCTGCCTTCCAGGTTGGAATGCAATGGCAGGATCATGGCCCGGCCCAGCCTCGATCTCTCGAGCTCAAGTGATCCTCCCACCTCAGCCTTTGCCGTAGCTGCTGTGACCACAGGTGTGCGCCACCACGCCTGGCTACATTTTTGGTTTTGTTTTTTTTTGTAGAGACGAGGATTCTCTCCTCTCTCGTCTGTTACCCAGGCTTGTCTTGAACTCCTGGGCACAAGCGATTTTCTTGTCCGAGCCTCCCAAAATGCTGGGATGACAGATGTGAGCCACCGCACTCGACAGAGAATTCTTTCTTTTTTATTTTTTTCAATAAATACATGCTGATTTATTACAGGTATAAGATGGTCTCTTGGGGGATAAATTCAAGAAAAGTTGAGAATGTTTTTATTTGTTTATGATGTCCCTTTCCAGGAAGGAAGGACAGCAAGATTTAGGACAAGCTGAAATCATCCCCTATTAAAAAAAAAAAAAAGTCACCCCCAAGTAGTCCCGGACAAGGAGGCAGAATAAAAGCTATATATCTGCAATGATTCCTAATTGTTTTTGAACACAGAAGCTTGGGAAGGGGTTTCCGGCAGTTTCCTGAGGAAGGCACGACTTCCAGATAGTGTCGGGGAAGGGTCCTGTGCAGGCTGGCCCCTCAGCCCATAGATGCCAAAATGATGTCTACTACAGCTCCTCCAAACTTCTGGCTGTCGCCTGCGTTGTCACTGTGTCCAAAAGCAGCAGCTGAGAGTGCACCAGGATGTCACGACCACCCTGGAACACACCAGCCAGGAGCAACATGTGGGTGTTCTTGTCATCCAGCAGCTTGTCTGACCTCTCACAAGGGTGCATTCCCGAGAACTTCACCATGTTATCCACAGCCTCTCCGAGTGTCTTGATGGTAGACAAGGTGAACATTTCCTCCTTCCCAAATTCATCCCCTACCTCACCCTAGGCTGCTTCGAAGTTCAGTTGCATGACCTTTTGAACGTGATCAGCGACAGTAACTTCAGCTCTTCCAGCACATACTCATCCTCGCAGCCTTCATCGTCGGTCTCCCCAGTGTGGGAGCACAGTCCTTGACAGTGAGCTTCAGCATGCAGCTGAATGTGCAGGCCACAGCCGGGGCGTCTCCTTTGGGCTGTGCCGACAGCGTGTAGCAGGTCCCAGGCTGGTTGGAGGGCAAGCTCTGGGCAGGCACGTAACAGAGCCCCTCACAGGCTCAGTGGGCTCATCTGCACTGCGGCATTCTCTGGGGTCTGGTCACTGAGTGTGTTCGTGCAGTCACACAAACACCGTGTGGTCGGTGAAGATGTGCTTGGTGCAGCCGATGACATACTTGGTCTCTGACTCGGTGAGGGCCACGGACTCAAGCGAGGACTTGAAGAGGGGCCCAGGTCCCTGGAACTCTGGCACTGCTGCCAACTGCTCCTGGAAGATCTCCTGTAGCTGCCCCTTTCTCAGGGTGTCTGACTGCGGTGACGGGGGTGCCTTCCATTCTCTGCTCTGCCACGGGCGCTGTGGCCAGGGGCACAGACTTGAGGTCAAAAGGTTTTTCTGATGGTTCTAGAGTGTACTGATGCTGAGCCCTCTCCAGACCAGGGACAGACACAGTCAGACCATTTAGGACATAGCCCACATTGAGGGCCTTCTGCTTTGCTCCAGGACTTTTGGACAAGGTGGCTCGGTCCCTTATTTCATTGTCATCATCCATCACATACCTCTGCAGCAACACCACGATACTGGGTAACATCTCTTCATTCTGGCCTCCAGACTTGGCCGGAGCACTCTCAGCACCTGCCCGGACCTCCTCATGCTCCACTTGGTGCTTTGAGGGTTGGTGGTCTTGGGCCCCTCCAGGCCCAGGAGATGCAGAATACGGGTGACCAGCTCTGGGACCTGGCAGTCCTCAATGAACTCGCACAGATGTGACAGCCCCGTCTCCTTGCCCTCCCAGTTCTCAGTGATGCTGACGACGCCGTCCCCAGTGACGCGCTTGTACTCACAGCCACCCTCTTCCCACAGCACGGTGAGCAGGGAGTTCATGAGGGTGGCGTGTTTGCGAGAATACTTCTGACACGGGGCACTGACGGCCTGGACAACCACCACGTTGAGTTCATCCGAGATCTCTGACGCGAAGGAGGACGCCTGCTTCATAAGGCGGTCGACGCTGCTCTCACTGCCTGTCTTAAGGAGGGTGGTGGTGGCCAGCGTGGCAGTGCTGTGGTGTGAATCTGTGACCAGGTTCTCCAGATCCAGACTGCAGGCTGTCACAGCTGACGGCTGCTTCATGGCAACCTTACTGGGGGTGCGAACAGCCGCACAATGGAGAGTAGGCTTGGGTGAGCTGCGGAACAGCCGGAGCACTGGCACGGCCGGGGCAGCTCCTTGGCACTGCAGCCTGGCAGGTTGACGATGGCCGACGCAGCTTCGCCCACCACCATCCCATGCCTGTTGCACAAGCAGCGCTGGATGAAGTCAAACTGGACTGTCACGGCTGCCATCCTCCTCCTCCAGCTGCTTGCTGGCCACCTGGATCATCACGCAGTAGGCAAAGGAAGACTTAAGGCCATGCCGGTGACCTTGCTGATCGTCTTATTGACCGCCAGCTGGTCATTCTTACACACCAGGGCTGGTACAGGAGCCCTAGTATGTGGTGCTGGACCATGATGTTATCACTGGATGCCACCTCCTGAGCCTCATTCACCCAGCACTTGACCACGTCAAAGCTGTATTTCAGCAGATGCAAGGAAGACACAGGGCAGAGCTGCAGACATGGGCACCTTGCCTACAATGGCCTGTTTCATGCAGCGCTCAGTAGCCGGCAGCATGGTGCTGTCGGTGATCTGGCAGAGGGCTCGCACAGCTGGGCCGTGATAGTTGTCTCCTTTCCCAGTCACGTCTTTTATTAGCTGCTGGTGACAATGATGACATCCTCTGCGATGCGAGACATCTCCTTGATGGTCAAGTAGCACATCCGACAGAGTGTGAGATCATTGGACTGAAAGAGCTTGGTCATGGCAAAGAAGGCTTCGGTCGCCTCCGTGGGTCTCCAGATGCTCCCCACGGCTTATGAGATAAAGGATCTCGGTGAGGATGTGGGCACATTTCCGAGGGTCGATGGGAGTTTCATTAAATGCACGGGCCTCTTGGAGGATGGCTCTGTTCTCAAGGTGCTGGAGTGGGTTGGAGCCTCCACTTGAGTCCTCGTCCTTCTTGTGGCATTTCTTCAATGTGGTAGAGCCAGTGGGATGCAGCAGCAATGCAATGCTTGCGGGGTGCGGCTCAGAGAGGCGGGCAACAGTGGTTCTGCAGGGACCCCCGATGGAGGATTCTTTAAACAGTACCTGAAATGGCCGACACTAGCCTTTAAGAGCACCAGAATGATTCCCTTATAAATTGTGCTTTTCTCAGTGGCTTAAATACTTAGTTACCTTAGTGAAAGACACTAGCTCAGGCCAGGCACAGTCGTTTATACCTGCAATCCCAACACTGAGGGACACCGGACACTGAGGTGGGTGGGTCCCCGAAGCCTAGGAGTTTGACACCAACCTGGGCAACACGATGAAACCCTGTCTCTACAAAAAGAAAAAAGCAAAAGAAAAAGAAGAAAAACAAATTAGCAAGGTAGTAGAAATGTAATGCACGCAAGAATGATAATCATGAAGACAATCTGTATTCCAGAAGAGTAGGGAGCCTGTCCATTAGGAAGCCAACCGAAACCTCAAATCCCAGTTCACCAGTTCACACCCCAGGGTGCGGCGTCACACGCCGGTAGTCCCGGCTACTCGGGAGAATGAGTAACAGGATGGCTTGAGTTCGTGAGGTCAAGGCAGAAGTCAACCCTGGTCATGCTACTGCAGTCCAGCCTAGGTGACAGTGAGACCCCGTCTCAAAAACAAACACGCAAAATGCACAGAAACAAACAGCAACAACTTCAGAGTGTCACCTCAGTCTGACATGACTGTTGAACACCACTGTGCTGTTGGGAAATTAAAAGGAACACACTCCCTCCTGCTGTCAACCTGCCCTCCTGCTCTAGCGTGTCTGACCCATGGGCTAAAATGCCCAAGAGCTGATGTACTCAAATGATAATACACTTTCCTGTTCTGCACCTGCATTTATGTTGTCTGGAGGA
Organism: Saimiri boliviensis; assembly: GCF_048565385.1. Lineage (NCBI taxonomy): Eukaryota > Metazoa > Chordata > Mammalia > Primates > Cebidae > Saimiri > Saimiri boliviensis. The sequence goes on along the minus strand of NC_133467.1, from coordinate 40,520,441 downwards.
GATCACCATCCAGTTCCTATAAATGTCTGAGGGCATGGAGTGAAGAAGGGCAGTGTCTTTTAGGATATCTGAACACAGATATGGCTCTGAAGAAACCCAACACTGGGCGAGTTCCTCAAACTTTTCACTAGGCCCGACCACCACTCTATTTTAGATAGAGATTCTATTGGGGCAAAACCTGAGAATTATCTGCCTGGCCATCAGGAAGATAATCCGTTGCATTTTTGTGGGGAGAACACTTCTGCTTGAAGGGAGCGTTTCTTCCCAGGATTACAAATCTTTCTGTAACCTTAGGGAACATTGCTGATGAAAACCAGGCATGGTGGCTCTGGCCTGTTATCCCAGTGACTCGGGGGCTGAGGTGGGGGAATCACTTCAGCCCAGGAGTTCGAGGCTGCAGTGAGCTGTGATGGTGCCGTTGCACTCCAGCCTGGGCCACAGAGTCAGATGCTGTCTCTGAAAGAAAAAGAAAAAGAGAGGAAAATATCGCTGATAAAACTGTGGCCTCTTTTGCAGCCCAGCAGAGAGCTATTCACTGGCTAAGGTTGTACTAGATAATCGTGTCGCTTTAGTGATATATTCCGCTGAGCAGGGAGATGTACGTGGTGGCAGACACCTTCTGTTGCACATACGTAAATAATTCCCATGAAGTAGAACCTTCTCTTGGAAAAGTCAGAAAGAAGCCAGTTGGCTACAAGAACTCCCTGAAGAGGAACTGGGATTTGATGTTTTCCCTGCCGTTTTCAGCTGCTGCCTAATGGAGAGCGTCCCTTCCTGTTCTGGCACACAGATTCTCTTCGTGATTATCATCGTTGTGTGCGTTAGATTTCTACTACTCAAGTTGTTAATGTTAGGTGTTTCTCATTGCTAACTTGTAAGAAACTAAATTCGTGATACTCTGAAGACTAGAGACGTTTCAACAAGTGACAGCAACTATGGAATTGACCGAGATCTCTCTCTCTCTCTCTCTTTTTTCCATTCCGTGATGACACCAATTCAGCTGCTGGGCGCTGTTAAAACTTCATCAGCGAGGACGCCTTTCCTCCGCAGCCCCCGGTGCGGGACAGGACTAGCTGGGAATGAGCCTTTCTGGCAAGGAGAAACGCCTTGGCCCCGCTTCGGATCGTCAGCACTTTCAAGAAGTTTTCATCTAAAGGGAGAATGAGGAAAGAGGAGAAATTCTGTGTGAGGAATGAGCCTGTCCAAATTCTCAGGCCCACAGAGGGATGACGCTGAGACAGCAGCGGCGCTGCGCTTTCTTTTAGTACAATACCGTATTTGAAAACAAAAACGACCCGAACTACAAGGGTCACGAAATTGGACAGTTCTCTTGACGACGCTACTGCTGGTAAAATCAGGAAGGACGGCTGGTGCGCAGCCATCTGAGCAGCCCCTGGTTTCACAGACACGGCTTCTCTGACAGCCAAGGGCTTCCCATTTTAAGCGCCATGCCAGCTCGCAAAGAGAACCGTGTTCGAAAGGACCCGGTGTTCTCTGATCCGAAACGTTCTAGTCTGCAAATTAAAAGCCATTCTTTGAGGATGGTGCACAGGCCTCCAGCTGGGCGCCACAGGGCAGAGGTCGAGCAGGCGCTTCTTTGGGGGAGACCAGCTGCGGGGTCTCGGCGCACCGGCCCAGAGGACAAGGGCGGGAGGGAAAGGAGGGAGGGAGAGGCCGACGTCACTTCCCCGCCGGCTCCGGCCGCGGTCGCTCGGCTGAGTGGCGGAGGAGCGGGCGGGCCTGGGAAGGCGCTGACGATGACGTCACGGAGGGGGCGGCCTCTATGCAGATGAGGCGGCGCAGGGGCTGCTGCTCGGCCACCCGCTGCTTCCCGCCGTGGGAGTTCCCCGCGTGGGAGCGAGTCCGGGACCACGGGTCGGCCCCGAGGGTCCCAGCTGTGTGTCCGGGCTCGGAGGGCTGGGGGTGCGGCGCCCGCGGCAAGTGACCGTGCGTGTAAAGGGCGAGGCGCGTGAGGCCTTGTCGGGGCGGAGGCGTGTGTCCTCATACTTACCTGGCAGGGGAGATACCATGATCACGAAGGTGGTTTTCCCAGGGCGAGGCTTATCCATTGCACTCCGGATGTGCTGACCCCTGCGATTTCCCCAAATGTGGGAAACTCGACTGCATAATTTGTGGTAGTGGGGGACTGCGTTCGCGCTTTCCCCTGGCCTTTAACAGTAAGAAAGACAGTGAAGCGTTTGTTTCTGGGTACGAAGCTTTAATTTTTCTCTCGAAAAGGTTGTCGACGGTCTGTTTTTCATCTCTTGTGAAAAAGCTAATTTCAGGGTATTGTCAAGACCAAACACGGTTCAGGAAGTCACAGCAGCTGGAAACTTAACTCTGAACTCTTATGGCGTTTTTTTTTTTTGAGACAGAGTCCCACTTTGTCACCTAGGCTGGAGGGCAGTGGCACAATCAGCTCACTGCAAACTCCACCTCCCAGGTTCTCATGCCGTAGCTGGAATTACAGGCACAGACCACCACGCCTGGTTCATTTTTATATTTTTAGTAGAGGTGGGGTTTTGCCACGTTGCCCAGGCTGGTCTGGAACTCAGGCGATCCAGGACCCACCTTGGCCTTGGGAGGTGCTGGGATTACAGGTGTGAGCCACCACACCTGGTCGTAACGACCTTTCCCCTGGACTTTTAGGCACTCTTAAAAATTCCTGAGAGATGGCTGCTTTCCTCCCCTGTCCCCAACGTGGGACAGGACTATCCAGGAATGAGCCTTTCTGGCAGAGAGGGACACCCTGACTAAGCTTTCAAGAAGAAAAATAATTAAAAAAATGTTTTTAACCTGAGGAATCAGCTTTCCCAAAGGCAGACAGAAGCCCACGTCTTTGTCAGAACCTCGGTATGTTTGATGGGCCTGGAAACCAATATCCAAGCAGTTCTTAGCCACGGGATTGGTGGGCTGCTTTTTATTCAGAAGCTTCTCCATCAGGAATCCGGAGCATACGTTAGCGGTCCCGGGACGAGGGACATTATTCTTAAACATTCTCAAAACCTAGTTGCTTTTGGTTTTGGTTTTGTATTTGAGCAAGGCAATGTCTGCCGCTGGGGTTGAAAGTAAATGGCTCGTCTTCATCCAACTGCATCAGTCCTCAGGGTACACGGCTTCCACTCGCGGTGTCCTTGAACACGACGTGGGCGTCCTGTGCGTTGCAGCCAGGCCTCTTTGGAGCCGGGTGGTCACCACTCGCTACTTTCCTTTTCCAAAACAGCGAAGCACAAAACGCTGAAACGAACAACCACTACCTGCTCGCATTTACTATCTTTTGATACTAGAAAAACCCCAGGGGAAAGCGCGAACGCAGTCCCCCACTACTACAAATTATGCAGTCGAGTTTCCCACATTTGGGGAAATCGCAGGGGTCAGCACATCCGGAGTGCAATGGATAAGCCTCGCCCTGGGAAAACCACCTTCGTGATCATGGTATCTCCCCTGCCAGGTAAGTATGAGAATACGCGCCTCCGCCCCGACAAGACTTCACGCGCCTCACCCTTTACACGCACGGTCACTTGCCGCGGGCGCCGCACCCCCGGCCCTCCGAGCCCGGACACACAGCTGGGACCCTCGGGGCCGATCCGCGGTCCCGGACTCGCTCCCACGCGGGGAACTCCCACGGTGGGAAGCAGCAGGTGGCCGAGCAGCAGCCCCTGCGCCGCCTCATCTGCATAGAGGCCGCCCCCTCCGTGACGTCATCGTCAGCGCCTTCCCAGGCCCGCCCGCTCCTCCGCCACTCAGCCGAGCGACCGCGGCCGGAGCCGGCGGGGAAGTGACGTCGGCCTCTCCCTCCCCCCGCCCCGTCTGTTCTCTCCCAGGGAGGCGGGGCCGCACCGTCCGTGACCGAGCGCGCTGTCGGCGGCCGGCGGAGCCTGCGCGCCCTTCTTCAAATAATGGCTTTTGATTCGCAGCCTGGAACGTGTAGGATCGCAGTGTAAACCGGTTCTTTTCACATACGGTTAAGCTGGAGATGCAGCATTCCGCTTGAAATGGAAAGTCCTCCAATATCACAGAGAACCGTGTCGTTTCAACAAGCAACCAGCCAACCACGAGCACAGAAGAAAACCGCTGCAAACCCTACCGCCTTCGCCTTGATCTGATGTGTGTTTCCCTTTAGAGCATTCCTTTAGAACAGTGTCTCTGTGATCGGAGTTGAGGAATTCCATTTTTGTTTCTGTCTTACTGTCTTCAGTTAAGTTCATGCACTATTAAATGAAGTATTAGTAAAATAAAAAGAGTCTAAGCTCAATTTTACAAAAAACATATTTATGTATGGCCTTTATTGATTTTTCTTCTGCGGGGGCGGGCAGGGGACAGTCTAGCTGGAACATACATTCTTCTCTCTGCAGATACACCAGAAGAACACGACTCCATCGGCGTCGCCCCAATGTTAACAAAAGTGATTTTGAACTTAAGGTGATCAGAAATAGTACATATCTGTACTTTTTCTCTACTGGTGGTATGGTCTATGCTAAGCATGTATGATTTAAAAAATTTGGATATTGACAAAAAAGCCCTGACCCAGAGCTTGGGTCTCCTCCGGGCCTGCACCTGACTCCCAACTCCCCGCCTCCTGCCTCCAAGCGCAGCTCTTGGCTCAGGGATGGGCAGTGCCCACCCAGCGTAGAACCGCAGCAGCCGCAGCCCCCGCAGGCTGGGGCAGACACTAGCAGGAGACAGAACACAAGGCGTGCGCGGTGGGAAGCACGAGAGACGTCAATTTCCCACCAGGCGAGAAGGTCTTTGGAGACAAGACAGAAGGACGCACCCCTTCCAGGAACAAGGCGGCTGCTCCTGAGGCCTGGCTTCGCACGGAGGCTCCTGGGTCCCTGGGCGCTGTCTCTACCCGCTGCACCCAGAGCCGCTTCACACATCTCAGCCGGCTTCCTCGTCCGCCTCTGCCTCCTCTTCCTCCCCAGCTGCCTTTGGGACAGCAAGGCCTCCAGCCCGCGGCAAAGACCTAGCCTCCTCTCCAGCCCTTGGAGAGGGAGTTGTACGCACGCCTACTAACCCTAGGAGGACAGAGACCCTGAGGTGGAAAGACCCCCCCTCCTTCCCCCTTGCTGCTTCTCTCGGCACAGCTGGTCCAGGGGGCTGGCTGAGGCCCGGTTCTCCCTGCTCCTGCTAGAGGGCCTGGGTCGCGTGGCTCAGGGAGCTGGCCATCGGGCATCTCCCCCACTGCGCCTCAGGGAACGGGAGGCGTTACCCTGTAGGACCCACTCTTACCCATGAGAGACGCTCGGGAAAAGCTCCCGCGGAAGCCGGGGCTCTGCAGCTTAACCACTTCGGGGCGAAGCCGGCGTCGGCCCTTCCTTCCTTCGGAGAGCCTTGGGGAGAGGAGAAATGCTCCAGGACAACAGGCGTTGCAGCATCTCAACAGAGTCCAGAGGAAAGGAGGGCGCCGCGCCGTCTTCCTGGAAGAAGGCGACCCGAGGGGAGGCCCGCGGGCGGCCGCCGGGAGGCTGGCGGAGCGGGAGGGCCCTTTCTCCACCGGAGCTATCCAGCCAGCTTTCCGCGTCCCACCCGGGACTCCTCTTCCTCTCTCTCCTCCTACTGCAGCTCTTCGGTCCTGGTATACCTTCAATGCCGATCTTCCTTTTGTGCCGGGGAACGTCTCACGCTCGCCACAAGTTACTCATTTCCTTGGTTGTTCTGAACTTTAAATAAGGTAATGTACGTTACCTTATGCATTTTTCCTTGTTAAAAATAGACAGTACTGATTATTCAGACTAAGTTACTGATGAAAATAACAAATGGCAATTATTGAGCATTTATGGCGCGCTTACATACATGGTGAATTGAATATGCTAAAGGAACTGGAGAAAATATTTTAAGCTGAAGGGATTTGAGAAAACAGCAGAAGCAGGAAGGTCACTGTCACCCTCCCCCTGCCCTTCTTCCCTGAAGCCGATCACAAGGTTCTCATGTGAGAGGTGCCTTCTCTGTACCCAGAGGAAATGTGTATCCTTGAGTCTGAAGTCTCAGGAATACAGAGAAGAGCCTGAACACAGAGGCCTGGCCACATTTTCCCCAGTTTGTTACTGTTAGATCATACTTTTTAATCTTATCATAGTTCTCCATGACTATTCTCTCTTCATAAAACCTACTGCTAAAAAAACCCCTGAGGTTTAGTTGTTTCCACGGGCCTTCATTTCCTTTTGAAGGCGCTCCTGTCATGTGAAACTTACGTTAAATAAATACCTATGTTCTTCTCTTGTTAGTCTGTCTTTTGCTGTAAGGGTCTCAGCAATGAACCTAGCTGATCAACTCCCAGTTCCTCCCAGATAGAAATACTTCTAAAGCTCATTTCCTGAAGCTCCTTGAGGGTCAAACCTGCTGGAGACTGAGGAGCGTTCCTGGGATCTCCCAGCCCAGGAGATCACTGCTGGTGAGAGGATTGCTGCAGTCTCCCTGGGAGGGTGCAGGGCCACTGGAAAGTATCACTGCTGTGACTTCAATACAACTGGTTTTCATCACATCTCTCTGTGCAGTGTTGCAGGCAAAACACAAGAGCTAACACGAACGTGAGTAACACATACGCACTCATCACCTGTGCCTGACATGCAAAGTGCCACACGTGAGGCACAGCTGATGAGTGTGCATATGTTCGCTCATTTGGTGCTTACCTCAGGCTGAGGTCACATCACCACCTTCATCTTCCATATGAGAAAACAGACGCACAGAGATGCTAATTAACCTGCCCAGAGTCACTTAGCCAGCAAAGGAGGATTTGAACGCAGGAATTTGAAGTGAAGGCAGCCTAGCTCCAGAAGACATTCTCAGAACAACTGCGTTTCTACTGCTCCTAACAAAACCACCCTCACAAAACTCATGACAGTGAGAAAAACCTGACATAGGAAAACTATGACTGTGAAAGAAATCTGTCTTAAGTGACTGCATCTTGCTTCTAACCTCCAAGCTGCCCTTGTCCATTGCTGAGCATAGGCCAGGCTAATCATGGGAGGAATTTAGTTTCAAGTCTGAGTGTGAAAAAAAGATGATAGCCCCTTCCTGAGACAAACCTCTTCCTTTCTTGGGGATCAGACATCCTTAGCAGAGCTAACAAATTAGGCTCAGGACACCAACCAGAAGCCACAAGAGTCCTAAGCTGCCCAGTTGTGCCTGTAGATGACATCATTAGTGTCAAACTAATGGTGTTGAAGGTGTTTTTCAGACCTTGCCTTGTGATGGACTAGCTGGCACACACAGACCGGTAAACCGGCTTCTCTGGTCCTGTGGCCTCCACCCGGGGCTGACTCAGTGCAGTAAGCAAGCTCTGACTGTCATTTCATCCCCAACCCCACCAATCAGCTTTCCCCATTCCCTAGCCCCTTGCCTGCAAAACTATCCAAAAACAAAACAAAACAAAACACAAAAAATAAAACCCTAGCCTCTGAATTTTGGGGGAGGCAGATTTGAGTAATAATGAACCCTGTCCTGGTCACTTAGCTGCCTCTGCGTTTATTAAATTCTTTCTCTACTGCAGAAAGCCTGCTGTTCTCTGCTCAGTCGGCTTTTCTGGGCAATGAGCAAGATAAACCTACCAGGCAGTTATGCTAATAAAAGAGAGACACAAAAGGCAAGCATGCTTGAAGAGAAATGTAAGTCTGTGTATTTCTTTTGAAGAAATGAAAAAGAAGGCGGAATGCTATGACAGGCAGTACACTGTCTAAATATTTTCACAATTCTCCTGCCTCCCCCACATCCTTCTTCTCCCAACATCTGCCCCCAGAAACCTTCAACTTAAACCCGATTCCTGCCAGGACTGGGTTTGTCCTTCCCTTCACATTTTCCTCTCACCTGCCCCACACCCTTTCTTCCATTTCTAATCTGGTCTTTCACTTCCAGGTCATTGAGGATTTTCCATTTAAAAATATTTTTAAAAACCGTAAAGCAGTAGATAACCGGCCATCCATATTCAACCCCTGGAATTAATTGCTGTTAACATACCTACGTACTTTTCTTTTCTTTTTTTTTTTTTTTTTTTTTTTTGAGACGGAGTTTCGCTCCTGTTACCCAGGCTGGAGCGCGATGGCGCGATCTCGGCTCACCACAACCTCCGCCTCCTGGGTTCAGGCAATTCTCCTGCCTCAGCCTCCTGAGTAGCTGGGATTACAGGCACGCGCCACCATGCCCAGCTAATTTTTTGTATTTTTAGTAGAGACGGGGTTTCACCATGTTGACCACGATGGTCTCGATCTCTTGACCTCGTGATCCACCCGCCTCGGCCTCCCAAAGTGCTGGGATTACGGGCTTGAGCCACCACGCCCGGCCATACCTACGTACTTTTCTTCCAAATCATTTTTAAGCTATTGTCTTTAAAAAAAAAATTATACGTGCTAAGCATAGACTATACTAACAGTCCATAAAATGTAGAAATACGTGCAATTTTTGATTAGCTTAAATTCAAGAATAACTTTTCCTAATAGTAGTGCAGCATTGATAGAGTCGTGTTCTTCAGCTATATCTACGGAGAGAAGAATGTGTATTGCAGCTAGACTGTCCCCTCCAGGTCAAACAAAAGAAAAAAACAATAGAGAAGGATATATATATGTTATATGTAACACATATATTCTCAGAATATATATATATAAGCATATATATGTGCTCCCATAAAATTAAGCTTAGACTCTATTTTCCAAATATTCCATTTTACAGTGCATGAACTTAACTGCAGACAAAGAGACAGAAACAGAAAAGAAGGAATTCCTGAACTCCCTATCACAGTTAGACACTTTTCTAAAGGAATCTTCTAAGGCTAAACATACAATAAATTAAGTAAAAGACATTAAGATTTGGAGGGGTTTCTTATGACTTTTTACAATCACATTCATTAAGGTGTGAGTTGAATTTGGTACAATGCATCCATTTCAAGTCTGATGACATGTCTATTACTCCAAAAGGTCCTCTTGTGCCCTTGGCAGTCAGTCCCCCGCTTCCTTGACCCCAGCAATCAATGATGTAGTTTCTGTTACTACACAGATTAGTTTTACCTGGTCTAGAAATTCACCTTGATGGCGCCACACAGGATGCACTGTTCTCATCAGTCAGGATAACGTTTTTGAGATTATTCATGCGAACTCATGTTTCTGTAAAGCGTCTCATTTTGTTGCTGGGTGGTTCGGGTAGTTGGGGTAGATGGCAGCGCATTCTGCCGACAGGTGAGACTGCCGTTGTGACCTGCAGGCCTCCGTGAATATGAGGAAGGGCACCTGGGCGCGGGGAGAGCCGCCCGTTCCCCTCCACAGAGTAGTCGTGTCATGTCCACCACGGAATGGGGACACCGAGAGCCCTAGAGCCCGCTTTCATCGCAAACCACGGACTCCATCTGTGTACAGTTTCTACCTGGTTCTGTGAGGTGAGAACACATTCCCCCAGCACAGAAATCCTATAAAGGGCTGTGGGGGCTGCGGTTAGAAGCAGAGGCTGTGTGAAAGGCAACTCCAGAGGCTGCGGAAAAACGCGAAGATTTTCACAGAGCGTGAGAACCCAGGAGGCTGGAGACCGTGGACCGACCTCTGCCCAGAGCAGCCCCACGTAGAAAGGGAAGAGCTCTGAGGCCTCCGCGCTCGGCAGCTTTTGTTAAACAACCTCACCAAGGCCGAGGCTTCCAACTTTTCCAGCAGTAAGGACAGCAACGCGTTACTTCCTATTTTATAGTCTCCGGCCTACGAGGAGAACACTTGGGATCCCGCACAGGGTGTAACCCGGTAGAAACTGAGAGTAGCCTATCGCGTACAATCTGCTGTCTACACTGCAAGAATCCAGGGGAAAGCGCCAACACAGGCACCACTACCACAAATTATGCAGGCGCGGTTCCCACATTTGGGGAAAATCGCAGGCGTCAGCACATCAGGATCCACTTGGTGAGGCTCATCCTGGGAAAACCGCATTCGTGACCATAGTGTCTCCCCTGCCAGGTGAGATTTTCTGCGCCTCCGCCCCGCCACAGCCTCTTACGCCTCCCCCTTTACAAACGCGGTCACTTGCCCTGCGCGCCCCCTCCCGCCTCGCCCAGACACGCAGCTGGGGCTCCCACGTCAGAGCAGCGGTGCTGAACTCGCGCCCACAGCCCGGGAGCGCCTTCGTGGCGAAGCAGCAGCCCGGGCGCCGCCTCGTCTACACAGAGGTCGCCCTATCCGTGACTGCTTGAGGTCTCTTTTCCTTCCCCTGAAGTCCCCTGACGCGCTTGGTTAGAGGAACAAAAGGGAGCTGGTGACCCGACGAACGTCACTGCCGTGACTCGGATTCGAACCGAGGTTGCTGCGGCCACAACGCAGAGTACTAACCACTATACGATCACGGCGAGCCACAGGCCAAGCGGCGACGCCTGGGCTTGCGCTGGGAAGTTTGACGACAGGAGATTTCAGTTGTTAGGCGGCTTCGTTCCCAGACAGCCGCAGGCTGCTCGCGCTTTTCTCCCTTTCCTGCCCGCTCAGCTTTCCCCTCCTCCCTCGCCATCCTCACGGGTGACAAGAACAATTCTCGTCTCCTCCGCCGCAGCCTGCGCCCCCTGCCCCGCCTCTCCCGGGAGCCCCGCTGTCCCCGTCCACACCTCCTCTGTCCTCTCCCCCTCTCCCAATTCCTGCTTCTCAGCCTTTCTCTCTCCCGCCCCACCGACCCAAGCCGAGTGGAGCCAGGGGAGCCCCAGCCGGTAGCGGGTCGGGTGCAGGCGGGGCCAAGAAGGGGAAGAGCCACCGCGGGGTCCCGGGCGTTCTGCTTCCCGCGGGGCCCAGGCGGCTCAGGCCCAGGGAGCCGCGGACCCGGGCGTTTCCTGGGACTCCGGCTCTGACGCCGGCCGGGAACAGGACAGGGCGAAGGCCGCAGGGCTGCCCTTCTAGCTTCAGCATCACCCACTGCACGGGTCTCAACATTGCGGCAAGACGCTGCCTCCAGCTTTCCGAGGCTCTGGGGCCCGCACGAGCGTTCTGCAGAAGGCGCGGCTCCGCCAGCGCGGCCTGGGCGCCGGCTCTGCACGGGGACGCCGGACTGCAAGCTGAGCGTGTGCGCGGCTCGGTCGATTGCTGTGCTTGCTTCCAGCTCTGGAGGTGGACGAGTCCGGACCCGGGATTGTCTCTTGCATTTAAAAAATGCTGAAACCGCTGGCAGCTTCCTTCTGTCCAGCGCATCCTCTCACGGAAAGGCAGAGCGAGACCAACTTTACCCTCCGCTCCTCTATGTCTCCCGTAGGTAAATCAGGGTCCACTAGGATTCTGGGAACACCCATATCCTTCGAAGACTAGAATCATCATTGTTAACCTCTGAATATTTTTTGACAAAGATCTCTCTCTCTCTCTCTCTCTTTCTCTCTCTTTCTTTGACGGAGTCTCACTGTGTCGCCAGGCTGGAGTGCAGTGGTGTAATCTCAGCTCACTGGAACCTCCTAGTCCCTGGTTCAAACTATCCCGCCTCAGCCTCCGGAGTTTCGTATTTTTAGCAGAGAGGTTTCATGTTGGCCAGGGTGATCTCGATCTCCTGACCTCGTGATTCGCCAGCCTCCACCTCACAAAGTGCTGGGATTACAGGCATGAGCAACCACACTCAGCTCTCTCTCTCTCTCTCTCTCTCTCTCTTTCTTTTTAAACTGTCATTCATTTAGCCCTTTCCATATGCTTTTGAAGTTAAATTGGCTCTAAGATTTTACCATTACATATAATGCTCTAGTCATTCTTGCACAGGTGTCTGTGGCCAGTTTGTATTTCTGAGGGACAGAGGAGCAATCACGGTACAAAGAGCAAGCACTCCATCACGGCGTTCACACGGGTTTTACGTCATTCCATTCTCTCTCCTCTGATGGCTTATTAGCTGCAACTCTCTTGGGTGATGTTAGTAATTACCTTAGGGCTTATAGCCTGGGTTTTCTAACTTACCGCAGTCTACCTCCAGGTGATACTAAACCTCCCCTTAACAAGGAATTTCAGAAACACAACAGGAAAACAGAAAATTTACCCAGACAAACCTGTCTAGTAAGAAAGGCAGAAAGAGACTTAAAAACAAAGCGAAAACACAGAAATGATACAATGAGGTGGTTGGAATGAGACTATCTGTGACGGTGATCTCTAACATAACATTAATCACTGCTAAGTATCATGGATCTAAATCTTTCAGGTTGGATAGAAAAGGAAATGCTGGCTTTAACAGTTTAATGGACAGGAAAGGGTTAAATATTAAAAGCCCTGCACGTTCTCCTTAGCAAACTAATGAAGAAACAGAAAACCAAATACCGCGCGTTCTCGTTGATAAGTGGGAGCTGAATGACGAGCACACACGGACACATGGAGCTGAGGGGTGGGGACAACACACACCGGGGCCTGCAGAGGGTGGGGGCTGGGAGGAGGGCGAGCATCGGGAAGAGCAGCTAATGGATGCTGGGCTCAGTACCTGGGCGCTGGGATGATCTGTGCAGCAAATCGCCAGGGCACACGTTTCCTTTTGTTACACACCTGCACGTCCTGCACATGTTCCCCGATCTTAAAGTAAAAATTGTAAAGAAAACATTTAAAACACAAAGAAAACACACACCCAACAAAAAGAGCGGTGGAAATCTGAACCAGGCTTACTGTAAAAAGAGAGAGTGAAAACAGGGATATCAGACAAAGCAAACAGCAAAAGAACGCTTTACGTTAGTTAGAGGAACAAGATCCCAGCACCTACCTAGAATCGATCGGAATACAGCTGTCTTTCCCTAAACTGGCCTCCTTGTGTGAGCGGCGAGGGTGAGACGAAGGAAAGAAATCCTGGAGTGAAGCGCCCATTTCTTCGCTCCTGTTTTGGTCTCTGTAAGGCATAAGAAGGTAAACGCAAGATCTGATCCGGGGTGTTTTTCCGGAATTGGAGAGGTCTACGCGGAGAGAAGCTCAAATATCAAGCAGGTCTCCTGGATTTTCCCAGGCACAGTCCCAGGAGTCCCGCTTCCCAGTCCGAGGTCCCTGGGTTCTGAAGGTCGTTTTGGGGAAAGTGCTGATGTTCATCTCAAGAACGGGAGGAAAGGGTCTGGGAGGCACCAAGCCACGGGACGGCAAGGACAGGATATCAAGAAGCGAGGCAGGAACTTTCCACAGGCGCCCACTGGATACGGGACCAGAGACAAGACACTGGGCGCATTTCTGATGTTTTCCCACAGAGGATTGTTACCCGGTTGTACAGAGCCCACTTCAGAATAAGGCTTTATGAAGTCAGCTGTTTTAATGCAAAGCCTTAACCTTGTGGTATTGCCCGATACAAATCTCCAACGCGAGCCTTCGCTCTGGGTGTCTTTGTCGTGAGTGATATCTTCCAAAGAGCACACGGGGAAAATCTTGACTCCTTTTCCCATGGCCGTAGCTCACCTGTTTCCAAGGAAAGGCCAGAGGGTTCGTCCAGCTGGCATTGGTGGTTCAGTGGTAGAATTCTTGCCTCCCACGCAGGAGACCCGGGTTCGATTCCCGGCCAATGCAGTTCCCTGTGGTTTTTACATTTCCTTACCATAACCGTCTGTCCCTTAGATAGGTCACAGCGTCATAGAAGCTGTCAGGGTCTGGCAGACACACGCAGAGAGGGAAAACGGGGCCCCGGGAGAGGGGAGGGGAGGGGTGTGGGGAGGAACCCACCTGCAGATGAGGGGAGCTGCGGAGAGGGGCCTCGGACCTTTCTGTCCACAAAGACCCCAGTCCTTGGTCATCTTGGCAAAACTATCATCGGGCCCCGACTGGAGAGCAGCACGGCCCCAGAACTCATTTCTGTCACCCCTGTTGGTTTTACACCCCGCCAGGCAAATCTTCTGTCCAGGGGATTCTATTTCATGCTTCTCTTTAAGCAGCGCGGTGCGGAGGTCATGACGATCATCAGCTCTGCAGGTCTGGGGAGGAAACCTGCAAAAGGAGAGCCCCGCGATCGTCTGGTTTGTCCTCCCCCGTTTCCATCTCCTCGTTTCCTCAGGGAAGCTCACCTGGGCCCAGGACGTCACATGGCAGCTGCCTCCCTGGCGGATTCAGAGCCGCTGACAAATCTCTTCTGTGAAGCGGTGGGAGCCGCGGTTGGTCCGTAGCCACGGAGTCAGAAGCAAGAGCAGAACGGAGAACACTTGTCTCCATCGTGCTCTCTTTCCTACCTGCGAACATCAGCCTTCACACACCGGTTCACACCCGCCTTGGGCTCCATGGGAGGGTCGCCGTTTTTCCCAGTTCCCGGAAGCTGTGTTTCCTTCTTGCTTCTACACTTCTTTCCAGGGCTGAGTTTCGGAGCTGGTTAGCAGTCCAGACTAGTTCAACGCCCTGGTTCAAAACCATGTGTCTGGGCTTGCTCCTAATGTTTGCCTCTTAGACCAGAGTTAAAACGTGTTCCCTCGGCTTCTACTTTCTAGAGAGAATTGGTATCATTTCTTCCTTAACTGTTTGATAGTGAAACCGTCTACACCTGGTGCTTTATTCATGGTTGCTTCAATTTGATTAACAGGTAGAGATCTATTTAGGTTATCTGTTTCTGCTTGTGTTAGTTTGGGTAGACTGTGTCTTTCAAGTACTTGGTCCAATTTATCCAAGTCCTCATATTTGCGAGCAGAGAATTGTTGATAATCTTCATCTGTTTTCCCTTTAATGTCCGTAAGATCAGTAGTGAGGACCTTCTTTTATTTTTCTTATGAGTAATTTGTATCTTCTCTCATGGTTTCTTGGTTCACCACCTAGATGTCTATCAATATCATTGATGATTTTAAAGAACTTGCTTTTGGTTTTGTTGATTTTTCTCTATTGATTTCTGGTTTTCCATTTCCTTGATTTCTCCTCTAATTTTATAGCTTCTTGTCTTCCATTCACTTTAAATTTAATTTGCTCTTGTTTTTTGAGTTTCCTGAAGTGTAAGTTTGAATTATTGATTATAGATCTTTTATCTTTGCTAACATATGCAGTCAATATTATGACGTTCTAAGCACCAATTTTGCTGCACCTGGACATTTTTTACAAGTTGTATGTTCATTTTTACTTAGCTCAAAATATGTCATTGGTCCCGAGACATTTTCTTGACCCATGTGTGATTAGAAGTGTGTGGCCTGGTCTCCAGTTTGGGGTTTTCCAGCCATCTGTCTGTTACTGATTTCTACTTCAGTTCCACACTTTGACTGGAGGGCATACTCGGTGTGAGTTCTATCCCATTAAATGTGTCGAAGTGTGTTTTATGGGCCGGAATGCGGTGGATCCTGGTGAACGTTCCATGTGACCCTAAAAAGAATATGTATTCTGCTCTTGTTGGAGGAAATTATCTAAAAAGTTGGTCGGACCCAGGTGACTGATGGTGGCATTCAGTTCCACTGTATCTTTACTGATTTCCTGCCTCCGCGATGTGTCCATTACTGATGCTGACGTCTCCCATGGTCATAGCCAATCTGTCTATTTGTCCTTGAAGTTCTCCCAGTTTTTGCTTCTTGTATTTAGATGCTCTGTTGTTAGGTGCATACTTATTAAGGATTGTCCTATCTTCCTGAAGAAGTGACCTCTTTATCATTGTGTAATGATTCTCTTTATCTCCATGATTTTTCTCCCTCTGAAATTGGCTCTGTCTCAAATTAATTTAGATACTCTCGATTTTTTATTTTCTTTTTTTCTTTCTTTCTTCTTTCCTTTTTTTTTTTTTTTTTTTTTTGAGACGGAGTTTCGCTCTTGTTACCCAGGCTGGAGTGCAATGGCACGATCTCGGCTCACCGCAACCTCCGCCTCCTGGGTTCAGGCAATTCTCCTGCCTCAGCCTCCTGAGTAGCTGGGATTACAGGCACACGCCACCATGCCCAGCTGATTTTTTGTATTTTTAGTAGAGACGGGGTTTCACCATGTTGACCAGGATTGTCTCGATCTCTCGACCTCGTGATCCACCCGCCTCGGCCTCCCAATGTGCTGGGATTACAGGCTTGAGCCACCGCGCCCAGCCCTTCTTTCTTTCTTTTGTTTTTCAAACTCAGTTTCGCTCTTGTTCCCCAGGCTGGAGTGCAATGGTGTGATCTCGACTCAGTGCAACATCTGTCTCCCAGGTTCAAATGATTCTTCTGCCTCATCCTCCCTAGTAGCTGGGATTAAAGGCATGCACTACCATGGCCAGCTAAGTATGTATTTTTAGTAGAGACAGGGTTTCTCCATGTTGGTCAGGCTTGTCCTGAACTCAAGTGATCCACCGGCCTCGGCCTGCCAACGTGCTGGGATTACAGGCTCACACGGTGCCCGGATGCCACTCCAGTTTTCTTTTGATTACGGTGAGTATGGTATACCTTTCCCCATCCCTTCACTTCAAATATCTCTGTGTCTTCTTACTGAAAGTAGGTTTCTTGTAGACAACATGTTTCTTGTGGACAACATACAGGTGAACCCCATTTTCCATTCTGCCAGTCTCTTTTAATTGGTGTGCTCATTCAGTGCAATCAGGAACTTGAGATGGTTTCAATCAATCACGTGAGTTGTTGTGGATCCTTTCCTTTAATGAGGAAAAACCATGATGTGGGGACAAAGTTTTCGTGTTCAGAAGAGATTGGCCTCATCCTTAAGGAAATTATGTTGATTGGGATTTCTCTTAACCTCCTTTAGCTGTGTTACCATTATTAAAATTAAGAGGCATTTGTTTGGATTTACTGGTAATAATAATAATTTTAAATAGATGTGTGAATTTCTATTGATTTTTGATCCCTATCCTGTATCACTGCTGGACCTTCATGTGTGTACTTGAAAACAATACGTGTACAAATATCGCATTGGTTTGAAGATTTTAGTGGTGACAATGACCGAATCAGTTATTAGTACTGTATCCAGAAACCAATCTTGGAAATAGGAAATTATGCTCTTTTCAAATAGCTTAAAAGAAGGTCGCATGTGGCGGCCGATGCCTGTAATCCCAGCATTTTGTGAGGCTATGGTGGGCAGATCACCTGAGGCCAGGAGTTTGATGCCAGCCTGGCCAACATGTCCAAACCCTGTCTCCACTAAAAATACAAAAATTAGCTGGCCGTGGTGGTGCATGCCTGTAATTCCAGCTACTCAGGAGGCTGAGGCAGGAGAATCACTTGAACCTGAGAGGTGGGGATAGAGGTTGCAGTGAGCTGAGATCCTGCCACTGCACTGAAACCTGGTCAACAGAGGGAGATGCTGTGTCAAAATGAAGAAATAAATAACATAGCTGAAAAAAATTACTGTGCGTTTATTGTCACTTTTCCTTATTCTATGGTGTTTAAAGAAAAGGAAATTATTTATCCTCATACTAAATTTCCAAAACTGTGCTTTGTATTTACCGTTTTGTTAAATGATGGGGAGAAAAGTTAATTGTCTTATTTGATAAGTTTGCCATAGGCCCTGTCACATTTTTGATGCTTTTGCTCACGGTTCTGTCATTAGAATGCTAGCAACTAGGTACGTGCAAGGAGTAACCTCACCACGTTCACGCAACGGTTTGAACTCCTGCAGGCAGTAACTAGTGAAGAGTGTTCTGTGTTTTGTCTGAGAAACGGAACGCTCTCTTCATCAGAATGTATTTCATTTTAGTGTGCTTCCTCACCCCTCCCTACTTCCTCTTTTGCCACACAGTTAAGTTTCTTCCCTGCTATATAAACCCTGAACTTTAGTTGATCAGGGAGATCACTTTGAGACTGATCTCCCATCTCCTCAGCTGCAGCACCTGATTAAAGCCTTCTTCCTTGGCAATACTCAATGTCTCAGTGATTGCCTTTGTGTTGAGAAGCAGGATCTAGACAGAACCCCTGGGGTTTCAGTAGCATTCATGTACACTTTTAAAACCACAATTAAGGCCAGACGCGGTGGCTCAAGCCTGTAATCCCAGCACTTTGGGAGGCCGAGGCGGGTGGATCACGAGGTCGAGATCAAGACCATCCTGGTGAACATGGTGAAACCCCGTCTCTACTAAAAATACAAAACATTAGCTGGGCATGGTGGCGCCTGCCTGTAATCCCAGCTACTCAGGAGGCTGAGGCAGGAGAATTGCTTGAACCCAGGAGGCGGAGGTTGCGGTGAGCCGAGATCGCGCCATTGCACTCCAGCCTGGGTAACAAGAGCGAAACTCCGTCTCAAAAAAACAAACAAACAAACAAAAAACCCCCACAATTAATGGGTCATGGTATATTGAGAAATTGGAATAGCATCAACTTGGCCAAGTTCTCAGAAAGCACACTGTGCTTAAATGTCAGGGCCCTGCCTCCTGACCTCCACAGTTTATGGTTAACTTTGAGTCACAGCAGGTGAGCATGGCCTTTTGTGAGTGTTTTATAGAAATGCAAACCATGGCTGATTACTTTTTGTTTTAAATCCAACAAATCTTCATTTCTGGTAGGAAAATGTTGCCCAAACCAACGAAACAAACACAGGAGTATACAAAGAAGAAAATGAGAGATTCCCTGTCTCCCAATCCCACTTGATAGGTGGCAGTCATTACATATTACACGGAAGAGGGGGAAAGGCACCCAGGAAGTCCCAATTCCCGTTCTGACAATCATCTGGCCTCCTTGGGCAAAAGAAAAAGAGCGAAGGCAAAAAGAATATAACACTACTGTTGGCAGAAATCTCCTCTCGGTACAGGAAACTCTGGTAAACTGAGAGAGTGTGTTCCGTGAGGGAGGCCTCAACAGCTCTTCTCTGGCCCTAAGACCAGAGTGGATTTTGCCTCATTTTACGATGTGTAAATGAAATGTTGATCCAAGGTGAGGGCAAACGGACACAAGAACAGAAAACCAAACACCACGTTTTCACTCGTAAGAGAATGCTGAACAACGAGAACACAAGGACACGGGAGGGAAACATCACAAACTGAGGTCTGTTGAGGGTGGGGGGCGAGGGAGGGATAGCAGGGGATGGGGAGATTGAGAAAAAATAGCATTAGGACAAATACCTAATGTACGTGATGGAGTGGTAGAGGCATTAAACCACCATGGCGTGTGGAGACCTATGTAGCAATCCTGCAAGATCTGCACACGCACCCCGGGACTTAAAGTCAAATAAAGAGAAAAAGAAAAGAAAAAGAAGATACACCCTGGGATGCGGTGTGTTCCCAGGAATTTCAAATATTTAAACAATGGTTCAATGATCACTTGACAGTTACACTATAAACAAGAGTAAGATCCAGAGTTCAACATCATTACTTTGAGAAGATAAATTTTAATGTCATTTTCAATCTTTAAAATCTTTGGTTTTATTTTCAGAAAAAATCATCAATCTTAGAAAGATCACTGCAAAAAGAAAGGATTATAGTCCATTTGCTTTTTCAAATAATAAACTTGGACATATGTTCATATGGATGTCAACAGTCAACAGTCAATGTAGTGTGACATATTAAGAACTGACTTTCATATAATAGGTAAGTTTAGAGAGATTACATTTTGTGAGAAAATGTTTTATAAATTTTAATGGGGTGTGTTTATTTAAATCTAATTTCTATTCTGTTTTGGGAAATAGTTATCTGTTTCTTTTAGTGTATTCTCCTTCCTGTCCACATATGTGGAATCTACCTATTCTCTTCTCTTTTCAAATAGTTTAAAAGACTCAAAGAGAATGGCCCGGACTTTGCATGTCCTTAGTCTAATAGACATTTCCCTGGCTGCTCACTTAAATAGATATTAGCAGCTAACTAAGAAAACTACGTCTCTTGTCAGCCAGAAATTAACAAAGGCTTCAAAATCAGTGAATTCTCTGTTTTGCTATGGCCTTATGTGCTGACAGTCTTACCTTAAGAGAAACAATTTTAATAGTATAGATTAAAATTAACTTTGGCAAAAATGAAAATGCAGGCAGGGAATTTTTTTTTCAGCAACAGAAACTAGGAAAAGCAAAGATACAGTAAAAATGAAAAATTTCCAGTATAAAGATATAAATATAATAATTGATAGCGCCAGGGATGACTAATGAAAAAAAAATGTTTAGGGGATGATCATTTGAACACAGCATACAAATACTTTTAAAAACCATTTTTAGAATTACTTCGGTATAAATAAGGTGTCTCTGAAAGGTACAGATCTGGTATCACGATAATGGTGGTAGACAAATGGTGGAACAGTTCTGGTACCATGATCATGGGGATAGACAAATGGTGGTACAGTCCTGGTATCACGATCATGGCGATAGACAAGTGGTAAAACAGTCCTGGTACCATGATCATGGTGATAGACAAATGGTGGAACAGTCCCGCCTGTATCATGATCACGGTGATAGACAAATGGTGGAACAGTCCTGGTATCACGATCGTGGTGACAGACAAATGTGGAACAGTCCTGGTACCATGATCATGGTGGTAGACAAGTGGAAAAACAGTCCTGGTATAATGATCATGGTGATAGAGAAATGGTGGAACAGTCCTTGTATCACGATTATGGTGATAGACAAATGGTGGAACAGTCCTGGTACCATGATCATGATGGTAGACAGATGGTGGAACAGTCCCGGTACCATGATCATGGTGGTAGACAGATGGTGCAAGAGTCCTGGCATCACGATCACGGTGGGAGACACACAGGACCTTCTCTGCCTGCAGATGGCTGAGGTAGCATTGACCCTGCAGTGTTCCCGCAAAAACACTTAGGCTGAAGTTAATCATGAGGACATTTTCAGACAACTTCAGAGTATAAACCATCGACGCAGACAGCTGACCTGTCTACAGACAAGCCCATGTCACCACCATCAAGGACAACAACAAAAAGGTGAGGAGACACTCTGGGTTCAAAAGAACTAAAGAAATGGAGCTACATTATCTTTCGACTCTTTTTCAACCCAAAAAGTCTCTTCTCTTTCAGTTGTGTGATCTGGGGTGACACGGGCTGTCTGAAGGAGACAGGTCCGTCGTGCTGCTCACTGGTCTACATTCTGCAGTTGTCTGGAGATTACCTCAGGCTATGAAACTCAGGCTAAGCGTTTCAGCAAGAACATGGCATTGTTCACAATCTGCACCGGCAGAGTTCCAGGTGACGTGTTGTCTTAGTGTGGGAATGTGACCCCTATCCGGGAGACCAGGTGGAGCCTTATCACCGTCATAGTAAGAAACCTACTGTCCATGTCCAAAGTCAAGCAAACATGCTCTTCCACAAGTAAAAAAATGGCGTATGTGTAATCCTGGCATATGTAATAAAACTCAGGATAAGCTGTATACGTTGAATACAATACATCTAGTGAGTACCAGAAGACTTCGGGCTCTTCTGCTTCCACCAGCTCCACGCTGAGCCTAGAAAAGGAGGAAAAAACAAAGAATAAGTCAGGGAAAATAAGACACCGCAGAGCCCCAACTAGATTTCATGGGTAGCACAAGAAAGTGGTTAATAAAGAAAAAACATAGATCCATTAATGACATAAAAAAGTACTGCTTTATGTTGGGATGGGCAAGAATAGGGTAAAAAAGAATGAAAGAGAGAGAGAAAGAGAGAAAGAGAGACAGAGAGACAGAGAGACAGAGAGAGAGAGAGAGAGAGAGAGAGAAAGTAAGCTCAGTGAACCATCCAGGTGACACGCTGATGAGGGAGTAAAAGGACACTCTGAGTGAGTACCCTCAGGACACACAGCAGACACTGATCATAAAAACAAGTATGCTCAACCTACGGCACTTAGTACATGATAAGGGGAGGAAGAAATGGAAACCTGAATATCTACTGCAACGAAAACCAACAGCAATGTTAGTAGGAGTAGTTCAGGCTTCGTTGAAAACATGGTGTCGATATTGTCAGCCCACTCCCTTCTCCCTGGACCTGGCGTCTCCAGGTGTTAACAATAATTAGCTGTTCACAATTGCTCAGAGTTACCTGGGGCACAGTGGGCCTTGGTCCTCTTCTTTGTCGTCGTCATTTTTAATCTCTGCAATAAATTCAGACAGGGACAGACAAAATAAGCCAATTCCCCTACACCCATAACAGTCCACTGTCTAATCCCTGCACAGGGACCTCAGGCTCCTCAGCATGAGGACAGGACAATGTGAGAGACAGACTTCAGGAGGTCCCAAGGCCAATCATGATAGAGATTCCTTGGTTTGTGTCTCAGAACCAATGGTGAAGTGTCCCTATTCTGGTAGACCATTAACCTTTGATCCCAAGTGTGTACAAACAGTTACACCAAGTTTGTACAAACAGGGAAGAACCTCCCAGACATGCTTGGGGAACAAAACTCATGAGGAACTTGGTAGCTGGCAAGAGACATTGAATTCAGATGGACAGACAACTTGTGGGCATGGGCTGCATAGCTTGGTGTGAGTGTGCAACACCTGCCTTGGGTTTCAATGTCCTGACAGTCGGTCCAGGGTGCGACGGGCATGGCCTGAGACTAGAGAGAGAGCAAAGCTCACTGACCCACCCCAAGTCCGTGCCTCAGACTGAATCCAGAGTGACTGAAATCTACACTGATGTACAGGGTCAGCCCACAGTGATGACAACCCTCAGCCCGGCCAGGGGAGCAACGCCCAAAGACTATGGGGTCTATCTGGGACACAAAATGGAGCTTTACCGCCTTCACAATGGAGTACTCACTGTCTACGTCACGAGCCAAGTCGACTTGCTGCTCCTCTAATGAGTGCAAGTTGCTCCTGTAAGGCTCATTGAAGGCAGATGTGCCAGGAGGAACTGAGAGAGTCGAATAACCTTCATCCCAGGACTCCTGGGGGGCTTCCTCCTCCACAGACTCCTGCGGATTCCTGATGGGCCAGAAAGGACAGAGTGACAGAAGATTAAACCAACAGAGATTAGACAACAGAGTATCCCAGTTGATCTGACGGAAGTCAGAATGGAGGGGTCCCAGAAAGCAAAGGCATTTTCCCTTTAAGAGAAAAAAAAACTATCCTTCTAAATGCAAGGTGGAGGGTGACTACCCTGGGGACAGAGCACAAATGAGCAGCAGGTGCTCAGTGTATTTGCACAGATGAGCCACTGCAGGCCACCCAGACTCCCTGTAAACTCTCATCATGAACTGCAGCACAAGAACCAACACGGGGCTTCAACTACTTCGCATCAGTTGTGTTGAATTTTACATGCAGCGTTCAAGTGAACAGAGCTCCTGGGGCATTTCAGACACCCAGATCTTGGGTATTAAGGGCCTCCCTTTTCCAGTATTTTGATATCACATGTATAGTTTTTGAATTTCTTCTCTTCACAAATCCTAGCAAACATGCTAACAACAAATAGGCAGAAAGCATGTATGTGTCTCTCCCTGGAATTAAACACAGGGGAGAGAACAGGCGACAGCAGGACGTCCCGTTTGCTGAGTTCACCTGGCTCATCTGATCGCAGGCTCCTATCTTGGGAGGACTAAGAAATTAAAACCTATAAAAGTGCCACGAATCACCCACAACATTGTCAATAGGACAATTTGTAGCTGGGTGAATGGAAGAAAGAGTTCTAGTGATCACTTCCTCGGTTTCCCTGGATCTACAGTCTCCAGGTGTCACTACTGAACTAACAGGCCACAACTCCACAGCATTACCTGGGGGCCGCGGGCCCTTTTTCTTCCTCTTCCTCATCATCACCTTGACGTTCTGTAAATAAATTCAGAGAAGCAGGTCACATTAAGCAAATCACACTTCACATATGACCAAATCAGTGTTTAGTCACAGCACAAGCACAGAAATGCTCTCAGGGCAAGAATACAAATTCTGACAGGAAGATTCCAGGGTGCCCTCGATGAAGCCTGGTAAGGAGATGAGCCTGCTTTCCAGATGCACAGGCCAAAATCTCCCTCTTCGGGTACACCATAATGCCATATTCTCTCCCTGAGTCTATGCAAAGTTAAACCAAATTTTTTCCCAGAAAGTCTCCAAAAATTAGTCAAACTCTTTTCTGGCAGTGTGGCTGCAATACCGACTTATCTCACCAGGTAGCAAGGGCATTGAATGGCCAGAGGCATCTAGACATGAAACTGGACAATATGTAAACTCTAACCACACCTGATTGAAAAAGAATCTGTGAGCTTTGCGCAGTGGCAGTATCGTAGCCAATGAGTTTTAGCTGAGATGAGATTATCGCTCATGGAAAACTTTCCCCAATACCCCGCCATGATGACAAGCAACAGAGTTGCCATTGACAATTTTTGACAGTCTCTAGGGAGAAGGAATAAAAAAAGACAAAACAAAAACAAACAAAAAAGAATCTGCGGGCCGGGCACGGTGGCTCACGCCTGGAATCCCAGCGCTCTGAAAGGCCGAGGTGAGCACTTCACGAGGTCAGGAGATCGGGACCATCCCGGCTGACACGGTGAAAGCCTGTCTCTACTAAAAATACAAAGAAATTAGCTGGGCACGGTGGCACGCGCCTACAGTCTCAGCAACTCGGGAGGCTGAGGCAGCACAATCGTCTGAACCCAGGAGGCAGAGGTTGCAGTGACCTGAGATCGTGGAACTGAACTCCAGCCTGAATGACAGAGGGAGACTGCATCACAAAGAAAAGAAAAAACAAAATCCGTGATTTCAAAGGACAAGACAGGGGGAAAATTTAAGGTCAGGAGTTCAAGACCATCCCGGCCAATATGGTGAAACCTCGTCTCTACCAAAAATACAAAAATTAGCTAGATGTAGTGGTGAGCACCTGTGGGCCCAGCTACTCAGGAGGCAGAGGCAGGAGAATCACCAGACTCCACAAAGTGGAGATTGCAGTAAGCCAAGACGGCGCCACTGCACTCCAGCCTGGGTGACAAAAAAAGACTCCAACTCAACAACAACAAACAATATGTGAGGCTACCAAGAAAAATCAGACCGGCCATTGCACGGATGGGGCGGAGAGCCGGGGTGAGCCTTCCTTTATGGAAACATACCAGCAAGGTAAAGAGGAAATGTTTTCATCCTGGTTTCAAGGTGACTGTGCAGCTAAGCAAGCTGACTTAAAAGAGATCAAGACTAAAGCTCGGAGCAGTGAAACCTGGGGAACAATAACTCCAAATAAATAGGCAAGGCTCCCAGTTTCCTTAACAAGAAATAGAAACTCCATGAACATCGTTCAGGGACAGATGACATCATTACAGGTGATGAGATACCAAATCAAAGCTCAGAGACTTCACAGACACCTACTGTACACTTCCTGCACTCAGGTGACCATGAGTTTGTCACACTGGCCTGGGGTCTGGTAACTTGACACGTGGGCCTGGGAGACAAACTCATGGCATGAACTGAGGAAGAGATAAAAATTCCCTGATAATTGTGTTTAGTATCCCATCACATGTATTTATTCAAACCGATTTGTGTGTATAGAGCCTGTCTTCAGAGTTGATCTTCCTCAGCCTAGACAGAGGTACCAAAAACAAGGAATGTGGAGGTCACCTGAAAGAATGATCAGAGCATCCTCCACTACATCACGAGATGACGGACTCTCTTCAACCAGTGCAGAGTCGACGCTGTCTTCCTCAAATGTGATTTCATTGGTGTCTCCGCGAGGCTGGCTGGAGTTAGTCAGGCCATAGCTACTTGAAGGAGTGATGGCACATTCCTCCAGTGAGTCTTCAGGGACTCTCTTGACTTTAACCTTCTGCACCTCCCTGATGAGCCAGATGAAATAGAGATGACAGAAGATTAAACAAAGAAGTATTGGACAGGAGGAATAAGACAGGGGTCACAGAAGGCAAATGGGAGGTTCCCTTTGAGAGGAAACAGGCAATCCTCCTCTCTGCCACAGAGCATGGCTGCCATGGGAACAAGACAGAAAGACAGCAGCTGGTATTCATCACACTGGGCAGAAAGGAGCTGAGAAGAACAGAGACTTGGTTATCCCTGTATACTTCACACACGGCACTCACCACGTACAAAGAACCACACCAGCTGCCACACCGTGTGTCTGAGTTGGGTTGAACTGAATGTATTGTGGCCAAGGGAATGCAGGCTTTTGGCCCATGGGAGACGCCAGAGAGGGTGTGATTGCACACCTTTTCCATACTTTACCACCCACTACTTGCTCCCGATTCTTCAGTGTTACCTGGGGGCACGTGACTCCGGTATTTTCTCAGCCTCCACAACATGAACATCTTCATCCTCATCTGCATCATTTTCTGCAAGTACAGATGTGTTCGTTCAGATATTTCCCATTTCACACTCTGCAAGCACGGTCAGCCCCATGTGCACAGGGACATGAACGTCTGTGTGTGGGTCCCTGTTCTACTGAAATCTCTCATGATTTCTCTTTAACAAAATGCCCTGGCACGGTTTCCTGATCCACCAGGCAATGCATTTCTGATCCGGAGGCTCACCGTCGAGGTGAGGCCAAATGTTCAAAAGACCTCTGCTCCCACATCACTGGAGGCTGGTGCGGCCTCTCTCTGGACTTTGGCAGCTGTCTCCCCCATCCTGACACAGATCTGATGCCCAGGGACATGCTCGCCTTCCTGTCACAGTTCACATTTACAACCTGTTTCTTTCTCTTAGGAGAGGACAAACAAACTTGTCCCACAATTCTCTGCACATCAGGTGACTTCACAGGCCCTCCCAGTGGCTTCTGCTATGTTATTCTGGGACGTTCTCTCCACAGGGAGTGCTCCAGTCTGAACCGCTTCCTAACACCCAATGCCCACACATCAAGTGCTGTCTCCAACACCACACAGCGAGGGGCTTCATCTCATCTGGAGAAGCGGTCATAAGTGTTTGCACATTTGAATGCTTCGGACACTGCAAGGTGTCTGCCTTTCCAGATGGAGAGAGAGAAATTTGCCTGACTTTGCAGATGAAGAGACAGAAAGTCGGGAAGGAGAAATCAATTGCTCACCGACAGTTACTAAAGACACTGCTGAAGATACAGCCTGGGAACCTTCCTTCTGAATCCAGAGCTCTTTCCACTCCGACAACCGCCCTCCTGTCACAGCCTCCTTTCTGTCCTCTGCAACTGGACAGATGCCGCCTCTTGTTCCAAAGACCACCTCCCATCACATTATGGACGGAGCAGAGTCCTCTTTAAGCTCCCACGGCGGGTACCGTGTACTATCACCGGAGTTCCCCCAGGACCCCAGAACAGAGCCTTCCCTACCGGACCTCAGCGGAAACCTCAACTGAACGGCAGTTCACGAGCCTCAGACATTTAGACCCACAGCCTAGATGCTACGTGTCTGCAGGATCTTCTGTGCTACAGAGAGGATTCCTGTCAACATGATTTAGCCTCTTGCTGAGAAAAACAGGTGGTTCTGTGCCTGTGCCAGGAATCCGTAGCTGAGATTTCACCCTGAGTCCCACACCCGCCTTACTGCAGACGTGGAAAAGTGGCTACATACTTTGGCCTCTCTCATCCATTTTTAACAACATGTTAAGATACCCATTTATATTTGCCTAGAAGTATCAGAAAAATGAAATAAATTCTGATGAAGAGAGCGTTCAGTTTCTCAGACAAAACACAGAACACTCTTCAGCACACTCGTGATGGTGAACCTATAGAACTTACCTTCTGTCTTCAGCTGGCAGCCCAGGTCGCAGGCCGCCTGGCTCATAAAAAGTTTATTTTGGTTGTCTTCGTATTTCTGGTCCTCCTCATGATCTTTTCGATCTTCTGCAAACAAATTCAGAAAAGCAGGTCACGTGAAGAACATCACACTTCACATGTGACAAATCAGTGTTAAGTCACAGCACAAGCACAGAATTGTTCCCAGGGCAAGAATACAAATTCTGACAGGAAGATTCCAGGGTGCCCTCAATGAAGCCTGGTGAGTAGATGAGCCTGCTTTCCAGATGCACGGGCCAAAATCTCCCTCTATGGGTAGATCATAATGCCATATTCTCCCCCGGAGTCTATGCAAAGTTAAACAAAATTTTTTCCCAGAAATTCTCCAAAAATTAGTCAAACTCTTTTCTGCCAGTGTTGCTGCAATACTGACTTATCTCACCAGGTAGCAAGGGCATTGAATGGTCAGAGGCATCTAGACATGAAACTGGACGGATATGTAAATTCTAAACATAGTTGTTTGAAAAAAAATCTGTGAGCTTTGCTCAGTGGCAGCATCATAGCCAATGAGGTTTATCTGAGATGAGGTTATCGCTAATTCAGAACTTTCCCCAATACGCCCCGTGATGACATGCAATAGAGTCGGCATTGATAATTTGTGACAGTCTCTAGAAAGAAGGAATAAAAAAAGACAAAACAAAAACAAAAACAAACAAAAAAGAATTTGTCAGCTGGGCATGGTGGCTCATGCCTGTAATAACAGCACTCTGAAAGGCCGAGGTGAACACTTCACAAGGTCAGGAGATCGGGATCATCCTGGCTAACACAGTGAAAGCCTGTCTCTACTAAAAATATAAAGATATTAGCTGGGTGTGATGGCACACGCCTACAGTCTCAGCTCCTCGGGAGGCAGAGGCAGCAGAATCGTCTGAACCCAGGACACAGAGGTTGCAGTGACCTGAGACCGTGCAACTGAACTCTAGCCTGAATACCAGAGGGATCCTACATCTCAAAGAAAAGAATAAACAAAACCTGTGATTTGAAAGGACAAGGCAGGTGAAAAATTTAAGGTCAGGGGTTCAAGACCAGCCTGGCCAATATGGTGAACCTTGTCTCTACTAAAAATACAAAAATTAGCTACATGTGGTGGTGGGCACCTGTGGTCCCAGTTACTCAGAAGGAAGGGGTAGGAGAATCACTGGAGTCTGTGAAGTGGAGATTGCAGTAAGCCAAGATAATGCCACTGCACTCCAGCCTGGGTGACAAGAAAGACTCCATCTCAATAACAACAAACAATATGTGATGCTATGAACAAAAATCAGATCGGCCATTGCATTGAGGCGGTGGAGAGCCAGGGGTGAGCCTTGCTTTATGGAAACACATCAGCAAGATAAAGAGGAGATGTTTACATCCTGGTTTCAGGGTGACTGTGCAGCTAACCAAGCTGACCTTAAAGAGATCAAGACTGAAGCTCAGAGCAGTGAAACCTGGGGAACAATATCTCCAAATAAATAGGCAAGGCTCCCAGTTTCCTTAGAAAGAAATAGAAACTCCATAGACATTGTGCAGGGACAGATGACATAATTATAGGTGATGAGAGATACCAAATCAAAGCTAGAAGACCTGACAGATACCTACTGTACACCTCCTGCACTCAGGTGACCATGAGTTTGTCACACTGGCGTGGGGTCTGGTAACTTGATACTTGGGCCTGGGAGACAATGCATGGCATGAACTGAGTAAGAGATAAAAATTCCCTGATATCTGTGTTTAGTATCCCATCACATGTATTTATTCAAACCGATTTGTGTGTATAGAGCCTGTCTTCAGAGTTGCTCTTCCCCACCCTAGACAGAGATACCAGAGACAAGGAATGTAGAGGTCACCTGAAAGAATGCTTAGAGCATCCTCCGCTACATCATGAGATGATTCGCTCTCTACAACCAGCGCATAGTTGATGTTTTCTTCCTCAAATGTGATTTTGGTGTCACCGTGAGGCTGGCTGGAGTCAGTAGGGCCATAGTTATCTGAACGAGTGACAACACATTCCTCCAGTGGGTCCTCAGGGACTTTCTTGATTTCAACCTTCTGGACCTCCCTGATGAGCCAGATGGGACAGAGATGACAGAAAGTAAACAAAAGGGGAGTGGACACCAGGGAGTCCTGGCTGTTTTTCACAGAAGGAATAAGACAGTTGTCGCAGAAAGAAAATGGGAGGTTTCTTTTGACAGGAAACAGTCAATCCTCCCCTCTGCAACAGAGCATGGCTGCCATGGGAACTGAAGAGAAAGAAAGAACTGGTATTCATCACCCTGGGCAGAAAAGAGCTAAGAGGAAAGGAGACTCAGTTATCCCGGCAGAATTCAGACACGGCACTCAGCACATACAAAGAACCACAACAGCTGCCACGCCCTGTGTCTGAGTTGGGTTGAACTGAACGTATTGTGGCCAAGGGAATGGAGGCTTTTGGCCCACGGTAGACACCAGAGAGGGTGAGATTCTAGAACTTTTCCATACTTTACCACCCACTACTTGCTCCTGATTCTTCAGTGTTACCTGGGGGCAGGTGACTCTGGTATTTTCTCAGCCGCCACAACATGAACATCTTCATCCACATCTTTGTCATTTTCTGCAAGTACAGATGTGTTCGTTCAGATATTTCCCACTTCACACTCTGCAAGCACAGTCAGCCCAATGTGCACAGGGACATGAACATCTGTGTGTGGGTCCCTGTTCTACTGAAAGCTCTCATGATTTCTCTTTAAGAAAATGCTCTGGCATAGTTTCCTGATCCACCGGACAATGCATTTCTGATCCGGAGAATGACCATCAAGATAAGGACAAATGTTGAAAAGACCTTCTGCTCCCACATCACCGGAGGCTTGTGTGGCCTCTCTCTGGACTTTGGCAGCTGTCTCCCCCATCCTGACACAGATCTGATGCCCAGGGACACGCTTGCCTTCCTGTCACAGTTCACATTTACAACCCGTTTCTTTCTCTTAGGAGAGGACAAACAAACTTGTCCCACAATTCTCTGCACATCAGGTAACTTCACAGGCCCTCCCAGTGGCTTCTGCTGTTATTCTGGGACATTCTCTCCACAGGGAGTGCTCCAGTCTGAACCGCTTCCTAACACCCAATGCCCGCACATCAAGTGCTGTCTCCAACACCACACAGCGAGGGGCTTCATCTCATCTGGATAAGCGGTCGTAAGTGTTTGCACGTTTGAATGCTTCGGACACTGCAAGGTGTCTGCCTTTGCAGATGGAGAGAGAGAAATTTGCCTGACTTTGCAGATGAAGAGACAGAAAGTCAGGAAGGAGAAATCAATTGCTCACCGACAGTTACTAAAGACACTGCTGAAGATACAGCCTGGGAACCTTCCTTCTGAATCCAGAGCTCTTTCCACTCCAATAACCGCCCTCCTGTCACAGCCTCCTTTCTGTCCTCTGCAACTGGACAGATGCCGCCTCTTGTTCCAAAGACCACCTCCCATCACATTATGGACGGAGCAGAGTCCTCTTTAAGCTCCCACGGCGGGTACCGTGTACTATCACCGGAGTTCCCCCAGGCCCCCAGAACAGAGCCCTCCCTACCGGACCTCAGCGGAAACCTCAACTGAATCGCACTTCACGAGCCTCAGACATTTAGACCAACTTACTAGATGCTACTTGTCTGCAGGATTTTCTGTGCTACAGAGAGGATTCCTGTCAACAAGATTTAGCCTGTTGCAGAGAAAAACAGGTGGTTCTGTGCCTGTGTCAGGAATCGATAGCTGAGATTTTACCGAGTCCCACACCCGCCATACTGCAGACGTGGAAAAGTGGCTAATTACGTTCGCCTCTCTCATCCGTTTTTAAGAAAATGTTAAGATATTAATTTATATTTGCCTAGAAGTATGGGAAAAATGAAATAAATTCTGATGAAGAGAGTGTTCAGTTTCTCAGAGTAAAGACAGGACATCGTTCAGCACTTCCGTGATGATGAACCAATAGAACTTACCTTCTGTCTTCAGCCAGCAGCCCGGGTAGTAGGCCGCTTGACTAATACGTTTATTTTTGCTGTCTCTGTATGTCTGTTCTTCATCATGATCTTTTTGATCACCTGTAAACAAATTCAGGAGAACAGGTCACATTGAACAAATCTCACTTCACACAAGACCAAATCAGTGTCCGGTCATAGCACAAGGACGTAAAATATTCTCAATGGAAGAATCTGATATTACGATGGGAATGTTCTAACGGGCCCTAGATTAAGTCGCCTGAGAAGTAGATGAGCCTGCTTTTCAGATCCATGGGACAAAATCTCTCTCATCTTGTCGATCTCAATGACATATCCTCTGACTTAAGTCAGTGCAAACAATCAAAACTTTTTCCCCCAAATCTTAAAAACTTGCCCTAATCACTTTCCAGAAGGGTTGCTGCAGTACTGATCTATCTCATCATATATCGCTGTCAATGAATGGGTAGAGAAATTTATATACAAGCCTGGACCAATGGATGAATTTTAACAACATTTACTTAAAACGGAATCTGTGGAGCCGGCACGGTGGCTCATGCCTGGAATCCAAGCACTTTAGGAGGCACAGGAGGGCATATCCCTTGACCTCAGGAGTTCAAGACCAGCCTGGCCAGTATGGAGAAACCCCACCTCTACTGAAAATACAAAAATTAGCCAGGTGCGGTGGTGCCGACCAGGGATCCCAGCTAATTGGGAGGCTGAGGCACCAGTACCAGGGTACTCCCTGCTCTTGATGGAGCCACTTACACATAGCACAGGTTCTATTAGGAGCAGGGTCCCCGTTACACTCCTCACAGCAGGTACCGTGAGCTATCACCGTGTTTCCCCCAGGGTCCCCAGAACACAGCTCTGCCTACTGGGCCTCAGCAGAAACTAGAACTGAATGGAAGTTCAGCAGCCTCAGACATTTAGATCAACAGACTAGATGCTACTTCTCTGCAGGATCTTATACGGTACAGAGAGGATTCCTGTCAACATGGATATAGCCTCTTGCTGAGAAAAACAGGTGGTTCTGTGCCTATGTCAGAAATCAATAGCTGCGATTGTAACCCCAGTCCCACACCACCTTACTGCAGACGTGGAAAAGTTGCTAAACACTTTGGCCTCTGTCTTCCATCTTTACCAAAATGTTAAAAGACCCATTTCTATTTTCTACAAGTATGGGAAAGATGAAATTAATTTTGATGAAGAGAGCGGTTAGTTTCTCAAGACAAGACAGGACATCATTCATCCCTTTTGTGGAGGTGAACCTACGGAACTTACTGTAGGTCTTCGGCTGGTAGTTCACGGAGTAGTTCACCTGACTCCTAAGACATCTATTTTTGCTGACTCCGACATTCAGTTGATTATCTTCCTGCTGAGAGCAGGATTTCTCGATGCCTTCTGAAATGTTCACCTCTGTGTTTTTTCCGGAAGTAGGCCTGCCAGATACCACCTTGTTGATGTTTGGGGCAGAACACAGAAAGCCAGGGACTGGGGAGAAGAAATCCAAACAAATGATGGGTTAGAATCTGGTGACGTGAAATTGCTTTCATCAGGACTGAGGGATGTCACTGACAGCCTTGCCTATTGATTTGAAGATGTTCTTTCCCCGAATTACTCTTCTCATCTCCACTCTTGATCTCCTTAAAGTCAACTTGTCTCAGCTACTCATTTACCTTGAAGCCAGGACATAAACATTTCTACCTTTATCTTGCTTATAAGTTCTAAAGGATCTTATATGGTACAGAGAAGATTCCTGTAAACATGATTTAGCCTCTTGCAGAGAAAAGCAGGCGATTTGGTGCCTGTGTTAGGAATCAATAGCTGGCATGTTAACCCTAGTCACACACCTGTCTTACTGCAGATGTGGAAAAGTTGCTAAATAGTTTGGCCTCTGTGTTGCATCTTTAACAAAATGTTAAAATACCCATTGCTACTTTTCTAGAAGCATGGGAAGAATTAAATTAACTCTGAAGAAGAGAGTGCATCATTTCTCAGAGGCAAGACAGGACATTGTTCAGCACTTCTGTGATGGTGAACCTATAGAACTTACCTTCCGTCTTCAGTCGGCAGCCCAGGTAGTAGGCCACTTGACTCATAAGAAGTTTATTTTTGCTGTCTCTGCGTTTCTGTTCTTCATCATGATCTTTTCGATCTTCTGTAAACAAATTCAGAAGAGCAGGTCACATTAAGCAAATCACACAAGACCAAATCAGTGTCCAGTCATAGCACAAGGACTTAAAATATTCTCAGTGTAAGAATGTGTTATTCTGACAGGAATGTTCTAATAAGCCCTACACTAAGTCGCCCTAGAAGTAGATGAGCCTGCTTTTCAGATCCATGGGACAAAATCTCCCTCTTCTGGTAGATCTTAATCACGTATCCTCTGACCTAAGTCAGTGCAAATAATTAAAACTTTTTCCCCAAAATCTTCAAAAATTGCCCTAACTGCTTTCCAGAAGCAGTGCTGCAATACCGAGTTATCTCATCATATATCATAGTCAATGAATGGTTAGAGAAATTTATATAGGAGACTGGACCGAGGGACACATTCTAACAACCTTTACTTAAAAAAGAATCCATGGAGCCCGCCCGGTGTCTCACACCTGGAATCCCAGCACTTTAGCAGGCCCAGGCAGGCAGATCACCTGACCTCAGGAGTTCAAGACCAGCCTGGCCAACATGGTGAAATTCCACCTCTACTAACAAAACAAAAATTAGCCATTTGCGGTGGTGCCGACCAGGGATCCCAGCTACTTGGGAGGCTGAGGCACCAGTACCAGGGTACTCCCTCCTCTTGATGGTGCCACTTACACATAGCACAGGTTCTATTAGGAGCAGGGTCCCCGTTACACTCCTCACAGCAGGTACTGTGAGCTATCACCGTGTTTCCCCCAGGGTCCCCAGAACACAGCTCTGCCTACTGGGCCTCAGCAGAAACTAGAACTGAATGGAAGTTCAGCAGCCTCAGACATTTAGATCAACAGACTAGACGCTACTTCTCTGCAGGATCTTATACTGTACAGAGAGGATTCCTGTCAACATGGATTTAGCCTCTTGCTGAGAAAAACAGGTGGTTCTGTGCCTGTGTCAGAAATCCATAGCTAGGATTGTGACCCCAGGCCCACACCCACCTTACTGCAGACGTGGAAAAGTTGCTAAATACGTTGGCTTCCGTCTTCCATCTTTAACAAAATGTTAAAATACCCATTTCTATTTTCTACAAGTATGGGCAGAAGAAATTACTTTTGATGAAGTCAGCAGTTACTTACTCAAGACAACACAGGACACCACTGATCACTTTCGCGGGGGTCACCGACGGAACTTACTGTATGTCCTCTCCCGGCAGTTCAGGACGTAGGCCACCTGGCTCATAAGAAGTCCATTTTTGCTGGCTCCGACATTCGGTTTGATTTCTTCCTGCTGGGGGCAGGATTTCTCAAGGCTTTCTGCAACGTTGACCTCTGTGTATTTTCTGGAAGGAGGCCTGTCAGATGCCACCATGTTGACGTTTCGGGCAGAGCACAGAAAGCCAGGGACTGGGGAGAAGAAACCCAAACACACGATGGGTTAGAAACTGGTGACGTCAAGTTGGTTTAATCGGGACTGAGGGGCGTCACCGACGGCCTTGCCTATTGATTTGAAGATGTCGTTTCCCCGCTTTTACTCTTCTTACCTCCTCTCTCGACCTCCTTCAAACAACTTGTCTTAGCTACTCAGTCACCCTGAAACCTGGAAATAAACCCTTCTGCCTTTATCTTGCTTGTAAGTTCTGCAGGATCTTATATGGTAGACAGGATTCCTGTCAACATGATTTAGCCTCTTGATGAGAAAAACAGGTGGTTCTGTGCCTGTGTCAGGAACCATTAGCTGCGATATTAACCTTAGTCCCACACCCGCCTTACTGCAGACGTGGAAAAGTTGCTAAATACTTTGGCCTCTGTCTTCCATCTTTAACAAAATGTTCAAATACCCACTGCTATTTTCCTAGATGTATGGGAAGAATTAAATTAACTTTGAAGAAGAGAGTGTATCATTTTTCAGAGGCAAGACAGGACACTGTTCAGCACTTCTGTGATGGTGAACCTATAGAACTTACCTTCCGTCTTCAGCCGGCAGCCCAGGTAGTAGGCCACTTGACTCATAATAAGTTTATTTTTGTTGTCTCTGTATTTCTGTTCTTCATTGTGATCTTTTCGATCTTCTGTAAACAAATTCAGAAAAGCAGGTTACATTGGGCAAATTGCACTTCACACAAGACCAAATCAGTGTTCGGTCAAAGCACAAGAACTTAAAATATTCTCAGTGTAAGTATGTGCTATTCTGACAGGAATGTTCTAACGGGACCTAGACTAAGTCGCCCTAG
Organism: Saimiri boliviensis; assembly: GCF_048565385.1. Classification (NCBI taxonomy): domain Eukaryota; kingdom Metazoa; phylum Chordata; class Mammalia; order Primates; family Cebidae; genus Saimiri; species Saimiri boliviensis. Next base: position 40,484,742 of record NC_133467.1, on the reverse strand, counting down.
AAGTACATGAGGCTGCTTTTCAGATCCACGGGACAAAATCTCCCTCATCTGGTAGATCTTAATCACGTATCCTCTGACCTAAGTCAGTGCAAATAATTAAAACTTTCCCCCCTACATCTTCAAAAATTGCTCTAAATACTTTCCAGAAGTATTGCTGCAATACTGATTTATCTCATCATATATCACTGTCAATGAATGGTTAGAGAAATTTATATAGAAGACTAGACCGATGAATGAATTCTAACAACCTTTACTTAAAAAAGAATCTGTGAAGCAGGCGAGATGGCTCATGCCTGAAATCCCAGCACTTTAGGAAGCCCAAGCAGGCAGATCACTTGACCTCAGGAGTTCAAGACCAGCCTGGCCAACATGGTGGAACTCTGCCACTACTAAATATAGAAAAATAAGCCATTTGCAGTGGTGCCCACCAGGGATCCCAGCTAATTGGGAGGCTGAGGCACCAGTACCAGGGTACTCTCTGCTCTTCATGGTGCCACATACACATACCACAGATTCTATTAGGAGCAGGGTCCCCTTCAAGCTCCTCACAGTGGCTACTGTGTGCTATCACTGGGTTTCCACCAGTGTCTCCAGAACACAGCTTTGCCTACTGGGCCTCAGCAGAAACCGGAACTAAATGGAAGTTCAGTTGCCTCAGACATTTAGACCAACAGACTGGATGCTACTTGTCTACAGGATCTTATACAGTACAGAGAGAATTCCTGTAAACATGATTTAGCCTTTTCCAAAACAGGTGGTTTTGTGCCTGTGTCAGAAATCAATAGCTGGGATTGTAACCCCAGTCCCTCAACCACCTTACTGCAGATATGGAACAGTGGCTAAATACTTTGACCTATGTCTTCCATCTTTAACTAAATGTTAAAATACCCGTTGCTACTTTCTACAAGTATAGGAAGAATGAAATTAATTTTGATGAAGAGAACGATTCGTTTCTAGAGACAAGACAGGACATCACTCATCAGTTTCACGGTGGTTAACCTATAGAACTTACTGTATGTCTTCAGCTGGTAGTTACGGAAGTAGGCCACCTGGCTCATAAGAAGTCTATATTTGCTGTCTCTGAAATTTGGTTTGGTCTCTTCCTGCTGGGAGTAGGAATTCTCGATGGTATCAGGAAAGTTCACCTCTGTGGCTTTCCTCGAACACGTTCTGCCGGATGCCATCATGCTGACGTTTGGGGCACCACAGGCAGAGCCAGTGACTAGGGAGAAGAAACCCAAACACAGGATGGATTAAAAACTGGAAACCAAATAGGTTTCATCAGGACTGGGGGGTGTCAAGAACTCAAATTCCTCACTTACTGTTCTGAAAACTTGATCCCTCCTCACAGCACTTTAGGGACCTTAACTGCCAAAACAAGGTTCGCAATGCTTCAGCTGGGAGCTGACGGCGCTGCCTGTAGCTCAGACTCCGACAAGAGTGTGGGAGATAGTGGCCTGTGTACCAGGTAACCGTCTGCTGTTGCAACAACAGAATTAGAAGCTGGGCGTGTCATGGAATCTTAGGAGCCCTTCATTCCAATTGCCCAGGGTTTGCTAAAACACAGGCCTCCTGGTCTCACCTGAGGTCACAACCGACGGGGGCCGTTCCTCTATCAGTCACTCTCAGTATTTGTGTACCCTTGTGACAATGCCACAGTCCCATCTCATTCCCAATACATCTCAGCATGTGCCTCATTTTTCATCTCTTGTGTGTATAAAATCGTCAAGGCAGAAACAGTTTCCCAACATGTGATATTTTCTTAATGCTCGTCAGGAAGTCAGTCACGCCTCCTTCTCATATGTGAAAACAGAATTGAAGGCTTTTCCACAAGTTTAACACATCATCCCATTACACTGCCGTGACAGCCTCTGACTCTTCTGCAGTTTTCACTGTATCCACTAGAAAGTGAATGAGGAATTCATTTTTTTTTTAATGTTTTATTTCCTGGCTCAATATTCTTCTTGCTGCATCCCATGGTTATGCTGATTTATATTTTCTTACTGGCAGATATCACTACACTGATATTTGTGGCAGAAGAGACTTTTCATTACACTTAAGACCAGTTTGATGCTCCTATATCCAAAGCTTCCTCTATGTGGGATGATTTGTTTTTTAATGTGACTGAACACTACCTCTCATTCTTGTCACTTATGGATGTCAATTTAGTCCCGGAAGAGCTCTTTTCAAGGTGTCAAGTCATCAAAATCATTTCTATAGAGATCTCCTGAAAGCATATGTGACCATCTACTTTGGGAAGTCTGGTAAACCTGATATGATTTTGTTGTTTTCATTTCGTTTTTCCATATATTGAAAATAACAGGGCCATGGGCGGTCCTTAAGGAAGACTGTGTGAAAGATATTTTTCTGAGTTGGTCTAACGCCGTTGATGTGTGGCTGCATCCCACTAACCAAACATGGTAAGATCAAGGTGATGGTCAGGGGTGGTTGGTGGTCCTCCGGGTTGCTGTGCAATAGAAGGTGGATTGGAGATGACAGGAACGAGTAGGGAAGAGTGATCCCCTGAACCACCTCCTCACTTTCTCAGCTTTCATCGCCACCCAGGTTTTGTGAGCCTGGGACTTGGGAGATTGTTCTGTAGCCCAGGTCTCCTATGATTGGCTGCTTCCTGGGCTTGCCTGAGTTGAGGGTGCAATGGGTGTGACCCTGGGCTGCCCAGCATTCATGTGGAAGTGAAGCAAAGAGGATTCGATCGATCATTGGAAAGCGTGCCTCTCTACAGCCCCCATCATCCTCCAGCAACACTGTGAGCATACTGCTTTCAGATACATCAAAGGCTTTATGTATATGCATGTTCTGGTGTCTGGGAGGCCTGACATTCTGTGGCAGAAGGAAAATCTGTCAGGTTTCTTCATTATAAAAATGATGAAACTGCAGGTTCACCAAGTTATGTGGCTTAATTCAGGTCACACAGGGAAGACTTTTGAGCACTGCCAATAAAAGCAATCACAACAATTATTCCATAGCTATTCATAGGATCCATGTCATTCAGTAAATATTCATATAATTATTCAGTAATTATTTGTTGATCAATTTGTACCAGGCATTTTGCTCAAAACTGTGCACATATTTGGACAGCATATCTGCATCAGAATCCTCAAGATAATGCTGTTATCCTAAGAATCAGGTAAGAAACCTGAACAAGAGGGATAGCAAATCATGAATTTGGCCATATTTCCATTTTTTGTTTTCTGTGATGCTGGACGAATGACCACAATGAGTCACTGGAAGAGTATTCATTCCTGTATCATCTTCCAGGACAGAGGTGTGCCCTCCTAGTATATTGGGATCAAACTTCAGAAGTGCCTGCAACGTTGCTTTAACAGCATGGAAAATCACCTCTATTTTCCATGGAATTAGACCCGGAATTTCCCTGGACCTTTGGAACATACAAGAGAATTAGGAGACAGGTCTTCCCTTGACCGTATTTAATTCTCTCTTCTATGGAATGCCAATGATTCTAAGACTTTTGCTTTATTTTCTTTTTTTTATTTTTAGACAGAGTCTTGCTGTCACCAGGCTGAAATGCAGTGATGCAATCTCGGTTCACTGCAACTTCTGTCTCTCGGGTTCAAGCGATTCTCCTGTCTCAGTCTCCCGAGTAGCTGGGACTACAGGCATGTGCCATCACGCCCGGCTAATTGTTTTTTTTTTTTTTTTTTTTTCAGACGGAGTTTCGCTCTTGTCACACAGGCTGGAGTGCAATGGCGTGATCTTGGCTCACCGCAACCTCCGCCTCCTGGGTTCAGGCAATTCTCCTGCCTCAGCCTCCTGAGTAGCTGGGATGACAGGCACGCGCCACCATGCCCAGCTAATTTTTTGTATTTTTAGTAGAGACGGGGTTTCACCATGTTGACCAGGATGGTCTCAATCTCTTGACCTTGTGATCCGCCCGCCTCGGCCTCCCAAAGTGCTGGGATTACAGGCGTGAGCCACTGCGCCCGGCCTATTGTTGTGTTTTTGTAGAGATAGGGTTTCATCATGTTGGCCAGGATGATCTCGATATCTTGATCTCATGATCCGCACACCTCGGCCTCCCAAAGTGCTGGGACTACAGGCGGGAGCCACCATACCCGGCCGACTTTTACCTTCTCATATCCACAATATATGTTTTATGAAGAAGATTTTACTAATGGCTCTATTTAGAAAGAATAAATATGAGCTATAGTTTAGGGTTTATTCCTGGGACTTACTATTTTTATGATTTCTATTTTGAGATTAAATTCTCAGGTAAGTAGAAAAATACTTATTGCTTATGAAAGCAAACTAGTTATTGGTTTGAGTTTTTGACACAGAAGCGCACACTTTTGACTTTATCTTTGTCTGTCCCCATCAGTGCCGCTCACTGTCTCCCAGTAGGACCTGGCCACGCCCCTGCACTTACCCTCGTCCTGCTCAACCGTCTCCATGCACTGTCCAATTCCATCCGTGATTCAGGCTCCTCCCAAGGCTCCCTGGGTCTTGGGACATCAGACACACTCCAGGCACAAAAGCAGCCCATACTGTAAAGCAGGCAGCTGTGTTCCTGCTTCCCTGAAGTTGGCAGTGATGTCCTAGGACAGGAGGAAACACTTCCCCTTGTTAGCGGGTCTCTTCTTCGTGTCTCAGGGCCTCTGATCTACTGAACACAACTGTCCTGAATGTGAACAAACTTGCTAAATTTCTGGTTTCTTGCTAGGTGGCTAGAACACTTTATAAGACTTCCTTACTTATCCATGTTTGCTGAAGTTTGAATTCTTACCAGTATGATTCCTTTTCTTGTAAGGGGTAGCTTAGGGAAGATTAGCCCTATTGCCATGCAAAGAGAGGTAAAGTGAATTTCTACTCAAAGCAATCTTGAATTTGAAACTAGGTCTTCCACTGTTTCAAAGCTGGCCTGTAGGTCCAACTGTGCACATATGTGAACATCACATCTTCATCAGAATCCTCAGGTATGTGTCCTCAAGGGCTTGTGTATCTGCTATACTCAGTATAAAGTTATTTCTCATTATGGTAAATTATAATTAACTTACCAGGATATAATTCATTATCAAGATAAAGTTATTTATCATTATGGCAAGGACAAATTTAGAAGACTTATTAAATTTACTTCTTTATTTCCCCAGCTGGAAACAGTCTATAGCTACTGATATCATCACTGTCCTCTGAATACCTTGGCTGTGTTAACTGCTTTGACTCAACATGAAGCTCTGATGTTGGTGTACTGTACCTCGAGATGCTGAAATATGGCTGAAGTCCAGGGTCACTGGCCCAGGACATCCACTGCAGTCATCTCATGAGGCATGGGCCACTCGTTCCAATGAACCCACCATCACTACACTTCTCATGAATCTATCAATCTAGGTGTGCATGTTATGCCCTTTATAAAAGGAACCTTACACCGAAAGGTAAGGTGCAAAACCATGAGAATCCCAGGAGATCACATAGGAACAGAGCTCGGGAACGTGGGTTCCATGATGACTTCTTAGATACACACCCAAAAGCACAATCCACGAATGAAAAAAATCAAGTTGAGCTTCCTGAAAATGAAAAACTTCTGCTCTGTGAAAGACACTGTGAAGATAATGGAAAAAGCAAGTCAAAGACTGGCAGAAAATATATACAAAATAATCTGATAAAACACTGCTGTCCAAAATATAAGAAGAATTCTGAGAACTAAGCAACACAAGGCAAAAAAATAATAACAATAGGTGAGAGATCTGAGCACATCACCAATAAAATATGCAGATGACGCATAAGCATATAGAAAATGCTCAAAATCGTTGGTCACTAGGGAATTGCACATTAAAACAACGAGCCATCACTGTAAACCTATTAGAATGGCTAAAATGCAAAAAGGTAAACACATAAAATGCTGTCAAAGATGAGGAGCAGCCAGAACTCTCCATAGCTAGTGAAAATCAAAATGGTACAGTCACTTGGGAAAACTGAAGTTCACTCAAAATCCTGCACATAAGTACTTACAGCAATTTTATTCATCATTGTCAAGGCTTGGAAGAACCAAGATGTCTTTCACAACGTGAATGAATAAACAAACTGTGTTGTAGCCATACAATGAAATCTAATTCAGTGATTTTTTAAAAATGAGCCATCAAGGCCGGGCGCGGTGGCTCAAGCCTGTAATCCCAGCACTTTGGGAGGCCGAGGCGGGTGGATCACAAGGTCAAGAGATCGAGACCATCCTGGTCAACATGGTGAAACCCCCGTCTCTACTAAAAAAATACAAAAAAAATAGCTGGGCATGGTGGTGCGTGCCTGTCATCCCAGCTACTCAGGAGGCTGAGGCAGGAGAATTGCCTGAACCCAGGAGGCGGAGGTTGCGGTGAGCCGAGATCGCGCCATTGCACTCCAGCCCGGGTAACAAGAGCGAAACTCCCTCAAAAAAAAAAAAAAAAAAAAAAAGAAAAAGTTAAAGGCCGGGCGCGGTGGCTCAAGCCTGTAATCCCAGCACTTTGGGAGGCCGAGACGGGTGAATCACGAGGTCGAGAGATCAAGACCATCCTGGTCAACATGGTGAAACCCCGTCTCTACTAAAAATACAAAAAATTAGCTGGGCATGGTGGCGTGTGCCTGTAATCCCAGCTACTCAGGAGGCTGAGGCAGGAGAATTGCCTGAACCCAGGAGGCGGAGGTTGCGGTGAGCCGAGATCGCGCCATTGCACTCCAGCCTGGGTAACAAGAGCGAAACTCTGTCTCAAAAAAAAAAAAAAAAAAAAAAAAAAAAAAAAAAAAAGAGCGAAACTCCGTCTCAAAAAAAAAAAAAAAAATGAGCCATCAAGCCACAAAAAGGCATGGAGGAAGTTTAAGTCCAACATGTGAGCAAGAAGCCAGTCGGGAAACGTATATACTTTATGATTCCAACTGTAGTACATTCCTGAAAAGTCAAAAAGATAGAAACAGTGAAATGATGAGTGGTTGTCAGGGGTGAAGGAGAGGAGGCAGGAAATGGTGAAGCGCAGGGAATCTTCAGCACTGAAACTATTTTGAATGATGCTGTATTGGGGGTTTACGACATGATGTAATTGCCAAAACTCAATCTGTGAAAACTCGAAGAATGAACTCTACTGTCAACTATGAACTTTAGTTACTAATGATGTATCAATATTGGTTGATCAATTGTAACAGATGGACCACACTAATACAATGCACTAACAGGAAAATTGTGTGCTGGACGTCAGGGGAGCCTAGGAGAACTCTCTGTACTATCTACTCAATTTACCTGTAAACCTAGAACTGCTCTAAAAAATAAATTAGGAGGCAGCAGACCCAAATCAGGTTTTGGTGGCATCAGATTCTTGTGTGCTTAGTACTTGGCATGGAAGTGCACCAACCTAGAGTCAGAGCAGCTGGAGATTTCAATGCCTGTGCCTTTTGCCTCTGTTGCTAGGTGCACTCGGAATACAGACAGCAGATCAGTTAGGCGGAAGCAGCCTCAGTGATCTAGACAGCGCAGGCTTCTGGTAGGGACAGGGGCAAATCATACAGGTGGGCAGAACTTGATGAAGACTAGAAACCCCTGAGTGTGGGGAACACTCCCGTGTGAGACCCCTAAAAAGCGTGAGTCTCACTATACGGTGAGTTTGATCCCAAACACAGTTTCCTACTGGAGGCAGTCGAGCTATCCGGAATATAGGAACTGAAAGATGAATGATCAGTTTCTAATATCAACCACAATATCGTTTGGGCCTAAAACTATGCATTGCTGCTAGACCGAGTGACCCCCTGCCGGCAACCAGTTCCTGCTTTTAACCTTTTTATGACTTTAAGAATAATCCTTAAACCTTACTTACCAGACTGCCTTGCACCCTAGATAATGGTTTAACTGTCGATATTTACAAAGCAAATGCCACCATAAGGGATGGCTTTGATTCCTGACTCAGAGATTCCTGAATGGGGAAATTGAGTTGAGTTAGGAGTAGACAAAGGAGAATCCGGTTAAAAGATATTCTGATAAGCAAAACCAGAAAACCTTTTCACATCTCAGTTCTAAAACAAGATCAAACCGGAGATACCTGCAGCCAGGAGGAATAATGTCTGGATGCAAACAAGCTTTGTGATTACAGGAAATTCTGTTACCTTTTACAACCACTGATTGTGTATCTGACTTTTCAATTGTATAGGCCATGTAAGGTATACATTTACATTTCGTCTTGCAACCATTGTGTATTTGACTTCTCTACTGTATAGGCCATGTGAGGCATACATTTACATTCCTCTTACTATGAGGTAAACCAGAGCCAAGAAAGTGTATTTATTCCTGGCCTTTGAAAAATAAAATTTGCTGTTTAGGCACAGCCTATCAGCCCTCCAGACGCCTCGCTTTCTCTCTCTCTGTCTTTATTATTTTCTCAGGCGCACTCCCTCTTCCAGGTATTGGGACCCTCTTGCAGGTCGAGAGACCCCCGGGCAGACGTGCCTACCCGTCCGGACGGTCCACGACACCTGAGACTCAGCAGCTGCCCCAGGGGCACCCATAAATCAAAGGAGAAGGAGGCTGGGAGGGGCTGAGGGATACAGGATGACATTCCTGCCTGAAAGACAGAAGCAGCTCCAGAGATTTTGGTAAATAATGTGGGTTTCAGTACAGTGTGATCTATTCAAAAAAGTTTAAAAGAAAGAAAGAAAGTAAGAGAGAGAGAGAAAGAAAAAGAAAAGAGAATGATGGAAGGGAGGGAGGGAGGGAGGGAGGGAGGAAGGAAGGAAGGAAGGAAGGAAGGAGGGGAGAAAGAAAAGAGGGGAGGGAGGGGGAACAAATGAACTTACACGACGATGAGAAGATCCCGGGGAACTTACAACCCCAGTGTTTTCCATTAACAGGAACACGCTAACTAGTTATTAGAGAGAGACGCACTACTGTAAACCCATACTCTGTTTCCACGATGTACAGTTCCTTCCTCCGTTTCTGAAACATCCTGTCTCTGGCCTGCTGTTTCCAGAGACACCGAGTCCTCCCTTTGGACAAACTCTGGCACCCACAGGAATGAGATGGGCCAGTGGACCCCAGAACACCAGACCACGACCTTCCCTGCTGCTCCTTGTCCACTCCAGAAGCTGCAGGCTGCAGGAGGGGGGTCTCAGGCCCTGGGTCTGACATCATGCCTTTGCCTTGCTCACTGGGCTTCTCTCCTTGCACTGGCTCCCACTCCCCCAGGACCTGGCAGGTGACCACGTGAGAAGGACACAAACAGGCCACATCACTTTCTTTCTCACCCTCTCGATGCCTGCAGTGGTGGGTTCCATGGGGTAGTGACCTGATATTTACTCATTATGGTGCCCCTAGCCCAGAGCAGGGCCTGGCACCTAATAGCCACCTTGTGAATGCTCAGTGAAAGAAGGTGTCCACCACAAGGTCCTGAGGAACCAAGAATTCCACTGTGGCCCATCAGTTTTAAGTCCTACACAATTCTAGAATGGGAGCTGTGAAAGGCCTTCAAAAGTGGCCACTCTCTGAAACCATTATACTGGCAGCTGAGCCATGTTCCCCCATCCTGGACACATCTAGAGGGCACCGCCTAAATCCACACACATCTCCCCACCCAGCACAGTGCAGGGGCCTTAGCCTGGGAAATGCGGGTGGACGGGAGAACCATGAAAGCTGAAGAGGAGAAAGCAGGTAAAATGGAACAGCAAGGTGGAAACAGAGAGAGAAATGGGGATGGAGACGGGGGGGTGAGAGGGGAAGAGAGAGGAGAGGGACGCACATCCGGCCACTGAGGAAAAGGCCCGAAGAGAACACTGTCCTCTCCTGAAGTCAAATAACTTCCACCTGACCACGCGCTGCAGGTCGTGGTGGCACACGCTGGTCATGCTGCGATGTTTAGGGTCCACGGCATCTTCCCTTCGCATCTGAGCCATAATAGAGACAGGACTCCCTGACCTCAGGATTCTTACCTGTCGGATCTGGCAGCTCTTCACGTCAGCCCACACCGTGTGAGGCTGCTCTTGGTGCACCGAATGGGGAAGATTCCACATCAATGCCTCGGAGAGTCCACTGGAAGCCCCGGACGGCGGGAGTCGGTGGTGCCCCAGCATGGAGGCCGAGAGCACACAGCACTGAAGCTCCAGACGCCCTCAGGAGGACAGTAGAGGACAACGTGCCGGGGAGAGCCTGGGTCAGCAGGAACCGCGGCCTGGGTCTGAGCATGATTTGCCTTCATATGGGCTGTGACATAAAAGAGAGAAATCAAGGTTAGCATCGAGATTCAGCGCTTGGGCAACTTGAAGGATGGAACCGCCACTTACTGAGACTGGGAAGACGGAGAAAGGAGCAGATTGAAAGGCGGGGAACTAGAGTTGGTTGGTTTCTGTCACATGCAATCAAGTCCTGACCAGCCTGGGGAACACAGTAAGACCCTGTCTCTGAAAATAAAAAATAAACAATTAGCGGAGCACGGTGGCGCACACTTGTAGTCTCAGCTACTCTGGAGGCTGAGGCAGGAGGATTCCTTGAGCCTTGAGTTAGAGGTTACAGTGAGCTATGATGGCACCACCACACTCCAACCGGGGACGGGTGGGAAAAAAGAGTCCTGACTGATCACTTGAGTAGCCAGAGAAAGTGCTTACTTTTCACAAAGTACTGTTTGAGGCAGATCTCAGTGAACAGGAATTCCATTCTTTCTGTTAGGAGGAGAGTGTGGGTGTAGTTAGTTAATGCTGATTGAACTATCTTTGGAATCTCATCTACTGGTCTATCTGGTCTATTTATATGTGTATATTCTATTTGCTGTCTCACTGAGCTTTGCTAGTTCATGCTGCAGTAACAAAAGCCCCCAAATCTTAGCAGCTGCACATACAAAGGTTGATTTTCATTGACACTTCCTTTTATGGCAGGTTGACTGTGGCTCTGCTCTATACGAGCTATTTTACTTGTTAGATGGTGAATGCTGTGATGCTTGGAGAGTTGTTGAATGTGGTATCAGTATGTTCATTCATTCATTCATCTAACAAATATTTATTCAATATCCTGTTTCATACCAGGCAAGGTCAAGTACTGAGAATATAGTAGTGAATAAGGGATAAGATTTCTAATTTCCAAGCGCTTATACTGAAAATGAAATTAAACACATACAAAATAATCTTAACAATAATGAATACCATATTCATAAATAATAGATTTTAGTAAATATTTTAAAATAGAAATAGATATAAATTATTAAAACTAAAATGGCCAGGTGTGATGGCTCACAACTGAAACACCAACAGTTTGGGATGCCAAGGTGGGAGGATCATTTGAGCCCAGGAGTTTGAAACCAGTGTGGGCACCATAGGAAGGAAGACCCTGTATACAAAAAATAAAAAATGAGCTGGGCATGGTAATGCATGCCTGTAGTCTCAGCTACTAAGGAGGCTGAGGTAGGAGGACTGAGGTAGGAGGACTGCTTAAGCCTGAGAGCTCAAAGCTACAGTGAGCCATGATCACACCACTACACCACTGCACTCCAGCCTGGGCGACACAGCGAGACCCTGTCACAAGAAAAAAAAAATTTAAAGGAAAAAGAAACAATTTAATCAATGTAGTCCTGAAACTATTATGTAGAATACTATAGTCTACATCACATCACATCAGTCCTTTAAATGGCTTAACACTTATTTAGGTATGATCCTTAATGTTTTCCTGGTAATTAAGGACACTTAAGAACAATTAAGTAGAAAAGAGTTACTGCCTTAACAGGAAGATTGTAAACATTTTAAAAAGAAAAATAAGAGTCAAAACTGTAGCTCTGTAAGGCCCAAATAACATCTAATTCAAGTCACAATGAACATCTAGCAATCATTCTGAACACCATATAATTCACTTAATACATTTTGCCTGAACGTCCAACAGATCTGACTTACCAACACCTGAATATAGCCAAGAAATTGACAATCATTTATCAATTATCACCTATGACTCCATCTGTTCTACCCACTTTTAAAAAATCATTTATTTTATTTTATTTTGCAGAGACGGGATCTCACTGTGTTGCCCAGATTCGTCCAGAAGCAGACCCACATTAATTTCATAACTCAGATGACCGTATAGCCATTCAATTTATGGAAAAAAAGTGCCCAACAGTACAGAAGGGCAAGGATGGTCTTGTCAATACATGGTGCTGGATCAAGCAGTCACTCCATGTAGTAAAAAGTGAATCATGGCCAGGTCGGGTGGCTCACACCTGTAATCCCAGCGCTCTGGGAGGCTGAAGCAGGCACACTATTTGAGCCCAAGAGTTCGAGACCAACCTGGGAAACATGTTGAATCCTCGTCTCTACAAAAAATACAAAAATTAGCCAGACAATGGTGGCACATGCCTGTAGTCACAGCTACTCAGGAGGCTGAGGTGAGAGAATCACTTGAGCCAGGAGGTGGAGGCTGTAGTGAGCTGAGGTCATGCCACCACACTCCAGGCTGGGCAGTAGAGTGAGACCCTGTCTGAAAAATAAATGCATAAACTAAAATAAAATTACGTAAGGCTAACACAGAAAAATGTGTTCGTATTCTTAGGTTAGGCATTGATGTCTTAAACAGGACACAAAAAGCAGTCACCATAAAGGAAAAGATTGATCAAGTATAATTTTATTAAAATTAAGAAACTCAGCCTGGGTGCAGTGGCTCACACCTGTAATCCCAATACTTTGGGAAGCCAAGGCAGGTGTATCACTTAAGCTGAGGAATTCCAGACCAGCCTGTGCAATGTGGCAAAACCTCATCTCTACTAAAAATACAAAAAAGAGCTGAGCATAATGGTGCTCCCCTGTAGGTCCCAGCTACTTGGAGGCTCAGGCAGGAGGATCACCTGAGCCTTGGGAGGTCCAGGTTGCACTGAACTGTGATTCTGCCACTGCACTCAGCCTGGACAACAGAGTGAGATCCTGTCTCAAAAAAAAAAAAAAAAAAAAAAAAAAAAAAAAAAAACCATTAGAGCATCTCCATTCATGTAAAAACACCATTAAAAGAGTGAAAAGGCAAGCTACAGTTTGAAAAAAGAGAAACACAATACATACAATACATATATATTCTAGGAAGGACACATATTCACAATAAAGTATTACAAATCAACAGAAAACCAAGCATATCAATGAAAACAGGATACAAAGATTGAACAGACACTTCACAAAAGAGGACATATAAATGACAATAAAAAATACTCAATCTCAATACAAGGAAAATAAAAATGAAACCACACTGATATACTGCTGCACCTCTACTCGAATGGCAAAATAATTTTGAACTGACAAGCATCAGCAAGGATGTGGGGTAACCGGAATATTCCCTGCTAAATGGTCCAACCACTTTGTGAAAATGTTCAACAATATCTCATACTAAAGTTTTATCATTCATATACCTCTAAAACCAACAATGCCACCCCTACATATATACACCAATCTAGTAATGTTCTATTTCTCGGTCTGTGGAGGTTCACTTAGTAAAAATTCATTACCTGTACTTTTTTTTTTTTTTTTTTTTCTCTCTAAGAGACAGGGTTTCACCATGTTGGTCAGGCTGTTCTCAAACTTCTGACCTTAGGTGATCCACCTGCCTCGGCCTCCCAAAATGCTGGGATTACAGGCATGAGCCACCATGCCCAGCCTCTGCCATCCAGGCCGGAGTGCAATGGCATGATCGTGTCTCACTGCAATCTCGACCTCTTGGGCTCTGGTGATCCTCCCACTCCAGCCTCCCGGGTAGCTTAGGCCTACAGGCACACACCACCACACACAGCTAAGTTTTGTATTTTTAGTAGAGATGGGGTTTTGCCTCATTGCCCAGGCTGGTCTGGAACTGCTGGGCTCAAGTGGTCTGACCATCTTGACCTCCCTAAAGGCTGGGATTACAGGTGTGATCCACTGCTCCCAGACCACCTGCACTTTTAAAATTGTGAACTTCTTGTGTATACTTCAGCAACTTTTCGAAGATTTCTTTGACACAAAGGTCTCAGAAATCTTAAAGCTAGCATTTTAGAATACAAAAAAATAGAGCTTCAGGTTCACTGGTGAAATTTTACTAGTAAAATATAAAAACAAAAGAAAAGCAACTAACGCATAACAGCTCAGATCAGAGATTAAAAACTCCCAGCAGATCACTTTAACTTCGTCAAGCCCTGGGAGTCATTTCTTCCGCAAGGAACGGATGGACAGCACTGTAACCCCAAGAAAAGACGGCACCGCAGGAGAAGACTGACCGTCGGAAGCCGCTTTACCAGCAAGAGACAGGAGGAAAGCGAGGAAACCATTCCAAATGTCCTGCTTAACTCTTGGGTGAGAGGATGCCAAATGAGATCATCTAAGAAGCCACAGAGAGAGAGAGACAGAGAGAGAGAGAGACAGAGACAGAGACAGAGAGACAGAGAGAGACAGAGAGAGAGACAGACACAGACAGACACACACACACACACACGGAAATCACAGCAAGTCTTTGGAGCGCACACAGCAGCGCCACAATCCAACCTGCTGGAAACCCTGCGGTGAATCTGAGGCTTGCCCCGCTAGTGCTGAGGGGATTCAGTGACGGCGGCAAACGCTCCTCTCGTGCGTCCTGGACCTGGCACACCTGGCTTGCCCGCCACCAGCCTGGAGACAGCGCCAGGCGCCGAATCCCGGACGCCAAGAAAGACCCAACTTCGCACGTCAGGGGCCAGAGCGCTCTCGCCCCGCAGGTCCCCGGAGGGAACCGATTTCCGGCCTGGAAGGTGGGGCGCAGGGTCCGCGTCCCCACGGGATTTACGAGGACCTGCCCCCGAGGCTGCTCCGTCCCTGCGCCCCCTGGGAGGCCACGGGAAGACACCCCGCGAGTTTCTTGCCCCGCGCCCACGAGAGGGCGGCGGGCGCCAGCGGCGGGCGAGGAATGCAGCGCAGGGAAGGGGCCCCGGCGCCCGCCCCGCTCGCGCAGCGACACTTGCTGGGCCCCCGGACGCGCCGCGACCCTGCGGTGCCCCCACGCGGCCCGGACTCACCGGGGTCCGGCTTGGCGCCCTCAGCTGGAACCACCGGAGACGTCAACCTCCCGTGGAGACGGCCGCCGCCCGGCCGCGCCCCCGCTCCTGGCTCCGCGGGTCGCGCTTCTGGCGTTTACAAATGCCTGGCGCTCACTCAGAAGCTCCAGCGCCCGGGGACCGTGACCTCCGCCTCGCGGCACCGGCGTCTCAACCGCCGCCCAGCCCCGCCCGCAACCCGCGGGCTCCTCCAGGACGCGCTGCCGGGAGCGCACGGCGCAGGCGCGGGCCTTAAAGGGCCCTCGGCCTCCAGGGCGCAACCTCGTTAGGGCCGGCGGGGGACGGGCCGGTGAGGCAAGAACCGGGACATCCCTGTCTCCCCTCCGCCTCTCCTTCAAAGCACCAGCCCGGAATCCTGAAAAACGCTGATTTCCTGGCAACTGGAACCGCCCCTAGCAGGTTAAAGAGGCAGGAAACACACCCCCTGGGAGCCCGGGCGAACCCGCTCTTAGGACTGCAGGTGTTGCGCTGCCCCCAGGCAGGGCACCCGGTGCAGACGCGCAGGCTTCGCGAGACAGCCCCCAGATCCCCCCGAGGCGGCCTTAGGTCACTCTCAAAAACAATAATGAGCATGTCAAGGACACGTAGTTATTTTCTGATTTAAATTTAGAACAGATTTTGCAGATGGACTTCCACTGAAATAAGCCTCTCAGAGGAGAAAAACTTTTCTTTAACAACATTAAGAGATACCAAGAGATAGGAAGTCAAGCCATGCTGTCCACCAGCTAAAAACTTTAAAAACTTGACATTTTATCCAAGGCAAATGTTTGCCATTATTTAAAGTCAATTTCAATTAACAATGTCATTGCAATTGAATCCATCTTGTATAAGAAAACTAAGATATAGCCCTAATAATCTACCTCTCCCCTCCTGTATTCCATCCATCAGCAAATCCTACTGGTTTTCACCTTGCAAATTTTTCTTGAGTCTGTCCTCCTCTGTCTCCTCCATCTAGTCCAGCCAAACGCGCTAACCCATTGCGCCACAGAGACCGTGACTACCGATTCTACAGGATGCTGTAGGCAGGGCGCACTCACCAAACTGTCCCCAGCCCTTCTGTCCTCAGGATGACTGAGGAGGCCTTGGAAAACCGGAGACATTAGAGGCCGGTGAGTCGCTCTGGTCACGTTGAACACCGGCGCGTTGGGAGATTCTGAGGCCAGGACAGTCGAATGGCCTTCACCCACCCTGCCGCTGGCCTGCTTCAAAAGTCCCCGGAAACGCCCCCATCCGAAACCTGCCCGAGCCGCCCGGTGGCCCAGGCGAAGCTGAACGCGCGGCGGGCTCCCGGGATGGCTCTTTCCGTCCCTTGCTCCGCCTTCACCTAGTGAGGGAGCCTGTGCCCACGCTGCTCAGTGGCTTTCGGGGCGCTGCGGAGCTGCCGCTGCCGTCTTCGGATCCTGTGCCCCGATCGCGGGCTCCACCAGGGCAGGGATGGGGTGAGGGTCGCTGGTGGGTCTTCTCGCGAGGAGCAGGGTCTGGCACTCACCAGGGCCCACGGCGAGGACTTGTCGAACGAATCCGTCGTCTCCTTTTGCTTTCAACCCTTTGAAGAATCCTGAAAGTAGAAATCACGCACTGTTTTTCCACGGGGAAGTTTTATTTTGTTTTGTTTGTTGACAGAGTCTCACTCGGTCGCCCAGGCCGGAGTGCAGTAGTGCAAACTCGGCTCACTGCAGCCTCCACCAGCCTCCACTTCCCGGGGCCAAGCCATCTCCTTGCCTCAGCCCCCAGATAGCTGGGACAACAGGCGCGCCACCATGCCGGCTAACTTTGTATGTTTTGTACAGACAGGATTTCGCCCAGACTGGTCGCGAAGGGGAAGTAGGTTCTTTCTGAAAAGCGTTGATTCCGATTGATTTCTCCGCACCCCCAGAAGAGGGCAAGGGGTGAGGTCCTCTAGGGGCCAGCGGCAAGAAAAGGGTCCTGCCCCTCTCTTACCACTTGGCGAGGTGGAGCTGAGGGGCTCAGCCGCGCTGATTTGGGGTGCGTGCCTGGGGCAGGAGGCTGGGAGCTGGGCAGGGGGTGGGTCCCACAGGGAATGGCCAGGAGGAGGGCCGGTAGTCGGTAGAGTCGGGACCCGGGAGTCAAAACTTCTCAGTCGCTTTGTGCAGCGGTGAGGACTGCACCAGGGAGAGATGACAAGTGTTTTGTTTTTCGTTTGTTTGTTTGCTTATCGTAGCAGAGTGGGGAAAAATGAAGAGACACCAAGAGAAAACGAAATCTATGCGGACCCTTTGATCTCCAAAACGGAAGCAGCCCTACATTCAGTTTAAAGAGAGTCGGGCCGCGTCCGATTCTGGGGCTCGCCCTGCTCGCATCGTGGTTGCTACTCGGTGCTGTGGCCGCAGCAAACCCGGCTCAAATCGGAGTTTGAGCAGTGTGCCTTCTAGGGTGTAGGGCTTTTCTTTCCCGTTAGCCTCCAAGCTCAGCCTGGGCTGCGCGGTTTACCTGTGACCAGAGAGGTTACAACTTTCCTGTGGCTTCAGAGCTCTCTGTAGCGGCAGAAACAGAAGCAACCCGTAACCTGCATGCCGGGTCTGTCATCCTGAAAGGCTAGATTTTTGCCTCCTCTCTGATTAAGTGCAATATCCAAAAGCTGAGACGCTCCCTCTCAGTCAGCCTTATTGGAATCTTTTACTGATGACGTGATGTGGCCATGCCTGTTTCTTTAGCTCAGATATTTCAAACATCCTCAGGGTCTTTTTAGGCCAAAACAGAAATGAACAAGAGAAGACGAGAGTTCAATTCCAACCCGGTATTTAAAGTGAAACCTAAAGAACATAATAAAATTGAAATTTAATGACGTTCCCCAACCCCAATTTTTAATTTTGTTTTTACTTCTTTATTTGCTATCAGTAAATGACTGAGGTATAATCCACACAGACCAAAGTGTGCTAATCCTAACTTCGAGGCCCAGTGTATTTTGACAAAAGAAACTATCACCTGAATCAAGTTATGGGACATTGTCACCAGCCCAAAAAGTCGTTAGAGCCCCTTCCAGTCAATCCTCAACCCTATCCCCACTTAGGCAGTCACCCTTCTGATTTCTATCTCTGTGATTTACTTTTGCTTCTTTTTGAAATCATGTAATGGAGTATACTGATTTTGCCTCTTTGTTTTTTTTTTTTAAATGCAACAGTGATTATGAGATGCTTCCATTATATGGCATGAATCTCAGGTTTTTGGTGTTATTGATGAGTGTATTCTAACCTGTGAATACACTACAGATGATGGACAATTGGACTATTTCTACTCTTGGCAATTGTGAAAAAGGTGTTTACAAATATTCCACAATGGGCCTTTTTATGGACCTGTGCCTTCATTTCTGTTGCATATAAGCCTTGTAATGGAATGGCTGGGTCAGGAAGTAGGTGTGTTTTTCACTGTATTGGAGACTATCAGGCAGTATTTTAGAATGGTTACACTATTGTATTCTCTTTTTCTCTCTCTTTTGAGACAGAGTCTCACTCTGTCGGCCAGGCTGGAATGCAATGGCTCCATCTCGGCTCACTGCAACCTCTGCCTCCCGGGTTCAAGCCATTCTCCTACCTCAGCCTCCCAAGTAGCTTCTTCCTCAGCAATACTCAGTGTCTCAATGATTGGCTTTCTGTGTGCTGAGCAGTTGGAAATGGAACGAGCGCCAGTAGCGCTAAGGATCCAGGTCTGCAACAGGGGCCTGTCAGGTGCAGGATTCTGTTGGCTACAGTGATGTTTCTCAGATGGGCTGATTTTTATGGACATAGGCTCTGAAAGAAATCAGTCAGGGAATAACTCAGAGAAACTTACCTGCGTGTTAATTCTTCATTAGTACAGAAGAGAGAGCTGGCATTAGATTGTTTTCAGCAAATAAAAGTCAAATCAAAATTTAGAAAGAAAAGAGGAATCGAAAGGAGAAAAAAATATCTGAAACCATTGTGATTTTGCTCCTTTGCATAAATGACTTGGCAGAAGACTATCAAAGAGGTCACTGTGACCTGTCTTCTCTGGACCCATGTGACTTGGTCACCATAGGAAACAATTACAAGCTGGGCACAGTGACTCACAACTGTAATACCAGCACTTTGAGAGCCTGAGGCAGATGGATTGCTTGAGCTCAGTTGGAGAGCAGCCCCGGCAACATGGTGAAACCCCGTCTCTACAAAAAGATACAAAAATTAGCCAGCCAGCATTGGTGTATGCTGGTAGTCCCAGCTACTCAGGAGGCTGTGGTGGGAGGATCTCCTGAGCCCAGGGAGGTTGAGGCTACAGTGAGCCGTGATCATGCTCCACTATGACCGTGCCACTGCATGGCTGCCTTGGCAACAGCGTGAGACCTTGTCTCAAAAATCAAATGAAATGTCTTAGAAGTTTACCTGTCCATCCTGTGCCACAGAATATCTGTGTGTAATGTCCTCCATGTCCTTCTGTTGTATCATCCCCTTAGTTAAACCATGAAGCCACCTAGCCCCTTATTAGAATATCCTGGGCACATGGCCAAGGGTGGTGGCTCACACCTGAAATCCGAGCAGTTTGGGAGACCAAGGCAGATGGATCTGTTGAGCCCAGGAGTTAGAGACCAACATGGGCAACAAAGCGAGACCCTATCTCTACCCCCCCCCAAAAAAAAAAAAAAAAACCGAAGGTGCTCGTGCATGCCAGTAGATCCAGCTACTGTGGAGGCTGAGGTGTGAGGATCGCTGGAGCCCGGCAGGTGGAGGTTGCAGTGAGCTGAGATCACACCACTGCACTCCACACTGGGTGACAGAGTGACACCTACTCTAAAAAAAGATGGGGAGGGAGAAGAAAGTTTGTTGTGCCAGCAAGTAAATGAAGAAAGGGACAGTATTAGAGTTGAGAAATAAATTGGAATATGATTTGGTACCCCTCCCGCAGAAGATAAATTTATTAAATTTGCTGAAGTCACAGGCGTTATACAAGGCCCGATGCAGTGGCTCATGCCAGTAAATCCTGGCACTTTGTGAGGCCTCGGAGCTGCTTGAGCCCAGTATAACCCACACAGATGAAAGTGTGCTCATATTAACTTCGATTAAGATTAGGAGACCAGCCTGTGCCACATGGTGAAATCTCTTCTCTACAAAACATACAAAAATCAGCAGAGCATGATGGCCCACGACTGTAGTCCCAGCTACTGGGAAGGCTGAGCGATGGAAGGATCGCTTGAGCCTGGGAAGTCGAGGCTGCAGTGACATGTGATGGGGCCACTGCGCTCCAGCCTGAGAGACAGAATGAGATCCTGCCACAAAAACTAAAAATTAAAATTAAAAAGCCTGTAATATGGCAGTGGCACATCCAGTTCTCTACACTCTAGGAATATTAGTATCCAAAAAGATGTGTGCAAGAATGATCACTGCAGGATTCTTGGAAATCCTAAAACCACGAGGCCAACTTCATTTCCAACACATTTTGAAAAGGGTTAAATAAAT
The DNA here is from genome assembly GCF_048565385.1 of Saimiri boliviensis. Classification (NCBI taxonomy): domain Eukaryota; kingdom Metazoa; phylum Chordata; class Mammalia; order Primates; family Cebidae; genus Saimiri; species Saimiri boliviensis. The sequence goes on along the minus strand of NC_133467.1, from coordinate 40,464,323 downwards.
CATGCACAAACTGATGGGGGAAATGCTGTTTTCAAAAATGATGGAGAGGATTATGATGATGATAAATGATTCTACTGGTCACATTATGTAAATCCAGGCACACCCTGGGCATAGGACACCTCTCTAAGCTTCCTGTTAAAAATGAAAAACATCGAGGCTGGTCTATAACCCATCCAAGCCTATGAGGGGTAGCACGAGGATTTTATCGCACCAGAGGGACTCATTTGGTCTCTGTTTCTTGTACACAGGCACAAGACAACCTGACATTTCAGGTGATGCTCTGTCAGAATTGATCTACATGTGAACGCTTTAAAAGTTAGAGGAGGCGTCCCTGGGTGGGCTCGAACCACCAACCTTTCGGTTAACAGCCGAACGCGCTAACCGATTGCGCCACAGAGACAGGTGCTGCCGGCTCCCCCGAGTGCGATGGGTAGGGCCACTCACCAAAGGTCCCGCATCCCTTCCACACTAAGGGCTGCCTGGGCAGGACGGCTAGCGAGGCTCGGAGAGATCGGAGCAGCGAGTCCGCTGGTGCCTTAGGACACCCACGCGTTGGGAGATTCTGAAGTCAGAGGACAGCGGAATGGCCTTCGCCGGTCCTGCCCCGCCGCTGCTTCACGAGCCCCCGGAAACGCCCCGTCCGCGACCCGGGCGGAGGCACCTGGGGGTGGAAGGGACGCTGAGCGCCCGGCCGGCTCCCGGGATGGCTCTTCGCGTTCTCTGCGCCGACTTCACCCAGTGAGGGACCCTCTGCCCACCCTGCGCAGTCGCTTCCGCTGCCGTCTCCCGATCCTGTGGCCCGCACGGGGCCCCGCCAGGGCAGGGATGGGGTGAGGGTCGCTCGTGGGTCCCCTGGCGGGGCGCAGGGTCCTGCACTCAGCAGGGCGCACGACTTGCCCAATGACTCCATCGTCGCCTTTAGCTTTTAGTCCTTTGAAGAGCCTTGAGAATGGCAATCATGAGAGATTTTTCCATGGAAATTCCGTTTACAAAGCGTTTATTCAGGTTGATTTCTCTGCGCTCCGCGGGGTGAGCAAAGGGCAGGGCCTCCAGGGCACCCTCTGCGCGGTGGAGCCGGGGGCGCAGCTGGGCTGGGGTCGGGTCCGGGGACCGGACAAGCGGGGAAAGGGAAAAGCGGGGAAAGAAGCCGGGGAGCGGTGGACCAGACATCCAGACCGCCTAAAGGGCTCGTGCAGAGGCGCTGGCGGTGAGGTTTAATTTTTTTATTGCAGCAGAATGGGGAGGAATTGAGGGGAAAACGGAGACAGAACCTGGAAGAGCCCAAATGCGAGAACCTGTAGCTCCCCAAGAATAAGATCTTCCGGAAGAACTAGCCTGAAAACTAGGCGTCTGGAAACCCTGAAATCCTTGCAGGAATAGCATCTCCTGACCCTCCGCGTTCCTCTAGGCAAAAGGACTTCCTTTCACTGTTTGTTCGATTGTCCGTGTTTGTTAAATAAAGCGTTTTCCATTATGTTTGAAATTGCATTGGTTCTATTACTTTAGGATTACAAACGATGCTGCCGTCATCAATCTTGTTCACTTTCACTGGCCACCGGTGTATTTCTATAGGGAGAGGTCCGGAGAGCAGTGGTTCCAGCAGAGTGAGCACATGGCTTTTATATCAGTCCATTGTCTTTCCTTTTTTGGCTTATTAGCTGTAATTCTTTCTTTTGTTGTGTCAGTGATGGCTTTCTGGTTTCTAGACTTCACCTTGATCAGGCTGCCATCAGGTGACATTGTACCTCCCCTTCTGGCCTTTGTGCTAGTGTCATGTAACTTGATTTTAGACATGTTATAAACCCCGACATGGAAGTACCCACATAGAGGTTTTCAGTCATCTGTATTTCTTTGTGGAGGTCCAGCTTTCTCTCTGGTATCCTTATCTGAGGCCTAGACGACTCCTTTAACATTTCTTGTAGTGTGGGTCAGTGAATGCTTTCATATATTTGTATGTCTTTATTTTTATTTGCGTTTTTGTTTTCGTTTAAGAGCAGAAGTTTATCAGATGAAAGAAAGAGAAAAGCTCCCTCGTGCAGAAGAAGGGTCCCAAATGGGTTTCCCTATTTGTATTTTTTTTTTTTTTTACATGGAGTTTTGCTCCATCATCCAGGCTCAGGTGCAGTGGCAAGACCTCAGCTCGCTGCAACCTCCATCTCCTGGGTTCAAGTGATTCTCATGCTAAAGCCTCTTGAGTAGCTGGGATTATAGGTACGTGCCACCACACCTGGCTAATTTTTGTATTTTTAGTAGAGGCAAGGCTTTGCCATGTTGGCCAGCTGGTCTCTGACTCCCTGACCTCAAGTGATCCCCCTGCTTCCCAAAGTGCTGGGATTACAGGCCTGAGTCACCGCACCTGGCCTCATTTTTTGTATGTCTTTGAATGTCCTTACTTCAGTCACAATTTTGAAAGAGTTTTCACTGCGGCATAGAATTCCACAATAACTTTCTTTCTCTTTCACTACTTTAGGATGTTGCCACTTTGACATCTTGTCAACGATGTGCCGTCATTTCTGTTTTTGTAAAACTGGCATAAGGGAGGCTTTCTAAACTTGTTTTGTAATTTGTGGAATGTGTATTTAAATTTAAAACTTTTTTCTTTATTATACTTTGAGTTCTGGGATACACGTGCAGAACGTGCAGGTTTATTACATGAACCTATACTTCATAGCCACGCCATGACGGCTCAGTGAAAGGAGGCACCCCCCACACCGCCCTGGAGGACAAGAACTCCACTGTGGCCCGGAACTTTCTAGTCCCAACAGATCCTGGATGGAGAGAGGTAAAAGGCTTTTGAAAGTGGCCATTCTTTCAAACCATCATACTGCCAGCTGCTCCATGTTTCCCCACCCTGGACATGTCTGGAGGGCACCAGCCACAATCACACGCATCTCTCCACCCAGGACAGTGCGGCAGCGTTAGTTTGGGGGTGCCAGTGGGAAGGCAAGGGAGGAACCACGAAAGCTGAAGAGGAGAAAGCAGGTGGCAGTGGGGCAGCAGAGCGGAAACAGAGAAAATAAATGTGGGTAGAGAATGAGGGGGCTCAGGAGGGAGAGAGAGGGAGAGACAGAGAGAGAGACAGAGAGAGAGAGAGGGAGAGACAGAGAGACAGAGACAGAGAGAGACAGAGAGACAGAGAGAGACAGAGACAGAGAGAGAGACAGAGACAAAGAGAGGGAGAGAGACAGAGAGAGAGACAGAGAGAGAGACAGAGAGAGACGGAGACAGAGAGAGAGACAGAGAGAGAAACAGAGAGAGACAGAGACAGACAGAGAGACAGAGAGAGAGACAGAGAGACAGAGAGAGAGAGAGAGACAGAGACAGAGACGGTGGCTGGGGGCGCAGATCTAGCCACTGAGGAAACATCTAGAAGAGAACACTTGCCTGCTTAAGTAAAACAACTTACACCTAACCAGTGGTAAGGGCGCTGCAGGCCGTGGGTGCCATGCCCTGGTCACGCTGTGATGTTTAGGGACCATGACATCTTCCCTTTGAATCTAAATCACAATAGAGAGGAGACTCTGTCCTATCTGGCTGGCAATGTCTTGTGATTGCGCCTTTTGGATCTGGCGGCTCTTCACGTCTGCTCACTTTGTGGGAGGCGGCTCTTGGGGCACCAAATAGGACGATTCAAAACTCAGAGCCCTGGAGGCCTCACTGGAGCCCTGAGCAGCCGGAGCTGGCGGCATCCCCGGGTGAAGGCCGAGAGGTGCAGTGCGGAGGCTCCACGCGGCCCCAGGACGATGGAAGGGGCCATCTCTCGGTGAGCGCCCACATCCCCAGGAGCCTCTGCCTAGGTGGACACGGGCCCACGCCGAGCTCTTCTCCGCACAGGCCCTAGCCAGGCGTCCAGGGCACTGGCTGAGTCCTGGGAGATGCAAATCCCTGTGTGTTGACCTCGCGGTGGCTGAAAGGACAAACCGTGATCCGTCCACTTGGAACCGACGTGCAAGAAAAGGGCTCCCGCTGCTGTCAGTTTCCTCGGACTTCGGCAACTGGATTCGGCTTTCTGGAATGGGGACAGGACCCCAGGTGTGGGGTGGCTTTGGATCTGCCGTCCGGCCCAGGCCTTGAGGACTGGCTGACGTTCATCGCCTCTGTTGGTGTCGCTGTACTCGCACTCACCAGTGAAGATCCCCCAAATGTCCTGGCTAGAAACGTCCTCCTCCACCTCCTCTCGGACCGCGGTGGGCATTTTTCGGAGTGCAGGCTGCGTGGGAGGCCGGTGGTGGGTAGGGTGGGAGCCTCGACAAGGAGGAGGAAGGGTGGCCAGAAGGAGCGGAGGAGGAGGAGGAGGCAGGAGGGACGGAGAGCTGGAGGGGGTGGGGAAACGGGCGTGGGGGGCCGTGGGGGAGACAGGGAGCAGGAGGGGGGTCGGAAGTGGAGTGACAGGAGGAGGAGAAGCGGGAGGAGAGAGAGGAGGAGGAGAAGGCGGAAGGAGAGCAGAAACCCCAGCACACTCCCAATCCCGTTCTGGAAACGGCCCGCAGTGCTCCGTGCACAAAGGGAAGACGGCAGTTGCTAAGAAAAGAAACCCCAGCGGGGAGGGGGCTTGGCAGAGTCTTTACCCCGGGGCGGGAAACTCTGGGACTGGGAGAACCGGCGGCTTTTGCGGAGGCCTAAGTATCGCTCTTCCGGGTTCCTCATCCCAAAAGGGGCTTCGTCTCATTCTCCGAGATAGAAACCTAAAGGGAAGAGCAGAGACGCAAGTCTGGGGCGACCCCCCATTGCAGTTGAAAGGTCCTCGGGTCCTGTGTGTCCAGAAGGAAACAGCCGCGAAGGACATTGTGGTGACGCTGGAGCTGAGAGTTCACTTGCAAAGGCCAGTCACCTCGGGCGCCCCCGACGGGCGGTTCCATGGTGTAATGGTGAGCACTCTGGACTCTGAATCCAGCGATCCGAGTTCAAATCTCGGTGGGACCTTGTCGGGCGCTGTGCACAGAGGCAGCCTTTTACACGGGAGCAGGAAGGCGATCCAGGAGGCAAACTCCCGCCTCAAGGATAAAGTGAAAGGGGTGTGGATTCCGTTTGCCCTTTGTTCCAAGGCCGGGGTCAGAGGAGGGAAAGGTTTGGGTCTCAGGAGGGTTCCCCGCAGGGCGCGGGCTGCTGCAAGTCCCCGCGTCCCTCCTGCTCCCGTCTCGAATTGCGTCCCCGGTGATGTCACTTGCGCTCTCCTATCCCTCAGGGGACCGGGTCCCCAAAACTGGGTTCTCACAGTGGCCTGGTCCACAGGGAAATTGCCGAAACATCCAATCGGAGTCACCAAGCCTGGAGCGTCCCCGTCCTGAGCGGGCCTCCTGGCCCCATGCAATGGGAGAGCCAGCGCCCCAGCAACGCAGGAAGCCCCACCCCGTGACCCTGGGTTTTGGGGTGAGCGGTCTCCGCCACTAAAATGGCTGCCTCGCCTCAATCCTACCCCAGGAGACGCCTTTCACCCAGAAAATCTCTAAGTGGCACCCATTGTCTCTTTGCTAAGGAATGGTGGCATGAAATTGTGATGGGTTAGCTCAGTCAGTCGCTGGTGATGGCGTCTGGGTGTAGGGTCCATGGCTGGAGACCTAACTTGGGAGTAGCACTGTTTATTCAGATGGCCCATCCTATTCCGAATGTTAATTTACTGTTCTTCATATTCTGATTTTATGCCGAATTTCTAGCTCCCACGTCTCTACTGCGGGCTCTTTGTCGCTGTTTCACTAAGCTTTGGAAACTGAGTCTGGAAATCTCATTGTTTGGTCCCAAGAGCTCAGCCCGAAAGAGAAATCCGCGCAGCGGCCTCTTAAGCTCGCGGACTGGGAGCCCTGGTCCTGCTCCTCCGCAGCCTGGAAGGAGCTCCCGCAGGGCCGCAGGGAAGCGGAGGCTGAGCAGCCCAGAGGGATGAGTGTCGGTCGGGGTGGGGGCTCCCCCTCCACCGGCCAGGACCCCGCCCCAAGGAGAAGACGACGCCTTAGGACCAGACAGATGCAAAAATGTTTTCTTCTGCGCGGCAGAACACTTGGGATGGGGCTCATGAGCGGGTGTTGAGAGGAAGCTAAGACGTCCCTCCAGGCGCTCAGGACCATCGCTCTGATTTTATTTTGAAAATATGAGAATTTTCAGCAGTTACAGAAGACTGAAAAACGCCACAGTCCTTGAGGGGTCAGTTTGGAGGGTGTGGGGAGGTGCGGTGGGCGGTGGGAGAGAGGGGCCTTGTTGGCTCCCTGGAGTGGACGCAGGAGCGAAAACACGCGCTCCGTTTCCCCTTGCAGGCTGGACTGGAGGGCCTGGGGTGGAAAATCGCACAGCCAGAGGAGCAGGCGCATTGAGCGTTGTTATCCCAGAGAGAAGCGCGGGGCCCGGACGCTGCCTCACTGCTGCTGCTCACCACCAGCTCTGCAGCACCTGAGGCTTTCACGACAGCGTGCAGTGCATGCAGATCGCTCGTGTTTGCAAACAACTGATCTCAGTTCCTGACAGATTTCTTTGTTCCTTCTCCATTCCCACTGCTTCACCTGTCTAAAGTTAAAGGGAATTTTTTTTTTTTTTTTTTTTTTTTTTGAGACGGAGTTTCGCTCTTGTTACCCAGGCTGGAGTGCAATGGCGCGATCTCGGCTCACCGCTACCTCCGCCTCCTGGGTTCAGGCAATTCTCCTGCCTCAGCCTCCTGAGTAGCTGGGATTACAGGCACGCGCCACCATGCCCAGCTAATTTCTTGTATTTTTCGTAGAGACGGGGTTTCACCATGTTGACCGGGATGGTCTCGATCTCTTGACCTCGTGACCCACCCGCCTCGGCCTCCCAAAGTGCTGGGATTACAGGCTGAGCCACCGCGCCCGGCCCTAAAGGGAAAAAATTTTTGATTTTACTTTTTAAGTTGATCCTCAGCCCACCCTCCTCAAGTAGCTGGGATCACAGGTGTACGACACGGTGTACGGCTAATTTGTGTAGATTTTGTAGCGATGGGGGTTTTGCCAAGTTGGCCAGGCTGGCCTCGAACTCCTGGACTCAAATGATCTACCTGCCTGGGCCTCCCATAGTCTGGGATTAAGTGCTGGCCTGCGTGCCCAGCCATCGTTTGTATTTTGCATTGAAATATTTTATAGTCACATGTATCACTCCTCAAAGACTCTGGGTTGCGTAGCATGTGAGTGATGGGGTTCAGGACACACTGCTCCAAAATATAACACCTTGGGCTCTTAAATATTTTATACTAAAGGAATTTGAGAAAACAGCAGAAGCAGGAAGGCCACTGTCACCCTCCGCCTGCCCTTCTTCCCTGAAGCCGATCATAAGGCTCTCATGTGAGAGGTGCCCTCTCTGTACCCAGAGGAAAGGTGCGTCGTTGTGTCTGAAGATACAGGGCCACAGAGAAGAGTCTGAACACATAGGCCTGCTATGTTTCCCCAGTTTATTACCATTAGATCATACTCCTTTCATTCCATCACACTTTTCTATGACTCTCCACTCTTCATCTAACCTACTGTTAAAGGGGAAAAACAGGAAAAAACCCTGAGGTTGAGTTGTTTCCATGGGCCTTCGTTTCCTTTGGAAGGCGCTCCCGTCACGTGAAACTTACATTAAATAACTAGGTGTGCTGTTCTCTTGCTGGTCTGACTTTGCCGTAAAGGCCTCAGCGGTGACCCTCGGCTGCGTGAGGAAAAGTCCTGTTTCCTCCCGTAAGTGTTCAAATGTCTTCCACTTTAAAGCTATAAAAAGTTTACTGAGGCTGATTTGAAGCAAGAAACTGAATCACTAATCCCCTTTGGATGAGCTGAACAGATGACCTAATAAAGACCTCGTTCCTCACAGAGAGAAATAGGGTTTGGTTTTGTTTTTTGAGGCTGAGTTTCACTCTTGTTGCCCAGGCTAAAGGGCAATGGTGTGATCTCGGCTCACCGCAACCTCCACCTCCCGGGTTCAAGTGATTCTCCTGCCTCAGCCTCCCAGGTAGCTGGGATTATAGGCACGCACCACCATGCCCAGCTAATTTCGTATTTCTAGTAGAGATGGGGTTTCTCCATGTTCGTCAGGCTGGTGTTGAACTCCTGACCTCAGGTGATCCTCCCACCTTGGCCTCTCAAAGTGCTGGGATTACAGGCGTGAGCCACCGTGCAAGCCAGAGAAACACTTCCATAGCTCATTCCCTGAAGCTCCTTGAGGGTCAAACCTGCTGAAGATTGAGGGCCCTTCCTGGGACCTCCCACCCAGGAGATCACTGCTGGTGAGAGGACTGCCGAAGTCTCCCTGGGAGGGTGCGCAGCCACTGGAAAGTATCACTGCTGTGACTTCAACACAACCGGTTTTCATCACATCTGCTCTTTCTGTTTGTTGTTTTGGAGGTGGAGTCTCGCTCTATCACCCAGGCTATAGTGATAGTGGTGCAATCACAGCTCACTGCAACCTCTGCCTTCTCGGTTCAAGTGATTCTTCTGCCTCAGCCTCTCGAGTAGCTGGGATTACAGATGCACCACAATGGGGGGCTAATTTTTGTATTTTTAGTGGACACGGAGTTTGGCCATGATGGCCAGGCTAGTCTCGGGCTCCCGACCTCAGGTTCTCCACCCACCTTGGCCTCCCAAATTGCTGGGATTACAGACATGAGCCCTGGCAACCGGCCACATCTGCTCTTTGCGCACTGCTGCAGGAAACTACAAGAGCTAACATGCAAATGAGTAACAGATCCACACTCGGTGACCGTGCCTGATATGCACAGTGCCACATGGCAGGCACAGCTGATGAGTGTGTGTGATTATTTAGTCCTTACAGGCCAAGGTCGCACCATCATCTTCATCTTCCACAGGAGAGGACTGGGATGCAGCGATGTTAAGTAACCTGCTCAGGGTCACTCAGCTCAGATTTCTCTGACAGTCACACTTGTCCTGCGTCAGGTTTTTCTCACTGTCATAGTTTTTGCAAGGGCACTTTCGTCAGGAGCAGTATAAACGCAGTGGTTCTGAGAACGTGGAGCCAGGCTGCCTTCAGTTCAAATTCCTACTTTCAAATCCTCCTTCCCCGGCTACGTGACCCTGAGCACTGCACTTGCTTCTAACCTCCAACCTGCCCTTGGCTATTCCTGGGCATAGGCCAGGCTAAATATGGGAGAAATTTACTTCCAAGTCTAAGTCTGAAACAAAGATGATAACGGACCCTTCCTGAGACAGACTCCTTCCTTTCTTGGGCATCAGAGCTCCTTAGCAAAGCCAAAAAATTAGCCACAAGACTGAGAATTATGGCTCAGGAGCCATGCAGCCAGAAGCCACACGATTCCTAAGCTCCCCAGTTGTGCCTATAAATAACATCATTTGTATAAAACCTAAGATTGGTGTTCAAGGTGTTTTTCAGAACCTGCCTTATGATGAACTAGCTGGTGCCACCCAGACAGGTGAACTGGCTCATCTGGTCCTGTGGCCCCAACCCAGGGACTGACTCAGTGCAAGAAGACAAGCTCCAACTCCCTGTGATTTCATCCCCAACCCAACCAATCAGCTTTCCCCACTCCCTAGCCCTCTGCCGGCCAAACTGTCTTTTAAAAACATCTAGTCCCTGAATTTGAGGGGAGACAGATTTGAGTAATAATGAACCTCTGTCCTGTTGCTTAGCTGGCTCTGCATGCGTTAGATCCTGTCTCTATTGCAGGAAGCGGCTGTTCTCAGCTCCATTGACTTTTCTGGGGCAGCACCAAGATAAACCCACCAGTTACATTAATAAAAAAAAAAAACAAACCATAAACAGCACATATGCTTGAAGAGAAATGTAAGTGTATTTCTTTTGAGAAACACTAAAGGAGGAGGAACGGTACGACAGGGAGTACACCGTCTAAATATTTTCGCGATTCTCCTGCCTCCCCCATATGCTTCTTCTCCCAACAAACGCCCCCCAGAAACCTTCAACTTAAAAACGCTCCCGCCAGAGCGGGGTTCGTCCTCCCCTTCACATTTTCCTCTCACCCGCCCCACACCCCTTCCACAGCTGATCTGTTCTTTCACTTCCAGGTCACTGAGTTTCCCATTTAAAAATATAAACGATACAGAAAGGAGAAGACAACCAGGCGCCCATATTTCCACCACCTAGAATTAAGTACTATTCACACACGTACATATTTTTCTTCCAAACCATTTTAAAGTTACTCTCTTTTTAAATCATACATGCTTAGCATAGACCATACCACCAGTAGAGAAAAAGTACAGATATGTACGATTTCTGATCACCTTAAGTTCAAAATCACTTGTGTTAACATTGGGGCGACGCCGATGGAGTCGTGTTCTTCTGGTGTATCTGCAGAGAGAAGAACGTATGTTCCAGCTAGACTGTCCCCTGCCCGCCCCCGCAGAAGAAAAATCAATAAAGGCCATACATAAACATGTTTTTTGTAAAATTGAGCTTAGACTTATTTTACTAATACTTCATTTAATAGTGCATGAACTTAACTGAAGACAGTAAGACAGAAACAAAAATGGAATTCCTCAACTCCGATCGCAGAGACACTGTTCTAAAGGAATGCTCTAAAGGGAAACACACATCAGATCAAGGCGAAGGCGGTAGGGTTTGCAGCGGTTTCCTTCTGTGCTCGTGGTTGGCTGGTTGCTTGTTGAAACGACACGGTTCTCTGTGATATTGGAGGACTTTCCATTTCAAGCGGAATGCTGCGTCTCCAGCTTAACCGTATGTGAAAAGAACCGGTTTACACTGCGATCCTACACGTTCCAGGCTGCGAATCAAAAGCCATTATTTGAAGAAGGGCGCGCAGGCTCCGCCGGCCGCCGACAGCGCGCTCGGTCACGGACGGTGCGGCCCCGCCTCCCTGGGAGAGAACAGACGGGGCGGGGGGAGGGAGAGGCCGACGTCACTTCCCCGCCGGCTCCGGCCGCGGTCGCTCGGCTGAGTGGCGGAGGAGCGGGCGGGCCTGGGAAGGCGCTGACGGTGACGTCACGGAGGGGGCGGCCTCTATGCAGATGAGGCGGCGCAGGGGCTGCTGCTCGGCCACCTGCTGCTTCCCGCCGTGGGAGTTCCCCGCGTCGGAGCGAGTCCGGGACCGCGGATCGGCCCCGAGGGTCCCAGCTGTGTGTCCGGGCTGGGAGGGCCGGGGGTGCGGCGCCCGCGGCAAGTGACCGTGCGTGTCAAGGGCGAGGCGCGTGAGGCCTTGTCGGGGCGGGGGCGCGTGTCCTCATACTTACCTGGCAGGGGAGATACCATGATCACGAAGGTGGTTTTCCCAGGGCGAGGCTTATCCATTGCACTCCGGATGTGCTGACCCCTGCGATTTCCCCAAATGTGGGAAACTCGACTGCATAATTTGTGGTAGTGGGGGACTGCGTTCGCGCTTTCCCCTGGCCTTTCGCAGTGATAATGACAGCTAAGCGCTTGTTTCCCAGTAACTATGAAGCTATTTAGTATTTCTATACTATGATCTGCTGTTGCGTTAGATGCTTTTGACCGAACTGTGAAAAATACCGTCATACTCTTGGAAAATTAAAAATGAAACACTCCTTCTTGCTATGAGAATCTAACCTGCCTTTTTGCTTTAAATTCCTGACCTCTGACAGTTAAATGCATAAAAAACTGATGTACTCGAATTACGTTTCATTACGTGTTCTGCAGCAGCCTTTATTTATATTCTCTTGAGAAGATTGCCATCCACGGTCTATTTCTCATTGCTTGTGAGAAAACTAGTTTCGTGGTATTCTCAAGACAAGAGATGGTTCAATGAGTCACAGCAGCTGGAAACTTAACAGGTCTTTCTCTCTGGCCTTTTTTTTTTTTTTTTTTTTTTGAGTCTCACTTTGTCACAGGCTGGAGGTCAGTGGCACAATCAGCTCACTGCAAACTCCACCTCCCAGGTTATAATGATTCTCATGCCTCAGTCTCCTAAGTAGCTGGAATTACAGGCACAGACCACCACGCCTGGTTCATTTTTATATTTTTAGTAGAGGTGGGGTTTTGCCACGTTGCCCAGGCTGGTCTGGAACTCCTGGACTCAGGCGATCCACCCACCTTGGCCTTGGGAGGTGCTGGGATGACAGGTGTGAGCCACCACACCTGGTCGTAACGACCTTTCCACTGGACTTTTAGGCACTCTTAAAAATTCCTCAGAGAGGTGGCTGCTTTCCTCCCCTGTCCCCAACGTGGGACAGGACTATCCAGGAATGAGCCTTTCTGGCAGAGAGGGACACCCTGACTAAGCTTTCAAGAAGAAAAATTTAAAAAATGTTTTTAACCTGAGGAATCAGCCTTCCCAAAGGCAGACAGAAGCCCACGTCTTTGTCAGAACCTCGGTATGTTTGATGGGCCTGGAAACCAATATCCAAGCAGTTCTTAGCCACGGGATTGGTGGGCGGCTGTTTGTTCAGAAGCTTCTCCATCAGGAATCCGGAGCATACGTTAGTGATGACGGTCCCGGGAAGAGGGACATTTCTTAAACATTCTCAAAACCTGTTTGCTTATCAAGTTGCTTTTGGTTTTGGTTCCTAAATATTATATTTGAGCAAGGCAATGTCGGCTGCTGGCGTTGGAAGTAAATGGCTCGTCTTCATCCAACTGCATCAGTCCGCAGGGCACACGGCTTCCACTCGCGGTGTCCTGAACACTCCGTGGGCGTCCTCTGCGTTCTAAAGCTGAGCTTCTTTGGACCTGAGTGGTCATCGACAGCCAAACACTCTTACGTTCGTTTTCCCGAAAAATAGACAACGATATTAACCGTTGTCTCTTCCTAGCTTTCCCCCGTAGAAAATCAAAGCACAGAAAATGAAACAAAAAAAACACTAGCTACCCACATTTCTATCTTTCGGTACCACAAAAGACCAGGGGAAAGCGCGAACGCAGTCCCCCGCTACCACAAATTATGCAGTCGAGTTTCCCACATTTGGGGAAATCGCAGGGGTCAGCACATCCGGAGTGCAATGGATAAGCCTCGCCCTGGGAAAACCACCTTCGTGATCATGGTATCTCCCCTGCCAGGTAAGTATGAGGACACGCGCCCCCGCCCCGACAAGGCCTCACGCGCCTCGCCCTTGACACGCACGGTCACTTGCCGCGGGCGCCGCACCCCCGGCCCTCCGAGCCCGAACACACAGCTGGGACCCTCGGGGCCGACCCATGGTCCCGGACTCGCTCCCACGCGGGGAACTCCCACGGCGGGAAGCAGCGGGTGGCCGAGCAGCAGCCCCTGCGCCGCCTCATCTGCATAGAGGCCGCCCCCTCCGTGACGTCACCGTCAGCGCCTTCCCAGGCCCGCCCGCTCCTCCGCCACTCAGCCGAGCGACCGCGGCCGGAGCCGGCGGGGAAGTGACGTCGGCCTCTCCCTCCCTCCTTTCCCTCCCGCCCTTGTCCTCTGGGCCGGTGCGCCGAGACCCCGCAGCTGGTCTCCCTCAAAGAAGCGCTTGCTCGACCTCTGCCCTGTGGCGCCCAGCTGGAGGCCTGTGCACCATCCTCAAAGAATGGCTTTTAATTTGCAGACTAGAGCGTTTCGGATCACAGAACACCGGGTCCTTTCGAACACGGTTCTCTTTGCGAGCTGGCATGGCGCCTGAAATGGGAAGCCCTTGGCTGTCAGAGAAGCCGTGTCTGTGAAACCAGGGGCTGCTCAGATGGCTGCGCACCAGCCGTCCTTCCTGATTTTACCAGCAGTAGCGTCGTCAAGAGAACTGTCCAATTTCGTGACCCTTGTAGTTCGGGTCGTTTTTGTTTTCAAATACGGTATTGTACTAAAAGAAAGCGGAGCGCGGCTGCTGTCTCAGCGTCATCCCTCTGTGGGCCTGAGAATTTGGACAGGCTCATTCCTCACACAGAATTTCTCCTCTTTCCTCATTCTCCCTTTAGATGAAAACTTCTTGAAAGTGCTGACGATCCGAAGCAGGGCCAAGGCGTTTCTCTTTGCCAGAAAGGCTCATTCCCAGCTAGTCCTGTCCCGCACCGGGGGCTGCGGAGGAAAGGCGTCCTCGCTGATGAAGTTTTAACAGCGCCCAGCAGCTGAATTGGTGTCATCACGGAATGGAAAAAAGAGAGAGAGAGAGATCTCGGTCAATTCCATAGTTGCTGTCACTTGTTGAAACGTCTCTAGTCTTCAGAGTATCACGAATTTAGTTTCTTACAAGTTAGCAATGAGAAACACCTAACATTAACAACTTGAGTAGTAGAAATCTAACGCACACAACGATGATAATCACGAAGAGAATCTGTGTGCCAGAACAGGAAGGGACGCTCTCCATTAGGCAGCAGCTGAAAACGGCAGGGAAAACATCAAATCCCAGTTCCTCTTCAGGGAGTTCTCGTAGCCAACTGGCTTCTTTCTGATTTTTTCCAAGAGAAGGTTCTACTTCATGGGAATTATTGACGTATGTGCAACAGAAGGTGTCAGCCACCACGTACATCTCCCTGCTCAGCGGAATATATCACTAAAGCGACACGATTATCTAGTACAACCTTAGCCAGTGAATAGCTCTCTGCTGGGCTGCAAAAGAGGCCACAGTTTTATCAGCGATATTTTCCTCTCTTTTTCTTTTTCTTTCAGAGACAGCATCTGACTCTGTGGCCCAGGCTGGAGTGCAACGGCACCATCACAGCTGACTGCAGCCTCGAACTCCTGGGCTGAAGTGATTCCCCCACCTCAGCCCCCGAGTCACTGGGATAACAGGCCAGAGCCACCATGCCTGGTTTTCATCAGCAATGTTCCCTAAGGTTACAGAAAGATTTGTAATCCTGGGAAGAAACGCTCCCTTCAAGCAGAAGTGTTCTCCCCACAAAAATGCAACGGATTATCTTCCTGATGGCCAGGCAGATAATTCTCAGGTTTTGCCCCAATAGAATCTCTATCTAAAATAGAGTGGTGGTCGGGCCTAGTGAAAAGTTTGAGGAACTCGCCCAGTGTTGGGTTTCTTCAGAGCCATATCTGTGTTCAGATATCCTAAAAGACACTGCCCTTCTTCACTCCATGCCCTCAGACATTTATAGGAACTGGATGGTGATCTCCTCCAGACAACATAAATGCAGGTGCAGAACAGGAAAGTGTATTATCATTTGAGTACATCAGCTCTTGGGCATTTTAGCCCATGGGTCAGACACGCTAGAGCAGGAGGGCAGGTTGACAGCAGGAGGGAGTGTGTTCCTTTTAATTTCCCAACAGCACAGTGGTGTTCAACAGTCATGTCAGACTGAGGTGACACTCTGAAGTTGTTGCTGTTTGTTTCTGTGCATTTTGCGTGTTTGTTTTTGAGACGGGGTCTCACTGTCACCTAGGCTGGACTGCAGTAGCATGACCAGGGTTGACTTCTGCCTTGACCTCACGAACTCAAGCCATCCTGTTACTCATTCTCCCGAGTAGCCGGGACTACCGGCGTGTGACGCCGCACCCTGGGGTGTGAACTGGTGAACTGGGATTTGAGGTTTCGGTTGGCTTCCTAATGGACAGGCTCCCTACTCTTCTGGAATACAGATTGTCTTCATGATTATCATTCTTGCGTGCATTACATTTCTACTACCTTGCTAATTTGTTTTTCTTCTTTTTCTTTTGCTTTTTTCTTTTTGTAGAGACAGGGTTTCATCGTGTTGCCCAGGTTGGTGTCAAACTCCTAGGCTTCGGGGACCCACCCACCTCAGTGTCCGGTGTCCCTCAGTGTTGGGATTGCAGGTATAAACGACTGTGCCTGGCCTGAGCTAGTGTCTTTCACTAAGGTAACTAAGTATTTAAGCCACTGAGAAAAGCACAATTTATAAGGGAATCATTCTGGTGCTCTTAAAGGCTAGTGTCGGCCATTTCAGGTACTGTTTAAAGAATCCTCCATCGGGGGTCCCTGCAGAACCACTGTTGCCCGCCTCTCTGAGCCGCACCCCGCAAGCATTGCATTGCTGCTGCATCCCACTGGCTCTACCACATTGAAGAAATGCCACAAGAAGGACGAGGACTCAAGTGGAGGCTCCAACCCACTCCAGCACCTTGAGAACAGAGCCATCCTCCAAGAGGCCCGTGCATTTAATGAAACTCCCATCGACCCTCGGAAATGTGCCCACATCCTCACCGAGATCCTTTATCTCATAAGCCGTGGGGAGCATCTGGAGACCCACGGAGGCGACCGAAGCCTTCTTTGCCATGACCAAGCTCTTTCAGTCCAATGATCTCACACTCTGTCGGATGTGCTACTTGACCATCAAGGAGATGTCTCGCATCGCAGAGGATGTCATCATTGTCACCAGCAGCTAATAAAAGACGTGACTGGGAAAGGAGACAACTATCAGGGCCCAGCCGTGCGAGCCCTCTGCCGGATCACCGACAGCACCATGCTGCCGGCTACTGAGCGCTGCATGAAACAGGCCATTGTAGGCAAGGTGCCCATGTCTGCAGCTCTGCCCTGTGTCTTCCTTGCACCTGCTGGTCAAGTGCTGGGTGAATGAGGCTCAGGAGGTGGCATCCAGTGATAACATCACGGTCCAGCACCACATACTAGGGCTCCTGTACCAGCCCTGGTGTGTAAGAATGACCAGCTGGCGGTCAATAAGATGATCAGCAAGGTCACCGGCATGGCCTTAAGTCTTCCGTTGCCTACTGCGTGATGATCCAGGTGGCCAGCAAGCAGCTGGAGGAGGAGGATGGCAGCCGTGACAGTCCAGTTTGACTTCATCCAGCGCTGCTTGTGCAACAGGCATGGGATGGTGGTGGGCGAAGCTGCGTCGGCCATCGTCAACCTGCCAGGCTGCAGTGCCAAGGAGCTGCCCCGGCCGTGCCAGTGCTCCGGCTGTTCCGCAGCTCACCCAAGCCTACTCTCCATTGTGCGGCTGTTCGCACCCCCAGTAAGGTTGCCATGAAGCAGCCGTCAGCTGTGACAGCCTGCAGTCTGGATCTGGAGAACCTGGTCACAGATTCACACCACAGCACTGCCACGCTGGCCGCCACCACCCTCCTTAAGACAGGCAGTGAGAGCAGCATCGACCGCCTTATGAAGCAGGCGTCCTCCTTCGCGTCAGAGATCTCGGATGAACTCAACGTGGTGGTTGTCCAGGCCGTCAGTGCCCCGTGTCAGAAGTATCCTCGCAAACACGCCATCCTCATGAACTCTCTGCTCACCGTGCTGTGGGAAGAGGGTGGCTGTGAGTACAAGCGCGTCACTGGGGACGGCGTCGTCAGCATCACTGAGAACTCAGAGGGCAAGGAGACGGGGCTGTCACATCTGTGCGAGTTCATTGAGGACTGCGAGGTCCCAGAGCTGGTCACCCGTATTCTGCATCTCCTGGGCCTGGAGGGGCCCAAGACCACCAACCCTCAAAGCACCAAGTGGAGCATGAGGAGGTCCGGGCAGGTGCTGAGAGTGCTCCGGCCAAGTCTGGAGCCCAGAATGAAGAGATGTTACCCAGTATCGTGGTGTTGCTGCAGAGGTATGTGATGGATGATGACAATGAAATAAGGGACCGAGCCACCTTGTCCAAAAGTCCTGGAGCAAAGCAGAAGGCCCTCAATGTGGGCTATGTCCTAAATGGTCTGACTGTGTCTGTCCCTGGTCTGGAGAGGGCTCAGCCTCAGTACACTCTAGAACCATCAGAAAAACCTTTTGACCTCAAGTCTGTGCCCCTGGCCACAGCGCCCGTGGCAGAGCAGAGAATGGAAGGCACCCCCGTCACCGCAGTCAGACACCCTGAGAAAGTGGCAGCTACAGGAGATCTTCCAGGAGCAGTTGGCAGCAGTGCCAGAGTTCCAGGGACCTGGGCCCCCCCTTCCAGTCCTCGCCTGAGTCCGTGGCCCTCACCGAGTCAGAGACCGAGTATGTCATCGGCTGCACCAAGCACACCTTCACCGATCACACGGTGTTTGTGTGACTGCACGAACACACTCAGTGACCAGACCCCGGAGAATGCCGCAGTGCAGATGAGCCCACTGAGCCTGTGAGGGGCTCTGTTACGTGCCTGCCCAGAGCTTGCCCTCCAACCAGCCTGGGACCTGCTACACGCTGTCGGCACAGCCCAAAGGAGACCCCCCAGCTGTGGCCTGCACATTCAGCTGCATGCTGAAGCTCACTGTCAAGGACTGTGCTCCCACACTGGGGAGACCGACGATGAAGGCTGCGAGGATGAGTATGTGCTGGAAGAGCTGAAGTTACTGTCGCTGATCACATTCAAAAGGTCATGCAACTGAACTTCGAAGCAGCCTAGGGTGAGGTAGGGGATGAATTTGGGAAGGAGGAAATGTTCACCTTGTCTACCATCAAGACACTCGGAGAGGCTGTGGATAACATGGTGAAGTTCTTGGGAATGCACCCTTGTGAGAGGTCAGACAAGCTGCTGGATGACAAGAACACCCACATGTTGCTCCTGGCTGGTGTGTTCCACGGTGGTCGTGACATCCTAGTGCACTCTCAGCTGCTGCTTTTGGACACAGTGACAACGCAGGCGACAGCCAGAAGTTTGGAGGAGCTGTAGTAGACATCATTTTGGCATCTGTGGGCTGAGGGGCCAGCCTGCACAGGACCCTTCCCCGACACTATCTGGAAGTCGTGCCTTCCTCAGGAAACTGCCGGAAACCCCTTCCCAAGCTTCTGTGTTCAAAAACAATTAGGAATCACTGCAGATATATAGCTTTTATTCTGCCTCCTTGTCCGGGACTACTTGGGGGTGACTTTTTTTTTTTTAATAGGGGATGATTTCAGCTTGTCCTAAATCTTGTTGTCCTCTCTTCCTGGAAAGGGACATCATAAACGAATAAAAACATTCTCAACTCTTCTTGAATTTATCCCCCAAGAGACCATCTTATACCTGTAATAAATCAGCATGTATTTATTGAAAAAAATAAAAAAGAAAGAATTCTCTGTCGAATGCGGTGGCTCACATCTGTCATCCCAGCATTTTGGGAGGCTCGGACAAGAAAATCGCTTGTGCCCAGGAGTTCAAGACAAGCCTGGGTCACAGACGAGAGAGGAGAGAATCCTCGTCTCTACAAAAAAAAACAAAAACAAAAATGTAGCCAGGCGTGGTGGCGCACACCTGTGGTCACAGCAGCTACGGCAAAGGCTGAGGTGGGAGGATCACTTGAGCTCGAGAGATCGAGGCTGGGCCGGGCCATGATCCTGCCATTGCATTCCAACCTGGAAGGCAGAGTGGGACCCTGCCCCAGTAAAGACACGGGTTCTCAAACCACTCAAACTGTTTAGATAATGTGTTTTTGTTGTTGTTTTTGTTTGGTTTTTCTTTTTCTTTTTCTTTCTTTTTTTTTTTTTTGAGACAGAGTCTCACTCCATCTCCCAGACTGGATTGCAGTGGCAGGGTCTCGGCTCACTGCAACCTCTCCCTCCTGGGTTCAAGCGATTCTTTTGCTTCAGCCACCTGGCAAATTTTTGTATTTTTAGTAGCTATCGGGTTTCACCATGTTGACCAGGCTGGTCTTGAACTCCTAACCTCAAGTGATCCACCCACCTCGGCCTCCTAAAATGCTAGATTACAGGCATGAGCCACCACACCTGGCTCTCAAACCATTTTAAGTAAGAAAGACAGATTTGTCTGGCTTTCAGTACATTGCTGAATTATCCCCCAATCTACATTTTTAGGAAGGACGTGGGGAAGGGCAACACGGAGGTATTTGGCCAAAATGCAGACCCTTTCATGTTCTTCTGCAGCCTGTTTTTGAAAATCCTTCCATTTTGCCTTTTGTATCCAGTTTAGTGGTCTTGCCTTCTTACATTGCACGTGAATTAATTGATGAAGGTCAGAATATTTGGGCTCAAAGGTTTCAACAGTTAAGTCAAATTTTCTCCCAAACCCTATAGGATCTTGGAGCCTGCTTTAGAAACAGAAGGGGAAAATGTATTTACATTTAGACCAGGGAAGTCTTATATAATATTCTTAATTCACATTATGGTGAAGCGGAATACACAGTGGTAGGCTCCCCTCTTCCTGTGTGAATTACCTTGAAAGGGGCTGTCAGAACAGAAGTTTCAGGGAAGGGGCCACGGCCCTGGGGACTCTCCTCAGGTGACGGTGATGGAAGAAGAGGCAAGAGGACAGGAGGGCTCAGGTGAGGGAGACTGTGCAGGTGCAGGGGCCGGAGGAGAAGGAGCTGGTGGAGGCGAAAGAGGCAAAGCCTCCTCAGTATTTTTCAAGTCAGAAAAAGTCTGCTGACCGCCTTCGGTTTACTCCCCAATGGAGGCAATTTTCTCAGAATTTCTTTTAGAAATTTCTAGGTATCATTGGAAGTAAGTCTCCCATTTAATTTGTCTGGTTCTAAAACCAATTTTTTTTTTTTTTTTTTTTTTTTTTTTGAGTCAGGGTCTCACTGTGTCATCTAGCCTGGAGGGCAGTGATGTGATCTTGGCTCACTGCAGCCTTTGCCTCCCAGGCTCAAGTGATTGTCCTGCCTCAGCCTCTCAGGTAGCTAGGATTACAGGCATGCGTCACCACTGCCTGGTTACTTTTTGTATTTTTAGTAGAGATGGGGTTTCACCATGTTGCCAGGCTGGTCTGGACTCCTGACCTCAAATGATCCACCCACCTCGCCCTCCAGAAGTGCTGGAATTACAGGCGTGGGCCACCATGCCCGGCCTAAAACCAAATATTTCTGATTGTCCACACTAATACATTATTTTAGGCATTTCAAAAAGATCCCCATTTTCTCCATTCTGCTCATGACTTTTTCTGGTTAGGCGGATCGAGTTTCTTGGATATTTACAAGAGGACGATTCATAAGTGTTGCACAGAAACCCAGCTGGTGTTTCTAAAGGCGGTTGTTTTTTCACAGCCTGCTCAGAATTTGAAGCTTCATTTCCCACAATCCAGAGCTTTTCAAAGATGACCAAGGCCCGAGATGTGTTTTGGTCACAGTGTGCTGTTTATGAAGTCATCCTACAGATGTCACCGGAGTCATTTCTCTCTCTCTCTCAGTGGCTCCCACTGTTTCTAACCACTAGGTGGCCACAGAGTGCATATGCCACGGGGGACCCGTCCCACATATACCATCCCAGAAGAGCAGGAAAGGGGGTTCATAAAGATGTTCTCCCGATGGAGAGTGCCCTGTGAGGCTGCCTTTGCATGGTGAGTAGTGTCCCTGTTACCTCTGCAGAGTCCCCGGTCACTTGGAGCACCTGAATGGGTCAGCGGGAGCAGATCACTTCTTTTCTTCTGGGTTAAGAACTAACAGGAGTTCGTCACAAATGAAAAGCTAAGTTTGAATGTTCAAAAAGGCATACTACATAAAGCGAAACCACCAGTGCCTACTTGGTGCTTTGTCATTGCAGGATACTGCCAACCAACTTTCCAAAGTTTTTGAATTATTTATACTTCTGCCAGAAATAAGTAGGAGATTCCAGTGCTCACTTCCAGAAGGTTCCGCCTGTGCCTCCGCAGGAGCCTTTCAGGAGGTCGGGGTGCCTGGTCCACCGCTCCCCGGCTTCTGTTTGGGAATGTGGGTCTTTTTTCAAAGTCAAGTTTAGCTGGGTGCAGTGGCTCCTGCCTGTAATCCCAGCACTTTGGGAGGTCCAGGTGGGTGGATCACAAGGTCAGGAGTTTGAGACTAGCCTGACCAACATGGTGAAACCCCATCTCTACTAAAAATACAAAAAAAAATTAGCCGGCCATGGTGGCACACACCTGTAATCCCAGCTACTCAGGAGGCTGAGGCAGGAGTATTGCATGAACCCAGGAGGTGGAGGTTGCAGTGAGTCGAGATAGCGCCACTGCACTCCAGACTGGGCGACAGAGTGAGACTCCATCTCAAAACAAAAAACAGTCAAGTTTATTGAGATCTAATTAAAATCCGCCAGCATTACATTATGCACATTGTTTTCATGACATTCTATCTTTGCAAAGTTGGCTTTTGATGGTAGCTCTGATTAAAAAGCTAGTAGCAAATAAAAACTTCAGTATGTAACAAAGAACGAAGGTGGCCGTTTGAGAGCATCTGAGAGTGTTTGAGAAGCTAGGAGGTGCAGAATACCAAGGCATATTATTTAAAAATGTCAAAATATTAAAAACAACAAAGGGCCAGGCGCGGTGGCTCAAACCTGTAATCCCAGCACTTTGGGAGGCCAAGGCAGGTGGATCACGAGGTCAAGAGATCGAGACCATCCTGGGCAACATGGTGAAACCCCGTCTCTACTAAAAATAAAAAAATTAGCTGGGCATGGTGGTGCGTGCCTGTAATCCCAGCTACTCAGGAGGCTGAGGCAGGAGAATTGCCTGAACCCAGGAGGCGGAGGTTGTGGTGAGCCGAGATCGCGCCATTGCACTCCAGCCTGGGTAACAAGAGCGAAACTCCGTCTCAAACAAACAAACAAACAAACAAACAACTTGAGTGAACATTTACAAAATTCCCAAGAGTTAAGAGAACACATGGCCGGGTGTGGTGGCTCACGCCTGTAATCCAAGCACTTTGGAGGCCAAGGCGGTTGCATCACCTGAGGTCCGGAGTTCAAGACCAGCCTGACCAACATTTTTTTTAAAGACGGTGACACCCCGTCTTTAAAAAAAAAAAAAACAACAGAGAACACATGAGAATACCCACAGCACCAGCGGCATACCTACAACATACAGAAATCTATCTGAACCCAGCAAGCAACGGCATTCTCCAAGTGAATTAATGAAGTAAGAGACAACCAAAGGCAATCAAAATTATCAACTGCATTTCATATTCGTCATGAATTTTTAAATTAACTATATATCTTGAAATTATAAATTGAGCTGACATATAGTAATAGAGAATGATAGTGTTATATATTGGATGATATCTAAAAATATTTACCCAGGCACCCTAAGTGGAGTGATTGAGTCTTCTGATTTATAGAATCATAAAAATTAACTCCCTTCTATAGATATTACTGACTTAATTTATAAGTGAGTCCAAAGCTCATATCTCTTGCTGCATTACAGCCAGCAAGTCGAGAGACAAAGTGTGGGAACAGAGAAGGTGACTGTATTCCAGAGAGCCGCCAAACTGAGCAGATGGTGAACTAATATCCTAAAGAACCAACTTAAGTTAATACGGATTTCAGGCCCCTTGTATGTTAGGGAAGGAGGAAGAAGGAGGTTGAGGTGAAGGGGTCGGATAATGACAGGCTTAAGGGCTGCAGTGAGAGCCCAAGGGGGTGGTGAAAATTCTTTGTCCTCTGCCAGGTCACAATGCTCTTATAAATCTTCAGCTAACACTGTTTCTTGTGTATACAACCTCTTTATCTTCTCAGAAGTTAGTTTCAGGAAGGGTTTTTTTTTTTTTTTTTTTTTAAACAGAGTCTCACTCTGTCACCAGGCTGGAGTGCAATGGCTCAATCTTGGCTCACTGCAACCTCCCCCTCCCAGGGTCAAGCAATTCTCCTGCCTCAGCCTCCCAAGTAACTGGGACTACAGGCGTGTGCCACCATGCCTAGCTAATTTTTGTATTTTTAGTACAGACAGGGTTTCACCATGTTGGTCAGGATGGTCTCAGTCTCTTGACCTCGTGATCCACCCACCGCAGCCTCTCAAAGTGTTGGGATTACGGGCGTGAGCCACCGTGCCCAGCCGGGAAGGGATTATCATCGTCTGTGCCTTA
Organism: Saimiri boliviensis; assembly: GCF_048565385.1. Taxonomy (NCBI): domain Eukaryota; kingdom Metazoa; phylum Chordata; class Mammalia; order Primates; family Cebidae; genus Saimiri; species Saimiri boliviensis. Next base: position 40,440,856 of record NC_133467.1, on the reverse strand, counting down.
AAGTTAAACTATAAACTAAATCCCTCTGATAGACAGCTTGGCCTATGTGCAGAAATAAGGGAAAGCAGTTAGCCTAAAAGACACCACTACAGGGTAGGAAGGGTTAGGAGCAAAATGTAGTTGTCATGCATGCTAGGCCTCCTTTTCATTGTTAGATATTTAATTTTCTGAACATATTATTTTAATTTTTTATCCCCTTTTTATTTTTTTGAAACCGAGTCTTGCTCTTGCTCAGGCTGGAATGCAGTGTAGTGATCCTGGCTCACTGCAACCTCTGCCTCCCTGGTTCAAGCAATTCTCCTGCCTCAACCTTCTGAGTAGCTGGGACTACAGGCGCTCACCACCATGACTGGGTAATTTTTTGTATTTTTGGTAGAGACAGGGTTTCACCACATTGGCCAGGCTGGTCTCAAAACTTCTGACCTCAAGTGATCCACCCGCCTCGGCCTCCCAAAGTGCTCGGATACAGGCGTGAGCCACGGAGCCAGGTCTAACTAATTGTTTGTACATTTAAATAGATATTGGCAGTAATGTTTGCTTCTTTGACCAGTACAACAAGCACAAGAAATTTAGGAAGTTCAATTTAATTATTTAATTAAAACTTTCTTTTCTTTCTTTCTTTTTCTTTTTGAAACAGAGTTTCCCTCTGTCACCCAGGCTGAAATGCAATGGCATGATCCTGGCTAACTGCAAACCTGCCTCCTGGGTTCAAGTAATTCTTGTGTCTCAGCCTCCGGAGTAGCTGGGACTACAGGTACGCACCACCATGCCCTGCTAATTTTTGTATTTTAGTAGAGTCGTGGTTTCACCATGTTGGTCAGGCTGGGTCTCGAACTCCTGGCCTCCTATGATCTGCCCATCTTGGCCTCCCAAAGTGCTGGGATTATGGGTATGAGCCACCACACCCAGCCTTAAGATTTTCAGGCCAAAATAAACCTAAGTCTTGTATGTACCAGACTATTATACTACCACTATTTTCTACCTTATAATAAAATCTGAAATAAAATATAGTATGTAACAGTTTTTAGGCCAAGATGATGATGATGATGATGATGATTTTTCAAGACGGAGTCTCCCTCCGTCACCCAGGCTGGAGTGCAGTGATGTAATTTTTACTCACTGCAACCTCTGCCTCCTGGGTTCAAGCAGTGCTCCTGCCTCAGCCTCCCAAGTAGCTGGGATTACAGGTGCACGCCACCATGGCCGGCTAATTTTGCATTTTTAGTAGAGATGGGGTTTCACCATGTTGGCCAGGCTGGTCTCAAACTGCTGACCTCGTGATCCCCCTGGCTCGACCTCCAAAAGTGCTGGGATTACAGGTGTGAGCCACCACACCCAGCATAACCAAGATTATTAAACCATTCTAATTTGTCAAAAGACTCACACTGATTTTTTTTTTTTTTTTTTTTTTTTTAAGACGGGGTTTCACCTCGTTGGTCAGGCTGGTCTGGATCTCCCAACCTCAGGTGATCCACCCGCCTTGGCCTCCAAAGTGCTTGGATTACAGGCGTCAGCCACCACACCCAGCCGAATCACACTGATTATTTTTAAAAAAATGTAATGAACTTTCTGATGTCTTTATATATTAAATATTTACATTATTAAAATTGTTCAAAAGCATCAGATTCCTCTCTGCTATCAACTTTCTTTTGTTGTACCAAACTATCAAGACCATTAATTTAATTTACAGCTAAATCTATTATTTTTTCATGTTAGAAATTCAACAAGAAAATTTTTCCCTCATGAAATGTCCCATTTAAAGCATAAATATGCTGGGCGAGGTGGCTCATGCCTGTAATCCCAGCCCTTTGGGAGGCTGAGACAGGCGTATCATTCGAATTCAGGAGTTCGAGACCAGCCTGGCAAATATGGTGAAACGGCCTCCCTACTAAAAATATAAAAATTAGCTGGACACGGTGGCATGCACCTATGATCGCAGCTACTCTTGGAGGCTGAGGCAGGAAAATGGCTTGAATGTCGGAGCTGAACTTGCAGTGAACTGAGAGATCATGCCAGACTGTCTCTAAATAAATAAATAATAAAGCTTAAGTAATGAAATAATAATAGTAATAAGGCACAAGATCTTGTTTTTCCTCTTAAGTTATCTAGGCTAGAGGGCTGACCAACCTCAAGGCTGGCCTCCAGGTCCACAGAACAATCTCTACATAAACAGCGTGGCCCAGAACTCAGCTCTGCCAGAGACGAAGAGAAGCGAAACAACAGCACACACCACATTCTACCGAAGAATGAAAGAACTTGCTTCTTAGATACTGTCATGTAGTAGAACACAAAACACAGGGAAAACACCAGAAAAAAAGAAATCCCAAAAAATCCCTTTAATTTACTTCATTCTGGCCCAAAACATTTAAGCAAAAGCAGTAAAAACACTAACCTCCAATAACCTCCAACAACAGAAAGTCTTCTTCTTTTATAAACCTCGAAAGGCCAGGGGAAAGCGCGAACGCAGTCCCCCACTACCACAAATTATGCAGTCGAGTTTCCCACATTTGGGGAAATCGCAGGGGTCAGCACATCCGGAGTGCAATGGATAAGCCTCGCCCTGGGAAAACCACCTTCGTGATCATGGTATCTCCCCTGCCAGGTAAGTATGAGGACACACGCCTCCGCCCCGACAAGGCCTCACGCGCCTCGCCCTTGACACGCACGGTCACTTGCCGCGGGCGCCGCACCCCCGGCCCTCCTCGCCCGCACACGCAGCTGGGACCCTCGGGGCCGACCCGCGGTCCAAGACTCGCTCCCACGCGGGGAACTCCCACGGCGGGAAGCAGCGGGTGGCCGAGCAGCAGCCCCTGCGCCGCCTCATCTGCATAGAGGCCGCCCCCTCCGTGACGTCATCGTCAGCGCCTTCCCAGGCCCGCCTGCTCCTCCGCCACTCAGCCGAGCGACCGCGGCCGGAGTCGGCGGGGAAGTGACGTCGGCCTCTCCCTCCCCCCGCCCCGTCTGTTCTCTCCCAGGGAGGCGGGGCCGCACCGTCCGTGACCGAGCGCGCTGTCGGCGGCCGGCGGAGCCTGCGCGCCCTTCTTCAAATAATGGCTTTTGATTCGCAGCCTGGAACGTGTAGGATTGCAGTGTAAACCGGTTCCCTCACATCCTTGCCCTTGTGATCTGGCAGTCCCCTTGAAATCGGAGGCCCTTCGGTATCAGAGGGAAACCGTGTTTATGAAGCTGCAGGGGCGGCTCGGATGCCTGCACACCCGCCGTCCGGGTCAGAATCGCAGCCTCGCCTGTCTTGGAATGCTGCGGTCCTCCCAGGAATGCAAACCAGTGATCACGGTTTATCGCTGGTAATGTTGTAAACACAGTTGTCCAGTTTCGTGAATCTTGGTTTTTTTCCTCCAAATTCAGTATTGTAGAAAAATATGCTGCCCCAGAAGAGACAATGGGACACTCTCACGCGTGGCGCTGGACAACGTCATCTCCCGCACAGCCTTCTCCAGGCCTCAGTGCTGACCTCATGTTCGTATTTTATATTCTGCAAAGACAAAACCAAAATACTCCACATTTGACACAAATACCTGGGATACACCTTATGTGAGGTGTTTAACAAACGCCTGGGTCATCGTGCCGTATATTGAATTATAACGCAGGCAGCACTGTGAACTAAGCCAAGGTGGAATGCCCAAGTCAAAGATCGTTTGAATATTTACAAGTAGATTTGAGACAGGAATAGTACAGAGTGGTCACAGGATAACAAATTCTAGGCAGCAGATTTACATGACTTGAGACTGTGGGCTAAGACGTTGCAAAACTAGGGTGTAGACCAAGCTGGCTGAGACTGACTGGACCCATGTGGTCCCTGGATTTGATGTAGGTTTCACCTAGGACCTCACTATATGCTCATTTGCATACGAAATCACACCCACTAGTGCCAGGACAGTTCGGAGACCACCAATATTTCATATAAAAATGGGTGGCATCACAGCCAAGACGTCTCCACCTTTACCCAGGAATTTTCAAGAGTATTTCACTCCTTGGTTGAAGAAACCATCAAGATGAAACCCCAGATCCCATTGTTCTCTCTCTGGGGTTGGCCCAAACTCCCCTTTCTTGAGTGTGTGCTTTTTGCTTTGCAATAAATCTCTTCTTTATTTGCTGACTCATCTTTGACTTCCTTCTTGAGATGGTGTCAAGAGCCTGGACACCACGGGTGGGGTCGAGATCCCACCAGCGTTTGGGGACCTCCCCCAGCCCACCAGTATCGGATTCTATTCCATTGCTCAAATCACAAAACATCGAGTGGTGAGTTCTCTGGAGACCATAAAGCACAGATTCTGTGGCATGGTAGCCAGTTAGGCCACTGGAAGGCATGGCAAAATATTGAAAATGAGGGATTAGGTGGCAGTGTAGCAATGGCTGAATACTAAATACTTGATCCAGGCCCATTCCCTGGATACTGACAGGGAGATGCACTGTCCAGGCAGTAGCGGAGAAATATTCTCTGGGTATCTGATGAGACTTTGCGGAAAGAACTGGCACCATCCTGCAGATATGACCACCTGAAGGGGTTCTTCCTGCCCACTGTACAAACAAAATCAATTCATGGAGACCATGGGATTGCAGTAAAGAGTTTAATTGACACAGGCCAGCCACGACATGTGGGAGACAGAGTTACTACTCAAATCAATCTTACTGAAGGCTCAGAGGTAAGGGGTCTTTCAAAAATAGTTTGGTGGGGAGGGGGCCGGGGTTTGGATGGTGCTGACTGTTGGGGATGAAATCTCGGGGCTGTGGAAATTGGCCCTCTTGCACTGAGTCAGCTTCTGGGTGGGGCCTGAGGGACTGGTTGATTTTCGGGCCAAATGGTGACATCCGGTAGTCAGAAATGCAAAAGCCTGAAAAGACATCTCAAGAGGTCAATCTTAGGTTCTACAACAGTGATGTTCTTCCCAGTGGTAATTGGGGAAGCTCAAATCTTGTGACCTCTGGAATAACGGCTAGTAATGATCTAACGAGGCACATATCTTAGGAGAATTCAGGCCCCTTTCATCCTCCTAACTTGGTGGCCTTTCATTAATTTCACAGGGGTCATTTCATTTTGGGGAAGTTATCATTTAAACCAATCTTTTTGGCCATTCCCAACCTTTTTGCCATCAGGGACTAGTTTCATGGAAGACAATTTTTCTACAGAAGGGGGTGGGCGACGGTTTCCAGATGAAAATGTCCACCTCACGTCATCAGGCATTAGTCAGATGAGACAGGAATGGCACAGGGTGGTCACAGGGTTAGTCAGAGTCTCATAAGGAGCGTGGAACCTGGATCCCTCACATGCACAGTTCTCAATAGGGTCTGAGCTCCTATAAGAATCTGATGCCGATGCTGACCAGACAAGAGGCAGAGCTCAGGTAGTAACGCCTGAAGCCTGCAGCTCACCGCCTGCTGTTCGGCTGGGTTCCTAACAGTCCCAGGGACTGTACCTGTCTGTGGCCCTAGGGGCTGGGGACGCCTGATTTAAACTATAAACTTGAATTTTTCCAACAATAGCTGGGGAGCAATTGCACAGGGATGAGTGAAGCCAGCTAGCCTGTGAGGCTGGAACCAAGATGGAGTCAGCCACGTCAGATTTCTCTTATTGTCATAATTTTGCAAAGTAGTTTCAAAGGGACTACACTGGACGCTTATTAAAAACCTGAGGCAGATTTTAATGTATGTACTAGAGTAGGCAAGAGAGACCAGCAGAGAACTGAGCTCAACTCTTTTTCAATTGGCCATTTAAGTTTAGTAGTAAAAGACTGGTTAATGATAGCAATGCATCGTAAAAGCTTCAGAAGGAAAGGAGAATGTTTTGTGGACCACTTTGATTTTCTTTTTTGCGTGTGGCAGTTTTAAGTCATTAGTTTTTAAAATCAGTACTTTTTAATGAAACAACGACCTAAAATTTGTCACAGAATTTCAAGACCCGTTAAAAAAGTTTAATGAGAAAAAAAAGAAGTAAGAAAAGATGAAGCTTTATAGCCAACCAGCAAGATATTAAAGTCAGTGGATCGAAAACTACTAAGAGGAACTTGATTAGCTGTCACAGGTGGTTGGGAAGATGCTTGCTAAACTCAGCTCGACAGGATTCTTTTCTAAAACTGGACTTGGCAGGCCAGGAACGAACAGAGAAAGGGGCTCAGAGGAAACGGATTGAGGTTTGGTCAAAGACGGTGTCCTTGTCAGCTCTACACTCAAGCTTCTGCAAATGAATGAAGACCAACAAAATGAAAAAAAAAAAAAAAAAAAAGCAAAGGCTACATATTCTGAGCGTGCTATATCTAAGAGTCAGCCACTGTTACTTGCGTTTTGGCAGAGACTTGAAGGCACCCGGAAGAGTGGGAAAGCTTTTTAAAAAGAAAGGCTTCAGGTATGCTGGGATTGGGGGCTGCCAGCATGGCGAGGCTGTAGATAGATGAAGAAAATAAAACTGTTTTACCCCAGAATATATTTCTTTGGCATATTTCAAAGTGGCTGTCAAGAGAGCCAGCAAACAGAAGTAATCCTGTAAACTGTGTGTGTGTGTGTGTGTGTGTGTGTGTGTGTGTGTGTGTGTGACGGAGTGTCGCTCTTGTTGCCCAGGCTGGAGTGCAATGGTGCCATCTCGGCTCACTGCAACCTCCGCCTCCTGGGTTCAAGTGATTCTCCTGCCTCAGCCTCCTGAGTAGCTGGGATTACAGGCATGTGCCACCATGCCCAGCTAATTTTGTATTTTTAGTAGAGACAGCGCTCCTCCGTGTTGGGCAGGCTCCTCTGAAACTCCCGACCTCAGGTGACCCGCCCACCTCGGCCTCCCAAAGTGCTGGGATGACAGGCGTGAGCCACTGCTCCCAGCGAAAATTCTTTTATAGGGGAAATTTACACCTGCAGAGAATCTGCATTCATCCAGCCTTGTCTTGTCAGGATTGAGAAGTAAAAATAAGCTTGAAGCCCTACGACCAGACTCCCTCTTGGCTGACAGGACCGCAGAGAAACCTTGAAAACTGAGTTTCTGGCTGTGACAGGATCAGAGGTGGCACAGCACACATGCCCCCTTAAACCCTCCTCTCTAACTGCCATTATGAGGCAGGAGAACAGCAGAGGGAATTGGAGGTTGGATAAAAGGCAGAATGAGTAAAAGCAGAAACAAGCAAGGTGAAGGGGCATGTGGGCAAGAAGCAAGCTAAGAGGCAGAAGTCGAGCAGCCAAAACAAAAAGATTTAAAAAGCAAGCAAGGCCGGGCGCAGCGGCTCACACCTGTGATCCCAGCACTTTGGGAAACGGAGGTAGACAAATCCCCTGGGGTCAGGAGTTCAAGACCAGCCTGGCCAACATGGTGAAACCTCATGTCTACTAAAACCACAAAAATAATTAGCCGGGTGTAGTGGTACGTGCCTGTACTCCCAGCTACTCAGGAAGCTTAGACAGGAGAATTGTTTGAACCTGGGAGGCAGAAGTTGCCACGAGCCAAGATAGCATCACTGTGCTCCAGACAGGGTGACAGAGCAAGACTCTGTCTCAAGAAAAAAAAAAAAAAGCAAAGACTGCATGGCTGGCAAGATCCAAACCAGTATAGGGGCAGCCCCTCAGAGCAAGCCATGCACATTAGAGACAAAAGGTGTCCTTAACAGGACTCCATACGATAATCAGCTCATTAAATCCCATACATATGGACTGCACACATGCATGGACTTAAAATTATGGGATGGAGGCAACCTGCACGCGCACAAGGGCCAAAGTAACTAAGCAATCTCCCTAGCAAGCGAAAGGTAAACACTGGCTAAAGATTAGCCATCCTTCACATGCACACGAATGTTCATTGCAGCACTGTTTACAACAGCGAAGACCTGGAACCAACCCAAATGCCCATCGATGATAGACTGGACAGGGAAAACCTGGTACATATACACCATGGAATATTATGCAGCCATCAAAAATGATGAGTTCGTGTCCTTTATAGGGACATGGATGAACCTGGAAACCATTATTCTCAGCAAACTGACACAGGAACAGAAAATCAAACACGGCATGTTCTCACTCATAGGCAGGTGTTGACCAATGAGAACACATGGACACGGAGAGGGGAGCATCACACACTGGGGTCCGTTGGGGGGAAATGGGGGAGGGATGGGGGGATGGAAAGGTGGGGAGAGACAGCATGGGGAGAAATGACAGACATAGGTGAGGGGAAGGAAGGCAGCAAACCACACTGCCATGTGTGTACCTATGCAACAATCTTGCATGTTCTTCACATGTACACCAAAACCTAAAATGCAATACAAAAATCTAAAAAATAAAAAAAATAAGGATTAGCCGTCCTTCTGAAGAAAAGGAAAACACACATAAAAAGACCCAGTGTATACACCAAACTAACACTGCCGTCATCTCCCCGAGAGCGTTCCTGTGCGTAATAAACTTTGCTTTGCTGCTTTGTGTGTGTCATGTACGGTTCGTTGTTTGGGACACCAAGAACCTGGAACTGCACTTCGCCATCTGGTAACAATTAGGCTTGTTTCTCCCAAGGGTTAACAAAGCCACCCTTCGGAAAGCCCTGCTTTGCCACTGTTACCAGCTAACGGCCCGAGGCTTTCCCTCCCTTTTGGTTTTTGATAAAACAAGCAACCAGCATTCCCTCCTGATCAGAGACCACCGACCTAGGAATGAATCCGGCCAGCCTACAGAGGATGTTCAGTGAGAGTTTTCATGTCCTCTGCTTCAGCTTTTGACGTCAGAAGGCCACCAACGCCACTCAGATGTTTGCTCATGCCACTGTTTTATGAACATGGGTCCCATGGAGAGGCACGCAGCTTAATTGCACATCTTGCACATTTTTCTTGTTAGAAATATTCATATTAGAATGTTACTTGGTGCTGCTCCCATGAAAGACACGTTCTCAGAGTGTCCTCAGATCAGAAGCATGATATAAACACAACGGTGCCGCAATGGTGCATCCAGTTCCCTACACTATAGAAATGTCTGCGGTGAAGACGCGACCACAATGACCACAGCCAGGTGTACAAGAATGGTGACTGCAGCGTTCTTTGTCATCCTAAAACTGAAACCAACCTCACCTCAAAAACTTTTTTTTTTTTTTCTTAGATGGAGTGTCACTCTATTGCCCAGGCTGGAGTGTAGTGACGCAATCTCGGCTCACTGCAGCCTCCCTCTCCCAGGTTCAAACAATTCTCCTTCTTCAGCCTCCCGAGTAGGTGGGATTACAGGTGCCTATAACTGATAAGAGTGATCGCTCTATCAATGTGAACATGGGTCTCAGGGAGAGGCACGAAGCTCAATTGCACATCTGCACATTTTTCCTTTTATAGATATTCATATTGTAATATTATCTGGTACTGCTCCTGTGAAAGATACATTTGCAGCATGTACTCAGATTAGAAGCATTATATAAACTCTATAATGTGGCATTGTCCACCCAGTTCTCTACACTACAGAAATGTCAAATCCAGGCACATCCTGGGGATACTACTGGCCTCCTATTGTTAAATAATGAAAAACTAGAGTTACATAAATTACTCGTTTAAGCGAATAACGGACTGAATTAGAATTTTATCGCACCAGAAGTGGGTTCCTAGCTCTCTGTTTCAGGATTTCGGAGTCGCACAGGTGTAAACCTGGCACTTCAAAGATATCTGGTTAGGAATCTGGTCGGGGAGGTGGGCTGGGCTTTGACTCGGATCAGTCATAAATTGGTGGCTTAGGACTTCGGGAAGATAAAATCGTCTCCACTTACCTAGTGATTGACAATTCGTGAATGCTTTAAAAGTTCCACACTAGCGTCCCTGGGTGGGCTCGAACCACCAACCTTTCGGTTAACAGCCGAACGCGCTAACCGATTGCGCCACAGAGACAGGCGCCGCGTCCCTGCTGGGCACTCCAGGTAGGGCGCGCTCACTCGACCTCCCCCGTCCGGTCCGTCCTCGCCGCCCGCCGGCAGGACGACTGGGCCAGGCCTTGGAAAACCGGAGAGGCCGGAGCGGTCACGCTGGACACCCGCGCGTTGGGAGATTCCGGAGCGAGGACAGACGAACGGCCTTCGCCCACCCCGCCCCTCGCCTGTTTCAGAAGCCCCCGGAATCTCCCTGGTGCGACCCCGCCTGAGCCCCCCGGGGGCCCAAGGGAAGCTGAGCGCCCGGCGGGCTCCCGGGATGGCGCTTCCCGTTCTTTGCGCCGCCTTCGCCCAGTGAGGGGGCCTGTGCCCACCCTGCCCAGGCGCTTTCGGGGCCGCTGCAGAGCTTCCGCTGCCGTCTTCGGATCCTGTGCCCCGGACGGGGTCCCCGCCAGGGCAGGGATGGGGTGAGGGTCGCTCGTGGGTCCCCTGGCGGGGAGCAGGGTCCTGCACTCAGCAGGGCGCACGGCTGGGACTTGTCCAATGAATGCATCGTCGTCTTCAGCTTTTACTCCTCTCAAGAGCCCTAGAATGGAAATCAAGAGGGCTTTTTCCACGGGGAAGTTATTTTCTCAAAGGGTTTATTGACGTTGGTTTCTCGGCGCCCCGCGGGCGGCAACGGGCAGGGCCTCCAGGGCACCTCGTGCGCGGTGGCGCCGGGGCGCAGCTGGCCCGCGGTGGGTCGGCGCGGGACGGCGGGAGCCGGGGAGGAAAAGCAAAAGCAGAAACAGAAGCCGGGGAGCGGTGGACCAGGCACCCCGACCTCCTGAAAGGCTCCTGCGGAGGCACAGGCGGGACCTTCTGGAAGTGAGAATGGGTTTTGTGGGGATTTTGTTTTTGTTTTGTTTTAATTGTAGCAGAACGAGGAAATGGAGAGAGAACCTGAAAGAACCCCAAACGCGAGGACCTATTGCTCCCCAAGAATAAGATCTTCCAGAAGAACAGGCCGAAAACTAGGCGTCTGGGAACCCCGAAATCTTTGGAGGAGCAGCCTCATCATGACCCTCGGCGTTCCTTTTGGCAAAGGACTTGCTTCCATTGTTGGTTCAATTGTCTGTTAAATAAAGAAAACCCTTTTCGTATGTCTTTAAGATGACGCTGGTTCTGTTCCTTTCGGATCACAGACAATGCTGCAGTCACCACTCTGTTCGCTTCTCACTGGCCGCTGCGCGCTTCTCTAGGGGGAGGCCCGGAGAGCAGTGGTTCCAGCAGTGATCACATGGCTCTTACTTCAGTCCATTTTTTCCCTTTGTTCTTTATTAGCTATAACTCTTTCCTTATTTCAGCGACTGCTTTAGGGTGTCTGGGATATATCTTTAATTCACCAGTCAGCTTTCAAGTGACGTGACACCTCCCTTTCTGGCCTTTATCTTAGTGTTATCGTGTATTTTTATTTTAGTTGTTATAAGTTTGTAATTCTTATTACTTTTATAAATTACGTCAAATATTTTTAGAATATTTAAATTCTAATTTAATTTAATCTAATCTGATCTAATCTAATTTAAATAAGAAAACGTGTAGTACGTGCTTTCTAAAAGCCATTTCCAATATTCATTTCTCTGTGTAGGTCCACATTTTTATCTGGTATCCTTTTGCTTCTACCTGGAGGACTCTTTTAAGATTTCTTGCAGTGAGGGTTGGTGAACTATTTTCGCTTTTGTGTGTTTTCTTATTCTTTCTTTTTTTTTTTTTTTTTTTGAGTCGGAGTCTCACTCTGTTCCCCAGGCTGAAGTGCAACAGTGTGGTCCTGGCTCACTGCAACCTCCGCCTCCTGAATTCAAGAGATTCTCCTGCCTCAGCCTCTGAGTAGCTGAGATTACAAGTGCCCACCACCATGCCTGACCAATGTTTGTGTATTTAGTAGAGAAGGGGTTTCACCATGTTGGCCAGGCTGGTCTTGAACTCCTGACCTCATGATCTGCCTGCCTCAACCTCCCGAAGTGCTGAGATTACAGGTGTGAGCCACCATGCCCAGCTGATAGTTATCATTTAAAGTTATTTCCCTATTAACCATTTTCATTATCTGTGAATTTCAGATTTTCCTAAGTAAGAACCTTAAGGTTACTCAGGGCATGGTGATTCATACCTCATAATGCCAGTACTTTGAGAGGCTGAGGTGGGTGAATCTGTTGAGCCCAGGAATTCAAGATCACCCCTTCAAAACCCTGCCTGAAATACAAAACCAAACCAAAACAAACAACAACAACAAAAAACCTTAAAATTAGATAAATGTTTGTTTGTTTCTTTGTTTTGGCCAATAACTCAAGACAGCTATTTTCATTAAACAAACAACATTAATTGCCTTATTTATCAAAAATTACACAAACAAAGATAATTCTCTTTTGGGCCGCATTCATAGCTTTATAACCCTCATTTCAAATTGACACCTTATACTACATAGCAGAGATAAATATAAAACCACTTGAGCAGTAAATTTAAATGAAAAGGTATGTTGTCAATTCTGAAGCCATTTCTAATTCTGTTTTACCAATCATTTTAAAATCAGTTTATTTACTAAAGATTTACTTACATCACATGAACTTGTAAAAAAGCATGTCTTCAAGTCTATCTTTCTGATAGTGTATTTCATTTAAGTGTTTTTTTCCCTTTAAGTCAATTAAATCAAGTTTTAAAATCTATTTTTAGTAGTGAAACATATATACGACACATAATTATATAATGTATTAGACATGCTGATAGGAGTAGCTCTCATACATTCATAAGAACTCTTCTTTTTCCTCCTATTTTAGACTTCCAATTTTTTGATCACCTGCTTCGTTGCTCTGGGCAGCTGTCAGCTGGAGAGTCCTAATTTATATATTAAAGGAACAGCTCTTAGGTGAAACATCAGATGGCAAAATTTAGACATCAAAGTATAGTGAGAAAGAGTCTGGTGTACTAGGGGGAGATTAAAAGCGGATGCCAAATCAAACCTAACATTATAGAAATCTATCCTAGGACTGTATAAGTAGACCAATTTTATTTAGATAGTTCTAAATTTAGACTCTGTCTTTTAATTGGACCTGAGCTCTCAGCAGAGCCCACACTGAATCCTAAATCTTCAAAAGGCAGAATTACCCTGGGTTAGGCCACATAATTATTTTATCGTGCATTTTGTTACAAAGACATTTCTATAAGTGTCTAAACGACACCATTTAGTATCTTAAACACCCCAGAAGTATCCTCTGTTGTAATAACTATTTTAGTCAATACTTAGTTAAAAAAAAGAAATAGGTAGCACAATACAAAAGCAAGCAGTTTAAGATCTGAGAGGAACTTTTCTGTTTACACTCTTGGGATTCCATAAGAAAAAGCAGAGGTTTCTACCCCCAAAAAAGTCTGGCAATCCCTCCATTTTCATTAAGAAATCCCAGGCTGTTAGAAACTATTTCAGGTCCCTCATGCAACAGAGGGTGGCAAAAGAAAGGAGAGACACACAGAGGTAAACGGAGAAACAGAATTCAGTCAGCTGAGAAGGAAAAGGACTTTTTCTCAAACAACACGGTCCAAGAAGACAAAAAAAGTATTAATGACTTTTAAATAAATATATATGTTAATATACATTAACCTATATAAATATGTGTGCATATTATATATTTTTTATATATAGACGTATATTGAAATATACATATTAAAAATCCTTTTAACTCTCATTACTGTATTTCAGCTGGGACAAATAGCTGCTATTTCAAAAGCAACCCAAATATCGATTAGAAAGAAATTGATTTAGGAACGAAACCCAGGTTGTCATGATGAGAAAAGGGGCAGAACCGTAGCTCCTGAACTCTAGCCTGCAGGACGAGGTGACAGCCATTGCTCTTTTAGTTCGGTCTGGCTAGCGAAAGTGGCCCTGTGATATAAAGAAAGACCCTTAGGTACTCAAAACCTTTATTTTCTTGATGGCTGCTTCCCCCCCCCCCCAGTTCTCTCTCTTTTTAAAATGTTTTATTTTTAATTAATTTTTTTTGCATGGATTTCTCTGATTCAGAGGCCTTGTTCCCCATAATTTGGAACATTTTTTTGGATTTGATCTAGTCAGATAGAACTGGTCAAACCCAATGAAAAAGAAGGAAACAAAAACAAAATCAAACCAAAAAGTTAAGAAAATCGATGATCGCACAATTCATATGGTTGCTGAGCGCTCTAGTGGGAAGGGGAAATTACGAGCAGTTGGTTTTTAATCTTAACCTGAGTCACTCAGGAGAATTTCTAAGACAAAACGCAGATTCGGTTATTGAGCTAGGAATGGGGACCAGGCTGCAGACTGCTCTGTACCATCCTAGAAGGAGGAAAAACTCAAACTCTCCTTCCCTGTGAGAAGTGAGCTGAGTTGGGGTGCAGGCAAAAAATTAAAAAATAAAAACAGAAGTGAGCTGAAATGCCAGAAAGGAAGTGCCTGCTCTCCACCATCACGAAGCAGGAAAACTTGCCTTCATTGTTGGAAGCAGGTAAACCACCAGAAAATGAGTTGTACAGCAAAATAAACCTTAGATCTCAACCCAATTTGGGGAAATCAGGATTCTCTGGAGGCGGGGATCTCTGAGGCCTCAGCAAATTGTCCTATTGGTTTGAGCAGTTAAGATAGCTCAAGCTGGTACCAAGCACCAATTGGAGATTTGCCAAAGGTCGGGGCACCTCCACTCAGAACCCCTTCATGGTTATCAGTTGTAAACCAAAGAGTATGTGAGACAGATCTGAATTGATTTAGAAGGCTTATTTTAGACTCTGACTCATAGGTAATTCTAGTCTTCCTAGAGGTATAGCAGCCAGGTGCAAATTGTGGGGACCTGACGATAGTTTAGGTATAACAGAGATTAAAGAATTTGTCCAATAGCTTGGCAACTTTGGGAGCCAGCTTGTAATCCTGGAGGGATTAATGCTTGGCCTGAGATTAACAACCACTCCTCCAGGGTGTCTTTTAACATGGGAAGTAAGCTCTAGAGTGTTTCTGTAGTGTCGAATGTTTAGAAATAATATCCTTGTCACATTTGCCAGTACCTGTGGCTGATCTAGACAAAATATCATCCAGTCACCGTTTAGCCCTGATTTGCATGTGAGGCTTTGGGCTGGTCATCCGGTAACTTCTCGCTGTGCAGTGGGGATGCGGTAACCGGAACTTCAGAAACAAGAGTTACTAGATACCTCAAAAGTGGTGAAGATATTAGAAGCCCTGGCCTTAGGGCCCAAGGAAGAGCAAGGTTTATGGGTAATAATCTGTATAAAACTGATAGGAAGCTATAAGGAGGGCTCTGAGAACTTTGGGGTAGGTGAAGGTTAGAGCCTTGATGAACTAGGGGCCTGTGGCTTCTAATACCAGCAGGTGACTGTACTCAGCCACCTTCAGCAGTGCTGTCTGACTCTAGAGAGCCGTAGCATCCCAGGAGAGGAGAGAACGCTGCACAAGCCCTCGTGGTTGTGTCTGCCAATCTAGACAGTCGTAATGGCATGCAGGGACAAAGCGAAAGAGAAGACTAGGCAGAGACAATGTGAATCTGTTGACCACATATTGTAAATGCATTTAAAAATATTGTTAGCTCCTCTCTGCACTTAGCACTAGTTACAAAGTTGCTGACCTGGGGAGTTCATTTCTTTGACTGTGACTCTCACCATCTTCAAAGTCAGCAACGAAGAAATTCTTCCTCATCTAACATGTTTTGGATCTCTCTGACTTCCTAGTTCACTGACTGACCTCTAGACCCATACTTTAAAGGTCCACGTGATTAGATTAGCCAGCCTGGATAATCTCCCCATTTTAAGGTTAATTTAATTATATCTGTAAAATCCCTTTGCCATACAATGTAACATAATCATGGAATTAGCAACCATAGGAAAGCTGCACTGACTTTGAAACCAACCCAATTGTCCCACATCGAGACCATCCCGGTCAACATGGTGAAACCCCGTCTCTACTAAAAGTACAAAAAAATTAGCTGGGCATGGTGGCGCGTGCCTGTAATCCCAGCTACTCAGGAGGCTGAGGCAGGAGAATTGCCTGAACCCAGGAGACGGAGGTTGTGTTGAGCCGAGATTGCACCATTGCACTCCAGCCTGGGTAACAAGAGCGAAACTCCATCTCAAAAAAAAAAAAAAAAAAAAAAAAAAGCCGGGCGCGGTGGCTCAAGCCTGTAATCCCAGCACTTTGGGAGGCTGAGGCGGGTGGATCACGAGGTCAAGAGATCGAGACCATCCTGGTCAACACGGTGAAACCCCGTCTCTACTAAAAATACAAAAAATTAGCTGGGCATGGTGGCATGTGCCTGTAATCCCAGCTACTCAGGAGGCTGAGGCAGGAGAATTGCCTGAACCCAGGAGGCGGAGGTTGCGGTGAGCCGAGATCGTGCCATTGCACTCCAGCCTGGGTAACAAGAGCGAAACTCCGTCTCAAAAAAAAAAAAAAAAAAAAAAAAAAAAAAAAAAAAAAAAGAGAGAGAGAGAGAGAGAGAGAGAAGGAAGCTGTAAACGTTTTTGGGTGGGCGTGAGACGAGGTCAGTCTTGAACCCGGTTATGTCAGCTTAGCCCTATTCTAGCACAAACACCATCTCCCGCATTGAAGAAATCACCGGGATCAGCAAGTCTAGAGTGCGAAGAGGAAGTTTCACTCTGGGAGAACCCCCTTCCTGACCACGGTCTCTCCCCGGCCAGTTAAGTAGGAATGAGCGCGTAACCCGCAGGGCCAGCACAGCCTCCTGGCCCCTGGCGGTGTGCTCACCCCTGGCCACTCTTCCACCAAAGATGGAAGCTTCCGCCATTCCCTCCGCCAAAGATTCCACCCACAGTCACCCACGCGACAACCCAGGCCTCCTTTCAGCAGCGGCTCCGCCCCGCAGCCACCGCGCGCTCACCGCGCTCCGAGTCCGTCACTTCGCCCCCAGGCGCGCGCTCTCCCCCATGTGACAGGGGGCGCGGGGCTCTGCATGGAAACGGGGAGCCGGGCAGGTGCTTGGTGGAGTGCAGACACTGCGGGATTTGCCTGTGGTACCGCCGCTTTGACGTCCCGGAGCTGAGTTTTACACCTGCCTTCTGCTGAGGACACCGGCAGCGGGTTTCCACTTGTGCCTCCTCCACCTGCGGCCTTCGTTCGGTCAGCGACCACCGTCTTCCTCCACCGCTCAGCCTACAAACGGAAGGGCCCTGGAGGACGCCATCCGCGCTCACTCCCCTCCCACCCTCCCGGGCATCGCCTCCCGTCACCTCTTCCGAGGGCCTAACGAGCACGGTAGCTGCAAACGGAGGTGAGGACGCTCCGCGGACCCGCCCGTGTGCACACGATCGCCAGGACTCGGCTTGGCCTCTCTCTTAGTTCGCAGCTCAGCCGGATCGGCGCCTCCGGGGCGGCGGCGGCAAAAAGTGTGGGCGCCTTGTGTGCAGATCGGCAGGGGCTGGCAGCTCTGCGCGGCTGGGTACACCTGAGTGAGAGGCCCAGCCGCTCTCTAAAGCTGCTTCAGCAGGTAACTGGCACCGAGATAAGCCAGAGCGGTGTCTTGAGAGGCGGTCCGCCAGGACTCGCCCTCCTTCGCCGGGGTTTGCACCTCACTGCGGAGGCTGTTCTGCATCTGGCCCTTGGAACAGGCCGGCTGACAGCGGAGTAGGAAGATTCCCGCGGGAGGAAGGCTGGTGCCAAAAGCTTCCCTGACCGGGAATCGAACCCGGGCCGCGGCGGTGAAAGCGCCGAATCCTAGCCACTAGACCACCAGGGAGACGCACGACAGTGCTTTCCCTCATTTTTTATCTCTTGTGTGTATAAAATCATCAAGGCAGAAACAGTTTCCCAACATGCGATATTTGCTTAATTCTAGTCAGGAAGTCAGTCACGCCTCCTTCTCATATGTGAAAACAGAATTGAAGGCTTTTTCACAAGTTTAACACATCATCCCATTACACTGCTGTGATAGCCTCTGACTCTTCTGCAGTTTTCTCTGTATCCACTAGAAAGTGAATGAGGAATTCATTTTTTAAAAATGTTTTCTTTCCTGGCTCAATATTCTTCTTGCTCCATCCCATGGTTATGCTGATTTGTTTTTTCTTACTGGCAGATACCACTGGGCTGATGTTTGTGGCAGAAGAAGCTTTTTATTACACTTAAGATCAGTTTGATGCTCCTATATCCAAAGCTTCCTTTATGTGGGATGATTTGTTTTTTAATGTGACTGAACACTACATCTCATTCTTGTCACTTATGGATGTCATTCTAGTCCCAGAAGAGCTCTTTTCAAAGTGTCATGTCATTGAAATAATTTCTATAGAGATCCCCTGAAGGCATGTGTGACCATCTGTCTTGGGAAGTCTTGTAAACCTGATATGATTTTGTTGTTTTCATTTTATTTTTTCCCATATACTGAAAATAACAGGGCCATGGGCGGTCCTTAAGGAAGACTGTGTGAGAGATATTTTTCTGAGTTGGTCTAATGCCGTTGATGTGTGGTTGCATCCCACTAACCAAACATGGTAAGATCAAGGTGATGGTCAGGGGTGGTTGGTGGTCCTCCGGGTTGCTGTGCAATAGAAGGTGGATTGGAGATGACAGGAACGAGTAGGGAAGAGTGATCCCCTGAACCACCTCCTCACTTTCTCAGCTTTCATTGCCACCCAGGTTTTGTGAGCCTGGGACTTGGGAGACCGTTCTGTAGCCCAGGTCTCCTATGATTGGCTGCTTCCTGGGCTTGCCTGAGTTGAGGGTGCAATGGGTGTGACCCTGGGCTGCCCAACATTCATGTGGAAGTGAAGCAAGGAGGACTGGATCAATCATTGGAAAGCGTGCCTCTCTACAGCCCGCATCATCCTCCAGCAACACTGTGAGCATACTGCTTTCAGATACATCAAAGGCTTTATGTATATACATGTTCTGGTGTCTGGGAGGCCTGACATTCTGTGGCAGAAGGAAAATCTGTCAAGTTTCTTCATTTTAAAAATGATGAGACTACAGGTTCACAAAGTTATGGGCTTACTCGACATCTCAAAGAGATGAGTTTTGAGAACTGCTAATAAAAGCAATCACAACAATTATTCCATAATTATTCATAGAATCCATGTCATTCAGTAAATATTCATATAATCATTCAGTAATTATTTGTTGATCAATTTGTACCAGGCATTTTGCTCAAAACTGTGCACATAGCCGGGCGCGGTGGCTCAAGCCTGTAATCCCAGCACTTTGGGAGGCCGAGGCGGGTGGATCACGAGGTCGAGAGATCGAGACCATCCTGGTCAACATGGTGAAACCCCGTCTCTACTAAAAATACAAAAAATTAGCTGGGCATGGTGGCGCGTGCCTGTAATCCCAGCTACTCAGGAGGCTGAGGCAGGAGAATTGCCTGAACCCAGGAGGCGGAGGTTGCGGTGAGCCGAGATCACGCCATTGCACTCCAGCCTGGGTAACAAGAGCAAAAAACTCCGTCTCAAAAAAAAAAAAACAAAACTGTGCACATATTTGGACAGCATATCTTCATCATAATCCTCAAGGTAACGCCGTTATCCTAAGAATCAGGTAAGAAACCTGAACGAGAGGGCTAGCAAATCATGAATTTGGCCATATTTCCATTTTTTGGTTTCTGTAATGTTGGACGAATGGCCAGAATAAGTCGCAGGAAGAGTATTCAGTCCTGTATCATTTTCCAGGACAGAGCTGTGCCCTCCTAAAGTATTGGGACCAAAATTCAGAAGCGTCTGCAACCTTGCTTTAACAGTGTGGGAAATAACCTCTATTACCTGGAATTTCCCTGGACCTTTGGAATATACAAGAGAAGTATGAGATGTGGTCTTCCCTTGACTATATTTATTTCTCTCTTCTATGGAATACCAATGATTTTCACTAAGACTTTTGTTTTCTCTCTTTCTTTCTTTCTTTCTTTCTTTTTTGAGACAGAATCTTGCTCTGTCACCAGGCTGAAATGCAGTGGTACAATCTCAGTTCACTGCAACCTCTGCCTCCCAGGTTCAAGAGATTCTCCTGCCTCAGTCTCCCCAGTAGCTGGGACTACAGGCATGTGCCACCACGCCTGGCTAATTTTTGTTTTTAGTAGAGACAGGGTTTCACCATGTTGGCCAGGATGGTCTCGATATCTTGACCTCGTGATCTGCCCGCTTCGGCTTCCCAAAGTGCTGGGACTACAGGCGTGAGCCACCGCACCCAGCCGACTTTTGCCTTCTGATATCCACAATATTTGTTTTACGAAGAATATTTTGCTAATAACTCTATTTAGAAAGAATAAATATGAGCTATAGTTTAGGTTTTATGCCCTGGACTTACTGTTTCTATTATTTCTGTTTTGAGATTAAATCCTCATGTAAATAAAAAAATACTTATTGCTTATGAAAGCAAACTAGTTATTGGTTTGAGTTTTTGACACAGAAGCACACACTTTTGACTTTATCTTTGTCTCTCCCCATCAGTGCCGCTCACTGTCTCCCAGTAGGACCTGGCCACGCCCCTGCACTTACCCTCGTCCTGCTCAACCGTCTCCATGCACTGTCCAATTCCATCTGTGATTCAGGCTCCTCCCAAGGCTCCCTGAAATAGGTACAGGTCTTGGGACATCAGACACACTCCAGGCACAAAAGCAGCCCATACTGTAAAGCGGGCAGCTGTGTTCCTGCTTCCCTGAAGTTGGCAGTGATGTCCTAGGACAGGAAGAAACACTTTCCCTTGTTAGGGGGTCTCTTCTTCGTGTCTCAGGGCCTCTGATCTAGTGAACACAACTGTCCTGAATGTGAACAAACTTGCTAAATTCCTGGTTTCTTGCTAGGTGGCTAGAATAGATTTATAAGACTTTCTTACTTACCCCTGTTTGCTGAAGTTTGAATTCTTACCAGTATGATTCCTTTTCTTGTCAGGGGTAGCTTAGGGAAGATTAGCCCCATTGCCATGCAAAGAGAGGTAAAGTGAATTTCTACTCAAAGCAACCTTGAATTTGAAACTAGGTCTCCCACTGTTTCAAAGCTGGCCGTAGGTCCAACTGTGCACATATGTGGACATCACATCTTCATCAGAATCCTCAGGCATGTGTCCTCAAGGGCTTGTGTGTCTGCTGCACTCAGCATAAAGTTATTTCTCATTATGGCAAGTTATAATTAACTTACCAGGATATAATTCATTATCAAGATAAAGTTATTTATCATCATGGCAAGGATAAAAAAAAATTTCCCCAGATGTGGCTGATCCTACATTTTAAGTGACTGTTAAATGGGAAGAAATTCTTCCAAAAATCTTTGGAAGACAATTCATCACCTGTTGTCATTTGTTGTGTCTCTAACGCAGTAACATCCTCACATGACAACCGGATAAACAGTTCCCAGATTCTGTTCTTTGCTTTCCTGTATTACAAATATATTTTTCGGATCGGACATGGTGGTTTAGCTGCAATCTCAGCTACTCCAGAGGCTGAGGCGGGAGGATCACGGGAGCCCAGGAGTTCCAGACTACAGTGAGCTAGGAGCGCGTCATTGCAACGCAGCCTGGGCAACAGAGTGAGGCCCTGTCTCTCAAAACACACACACACACACACACACACACACACACACACACACACACTCTTAAAAAATAAATATAAATGTAATTTTCGGGCCACCACCTTTTTTATTTTTTTGAGACAGAGTCTTGCTCTGTCGCCCAGGCTGGGTGCAGTGGCCCCATCTTGGCTCACTGCAACGTCTGCCTTCCGGGTTCAAGCGATTCTCCTGCTTCAGCCTCTCAAGTAGCTGGAATAACAAGTGCACACCACTACACTCGGCTCATTTTTGTATTTTTAGTAGAGGCGTGGTTTCCCTGTGTTAGCCAGGCTGGTCTTGAACTCTTGTCCTCAAGCCGTCCATCTGCCTCAGCCTCCCAAAGTGCTGGGATTACATGCGCGAGCCACCATGCCGGGCCAAATTCCAGGCCAACACGTGTTGACAGACATTGCCAGACGCAGATTCCGGAATCCCTCCCGGAACACCGACGGGCCCACAAAACACTCGGAGGCCCCGGTAGCTGACGATGTTAGCAAATTGGGTTCTCGGTGTCTGGGGTACAGCCCCGAGGGTCACCTGCACAAGTTCCGGTCTCCGGCGCTCCCCTCATCGCCACGCAGATTCTTCCCCACACACCTCCCCTTTCTTTGACACCTCTTGGACCTCGGAGGTGACTGCCCCGCCCACAGCTTCTCTCCTTTCGGGAGCTACGTTTCTTGATCCTCACCATTGTGGCTCAGCGGGAAGCCCACGGTCCAGCACGCGAATCAGGAACCTGATGGTTTTTTGGGTTTGCAGGGATCCGCCCAGAAAATAGATGAAAGTAACAGGTACCAATATCATCAAAACTGCAGTGACTCGCCAGAAATACTTCGTATTTGCCACTTTGCCAAGTGGTTTGCGGAGTCCAACAACCGCAGGGGCCCGGTTTGTCTCCTGAATGTCTTTTCGCACGACCTTGGTCAGTTTACTTTGTGGTGGTGAAGCCTCTAAATGCACTATTAGGGTATGCAGTATAATTTTGCAGGGCAGAAGGGTTAAAGGAGCCATAAGGGAAGTAAGCTCAAAATCTAACTGCATTGGCCAGGAATTGAACCCGGGTCTCCCACGTGGGAAGCAAGAATTCTACTACTGAGCCACCAATGCTTCTCTCGTGCTAGCTCCTGGTGGGATAACTGAAAAGAGTATCCAGAAAGACATAGAACCTGTCAGAAGAGGCTTTTTCAAGTGTCAACTCAAAGCTAACAAAGACATCCAAAACAAATGTTTTTATAGAAAAATTTTACTAGACAAAGTTATAAATATTAAAATAGCTTATTTTTCCGTATCGAACTCTTAACTCTGAAAAAGGTCTTTCTACCTGCATCACAAACCCCGATAATGAAACATAAAAAGTTCATTCACGTTTCTTTTTTCTCATCCTAAATCTTCAATTGTCACCCTCAAACTGCTGCCTTAGTGGTACTGAGAAGGTGACCTAACTGGTAGTTTAGGTAAATAAAGTCCTAACTGGGGAGGAAATGAGAAGCAGAAGCAGAATTAGAATTAGAAGAAAGAGAAAATAAAAGGCCAGAATCCAGGTAGAGATAATGAGGAAGCAAAGGTTGGTCCACTGAGTTAGTCCTTTGTAAGCTGTTTTTTAGCAAAAGAGTAATTAATGATCAGTCTTGTAATCATTACAATACTACT
Organism: Saimiri boliviensis; assembly: GCF_048565385.1. Taxonomy (NCBI): domain Eukaryota; kingdom Metazoa; phylum Chordata; class Mammalia; order Primates; family Cebidae; genus Saimiri; species Saimiri boliviensis. The sequence goes on along the minus strand of NC_133467.1, from coordinate 40,417,848 downwards.
AGTTCTCTGCTTGAAGATGTAGAATGCATTGGAAGGAAATGTGATATAAAAAGATTAATAATGCTTGCAGTCAATGTTTCGTTGTTTGGGAGAATCCAATTTCCTAAGTTAATATGCTTTGATGTATTGGCTATGTAAGGAGTAGACTGGTTTAAGCAAATATTGACGGTCAAAATATTAACAAATTAGTCTTTAATGAAGTTCAAAGAGTAGTGGTTTCCTTCCTCAATCTTCCCTTGAGGGATTAAACTGAAGAGAAATCTAGAGTTTGCCCCACATGTTGGATCTGGGAGTCATTAAGACTTTTTCAAAGACAGGAGCTGTGACGTGAAATCATGCTTTTTCTCTAGCCAAGAAGCCAAGCCAGGCTCAGGCTGAGTCACAAACTTGAGCTAACAAGGAAATCACCCTTCACATTGACCTCGCAGAGCTGTGGCTCCAACAGTTCTCTGCCCAACACCCAAGACACACACCAGCTCTAGCCAACAAGCCTTCATATATTGTCTGTCAACCAGAGCCACGTTTCTTCCCAAATCTCTTTCTAAAATACAAATCTGTCCTTTCTATTCACAACTCTGAAATTTACAAAGGCCTCATATGCATCTCAGAGTCACAGATACTAAAACTCAACACACCGGGGAGTTCCCTGTCAGCATCATGTACCACCCTCTACCTCAACACTCAGTGATCAGCCCTAAGCCAGCATCTCCCAGAGAGTAGCGGGTGGTCCTGGGTGTTTCAGCAGACACTGAAAGCTGCTTCTACCTCTGCCTAGACACTTAGCCTCACCACCATCCATCCTATTTCCCAAAGCAAATCTTCCTTTGGATAAACTCTCCTGTTTTCATGACATAACAATTTCAGCGTAATTAAAAAAATAGTGTTCAAGTGTATTGGACACTCCACAAGTGTACTGTCGTTTTAATACCACACTTTTCCATCTATCAGCTCTCGTGACCATTAACATAAGCAGATAAATTACAGCCAGTGTAGTCTGCACCATTTACTTGCCACACTGTATGCCGAGTTACCCTTCCACAGCTTAAATCTGCACCTAACTTCAGCCTAAAGCCATGTCATGTCCCTTTATTTCTTCAGTACAATGACTAATACCTTATTCTCTGTACCCTGTTTCCCTCTATGCTCATCATTCTAACAGCTCTTGCCAATGCTGAAATCCAGGAGCAGCAAACTACTTGACATGTCTCAAACTTCTCACAGGTTCATGCCAGTGGATTCCCCAATGAACCAGCGGTCTCAACTCAGGCTTCCATAACAAAATACCACAGACTGGGTGGCTTAAACACGAGGAATTTCTTTCTCACAGTTGGAGAGGCTGAGAAGACCAAGATCAAAGTGTGAGCTGATTCAGTTCCCTGGTGAGGGGTCACTCCCTGGCTTGCAGACTGCTACCTTCTCCCTCTCCCTGGCATGATGGGGAGAGAGAGAGAGAGAGAGAGAGAGAGAGAGAGAGAGAGAGAGAGAGAGAGAGAGAGCGCACTTTGGTCTTTCTCTGTTTCTTACAAGGACAGTGATTTCACCATGGAGATCGCATGGTCATGACCTCATCTAAATCTGATTATTCTCCAAAGGCCCTACCTCCAAAACTACCTTCACATTGGGAGCTAAGGTTTCAATAAGTAATTTGAAGAGGACACAAATATCCATTCCATCACACCAGCCCCTGCTTTTGCCATCCAGTCTCTGGGCCAGGCTTAGCAGTATAGAGCCCAAGGCTTCAACTGACAGAATTTTTATGCTCCCATGCTTTGGCTCCTTGGCTCCAGAAGCTTCTAGAGCCAGTAGGGTGGCACATTCTTTAGCAACCATACTATAAAACACATGGTGGGTAAAGGAGTGCCTTATTAAGTATTTTGGTGATGCCCCCATTCGTGCTTGGTTCAACCTATTAATAGTAAGCAGTGATTCGCATCCACCTCAGCACCATCCCCTGCAGTCATCCTGTCAGTTTCCATTCTTTTTTTTTTTTTTTTTTTTTTTGAGACGGGGTTTCCATTCTTTTATCCTTGGCTTATTTCTTCGATATTCTCAAGTGATTTACTCCTGGTGCCCTCCCTTTTTCCCTCAGAGATATCTTGTGATTTCTTTGATTCTCTCCACCTCTACAGGTTAATACGTCTATTTTTTTTAAAAAAAAATCTGTAGAGGGATGTTGGGAAGCTGTGGGGAGAGCCCTTGGGCTTTTCACCTGGGTAAATGGCAGATTCCTCGGGATTCTGGGCCTCCGCCTCCAGCTGCACTGATGCTGGCGGCTTAGCTGTTCTCAGCAGCGTCACCTGGAGCAATAGTGCTTAAGCGCGCTGTTGAGAAGACAGGAAGCAAAGCGAGAGTCCGGGGCCTGGAATCCATCTAGGCAAAATTGAGGGCGTGCAGGAACAAAGCGGTAGAGAAGGGTGGGCAATCCAGGATCTGGACACCACACATTAGGAACTATATTTATTAAATCGTTGATTATCTAAGCCTCAGGAGAGTCGTTTGGACACTTACCGGTTTTCTGAGGATTATTTGGGGAAGGGGTATGCATACAAATGTGTATGTATGTACATAATTCGTGTGATTTCCGAATATTGACTCTACGAGTTCCAGGTGCAGATTTAGAACCTTTTCAAAAAATATGTTGTTTTTGTTGTCTCGCAAATCAGTCAGACCTGCAACTGTATCAGCGTAAAGCGGAGCCAGGCAGGACGCTTAGGAAATGCGCTAAGATGTCATCCACTTTCAGCGTCAGCCTGTGAAAATTCAGGGGATCGAAGAGCATGAAGAGACCCTTAAGGAATTTCTGGAACCAAAGCTACTATTAATCAGGCCTGCTGTGATGTCCCCTAACTGGCAGACCAGTGGCAATTGTAGCCTGGTCGACAATCTGTCTAGACTGATGAGGTCTAAAACGTACACACAAGTTCAACTAGTGTTCTGTTTCCCAACCTCGATTAATTTCACTAAATTTAGGGGCAAAATCCTCATGCTTCCGCCCGGTTTCGAACCGGGGACCTTTCGCGTGTGAGGCGAACGTGATAACCACTACACTACGGAAACCACATGTGTCCCTAAAAGACAAAATATAATCATGAAAATCTTAGATCAGCCATTTCTAATACAGTGTCTAAAGAAAGAAATGCAACCGCATTTTGAAATTTGACTGAAAAAAGCCCAGCAAACACCAGCCATCAAGGAGACTACGGCTCCCAGTAGGGCCAGGCTTAGCGCTATCCCCAAAACGAAGACCATGGGGAGCCATACCCGGGCTTTAAACCCGGGAGGCCGTGGGGTTTCCAGTTCCAGAACTAAGGGCCCGGGCGCGGGATGCTCCCGGCGGACACTCTCCGCCCCCCCAGAAGCTGCAGCAGCCGCTGGGTTTGGAGCGTCAGAGCCCCGGGCGCCCCGCGCCGCGGAGGAATGTGGACGCAGCATGTCCAGGGATGAGGGCCGCACGTCGGGGACTTTTCCCCGGCGCCGGCAGTCAGCGTTCTGCGCTCTTCGCGTCCTCCCAGGAACCGTAGGATCATCCCTTCCCGCCCTTCCCCAGGCCCGGGGACCCGGGCTGCGCGCCCTTTCCTCGCGGGCCCTTGGGCCTCAGCGCCTCGACGTCTTCCTCCCAAAGGGCGTCCCTCACTGCCGCCGTCTCTTATCCTACCCGATTCAATTTAAGTAACAGTTCATCACACTTCCAGATTTTAGCAGGTACCGTAGCAAAGCATGGCAGCCTTCGATCAGGAAATGCGTGGCATTCCACCCCTCTACCACCCCATTTCCATATTCGATCTCCTCCCCTGCTGGAGTCCCACGTGAACAAGACAAAAGGGGCATTGCCTTTTCCTGCAGGAGCGGGAAGAGCAGTCACAGCGGAGGAAAGGGGGACGCACTGCGTGCGCTCAGCCCCACATACTTGCGGGGTTCCAGCAAACCCAACAAAACACTCTCTGAAGCTTCTCCGGACAGGGAAGGAGTGTGAGGTTTCTGATCCGGCCGAGGAGAGAGGACCCAGTCCTTCCCCTGGTTCTAGAGAACAAACCCGGAAGAGGGGCAGATCCAAAGGAAAAACGCAAAGGCGGCCCAGCCCTACCCTACGACCTGAGCCAGCCAAGGGTCGCGCGTTAATTGCGTTTATCAGAACAGTTGTTTGCTCACATTAAGAAATCGTGGAAAAGGGATTGTGTAAGCAATCTGAGCTTTTTATTCGTGAATGGGTATTGGATGTTGCCAATGCTTTTTCTGCCTCAAGTGGTATAATCATATTCCTTTTCTTTTTAGCTTGTTGATATGGTGAACGGCACTGATTAATTTTGGAATGTTGAACGTAATTTTGGAATGTTGAACCAACCTTGCGCAGTTGGAATAAATCCGCTTTGTGATGGTGTATGATTTTTTATACATTGCTGGATCTGATTTGCTAATATTTTGATGATGATTTTTGCATCTAAATTTAAGAGGGATATTGGTTTATAGTTTTCTTTCGTACTGTCTTTGCCTGGTTTTGGTGTCAGGGTGATGTTAGCCTCATAAAATGACTTGGCAAGTGTTCCCTCCTCTTATATTTTTCCAGAAGAGATTGTGTGAACTGGTGTTCATTCTTCTTTAAATGTTAGTAGAATTCTTCAGTAAAACCATCTTGGCCTGACCATTTCTTTGTGGGGAGTTATTTAATGACAAATTCAAATTTCTGGTGTTTATAGGACTATTCAGATTGTTACATCTTGGTTGAGTTTGCTATTTTGCAGTTTCTGAGAAATTTGTCCATTTCTTCTAAGTTGTTGAATTAAGCATGTAAAGTTGTTGTTACTATGCATTTATTATCGGCACAATGACTGCAGGCCATTCCCTGTTTTGAATGTTATTCCCCCTTCCCCATATTTTCGTCATGTTTTTATTATGGCACTTCTCATGCAATATGGCCATTATTGACTGCTCACCGGAGATCCCCTTGACAGTTTAGATAATGTTTTATTGATCTCTGGATCCATGTATTCAGCACAGGGCCAAGTATTAAAGATGGTTCTTAGTAATATTTGTCCAACGGCTGAAAAGAGAAATGCTTGCAAACTTCCAATCATCTCAACCATATACTTGTCCAAAGTTTCCTCAGTGCTCTACATTTTCCAAGGACGCAACAATTTCCCTTCCCTAGAAAGAACTCTGCTTTATAGCATTTGGTCCATGTCCTGGGTTCAGTTATCTGTGGTGAGACTTGATGAAAACAGACAGTCCTCAGCAGTTCCTCTCAATGGTTCACCCTCTCATATAGAAGAGGTGTTCTTGGCCTGTCTGCTTTACTTTGAGCTATCACTCCACCCAGTTTAGGAGAGCTACCACATTTGTTGAAATCACCTGTTTGTGTTCTTCCTCCCACTGGCTTGAGTTCCTCAGGAAGACATTAGTATCTGAACCCAAGTGTTAAACCAAGAGAAAGGAAAATTCAGCACTTACCATGTTTATAAGATACCGTGTGTAAAGCCTTTCCCAACTGTAAATACAGAAGCATATTACTAGTATCGCTGCTTCAGATACAAGAATTCTCCTACCTTGGTGCCTCCTATACTTAGCACAGAACTATTTAAGGCAAGAATGGATGTCTCCAACCCTTCTCTGAGCACCGTTCATTCCCGATAAGCCGACACTTACTTGAAGAGAATCCACTGAGAGGGCAGCCCCAAGGTCAAGGCCGCTGGGTCTTGGGCAGGGTTTCATGGAATCGGTGTTCCCCTCTTGGACTTGGTGTTCCCCCTCCGTATAAACCAGACCTGAGTTTATCTTGCAGATCTCCTTCAGATGGTGCAAAGTTCACTGTGGAGTAAGTTACTCACTACTCAGCCCAAGGTATTCTTTGAGGAATCTGATAATGCTGTGGACACTCCCTTTTTTCCCCTGACTTACCCAGACCCAGCTTGAAATCTGTCCTTATTCTCACCACCATAGGCTACCCCATATTCCACCATTACTTTGGAATTAAAAAAAAATTATTTTCATTCTCCAAACTTGCAGACTTTCTTCCATTTTAACTCTCAGCTTTGCACTTTAAGGACATTGGCTCAGGCTGGGCCAGGTCCTGGAAACACGCAATAGGGACTGAGGTCAGGTCTCCGTGCAGTGTCTGGAGTATGCCGAATACACGTCTCACTCCCTCATACACTCTGAGAAAACTGAGCAGAAAGTGACTTTCTAGAACTGGAACAATAACCTGATCTTTCCGATGAGGAAACTGAGGCTCAGAAAGGATAAAAGATTTTCCCAATCTCCCTCACCACTTGATGGCAGCAGAACCACCACAAAAGCTTTGGTCTCAGCTTCCCGTCCAAAGCACCCAATTCACCCTCTGGGAACACACATCTGAATGTCAAAGGACTTTGTATCAAACATAGTTATTTCCACCGTTAAAACAAACATTTCAGAAGGGTGCTGGGCGCGGTGGCTCAAGCCTGTAATCCCAGCACTTTGGGAGGCCGAGGCGGGTGGATCACGAGGTCAAGAGATCGAGACCATCCTGGTCAACATGGTGAAACCCCGTCTCTACTAAAAATACAAAAAAAATTAGCTGGGCATGGCGGCCTGTGCCTGTAATCCCAGCTACTCGGGAGGCTGAGGCAGGAGAATTGCTTGAACCCAGGAAGCGGAGGTTGCAGCGAGCCGAGGTTACGCCACTGCACTTCAGCCTGCTGCCCAGTGATGGAGTGAGACTCTGTCTCAAAAATAAATAAATACATAAATTAATTAATTAAAAAATTTCAGAAGGGCTTCTCCTGGGAAGTATCTTTTTTCAGTTATACAGTCCCATTATTTATACTCAGTTTTCAATCACTGGCTGATACAAAAGGACCAAGGAACACACACATCAACTAACACCTCCATCCAATAACATGTATCTATGGATTATCTGTAAAATGTCCGGAGCGAAATTTTGGAGAGTTTCCAAGATGGCTGACTAGGGACACCGGTTCTCCTCAGAGAGATTAAAGTTACCGGTGAATGGACAAGTTCCAAACGGAAGTCTGAGAGAAGAAAGCCAGGTCCTATGGGAGCACCCACAGGAAGTCGCCGGGGTGCAGCAAAGGAAACAGCAGGAGCCTGGCAGAGATCGGCCCCTAGGGACCGTGGAGCTCCACAGGGCAGGTGGGAGCCTTCTGGCTCCCCTCACCCCCTGACAGTCTGCTCACTGCTAAACTGTTGGGGAGACCCTCTGCCCGTATGATAGGGCAACACCATCGTAGCGCTTTGCAGACTTCCCGGGGACGGAGAGCTGTGTGGCCAGCACACTCCGGCACGCCTGCGTTCTCCTCGGACCCAAACGGAGCCCGCGGCCGCCATGCTGCTGGTGCAGCCGTCGGGGAGCGCTACCCCGCCTGGGGATTCTCGACCCTCCAGCCATTGTCCACCTGCACATGTACCCCCACAGCCTACTCTGACTTTGGCAAGTACAGGGCAGGTCCCTGGGGAGCTGCAAGCGCCCTGGAGAGCCAGCACTGAGCGTGGGCCACCCCGAAGGGAGGAGGAGCACAGACTGCCACAGCCCGTCTAGGGACAAAGCAAACACTGGCGTGGCACCCATCGCGGAAGCGGGCAGCACTGACACCCAGGAACGGGTGTGGAAAACAGGGGTCACCTCTCGCCTACCTCCTATATGGCCGCAGACACAGCAGTGCTTTTCTCCAGGACCCAGTGAGTGTGCACTAAGAACGTTTTTCAAGTTTTTCATGGCGGCACCGCCCAGGCTGCAAGCGAGCCAGTGACACCGCTTGGGCTTTCAGGAAGGACGGGCCCGACTCTCCCTCCCGACACAGGCCGTGGAGCTGCCCGCCCTGGACTGGAAGAAGCAGCTTTGCCCCAAACCCCGTTTTCGTGGAAGCTGTTAGAGTGGTATATCCACAGACTTCAGCTGCACCACAGCCGGGAACCAAAGGACAAAGTCTTTGTGAACTGAAGGTTGTGAGCTCTGTGGCAGGGGTGTGAGAGCGAAGCGGATCACGCTCCTGCCTACTCAGGAGGAGGAGCTGGGGCACCTCTACCCCTTCCGCTGAGGCCTCAGCACACCCCAGCGTGACCTCCTGGACCACCTTGTCAGGGCAGGTGTTTCCACTAGGCCCCAGCCTACCTGCCGGCCCTTACCCTTAAGCACCATCTACTGGACTGCATCTTTTTTTTTATTTTATTTTATTTTTTTATTTTTTATTTATTTATTTTTATTTATTTATTTTTTTTTGAGACGGAGTTTCGCTCTTGTTACCCAGGCTGGAGTGCAATGGCGCGATCTCGGCTCACCACAACCTCCGCCTCCTGGGTTCAGGCAATTCTCCTGCCTCAGCCTCCTGAGCAGCTGGGATTACAGGCACGTGCCACCATGCCCAGCTAATTTTCTGTATTTTTAGTAGAGACGGGGTTTCACCATGTTGACCAGGATGGTCTCGATCTTTCGACCTCGTGATCCACCCGCCCTCGGCCTCCCAAAGTGCTGGGATTACAGGCTTGAGCCACTGCGCCCGGCTGGACTGCATCTTAAACTGTACCACCAAGTAAAAAGAACCTGCTGCCTGAAGGTTTATTTAGTTCATGAGACAGGCTTCCTGAAGATTCCGTAACCTCGGCCCCCAACAAAGGTTAACGTGTCAGCTTTTACTTCCAATACATCATTACAACAACAGAATCTGAGAAATCTGTTCGGAAACTATCCACAACCAAGAAACACACACAGAGCTTGGGCCCCCTGAAAGCACCCAAATATGAAGCCAAACAATCATACACAGCATACACCACAGTCATACCATCAAGGAAAGAAAGAAGAATTAAAAGAATTAAAAATCCTCATCCAAACAATAGCAAATTCAAAAATAAGAAGCAACAGCTCCCTGGGATGAGACGGAATCAGTGCAAGAATTCCAGCATACTCAAAGTGTTTACACACTTCTAAAGGATTGCACTAGTTTTCTATCCATTGATCTTAGCCAGACTGAAATGTCTGAAATGACAGATAAGAATTCAAAATATGGATTGCAAGGAAACTCAACAAGATCCAAGAAAAAATTGAAGTCCAATACAAAGAAACCAGAAGAACAATGCAGAATATGAAAGTCAAGATAACTATATTAAGAAAAAAACAAATAGAACCTCTGTAATTGAAAAATTTGCTAAAGGAATTTCAAATACATTGAAAGCTTTAACAATAGACTAGACAAGCAGAAGAACACATTTCACAGCTTGAAGATTGGTCTTTCAAATTCACCCAGTCAGACAAAAATAAAGAAAATAGAACTTTTTAAAATGTTCAAAGCTTTTGAGAATTATGGGGTTATGCAAAGCAACCAAACCCATGATTATTGGCATTCCTGAGAGAGAAGAAGAAAAAGCAAGTAACCTGGAAAACATATTTGAGGGAAGAATTCAGGAAAAAATTTTCCTCATCTTACTAGAGAGATTGATGTCCAGATACAAGAAATTTGGACAACTACTGCAAGATACTATACAAGATAACCATGCAAGGCATACAGTCATCAGATTTTCCACGGTCAGTGTGTAAGAAAAAATCTTAAAGGCAGCTAAGGAAAAGGGCCAAATTATCTATAAAAGAAATCCTGTCAGACTAACAGCAAACTTCTCAACAGAAATCTTACAAGTCAGAAGAGATTGGGGCCTATTTTTTAGCTACCTAAAAGTAAAAAAAAAGTGTCCGTCAAACTTTCAGACTCTGTTAAACTAAGTTTCATAAAAGAAAGAGAAATAGTTTTTCCCAGACAGAGAAATGCTAAGGGAATTCATTAACACCGGACAGGCTCTGTTAAAATGTTCAAAGGCATTCTAAACATGGATGGTACTTGCTACCATAAAATCACATGTAATTACAAAGTTCATAGACCCTATAAACAAATACATAATTGAGTCTACAAAGCAACTAGCTAAACGCTATGATAGGAACAACACCTCACACATCAATATTAACCTTGAATGTAAATAGCCTAAAAGCTCCACTTAAAAGGCATAGAGCCAGCCAGGTGTGGTGGCTCACACCTGTAATCCCAGCACTTTGGGAGGCCAAGGCGGGCGGATCACTTGTGGTCAGGAGTTCCAGACCAGTCTGCCTGACATGATGAGACTACATCTCCATGAAAAATACAAAAATTAGCTAGATGTGGTGACAGGTGCCTGTAATGCCAGCTAACCAAGAAGCTGGGACAGAAGAATCACTTGACCTGGGAGGTGGATGTTGCAGTGAGCCAAGATGGCATCGCTGCACTCCAGCCTGGGCAACAAAGCGAGACTTCACCTCAAAAAGAAGGAAGGCATAGAGTGGCAATTTGGGGGAAAAAAAATCTAACTTTCTGTGGCCTTTAAGAGAGACCTATCTCACATGTAATAGTCCCCATAGACTTAAAGTAAAGGGATAGAGAGAGATCTGTTATGCAAAGGAAAAACAAAAAAGATCAGGAGTTGCTATTCTTGTATCAGATAAAAAACTAAACTAACAACAGTTAAAAAAAAAAAAAAAAGGCAAAGAAGGTCATAAAGCATTCAATTCAACAAGAAGATTTAACTAACCTAAATATATATGCACCTAACATTGGAGTACCCAGATTTATAAAACAAATACTACTAGACCTAAGCAAAGAAACAGACAGCCATACTATAATAGTGGAGGACTTCAACATTCCACTGGCAACACTAGACAGATCACTGAGGCAGAAACTTGACAAAGAAACTTTGGACTTTAATTGGACTCTTGACCGAACGAAGCTAATAGATGTCTATAGAATACCCAACAACCACAGGATATACATTCTTCTCATCTGTGCCAGAACATTCTCTAAGATTAACCTCACGCATAAAGCATGTCATAAAGCAAGTCTCCATAATTTTTTAGAAAAAATGAAATTATATCAAGTATCTTCTCAGACAACAGTAGACTAGAAGCAGAAATCAATGCCAAGAGGAACTCTCAAAACCACACAAATATGTGGAAACTAAATAACTGAATCAATTTTGGGTAAACAATAAAATTAAGGCAGAAATTTTTAAAAAATTGAAACAAATGAAAGTAGAGACAAAACATGCCAAAACCTCTGGAAAACAGCACAAGCAGTATTAAGAGGAAAGTTTACAGTACTAAATGCCTACCTCAAAAAGATAGAAATATCTCAAGTTAACAACCTAATATCACACCTAAAGGAACTAGAAAAACAAGAAACAAAACCCAAAGCTAGGAGAAGGAAAAAGTAACTAAATCAGAGCAGAACTAAATGGAGACCAAAAAACAAAACAAACAAAAACAAAAAACAAAACAAAAAAAAAACCATACAAAGGATCAATGAAATGAAAAGTTGGTTATTTGAATGTATAAACATGATTGACAGACCACTAGCTAGATTAATCAAGAAAAAAGATCCAAATAAGTACAATCAGAAATGACAAAGGTGACATTACAACTCATACCACAGAAATACAAAAGATCTTCAGAGACTACTATGAGCATCTCTATATGCACAAACTAGAAAACCTAGAGGAAATAGTTAAATTCCCGGAAACACACAGCTTCTTAAAATTGAACCAGGAAGAAATTGAAATCCTGAAAAGACCAAAAATGAGTCATGAAATTGAATCAGTAACAAAAATTCTACTAACCTGAAAGAGCCCTGGACCAGACAGATTTACAGCTGAATTCTACCAGACATGCAAAGAAGAGCTGGTACCAATCTTACTAAAACTATTCCAAAAAATTGAGGCGGAGGGATTCCTAACTCATTCTATGAAACCAGTCTCATCCTGATACCAAAATCTGGCAGGGACACAGTAAAAAAACAAAACAAAACAAAAAAAAAAAACAAAACAAAACAAAAAAAACTACTGGCCAATATTCCTGATGAACATAGATGTGAAAATTCTCAACAAAAATAGTAGCAATCTGAATCCCACAGCATATCAAAAAGATAATTGATCATGATCAAGTGGGCCTTATTCCTAGGATGCAAGGATGGTTCAACATATGCAAATCAAAAAAATGCTATTCACCACCTAAACAGAATTTAAAAACACAAACAATTTGATTATCTCAATAGATGCAAAAAAAGCATTTAATAAAATCTTACATCCCTTGCATGATACACACCTTCAACAAACCAGGTATCAAAGGAACATTAACTCAAACTAGTAAGAGCCATCTATGATAAACCCATAGCCAACATCATACTGAATAGGCAAAAGTTGGAAGCATTTCCCTTAATAACTGCAAGAAGACCAGGATGTCCACTCTCACCACTCCTATTCAACATAGTACTGGAAATTCTAGCCAGAGAAATCAGGCAGGAGAAAGAAATAAAAGCTATCCAAACAGGAAAAGAGGAAGTCAAAGTATCTCTGTTCACCAAAGACATAATCCTGTATCTGGAAACCCCTAAAGATTCCTCCAAAATACTCCTGGACTTTATAAACAAGTTCAGTACAGTTTCAGGTTACAACAGCAGCATACATAAATCAGTAGCATTTCTATACACCAAAAATGCTCAAGCTGAGAATCAAAGAACTTACTCCCATTTACAATAGCCACACACACACAAAAGTAAACAAAACACCTAGGAATACATTTAACCAAGGAGGTGAAAGATCTCTACTGGGAGAACCACAAAACACTGATAAAAGAAACAACAGACTACACAAACAAGTGGGAAAACATTCAACGCTTGTGGACTGGAAGAAGCAATATTGTTAAAATGATCATTCTGCCTGAAGCAATCTAAAGATTCAATACAATTCCTATTAAGTTACCATTGTCCTTTTTTTTTTTTTTTTTTTTTTACAGTCTGGTTTAAAACTTAATCTCCTCTTCCCATCTCTACCAAGGCTACCCCAAGGACCCTCTCGGGGACATTCTCAGGAGGGACACGCTGGCGGCGTTGGTGACAGGCTCAGCTTGAACCTCACAGCATGTCCCCATTTACTGATGGTTTAGAGGGTGTTATAGCAAACTTATCAGGATGATGGATGGGATCTGTAAATTCACAAATAATAAAGATAATTTAGTTGCGAACAGAAAGTAGGAACCGTGGCTATTTACCCCAGGGATTCCAGGATCAGGTGCACAATGTCAGCAACATTCATGTCCCTAGTTTGAAAGATGACAAAACTGTGCTGCAGTGAAGAGGGACTCTTTGTTCCCTTTTCCCTCTTACCAACTCATGCCCCATGCCCCCCAAGTCCAACACCATGTATGTGCCAGAGAGGATCTAGTGACCGATGACATGTGAGACTAGGAATGGAGAAAAGCTACTTGAAACCCTTGAGGCTTATGCTTGGCACCGAGTCCCAGAGCTGTGCCCAGCCAGGTGCATTACAGTGGACCAACACGGCCTGGCTGCCAAGATGCCACCTCTTGGCCTAGACAACATGTGAGCACCAAAAACTGGAGCCCTGTGGTACTCACTGACGACAGTCACTGCAGGATGTACCTCCTGCGTGTCAAGCCCCGGGGAGGTCCTGCTCAGGGAGTGACGGGGCGCAGACCGGGTGTGGCTGCTGCATCGGGTCTGGGGCTGAGTCTGGGACCAGACATCCCACTTGGTCTCTAGGACTTCTGTCACTTTACCCATATTACGCATCTTCCTCAAGATACTAGTGGGATAAGAAAGAAGGAAAAATAAAGGTCACCTGAACGCCACAGCTGTACTGATGCGGAAGCTCAGAGGGGAAGTAAAGCAGAGGTCAAGAAGATCGTTCCTTCAGAGAAGAAGCCACACAATTCATTTCTGTTTAGGGACAGAGCGCGGAGGAAAGGCCGGGGCGGGGAGAGCAGCAGTTGTCCAGTGCACTGGCTACAAACACCCTGAGAAAAGAGAAGCCTTCACGGGCCCTTTAAATAACACTCACGCTTCCTTCACAAGACACCCAGAGGCCCATAAGAGTTCAGCTCCAGGCAGGCCAGGTGCAGTGGCTCACACCTGTAATCCCAGCACTTTGGGAGGCTGGGATGGGCAGATCATGACATCGGGAGATCGAGACCATCCTGGCCAACATGGCGAGACCCTGTCTCTACTAATATACAAAAAATTAGCCGGACATGGTGGCGTGTGTGGGGAACACTCCCGTGTGAGACCCCTAAAAGGCGTGAGTCTCACTATATGGTGTGTTTGATCCCAAACACAGTTTCCTACTGGAGGCAGTCGAGCTATCCGGAAATATAGGAACTGAAAGATGAATGATCAGTTTCTAATATCAACCACAATATCGTTTGGGCCTAAAACTATGCGTTGCTGCTAGACCGAGTAACCCCCTACCAGCAACCAGTTCCTGCTATGACCTTTTTATGACTTTAAGAATAAGTCTTAACCTTTACTTGCCTAACTGCCTTGTACCCTAGATAATGGTTTAACTGTTGATATTTGCAAAGAAAAATGCCACCATAAGGGATGGCTTGGATTCCTGACTCAGAGATTCCTGAATAATGTTTTGATATAAACAAGTCTCCTGAACAATGTTTGGATATAAACAAGTCTTTGTGAATGATGTTTGGATATAAACAAACTTTGTGATTGTAGAAAATTTTGTTACTTTTTACAACCATTGATCGCATATCTGACTTCTCTATTGTATAGGCCATGTGAGGCATACATTTACATTCCTCTTACTATGACGTAGACCAAAGCCAAGAAAGTGTATTTATTCCTAGCATTTGAAAAATAAAATTTGCTGTTTAGGCACAGCCTATCAGCCCTCCAGACGCCTCGCTTTCTCTCTCTCTGTCTTTATTATTTTCTCAGGTGCACTCCCTCTTCCAGGTATTGGGACCCTCTTGCAGGTCGAGAGACCCCCGGGCAGACGTGCCTACCCGTCCGGACGGTCCACGACATTTGGCGCCCAACGTGGGGCTTGCAGTCGGCAGAGAAAGGAAAAAAAAATGTCAGTTTAAAACTGAGCTAGCAGTTTCTGGGCCTTTGGCCCCGCTGTGAGGACCCCCGCCCCAATCATGCGGAGGCAAAGCTTCTGTGGTCAAATTTTCTGAGAGAGAAACAGATGGACAAACACATTCACAAAGCTTTCTCCAAACAGCAATCAATACAATAGTTTGAGGCAGATCATTACCTGGAAAGCGAAATTGATTAAGCTTTTCTCCATTAAGTCCTCAAGCTTTGTCATCCGAACTTTCACCTTCAGGGACCCAGGAACACAATTCACGAACAATTTGCAAAAATTTCTGTACATGACTAAACTTTACATCACGACCTCTAGTCTTAATTATAAAATGTATAAACAACTTATATTCCTTAGACTCTAAATGCCTCATGTTTTACTCCAGACTGAAAACTTGAAAATCAACACTTGTATATACACGATTAAGAAAACAACTCAAAAACTTAACTGCTGCAGCCTCACTCCTTAACTGATGTGCGTCACTGTAATCCCTCGTGTCCAGGCCCCGTGTCGTGTCTGTCTTCTGAAAAAATTACTGTCACCCGCTCAGCTCTCAGGCAAGCTACACCACCTCAGGTGGCCAAATTTGCATCCAAAATACAATTTAAGGAAAGCTTTCTAACTTTTTGTAAAGCAAGTGACTTGTTAGCTCATTAAAGTGTGAGGCCTGCAACTGCAAGGTTGTTGGTTCAAGTCCTTAGTAAATCTAGTTTTTTAGAAAAATTAAAGTTATTGTTTGGGCACCTCGTGGAATATTTACTCTAACTCCTGATAAGCCTATAGCGCAGCTTCTTGTCATACCTGTGAATACCTCTGTAGGCAAACCCCTTTCCACTGAGATTCGAGGTTGCTCCGCTTTTGGATCCTCAAATCACGCTTATTGGGTGCAGTCTATTACTGACTCGCCCTGAATTGACTATATGGATTGCTAGCAAGCCTTTTAAGGGTCTGCTAGATGCTAGAGTTGATATTTTTGTTATTTCATCTAATCAATGGCCTTTACAGTGGCCTTCTTCCCCTTCTATGACTTCTTTACAAAGAATTGGAATGAGTAATAATCCTGAACAATCTACTAATTTATTAAAGTGGACTAATGCTGAGGGACATGAGGGATATTTTCATCCTTATATCCTTCCAGGACTCCTGTTTAATTTGTGGGGTCGAGATGTTTTAGAAGCGATGGAAGCAAAACTTACTACTGGAAATTTTGCTTGGCAGATTATGAAAAGACAAGATTACCAAGAAGGAAAAGGCTTAGGTAAAAATTTACAGGGAGTACCAGAGCCTATTTCTCCTTCTCCAAAATATGACAAACGAGGTTTAGGGTATTTTTCCTAAGGGCCACTAATTCTCCCAATGCTCATGCTGATCCTATTTGCTGGAAGTCTGATTCCCCAGTTTGGGTAGAGCAATGGTCCTTGTCTCAAAAAAAAAAAAAAAGGATTTCTGCCGCTCAAGAGTTGGTTCAGGAACAGCTTGATGCGGGTCATATTCGGCCTACCAACAGTCCCTGGAATTCTCCTATTTTTGTCATTAAAAAACGTTCTGGTAAATGGAGACTATTACAGGACTTAAGGAAAGTTAATGAAACCATGGAAATTATGGGGCCGCTACAACCAGGTTTGCCCTCTCCTGTTGTTGTGCCGCAGGAGTGGCATCTTATAGTTATTGATTTAAAAGACTGCTTTTTCACCATCCCTCTGGCTCCGGCTGATTGCAAACGTTTTGCCTTTAGCATTCCATCTACCAATTTTGAGAGGCCTTATGATAGATATGAATGGGTCGTTCTCCCACAGGGAATGGCAAATAGTCCTACTTTATGTCAATCCTATGTTGCCAAGGCCATTTACCCAGTACGTCAGGACTTTCCTGATGCTCTGCTATTGCATTATATGGATGATTTGTTGCTGGCTGCCCCTTCGCAGTCTCTTTTATTTCAGGCATATGAACTCCTAACATATTGTCTTAATAGAGCTAATCTTATCATTGCTCCAGACAAGGTTCAAACTGTTACTCCTTACCATTATCTTGGAAGACTCATTGAGTCTAACCAGGTCTCCTTTAAAACTCCACTTTTGTCCACAGGTAATCTTAAGACTTTACATGATTTCCAAAAGTTTTTGGGTGATATTAACTGGATTCGCCCTAGTTTAAAACTTACAACGGGTCAACTTAAGCCCCTCTTTGATATGTTAAAGGGTCCTTCCAAACCAACCTCTCCTAGATCGTTATCGGGTCCTGCTAAACAGGCTCTGCAACTTGTGCATGACGCCCTCCGTCAACAAAAATTGATCAGAATTAAAGACAATATGCCATGGTGTTACTGCATTCTTCGCACTGCTTACACCCCTACTGGAGTTTTTTGGCAACAAGGGATTTTGGAATGGATCCATCTTCCAGCCAGTCGTGGTAAAGTTCTTTCCCCTTACTTTGACCTGGTGGCTACGTTGGTTGCTAAGGGCAGGCAACGTGCCTTAACTTTGTTTGGCATTGATCCTTTGAAAATTGTTGTCCCATATACTAATGCCCAACAGCAGTGGCTGTGGCAGTTTTCTGACTCTTGGCAAATTGCTTTTGCAGGTTTTTCAGGACAAATTTTATGTCATTATCCTGCTGATAAACTACTACAATTTTATTCACAGTGCTCTCTTATCTTTCCACAAACCTGCATTAAATCGCCCTTGCCTTCTGCTTCTTTAGCCTTTACTGATGGTTCCTCTTCTGGGATTGCAGCTGGAACGGTCAACAAACAGCCATTTTCCTTCCAGACAAATGAACATTCGGCACAACGTGTGGAGTTACTGGCAGTCCAGTATGTTTTAGAAAATTGGGATACGCCCTTAAATATCTATTCTGACCGTCAGTATGTGGTTAATTTGATACAAAAGTTAGAAACTGCTCCTCTTTCCTTTTCAGACTCCTCTCCTCCTTCTTCCCTTGCAGCAAGCGGTACAAAAATGTTTTCATCCTTTCTTTATAGGACATATCAGGGCTCACTCTACGATGCCTGGCCCCCTGACTGAGGGTAATTCATTTGCTGATCAACTTACTCAACATGTTTTCCCTGTTTTATCTCCTATCCAACAGGCCGAGGCTTCTCATGCGCTGCATCACCAAAGTGCTCGCAGCCTTCGTTTGCAATTTAAGATAACTAGAGAGCAGGCTCGACAAATTGTTAAAACCTGTACGGCTTGTTTGCCTCACCTGCCTGTTACCCAACATCACGGGGTTAATCCTCGAGGCTTGCAGGCAGGCCATATTTATCAAATGGATCTCACTCATTTTGCACCCTTTGGTAAATTACAATATGTGCATGTTACCATTGACACCTATTCTCATTTTGTTGTGGCCTCTGCTCATACTGGTGAAGCTGTGAAGGATGTTATTTCTCACTGTTTACAAGTTTTCTCTATTATAGGACCCCCCAAGATTTTAAAGACTGATAACGGTCCTGCCTATACCAGCGAAGGTTTTGCTAACTTTTGTTCTCAGTTTCAGGTTTGTCATCGCACTGGCATTCCCTTTAATCCTCAGGGTCAGGGCGTTGTGGAACGCTCCAACGCTGTCCTCAAAACTTTACTACACAAACTCAAACAGGGTAGTACCCTTCACTTTATTCATAAGACGCCCCACAACTGGTTGCGTCATGCCTTATATGTCCTAAATTTCTTAACTTTGGATGCTAATGGCTTCTCCGCCGCCGACCGTTTCTGGCACCCTCAGGATAAGGCTACGGCTGAGGTCTTGTGGAAAGATCCTTTAGCCAACCAATGGCATGGACCAGATCCAGTCCTCATCTGGGGACGAGGACATGTTTGTGTTTTTCCCAGGTCTGCTGCCTCGCCAATTTGGGTACCTGAACGTCTTGTCAAGCATGGACCGGTTCCACGGCAGAGCAAATGCTCTAATTCCTCGATTTCGTCGCCTGACACTGACACCGCCACCCCACCGGAGACGCCGCCGCCTGCGACGGACACAACGAATCTGCACACCGTTCCACGGCAATGCCCTGCCGACCTGGTCTCAACGTCGCCGTCTGACTGCCGAAGCGACCCAGCTTGTTCTTGAACAAGGACACTCCCGTTCCCCCGCAGTCATGTTTATTGCCATGATGGCCATATTGTCCTGCCAGGTTTCCCCCTCCCAAGCTCACTCTGCTGATTCTTCTCAAATCCTTTGGGCTGATGTCCCAGACCCTCCTATCCTCCGTCCTGTTACCTGGACTGACCCTGCTTTTCCTGTTTATTTGAATGACACTTCTCTTTTTGGCTTCCCTTCCTCCACTCATATTACCCCTCAAACTGCCAATTACTCCTGTTTTGCCCAAGCTGCTTCTCCCCCTATGTGTTTTTATGCGTCGAAAATATGGGACCAACTTGCTCTCAGTAATCGCATTCCCTTCTTACCTATTCTCCCCTTTACCAATGGTCCCTTTTGCTTTGAATTAGGAATGAAGCATCTCACCACATTTGAAGGCCCTTCTGCCCTCCTTAAGGGCGAAACCTCTTTCTATGCTAGGGACTGGCTTCTCACCTATCTTGGTATCAAAGAGTCATGGAATTCTTCCTCTCCTGATTTCCCGTCTATTCCTCGCTCTCGCTGCCATGTTGTTAACTCCTCCCTTGACCCTTCTCCTCCCTGGAAACTCTGCTACCCTAAACACCGCACTGCCCTTACCTATACCCTTTCTAGTGGTTTTACTCTTTATGATTGGTCTCTCCCTGCGCCGCTCTCCACCTCCTTTGATCGGTACCAGTCCCCTGGCTGCTGGGCCACTCCTATTTTTTCTACCTCCTCTGACCGCACCTATACGTCTCTCTGGCGTCTTTTTACTGCTCTTACCCCTAGTTATTGGAAGGCCGGTACCCGCAGTGTTTCTTACCCCTCTCGTTCCCAACATTATGTCCAAGCCTGTGTTGCTTCTCCTTACGCCTTACTTTATGGTCATGTTAACATTTCCGTCTCTTCTGGTCACTACCATATTTCTTGTCCTTCTTGCACTCTTACCAACTGCATTGATTCCTCTATTTTTCCTACCCATACTATTCTCGTCGTTCATCAACCCCCTTATGTTATGCTTCCTGTTAATGTTTCTGGGCCCTGGTATGATGAATATAGCCTGCAAATTTTACATGACATCCGCGATTTAATTGTCCGCCTCAAACGTTTTCTGGGTATTCTTATTGCTAGTATTTTGACTATTGTTAGTGTTGTGGCCACGGCTGCCACAGCAGCTGTAAGTTTAGCTCACAGTGTTCAAGCTGCCACATATGTTAATCATCTAGCCCACAATGTTTCTGTTTCTTTGGGTACTCAAATTGATATTGATTCTAAATTGGAGGCTAAGCTTAATGCTTTAGAACAAACTGTTACTGTTTTGGGTGACAAGGTCCAAAATCTTCAGTCTCGTCTTCGTTTCTGTTGTCATGCTGATTATAATTCCATTTGTGTTACTAGTGCTCCTTATAATGACTCAGAATGGGACTGGCCTCTGGTCCGTGCCCATCTACAAGGCATTTGGAGTCACAACAATCTGTCTTTAGACATTTTTCGCTTACAGCATCAAATTCATGCTATTGACTTTTCTCGAAGACAGCTGCCGCAGGATGCCACTATTGCCCACGACATTGTGGACACGTTGTCCTCTTGGACTCGTGGTTTTCATTTACCTTCCCTTTCCACCTTAATTGGCATTGGAGGTTTTCTCCTTGTACTCATCATTCTCTTGCCGTTCCTCTTCCGCCTTGTGTTCTCCTCCCTCCAGCACCTTCAGCTCAAACTTTTTGAGCTGCATTTATAAACAAAAAAAGAGGGAATTGTGGGGAACACTCCCGTGTGAGACCCCTAAAAGGCGTGAGTCTCACTATACGGTGAGTTTGATCCCAAACACAGTTTCCTACTGGAGGCAGTCGAGCTATCCGGAAATATAGGAACTGAAAGATGAATGATCAGTTTCTAATATCAACCACAATATCGTTTGGGCCTAAAACTATGCGTTGCTGCTAGACCGAGTAACCCCCTACCAGCAACCAGTTCCTGCTATGACCTTTTTATGAATTTAAGAATAAGTTTTAACCTTTACTTGCCTAACTGCCTTGTACCCTAGATAATGGTTTAACTGTTGATATTTGCAAAGAAAAATGCCACCATAAGGGATGGCTTGGATTCCTGACTCAGAGATTCCTGAATAATGTTTTGATATAAACAAGTCTCCTGAACAATGTTTGGATATAAACAAGTCTTTGTGAATGATGTTTGGATATAAACAAACTTTGTGATTGTAGAAAATTTTGTTACTTTTTACAACCATTGATCGCATATCTGACTTCTCTATTGTATAGGCCATGTGAGGCATACATTTACATTCCTCTTACTATGACGTAGACCAAAGCCAAGAAAGTGTATTTATTCCTAGCATTTGAAAAATAAAATTTGCTGTTTAGGCACAGCCTATCAGCCCTCCAGATGCCTCGCTTTCTCTCTCTCTGTCTTTATTATTTTCTCAGGCGCACTCCCTCTTCCAGGTATTGGGACCCTCTTGCAGGTCGAGAGACCCCCGGGCAGACGTGCCTACCCATCCGGACGGTCCATGACAGGCGTGCACCGGTAGTCCCAGCTACTCGGGAGGCTGAGGCAGGGGAATCACTTGAACTCGAGGGACAGAAGTTGCAGTGACCCAAGATTGGGCCACTGCACTCCAGCTTGGTGACAGAGGCAGACTCTGTCTAAAAAAAAAAAAAAAAAACGAGTTCAACTCCAGGTATGGGCACGGTGGCTCATGCCTATAATTTAGGAGGCCAAGGCAGGAGGATTGTTTGAGCCCAGGAATTCTGGACCAAACTGAGAAACATAGTGAAACCATCTCTCTACAAAAAAATAAAACTAGAAAATGAGCTGGGTGTGGTGGCATGCACCTGTAGTCCCATCTACTCAGGAGGCTGAGGCAGGAGGATCACTTGAGCCCAGGAGGTGAAGGATTCAGCAAGCAGTGATCGTGCCACTGCGTTCCAGCCTGGGCAACAGAGCAAGACCTCATCCCCCAAAGAAAATAAAGTAAAATAAAATGGGAAAAAAAAGAGTTCAGCTCACTCTGTCAACATAATTTGTTAAATAGTATTTGCCATAGACCATTTAAAACGAATTCCTGGAGGCTGGCTGGTGTCTTGCAGTTTTTAAATCTCCCTCTCTAATTACAGAGACACAGTATAAACTTTTATTTGCAAGGAAAATCTGTAGCTATTTGACATCGGCCAGCACTCCTTGGGTCCCTTGAAGAAATCAGATATGATCTTACTCTGGTCTTTAAACAAGGGAAACCAGAGGTGATGCCTGAAGGTTCAGAAGACTCCTAAGACCCAGATAGGTTACAGCAGCTCTGTTTTACTAAATTGGTGAATTAACTGGTGAAAACAAGAGAATAATATATTTAAAAAAAATTTTTTTTAATGAGACTGCCTTATCACTAAGGATACATACATAGTGGTTTAATAAATAAACTATTTGTTTTTTATTCACCATGTGAGCTCCTGTTTCTTTGAACTTCTGGCTCTTGCTTCTAGATTCTTCACCAGATTATACCTTCGATAGCCCCTGAAAATGTGGAGTTACCTGAGAGTCGAAGGCGCCTGTCCTGCTTGATTCTTCTTACTTGTACAGTCATCTGAGAACAAAATTCAAAACGGACCAGCCATGATTTAAGCAGGTCTCACTTCTCAGACTGCAAACAGACATGGACTTCTGTCTGGGACCAGAGACATAACTAACTGATGCTTGATTCCAGGACACTCTGATGAATTTTCCCAGGTCGTGGGTTGAGTTTAGAGAGCTTGCCTGGCAGGCTTTCCTGAGCCCGCATGAAGGTTGTCATCTCCACTTGCTTTGCCCTGAGCCTTTATTCTCACAGATCATGGGACTCGTATCCAGCTGGCCTCTGGACCCCTCCAGCCAAAGCCTCCAAGTCCTGGCATGAGGCCAGCACCAGACCCATGGCTGTGTGTTCCACCGTAGCTTCCAGGCAGAACCTCCTCCCTTCTCCGAGGAGATGAGACATCCCTCTCCCACCTGCCATCAGGAGACAGCACACAACTCAAGCCTTCTGTTACTGTGTGCCCTTGGGTGCTCGAGGGGAAATTCCATGTAACAAGCTCCTGAAACAGCGAATTTTCTCACCACCTTGCGCTAGCATGCAGAGTGCCTAAGCCAGGCCCAAGTCAGCAGGATTCTTTATTTTGTTGAAGTGTGCCGATGAATGTTACCTATGTAATCCCCAGAACAATCATGCAACATTCAGGGGCTGGTATAATTTTTTAGGTGGGGAAACAGAAATCAAAATAAATATTAATCTGTCCAGAGCTAGGAAAGAACACATATAAGCTAGAGGTGGGGTCTTTGGATTACAAAAACCAGCTGCCACTGTTCCTTCTCTCTTTCTGCCAAATAGTTTCAGATAAATACCATCATCCCTGGGGAGGCCTTCTGCCCTA
Organism: Saimiri boliviensis; assembly: GCF_048565385.1. Taxonomy (NCBI): domain Eukaryota; kingdom Metazoa; phylum Chordata; class Mammalia; order Primates; family Cebidae; genus Saimiri; species Saimiri boliviensis. The sequence goes on along the minus strand of NC_133467.1, from coordinate 40,394,467 downwards.
ACATCCATACACCATGAGGGATCGGGGGCTGGTGATTATCATGGCATCCTCAGCCCAGTGTGTTTCTTCTTGGAGTGCCTCACACCAGCCAGTCCTGACCCTGTCACGGTCCTAAGGTGGTGATTACAAAGCAGGAAATCAGGTTGAAAAGTGACTTGTGAATAGGGGTAGGCTCCTGTGAACTCAGGACCTTGGGAGAGACTGGAAGTCTTCCTAAGCTCTGTGACCAACTTACCCGTGCTGACTTTTCTGGCAAGGCTGTCTGCCAGCTGGCTTCCTCGGGCCAGGTGCTCGCGGAAATGCTGCTCCATGTAGTGAGTGGTCAATGTTATTGCTCCTGAATGGCTTCTCAAAGGTCTCTACTGTGCTCTCGACGTGCTGGATGAGAAGAGAAGAGGCTGTTCTCCCGATCTGCATCTTCTGCCGTAGATGGGTTAACTCTCGAGCTTCATCCTGGATCAAATAACACTTCCTAAAGCAGAAAAAAAGAAGTAAAGGTAGAGAGGTATACCTGTTAGGTTACAGCATGTTAGGAGAGGGGACTGGAGAGCATCACCCAAGGAGGCCACACCCTGAATTCTAGTGTATGTTTAGTGTCCTGAATATGGTGAAAGGAATGAAGGATGGGGAATAAGAGCAATCTGTATGTGATGATCCCTTCTAAGATTGTCATTTTCCCTGCTGCTTGCTGCGGAAGAAAAATCACATGATCCTATTAATAGATGAAGAAAAAGCATTTGACAAAATTCAACACTCATTAATCGTAAAAACTCTCAACAAAGTGAGAACAGAGAGGAACTTCCTTAACTTGATAAAGAACATCTATAAAAACTCTACACGAATGTCATACTAGAAACTAGATGCTTTGTCATTAAGATCAGCAATAAGGCCTGACACGGTGGCTCACGCCTGTAATCCCAGCACTTTAGGAGGCTGAGGCCGGTGGATCACGAGGTCAGGAGTTCAAGACCAGCCTTGCCAAGATGGTGAAACCCCGTGTCTTCGTATTTTGTATTTTGTTTGTATTTTGTAAAAATACAAAAATCAGCCGGGCATGGTGGTGGGCGCCTATAATCTCAGCTACTCAGGAGGCTGAGACAGAGAATTATTTAAACCCAGGAGGCGGAGGTTGCAGTGAGCCTAGATAGTGTCACTGCACTCCAATCTAGGCTACACAGCAAGACTCCATCTCAAAAAAAAAAAAAAAAAAAAAAAAAAAAAAAAAAAAAAAAAAAAAGATCAGCAATAGGGCAAAGATTTCCCCCTTACCACTCCTTTTCAACATCATACTGGAAATCCAAGCTCACGCAGTAAGATACGCAAAGGAAATAAACAGTATGCAGATTAGAAAAGAGGAACTAAAACTGTCTGTGTTCACACATGATGCAGTTATCTATGTATTATAGAAAATCTCCAACATGGTGAAACCCCGTCTCTACTGAAAACACAAAAATTAGCCAGGCCATGGTGGCATGCGCCTATAATCCCACTACTGGGGAGGCTGAGGCAGGAGAATCGCTTGAACCCGGGTAGCAGAGGTTGTAGTGAGCTGAGATCACGTCACTGCACTTTAGTCTGGGTGACAAAGCAAGACTCTGTCAGGAAGGAAGGAAGGAAGAAAGGAAGGAATATTATTTGGTACTAAAAATAAATGAGCTATGAAGCCATGGAAAGACATGAAACAACCTTAAGTGTATTACTCCATGAAAGAAGCCAATCTAAAAAAGCTACATGCTGTATGACTCTGACTATATGACAGTATGGAATAGGCAACACAGTGAAGACAGTAAAAAGATCAGTGGTTGCCAGGTGCTGGGGAAAAGGAGAATGAATAGGCAGAACACAGAGCATTTTTAGGGCAGGAAATAGTCGTTCTTTATTATAATGGTGGATACATGCCATTATACATTTATTCTTGTGTCAAACCCCATAGAATATATGCCACCAAGAGTGAACCCACTGCAAACTGTGGACTTTGGGTGATGATGATGAGTCAATGTAGGTTCATTGATTGCAACAAATGTTATCACTTCAGGCAGGATACTGAGTGAGGAAGGCTGTGTGTGTGTGCAGGGGCAGGGGGCGTGTGGGAACTCTCTGTTACTTTCCACTCAAGTGGAACCTAAAACTGCTGGAAAAAAGTCTATTAAAAAAAGAAAAGAATGATCACAGGAGTATAATTTTTAAAAATATATTTGACAAAGTGGGTGTAGTGTGTGCTTTGTGAATCGAGAGCACAGGATTCTGATGTTACCTCTGCCAGAGGCTATTTTGCAACTTTGATCAAATGACTATCACTTGAGGCCTAAGTGTTCTAGCTTCTAAAATGAGGAAATGAGACTAACTGACTCCAGAGGTTTTGTTTTGTTTTGTTTTGTTTTTGTTCTTTTGGTTTTTTGTTTTTGAGATGGAGTCTCACTCTGTCGTCCAGGCTGGAGTGCGGTGGCATGATCTCAGCTCACCACAATCTCCGCCTCCCAGATTCAAGCAATTCTCCTGCCTGAGCTTCCAGAGTAGCTGGGATGACAGGCGCCCGCCACCATGCTTGGCTAATTTTTGTGTTTTCATTAGAGACTTTCACCGTGTTAGCCGAGCTGTCTCAAACTCCTGACATCGAGTGATCTGCCCGCCTCAGCCCCGCAAAGTGCTGGGATTACTTACAGGCGTGAGCCATCGCGCCCGGCCTAAAGTTAGGTTACATCTAAATAACATTATTCTGTGGGTCGGTGACATTTAAGGGGAATATATTGGGGAGTGACCTAATGGAGCATGAAGCAGGATTTGAATCACTTCCAAAGCTGTGCAGCACTTAGGCAAATTAGTGACAAGTTAGTATTTTCAGTAACTGGTGCTCACAGACAAATGTGTAATGGGTTAACTCCATATTATTTAAATGCTTCCAAAAAGCTGTAGGAAAATGGCTATTAAAGACAGACTGACAAATCTAGCCAACAGGCAACTATTTGACAATTCTGTAAGCTTATTTTTAAAACGGAGCTTATCAAATTGCCGTTCTGGAAGCCAGGGACCTGAGTTTCCATAGAGGATGGAGTAGAATGGAGGGGCCTCTGTATAAATCTACCTCCTTGGCCGGGCGCGGTGGCTCACGCCTGTAATCCCAGCATTTTGAGAGGCCGAGGTAGGCGGATCACAAGGTCACGGGGTTGAGACCATCCTGGCCAACATGGTGAAACTCCCTCTCTACTAAAAAATACAAAAATTAGCTGGGCGTGGTGGCGTGCGCCTGTAGTCCCAGCTACTCGGGAGGCTGAGGCAGGAGAATTGCTCGAATCTGGGAGGCGAAGGTTGCAGTGAGCCGAGATGGCGCCATTGCACTCCAGCCTGGCGCCTGGCGACAGAGCAAGACTCTGTCTACAAAAAAAAAAAAAAAAAAAAAATCTACCTCCTCGAGCACCGGGATGGTTCGGCATTCACCAGAGTAACATATGAAGAAATAGGAGATTCCGACATGCTCCCGTGGATCCGGAAGGGAGACCATTCACGTGACTGGAAGATTTCCAGCTCAGGAAGCCGTGAAGACCATATATTTGGTGAATACATGCAATGTTAGTTAGAATAAAACCACATTTCTCTGAATAATATAAAGTCATTACTCAGAAAAATTTTACAGATTTTTATCTAAGGAAATTTCCAGGAAGATGTTAAGAGAAAGTCCTATAATTAAGGCATGGAGACTGAATGCAGGACTTGAGAGCTGCTCTGATGAGCAATGACTTAAGGCTGATAGTCGAAGTCTCTTACCCACTGCGGGATACGGAGGAGAATTCTGCTTCCTCAGGCCGAGGCTTCTTCTGCTCATCCACTCCCTTCTCATCAGGTCCCTTCTTCTCTGAGGGCTGATGCATCCCAGCCTTCAGTTGGAGCATTTCTCCTGGAGCGCTCTCTTACAGCCGTCTTTGAAAGGAAGGACAGAGAAGAAAAGTGTCTATGTCTCCACAATGGCCAGGATTTTTTTCCAAAGCTACCTAAAGGAATTGAAACGAAGTCATGGCTTACAGAAGTTGGATTCTTAGTGGAGATCCTGTGGGAAGAGGGACTCTCACGAGCAGATCCCACAAGGAAGTAAAGAGTGAGCCTACAATGTGCCCCCTTGAGGAGAATGTCCTCAGCCACGGGGACCCAGCCACCCACTGGTAAAGGAGAGACACAGCAGGTGCTGGGGACTGGGGGTACTGTGATGAGGAGGAAGCGGGGGGGCCCACAGAAGAAGAAAACACAGGCAAATGCTGAAACGAATGAATGAAAACAAACAGGGTTTTACATCGAGCTAAGGGGTGAGTATTTTTGTTTCTTATAGTTGAGATAAGGGACCCAGGGAATGTCCCTTCAGAGGTCAGGAAGCATTTTTGCTTCCAGAAGTTTTGAGAGTCACGAAGGCAGGAACACATTTTGAGATTCCAGAGCTCAAATCCCACGTCGCTAGGACATCAGCAACAGTGCTATGTGGTAGACTCGGGTGCCAGCTCTTGAGTCGCCATCACAGAATTAGAATGTGGAGGTAGCTACAGAACCCAGGAAAGTCCCGCCTTCTGATGGCCTGCCACACTCAATGCAAGGCTGCCTGTTTCACCCTGAAGGTCCCTGCATCAGTGGAGGACACCCCCTCCTCAGCCAGCTTTAATATTTGTGTACTCTTTGGCTTATATTGCCAATCAATTTCTAACCACAGCAAAATAACCTAAGCATGCCTCTCCTTGAAAACATCCAAACATTTTCTCTGCACCTTTTGTTTTTTGGGGACAGTTTCAATAAAAGCAATTCTTGGGGCTTTTCCTAAATGATTTTCTTTTTTAAACTTCTGGTGATTCTTACTGTTCCTTTTTAGGAACTCTCCAGGTTTTCACTTCCTACATTCTTTCAAGAGTACAGTGACCAAAACTGGAGTAGAATCATCTAACTATGACTAATAAATTTAGCATCACGCTCTATTACCTTTAATACATAATAAATAATATATCCCAATGCGAAACTTGCTTCCTTTCCCTTGCAGTAGCAATGTGTAGGGGTTTCATTTAATATGATGAAGTCAATTTTAACCTTCCAAACTTCCACCCCACCCACCTTTGCTTGCACTCATGGGAAGGCTCAGTCTGTATCTGGTTTGCCCACATTCCTGGGCTATAAACCTCTACACCTCCCAATTTGCGAGGCACCATTTTTTTGGAGGGTACTGAATTTTTATTTCTGTCTCCTTTGCACCCTTACCAATGAAAGCTGCTTTCAGCCACTCTGCTAGCCTCTCTCCAGCACAGTGCTGAATTTGCAAATGCCTTGAGGGGAAAACCTTTACCAAGTGTTCAGTTCATGTCCCAATTCGCTCTAGAAGCTTGGCTTTTCAAGTCAGAATACCTGGACAGCTCCACGTGTCTGACAGCTCCACGTGTCTACCATTCCCATCCCCATGAGGTTACTCAAAGTGCTGCTGTTTTCTCTGACTCTTAACCACTGCCCTCTCCCCAGCTTCTCACCGTCTTGTCCCTTACCAGGAACTAGCAAATGCTCTGGGGAGGAAAAAATTGTTTCATTCCAAGAGCACCCACCCCACCCCGTCTCTCTGTCTCTCTGTCTTTCTCTCTCTCTCTCTCTCTCCCCCCGCGCCCCCCGCCCCCACTTTCTGTAGCTGGCCGTGTGGGTCCCAGCTTTTCAGACTTCAAACAGAATTGCTTTAAACTAGATTTTATCTCCTTGTTTTTAGAGGGAGTGCTGGTTTGCTACAAAATTCTATCGTAACTGAAAGAGGAAATCTACAAACTCCAGGCAAATCAAATTTTCCTACTTTGATTTCTGAAGAAAACAAAAAAAGAGAAGAGGTCACTGGCAGATACATACTTGCACTTTTCTCATAAATCTTGGGTCAAGTTTGAATGGATATTAAAGCCTCCTGCTAGAGTCCTGTGCGAAAGATTGTCTACCATCAGCTAAGCAATCATGCCTGTCCAGGGTCCAAGAATTTGTTAAGGTTGGATCCAGTCCCCTGATGCCCTAACAGAGATCCTGTAGGAGGACAGACTCCTGCTATAGGTTTCTATATCGGCGCTTTGAGTAGGCCCTTCAAGTAACCAGTTTTTCAGACACCTGGCCATGAATGTGGGGAGAAGAAGTCAACCAAACCACTGAACACTTCTAATTTATTTTAGAGAGTGCTGAAAATTCTCACTGGTACAGTTAGAAATGAAAACAAAGACATAATAATAGTAATAACAGTAATAACTGATTCAAGAGCATTATTTTGTGACTGACATAGTTCCTAAGTGCTTTACTGTGGAGTCACTTACTTAGTCCACATAACAACCCTGTAAGATAGTGTTGTGCTTTTGTTTGCTTGTTTTTTTTTTTTTTTTGAGACGGAGTCTTACTCTGTTACCCAGGCTGTAGTGCAGTGGCGCGATCATGGCTCACTGCACACTCTGCCTCCCAGGTTCAAGTGACGCTCCTGCCTCAGCCTCCCGAATAGCTGGATCACAGGTGCGCACCACCACATCAGGCTCATTATTGTATTTTTAGTAGAGATGGGGTTTCACCATGTCGGCCAGGCTGGTCTCAAACTCCTGACCTCAGGTGATCCGTTGGCCTTGACCTCCCAAAGTGCTGGGACAGGCTAAGCCACCGCACCCGGCTGATAGTGTTGATTATGACAACCCATTGTTGCAGATGAGAACATTGTACGGAAAGGCTGAACTGACCTTTCCAAGGGTCCCATCATCTCTATGACAGTGAGAACCAGGACTCATCCAGGCAATTCATCCTCCAAACCCCTGCTCTGAGCCATTAGGCTTGGTGGTAGCTATGAAGACTCTGCTAAGATGTGCATTTCCTCCTTGCTCAACCTCCAAGATTTCAAGGAGAAAATGGAAATTAAAAGTGAAGCCAACAAGGGTGTCTATTATTTCAAAAAGAAGGAAAGAAAATTAGCAGCGTTGGTGAAGATGCGGAAAAATTGGAACCCCCGTGCACCGTTTGTTGCTGGGAGTGTATTAGGTTGGTGCAAAAGTAACTGCGGTTTTTGTCATTACTTTTAACGGCAAAAATTGCAATTACTGTTGCACCAACCTAATAAAATGGTACAGCTGCTGTGGAAAACCATATGGTGGTTTCTCAAAATATTAAAAATAATTGTGACACCACAATCCTCCTTCTGGGTATAGACTCAACAGAACCGAAAGCAGGGACTCAAAGAGACATTCGCACACTTACATCCATAGCGCTATTACTCCCAATAGCTAAAAAATGAAGACACCCCAAGTATCCAACAACAGGTAAATGAATAAACACAATGTGGTGTATACATGCAACGGAATGTTACTCAGCCTTAGAAAAGAAATTCTGACACATGCTACAGCGTAGATGAACCTAGGGACGTTGTGCTGAGTGAAATAAACCAGTCACAGAAGGGAAAATCCTATATAATTCTGCTTATATGAAGTACCTAGAGGAGTCAAATTCATAGAGACAGAAAACAGAATGGTGGTTGTGCCAATGGCCAGGGAGGCAAGAATGGGAAATTAATGGGTATAGGGTTTAGGAACATTAGTCTAAGAAAGTAGAATATTGGATGCCAAAAATTCAGTTTTCATTCTGTTCCAAGATCCCCTTTAGTTAGAACAATATATTGAAGTCAGAGTTCTTAAGGGAAAATAATTGTGTACGGAGATCATCCTTGTGGATAAAAAGTGTATCAATAGTAGATCAAAAGATATCCCACTTTTGCAGATATTGACACCTGTTGGACCCATAGGATTTTACCTAGTATTAGATAGATAAGACGCGAACCACTTCTCAACACTGCAGACTCAAATACCAGGAATACTAAGAATCTCAGGACAAACAAATAGCCTCTTAAAAAAGACTCAGACTAGATAAGCTTTCCTCTACCACCTAACAGAGAATGTATCCCAGTTAACTGCTATGCCCAGATGTTCATTTCATAGAATCGAAACCAGAATTCCATGTTGATCGCTGATGGGAAAAAATAATTGACAATGTACAAATGAGAGAGAGAGGAAAAAATACTTGTCTAAGAATTACATTTAGTGTCTAAAAGCCAAATAGCTCAATTTCTGCTCATGAGATGTAACAGATTAACTGAGGGAACATATGCCAATAGCTCTGGGATTTTAGGTCTGTATGGGATGCCCGTAAGGTGTAGGATTCTGTTAGCTACGATGATATGTCTCAGGTGGGCAAATATTTCTTGAAATAGCAAGAAAAAAGAGAAACTGTCAACGAATAGAGCCAGAGTAGTGGTTAATTTTATGTGTCAACTTAGCTAGACCACAGTGCCCACGTATGTGGTTAAATATGATTCTGGAAGTCTCTGAGAAGGGGTCTTTTGGGTGAGATGAACATTTATATTAGCAGACTTTGAGTAGAGCAGCTTGCTCTACTTCATGTGGGTGGACCTCATCCAATCAGCTGAAGGCCTGAATAGAAAGAGATTGACTTTCCTGGGAGAAGACGAAACTCTACCAACAGAACATCTTAGTATTCGAATAACAACTCTTCCCTGGGTCTCCAGCCCGCCTGCCTTGAACTGTCACAATCATGTTAGCTAATTCCTTCAAATAAATAAAGATGGGTAGATAATAGATAGATGGATGATTCTGTTTCTCCGGAGAACTTTGACTCATCCAGACAGCATACTAATTCACCCTTGCCATTTATAGAGGGAAGAGTGTGGGAATAAGTGTCAGGGACCAGGAAGGTTTTCTTTCCTTGTGCAAACTGCTTGGCACAAAGCTGTTAAAGAGGGGACTCTGGCTTGGCCTTCTCCAGACTTGGTCACCACAGAAACAAATTATAGTTATACAAAATATCTTGAAAGTTTTGCTGAAAAGGAGATGGGGCAATACCCTACTGCTTAATGTCCACCGTGTCATCTGTTGTACCTCCCATAGTTAAGTCAGGAGGGCAACACTCCCTTATTTATTTTTTATTTTATTCGTGTGTGTGTGTGTGTGTGTGTGTGTGTGTGTGTGTGTGTGATGGAGTATCGCTCTGTGGCCCAGGCTGGAGTGCAGTGGTGCAATCTTGGCTCACTGCAACCTCTGCCTCCGGGGTTCAAGTGATTCTCATGCCTCAGCCTCCCGAGTAGCTAAGATTACAGGTGTAGGCCATCACACCCAGCTGATTTTTGTCTTTTTAGCAGAGATGGGCTTTCGCTATGTGGGCAAGGCTGGTCTTAAATTCCTAACCTCAGGTGATCTGCTTGCCTTGGCCTTCCAAAGTGCTGGGATTGCAGGCGTGAGCCACAGCGCTTGGCCCCTTTATTTGATTATCAGATAGATGTATAGAAAGTTTATCGTGCTAGCAAGAGTATGAAGAAAAGGATCTCTGAGTTGAAAAAATAAACTGAAATATAAATTGGTACCACTTCTATGGAAGGCAAATTTACAGGGCTTATTACTTAAAATAAAAAATGTGTACCATAACCGCTATGATACAGCAATTGCACTTCCGGGACTCTACCCTATAGAAATACATGTAACAAGTAACAAAAGATATTTGTTCGGCCGGGTGCGGTGGCTCAAGCCTGTAATCCCAGCACTTTGGGAGGCCGAGGTGGGTGGATCACAAGGTCAAGAGATCGAGACCATCCTGGTCAACATGGTGAAACGCCGTCTCTACTAAAAATACAAAACATTAGCTGGGCATGGTGGCGCGTGCCTGTAATCCCAGTTACTCAGGAGGCTGAGGCAGGAGAATTGCCTGAACCCAGGAGGCGGAGGTTGCGGTGAGCCGAGATCGTGCCATTGCACTCCAGCCTGGGTAACAAGAGTGAAACTCCGTCTTAAAATAAAAAAAAGATATTTGTTCAAGAATGATGACTGCAGCATTATTTGTAATCGTAAAATCATGGAACCAACTTAATTTCAAAAACAACATGTAAAGGGTTAGATGATGGAATAAGCAAAAGAAGAAATGCCTTCATCAAAAATAAGGCAGAGGATAATCTTGATTCTACTGATAACATTATTTATTGAGCAATTATTAAATCTAGGCACATCTTGCAAATAAGGTATTATTACCATCCTCATATTACAGTTGAAAAAAATATTGAGGTGCAAAACGCTTGTCAATAGCCCAAGGGCACAGACAAAAAGAAACAAGATTTCACCCAGAACCCCTGCACAGATCACACAAAGTCTCTCTTGCTCCTGGTCCAAGAACTTCTGCACCTTCCAACTACATTTCTTCCCAGCACAAACTTCCGGGAGGATGGGAAGCAGCCACTAAATGACAGGAGGGGAAGTGAGGTGTTCCGCTTCAAGGGAGCAGATTTCCTTGGGAATTATAAAAGGTCAATAACAATGACGTCCCTGGGTGGGCTTGAACCACCAACCTTTTGGTTAACAGCCAAACGCGCTAACCAATTGCGCCACAAAGACATGGATAGAAGTGCTCTTTCATTCCAAAAGAGGGTAAGCTGTCACTAAACGCTAGCTGGCACCGTTCGCCTTTTGCAGAATGACTGAGTCATCTCTCCAATGCAGTCAGAGGGACGAACCCTGTGACTTGTCTGTCAAGTTTGAAACCTGTGCGTTGGGTGGTTCGCAAACGCCCCGCGCCCCGCCGTGCCCCTCACCTGCCTCAGAAGCCAGCGCCTCCGGAGACGCCGGGATCCTGTTAGAGCCCCAGAGAAGCTGACCGCCCAGGGCGCTCAATTAGGACTTGTTGAATTAACACATTTGAGAGACTGAACATACAATCGGACAATGGCCGGACTGTATATATAAAAACAGAACTCCGATCTATAAACTGGGGCCGACTGCCCAGGAAATCAACCTCCTTATCTGCAAGTAAACAACCGGGGAAGCCAGCCTGCTATGATAGAAGTCAGACTTGCTGACAGCCAGCCAGCCAGTTTAACAAACAATAGCGTCTGTAACAACCAGCTCCAAAGGGCCTGAGCTTGGTTAGTAACTGACACTTTCCCTAATGTATGCTCCCCCTTGCAAGGTAGGAATAAGCAGGGAAAGCCCCTAGCCAAGCACACAGGATGCCCCGCTTCTAGTTAGCCCAGGGGCAGCTTCCCCACACCAACAACCTCCACTCAGGGCCACCTGAAGCCTTCCCTGTACTCAGCTGTAAAGCCGCCCCACTCTTCTGCCTGCCTGCAAAGCTTTCTGAAAATGCAAGTGCCGGCGGCTGACGCCCTTGCGTCCTGGTAAATAACCATTGTTGTTTCATTTGGTCGGCCTTCCTTTCCACACTTTGTCATCTTTAAGCTTTCAGTGCTTTGAAGAATTCTGAGAGTGGAAAATAAATGAAAGGTTTTTTTCAAAGGGGGAAGTTCTTTTTTACAGGACTTTATTCTGGTCAGTTGATTTCCAAGTGTGCAGTGTCCCCTGGGTTAAGCAACAAAGGGGCCCGGAGTGCGCCATCTGCGCGCTGCAGCTCCCGGCTCTCCACAGAACTGAGATCTGAGCGGTCTGTGGGGTCAGTGGGCCAGAGCAGGAAAGGGGCAGGGACCAGAGGAGCCATGAGGAGGGGAACAGCAGACAGGGACAATGAGATCTCCAGAGAGACTTGTGCAGAGGCAAAGGCTGGCTCCTGAGAGTTGAGAATGGTTTTTGTCATGCGTTTGAATGGGAAGAAACAGAAAAAGGACTTGAAAGAGAGAGAGAGAGAGAAAAAAAAAAGCAAGAACTTGTAGCTATGCAAGAATGAAACAGGAAAATATTGTGGGTGTTTTTGCATCAAAAATATTAAAAGCAGCCAACTGGCCACCCCAGGTCATGGTGCGCCATGATGGTATAATAATTAGTGCTCTTCCTTACGGCCGAGACCACCTTGGCTGGAACTGGAGCCACAGTAGCATCTGGCTTCTTTCTTGGCAAGATTTGCCACGTGTTACAGTTTCACTTTTTAAATCCCGTTACCAACTGCACCCAATAGCTGTGGTCAGAGAGCAGGATTTACTCTGTCTCCCTGCAAGGCAGTCAGGCTACAGAAGGAAAACCCCACAGTGCACTGACCTAGGGCCGAATCTTTGGAGGTTAGACGGGCTGTGTGTCTGCGCATGCGCAGGAACCATCTCAAAGGGTAAAGCCCTGACTCTCCAGGAGCCTTGTCTGTGGCTTACCTGATGTAACGGTGTGGTAATAACCATTTTTCTGGCTGAGATATTTCAAAGGGCAGTAAAGCCTTTTTAGATGCAATCACCATGCGCTTTGTATGAGTTCACATTCAACAGGGTATTTTACAACAAAATCTGATCATATAAAACCCAATAAATAGAATAGAACCTGAACTGGATGCCATCCTCCGCCTGCCTTACTCCATTTTTTGGCAGGTGGGCGGGGGGGAGCACTAATAGCACATTATTGACGTACAATTCACACAGAGTAAAATGCGCAAATCTTAAGGGCATAGAAACGTAACCATCACCCAAATCAAGTTACAGAAAATCTCCATCAGCCCAGAAAGGTCGGTAACCTCCTTTAGATTCCCACCAACCTTCCTTTCACTTAAGCAAACCATTCTGATTTCTATCTTCACTGATGAATGTTGACTGTTTCTGAAATTCACATAAACGAATATACTTTTCTGTGTCTGGCTTCTAATTTCAGGCAGCATAATGTGTTTGAAATGCATCCATGTTTTGAGTGTGTGATTTTGGTGTTACGGATGACTGCTATTTCCGTGTGTATGCTTGGGTTATTTCCAGTTCTAGCTCTCGTGAACAAAGCTGCTATATTCTAGTGCAATTCTTTTTGTAGACATGTGCATTCATTTTCTTGAGTTTATACTTTGAAGTGGAGTTGCTAGGTCATGGAGTAGGTCTAAATTTAACTTTATTATTGACTGCCAAACAGTTTTCCAGAATGTTGTGCTATTTGACCTTCCCACCAGCAATGAGAGTACAGTTACTCCGCATTCTCGTCAGTACATCTTGTCTTTCCAATTTCGAGCTGTTAAGATGCCTTAAACTTGGTTTAAGGTAAAATACATTTTGCTGTTCAAGCTTTTAAAATACCTTAAGTAGCTTACAAACAACAGAAATTTATTTCTCACAGTTCTGGAGGCTGGGAAGTCCACGTTCAAGGTGCCAGCAGATTCTGTGTCTGATGACGGCTCACTCTCTGGTTCATAGGCTGTTCCTTCTCCATGCGTCCTCACATGGTGGAAGGGCAAAGAATCTCCCTCCAGCATCTTTTATAGAGATACTAATCCTATGCATGCAGGCAGAGTCCTCACGATCTGATCACCTTCCAAAGGCCTAAACCTCCTATTATCACCAACTTGGGAATTAGGAGTTCAACAAATAAATGTGGTGAGGGAAGGCAGACACACAAACATTCAGACCATAGCAGTGCATAAAGGGGTCTCATCACTGAGGTTTTAATTCATGTTTCCCTAACACGGAATGATTTTCAATATTCTTTCCTATGTCTTTTGGCCATTTAGTAATTTTGTGTGTATGAAGAAAGCCTATTGTAGTATTTTGCTCGCTTTTAAATAGCTTGGCTTTTATCATTGATTTCTAAAATTTCTCTCTAAATATTCAATATCTGAATCATTTTTCAAATAAGCAGACTGCAAATAACTTCTCCCAGTCTACGGCTTGCCTTCTTTTTATGGTCATTTTTTTGATAAGTAGCAGTTTCTAATTTTGATTAAGTCCAATTTTTTTTTTTATTTTGTGACCTCTAAGACATCTTTCCTACCCCAAGATTGCGAATATATTTTCCTACATTTTCTTCCAGAAATGTATGCTTTTATTTTTAAATCTATAATTCTTCTCAATTTCATCTCCTGATCTCAGCACAATGTTTAACTGCTATAAAATCCACAGTTTGCAGACCAACAGTCCATTCTCCCAGAAACTTGCATAACCCTTGATGTAACGACATTTACAGTAGTTTCCTGCTGTGCTCTTTGACAACTATAGATCCTTGTGCTGCCACCCCTCACTCACTCCCTCTCTTGCCTTCTCCCTTCTTCTCTCTCCTCACCCCTACAATCTGAGAAAATCAGAAAGACCTAAAACTAAGGAGAAGACCTGGTCTAATCTGTGCTCAAGATATTAGCGCACAAGGAGAAGAAAGACTGAATCTGATCTGTGCTCAAAACACACCTGTATTCTGGTTTGTAAATCTGGTTCTGCTCCTGTGTGACCTTGGTTAAATAACTTTAACTTTATGTGCCTCAATTCTTTCTTCTGTAAAATGGGGCTAATAAGAGTAGTCTTAGGCCAAGCATGGTGGCTCACGCCTGTAGTCCCAGCACTGTGGGAGGCCGAGGCAGGCGGATCATTTGAGGTCAGGCGTTCAAGACCAACCTGGCCAACATGATGAACCCCTGTCCAACTAAAAATACAAAATTTAGCTGGGTGTGGTGGTGGGCATCTGTAATCTCAGCTACTCAGGAAGCTGAGGCAGAAGAATTGGTTGAGTCCAGGAGTTGGAGGTTGGAGTGAACTGAGATCACATCACTGCATTCCAGCCTGGGTCACAGAGCAAGACTCCATCTCAAAAAAAAAAAAAAAAAAAAAATTGTCAACCAAATCCAGACACAGCTAACAACGGCAAAGTGAAGTAGACTACTTTTTTTTTTTTTTTTTTTTTTTAATGGAGTCTTGCTCTGTCACCCAGGCTGGAGAGCAGTGGCATGATCTTGACTCACTGTAACCTCCACCTCCTGGGTTCAAGCAATTCCCTGCCTCAGCCTCCGGAGTAGCCGAGATTACAGGAGCCTGCCATTATGCCTGGCTAATTTATGTATTTTTAGTAGAGACAGGGTCTTAGCCAGGCTGGTCTTGAACTCCTGACCTTGTGATCCACCGGCTTCAGCCTCCCAAAGTGCTGGTATTATACGCATGAGCCACGACGCCTGGCTAAGCATCCTTTTTTTTTGGGACAGATTCTCGCTCTGTCACCAGGCTGGAGTGCAGTGGTTCGATATGGGGTCACAGCAACCTCTGCCTCCCGGGTTCAAAAGCAATTCTCCTGCCTCAGCCTCCCAAGTAGCTGGGACTACAGGCGTGTGCCACCACGCCCAGCTAAATTTTGTATTTTTAGTAGAGACGTTTCACCATGTTGGCCAGGATGGTCTCGATCTCTTGACCTCGTGATCCGCCCACCTCGGCCTCCCAAAGTGCTGGGATTGCAGCCAAGTATTCGTTTATGAGCTGACTGGCCACCAGTGTACTTTTCTCTCTGAAGTGTCTGTTTGTGCTTTTGCCCATTTTAAAAAATGGGTGTTTCCATTTCTAGTAGTTAATTGTAGGAGCTGATTATGTACTCTGGATACAGGTGCTTGGTCAAATATGTTGTGAATATTTTCTCCTAGTCTGTGGCTTGCCTTTTCACTGACTTAATGGTGTCTTTGGATGAAAAGACGTATTTCATATTGATAAAGCCTAATTTATCATGTTTTGTTTTACTTATTTCTCTGTGTAATATTTAGGAAATATTTGCTTTCTGCCAAGTCATAAAGACATTTTCATGCATTTTATTCTAAAACTTTATTTGTATCATTTATTCTGTGATGCAACTCAAATTAGCTTTTGTGTATGTTGTGAGGTAGGGACTGAGATTTTTTTCCTCACTGGTAGATATCTGGTTGGTCCAGCACTGTTTGTTGAAATGACACTTCTTTCCCCATTGTATA
The DNA here is from genome assembly GCF_048565385.1 of Saimiri boliviensis. Classification (NCBI taxonomy): domain Eukaryota; kingdom Metazoa; phylum Chordata; class Mammalia; order Primates; family Cebidae; genus Saimiri; species Saimiri boliviensis. The sequence continues at coordinate 40,378,834 of NC_133467.1, read as the reverse complement.
GCTTTAGTGCCTTTTTTCGAAAAAAATCAATCGGCCATATAACAAGGATCTGTTTTAGGTGTCTCACTTCAGTTTCATTTATCGATATGTGTATCCTTTTGCCACGTTCACAGTGTTTTGTTTATATTAATGAACAGCTTAATAGAATGTGTTCCTGGTTTCACTTTTTCAGCTCAATAAACCTGAAGTGTGTCCATCCACCATGCCACATGCCACCGTGGAAATCAAGATAAGCTGTCACTTACTCTCATTTCGCTAGAGGACACATGCTCTCAGAAATAATGGTTGACCTCTTAGCCAAAGGTCCTCTATTGTACCCTGTGGAGAAAATAAATCTCCAGTTACCTTGCGAGTTGATCTAGAGGGCAAATGTCTGCAACTTTCAGCAACGAATTTAGATTTTCCCTGGAAAAAAGCTCATTTTCAAGGTGATTCTTTTTTTGCCATATATTTTTTTTTCTGTTATTTATCAGCATGAAGTACAATGTTTGGTTTGCAGGTTCTGCTCTTTGTAAGAAGAAAAACTTTAGTAGAAACAACCAGTATTTAAAGACCATTTTATGAGACTGTCATTCACACACTATCTCTCTTTGCTGCTTTTTTTAAAATGGCATAAAGTGGGCTATATGCTTTCTGCATACTTTTTGGAATGTGCATTTAAACTGAAAACTTAAAAATAAAAATATTCACCAGCAGTACACTTCAAACAGGATGAGTCCAACCTAAGCGAACAACCCACCTGCTTCAAGTGTGCAGTTGATGTGCGTGAGACATTCTCAACAGTACTTGTGTTCCCTGCTGTAGTGATTTTCGTGTTCCTCCCACCCCTGAAAGTCCTCGACTTAAAACTCACCTAGAACATTTCCTTTGCTAAGACTTTAAAGTATTCTTTCTTCAAGTAAGCACAGTTTTTAAACAGTTATCGGTTGCGTTCTTGGCATTCATAGAAAGCTTGGGGAGAATCAATCCAACGCACAGGTTCAAGCGCCCAACGGGGCGGAGCAGGGATGGCATAGCCGCCGGCTGGCAGGCCGAAGTCGTCGTTAGCTCAGACGGGGGACGGAAACTCCCTGCAACAGGGGCTGGAGGCTGAGACAGGGAGCAGGAGGGCGGCTGCCCTTCGCCGAGGGTCCCTCCTTGCCTTGGCGCCTTCGGAGTTCCGGCTGACCGCGGCGTTACTGGAGCCGGCAGGAACTGCAAACGCCACGCGCGCGTCCCGCGGCACCCGCCCCTGCGCCTCGCGGACTCCTGGCCAGTTGAACACCGGGTCCCCCGCGGAGCTTCGCCGCGGGTCACAGGAAAGGGGTGCAGGGTTGCGGACCCGGCGGGAGGCGGGAGGAGCCGCGCGGAGAGGCTGATTTTGACCTGCGGGGCCAAAGGCTAACGGCGGCCTCACACCCTAAACGTCAGGGCAAGCCGCGGGGCGCGGGTTGGAGCGATCTCCACGCCTCGCTTGTCGTCTGCCAGGATTCAGAGATCAAGAAAGAGACTAGTTGCCTGGATCAAAGTCTGCAATTAACCAAAAAAGAAGCGTGATCCTGTGTTCGCTTGCTTAGGGAAAGAGGAAGAAGGAAGGAAGGGAGGAAGCGGGGAGGGAGAGAGAGAGGGAAGACAAGGAGAAAATGAATCAAAAAAAGAAGCACGAATTTCCTAACTAATCAGATGTGAGTCGTGGGGGGAAGACGGGCGTCGAGGTTTCGGCCTGGACGGGTGGAGGGTGGAATTGCCACGGACGATCGTGGGGAAAGGCAGGTGTAGCAGGTTGCAGAGAAAAGCTCCGGGTTCCGTTCCGTGGCTGGGGTCTCGCTTGAGTTTTCCATCCAGGCCGTCTCGGTTTCCGCGTCCGTCTGAGTGGCTGACGCTGCGGGGAATGCAGGGGTCTGAGTCCTTGACGCGTGTGGGCTTGCAACTTGAAAGCAGGGAGAGGACGGCCCTTTGGGAGTATTTTTTGGATGGGCAGGTGGCACCAGGAAAGGTAGATAGATGGAGCTTTCTAGACGTCGATGTCAGCGTAATTTCTGCTGGAACAATTGAAGGAGAGAGAGAGAGGGAAAAAAAAAAAAAAAAAAAAAAAGCCTGTGGTTTGTGGTTCCCTGGTAGTCTAGTGGGTAAAGTTTGGCGCTTTCCCCGCCGGCACTGGGCTGATTCCTGATCAGGGGAGGCGGTCTCGGCCTCACTGTGAGGTGTTGTTCTTCACTGATTTGCCATCTACCACCGCAGAGGCTCAATGATTCCAAGACTGCGGGGAAAATGGAGTTAATGTCGATCCTAAAATTTTAGCTATTTATTTATCTAGGATAAATTCCAGATAGTGGAACGGCTAGCTGAAATTTAGTGTGCACTGAAGATTCCGATGTGTACGGCCCACCAACGTGTAAGTACCAATTACACGCCCAAAAGTGTGTGAGACTGCATTTCCCCCCACCCAGCATTTAAAACCAAAGCTAGAAATTATCCATCTTTTAGAGATAATTTTAAGCTATATTTATAATCAAAGGATTTCTTCATAGTCAATTACCCCTTCGACTGTAAATCCACAAAAGACGGCAAAACTGGAAGAATGCCCAGAATTTCAGCAAACTTGAAATCAATACTCTGTCTGCTCTCTCCTGCTTTGGCATCTATCCTTTTCTTCCAGGTAAGATTGGTCACAATAGAAAAGTAATTAATAAATGTAATAAAAATATAAGCCTGGATTTTTGCTCAAAGTGTTCTCACTGGGTCTACATTTTGTGAATGTGGTGCTGTTCCTTGGATGGTCTCATGGCTATGCTTGAGACTCTTAACCTGGGGCACGGGAGGGTCCCAAAACCCATCTTTGGAAGTGTTGGCAGAGTAAATGGGCACCAGTAATAAAGGCAGTGGTGCCTGAAGACCTAAGGCTGGTTGGAACCGGGGCAGATTTTTCAAAACCAGAGCGGACTTGTGTTCATAACTCAATCATTTAATTTTTATTTTGATGAAATTTAAAATTGATTTAAATTTTCATAACTTAATTTTCATTTTGATGGCAACTTTATTTTGACAAAGACACTAGTGGAGGAAAGTCTCTTTATTGGACCATCAATTTTCCTATAAGTCTTTGTCTCAGAAAAATTTAATAATTAATTATAATAAAATAATGTTTCACATCTTACATTATTCACATTTGATTGAGTTGGCTTATGCTGTCAGTGTGTAACACTACCTGATGAGTTACATTCAACTATGTAGTAATACATATTACTACATACACACACGTATACATATACACACACTAAATTTACATATGCATATACACATGTATACGTGTGTATATATATATATATATAACCATATGTAATTTCAAAAGGTAAATTAAATACAGCGGGAAGGCGTTGGTAACCTCTTAGTGTAGCGCTAAGATAGCTGAATTTATGGCATGGTCTCATACACTGCAGATATCTATACTGTAATATTAAAATGACAGTTCCTTGAACAACTGAATTGTCCATTTCCTGGCCCAGCGTGAGACAGGAAAAGAGTAAAACTGGGAAGAAAATAACCTTTTGAAGGACTTGCCTAATACACTTCTTCCATAGTATTACTTGGAGTGACATCAGAAAATTGGAATGAAATATGTCTGTAAAAAAGGCAAATTCTCTGCTCTGTTTCTTCCCCAATCCTTAATCCACAAAGCAGGAAACCTAGCCTCAGGTTAGGTTTTCTCTTCTCATTCTTCACATACTAGGACAGGTACTGAGCTCATTTGCTGATGTTTGGGGACAGAGCATATTATACAAAGGGGTGGAGTCATTACTGCCCCTTTTCTACCAGACCATCAAAACTGGCAATCTGGCTGCTGTTAAGGGGACCTTCTAACCACGAATCCCCACTCCATGTGATTTCTTTCTGGTCCTCTCTTCTCAGAACTTGCGTCCATCCCATTCATTTGGAGAAGTTTGGTGAAGGTTACTTTATGCTTAGACAGAAGAAAAACCCTTAGGCCTTCAATGGAGCCTCATCCTCTGATACAGTTTACTGGGATTCCCGCCGCTGTGGCACAAGCCCTGCCATAAATTGTGATGATCTATACCTTGTCAGTTTTATCTAGGTATGTATCTTTTACAGTAATCCCCACATCCACCAAAGAACCTAGGTTATCGGCAGAATGAGACTTGGGAATTCTCTGGTCCTCCGGCCAGACATTACCAGTTAGTACTCTAACTCCACCATTTTTGAAATATGTACAACAAATTTTAAGTACTGTTTATTTTGTGGAGTTCAGCTTAAAGGAAATGAAGATTGTTACTTAGTATTATTTCTGTATTTTTCTAATTTAAACATAACATGGATTTCTTATTTTAAAAAGTATGGAAGCCAGAAATCAGTGGAGCAACATTTTCTCCAAAACAAACAAGCCAAACTTTGGCAGGAGTTACAGATCTGGCAGGCAGTGGTGGCTCCTATATCAGAAACAGAGTCCTTTACTTTGTGACAGACAGTAGTTTCCAGTTTCATGTCTTCCTTTTGGCTGCCAGAGGAATTGGACACTGTGAATTCATTGGCATAGTCCCAAGAAGATTTACTTGACCGGCAAGCAACCTATTGATTTTGGGGGCAGTTATCAGTCACTCCGACTAGCAGAGATCTGGTAATACTGCAGTCAGAGCTGTTGAGTTTTAAAATTTTGACTTGCCAACCAATAGGACATTATTTATAAGGTGAAACTTAGACATCAGAGGCTACAGGCATTCAGGCTATATTCTGACCCATTTATTGGTGGCAAATGTTAAGGGATTTTGCCCCATTAGCACTTTTTTCTCATGACAGTACTCTGAACAGAAGAATCTCCGCTAACAATTTAAGACCATTCACCGGATAAGCATGTAACTCATCAATCTCAGTGACACATTTTCACAACTCGACATTGAATTGGCTCAGAGGTTTAACTCATAACTTTAACTCTCCCCAACCTTCACTGAAAGTTTTACCCAAACTCTGTCAGTTGACAGAGGAACTCTACAGGAACACGTACCAAGACGTTTAACACACGCACTTTAGTTACAACAGCGCCTGCCAGGAGAACATCTTACCTCCTTGAGCGCAGTGAGGTGTGACCTGCCATTAAGAAGCACTAGGGGTCGTGCGTGGTGGCTCACACCTATAATCCCATCACTTTGGGAGGCCGAGGCAGGTGGATCACGAGGTCAAGAGATCGAGATCATCCTGGTCAACATGGTGAAACCCCGACTCTACTAAAAATACAAAAATTAGCTGGGCATGGTGGCGCGTGCCTGTAGTCCCAGCTACTCGGGAGGCTGAGGCAGGAGAATTGCCTGAACCCAGGAGGCGGAGATTGCAGTGAGCCGAGATCGTGCCATTGCACTCCAGCCTGGGTAACAACAGTGAAACTCCATCTCAAAAAAAAAAAAAAAAGCACTAGGAAGGCTGCTTTCCTTAATGTACCTGAGTCAGGCTGAGGGAAGAGAAGAATCAGGAGCACAAAGAGAGCAGGCACACAGCAGGAAGCACACTCTGCAATTGCTTGTGGTTTTAAAAGGCTGTCCATTCAGTTTTTGCAGGGTTTTTACAGGTTTTTTTTTTTTTTTTTTTTTGTTTTTTTTTTTTGGAGAGAGAGTTGCCCAGGCTGGCGTGCAGTGGTGCACTCAGCTCACTGCAGCCTCTGCCACTTGTGTTTGAGCAATTCTCCTACCTCAGTCTCCCAAGTAGCTGAGATTACAGGCTCCCGCCACCATGCCTGGCTAATTTTTCCATTTTTCATAAAGACGAGGTTTCACCATGTTGGCCAGGCTAATCTCAAATCCCTGACCACGGGTTATCCACTTGCCTCAGCCTCCCAAAGTGTTGGGATTACGGGCATGAGACACCATGCCCAAAGTGTCCATTCAGTTTCAAAGAACTTTAAGCAACAAAAAATGCCATTTGGGTGGCTGGTTTCAGCCCTCCCTCATCAATGCTCAGCCTCCAAATGGGACATAGGAGGACCGTCACTCTCCCTCTCACCTGCTACTGGTCGGAGAACATGTCTGCTACCAGATCCTGGAGGCCCTTCTCAAAACTGCTAACCTGGCCCCACACGGTTCTTTCTGTCTTTTCTCCAAGAAGGCATTGTGACCTTGCTGGCCCCATGTTGGGTGTCAAATCTGTGAATGGCTCACGCTTGGACTTATGCACACAGCATCAGTGATAGGGGATATCTATGCATAAGAAAGATTAGTATGCTGACTGCTCCCCACATCCATAATTCCACAGCATGACACCAAACTGGAGTCACTAGATGACAACCCAAGTGGTGGGCTGCTCTGTCAAGAAGGGGCCACTTTCACATTGCAGCCAAGCCGTGACAGTCTACGGTTGTACCCTGAGGGGATCGGGGCAAGATGGAAATTTCTAGGGCTTACCAGACCCAGGTGAGAAACTGCCTACTGGTAGCTTGCTGCGAGACAAGGAGGCCCCACAAGAGATGAGTGAGAAATAGTCTCATGATAACGCTCACCAGACCACCTGTCTTACCATGGTCCAGAGTGCGTTTGGTCACGGTTTCAGTCATAGTATGCTTGAGCCTTGCCCACGTGAAATTTAAGCAAAGCCATTCCCTTGTGCCTTGAAGCTTGAAGGGAGCTTGGTTGGATATAATACCCTTAATTTGCACTGTCTTTTTTTCAATGAATACATTACATGTTTATTTACATTTAAAGGAGTCTCCCTCCCTCCTTGCGTTCTCGTCTGTGAATGGCTCACACTTGGACTTCATGTAGGCTCCCAGGGGGAGGAACACAGGTGGCAAAAATCCTCATCAAATGGAAAAACATAACCCAGACCTCTAGAGGTTTCATAATTTTGCTCTTGATTCTGAAAACATAGTCATCTCTTACGGGGTGTTATTTGCTTTCTATCTTGACATTTTCCACTTGCCGCTTCTTGGTGTAAGGGGAAAAATGCCAGCACATGGCAATGCAGAAGAAGACTAGTGGAAGCCACAGGGCAAGGCCTTCACTTCCCAGTGACACTGTGCCCAGTTCCCTCCAGCATGAGCTGAGGCTCCTCAGGCTGTGGCTGTGCAGCAGACAGAGTGTGGGAAAACCCTGCTGTGCCCTGGGCATCCAGGATGGTACTGCCTTCTAAAAGGCAAAGGGTATGTGGTGAGGGGCCAGGCTGAGGTCCTGATGTGGCATGTTTGTGAGCAGTGGCACATTTGAGGCTGGGCAAGAAAGAGCTGCAGGGCCTGGCCCCCGAAACACCAGCAGATCAACTGAGGCAGAGAGCGTCCAGTGTAACCAGGAAGGCTGGAGGTCAAGACAATAGCTGCTGATTTGGCATCAAAGCTGTGGCATCGTCAAAGCCATAATTGCTGAGGATGGCACCAACACGCTGCAGCTGGAGAGAGTGGGTGACCAACATTTGGAAGTCGTGGCGTTGTCCGGGGTAAATAGCCCAGGTTCCTCGCCTCACACCAAGGGAACTGAAGACTTGGACACACAGGAAGTGGGTTTAGGAGTGGAGGTTTAATAGGCAAAAGAAAGAGAAAGGAGAATAGCGCCCAGAGAGGAGCGCCCCAGCGGGACTTCTGGTTTTGTGGTGAAGGGCACAGGGTTTTTAGACTGGCTGGAGGAGGCAGTGTCCGATTTACATAGGGCCCAAAGATTGGTGGGACCAGGTGTTACATTTACACAGCACTGGAAGAGCTGGCCACCCCACCCTAACCTTATGATGCAAATAGGGTTTCTATGTGACCCTCGGCATGTGGTCTGCTCCTTGCTGTCCACGTGGTTGGAAAGGAAAAGGGAAGATGGAGCCACCATGTTGAGCACGGCTCCCCCCCAGGTAGCTGCCGGCATTCACCGGGGCAAGCTTTGGTCATCTATGTCTGCAGCTTGATTTTATAGGCAGCTCTTTGTTAGAAAAGAAATGATTTGGGGGCCGCTTTTCATTAAAAGGGAAACCTTCCCAAGGACTTCCTTACCCTACCTGCCTTTTTAACTCCTATATCAATTTTTTTGAAGAACAGATGCTTTGAATAGCTCAGCCCATTGCCCAGAGTTTCAAGGGAAGACCTCTCCACTAGCTTCTCTTGGACAATGTGTCCTGTCAAACCTCCGAGGCACTGAAATAGCATGTTTTTGTGTCCATTCTCCTGCTAGTCTGTTGCGCTTCTGCAGGTCTTGTGAGTGTGGGCTCTCTCTGGCACCAGAGGGTCATCACGGTTGGGGTTGCAGAGCAGTGAGCAGATGGTCAAGAGAATTTCTGACACAGTCAATGCTGGAGACCACTGAGACCACAGGATGTCACGGCAGATGCTGCCATTCCTGTTGATACTGGGGTGAGAACATCTGGTTGTGAAAGCCACCTTCGGGGGCTTGAATCCGTAGGAAAGCGGATGGTCAGGAAGAAAACCCCTCCTTGGTAAGGACAGTCACTAATTGTCACCCACAGGCCCCATGGAACACTGTGTTGGGGGATCCCTTTGCAAGTCTGTTAACTCCTTCTGGGTCTGCTTTAGTGCCAACCTGCCCCCCTGCTGGGGGCTGCGGTGGCCCAGCCACACTGCACTTTCTGGATATAAGTTTTCTGAAAATGCTGCTTCTCTGTTACCTTGTCTTGTATGTTGGTGTCCATCTAATTCAGTTGCTTTTATAACTTGTTCCACAGTGATGCCTGGAGACCTGAGTATGTTTTATCTTTTTTTTTTTTTGAGACGGAGTTTCGCTCTTGCTGCCCAGGCTGGAGTGCAATGGCGCGATCTCGGCTCACCGCAACCTCTGCCTCCTGGGTTCAGGCAATTCTCCTGCCTCAGCCTCCTGAGTAGCTGGGATTACAGGCACACGCCACCATGCCCAGCTAATTTTTAGTATTTTTAGTAGAGACGGGGTTTCACCATGTTGACCAGGATGGTCTCGATCTCTTGACCTCATGATCCACCCACCTCGGCCTCCCAAAGTGCTGGGATTACAGGCTTGAGCCACCACGCCCAGCCTTGTTTTATCTTTAAAATCTAATAATTTTACTATGATATGGTCTTGAATTTGATCATCTTGGTTTAATTTTTCCATCACTTGATGGGTCCTTTCAATGTGCCTCATAAATAATCTGTCATTTTCATTTTTATAAATCAAGTCTCCTAGATTGTTCTCCCAAAAGCCTGATTCCTGTTTAGAGAAAAAATACTAAGAAAAACAAGAAATTACATACTGCATTACAATTTTTATTCAACAAATACAGAGATTCCCAAAAAAGTTAAAACAAAGTAGAAAACAAGTCTGGTGTTATAAGACCAGTAGGTTCTTCTGTGCAGTATTAGACCAATACACTGAGACAGCAGTTTGCAACAGAGAATTTAATGATCACAGGGCAGTCAAGGGAAGAGATAGGAGTAGACCCTGAGATCCATCTCCTCAAGAACTTCTGCGTTAAGGCTCCTAAGGGGACTGTGGAGGGTGAGGTTGGAAAATTAAGGTTGTTGATTGGTCAGGGGAAGAGGGATGAAATCATTAGGATGTGGAAACTGTATTCTTCGTGGAGTCAGTTCCTCAATTTGGTCCTTCAGACCAGCTGACCTCAGTAGTTTCACTGGTACACAGGATCTGAAAGAATATCCCAAATGGGAAAGTGAACATTTCGTAATGCTCAGGTTGCTATCTATAGACCAGTTCAGGAGAACTGTAATCTAGAGTCTGCCTGATGCTTGCACCACAAGCACCAAACAACTGTGAGGAAGCAGGTCCAAGAGAAGCCTGCCCTCAAGAGTAATGCAGAGCTTGCTGCAAGCTTGTTTATTTTTGTTGCTCCCCTTCCCTTGGTCCCTGATTAATTTTATAAAATTCATAGGGGCAGTTTCAGTGGTTTCAACACAGTACTGCCAGGTAAGTACTTGAACCCAAGAGGCGGAAGTTGCAGTGAGCCTGAGAGAGGAGACCATCTCTCTCTCCTTTGCCTGTCCTCTGTTAGAAAAGGGGGAGGGGAGATAAAATAGCAGAAAGTTAAAGCCAGTAGTCGGGAGAGACGCTGACCCACAGGCCCGACCACAGCGGGGGCCCAAGGACTGAAAAATAGCCCCTCTCTCTGTATCTGGTGTCTATGTTATCTGCCAGCCTTGACGGTGTTGCAAATGTTCTTCTTACTGCCCAAGGACCTTCTCTGAGTCAGGTACTCCCCATCTGCACCACCTAGACCCACCCCCTTAGAGGTGCCACTGTCACTAAGTGATTTACTCCCTTTGTTTAACTTCTATAACGCTTCCCCGCCAAAACCACATGTAAATTAGCAAATCAATGAAAGCCAAAGATCGTAGTGTCAGATGTCCAGCCAATGGGCAGTGACACAGTTTTACCTCTGCTTCCTCTTGAGTTGCATGTCTTTAAAAAAGGAAAGAAATTCGTCCAGTCCTTGTTTCTGATGCTAAATCTTCAATTTAGGACCTCACCCTCAAACTCTTGTTTTAGTGGCTCTGAGAAGGGAGCACCAACTGGTAGCACAGGTAAGTTAAACTTTAATCTAGGGAAGAAATAAGCAGGATTGGAATTTTAATTAGAAGAAAGAGGAAATCTGCTATACCAGAATATCACAGGAAAAAGAAGGAGAAGGAGAAGGAGGAGGGAGAGGGAGAGGGAAAGGGGGAGGGAGAGGGGGAGGGGGAAGAGTGGAGAGAAGGAGGGGGAAGGGGAGGGGTGGAGAGGGGGAGGGGGGGTGGAGGGGGGGGTAAGAGAAGGAGGAAATAAAAGGGCAGAATCAAGGTAATGCTAATGGAGTTAGTTGTTTGTGGCTGTTTTTTGTTAAAGAGTAATGATCAGCCAAGTGCGTTGGTTTAAGCCTGTAATCCCAGCACTTTGGGAGGCCGAGGCGGGTGGATCACGAGGTCAAGAGATCGAGACCATCCTGGTCAACATGGTGAAACCTCGTCTCTACTAGAAATACAAAAAATTAGCTGGGCATGGTGGCACGTGCCTGTAATCCCAGCTACTCGGGAGGCTGAGGCAGGAGAATTGCCTGAACCCAGGAGGCAGAGGTTGCGGTGAGCCGAGATCGCGCCATTGCACTCCAGCCTGGGTAACAAGAGCGAAACTCCGTCTCAAAAAAAAAGAGTAATGATCAGTCTTATAGTCATTATAATACTATCATTTGTCTGTTTTCTAAAATGTATAAAACGTTTGAAGGATTATGTGACATAAAAAGATTAATAATGCTTGCAGTCAATGTTTCATTGTTTGGGAGAATCCAGTTTCCCCAGTTAATATGCTTTTGTGTAATAGCTGTGTAAGGAGTAACCTGGTTTAAAGACATATTAATGGCTGAAATATTAACATATTGGTCTTTTCATGAAGTTCGAATAGCAGAGAGATTTCTTTCCCCAATTTTCCCTGGAGGGATTAAACTGAAGAGAAAAATCTGGAGAGTTTGCCCCACATGTTATGTCTGGGAGTTATTAGGACTTTTTCAAAGACAGGAGCTGTGTGTGACATGTAATTATGCTTCTTCTCCCGTTGAGAAGCCAAGCCAGGTTCAGACAGTGTCACAAACTTGAGCCCAACAAGGAAATCACCCTTCACATTGACCTTGCAGAGCTGGGGCTCTATCCGTTCTCTGCCCAACATCCAAGACACACACCAGCTCTGGCCAACAAACCTTCATATATTATCTATGTCAACCAGAGCTACATTTATTCCCAAATCTCTTTCTAAACTACAAATCTGTCCTTTCTATTCTCAACTCTGAAATTTACAAAGGCCTCATGTGCATCTCAGAGTCACAGATACTAAAACTCAACACACCAGGGAGTTCCCTGTCAACGTCATGTACCACCCTCTACCTCAACACTCAGTGATCAGCCCCAAGCCAGTATCTCCCAGAGGGTAGCGGGTGGTCCTGGGTGTTTCAGCAGACACTGAAAGCTGCTTCTACCCTGCCTCCTGCTGCTCACATCAGATCTTGATATCATCTTTAGATAAACACTCCCAATCTCCCAACACAACAATGTATTTCCAAAGAATTACAGTATTTAAATGTACTGGACTACCTACAGACTCACTGCCACTTTATATCACTACACTGGTCCATCCATCACCTCCATTAACATAAGCAGATCAAAAACTGGCCTCTCTACAGCCAGTCTTGTCTATTCCAACCCATTTGCCACACTGTGTCTTGAGTGACCTTTCCATAGGTTAAATCTGTGGACGTACCTGTAGCCTAAAATCACATCCACCAACGTAGTAGCCAAGCAACAGCAATCCCCTTTCCTTTGGTCATTAGAGTCCTAGACACCAAGGGGATGTTGGGGAGAGAATTGCCGTGGATCAACTCTCAGAGGCAGTGGGTTCTGGACTTGTGCTGCCTTTGAAACACGGACACTGGAAAAGCTCAAGTACCTGGCAATGCTTGGAGATCAGGAAGTAAGGCTGAAAACAAATCACTGCACTAAATAATACGACAGTAATCACTTACACAAAAACTTTAAAGATAAGAAATGTTTGAAGATTTATTAGTTTATTATACCTTTATAGCTGGAGAGTACAGAAGAAAATACCAAAGCTCTTTGTCTAAACAAAATAGGGCAGAAAGATTAACATATATCATAACCTATGATAACGAGTCAGCATAAACAGTATTCAGAAAGGAACGGTTATATTCCCTAAGAGTTATAGTCTGAAGTCATGCTTTTTGCCTTAGGGTCTATTAATAGAGCCACCTTTTTGTTAATGTTTTCAATCAAGCTCCTTTTGTCACCATTCATTTCCAACCTTCCTCTCACTTTCTAGTTTAGATACAACTCCTAAATACAGCATAGAGTTAATTTTAAAATCCAGTCTAGCATATTTTGTGTTTTGTTTTTTTGTTTTTTAAACTGGATAATTTGGTCCACTTACATTTAATGCCATTGCTGATATATGTCAATTTTAACTCTACCATCTTTTTTTTTTTTTTTTTTTTCTATTTGTTCTCTTTGTTCTGTTTCAGTTTCTTTTCTTGCATGTTTTGGAATGGTTATTTTTCACTATGATAACATTTTATTGTTTCCTTTTTTTTTTGAGACACAGTGTCGCTCTTGTTACCCAGGCTGGAGTGCAAATGGCACAATCTCGGCTCACCGCAACCTCCGCCTCCTGGGCTCAGGCAATTCTCCTACCTCAGCCTCCTGAGTAGCTGGGATGACAGGCACGCGCCACCATGCCCAGCTAATTTTTTTTTTTTTTTGTATTTTTAGTAGAGACGGGGTTTCACCATGTTGACCAGGATGGTCTCGATCTCTCAACCTCGTGATCCACCCGCCTCGGCCTCCCAAAGTGCTGGGATTACAGGCTTGAGCCACCGCGCCCGGCCTATTTTTTACTTTTTTATATGCTGTGTTTCACTTTTTTCTTCTATGTTTTTAATTCCATTTAAATTGCTTCTGTTCTTTTGGGATTACTTTTAAAATGGCAATCTTAATCCTTAATTTATTAAACATAGTAATAATTGATACCCTTATCTTCATCCTGGACAATATATAATGTTGGAATACTTTCAGTTCATGAAGTCTCACTCTATATTATATACTGTTATCATATGTTGGGTCTAAGTATTAACATTTTTAAGCCCCAGAAGATTAGATATAGTTACTTTAGGTTTAGCAACATATGTGCTGCTATCTGGCTCTTTCTGTCTATGTCTCTGAATTTTTAAATGTAATCATGGTCTTTCTACCTGAGAAACATCATATAGAATTTCCTTTTGTGTTGTCTGCTTATAAAAAACTGTTTCAGCTCTTCTTCTCTGAAAGTGTCTTTATTTTGCTTTAATTATTGGAAATTAATTTTACTAAGCATGTAATTCTAGGAGGCAGTTATTTTCTTTCAGCATATTGAAGATATTTGCATTTGATTATTGCTATTCAGAAGGCAGCCAATTGTCTAACTTTTGCTTATTTAAATGTAATCTTTTTTGTCCTCTAAGTGTTTTTGTCTTTACTAGCTTTGTCTTTTTTTTTTTTTTTTTCTGCAGTTTTACTATTCTGTCTTTAGCTCTGGATTTCCCTTTATTTATCTTGTTCAATTGGCTGGCCTTCTAGAATCTGTTGACTTTTTAGTTTCATTTTGTCTGGAAAACTCTCAAATATTATCTCTTCAATATTAATACTTAGACCTAATAAATGATAACAGCATTTATTGCCTTTATTTTCTTTCTCTTCTACTTTTGAGCCTCTAACTGAAACTAATATAGACTGTCTTGCTCTGTTATATTTTTGTGTTTGTGTATTAAATATTTTCTCCTTGTTATATATTCTGAATTTTTTTCTTCTTCCCCATCTCCCACTTTACTAGTTCTCCTTTCAGTTGTGACTGTTCTTTTGTTAAACTCTTCCATTGAACTCTTAATTTTGGTTTTTTTTTTTCTCTCTTTTTGAATTTCCATTTGTCTCTCTCTAAATCTATTGTCATTTTTTGTTCTCAATTTGTGTGTAAATTGTTAACAAAACCCTTTTCTCCTTCTGCATGATAATTTGACTTTTTTTTTTTTTTTTTTTTTTTTTTTGAGACGGGGTTTCGCTCTTGTTACCCAGGCTGGAGTGCAATGGCGCGATCTCGGCTCACCGCAACCTCTGCCTCCTGGGTTCAAGCAATTCTCCTGCCTCAGCCTCCCTAGTAGCTGGGACTACAGGCGTGTGCCACCATGCCCAGCTAATTTTTGTATTTTTAGTAGAGACGGGGTTTCGCCATGTTGACCAGGATGGTCTCGATCTCTCGACCTCGTGATCCACCCGCCTCGGCCTCCCAAAGTGCTGGGATTACAGGCTTGAGCCACCGCGCCCGGCCCCGATAATTTGACTTTTAATTAACTTTCTAACTCTGTCCACATAGAGCCTCCTAATGACAAAATGTTAACCGTGTTACTAAGCAATACCGCATATCATAAAAAAGACTCCTGATTGATGGACTACCCTTGGACCGGGAAAACTAAGTACTTGATAGAAGCTGGACTTTGAGCTTCTCTGAATGCAGTGGGCCTATAACTTGCATACACCTTGCATGGGATTGGAAACGACCCTGTTAAGTTCTTACAAGAGTTAAAGGCTCCAGGACGGTGCCACAGGCACCTCGGCTGTCCCCAAGTAGACAGTGAGGGGTGGAGAGCCAACAGACTATCTCCTGCATACTGCGCGGACTGCTGCTGCAGAGACTGCTCCTATAGAAATACCGTGTCTGACGCTGCCCTGCTAGCAAGCTATAGTTCTAATCCTATGTCTTTCTGATTAGAGGGGTGCGAGGTATGGCCTCTGAGAGTCTCGTGAACCTGAATGTTAAGTTGAAGCTAAGAAAACATCCGAGTGGGCAAAATTCTTCCATCTGAGACAACCTCAGCCTGGAGTTTATTGTCCATATCACTATCAGCATTTTGGTCAAAGCCATGCAACAAGTCTCTAGGAAGTTCCGAACTTTCCCACATCTTCCTGTCGTCTTCTGAGCCCTCCAAACTGCTCCAACCTCTGCCTGATACTCAGTTCCAAAGTTGCTTCTGCATTTTCAGGTATCTTTACAGCAGTGCTCCACTACAGCGTATCAATTTACTGTATTAGTTCATTCTCACCCTGCTGATAAAGACATACCTAAGAGTGGGTAATTGATAAAGGAAAGAGGTTTAATTGACTCACAGTTCTGCATGGCTGGGGAGGCTTCAGGAAACTTACAATCATGGTGGAAGGGGAAGCAAACGTGTCCTTCTTCACATGGCAGCAGCAAGAAGAAGGGCAGAGAAAAGCGGGGGGAAAGCCCCGTATAAAAGCATCAGATCTCATGAGAAGTCACTCACTATCACAAGAACAGCACGAAGGTAACTCACCCCATGATTCAACTACCTCCTACTGGGTCCCTCCCATGACAGATGGGATTATGGGAACTACAAGATGAAATTAGGGTGGGGACACAGCCAAACCATATCAATGACATATTTAGATGAACCCGAAATACTGTTTTTTATACACATGCCAAAGAAAGTGAAGGAGAGAGTTGCATCTTCTATGACTCTTCAGTCTGCTGTACGTGTTCACCACTTCAGTGTGCTATAAAGGCTTTTTGTGTTTAGCTTTTGTGTGGTCAAAGCCTTAGGTAAAGGAAATTATTAGTCACATTAAGTCTGATATTGAATGCTGGTCTGGCACTGACTCTTCCCTGACTTTGAAAGAATAATCCCCTCCCAGTCCGCCACTGACCGTCACCTACAACCAAGTCTCTTCCTCCTTTGGTGAATGCAATAAAAATTCATATGTGAAAACTGTATTTATTTTATATTTATTGCTTACATAAATTTCGTTTGTTTAATCTATATGTTTTTGATCTATTGGGTATCTTGGGTTAATTTTTCTCATGAGAATAACGAAAATTGTTTTTCATTTAACATGTTTTCACTTAGTTGTAAGATTTTCAAACATAATTAAAGTCACTAAGGAAATGTTTGTATGCAAGACACACAGATCCAGAAAGTGCCAAGAGAGACTCCAGTAAGTTCCATACTTCTAATTTTGCATATAAACTGTCTTCGGGATATACAAAGACTGAGGGAAGAGGAAACGCTAATCAGTTATACATTGATTTACGTATTCATTATCAAGCATTTATTATCTGAATGCCTTTGTAAAGCAATATACAAATGGAATAGGAACATGATATATTTACTTCCCTAATTGCAGTATAAGCATCCTCTAAAAAACTTACACCACAGGCCGGGCGCGGTGGCTCAAGCCTGTCATCCCAGCACTTTGGGAGGCCGAGGCGGGTGGATCACGAGGTCGAGAGATCGAGACCATCCTGGTCAACATGGTGAAAACCCGTCTCTACTAAAAATACTAAAAATTAGCTGGGCATGGTGGCGTGTGCCTGTCATCCCAGCTACTCAGGAGGCTGAGGCAGGAGAATTGCCTGAACCCAGGAGGCGGAGGTTGCGGTGAGCCGAGATCGCGCCATTGCACTCCAGCCTGGGTAACAAGAGTGAAACTCCGTCTCAAAAAAAAAAAAAAAAAAAAAAAAAAAAAAAACTTACACCACAATTAGGGAAGTAAATGTGTCACGTACGTAATGAATAGACTATAAAAGAGAACACATGGGCCAGGGATGGTGGCTTATACCTGTAATTCCGGAACTTTGGGATGCCGAGAAAGGTAGATCACTTGAGGTCAGGAGTTTGAGACCAGCGTGGCCAACGTCGTGAAACCCCGTCTCTACTAAAATATGAAAATTAGCCGAGTGTGGCAGCACACTTGTAATTCCAGCTACTTGGGAGCCTGAGGCAGAGGATCCCTTGAGCCTGGGAGGCGGAGGTTGCCGTGAGCTGAGACCACACTCTGCTCTCCAGCCTGGCTTACAGAGCGAGACTCCATCTCAAAAAAAAAAAAAAAAGAAAAAAGAAAAAGCGGTAACACATAATAGGATCGTCTGTAAAATTAGGAGCAGTAACATAGAGAAGGCGTAATTAGAGTAGGCGGAAAACAATCGAAAGATCTTCTTGAACAAGATCCTGAAGAAATGGATGAAAATGTGTTGAATAAGGGAATAAGGAAGCACAGGAGTAAATACAGCAGCGTTACCTAAATTCCCTTCCCGTCATCTCCCCGTCATCTTCTCTCACGTGTCCTAACCAACCTACAGAAACGTAAAAACATTGAATTTTTATCTAAATCTGATAGGGGATGGGCAGGAAGACAATTACTCCTTACTCTTTCAGTCGGGATTCATCCTAGCGGTAATTATTTGTAATTTAACAGAAATAAGTTCATTTGACTAAAGCGATAGCTTGGAAATCACTAAAATGGAAAAGGAAATGTTTTAGAGAGGATGGATTATATATGCGAATAAAAGAGAAATCACCTCATCCTTAAACTCACTGGTCTGAGGAAGTGAGGGCCCTACAGATCTGATATACAGATCTCACATGCGAGTTTTCTGAACTGAACCGACTGCCATCTCTCTGCGCCGGTGAGATAATATTCCTAATCAAAACAGGGAAAATAATGATAGGATCCCAGAAAGTCCTTGCATTCCCAGACTTCTGAGCTCATCTGTTTAATTTGTCATCGTAGAGACCAAGAAAAAGCTTCCCCTTCTACCCTCTGAAAGTTTGCTGAACGTGGACTATTGACAAATTAATAAGAAGGAAAAAAGCATACAAAATTTATTTAACATGTATAGCTCAGGGGAATCAAAAGAGGATGATTATCCAATAGCCCAGTAAGGTCCGAATGTTTATATACCCTTCCTCACAGGGAAAGGGGAGACGAAGGGTCGAGCAGTAAATGGTTTTCACAGGGAATGAATGAACCCAAAGATCAATGATCTGGGACAAAGTTCCTGTGAGCTCTGGGTTAGGTGGCCAGACTGTGAAGGGCAGAACTGTGAAAAAAGGTTGTTTTATGATGCAGATGGAGCCTCTCAGGCACTGTCTCTGAGCTGCACTTGGGGGAATACCTGAAAGGTCTGTCACGGCAAGGTGAGGACTCTTAGTTTCTTCTCCTGTGATTAATCTTTCCTGGTTATTTGATGAGATTCCTGGGAAGGAGGTTTTAAGACAATTGCATTTCTCTTTTATTTTATTTTATTCTTTTAGATGGAGTCTTGCTCTGTCACCCAGGCTGGAGTGCAGTGATACAATCTCAGTTCACTGCGACCTCCACCTCCCAGGTTCAAGTGATTCTCCTGCCTCAGCCTCCCGAGTAACTGGGATTACAGGCATGTGCCACCACACTCAGCTAATTTTTTTGTATTTTTAGTAGAGGTGGGGTTTCACCACATTGTCCAGGCTGGTCTTGAACTCTTGGACTCAAGCGATCCACCCACCTCGGCTTCCCAAAGTGCTGGGGTTACAAGCATGAGCCACCATGCCCGGCCGACAATTTGCATGTCTTTTGGAAAGAATCTTTCTTAGATAAGGAAGTTCCATAGAGAGTCCCTGCTGGTGCTTCAAGAAAGTAAGAAGATGGGGGTGAGGTGTAGGTAAGGGTGGGGAGAGGTCTGAGAAAGTTACCTTGAGGGGGCTGCTTTAGGTAAGCATGTCAAAGTGCTGTATTTGGAGGTATCGTTTTCTGAACCCCAGCAGCATCACAGGCCATAGTTCCTAAAACCGTCGAGACAGCACTGAAGACTGCCATGTTAGAAACATGGAAATAGTTCCTTTCCATCTGAGACAGCCTCAGCCTGGACTTGATTGTCCGTGTCACTATCAGTATTTTGGCCAAAGCCGTTCAACAAGTCTCTAGGAAGTTCCGAACTTTTCCACATCTTCCTGTCTTCTTGGGGTATTGTTTAGATGTCTCTGAAGTGAAAAGAGCCAAGACTTGGATCTAGAAGTCAGTGGTAGAATGGGACAGACTCTAGTTGTAACTTAGAAACCACCTCAATTCTCGCCGGGTTAGCATTTGTCATTGTTTATTTAGGCTGCTGCTAAGGGATTCTATTCAAGCCTCTGTGACTCAGCAGTGAGCAGAAACGTAGCTACCCCCCTTCCTTCTAGGCTAATGTTCAAAAGAAAACCTTACCATAAACTACGCCTTACACCTCTCTTACAATATCTTCATAGGGTCAGGTGAGGAGGGAGGCCAGAGGATCGTCTCAAATGCTAACAGTATCCTGAACAGGGTCTTTATTGAGCTCTACCCTAGTATTGTAAATTCGAGTTGTAAGAAGAGACATCTCCCCTTGTCCCTTTTGACTGCAAGAAGCCTGTACTCACCCCCTGAAAAGCCAGAAGATGTACAATATCTGCTACTTCTACCAAATGCTAAGCCACCATGAGGATATAATGCTTTATTTTACTTTTATTTATTCATTTATTTAGAGACAGAGTCTTACTCTGTCGCCCAGGATGAAGGGCAGTGGTGCAATCATGGCTCCCTGCAGCCTCAACCTCCGGGGCACAGTGAACCTCCTGCCTCAGCCTCCCAAGTAGCTGGGATTATAGCCATGAGCCACCGGGCCAGGAACGCTTGCTTTCTTTTCTTCTCTTTCCTTTTCCTTCCTTCCTTCTTTCTACCTGCCTTTCTGCCTTCCTGCCTTTCTTTTGTGAGACAGAGTCTCACTCCGACACCCAGGCTGGAGTGCAGCAGCACAGTCTCCGTTCACTGCAACCTCTGCCTCCCGGATTCAAGCAATTATCCTGTTTCAGCCTTTGGAGTAGCTGAGACTACAGATGCATGCCACCAAGGCTGGCTAATTTTTGCATTTTTTTGGTAGAGACGGGGTTTCACCATTGGCCAGGCTGGTCTGAAACTCCTGACCTTGTGATCCATCTGCCTCGGCCTCCCAAAGTGCTGGGATTACAGACGTGAGCCACTGCACCCAGCCAACAGTGCTTCATTTCCTGACTCACTCTCTACACCCCTGCTGCAAAGGACTAATTTTCCCCAAAGATGACTCGACTTTGACTAATTTTAGCCCCTTCCTCTTCCACAGGATAAAGCTGCTAATTGCGTGACAGAGGATTGCTGAGTTACAAGTGTAGAGGGAAGCCTATTCAAGGGCAATTAGCAATAATTCTGTTTCTGTTAAACCTTATAATTTTCCTGTCACTACTGCACAGCACCAGACAGGGAGCTAGTTTGTGTTGCACGGCACCATCTACTAATTTTTGACCCAGAGGAAGTAACTTGACCTCTTGTCGTTTTACCTCAAGTACAAAACTGAGACAACAGAAAGATGTTCTCATCTAAGTAAAACGTTGAAACGTTGGAGTGTTCCAGGCTTGTTTAGATGGATGAAACACACACACGCACATTCTCTCTCTCTCTCTCTCTCTCTCTCTCTCTCTCTCTCTTTCTCTCTTTCTCATTCTGTCTTTCTGATAAGTTTTGTTTTCACTTCCTGCTAAGAATCACACTAGAGGTGACTGGAGGAAGAGAAACTTTGTGGTGACAAAGAACAAGACTATGAGTAAGGATCAGTCTTACCCTTATAGACTGCACAAACCTCTAAGAAACAAAATCACTGTGCAAAACGTTTCAGGCAACATGCGGTGGCTCACACTTTTAATCCCAGCACTTCGGAAGGCCATGGCTGGAGGATCACTTGAGCCCAACAGTTCAAGGTCAGCTGGGGCAACATAAGAAGACCTTGAGTCTACAAAAAATATAAAAATGAGCAGTGCGTGGTGGTGCGTGCCTGTAGTCCCAGCTACTCAGGAGGCTGAGGTGGGAGGATCGCTCGAGCACAAGAGGTCAATGCTGCAGTGAGCCATGATCATGCCACTGCACTGCAGCCTGAGTGACAGAGCAAAACCCTGTCTTTAAAAAATTTTTTTCAAGGATTAGAACCACTGCACATGCTCCTTCTGATCCCCCAAAGTGTAAGATTTTCATGCAAATGACTATCGCAGGACAGTCTTGCAGAGTCCGCCAACCCACAGCTACCCAAGCCCTAGGAGTTATGTGAGTTGAGAGCTTTTCAAGATTCAGAGAAACTGATCTGACTCCCACAAACCTTGATCACAGAGTAAAGATTACTTATTGCCTGGATTGTGTGCTGGAGGAACTGTAGGCAGGAGCGTTCGCTGCATCATTAGAGTGGAAGCTTCTGGTTGATGTAGTATTACATTGCAAAACACTTCAGTCAAATCCACTTACAGAGAAGTTTCTCATTACTACCTGAATCTGCTTCCTCCCATAGGTCACTACAGGAACAATGATCGCCACCCTTATTCATTCACTAATCCCCAAGAATATTGAAAGACAGAAAGAACTGTTTCACCAAGAGTAAAATTGTTAGAAATTCTGGACGATGCTGTCATAAAGGAGGTCATTTGTTTTGTACATATGTCCAGTGTTGAAAGAATTCGTAATGAATTCGCACATTCAGCCATATGCATGTGCGCGCGCGTGCGCGCACACACACACACACACACACACACACACACACTCTGCAGACAATCAGCATCTTCATAGATAGATTTGCCAGAGTTGAAATACTTTGAGGAAGAAGATGATAACATAGAGTGGCTACAGAAAAATATTTACACATTAGGAATCTACAACCATGAATTTTTGGTATTAATTCTGTTGCCACTGCCTACAACCTGAAAGTGGTGAATGAATCCTCCTCTAAAGATTTCATCCTGGTGGTGATTTTCATACTTTCTCATACAAAACATGCATGGTACACTGTTAGAAAAATTACTAAAAAATAGAAATACAATATTCACAAATAACTGTGTTTCTGTTATTTGTAACAGAAGTATCGCTAATCCAAACGTATGAGATACAGCTAAAAGAGTAGTTAGAATAAAAAAAAGAGACTCTTACATTTCTGTATTAGAAGCAAAGAAAGGTTAATATTAACAACCTAAGCATGGGACTTGAGAGATCAGAAAAAGGACAGAATAGAACCAAATAAAGGAAAAACAAGATAAAAATAAAGAGCAAAAGTGATTCAAATAGAAAAGCCGATCAGCTGGGCATGGTGGCGCATGCCTGTAATCCCAGCTACTCAGGAGGCTGAGGCAGGAGAATTGCCTGAACCCAGGAGGCGGAGGTTGCGGTGAGCCGAGATCGCGCCATTGCACTCCAGCCTGGGTAACAAGAGCGAAACTCTGTCTCAAAAAAAAAAAAAAAAAAAAAAAAAAGCCAAAATACAATAAATAGAATCTACAAAGTCTAAGGTTGATTCTTTAAAAAGACTAATAACTGGCCAGGCATGGTGGCTAATGCCTGTAATCCCAGCACTTTGGGAGGCTGAGGGCGGACAGATCACCTGGCCAACATGGTGAAACCCTATCTCTACTAAAAATACAAAACTTAGCTCGGCATGGTGGCAGGCACCTGTAATCCCAGGTACTCGGGAGACTGAGGCAGGAGAATTGCTTGAACCTGTGAGGCAAAGGTTGCAGTGAGCCGAGATTGTGCCACTGCACTTCAGCCTGGGTGACGGAGCTAGACTCTGTCTCAAAAAATAAAAATAAAAAAAAGACTACTAACTTTGAAAAGCTTCTGGTGAAATTTACAAATGCACATTTAAAAATCTTAAGTATAAGACATTAACAAACCAAATCTATCAATATCTTATATAATAAATCATGCCGAAATTAGATTTACTTGGGAATTTAAGAGTTCTTTATCAGCAAGAATCTAAAAATGTAATTAGCCACAATAATAAATTTAAAGAGTGAAACTATATAATGATCTCAATTTGTAGAGAATAAGCATTCAATAAAATTAACACTCATTTACGATTTAGGAAACTAAGAAATAAGACATCATTTTTCCTGAAAAAAAAAAAAATGTCTATCAAAATCCTACAGAAAATCACCATGTAAGTATTGGAAAGAATAAATTTATTTATTTATTTATTTATTTATTTATTCATTCATTCATTCATTCATTCATTTTGAGACAGAGTCTCACTGTGTCACCCAGGCTGGAGTGCAGTGACCACTGCAACTTCCACCTCCTGCGTCCAAGCAATTCTCCTGCCTCAGCCTCCTGAGTAGCTGGGATTACCACCACGCCCGGCTAATGTTTGTATTTTTAGTAGAGATGGGTTTCACCATGTTGGCAAGGCTGCTTTCAAACCCCTGACCTCAGGTGATCCACCCGCCTCATCCTTCCAAAGGGATAGAATTACAGGCATGAGCCACCATGCCCAGCCGAAAGGAAGAAATTTAAAGCTCTAAACATTTGCAGAAAATAGGAATGTGTGCAAAGAAGACACAAAAAAATTTGTAAAATAATCTAACCTGAAAAAAAATTTAAAGACTTTAGTAAGGTATCTGGATATAAAATCAATGCTCCCTAACAAACATTTAAACTTGAATTAGCAAAGACACACACACACACACACCCCTAGAAAGAAATCCTGTAAGATTTACACAGGGCATTTATAAAGAAAACTATGCAAATTATGGGAGTTTATCAAGAAAGACCAAATAATTGAATAGATATACTTGGTTTATGGTTTGGAAGATTCAATGGCATAAAGTATAAATCCTCTTCAAATGTGTTACATATTCGGTGTAAATCTGATCAAAATCCCAACCTGCCTGCTACTTCCAGCTGTTCTGCCTTTCCAAACTGAATCGATGTACATTTTACATGAATTGATTGATGCCTTATGTCTCCATAAAATGTACAAAACCAAGGTGCATCCTGACCATCTTGGGTGCACATTCTCAGGATCTCCTGAGGGCGGTGTCACGGGCCATTGTTCACTCCTATTTGCCTCAAAATAAATCTCCAAAATTTTACAGAGTTCAACTCTTTTTGTTGACAAATACCAAGTGTTGACAAAGAATTTAATGACACAGAAATCCTCATATCCTATTAATGGCAGGGCAAAGCAGTATAATCTTATAAAATCAAACACTTACACATCTATAACATCTTTTTTTCTTTTAGTACTTTTTAAAGATTTTGCAGCTACATTGTCTTCTCACTTGCATTATTTCCAGCAAGAAATCTGATGTTTTCTTTGTATCTCTGTGTGTAGCATGTCGTTTTTTCCTCCGATCACTTTTGAGATTTTATCTTCATCACAAATTTTCAATAATTGGATTATTATATCCTTATGCTGTTTTCTTCATGTTTTTTGTTGTTTGGGGGGTGTTTTGATTTGTTTTTGTGCTTGGGGTTCATTGAGAATCTTGGATTTGTAAATGTATAGTGTAGGGGAGACAAAATAATTTTTCTTCTACCCTTCTGAGTTCTCAGCTAGGACCTTAATAAACCTTAATAACAAAAGACAGATTAACAAGAGAAAAACCAATACTCAGGGAAAAATGAAAAACTCTCAAAGAGGGGCCTAGAATTTTCACTTACGTAGCATCTTCAGCTAAAAGAAAGAAACAACGGTGTTGGGAAAGCCAGTTATGGGGAAATGTTCAGGAAAAGCAAACAAGAGTAAGATTTATTATGCAGATTGAAATTGGTGTCTTCTACCTTGATAAAAGCTTTTGTGATGTAGTCCTCCTTCTTTTCCTAGCAGGAAGAGGGAGATAGCCTTACAAATGGAGATTTCCTTTAAAAATGGAAATTTCCAGCCTGTAATCACAGAACTTTGGGAGGCTGAGGTGGGCGGATCACCTGAGGTCAGGAGTTCCAGATCAGCCTGACCACCGTGATGAAACCCCACCTCTACTAAAAATACAAAAATTAGCCAGGTGTGGTGGCACGTGCCTGTAATCCCAGCTACTTGGGAAGCTGAGGCAGGAGAATCACTTGAAACTGAGAGGCGGAGTTGCACCAATGAGCTGAGATCACATCACTGCACTCCAGCCTGGGCGACAGAAAAAGACTCTCTCTCTCAAAAAAAAAAAAAAAGGTAAATTTCCCTTATAAAAGAGTAACTTCTACTGTGTTTTTAGAATTCTCCAATGTGTACTGTTTTTCAAAATAATCAGCTCAAAATCATCCTTATGCCAAAAAGTCATATTTTAGGGTGGCACATTCTTGTGTTTTCATCAAGTTTGAAAAATTTTTGGCCATTGTTTGTTCAAATATTTTTTCTATCTGTTACCAGAAAGGTGTCCCAATCCAGACCCCACGAGAGGGTTCTTGGATCTCATGCAAGGAAGAATTCGGGGTGAGTCTGTAAAGTGAAAGCAGGTTTATTTAAGAAAGCAAAGGAATAAAGAATGGCTACTCCGTAGGCAGAGCAGCCTCAAGCGTTGCTGGTTGGCTATTTTTGTGGTTATTTCTTGATGATTTGCTAAACAAGGGGTGGATTATTCAAGAGTTTTCCAGGAATGGTGAGTAATTCCAGGAACTGACAGTTCCTCCCCTTTTTAGACCATATAGTATAATTTTCTTTTATTTTCTTTCTTTCTTTCTTTCTTTTTTTTTTGAGACGGAGTTTCGCTCTTGTTACCCAGGCTGGAGTGCAATGGCGCGATCTCGGCTCACCGCAACCTCCGTCTCCTGGGTTCAAGCAATTCTCCTGCCTCAGCCTCCCGGGTAGCTGGGACTACAGGCGTGTGCTACCACGCCCAGCTAATTTTTGTACTTTTTTTAGTAGAGACGGGGTTTCACCATGTTGACCAGGACGGTCTCTATCTCTTGACCTCGTGATCCACCCGTCTCAGCCTCCCAAAGTGCTGGGATTATAGGCGTGAGCCACCGCGCCCGGCTTTTTTTTTTTTTGAGACAGAGTCTCACTCCATCACCAGGCGCCAGGCTGGAGTGCAGTGGCGCGATCTCGGCTCACCCTCCGCAGCCCAGGTTCAAGCGATTCTCCTGCCTCAGCCTCCCAAGTAGCTGGGATTACAGGCGCGCGCCACCACACTCAGCTAATTTTTTTGTATTTTTAGTAGAGACGGGGTTTCACCATGTTGGCCAGGATGGTCTCGATCTCTCGACCTCGTGATCCACCCGCCTCAGCCTCCCAAAGTGCTGGGATTACAGGCTTGAGCCACCGCGCCCGGCCCAGTTAATGTTTTCAAGTGGTTCTTTCCTGGGGTCGTTTTTTCACACACACGCACCTGTGAAATAAAAAAAAAGAAGAAACTTTTTATCTCAGGAATGTGAGCCCCTTTAAATTATCAGGCTCAGAGAGGTATTGGAATGAAACTGCAGTCATCACCTCCCCTTGAGCTAAATAATTCTCTCTTAAATTATTAACTCTCTTAAATCATTTATTCTCCGCTTGCTATACGGGCTCCAGACTGATGCCAACAGCCATAAATGCCATGTGCGGGACACCGTAACCCATACCTTACAGTTCACCAATGTGTAGCCAATAACTAATCAATGTTATCTCTGTAAACCAAGGAAAACCTCTCTCAAAGAACTTTGTATCCACCCACTCCTTCTTACCTTTGCCTTGAATAACTTGCTTCTAACAAAGGCTGACTGAGCACTCCTTGAGTTAACTTGGAAGTATGTCTTGCGCAGCTATGGCTCAAGTAAACCTTTTAAATTACCTGTTGTGCGTCGGCCTCTTCCTCCTAGCTCAACACACTGATTACTACTCTGCTGAATACTTGGTGGGGACCCTCAGCAGATCTCTCTATGTGCAGCTTTTTCCATTTCCATTTTTTTGATCTTTGAACTTTAGCCACTTTGATCTCTCCAGACTCTCAGCTCTGTCTCCTCCACTCCAGGACTCCACTGGGATCTGTCTGAGTTCCCCTCCCTGTGCCATAGCCTGGAGACCCTCTCAGTGCAGTGGGCAAGGCAATTACAGGAAGAAAAAAAAAATCATCTGTTTTCTTCCCGATCCTCAGGGATGACTGTCTTTTGTTGCCTGATGTCCACAGTTTCAAGAAAACATTTTCAGATATGTTATTCTTTTGTGTCGCTTAGTTTTGTTTCAGGCGAGTGGATAAATCCGGTCCCTGCTACTCCATCTTGGCTGGAAATCTGGTATGACATTAATAATATTCTAGTTGTTAATTTGGGTTGTGGTTCATAAATGTTCATTTTCTTATTTTGCACCATTCACCACATACACATATATAGTACACATTTTTTTTCATTCGTATGAAATATTAGTCAACTTTTTTAAGTTCTAAAAGAAAGTAAAGATTTTTTTTCTTCCCCTGGGGTGGAACAAGGACAAAGAAGTAGGAAGAGTCTGTGGCCAATCTCTTACCTCATAGACTTTTCTGACCCGTCTACCCCTTCTACCTAGAGCCCTCCGACTCAGCCAACGCCCCCGTCCTTGTCACCACGACTCTGAAAGTGCTTTGCTAACACCAAATGGTGGTGCATTAGGGCACGGGGAAGATGGTGAGCTTTCACGCTGTATGATCTAACAAGCCACTGCAGTCTCTCACACCGTACACTAAATGAGGGTCTCAGGAGAGCACTGCCGTGTCTGCACCTGACTCACGCTACCAGGCAGTTAAAACTTGGGGAAGGAGCTCATGTGAAGCGTTTTCTTTTTTATTTGTTTTTTCCCTGTGATAGACAGACTCAGAGTCTGTTAGGCCAGAAGCTGACATCCTGCATTCCTATTTAGAATGAATTTATTTCTTTATTCATTTATTTAGAGACGGAGTCTTGCTCTGTGGCCCAGGCTGGAGTGCAATGGCACAATCTCGGCTCACTGCAAATTCTATATAAAGTTTAAACTCTCTTAGCATTTGTTTGTTTACTCTGTCACCCAGGCTGGAGTGCAATGGCACAATCACTGCAGCCTCAACCTCCCAGACTCAAGCAATCCTCCTGTCACAGCCTCCCAAGTTAGCTGGGACCACAGGCATGAACTACCATGCCCGGCTAATTCTTTTTATTTTTAGTAGAGATGGGATTTCACTATGTTGCCCCAGTCAGTTTCAAATTCCTGGGCTCAAGCGATCCGTACACCTTGGCCTCCCAAAGTGTTGAGCTTGAGCTTTATAGGAATGAGCTACTGCACCCAGCCTATCTTACCTTTTAAAAAACATATCAAATAATTGTTCATAAATCATTTTCTGTAGTAGAGAAGACAGCAGTTTTTGTTAAAATTGGCAGATAAGAGTTTGCATCTACCCTTGAGAAAATTGCATTTGTAAAGTGATTTTTTTTTTTTTTTTTTTTTTTTTGAGACAGAGTTTCCCTCTTGTTACCCAGGCTGGAGTGCAATGGCGCATTCTCGGCTCACCGCAACCTCCGCCTCCTGGGTTCAAGCGATTCTCCTGCCTCAGCCTCCCAACTAGCTGGGATTACAGGTATGTGCCACCACGCCCAACTAATTTTTTGTATTTTTAGTAGAGACAGGGTTTCACCATGTTGGCCAGGATGGTCTCGATCTCTAGACCTCGTGATCCACCCGCCTCGGCCTCCCAAAGTGCTGGGATTACAGGCGTGAGCCACCTCACCTAGCCTGTAAAGTGATTAAAAAAAAAAAAATGAAGCCTATGAGTATGATGGCATTATAAAAGTATCAGTATAAAAAAAAAGAGAGAAAATAACAATATATGCATAAAAAAGATCAGTATATGGAAATACAAATGTCATATATGGATGTAAATTATCCTAATGGCTCTTGTAAGCATCATGATTTTTTTTTCCATCAAATTTTTTTAGGTTCCAGGGTTGACGTGTGGGATGTGCAGGTTTGTTACGTAGGTGAATGTGTGCCATAGTGATTTGCTGCACAGATCAACCCATCACCTGGGTATTAAGCCCAGCATTTATTGGCTCTTCTTCCTGATACTCTCCCTCCCCTCGCCCCACCCGACAGGCCGCAGAGTGCTGTTCCCCCACCATGTGTCCACGTTCTCATTGCTCAGCTCCGCTTATAAGTGAGAACAGAGCTAAAGACATACCCAAGACAAGAAAATAGAAAAAAATAATAGTACGTGAGAACAGAGCATGATTTTCATTGTCCATCAAATGCTAGAAAACTACTCTGCGCGCGTTGCTATGTTTCCTACATTTTTCTAGCTCTTCTTACGTGAATTTAAACCTCCATCAACAGCGACTTCCTCAACATTTGGAAACAACAGCTATTTATTAGAGAAAAAAAAGTAGTTTATCCTTCCAGGTTGTAGATCTTACATTCCCCTTACACAACAATCCTAATTCCCTCGTATTATCTTGATCAATGAGATAATTTCACTTATTTTTCAAAGAAGCAGCAGGAATCGTAAGGGATGGGGTGGGCACTGATTTACTCCCATGGTGAGTACATAAAGGAAATCAAACTGTCTGGTTTTGAATCCTGCTTCTACTTTCACAACCTTGGACAAATTACTGATCTCTTCTTGCACTAGATGTTTTATTTGTAAAATGCAGATACTATTGTCTACTCACAGATTATTGTGAGGCTTAAATAAGAAAATATGCATCAAGCGTATTTGTCTGGCATGTAATAAGCACTCTAAAATTTATTCAGTGATGAGGACAGTGATCACAATCTGATAGCATCTTATCCAAAGTAAAAAAATGTACATTTCCTTTGAGCAAGCACTACTGATTCTAGGAATGTGTTTGAAGGAAGCAGTCAGTCAAATGTTTAAAGGTAGGCACGGGACTATCAATGATAGTAAACAGCCTTTTTTACTGATCATACAGTAGAAAATTAAAAATAACCTACATGTTTATGTTCATGAACAGAAGTTGATGAAATAAATTGTGGTACATGCATATAGTTGAAAACTTTGGAGACAAAATAGTAAAATAATTACAAATTCAGGCTTTGAACATAAATTTCAACAAGCTGAGGCTTCTCTCATCTCTTCGGAACACCCTGATTCTTCCCAGCCTTTCTTCCTTGCTTTTCATTTGTGTCAGTCAGCTATTGTTTGTGTAACAATCTTAAACTCTCAGTGGCATGTAATGGTCAGTGTTTAGTTCTCACTCACAAGTATGCAGGGCAGGTGAGGCAGCTGCACGTCACGCTGCAATGTCCAGGGCAGTTCTGCCTCGTACTGTGGCTGGCTAGCTAAAACATGATCCTGTCTCAGCAATCGCAGGAGAACAAGAGGGTGAGAGATGATGTGTGAAGCTTCCTTCCTAAGTGCTAAGTTTGAAGTTAGCACCATGTCATTTCCATTCATATTTCACCGGCCAGTGAAAGTTGCCTGATGAGCCACAGTCAAGAGTCAGAGAGGTATATTTATGAGGCTGTGGAGAGAGTGTAGATTCAGGGAGAGGTGAGAAATGGGGCCAGAATGTCAATCTACAGCAAGATTTGTCATCAGTTTTCATTCTCTGCCGGTAAGATTGCCACCCAAATCTCTCTGCACTCCCACTTTCTGTTTAGCTCTCTCTCTCTTATCACCACAGCTAAAAGTCTTTTTATAGGGTTACAAGTCTGTCTCAGAAACCACCTCGGTTTAGTGGCACAGAGCTCCCCACTTGTACCCTGAAACTCTCTTCTTGAGGATATTCCTATCCATGTACATGAGTTATTTTTTTCCTCTACAGCATCCACATTAAACTTTTAATTTCCTTGGATTTAGCCAAAATAAACACTCCATAATTCATGACGTCTTTCAGGAAGAGAGTTTGTTTTCTTTTTTAACAAAAATGGGAGATTGATCCCGTCTGTGTTCCCCAGAGGAGCAGAGGGTGGTTTGTATTAGGGCGGTTCTCATAGATGAGTGACTTTTCCCATGGCCTCATAGAGGCTGATATAGAAAATTCTGGATTCGAATGATCATTTGGCGGCATGACCCAGGCATTGAACCAATTTTTAAAAGTGAGGTTTTGCCATATTCTAACCCTAAGAAACAGAAATGGTAGCAGGAAAAGATAATCAGAATAGAATGTCAATAAAACTTCAGCCTTTTCCCTGGATTCTGAGAGTTCATAACATAAAAGTCAGAGCTTCAAACTGGGAGAGACGGGCTAAGAGGTACGAGAATTGGGGAAAACATGTTTCATGAATTCAAGATGTATTTCTCAAAAAAGGAACATGATGAAAATGTTCAGAAGAGGCAATTTCCTTCCTCTTTTCTACTTTGGCTCCGGAGCCCCCAGCAGAACCTCTTCAATATCTGACATGTTACAGATTTCACTGCTCCCACCAGCTTGAAGATAACATGTGGCTCTTGACAGTTCTGCTCCTTTGGGGTAAGTTGGACCCAGAGCGATGGTTAGAAGGGTACCAGCTGTGGCTGTGGGGAGTCAAGAGTTTTGTCTTGCTGTGGTAACTTTGGGTAGAACTCGTGAGTGTGGAGACAACTGTGTCTGTGCTTCCATGGTTTATTAGAGCTTATTTTGTCAAAAGGATGGGAAGGGAGGCACTGAGTAGCATTAAGTCTGGAAGAACCACAGTAACGTTTCATTGATAACCATCTGTAGCTTGCTCGGTTCTGTTAGTACTTAATTTTGAGAAAGGGAACTAGAAACTCAAAAGACCTACGCTGATCCCTCAGAGTCTACATTAATTCTGTCTCCCAAATTCTCTCTTCTTCATCATTTTCCCTGGACCAACTGGTATCTTTATTCTCTGATCTCTTGCAGTTCCAGTTGACGGGCAAGTGGGTGAGTGATCTCCAGCTCTGCTTCTATGCCGTTTTCGTACTTCCAAAGGATGGGTCCTATTAACCTGAAGAAGAGCAGATAGGGAAAGCAGAGAAAGGAGAAAGATTTACAAATTATGTAAAATCTCCCATATTCAGAGTATGATTTTCTTAAGAACAGTGATTTTTAAGATCTCATTCAAAAGTTTTCTGAATGAGTTCTTTCTTCCAAATTAAATGCCTAAATGTTTATATAACAGCAGGAAAGGGCCAGAATTGCACAAACACTGATGTAGCCTGCTGGGTTTCCCAATGGGATGTTGGCAAACCAGTCTCCTTTACAAGAAAGATGAGTGGGGTTTTTTTCTCCTCAGAAAGAGCCAGGCAAGTACTGAAGGTTTCAAAGAGAGGAGTTTCAGCCGCCGTTTCCAGTGCAGAAGCTGCTGACCTGCGCTGTACTCTCAAGAGACAGTGTAGCTCAGAGGATAAGGAAAACAGCTTGTCCAAGTCTAAAACCCTGCTTCATTGCTCGCAGCGCAAAAACCTACATCAGTAATTTAATCCTCAGGAGCCCCCAATTCCCAACACCCAGATGAGGATTTAATCACAGGAGCAGAAGTCTCTGCAGCAGGAGTCGAACACTCTTAAAGGCTGGCTTTTGTAGGTTTCCACTCGCCTGTTTTTCAAATAAATCGAAATCTGTATTTTTCCCTTGTGCTATCCGCAAAAAGCCTTACCGGTTGCCCAGAGCCCTCCCTTTTACTCCACTTGATCTTTTTCTTTTTCTTCTTTTAATGTCCAAGTAGACCCCACAAAGGCCGGGATCACTTTGCAGCCTCCATGGGTCAGCGTGTTCCAAGAGGAAACCGTAACGTTACAGTGCGTGGGGCCCCGTGTGCCTGGGAACAGCGCCACACTGTGGTTTCTCAACGGTACAGCCACTCCGACCTCGACCCCCAGCTACAGCATCGCCTCTGCCAGCGACAGAGACAGTGGTGAATACAGGTGCCGGACAGGTCTCTCAGTGCTAAGTGACCCCGTGCAGCTGGAAGTCCGCAGAGGTAAGTATGACTTGGACCAGGAGGGCTGGAAACCACAAGGTCTTCCTCTGTGTTCTCTCCTTCCTGGACGCCAGATATGTGTGTGTCGATTTACTCTAGTGCAGGTCTCAGCTCTCCGTACCTACTAGGTGAAATTAAGTCAGTATACTCAAAACATCACAGCGGGGTCCTTAAACTGAGTACCGACAGTAATTCAGCTGGGCCAGCTCTAAGTGGGATGTCTAAAGTAAGACTTAGGCCCTGAGATTGTATTATCATTCCAAATGTATGCTTGCACATAGTAAATAATAATAATTCAAACAAATGGGCAATGAGGAACAATGAATTATCTGCCTCCCACCCCAGAACCCTAGGTCTGCAGTCACCTTCCGCAGAAAAACAACTGCTAATATATATATATAAAATTATACATAATATATATATTATATATATGTAGTTTTAAAACTGTGGTTGGTAGGATACTTTCTATGTATTGTCCTACATCTTACTTTTGTCACTTAAAATATCTTGGAGGCCTATTTATATTAATAGAAATCTACTTTAGTGGCTAACGCCTGTAATTTCAGCACTTTGGGAGGCTGAGGCGGGTGGATCACGAGGTCAAGAGATCGAGACCATCCTGGTCAACATGGTGAAACCCCGTCTCTACTAAAAATACAAAAAATTAGCTGGGCATGGTGACACGTGCCTGTAATCCCAGCTACTCAGGAGACTGAGGCAGGAGAATTGCCTGA
Organism: Saimiri boliviensis; assembly: GCF_048565385.1. NCBI lineage: Eukaryota > Metazoa > Chordata > Mammalia > Primates > Cebidae > Saimiri > Saimiri boliviensis. The sequence goes on along the minus strand of NC_133467.1, from coordinate 40,345,227 downwards.
ACCCAGGAGGCGGAGGTTGCGGTGAGCCGAGATCACGCCATTGCACTCCAGCCTGGGTAACAAGAGCGAAACTCCGTCTCAAAAAAAAAAAAAAAAAAAAAAATAGAAATCTGCTTTAAAATGTCTGCTGCACAGCTGTACCAGAATTAATTTAACCATTCTGCCTATTAGCAAATGTGTAAGACCTTTCCATTCTTTTTATTTTATAAGCACTGCTGCAGTAAACATCTTTATACATACATTCTGGGGGCACATTTCATAATATATCAATAATATTCGGAACATGGAATTATTGTCATATTTTAATAAATAGAAGCAGAAAAACCCACCACCCACTTAAACCTGTAAGGAGTTTCTGGTTTGTCAAGAGATGGAGACTGCAATATTCTCAGGAAAAAAAAAAAATGCTTCATTCGCTATGCAAGACAAAATAACCAAATGTACATTTAGTTATTCAGAAGTCATGCGTTGAAACTTCTTTGCAAGTGAGAATGCAAAAGTTAATCCACACTGGAGGCAAAATGACCTTTATGCAGACACGGTTGCTATTTGAGGAAATGTGCTGAAACCGTCTGAATGTCTGAGGGGAGACGGTCCTCATGTGCCCCTTACATCTCCGTAAATAAACGCTTAGGATGGAGAGGTGAGGGAAGCCGACAGAGCTGCTTCTCTTCTTTTCTTTTCTTTTTTGAGTCAGAGTCTCACTCCACCGCCCAGGCTGGAATGCAGTGGCACGATCTTGGCTCACTGCGACCTCTGACGGAGCTGTTTCAACGAGACACTGTATAGTTCAAGCAGCAGTGTTTCATGGTTCAAGTGACAGCAAAATGACTGGGGCTGGGAAGAGGTCATTTTCTTTGCCTCTACACGGACTCTAGGACGACCAGCGTCAGTGACTTATTGAGACTCATATCTTTTTTACATTACGTTTTAATGTGAATTTTCATTGAAATATAACCTATGTTATATTTCACAAGCCGTAAGTGTACGCCTCAGTAAATTTTTGCAACGTAAACAGCATCCAGATCAAGAAATAGAACATTTCCGGCGCCCCAGAAGCTCCTTCTTGCCCGTGTCGAGTCCACCCCCTGACACTGACTTCCAGCACCGTAGGTTTTCAGCCTATTTTTGAACTTCATATAAAGGGCGACAGCACGGGACAGGATGTACTCTTTAGTGTCTGGTTTCTTTTTCTCAACATGATGATCGTGAACTGTATAAACTGAAGCTCATTTGTTCTTATTTATGTATATTTCACATTTTCCCGTTCTACTGAGGGACTTTTGGATTGTTTCTGGTTTTGACCTCTTATGGCTGTGGACCTTTTTTTTTTTCACATGTTTCAAATATTTCCTACCACTACTAGTATTTGACAGTTTCTGATGGAGGTATGTTACAATTTCCCACTCCTTTGGATATATAAATGCAAATTCAGAATTTCCCTAATGACTATGATATTGACCATTCACATGTTGGGTCTCCTCTTTTGTAAGGTCTTTTGACAATTTTTCTATTGTCTTTTTCTTATTGACTTACAAGAGTTACTTATATATTCTGGATATCTGCATATAAGTCCTTTTTCAAGTGTCTTAAATACATTCTCCATTCTGTGGCTTGTCTTTTCACTATCATATTAGAGTTTTGTTTGTTTGTTTTCAATGAACAACACTTCTTAATTTTACTACAGTACAATACACCAAAATTTGGGGTCGGTGCCGTCATGCCCTATTTTAAAATATTTTGCCACAGTCAGCCGTGGGAGATTCAATTGCAGCTCATTGACTCTTAGGCATTTCAATTTAATCTGTATATGCCGAGACCAAGAAAATGCAGCTGGTTGGTGGGCCTGAATCCTAATCACATGGCTGAAAACGGGTGTCCCGACCTACTCCAGGGGCACGAAGATGGGTGAATGATTGTTGAGTAGGAAATTAGTAACAACTGCTAAAAGCTGCATCTTGTGAGTTTTGATTTGTAATACTCCCATTACCACTTGAGGTTAAAAGTTTTTTAAATTTCCATTAGACACTTTTTATTCATGAATTATTTAGAAGTTTTTTGGAGGGTGTTTCTTTGTTATTGATTTCTAATGTTATGGCACTTTGGTTAGAGTTTGTGTTAAATATAGTATCAGTTCATTAGTATTTGTTGAAAAACGCTTTGTGGCCTAGTTCACACTTAATTTTTCTTACGTTGCATGTGTGTTTCGAAAGCATATGAATTTTCTTTCTAAAGTATAGCATCCCACTAAATCAAGTCTGTTAACTGTGTCATTCAAGTATTTCCTACAATTACTAGTGTTTGACGGTTTCTGATGGAGGTGTGTTACAATGTTACAATTTCCCACTCTTTTGGGTATGTAAACATGTCAGTGTTCAGGCAGTGCAATCTTCCAGCACCTTCTGGCTGTGGGTGGGAAGAAGGGAGGGAAGAGAATTAATTATATTTGGAAGCATTATGTCAGTATCCATGACTGTAAAATTCATGCTACATGTAGCAATAGAAACACCTGCCTTCCATTCTTACATAAGTTCTGGAGAGGGAAAAAGCATTATTTTCTCTTCTTCCCCTTGGTCTCCTAAGAACCCCATTTTTATTTAGCCAAATCAACTGCCTCTGGAGAAGTAGGTGAAGCATTTTTGGTTATGTGTAGAGGTGTATGTCCAAAGAAAGAACCCATTGACTTGGAGCTTGTTTTGCTAAAGATGTCATTAATATGTGAGTATTCCTGTCACTGTAGTAGGATGTTTGCATCTGATGTTTGCCCTTCTGTGTGTTTGTCTTAAGATGAGTGGTCCTATTAACAAATTTGTCAAGAGGTGGAGTGTATTTGTTTTCTATTGCTGTGAAACAATTTTAGCAGCTTGCAACAACATACATTTTTGATCTTCGTTTCCATGGGTCAGGACTGCCGTCACAGCTTGGCTGAGCGCCCTGCTGAGGGTCTTCCAAGGCTGCAGGCAGGGTGTTGACTTTGCTGTGTTTCTTTTGAAGCTCTTCCAGGCTCACAAGGTCACTGGCAGAATAGAGAGAGTCTTACACAATGTAGCAATCCCAAGAGTAACATCCCATCATCTTTGTCATATTCTGTTGGCTAGAAGCAAGTCCTAGGTTTTACCCACACTCAGTGGGATTGCAGAAGGGAGTGAGTCATTAGGATCATTTTAGAATTCTGCCTACCATGCTGTCTGAACTGTTTTTGTTTCAACCGACTTCTGAGATCTGGAAAGGGAAGATAAGAAAGGGCTGCGTGCACAGTTGCCAGTAAAGATTGCTTTTATTTCCACCAAAGCGAAAGATAATTTGAGGCACTGGATATAGGCCTGAGATTTAGCAGAGCTCTGAGGCTGGATGTTTCAAGGAGAAAAAACGGAAAGCCCCACAGCCAAACTCGGGCTTCTTCGTACCTCCTCCACTGTTTGCATACATTTTGAATTCACGTTTTTCAGACTGGCTGCTACTCCAGGTCTCCAGCAGAGTCGTCATGGAAGGAGAGCCTCTGGCATTGAGGTGTCATGCGTGGAAGAATAAGCAGGTGTACAATGTGTTTTACTATCAAAATGGCAAAGTCATCAAGTCTTTCAACCGGAACTCTGATCTCACCATTCCGAAAACCAACATAAATCACAATGGAATCTACCATTGCTCAGGCATGGGAAGGAATCGTTACACATCAGCAGGAGTGTCTGTCACTGTGAAAGGTATTGTATTGGAATAGTCGTAGAACTGACAGTCCCTCCCTCCAAGGGACCATCATAAATAATCTAAACTCCTCACTTTCATTTACAAGCGAAGAAGCTGAGCTCCAGAGAAGTCAACTGCCTAACTAAAGGCCACACCACGACCAGTGGCTGGGATGGAACCAAAACTGGGGTCTCTGGGTCCCAGTCCATTGCTCTTTCCAGGGTACTGCAGCCCCCATCAATAATCACAGCAGCTAATGCCAAAGCCAGGGCACAATGTAGATCCATTTCGTTCATCTTATTTTGGTTGTAAGGAATAGAGAGACTCACTCTAGGTAGCTAGGAGAGTTATAAGAAAATAACACCATGGAATCCCATGAAAGCGTCAGAGGACATTAGGAACCGGCTTATGCTGTCCGTCCGCCTCTCAGGGACAGCGCAGCCTCTGTGGTACCACTTCCTTCTAAGCATCTGCAAGCTAAGCAGCTTCCTCTGTCCAGGTGGCATATGGCCTTGTCTGACTTTCACGGCCTTTCCTTTTAATACAATCAATCACTAGCAACCTTTTTTCTTTCTGAGAAAAAAAAAAGTTCACTCCTGCGGGAAAGAAATTACTGTCCCATATTATCTTTTTTTTTTTTTTTTTTTTTTGAGACAGAGTTTCGCTCTTGTTACCCAGGCTGGAGTGCAATGGCGTGATCTCGGCTCAACGCAACCTCCGCCTCCTGGGTTCAGGCAATTCTCCTGCCTCAGCCTCCTGAGTAGCTGGGATTACAGGCACGCGCCACCACGCCCAGCTAATTTTTTGTATTTTTAGTAGAGACGGGGTTTCACCATGTTGACCAGGATGGTCTCGATCTCTCGACCTCGTGATCCACCCGCCTCAGCCTCCCAAAGTGCTGGGATTACAGGCTTGAGCCACCGCGCCCGGCCCCATATTATCTTTTTAAGTCAGGAACGCAAGTGATGAGTCACTGAAATGACAAGCGTGTGAATCAGGCTTCACTCCTAGTTGACGACTGCCCAAAGGGCTACCCGATGACATGGCCACTCAGGGAAGGATGGACCACGTAAAGCAGGGTTCCCGACCCTTATCCATCCGTGGCCTGTTAGGAACAGGGCCGCCCAGCACAGGTGAGCTTCCTCTTGAGGCACCATTACCCTTGAGCTCCCCCACCTGTCAGATCAGTGGCGGCAATTAGATTCTGTTAAGAACATGAACACTATTGTGAACTGCACATGCCTGATGATCTGAAGCAGAGCAGTTTCCTTCCAGAACCATCCCCATCCCTCCTTCTGGCTGTGGAAAAATTGTCTTCCACAAAACCCATCCCTAGGACCAAAAAGGTTGGGGACCACTGGTACAGGGGTATTCTCAGTAGGACTGAGCAAGCTGGCAACCCTAATGATGTCTATTAAGACACCCCAAGAATGGCTCTCTGCCAGAAGTAAGAAAGGTTATGCCTTATGGATGCATTTCCCAGGGCCAGCTTTCCCAAGGGGGTAAAAGGCGTGTCTTGTGAAAAGGACCTGGATGCTAAACAGGCAACCCTGTCCCCCATCAACTTTCTCTTTAGAGCTATTTCCAGCTCCAGTGCTGAAGGCGTCTGTGACATCCCCGCTCCTGGAGGGGAATCTAGTCACCCTGAGCTGTGAAACAAACTTGCTCCGGCAGAGGCCGGGTTTGCAGCTCTCCTTCGCCTTCTACATGGGCAGCAAGACCCTGCAAGGCAGGAATACATCCTCTGAATACCAAATATTAGCTGCTAGAAGTGAAGACTCTGGGCTTTACTGGTGCGAGGCTGCCACAGAAGACGGAGACTTCCTTAAGCGCAGCCCTGAGCTGGAGCTTCAGGTGCGCGGTGAGTGAAAATGACGCGAAGCCACTGGTGAGGGAGAAGGGGCTCCCTTCTCTCCCATGGGACTGAGGTTTGTTCGAGGGGCTCCCTTCTCTCCCTTGGGACTGAGGTTTGTTCGAGGGGCTCCCTTCTCTCCCATGGGACTGAGGTTTGTTCGAGGGGCTCCCTTCTCTCCCTTGGGACTGAGGTTTGTTCGAGGGGCTCCCTTCTCTCCCATGGGACTGAGGTTTGTTCGAGGGGCTCCCTTCTCTCCCTTGGGACTGAGGTTTGTTCGAGGGGCTCCCTTCTCTCCCTTGGGACTGAGGTTTGTTCGAGGGGCTCCCTTCTCTCCCTTGGGACTGAGGTTTGTTCGAGGGGCTCCCTTCTCTCCCATGGGACTGAGGTTTGTTCGAGGGGCTCCCTTCTCTCCCATGGGACTGAGGTTTGTTCGAGGGGCTCCCTTCTCTCCCATGGGACTGAGGTTTGTTCGAGGGGCTCCCTTCTCTCCCTTGGGACTGAGGTTTGTTCGAGGGGCTCCCTTCTCTCCCATGGGACTGAGGTTTGTTCGAGGGGCTCCCTTCTCTCCCTTGGGACTGAGGTTTGTTCGAGGGGCTCCCTTCTCTCCCTTGGGACTGAGGTTTGTTCGAGGGTTTCATGGCCCAGACAGGAGGGGAAAGTCTTTTCGGGAAAAGCCCCCAGCAGGCCTCTCCATCCTCGATCAGAACATCGCTCTTCTCCCAAACTTTATTTCCTTTCCTTTCGTTTTCTTTTTGCTTTGCCTCTCCTTCCTCCATCTCCTTCCTTCATTTCCTCCTCTATCCTTTCTTCTCCTTCGTTATTTTCTTTGCCTCGCCCGCTGACACTCCCCCGCCCCCGCTTCCCTGCCTCCCTCCCCCTCACCAACAATCTCACCAACAATTTTTCCAGTTCCTCCTCTCTGTTGTCACAGGTCTGGGGCTATAGGCATTCCAGTGGAGTCCTTGCTTCAAGGCGCTCACAAGGTAGATTTATAAGACAGTACTTTTGTAAACTGCAAATCACCACCTCCCCGAGTATCTGTCTAACGGTGGCAGAGGGATTGTCAGCTCCAGAATAAAGGCTCTTTGTGGCGGAAAAAGTCACTCCTCAACCTAAATCCATTTCAAGTATTAAATGGCACAGAGATAGCAGTTGTCTCTGAAACGACGGAGTAAGTCCACTGACGGCACTTGGCAATTAAGCTCTTCCAAGGAGCCTGTCCCCATCTATACACCATATAGCCAGTGAGAGCTACCACCAGTTCCTTCCTGCTCCCTGAGACGACCAGTGCCTCCTTGGACACAGGTACATCAGGTCTCAACCAACCTTCCCTTCCAAACATAACTCAGTCTCTAAATAGTGTCTCTTCTCTTTGTCTTTTTCTGTTTCAGGCCTCCAGTCACCAACTCCTGTCTGGTTTCATTTCCTTTTCTATGTGGTCGTGGGAATTATGTTTTTAGTGGACACTGTTCTCTGCGTGACAATATGGAAAGAACTGAAAAGAAAGAAAAAGTGGAATTTAGAAATCCCTTTGGATTCTGCTCATGAGAAGAAGGTAACTTCTGACCTGCAAAAACACAGACATTGAGAAAAAGACCTGAAGCGCCAGGAACAAGAGGAACAGCTGCAGAACAGGGTGCACCGGCAGGCGCCCCAGGAGGCCAAGCAGCAGCAGCTCAGTGGGTGGCCATCGGTCTGGACCGTCCCCTGCCCACTTCCTCCCCATGAGCACTGCGCACAAACGTCCAAAAGTTCAGCACCACCGGAACTGTAGGGCTCACGGCATATAACAATTAAAGGAAATAAATGAACTGACTTCAACTGGGGTACATCTGGAAATTTGGTCATCAGAGATGACTTGAAATGAGGCCTACTCTAAAGAAATCTTGAAAAACCAAGTCAAGTGTAGCCTGATTATCTTATTATATAGTTTGAAAAATAGTATTTTGTTTCTCAGAACAACGTAAAAAGGTGAGTGTGTGCATAGGCACAGGACATTAGGACAGAGAGAGAGACAGAATGAGCGAGGGAGACAGAGAGACACACACAGCCAGGAGTGGGCAGATTTCAGGGAGATAAGAGGGAATAGTATAGATGATAAGGAAATCTAACTTACAGGTGACTCCTAAGGGACTGCGATGCTGACAGAGCTCACGCCTCCGTGCTCAGGATAGCTGGTTCATGGCTTTCCTCTGACTTTACTAAAAGAGAATGCCTCCATACGTGTTCTAGGCATACAAGGGGGTAACTCATGATGACACCTCGGTGTGTTATTCTTGCCCCCTCCCTTGGGTCTTTCTCATAACCACCCTATTTCTAGAGACGCTAGAAATGCTGCCAGTCCCAGGCCCCTGCCCTGTAGGGAGGCAGAAAAAAAAAAATTCTTTTTTAACAATTAGTCCCAATCTCCAAGCGTGGCACTGCAGGGAGAAACTTCAAGTGGGGAGAAGCGGCGACATCACAGAGTCCAGATCTTGCCTCCAGAGACTGGCTTTACCTTCCTGATTTTCTGGCGGATTACGAACTGGCTTCAGGATATGCTGCTCTCACACTTGGGCTGTAGTTTAGAGACAAAATATTTTCCTTCCACTCTATAACACAGCTGGGATAAAAACGGAAACATGTCAATGACTCTCCTAAAAGGTTAGGGGAAAAACAGGAGGAGAATGACACGCAGAGCAACTTGCTTCCAGATCGTTGGGTTTGATGGTCAATGCCGGGTGGGGCGTCGCGCTCCGAGCGTGTCCCGCGGCGGGCCGCTGGCGCCACCCTGTGGCCGCCTGTGCACACTGCAGCCTCGCCCGCCTAGGGGAGCCACCGCGGCCCGCCCCGGGGGACCCGGCTACCCCGAAAGCTGTCGGGCGCGCGCTTCTCCGCAGCTCCGCCCTCGCCAACACCCAGCGAGAAATCATCTGCATTCCTGCAGCCCGGAAGGGCGAAAAATGAGCTCTAGGAGTCGGCCGGCGGCAGGCGGGCGGCAGAGAGCGAGGGGTGGGCCGTTCGTGTCCCATTCGCCCGAGTACGAGGAGGAGCACCCGACTCAGGGGCGGCCCCCCAAAACCTCCACGTCATGGTGTCCTCGGGGCCGGCAGGCGTGAGAACCCGGCGGCAGGACGGAAGTTCCGTCGTCGGCGAGGGCCCGCGGCCTCCCCCGGCTGGCGGCCGAGTCCCTCCGACCCCGCCCTCGGGCCGGCCCGGCGCGGCGCCCCCTCGCGCCTGTCTGTGGCGGTTGCAGCCGCCGCCGGGGGTGGCCGCGGGGCGCGGGGCCGAGCCTCCCCGGACACGGGGACGGGGAGGTGACGGGAAGCCGGAGCGCGGCACCGGACTCCCAGCGGGCGCCCCAGCGCCTCGGCCCGCCGCGAGCGCCCCGGAAGCGGGCAGCGCGGGGAGCGCGCGAGGGCCCCGCCCCCCCCGCCGACTCGGAGGCCTCGCGGCCGCGCGCGCAGCGTCAGGAGCAGGCGCGGGGCCGGCTCGGCGCGGTCGGGCAGCCGGCGGCTCGGAGGGCCCCGGGCTGCTCGGGGGCCGCCCCGCAGGGACTCGGGAACGGCCGAGCTTCACCCGCGAGCTCCACGGCCTGTCCTGTCACGGGTGAAAGATTCCAGGACTGACGAGGGGGCCCCCGGGGGATCGGACGCAGCGGACCGGGAGGAGGGTGGGTCGGCCTTTTGGGGCGGGGTTGAGGGAAGGTCTTTCTCCGCCCTGGGACCTACCCGGGCCGCACCGGTGTGGCTTCGCCTGTGCGGGTCTTGGGCCCATCCTTCGATCCTAGGACTTCCCGGAGTGGGCCGGTGGAGCAGAACAGGCGTTAGCTTGGGAGGGTCGTTCCCCGTCGTCCAGGCTCGGTATGGAGACCTCCGAATTCATTCTGGGACCACAGGGGCTTCTGTGAGGGTTCAGGCCCGTTTCAGAACACTCAGAGGTTCCTAGCCGGAGAAGCCATCCCCAAAGTGGACCCACCGGCTTGGGTAAAACAGGAATAGTTGGGTCCATTCTGGGTCTTTCCTGGCTAAATGCCTTCAGGTTTTAGGAATTTTCTCCTAGGAAGGCCAAGGATTGGCCAGACCTGCCCAGCGATTCCAGCCCTGAGAACCAGACAGAATGGAGGCATGGCTGACAGCTGGCTGGGAGGGGACTCAGTCCTCACTGCCACCAAGCTTAGTTGGAGACAGAGCCTCTGGGCTGCAGCGAGACAACAGTAGGAGCAAGGAGACCGGTTAGGAATGTAGGCGAGAGGCGGTGGCAGCCTGGACTAACACGGTGGCAGCGGAGCTATTGAGAGTGGTCACATCTGGAAGATGTTTTGCAGAAGTGTCAACCAAGCTACTTCTTGATTTGATGTAGGGAATGTGAGAAATCCTAGCACTTTGGGAGGTGGATGCAGGTGGGTGCTTGAGCCAGGTGTTGGAGACCAGCCTGGGCAACATGGCAAAACCCTGTCTCTACAAAAAATACAAAAATTAGCCAGTGGCACGCGGCTGTAGTCCCACCTCCTCTGGAGGCTGAGGTAGGAGGATTGGTTGAGCCCAGGAGGCATAGGCTACAGTGAGCCAAGATCACACCACTGCACTTCAGCCCATGCAGCAGAGGGGAAACCCTGTCTCAAAAAAATACAAATAAAAAGGTGATTATGACCAGTCTCATAGCTATAATAGTATAAAACAGACCTTAATATACATCGGTATTAAGCTTGGCAGTGGAAAGTGGGATGTCACACACACGAAAAGCTAGTTATGTGAAAATCTGGTCTTGCATAAGGTCTTTTAGGTATAGACTTCCCTGTTACCGCACGTGGCCGGAAAATTGGAACAATACGATTGCTTGCTGTCCTTCTCCCTTTATTCTCCACTCTTGTTTTGTTTCTAAATGTGGAGTCAAAACTTCCAAAAAGTAAGGAGCTCATTTTTCTGCCTTCCCACTTCATCTCCCTGTCACTAAGCACATGCTACGCCTTACAACTTAGAGAAGATGAAAAAGAATAAATTGTGGAGAAGGAGCATGTGTCAAAGTCGAAACTTCCCAGACATGATATGAGAGTTAATGGAGAAAGAAATCTCTAAGGAAGACTAGAAATCATTGGTTTAGGGATTCTGGAGAAGTGCCTGAAATTCCCCAAATGTGGTATTCTCTGAGAAGATCATTTAGTGTTGAGGAAGCAATGGCATGATATCCAGGGAAACAGCAGTCCTCTGGAGCCTGGCTGTGTGACTTCAAGGCCCGCTTCTTCTTGAAGGGGAGAAGTGGGCATTACATGGGTTTATAAGTACCATCTTTGTTTTAGAAAATAATCATTTTCGGGCCAGGCACAGTGGCTCACGTGTAATCCCAGCACTTTGGGAGGCTGAAGCGTCTCACGAGGTTAAGAGATCAAGAGCATCCTGGCCAACATGGTGAAACCGTGTCTCTACTAAAAATACAAAAATTAGCTGGGCGTGGTGGCACGCGCCTGTAGTCCCAGCTACTTGGGAGGCTGAGGCAGGAGAATCGCTTGAACCCGGGAGGCAGAGGTTGCAGTGAGCCGAGATCGCACCACTGCACTCCAGCCTCGTGTCAGAGAGAGACTCTGTCTCAAAAAACAAAATTTTTTTTTTCTACCTTGAATCCTAGTTTATTGTGACTACAGCTTGTAAAATTTCAGGATATGGCTGAATTAAAATCTTGGTCCTGCACTCAAATAGCTCTTTGAATTGCAATTTCTTATCCCAGTTATCTTATCCCAATTTCTTATCCTTTCATTCCACAGTGAAATCTATATACTGGCACATAATAATAGACTTTATTATTTTAATTTACCAAATATCTGTTTACCTTTCATGGATTATTTCATTTAGCCTTCATAATATCTGTTACTGTCATTGCCTCACATTCAATAGGGTGACTTTTAATACCATTCTATTATTTTGATCAATTTGTATCATATATTCTTTCCTCAGTGTTTGATAAAGTTGTGTGGGCTTGTGTTTTGAGATGGAGTCTCGCTGTATCACCCAGGCTGGAGTGCAGTGGCGCAATCTCAACTCACTGCATCCTCCACCTCCCAGCTTCAAGCGATTCTCCTGCCTCAGTCTCCCGAGTGGCTGGAATTACAGGCACACACCACCACGCCCGACTAATTTTTGTATTTTTAATAGAGACAGGGTTTTGCCATGTTGGCTAGACTGGTCTTGAACTCCTGACCTCAAGGGATCCACCCACCTCAGTCTCCCAAAGTGCTGGGATACAAGCGTGAGCTACTGCACCCAGCCTTTGTGCTACTTTTAAGGATATGTATATCTGATTTTTTTTGTTTTTCTTATAATTATTCTTTATTCAGGTATCTACTTTTCTGGGATCAACTTTAGTAATTTGTATGCAAAAGTCAACATTTTGTCTACATTTGCAAATATATATCACAAATATACATCATTTTAATATATCTAATATAACTTATGTGCTTTTTCAACATTACGCTTACAGAAGGATTAACTCTAATTTTCTTTTCAGAGAACAACCTTTGGTTCTGTAAATCCCATTTTGTTGGAATAGGAAGTATGATCTGTTTCATTGACTATGCTTTCATCTTAACTTATTGTTTCTAATTTCCACAAGTTTTTGTTGTGTTCCTTTATTGGCTTTTGAGTTAAAAACTTACTTCTCTGTCTGTTGCCCAGGCTGGAGTGCCGTGGCAAAATCTCAACTCACTGTAACTTCCGCCTTCCAGGCTCAATGATCCTCCTGCCTCAGCCTCCCCAGTGGCTGGAACTATAGGCATGCACCACCACATCCAGCTAATTTTTGTACCTGTTGGAGACACGGGGCCCTGCCATGTTGTCCAGGCTGGTCTCCAGCTCCTGAGGCAGTAATTGGGAGGCCAAGGCAATCTGCCCACCAATTATTTTCTCTTAAATGCATTTTAAGGCTAATGAATTTTCTCCTACTTCACATAGGTTTTAATATTATTTGCCATGAAACAGATTTCACAGTGGAATGACAGATAGTTGGGAGAAGAAATGGCAGTTCAAGGAGGTATTTAAATATAGGGCTAAGATTTTAATTCTAGCTTCTTGAGACCAAAGCTTGTGAAATCTCAGGGTATGGTTGAATTATAGTATTACTATTTCTAAAGAGTGTATAATTTTTATTCTGATATCCCCTTTAACCCATGTGCTTTTTCCTAAGAGTAAAAATTAAGGAGAGCATGTTTATTTTATTGTTTTATAATCGGTTAACTATGCCCTGGTCCCTATATAGTTTCAGCCTTCCATCACTTGTTGAGACTTAATTTGCCATGCCACTTATGGTCAATTTTTTGTCACTATTCCATGTGAATTTGAAAATAATGTAACTTTTTTATTTTGAATATAAAATAGCATAGGCATAATTACAGTTATGATTAATCTTATTAACTGTGTTCTTCGAATCATCCATAACCTCCGTAAGTTTCAGTCAACTGGATCTGTCAATTCCTAAGAAAGGTATATTAAACTCATCACCGTGATTGTTGACTTATAACATTGCTCAATAACATTGCTCAAGCAGTCCTCCTTCTTCTGCCTCCTAAGTAGCTGGGACTACAGGTGCCTGCAACCATGCCCAGCTAATATTTTTACTTTTTGTACAGACAGGGATCTTGCTTTGTTGCCAGGCTGATCTTGAACTCCTAAGTTCCAGTGATCCTCCTGCCTCAGCCTCCCAAAGTGCCAGGATTACAGGTGTAACCCATCATGTAAGCCCACATTTTTCTAACTTATATAGTAATAACATCTACATCCTATTTATACAATAAATCTTAATTTGATTTACTTCTCTTCACTCTTGCCCTCCCTACCTCCCTTCTATATCACCTAGAATTTGAATGCCAGGTTTTCTTTTTAAGTTTTTAGAATCTAAATTCACTTTGTTTAGCAGTCTCTTTTACCAAATACATGACCGCCTTTGCTTCTGTTATCTCACATCTTCCCTTATGATCTTTTTTTAATTCTTGCTGGAATACAATTCTAATAATTATTTTAGAGAGTCTGAAAAGTCACCCACACTCCAATGATAGTTTGACTGAATTCAAATTCTTTTCCCTAGATTTAAAAAAATGTTTTGTGTCTTTTTTTTTTTTTTCCCTGAAACAGTTTCACTCTTGTTACCCAGGCTAGAGTGCAATGGCACGATCTTGGTTCACTGCAACCTCTGCCTCCCAGGTTCAAGCAATTCTCCTGCCTCAGCCTCCCAAGTAGCTGGGACTACAGGCGCACGCCACAATGCCCAGCTAATTTTTGTATTTTTAGTAGAGATTGGGTTTCACCATGTTGACCAGGATGGTCTCGATCTCTTGACCTCGTGATCCACCCGCTTCGGCCTCCCAAAGTGCTGGGATTACAGGCGTGATCGTGTCTTCTTAATATCCAGTGGAGACCAAATGAGAAATTGGATGTAAATTTGACTTCCATTTCTTCATAAGCATTTTCTCTGAATGTGTTTAGAAATGTCTTTGTTCCCACATTTTGTCACTGTGAATCTAGTGAGTTTCTTCTCATCCAGTGTGCTCAGGATTTAACAGGACCTTGCAGTCTAAGGATGTATGTGTGCATTTGGATTCTGTGAAATAGCCTCCATTTGTTCCTTTGTTTCCTCATGACTGTGGTTGTATACCACACATTAGCAAAGCTTACTATTCAAAGGATGTCCTCTGAAACTGTGCAGTGCACAATCAGCAACTCTGATTCGGTAGATCTGTATTTTATTTCTTACATGTTCTCAATCCCCCTCTTCTCTAACTCCTCGTTCTATTAGATGAATTTGGAACATCTGGATCTATTTTCCATATCATTTAGCTTTTCGTTCATCTCTGCATGCATCTTTTTATATGGCTTTGTGGAGGAATTTCTGGTTTATCTTGATCATCGTGAGTAGGGAGAAACCCAAACTGTGTTTCCTATGTTTTCACATCACAACAATCAACACTGTAGACTGTGACCAAAGGTGTCGGGAACGGAGGGAAGAGGGAGGGGAGTGTCTAGCAGCCAGCAAGCCATCAGTTCTGCAGTGGACACCAGCTGGGTGTACTCCAATTCAATTCTTACACTAATTATCTGGAGATCCCACAGGCTGAGGGCTGAGTCTACAAGACTGCCCCCACTTCAGATGCCAGTTGCAAGTCTGGGCCTCCAGAATTTCTGACCAACTACTTCCAGGCTGGGGTTCCCATGGCTTCTTCCTTGGTATTGGATTAATTTGCTAGAGCAGCTCGTGAAACTCAGAGAAACACTTGTGTTTACCGGTTTACAACAGAATACAGATGAAAAGATGTGTAAGGCAAAGTATGGGGGAAACAGCACGGAGCTTCCATGCCCCAGGTGTGCTGGCTTTCAGGAACCTCTACATGTTCAGCTGTCCAGAAGCTCTCCAAACCCTGCCCTTTTGGGTCTTTATGGAAGCTCCATTACATAGGCATCACTGATTAAACTACTGGCCATTGGTGATCAGCTTAACCTTCAGTCCCTCTCCCCTCCCCGAAATTGGAGCAGGCTGAAAGTCTCAACTCTCTAATCCTCCCTTGCTCTTTCTGGTACCAGCCCCCATCCTGAAGCTACCAAGGGGCTGCCAGCCATCAGCCAATTCGTTAATATACAAAAAGACATCACTTTGGTGTTTCTAAGGATTTTAGGAGTTGTATGTCAGGAAATGGGATTGAAAGCCAAATATATATTTCACAATAGCACAATCTTTCAGCTTAATTATTTTCTCTCGGCTACATCTATCCTGGACTTATCTCTTGTTGAATTTTTTATGTCAATAACCAAATGTTCAATGTCTAAGGCGTGGGAGTGCCCATTGACTTGTACAGTTTCCTGCCTCCTTCACCCAAATGACCTCACTCACTGCTGGGGTCAAAGATGTCAGTCGCCGGCCAGGCATGGTGGTTCACACCTGTAATCCCAACACTGGGAGGCCAAGGGTGGATGGGTCCCTCTAGCCCAGGAGTTCGAAACCAGCCTCAGCAAAATGGTGAAACCCCATTTCTACAAGAAATAACAAAAATCAGCTGGTGTGGCAATGCATGCTGTGGTCCTAGCTTCTCAGGAGGCTGACGTGGGAGGATGGCTTGAGCCCAGGAGGTTGAGGCTGCAGTGAACTGAGATCATGCCACTGTACTCCAGCCTGGGTAATTGAGCAAGACCCTGTCTCTAGAAAATACATTTTAAACAAAGACTTCGGTCACCAAGGTCGGAGATGGGTGGATATGAATAAGCCTTACCAGCTGTTCCTCTCGTGGCACCTGAACTGTCATCCTGTCAGCTGCCCCCAGGCTGACTGTCTCCTGGTTCCAAAACATGGGATCATTTTTTGGTCCACTCTTGCCTTCTGCAGAAGTCCTTCTCGGCACTCTTCACTGTCACCCCACCTGTCTTCTTTGTCAATTTTTTTTTTATCATTTCTAGGAATTTGAGGTGGAATATGAGAAGAAAGCAACGTATCTTCAGTATATGATCTTGAATCAGCTATTTTTCACCTGTGCATTAGATGGGAAACTTGCATAGCCCTTGACAAGACTTCCCTACAACCATCAACTAATATTTGTTGAATTGTTTATTAGGAAACATTAAGCAATAATCCTTCATAAAAACATTATGAAGTAAGCATTACTGTATTCCCAGTTTTAAGATGAGAACAGATTAAAAACATACTACTGATAAAGAGCAGAGCCAGGTTACATATCAGGTGGTCCATCTCAGGAGCCTGCACTCCTTACTAATACACTGTACGATGGCATATCCAGATGATTTTGGGAACACATTATACTTCTACCCTGCCAGGAGGGCCAAACATATTTATTTTGTAATCTGTGCTGTAAGGGGCCACATTTCTGCCCATCAACTCAATCTACATTACTCAAGCATGCTTGTGATTCACATATTATTTCCTTATGCCAGGAAGAATGGTCACAGTTTTGTTCCGCTTTGCTTTTATCTTTGAGACTCTAATTCCCTCCTTCCCACCTTCCCACTAAAAATGATTTGCATATACTAGTTTAGATTTATCTGATATGCCACTTTCCTCCACAAACACATCTCCACAATCATAAACAAACACCATGAAATAAACTTCTCTTAGACAAATGAAAAAGTTTCTTACCTTTTTTTCTCCAGAGTAAGGATCAGAATTTAAGTTTTTCCTTGGTTCACTCTCCTGCTAATCCAAAAACTGTCTTCTCTATACATGTTTGCTGTTTCAGTGGGGTAGGCGGGCATTCTTTAAGAATAATTTTCGTTACCTAATACCTTGATACCAATGTGAAAAATTATGACGAAAATCAGAGGTCAAACACTTAAAAAGATCCAGGAAAAATCTCCTACAAAGACAAATAAGCAAAATCATCAAATTTTCATAATGCAACAGGGAGAAAACTGAAGGAGCCCTCCCCCCCCCCCAAAAAAAAAGCAAGTATGTTCCTTTGCTGGAACTAACCCTATGGCTGATACATACACAAGTTAATCAACACACCTTTCTCCTGCTTGTTTTTCTATATGTATAATATGGGTCTTAAGTAAACATTCCAAACTAGATGAAATATGGTTTCAGAGAGAAATTATAAGTAGTTTAAGACTTAACCCTTTGTATTAGTCAGGGTTCTCCAGAGGGACAAACTAATAAGGGAGACATATCTATAGCTATAGATAGATGATAATAGATATAGATCTATTAAAGGGAGTTTATTAAGAAGAATTGGATCACACGATCACAAGGCCAAGTACCACAGTGGGCCGTCTGCACGCTCAGGAAGAGAGATGCCAGTTGTGGTTCAGTGCGAGTCCAAAAGCCTCAAGAGTAGGGAAGCCCACAGTACAGCCTATGGCTGAAAGCCCAAAAGCCCCAGGCAACCACTGGTGTTAAGTCCAAGAGTCCAAAAGCCAAAGAACCTCGAGACAGATGTCCAAAGGCAGGAGAAATGGATGGAAGCATCCAGCACAGGAGAAAGATGAAAGCCAGAAGACTCTGCAAGCCAGCTTATCATACCTTCTTTCTCCTTCTTTGTTCTGGCCACACTGGCAGCTGATGGGATGGTGCCCACCCACACTGAGGGTGTCTTCCTCTCCCAGGACACTGACCCAAATGTTAATTTCCTCTGGCAGTACCCTCACAGACACACCTAGAAACAACACTTATTTAGGCATCCTTCAATCCAATCAAGTTGACGTAATATGAACAATCACATTCTAGGATTTAGAATTTTCTTAAGAACACCGAATGACCCTTGCCCAGGGCCCAATCTGTGCGGTGTTTGAAGTCTGTTTTAGACTCCTTCCTGGCCTAAAGTGTTTTCCTTCAATGCACTGAAAAATGATAATCCTACAAACTAGAAACCAGACTTATGTAAAATCAAAACATCATTGCCAAGGTGGATGTGGGGAAATCAAGCTCTTATGTTTAGGTATATTCTATTTGTGGGCGTTAAAAACACTAATATTGGCCAGATGCAGTGGCTCATGCCTGTAATCCCAGCACTTTGGGAGGCCGAGGCGGGCGAATCACGAGGCAAAAGTTCCAAGTCAGCCTGACCAACACGGTGAAACTCCATCTCTACTAAAAACACAAAAATTAGCTGGGCATGGTGGCACATGCCTGTCATCCCAGTACTCAGGAGGCTGAAGCAAGAGAATCACTTGAACCCAGAAGGCAGAGACTGCAGTGAGCCGAGATCATGCCACTGCACTCTAGCCTGGGTGACACAGCAAGACTCTACCTCAAAAAAAAAACAACACTAATATTAAAAGTGATATGGATCTTCGCCTACCCTGTGGTAATTTGCAGTTATTGCCCTTTGATCATGTAAAGCAACAGATCATTTGCTCCCGACTTCACTGCATGGATCTGTAGCCTTCACCAAGATCATTTGCTCCCGACTTCACGGCACGGATCCGTAGCCTTCACCGAGATCATTTGCTTCCGACTTCACGGCAGGGATCCGTAGCCTTCACCGAGATCATTTGCTCCTGACTTCACGGCACGGATCTGTAGCCTTCACCGAGATCATTTGCTCCTGACTTCACAGCACGGATCTGTAGCCTTCACCGAGATCATTTGCTCCTGACTTCACAGCACAGATCTGTAGCCTTCATTTTTTGCTCCCAGTGTTCCTTCTGTGTGCCTAGTGCTGCTCCAGCACCTAGATCAATATCTCTCATAGCCAACCAACCCCAAGCTGTATTGCCTCTTTACCATCCTTAGGAACGTGGACCAGTGTCCAGGCTAGGATCCCCCAAGAAAAAATACTAAGGAACTGCTTAAAGCCCTAGTCGTGCTTCTACTTTGCCGTTTCTGGCTTTCGTCATCTAAAGCAAAGTTCCTTGGATTGGCCGACAGTGGGATACTGGTGTCGCTTTTTAGTAGGATCACCTACAATGCGTCATCCATTGTGTAGCAGTTCTTGACCAAAGAAAAGAAATCTTAAGGTCTTCAGACTCTGTCATCTTCCTTGTTTGCCACTCTCTGGACTGTAGTTTGAAGAGAAAAAAATCTTCCTTATATTCTTGGGAAAACAGGATGCTGAACAGTTGACAAGAAGAGTAACTTCAGCTAGAAAATGCTGGAAACAATTTAACAAGCAGAAATGATTAACTCAGAAATGATTGACCTGACTCCACCAGGCTCGGTTTAAAATTTCTATTTAAACATTTCCCAAATTATGTGCATAGTCTTCTTTTGGCTGTAAGACATGTTTGTCTCTGTGCTAATAGTTTTCTAGATAATTTCTATTCCTTTGACTTATGTTAAATCCTCAAAATTAAGAGTTTTCAACTAAAAAAAACCAGAAATGGGAAAGAAGTATTTAATGAAATACTTTCACTTTTTCCTGAAAGTATTGAAGTATTGAAAGCATCATCTGATAGAAAAAGAAGGTACTTACCAAACATTATACCAGCCTTTATAGAGCACTAGTAATACACTATAGAGTTTTTTTGTTTCCTAATTTATTCTTTTCCTACTGGGCCACGTAGCAGACACTTGAAGTTTCTGCACGATAAAAGTTCACAAGCAAATTGTGAAAATGCCTTATTGGATGATGTTCTTAGAATACAGAAGGTCTTATTTCCTTAATGCAAGATGCTTAGGGAAGTCACTCTCAAGACACTAGAAATCTATTAAAGTACCACTTGCTGGAAAATAGAATGTGCTCTGGAAGTAAAACGGTGCTCTTGCAAGTATCTTCCTAACCATAACAATAATGAAAGCGGCACTGATCAAATATTTACCACGTTCCAGCCACGATACCAAGTGGTTGGGGTATCTCATTCACTCTTCATATTATGCCTAGAAGATAATTTGCATTATTTATCCCACTTTACAGTAACTTGAGGATCAATTTGCTGTAAGGGAGGGTATTTATCATAAACAAGTAAAGAAACGTTTCCAATATCATACAGTCCTTACGTGGGGAAGCTAGACTCAAGGCTGACCTTCATCACCACTACAGGAAAGTGCCTTCTCAGCAAGAACTACTGTTACAGAGCTAAGAGGAGAAATGGGCAAGGCGGTAAGAGCTAAAATATCTGTTATTGATATTGCAGATGCAGCTCTGAACTTGACCCTAAAAATAATCTCCAGCTTCAGTTGTGTCTGAGCTGCCTCCAGCATGATACGTGACCATGTGAGAGCTTCGTTACGTGTGTTCTTTTTACCACCTCTTCTGCATCCAGATAGGGAGATACCCCTTTTCTGTTTTTTTCTAGAGGAAAAAAAAACAGACAAGAAAACAGGGAGATCTTAGCAGAACCAAGGCAGATTAGATTATGTTAACCTTGAAAATGGTGATAGCAGTCAGTGATATTGAACCTGAAATAATTTAAATAATTATCAGGGACTTACCAGAGCTAAGTTCGTGGACCACTGGGATTTCTCTTATTTGGGTCCCAAGTCTTCCATAAAGTGAAGGGGCTATAATTGTCTATTTTCAATGTTCCTTCCAAATGTGACTCATGTTTCATCCCTTGACCCTTTGGGAGATTCCTGGCAGTTAATGTCAATACTGCCCTTCATAATGCTTCCGAGTTAGCTTAGGTAAGGTCCTTGACCCAATGACTTATGCCCCGAGGCTTCTAAACAGGTATGTGGACTTTGGTAGTTGCAACTTCACCCAGATCCCAATTCTGTGTTGTGCTGTCCCTAATTTGGAGGATAAAAGATTTCAAATGCCATCATTTCTTCTTAAATTCAACTCTTGGAGCTCCACCTGTCATTAACATAATCCCATTTCCCACATAGTCAATGACTTTTCTTTCTTGAATCTGTCATTAATCCCATAGAAACTGAGTGCCTAATGGATTCCAGATACAGTTCTACATAACAGGGACAGAGCGGTGTATGAAACCAAGTACCTACCTTCATAGGACTTCTTCTGAGGAGGCAGGAGGGGAGACAAATGATGTATTACTCAGATGTAGTCTAAGTTATTATAACAAATCAGTCTCTAAAAACAGTGGTTTGAATAAGGTACAAGTTTATTTCCCTCTCATGTCACAGTCCAGGGCTGACGGAGCAGTTCTGCCATCATCACAGGACTTCTGCCTCTGGGTCCAAGGCAGTTTCTCCAATTCCTGCCATCACATCTGCACCCCAACCAGCGGAGAGGGTGAAAGGGCAAGGGCAACATAGACCTATTCTTTTTTAGGGCACAAACTAGAAGTAATCCATACAACTTCCATTCACATCTCATTGGCCCAGAACAGAAGCTGGTAAATTCGCCTTTAATTGAGAAGCCATGCACCTTGACAGCGGGGAGTTAAAGTCTGGAGGGAAAGATCATGTTGATGGATATCAGTCTCCTTCAGAAATAAACAAGTAAATAAATACATTAATATTCAGATGGTACATGGAAAAAAATTAAGAAAGTTATGAGATACAGAATGCCAAGAAGCGAGGAGAGAAAAGGAGGGGGGCTTGTTTTCTCACCTAAGACATTCAGGGAAGACCTCAATGTCGTTAATAAGGTCAATTCCGAGCGGGAGCTGAAAACACATTAGGAAGTCAGGCATGCAAATACCTAGGGAAGAGCCTTTTGAGAAGAGAAAATGGCAAACACAAACATCCTGAGATAGAAGGGCCTCGATATATTCAAGGAGGTAGAAGGAGATTACGATGAAACGAAACAAAGGAGGCAGTGGTAAGAGAGAAGGGCAGAGAGTGAATGTGGGCCTTAAAGCTCAAGCCATTGGAGGGTTTTCCATTGGAGAGAAGTGTGTGAATGGTACGATGTGACTTATGTTTCAAAAAGTGTATTCTAGCTGCTTTGTGGAAAATACAGGTGAGAAAGAGAAGAATCACGGATTGCAAATACCCAAGAGATGTAGAGGCTTGGAGCAGGGAAACAGTGGTGGAGATGGCGAGATATAGTTGGATGCTGGACATATTTTGAGCCAGGAAGATTTTCTGATAAATTGCATTTGGAAAACGTGAGAAAGCTTATTCACTCACCACTCTAATAGTCACACCAGCCTATAATCCCAGCACTTTGGGAAGCCAAGGCAGGTGGATCACTTGAGCCCAGGAGTTCAAGACCAACCTGGGCAACATAGTGAGACCCGATCTCTACCCCAAAAAACTTAAAAAATTAGCCAGTCATGATGACATGTACCTGTAGTTCCAGCTACTCAGGAAGCCAAGGTGAGATGATCACTTTAGCCTGGACTGTAATCATGCCACCGCACTGCAGCCTGGGTGACAGAGCAAGACCCTGTCCAAAAAAAAAAAAAAAAAAAGAGGCCAGGCATGGTGGCTCACACCTCTAATCCTAGCACTTTGAGAGGCCAAGGCAGGCAGATCACCTAAGGTCAGGTGTTCGAGACCAGTTTAACCAACATGGTAAAACTCCATCTCTATAAAAATACAAAAATTAACGGGGTGTGATGGTGGGTGCCTGTAATCCCAGCTACTCAGGAGGCTGAGGCTGGAGAATCACTTGAACCTGAGAGACGGAGGATGCAGTGAGCTGAGATGGTGCCACTGCACTCCAGCCTGGGTGACAGAGGGAGACAAGGAGAGGGGAGGGGAGGGGAGAGGAGGGCAGAGGAAGGGTGAGGACAGGGGAGAAAAACAGGAAAGTAAAAAAAGAAAAGAAAACAAAGAATAGTCACACTCCAAGAAAAGAAAACCTCAAGAAAATCAAGCCAGGGGCCGGGCATGGTGGCTCAAGCCTGTAATCCCAGCACTTCGGGAGGCCGAGGAGGGTGGATCACGAGGTCAAGAGATCGAGACCATCTTGGTCAACATGGTGAAACCCCGTCTCTACTAAAAATACAAAAAATTAGCTGGGCATGGTGGCTCGTGCCTGTAATCCCAGCTACTCAGGAGGCTGAGGCAGGAGAACTGCCTGAACCCAGGAGGCGGAGGTTGCGGTGAGCCAAGATTGTGCCATTGCACTCCAGCCTGGGTAATAAGAGCGAAACTCCATCTCAAAAAAAAAAAAAAAAAAAAAAAAAAAAAAAGAAAAGAAAAGAAAATCAAGTCAGGACCATGGTAAACAAAGCTTCAAGAGTTTTGAGATGCTGTAAGCCGAGGATGAGGTGCGTAAATTGTTTTGCACTCTGCAGGTAGGAGGGTGGGATCGCCAAAGCTGTTCAATATAATATTTAAAAATGAAATCTCAATTGAAGTAAAATAAAAATTTTCTTAAGAGATATATTAAATGGAAATGTTACAACTTGGATGATGGGTGAGGAATAAATAACCTCTAATCACAGAGTAAAAATGGAATGATTGAGAATTCCATCTGCCCAAATCAGACAATTAAAAAATGGAAAGAGGGTACAGTAAATATTGGGTAAAACTAAAAGTTAAAAAAAAACAATCCCAGAGGATACGCGATATACTCATCACAAAGAAAATTCCAGTTGAACCTTATGGACTTAGGGAATGGATACCTTTGTGTCTCTATCAGCACAGGGCACCACGTAAGTTCTCACAGAATTTTCCTGAACTCTCCAACCAGGGGCAACTTTTCACTCTCAATTCACATAATATTTCCTTTTTTTTTTTTTTTTTTTTTTTTTTTTTGAGACAGAGTCTCTCTCTGTCACCAGGCTAAAGTGCTATAGTGTGATCTCAGCTCATGGCAACCTCTGACTCTCGGGTTCAAGAGATTCCCCTGCCTCAGCCTCCCAAGTAGCAGACTACAGGCACATGCCACCATGTCTGGCTTTTTTTTTTTTTTTTTTTTTTTGCATTTTAGTAGAGATGGGGGTTTCACCATATTGGCCAGGATGGTCTCCATCTCCTGACCTCAGGTGATCCACCCACCTCAGCCTCCCAAAGTGCTGGTATTATAGGCGTGAGCCACCCTTTATCCCAGTATAATCCTCTTTTACATTCATTTACATCTTTGTATCCTCTAGCTCAGTTTTTTTCAAAATAAAATTAAAATAAAATAAATTATTAAAGAGGTAAAGTAAAAGGAAATGTTACAACCTGGCTGAGGGGCAAAGATTATATGTTCAACGTATATTTGATAAAACATCATGAGAACACATGGCCTACTTTTACTTTTCAAAGTTTGTTCGGGTTGGCATCATGGGACTTAGAAGATTTTTCCTCCAGATTTATATTTTTGCCAAGTCATATGATCTGCTATAGTTCAGCTATAGTTAACCAAACGCAGAAAAAATATCTTCCATAATATCCAGTAATTCTCCAAAGCAAGCTTGTTCCTTCCTTGTTCAACACTGGCATTCTTTGATGATTCCTGATTTATCCCACAGAGGTCATGTACTTATTTTCTATCTGTTGTCCTATACTTAAACTATAGATGTCCAAATTCAGTTGTATTGCAATGACCCAATCTCAGCTCACAACTTCCACCTCGTGGGTTTAAGTGATTCTCCTGCCTCAGCCTCCTGAGTAGCTGGGATTACAGGCACGCACCACTACAGCCTGGCTAATTTTTTTTGTATTTTTAATAAAGATGGAGTTTCACCACGTTAGCCAGGCTGGTCTCGAACTGCTGACCTCAGGTGATCCGCCTGCCTCAGTGCACCCAGTTTTAAAATACATTATTTGTCTAAAAATTATAACAAAAGATTAAACTGTCATCTTTGTAGTTTCTACACATATTCCAACTCATTCACCAATCCTTGAAAAGATTATGTAATCAGTCTCAATGCCCTGACCCAGGCCGAGCCCATTTCTAATGTGCAGTGTTCTCTGGATCTGATACATAAAGCCCCTTATCCTAATACTACACACCTTCTTTTGTCTTCCGGAAAGCACCTCTCTTCTCATCCTTTTTCAAGGCACTAGAAAAGCAGATCATTTCTCCAGCACCTCCAGCCAGGGTGAGAAAGCTCTACTCTAATCTCATCATTTTGGCTACATAGATATATTGGCTCAAGGGAAAGATGCCAAGTGTAGTAGTTTATCTACCACTCTGAGGATTTTTGAATCTGTAACAGTTGTTTCAACTGCGCCAATAATTATGAAGGGCAATAATGAAAAGAGTAGCCAGGTTAAAGGAGTAAGATAAAGAAATACGTAGGAAAAAAGTAGAGAAAAATATTTACTAGAGTACTCGAACCTATCACTCTCAGATCAGTTTTCTAGTGTTCTGTTGACTCGGCAACCAATCCACAAACTTTCACTGACAAGCTATTTTATAGTAGGCATTGGGATAGGCTTTGTGGAATACCAAGAAGCATATGTCTCTAGTAGAAGACGAACGGGAAAATGTAAAAACAAGAAAAAGAAATTGAGGAATAAGGCTACAGTTTACAAAACTACACAATTGTTCATTGTGCAAGAAATGAGGCCTTAAGGGAAAGACTTCCCTGTGAACTACCATGAGATGAAAAGGCTTCTCAGAGTGAGATTTGAGCAAGAGTTTAAAGAACTGGCAGATTGATAAGGAGCTTCAAGTAGTCTAGAGGACTAAGACTGCAGTACTAAAACTCAGAACAATGTAGCAGAAGCACAGAAGATAAACTTAAGATGCTTTCTTTACAGGACACTTACTAAAACCTCCCCCTACACTTCCCCAGACACAGTCTTGCTCCCAGGCAGGAGGGCAGTGGCGCAATCTTAGCTCACAGAAACCTCCACCTCCCGGGTTCAAAAAATTATTCTGCCTCAGCCTCTGGAGTAGCTGGGACTACAGGCATGCACCAACATGCCCGGCTAATTTTTGTGTTTTTAGTAGAGATGGCGTTTCACCATATTGGCCAGGCTGGTCTCAAACTCCTGACCTCATGATCCACCCGCCTCAAAGTGCTAGGAATTACAGGTGTGAGCCCCCGCTTCCCGCCAGTAGAACATTTAAGCTAAACTGGACAGCTGGGGAGAACAACTGATGAAGGCGAGTTTTGGCTAGATAATCGAAGGCCTTTAGTTTCAGGATAAGGACTTGGAAGTCAATCTTTTGGTCAATGGGTAATGATGGCATTTGTGTAGTTAAGCCAGTTGACAACGCTTTGACAATTTCGAAAGACCTGAAACACATGGTTCCTAATCCTTAGGAAAAAAGGAACTCCTGACTTCAGGACCCTAAACTAGGAGATTGGATAGACTCTTATGTCCCAACTGTATAGAAGATAGACCACCTCGGCCTTTTCACTTCTGGTAACCTTTCCTACCAGAAATGTGCCATATTTATATATATTTTTTTCCCACTGGAAATTGTAGATTCTCGGTTATCTTTCTCCGACTTCTTGTCTGGTGATCCTCAGAAAAAGATGACTAAACTGGGAACCTTAATTTTCTAGTAGAAAAAGAAAATCATGTATATCACATTTTATATAACTTTTAATTCGACATACATTTGAACTCCAACATCATAAAAATCGGTAAAATTCACTTTACGCACAAAGTTAATTCCCCCGAGATTTATCAAGAATGGCTTAATTTCAAAGGTTGTCAAGTTAATTATAAACTAATTCTCCAATTGCACCAACGGTATATTTGGCAAA
Source organism: Saimiri boliviensis (assembly GCF_048565385.1). Lineage (NCBI taxonomy): Eukaryota > Metazoa > Chordata > Mammalia > Primates > Cebidae > Saimiri > Saimiri boliviensis. Next base: position 40,318,773 of record NC_133467.1, on the reverse strand, counting down.
AGCAGCATCCACTGGCTTTTGTCAGGATGAGTCTTGACTTACGCAAGTTTCGAACTGAGAGTTCTTCAGAAATTCACCCCACATACTAACTGTGGCCTTCTCTACCCAATCCCCTCCACTCATCCTGTTTCCTTTCTCAGAACATCTGTCACAGAAAGACTGACACATCAACAGGTCAATTAACATGAGGACTCAACATCTATTAAAACATGCCACACTCCTGAACACTAAAAGCCAACCACCTCTCCAGGTCACACCTCCAGCCTAGCTGAATAGGGGAAACCGCAGGAGAAACACCTGGGAGCGGGTTTAACAAGCACAAAGGTAATTCTTATAATCCTTATAATTGGGGAAGTTTGTTACAGAACCAAGACTGGGTCCTTGCCCTGGAGGTATTTTCCTGTGGGGAAGGACTTGTAAACGGCCTATGGAGCGCTCAGCTTCCACCAAGAACAAAAGCATGTGCTGGTAGGGATAAGGAAAAGTTTGACCGAAATGAAGATTACGTCATGATTAGGGAGGCCTTGGGCTCTGAGGTCTCTTAATCACCGAAGATGGACATTATAGACCACGTAGCTCTTTGTCCCCCCAACAGGACTGTCCTGTGACTTATGCCTAGCAGCACTCCTGGCCTCTGCCCATTGGATACTGTAGCACACCCCCACCCCCCGCCCACCTGACAACCTAAAAACATCTTCAGATATTGCCAAATGCTCCACAGGGGGTGGGGGCGGTGGCAATATATCTCCCCGATTACGTCACTGGAATGGAAGTTAGGAGAGGATGACCAAGTCGGGACGAAAGCACACGGCTATGTTACACAAGGCTCGTGACAGACGCTTGGAGGATATGGTAAGGAAAACAGGTGAAAACACCGAGAAACAGCAAGTAGTGAGAGGTTGGACGGAAAGATTTCTCATCTGGATAAGAAATCTCAGCTTCCTCATTACCTTCAGAAAAAATAAAACGACTGTGGAGACCTAAGTACAAGATTGAAGGGGTGGGGAAACCCCGTCAATCAAAAACACCCCAGAACCGTGGTCAAGCCTACTTCCTTGCCTCATAATACAAGTAACAGGCGACTCGGTAAGACTGGGTGAGGATGACCGAGTGATAACGCATTACTAGACTGCAGGAAACTCCTCAGTCCCAAACCCGAACGCATCCAACCTTGGTCACCCTCCCTCCCTGACCAAAAGCTATCCAACGCTCTGACAAGTGTTTACAGCCCTTTTCTTGATCACTGAAGTGGCTCTGAAAAGAGCCTTTGGGGTAAGGTGGTTGATCCGTCTCGTCCTTTGCACACCCTTACTTGGAGCTGGTGTACTTGGTGACCGCCTTGGTGCCCTCGGACACGGCGTGCTTGGCCAGCTCGCCGGGCAGCAGCAGGCGCACGGCCGTCTGGATCTCGCGGGACGTGATGGTGGAGCGCTTGTTGTAGTGCGCCAGGCGGGACGCCTCCCCCGCGATGCGCTCGAAGATGTCGTTGACGAAGGAGTTCATGATGCCCATGGCTTTGGACGAGATGCCGGTGTCGGGGTGGACCTGCTTCAGCACCTTGTACACGTACACGGAGTAGCTCTCCTTGCGGCTGCGCTTGCGCTTCTTGCCGTCCTTCTTCTGCACTTTCGTGACAGCCTTTTTAGAGCCCTTTTTGGGAGCAGGAGCGGATTTTGCTGGATCCGGCATTTTTGCGCGAGAAAGCAAGAGACTGAAAGAAGTAATCCCGACTACGGCAAAACGGGCTCCTTACGCGCTACTTATAGAGCTTGTATGCAAATGAAGACTCGCACACTGCTGCATTTTTATTGGTTAATTTACAACGGTGTCGTCAGAGGGGGTGGAGTCTATGTAAATAATAGATTCGGGTCGTGTTTCCTTAGTGGTCACTGGAACAAAAGTCTTGTTATCCAATCAGAATGATCCATTTCACACTAGCGGGTTTTAAGCTAGGTGAAGAGGTAAGTTTTTTCTTCCTCTTCTTTCCTTGGCAGTTGCTTATAGAAGAAACCTTAACGCCAGCTAAAGATAACTCTTACCTTCTTTTTGCATTTTTATTCCATACTTTGCAGAAATTTGGTTCTCTCGGTTCTTGGAACATTACCTCAGCCCCCCTTTTTAAGATCTCTAGGTATTTACTCCCGCCCCCAACTTGAATTACTATTCTGGCTTGAGCACCGCCTGTAGTACGCAATGAAGACGCTGAGCTTTTAATTGCTTATACAGTTCCTAAATAAACTAAGAAGCAGGTTTAATTTTTAAGGGACTCGCCCCACCCCTAGTCAGATCTTCCGCATCTCCGGACTCGGCATATTGCCTCTTGCCCCTATGCACAACTTTCCCCACAGAATTGGGAACTGGAGCTCTAGCCTCAAGTCTCGGCAGGAACCACAAGGACCATGCCTCTGCGGCCTTCTCTATCGCCAGCCAGCTCACCCAGGCTTTAGGTTTTGCAACCGCCCCCCGCCCCCCGCCCCCACCACTGCGAGTGTCCCTGGCCTCCGACCAGTGAGCAAGGCAGACACACGTCAGCTGGAGACCCGGTACAGCTGCTCTTGATGAAAACGGCAGTGGCTCTAAAAAGAGCCTTTAGATCCAGCACTTAAAAACACGCTTTAGGCTCGCTCCCCGCGGATGCGGCGGGCCAGCTGGATGTCCTTGGGCATGATGGTCACGCGCTTGGCGTGGATGGCGCACAGGTTCGTGTCTTCGAACAGCCCCACCAGGTAGGCCTCGCTGGCCTCCTGCAGCGCCATCACGGCCGAGCTCTGGAAGCGCAGGTCCGTCTTAAAGTCCTGCGCGATCTCGCGCACCAGCCGCTGGAAGGGCAGCTTGCGGATCAGCAGCTCCGTGGACTTCTGGTAGCGCCGGATCTCGCGCAGGGCCACGGTGCCCGGACGGTAACGGTGCGGCTTCTTCACCCCGCCCGTGGCCGGCGCGCTCTTGCGGGCCGCCTTGGTGGCCAGCTGCTTCCTCGGGGCTTTGCCGCCGGTCGACTTGCGGGCAGTCTGCTTCGTACGGGCCATACTGTCTCATTGATAGGAGAGTTTAGGCAGTCCTATTTATAGACATAGCTTCCTCTTGATTGGGCCTGAAAGGAAGAAATTTTCAAACTTGTGATCTCATTGGTTAAAATTCAATCTTATTTACCTGGGAATAAAATTGTTTTGCTAATCTTCCCTCATGCCTTCATTCCCCTTTTCCAGATTCTTTTTTGTAATTTTGTCGATCACAGATTGTTTTTGAAAACCTTTCCTTTAAATTGATGTAATTTTTGTAAAAGCAATGTATAGTGTTTTGCATTCCATTTAAACCATTTTGTTTTCCGAATTCAAGCATGCCCTTCTGTGAGCTATCAGCCTGTTTCAAGTTACCTGTTACTGTAGCACTTCTACCTTAGCTAACATTTATTTCGCGTCTGGCACTTTGCTCAGCAAATTACATGCATTTTACCATGCATGACCGAAGCTTAACAAAACAATATATAATTGAAGGAATGAAAAAAATTGAACTTATTTACTTGACCTCCGAACCCAGCCAAAGCCATTTCATCTGGGTAGTGTGCTGACCTATATCGACCTGATATTAAAGCCTCTGCTTTCCTTTAGCCCTTTCCCCCTGCGATGTGTTTTCTTCCTCACCCTCACATGAGTAGCCAATTAGGTTCTGCAGATTATACCTTCTAAATCAAAGAAGGACAACGAGAAATAGTAATGTCTCCTTTACAATGTAAAATACGTTGTAAGTGCTTATTAGCCAGATTACCCGTTAAAGTTTCAAAACGAATTATTCAGTTGCTGACTTGCTAATATTTTATTCAATAAAATGTTTCCTAATGCTTAAAAGTTTAATATTTTTTTCTGTTTTCTATGAAGAGAGTAAAGATGCTTTGCTTTTTCAATTTCATGTGTTTTGAAGTCTGTATTGTTCACAGCAGTAAATATTATAATGGTTATGTAGAAGTAACTGATAACTAAAAGTTGGACTGGTTAACATAAAACTTTTAATCATTTGCTTATTTTATTGAAAAATCATTGCGTGCAAACTATAAAAACTCAAACCTGAGAAAGGCAGGCCTGAGAAGTTTCTTTTTTTTTTTTTTTTAAATAGTATTTTATAAACTTACTTTGAGGGTGTCACAATGAACTATCTTCCTACTGAAGTCAAAGTAAAGTAAAAGTGATTTTCAGGGTACTTCCTGAACACTAAACACAATGTAGAAATCTGTTAGCTAAATTAATATCTTTGAGAGTTTTTCATGGGAAGCATCCTCCTCTAGAGAGATCTAAAATGTACAAAGGTGTAACTGATGTGAGCAAATGTTATCCCTCTCTGTGGTAGTTTTGTAATGCCTTTCAGACAGCAGGCACTAAGTGTTTAAAGGTTCTTGTACTTTTAAACATCTATTTAACAAACATACAGTGTATACTGTATTATTTAATCCCTACTCTGTGAAATAGGTGTTACTTTTCTCACTTTAGAGATAAGAAAACTGAGTCTCAGAAAAATTATTACTTCTGGATAAGTAATGTTCTAAAGCAAAAGAAAGAAACTGTAATGATGAAACTTCCCATTTCATTATGCCCAGAGGATACTTTATTCATTTATTTATTTTTATTTTATTTTTTTGAGACAGAGTCTCACCATCACCCAGAATGGAGTGCGGTGCTGCAATCTCGGCTTACTGCAACCTCTGCCTTTCAGATCCAAGCAATTCTTTTGCCTCAGCTTCTCAAATAGCTGGGATTACAGGCACACACCACCATGGCTGGCTTTTTTTTTTTTTTTTTGGATTTTTAGTAGAGAGTTTCACCATATTGGTCAAGCTAGTTTTGAACTCCTGACCTCAGGTGATCCACCCTCCTCAGCCTCCCAAAGTGCTGGGGTTACAGGTGTGAGCCCCACACACCTGGCTGGGGATACATTTTAAAGCACAAAAGCGTTTTCCCATGATGCAATCAAACCATCTAGTGTTTCTCAAACATCTACACCCAACTATTCCCATCAGAAGGGAAAACTACCCCATGGAATCTGGATGATAGCTCAAAGCAGCCCACCCAAGCATCACATTTCTTTGCAATATACTTTATAATGTATGCACTCTTGACCATAATGTATGGATGTGTTCATTTAAATAAGAAAAAGATTTAATCAGAATACTAAACTTTTAATGGCTATAGGTAACATTTCTCAGAATAAAAGAACCAGATGTGTGGTTGCCTTAGAAGTCATCTTTAATAACAGAATTCAGGTCCATTGTTAGTTCAGTTTCACCTAGTCCCCACACTGGACTCGAGAGTGACATTTCTATGAAATGTCTCAAAGCAACACTTTATCAGAAGTAGCTTTATGCTGCCAAAGAAGCTCTGCTTTTCTGCAGTTGTAACGGAGACGGAATATTTCTCCTAGAATTTTTGAAGTGTCCTTCAGCAGAAATTCTAAGGGTGTGTACCTTTGAATACCAAGAACTGAAATTTCATTCGGTAGCACTGGGGAATAGATAAGAGAAGCTTAAAATTTACCACAAGCAATAAGCAGGCAAAGGAAAATATTAAACGAATTATTAGGCATGTAATGGTTTGTATGTACGTGTTTACTTTTAATACAAAATGGACTAGGTTAAAATAGATGTTCCAGTAAGACAGATTATGTTTCATTTTTCCCTTCAAGTACCCTCAGAGTTAGAAGTATCATAAGCTGAGACCTGCTCAATTTTTGGTTTGTGGGTTCCTGATTTGATTTTCTCTTGAATGGTCTGCAGCCCTGGACCAAGTTGAAGAAGCCATGAGTCTCATGAGAGCCTCAGCTTTTTTCCTTACCCCGTTATGAAATAAACTCATTCCTTAAATATCCTGCTCTTTTGATAAAATGTGGCACCCTTCTCCTTTCTACTGCTCCCTAATACTACCTGTAATGTACAGCTCAAATCTTATACAATTTCCGCCTTTATTATGTAACATATTCCACTGGAATATGTGTTACTTCCAGGAAGGGGGTCCCGATCCAGACCCCTAGAGAGGGTGCTTGGATCTCCGGCAAGAAAGAATTCAGGGCAAGCATATAAAGTGAAAGCAAGGTTATTAGGAAATTAAAGGAATAAAGGAATGGCTACTCCATAGAGAGAATGGACCCGAGGGCTGCTGTTTGCCCGTTTTTATGCTTATTTCATGATTATATGCTAAACAGAAGGTGGGGTGCTGGCACGCGCCTGTAATCCCAGCTACTCCGGAGGCTACCTAAGAATCCCTTAAACCCGGGGCGGCGGAGGTTGCAGTGAGCCAAGATCACGCCACTGCACTCCAGCCTAGAAGACAACATACTGAGAATCCGTCCTCCCCCCAAAAATAAGAAATCACTGCCACTAAGGAACACACAGCCAACATGGGGAAAAATAAAAAAAACACTGCCAGTGAGGAAAATACAGCCAAGATATAAGATGTAAAATAATGTGACAGATTCTTCAAGTTACCAAAGAGTCAGAAAAGGCCATGTTTCTTCTATGCCCTGAAGCAGTCAAGGGAGAGGAAGATCTGTGTTGCCCATGCTGGGGTGTTGGTTTAGACAGGTAGATGCTGTGATGGGTGGTGGAACCGTTCAACAGGCAGACTTGAGAGCCAGCGTTACGCGGAAAGAGAGAACTGCTCTGTCATCCTCCGTGGGTCACACCCTGGAGATTCAAAGTTTAAACATTTTGATTTGGGGAGATTTAGAGTTTTGAGCTTAAAATGACTGAAGAGCCCCCAGATGGGTTTGCATGTTTTAGTCTAGAAGTCTGAATACAGATTTAGGACTTATGAGCATACAGAAGGTGGAGCCAAGGGAGAGATTAAACAGGGCACGGAAGTTATTAAAAATATTCGTCGGGGGAAAAAAAACTACAAAACACGATTCTTTCAGCGGAAACCGGGACCTTTTCTCAGACTCCCCTACAGAGGGCCCTGATAAAGTAATCAACACGTTAACAGTAAGAACCCCAACCAATTTCATAGCGCAGTTTCTGGTAATTACTCCCAGTATGGAGCGGACAGTCCTCTTGCAAGACCCAATTTGGCGAACTGCTGGCTCCACGTGGGGCCTCCAAAGGACACCGTGGGGCACCCAATCCTGGCTGAGAACGAAGGCCGATTTAGAGGATCTGCAGAAAGGAATGCACAGAACATGCCTCAGTCTTCCCTATGCTGGCAGCAGGCCCTCCATATACGCCGGTTCCTCAAGATCCAAAGTATCAAACAAATGAATTGTTTTAAAACCCAGTACAACAAAAGATAGTAAAAATTAAAACTGTTTAACAGTTACTTACATAGCATTTGCACTGGGTTGGGCGTTATAAAGTAATTTAGAGACTATTCGCAGTACGCGGGAGGTCGTGCATAGCTCCACGCGAATCCTACGCCATATTCTACAAGGGACCTGAGCATCCCGGACTTGGGTGTCGGCGGGAGCCCTGGAACCTGTCGATCCCCCTCAGAGACGGAGGGAGAACCGCGTTGTTTCTCCCAGCACGGCTCTGACCGAGGGTTGGGATTCGCCGACCCCCACGAGAAAGCCCGGCGGCGCTGAGACGTGTTCCCGGGACCAGATCTCTCCCGGGTGAGCGAAAGCAGAGCGGCTCGGTCCGCCAAAGCGGCCCAGGGCCGGGCATGTCGGCGAACCCGCCCCCTCCCGCCGGCCCCGGCGCCCGCATCCCCGGCACCGCCGCCCTTGAGGTCGCCCCTCGCGTGTCCGCCTCCTCGGCGGAGCGGCGCTTCCTGCGGCTCTGAATAAGCGCGGCTGGGAATCCGTCCGTCGGGACCGAACGCCGAGCGGGCGCGCCCCTGCCGGCCGCCGGCCTCCGCCGGCTCCTCCCGGGGCGCCCTGCAGACCTTCCCGTGGCCTCGGTGCGACGCCTTCCGGGCGGCCTCAGACCGGACACGGGCCGAAGCCAGAACCCGGACGCCGCGGGGTGGGAGCCGAATTCCCCCGAGGACTGTGGCGTAGTGACGAAGGAGGGGAAATAAAAAAGGGTGAGAGTGAGAGGGACCTGAGAAGGAAGCGGAGGAAAACAGAAAAGAAGTGACGACATGTCGAGAGGGCGGGGACAGCCGAGAACGCTTCCCGCCGGCGCGCTTTCGGTTTCCAATCCGGTCCGGTAGTCTTGTATATGAGGGGAGGGCGGCCCTCACCCGGCCAGAAGCTGCTCCCGGCTGCAGCGATCATGTCCGGCAGAGGGAAGGGCGGAAAGGGCCTCGGCAAAGGGGGCGCCAAGCGCCACCGCAAGGTCTTGAGAGACAACATCCAAGGCATCACCAAGCCGGCGATCCGGCGTCTAGCTCGGCGTGGCGGCGTGAAGCGGATCTCCGGGCTGATCTACGAGGAGACCCGCGGCGTGCTGAAGGTGTTCCTGGAGAACGTGATCCGGGACGCCGTCACCTACACGGAGCACGCCAAGCGCAAGACCGTCACGGCCATGGACGTGGTGTACGCGCTCAAGCGCCAGGGCCGCACCCTCTACGGCTTCGGAGGCTAGGCCGCCGCGCCGCCTCTGCACGGTGCCATCCCAAAGGCCCTTTTCAGGGCCGACCACTTGCTCATCTGAGGAGCTGAGCGCTTGACTCAAGCACAGCAGGAACTAGGTTGGAACGTGGCATTGTCGGTGGGGAGGCGATCGGATCTCAAGTTCACAGAAAGCTGCTGTCATAAAACTCGCAGCCTTAAAGGACTTCGGTGCTTCACCTTTTGCTTGTCTGGCCTCATTTTACCCTTTATCGATGCGAAGCGGTGAACGTGCTCTCGGTTTCAGCGCTGCTCTCTCGGTTCGCTCTGGTGCACTGCAGGCACACCTAGGGGGACACGTCATTTGCGCTGGCAATTTAAACGTCCCTTGCTGTGGAATCTCACTCTATTCGCTCAGGCAAACTGGGGAAAGTGCCTTAGATCTCACAGTCCAGAGATGCCGGCTCTCACCCGATAACGTTCAGGTTTCGTCAATTCACCTTTTTGGCCTTCATTTTCCCCTCTGCATGACCAGCGGGTGGACTACGTGCCTTAGTGTAAGGGTCCATTCATGTTACATGATGTCTTAAGACACGCATTCGACTCACTTCAAATAAAAGTGCGAGTTTGCAGAACCCAATCTAATTATCAATCTTTGCACAGCTGAAAAGCGCGCTTCTGGCAAGTTAGTGCCCAGTGCCTGAAAAGGATCATTTCCTACGTTCAATGAAAAGGCCCCTTAACTTAAGGACCTGTGAGATGACCGTCTCAGTTGTGGCATTGCACGGATATACATGCAGAGACATTTTAATGTGATCCTTCTATAAAAGTGACTCAAGGATATCTTCAAGCAACTTCAAGAAGCAGATCATCCAGGTATGTGACTTCCACCTCTTAGGGCCTGTTGTAGCTTAGAATGAGACCTGCAGAAACGTGCCCACCATCAATACAGAAAGCACAATTCAATTTTGACAAGGCAAAAGACAATTACCCTACATCAGCATGGCCTAGATCACAGAAAGCTGTTCTCTACACTTCTACACTACCGTCTCTAGGTTGCCCCAATTTGGATTGAAATGTGGGTTCACATTTCTAATCCCTAAATTTATAGTTTTGCAGCCATTGCATTGCCCGTACGTTTATTTATTTATTTATTTAATTCATTATTATTATTCGCATTCTAGGCCTATGATTTTACAGCGAAATTGGACTGTGTATGTATGAGAGAATAAAATCTGTCAGCTCCCAAACGATAAACCAGTAGTTGCTTTATTGGTCTTCAGACGTGGCTGCTCTCATCAGCATCAAACACTTGAGAATGAACTAGGTTTAAAACATGGTACTTAGCAATCGGGTTGCCAGCAAAGCAGCGGATGTGAGACTTGCCTTCCAGGAGCTTAGCATCAGAACGGAGACGCGAAATAAATGCTTAATATGTAGGTGACATAAATCCATACCAGTAGGCATTTAGGAGTAAATGGCAAATCCAAGAGTAAGAGGCCGTACATATTCAATATGATGAGAAATTTAGACAATACTATAGGAGCCCAAATGCTACACATGTCCCTGGCTGCTGGGAAACGAAGGAAAACTTGTCCATGGACGTGGGGGTTTGTGTCGTCCCCCAGGAGAGCAGAATGCTTGCTATCCTTCCTACTGGCGAGTTATCTGCCCATTGCCTGAAAAGTATCATTTCCTGCGTTCAATAAAAAAGGCCCGTTATGAGATATGAGCTATATAGCAAAGGGGACAGGGACAGGGAGGAAGTGGCAAGAATAACATTTGTGAAGATGTCCAGGTGAGAAATAGAAGTTTTAATGCTCCAGATGTTTCCTTTTCCCTTTAAAATCTGACCTGTGATTTCCAGCATTGCTATTTGAAATATCGCTGATTTTTTTTTTAACTTTAAAGGCAATGCTGATGAATATATTCTGATCCTCACCATGACCCACTAAAGAAGGAGATAAAATTTGAAGAGAAATAGAAGAAAGAAAAGGAATGGGGTGGAAAACATCCATTATTTGAAATAGTGTAGCCTCTCATCCATCCAGCAATGGAAAACACATCCACTGTTCTCAAAGTGTAGCCTCTCGTCTAAGCAGTACTGATCACGTGGGATAAAATCTTGAGTCCCAGTGAATGAGACACTGAGGGATGAGACCGGGTAATTGATACGTTAAAAAAGCCCTCGTGATTCTGATACACATTAAAGTTTGAAAACCACTGATGTAGATAACAGCTGTTCGTTCTTTCTTTCTTTCTTTTTTTTTTTTTTTTTTGGAGACGGAGTCTCACTCTGTCACCCAGGCTGGAGTGCAGTGGTGGAATCTTGACTCACTGCAACCTCTACCTCCTGGGTTCAGGCGATTTTCCAGCCTCACGCTCCCACGTAGCTGGGATTACAGCTGCCGCCACCATGCTGGGCTAATTTTTGTGGGTTTAGTAGAGCCGAGATTTTGTCACGTTGGTCAGGCTGGTCTCAGACTCCTGACCTCAGGTGATCCACCCACCTTAGCCTCCCAAAGTGCTGGGATCACTGCACCCGGCCTGTTTTTTTTTGTTTGTTTGTTTGTTTTTTGTTTTTTGTTTTCTCTCTCTCTCTCTGTTTAAGAAAAAAACAGTTTTTGTTTTAATGAAGGATTTAGAATATGAACTTATGTTGCCCAGATGTTTCCCAAATGTTAAAATTTGCTTTCTTTGACAGAAAAGAAACCATATGGATGATCCTAATACATTTCTCGTAGCAAAAAAACATAGATGGAAAAAGGTAAAACGGCCTTTGTTTCTTCAAAGAATTTGGGACAAACAGAAAAGATGTATGAATGAAAAACATAGCCAGCTTGTTTTACTAAATATCAGTTTGTACTTCGAATAGTACTTAAGTTCGTAATTAATGGATGTGTTTTCTTTTTTCTTCCAAGATTTCTCCAATATCTTGTCCTTTACCATTGCACGTCATTGTATACATCTTTACAGTGACGTTAGCACTCGCCCTTGCTCCCACCATGTCAAGCCCACCACATACTATTATGGTATAGACATGGCTAAATCCTCTATCAGCTGTCAGCCCCAAAACATTGCCAAGTCACAGGATACGCAGCTATGTATGGTTTTACATTAATAAAAGCCCCCTTTTCTGAACCATCTGTCATGGTGAAGGATATAATGCTATTTGTAGCCATCTATAACAGCAAGGCATATAATTTCTCTCTTTGATTTGCTCCCAAAATAATTTCCTTCCAATTTCAATCCTTCGGTAGCCCAGGTGCTCTCCGTGAACCAGCTTCTGGCTGCCACCTCCTTCCCTGCCTAGATGGATTCAAGACTTCCACTCAAATATATAGAAATGATTATAAAGTCCAGTCTGTGGGTTTACTCCCATTACCACAGTCACAGAGGCACTTGCATGTCCCACTGGCTAATCAAACTTCACCATGGATGGATTTGAAGTCTTTCTTCCCTTTACCGGCTCCTTACCTCTCTGAGTAGCTCATCTTTTACTACATTCTTATTCTCATTGTTTGTAACCTCTTACTCTGTACTTCATACTCTAGCCAGTGATGTACATGTTAGTTCCTTACTTGAAACAAAGGAACTGAAGTTTATGCAGAATGTTACTAGTACACATAAATATGTATAAATATATAGATAATTGTCAGGAAAAATGCTCACAAAAAATTAAGAATGATTTATAAGTGTTTATCTTCATTGAACATTTGTAATCGTTTTCTTTTTTTCTTTTTTTCTTTTTTTTGAGATGGAGTTTCGCTGTTGTTACCCAGACTGGAGTGCAATGGCACAATCTCGGCTCACTGCAACCTCTGCCTCCTGGGTTCAAGCAATTCTCCTGTTTCAGCCTCCCGAGTAGCTGGGACTACAGGCGCGTGCCACCATGCCCAGCTAATTTTTGTATTTTTAGTAGAGACGGGGTTTCACCTTGTTGACCAGGATGGTCTCGATCTCTTGACCTCGTGATCCACCCACCTCGGGCTCCCAAAGTGCTGGGATTACAGGCGTAAGCCACCGCTCCCAGCCCTAATTTGCTTTTCTTAAAATAATAATAATCCCCAAAATGATCAGAAGTTAGGTAGGTAGGTCATCTGAAGTATACAAATCATGAGAAATCCTACCTTTGTCAAAGTTACATCTTTAGCGTTACTGAGAATTTATTATTTTTTTTTCAAGATCGAATCTTGCTGTTGTCACCCGTGCTGGAGTATAATGGCACCATCTCGGCTCACTGCAACTTCTGCTTCCCGGGTTCAAGTGATTTTGCTGCCTCAGCCTCCCAAGTAGTTGGAATTACAGGTTACCACCACCATGCCCAGCTAATTTGTATATTCTTAGTAGAGACCAGGTTTCACTGCATTGGCTAGGCTTGTCTCACACTCCTGACCTCATGTGATCAGCCTGCCTCGGCCTCCCAAAGTGCTGGGATTACAGGCATGAGCCACCATACCTGGCCGATTACTGAGCATTCCTGCCTTTGACACAGGATCATTTTAGGGATCAAACAAAAAGTTCTATGTGGGCCAGGCGCGGTGGCTTACGCCTATAATCCCAGCACTTTGGGAGGCCGAGACGGGTGGATCATGAGGTCAAGAGATCCAGACCATTCCTGGTCAACATGGTGAAACCTCGTCTCTACTAAAAATACAAAAATTAGCTGGGCATGGTGGTGCACGCCTGTAGTCCCAGCTATTCGGGAGGCTGAGGCAGGAGAACTGCTTGAATCCAGGAGACTGAGGTTGCGGTGAGCCAAGATCACGCCATTGCACTCCAGCCTGGGTAACAAGAGTAAAACTCCGTCTCAAAAAAAAAAAAAGAAAAGAAAAGAAAAAAGTTCTATGTGAAAGAAAAATGAGGCCATGAAGTGATATAGCAACCAAAGGTGATGTATTTATCCCATTTCCCACTCAATGTAGTTCGAGGTTTTTTTTTTTTTCTTTTGAGACCCGGTTTCACTGTACTTAAGGTGACCAGGTAAGGAAGGGAAGGGGTATTAGGATATGAGGGGGCAGAAGCAAGGAAGACCCAAAGAGATGAGGGCAAAGAAGAGCAAGGGAGGCTCACAGGGCTGGCTCTTGAAGAATGGGAAGACATTCTGGACAGCAACAGAACATGTGAAGATATTATATGCTTGGAGATTGCAGATGCCGTGTGGGGATAGAACATTCTTGTTCAGCTGCAAAAACATCTGAAACCTGAGAAGGCTGTGGGAAACATCAGGAACTAGATGTGTGATACTTTGAGTTTTTCTAAATTAGTAACTGCTAATAGAGTAGCAAAAATTAATGGGGTGCTTATTCTGGACCAAATACTGTGCAAGGTCTTTTTTTTAAAGACATGGGGTCTCACTGCTGTCACTGAGGCTGAAGTGTAGTGGCATGGTCACAGCTCACCATAGCCTCGAACTCCTGGCCTCTAGCAGTCCTCTTGTCTCAGCCTCCTGAGTCACCGGGATTACAGGCATGAGCCACTGCACATGGCTTGTGCTAGGTACTTTACAGAAATTGTCACTTTTACTATTTCCAATAAAACTATGAGCAAATTACTGCTACCTCATTTTACAGATGGGAAAAGTTAGGCCTATGGAGATCTGCCTCCTGATCTCCTACTCGGTCCCACGGCTGTGCTTCTGTTCTCTGGGGTCTGTGTCGCTAGTCCATATGGCCATGCCTGCGCCTGCAAATCCGCATGATAAATCCTTAAGTCATGCACCTGTTTACATGGAAAAGGTTGGGATTCAAACTTGACTTTGTCCAACTCGAGTCCAGTGCTGTGAATTGCCATGCGAAGGAATGTTAACTTCATCCTGAAGGGAACGGGAAGGTGGTAGAAAAATTTTAAGCATGAAAGTGAGAGGCTCAAAACAAAAAGCAAACAAAAAACAAAACCCTCATTTTTTTAAAAGATAGCTCTCATAGAGTGGAAGCTCAGTGGCAGGGCAGAAAGACCAGCCTGACTAGCTAACCTCCTAGACCAGAGCTGGTAAGGGCTTCCGTTGAGGTGTGGTCATGGGAGGATGGAGAAAAGGTGATACAATTGAAAGTCAGAAGGTAGATTTAGTAACATTTGGAACTCACGGGATTTGGACAGAGGACGGGAGGAAGGGACACCTGACCAGTAGAGATGGAGGTAATGAAGGTGTGTTCCATGAAGATGAAGAATGTGGAAAGAAACAAATCGGTTTGGAAAGTAAGATGCTGCATGAGGTTTTGGAAATAAGCTGGTTTTGAAGTGTCTAGTATCCATCCAGAGGGACCCATCTGCCAGGCAGAAACACTGGTGTAGCCAGGCACAGTGGGTCACATCTATAATCCCAGCATTTTGGGAGGCCAAGGCGGGATGGCCTGAGCCCAGGACTTCGAGACCAGCCTGGGCAATGAAGTGAGACTTGGTCTCTACAAAAAAAATTTAAGGGCCGGGCGTGGTGGCTCAAGCCTGTAATCCCAGCACTTTGGGAGGCTGAGGTGGGTGGATCACAAGGTCAAGAGATCAAGACCATCCCGGTCAACATGGTGAAATCCCGTCTCTACTAAAAATACAAAAATTAGCTGGGCATGGTGGCACGTGCTTGTAATCCCAGCTACTCAGGAGGCTGAGGCAGGAGAATTGCCTGAGCCCAGGAGGCGGAGGTTATAGTGAGCCGAGATCGCGCCATTGCACTCCAGCCTGGGTAACAACAGCCAAACTGTCTCAAAAAAAAAAAAAAAAAAAAAAAAAATTTAAAAACTAACCCAGTCATGGTAGTGTATGCCTGTAGTCCCAGCTACTCAGACGGCTGAGGTGGGAGAATCGCTGAGCCGAGTTCAAAACTGCAGTGAGCTTTGATTGTGTTACTGCACTCGATTGATGAGTGAGACCATTTCACTCACACACACACTGTAGAGATCAGGATAGGGTCTCTTCAGGTTCAGCTCAGATTAACAAAAGCCCGCCTGCACCCCGTTCCCCCGGCAATTCTGGCTTCCGGGCAGGATATCGAGGTTACCAGTGTGCTGGTGGAGGTGGTGCGGACCTCACCGACACCCAACCGGCACCCCAGCACGTTTCTCCGCACGTTTGTCCCCAGAACCTCGGCAAGGCCGAGGTGGCGAATTACCTCCGTAGCCGGGCGGCCGCGCCCACCGGGAGAGGTGGGTTTGGGCGCAAAGCCGGGTCCTGTAGCATTCCTCCTCCGCAAAGGCCAGGCGCCGTCCCTGAGTGTCCCCTGGACGCAGGCGCGAAGTGCCTCTCCTTTCCCCGCTAGCCACACAAAGCTGGGCCCCCGTAAAGCGCGGGAAGAGCTAGGTCGCCAAAGCCCGCTAGCCCGCGCCCAGGAGCGAAAGGGCGTGAGCAGGCGGCGCCCAGGAAAGCGGCCACCGCCCGGCCAGGATAGCTGACCTAGGTTGGATGGCCAAGCTCAAGACGGCACCGCAGCCAGGAAACCCGACCCTGTGTCTTTCTTTGGGAACCGAGCTGGAAAAGCTTTCCCGGCCCTTAATGCCGGAGGAGCACGGAGGGCAAGCGGTACAGCCTCTTCAAAGTGCTGCTGTGGGTGGCTCTGAAAAGAGCCTTTTGGATACGATGGAACCTACGAGCCGAGCGCGCACTTAAGCCCGCTCCCCGCGGATGCGGCGGGCCAGCTGGATGTCCTTGGGCATGATGGTCACGCGCTTGGCGTGGATGGCGCACAGGTTCGTGTCTTCGAACAGCCCCACCAGGTAGGCCTCGCTGGCCTCCTGCAGCGCCATCACGGCCGAGCTCTGGAAGCGCAGGTCCGTCTTAAAGTCCTGCGCGATCTCGCGCACCAGCCGCTGGAAGGGCAGCTTGCGGATCAGCAGCTCCGTGGACTTCTGGTAGCGCCGGATCTCGCGCAGGGCCACGGTGCCCGGACGGTAACGGTGCGGCTTCTTCACCCCGCCCGTGGCCGGCGCGCTCTTGCGGGCCGCCTTGGTGGCCAGCTGCTTCCTCGGGGCTTTGCCGCCGGTCGACTTGCGGGCAGTCTGCTTCGTACGGGCCATAGCGAACCAAAAAAACCGAAACACTCGCCAACGCAGCCCCGGGGACAGAAACGGGCTCCCAGCCGCCCGGCAGCCGCCTTTATAGGCACAGTCTTTTCCCGATGGGGCGGAGCAATAATTGAAAATCCCGCGCTGCCCGTCCATTGGCTGCGACGTCACCCGCCTTCGCGTCACCGGTTGGCTCGGGCGGAGTCCTCCCTAATCCCGCCCACCCGCCTGGCTGGCTGCTTTCCCGTTGGCCCGCAGTTTTTCAAGCGTTCTTCCCTTCCTTCGGGTGAAAGTTTGCCATTGCCGCTTGTGTTCGATTGTTGCCTGGACGCCCTTCACTTCCGTAGAACGCGCTGCCCGCGATAGCCCCCTTTCTTGCTGCGCCCTGTAGCTCCTGCAGGGCACCTTCTTCCGTTTCCCCCCCTCCGCCCCGAGTCGCTACTCCGCGGGACATTTTTCGCCTGCCGGGTGCCCTTTGGGTGGGAGAGGTGTCCGCCCCCCAGGGCGCAGGATTCCGCCTCCAAGGCCGGTACTCCGCCCGGAAAACAGAAATGGAAACCAAGACTAGGTCAGCTGAGTAAAGCCAAGACCCAACTCGGCCACAATGGCGAGCGCTAGCCTCTCAGGGCCCTCCGAGCGGGCGGTGGGGGCGAGGAGCACGTCCCGCTAATGCTCGAGGAGGCCCGAGTGCCGGGCCGCGGCTCCGCGGAAAGCGCCGGGGAAGCGCGCGCTTTGCGCCCAACAGCCAAGCGCGCTGGGTAGCGCCCCAGGCGCTGGTGTTCGTGACTCCAGTGGACCGCGACGCGCAGGACGTTTGGTGCCTCCGCCTGCGCCGGGGAGCTTTAGGACCGGGGGAACGAGATGCAACACGGCACACCCACCCCCTCCGACCCGCCACCCCCAGGTCCGCCGTTTGGCACCGACAAAGGCTGCACGGGGAGTACGTGGCCGGCGTTCACAACTCCTTTATTTGAAAACGTGGGTGGCTCTGAAAAGAGCCTTTTGAGTTCGCAGGTGCCCCTTCGAGACGCGGGCCGGGCTGCGCTTGACGGACGCCAGCCTCACTTGCCCTTCGCCTTGTGGTGACTCTCCGTCTTCTTAGGCAGCAGCACGGCCTGGATGTTGGGCAACACGCCGCCCTGGGCGATGGTGACTTTGCCCAGCAGCTTGTTCAGCTCCTCGTCGTTGCGGATGGCCAGCTGCAGGTGACGGGGGATGATGCGCGTCTTCTTGTTGTCCCGAGCCGCGTTGCCCGCCAGCTCCAGGATCTCGGCGGTCAGGTACTCCAGGACCGCCGCCATGTAGACGGGCGCGCCGGCCCCCACCCGCTCCGCGTAGTTGCCTTTGCGCAGCAGGCGGTGCACTCGCCCCACCGGGAACTGCAGGCCAGCGCGGGACGAGCGCGACTTGGCCTTGGCGCGGGCCTTGCCTCCTTGCTTGCCACGACCAGACATGACAGCGACGGCAGCCCGCAGAACTAACGACAGAAACCTCCCGCCTGGCGACCAGGAAAGTCGCCCGAGACGCCGCCGCCTCACCCTTTTATAGACAGAACGCCGATTGTCCACGGAGCACTTTGATTGGCTCAAGCACACATTGTCCTGCTGGCCAATACGATAGCTCCGCCGGAATCCACTCATTTACATAATCTCGTCGCCCTGGCGTGGGGCGCCGCGGAAAACTCGCGAAGCGGAACGCAGCGTCTTGGGAGCTTTCATGTGCAGTCAGGGTCCGTAAGTGCAGGTGCGTCGTGGCTTCAGGTAGAGCCCGGTCAGGCGGCGCGGCGCTGCTCGCGTTCTTGGGGGTCTGTGTCGCCAGTGCGTCCGCGCCGCCTCCCGAGGTCACCAAAGTGCGGAAGAAGGACCGCGGGAAGCGCAAGCGCAGCCGCAGGAAGAGCTGCCCGGTGTGGGTGGATGAGGTGCTGAGGCGGGTCCACCCGACACCGGCATCTTGAACTCCTTCCTCGACATCTCCGAGGGCGTCGCGGCGGCGGCGGCGTCCTTCCCCGACGCACTACAACCAGCGCTCCACGGTCACGTCCCGCGAGATCCAGACCGCGGAGCGCCTGCCTGGCTGCTGCCCGGCCAGCTGGCCAAGCCCGCGGTGTCCGAGGGTACCAAGGCGCTCACTGGCTCGCTCGCTCCCTGCGCGTCGCCGGCTGCGGGATTCCAAAGGCTCTTTTCAGAGCTACTCACCTGTCTCAGTGAAAGCAGCTGTTTTCCCACTGATTTCTTAGGGGTTTTCCCGCAGCACCTACCCCTTTTTCTTCAGGTGACCTGAGAGGAGTATAAGGTAAGTCTATAATCTGTAGCTTGGTCGAACTACCGTGCAGTGACATGATCATGTGCACATAATTTGCCTTTTTCGAAGTGAGACGGCATGCTACGGGTGCGGTAAATGTAAATCTGCTCAAGAGAGTGGAGAAAAAAAAATGTTAATAGTATTTAACTTGAGCTTGCAAAATTGTGTCGTGACCTCAAACATTCTTAATACTTTTGAGACGACGCCTAGCCACGTATAGTACGGTTTAACCCCGCACCTGTACACCTCGATTCTGTGGTTCAAGCAATTTTTAGTTTCCATAGCCTTC
Source organism: Saimiri boliviensis (assembly GCF_048565385.1). Lineage (NCBI taxonomy): Eukaryota > Metazoa > Chordata > Mammalia > Primates > Cebidae > Saimiri > Saimiri boliviensis. The sequence goes on along the minus strand of NC_133467.1, from coordinate 40,299,717 downwards.
TTGTCTCAATTTAGTATTATTTCAGGTGCTGTGAATCTATAGGTACTTATTGCTGGGTCTCAAGACGTTAAGTGGTATCAGAATAATGTAAATTCTGTTGTCCTGTATAGTAAAGCTTTTTAGTCAAGTGTTGGTATATAGACAGTTTCTCATTGTTAAAGTTGGGAATTTTACAGTCTTCTGGGCACTGAGTGGCATGAAAAATTAGAGAAGTTCTAAAGGTCTTTATATTTGAGAGTGGATACCTTAAACAGTAGTGTTTCCTAAACAGTTCAAACTTGTTTAACCCTGAAGCTTTCAACACACACACAAATAGGTACATAAATACATATTGTATATTCCTTAAACACCACATAGTTCCACTGATCCGAAGCACTGGGGACGAGAGGCAAGGGTTTACATCTGCGGAACACACCAGGTGACTCACAGGTTTGGTAACCACTGCCATGTGGTTATGCAGTTGTCTTACTCCTTGGTAAGAACCTGTTCACAATTTTCAGTCACTACCCCAGACAATCCCCCCTACCCTCTTTTTTCCCCCAGAATTGCAGTGAGCTATACAAAAGTTTCATTTAATCCTTTATTAATTCAGGGCTCTATATTTTTAGTAGGATTTAAAATGCAATGTAAAAAGATCAAACTGAGAACAGAAGGTTAAATTACCAAGATGATGGGATAACACAAAGTTACTGGAAAGTACATGTTAAGCATACTGCAGTGTTCTAGTTTAGCCCACTTTTGTTCACTTTTTTCTCTTAATGTACCTACATAAAATCCCAAATACTATCTTCCAGGATGACACACTTGCTGTCTGTCCCACCCAGTTAAAAACATTTCTTAGTTATTCGGCAGTGTGCTACATTTACCTTTATTGAAACAAAATTTCAAAGCTTAATTCCCCGGAAACATTTTCCTGCTTTTGCAGATATCTTTACATGGCTCTACTGAGAGATAAGGCAGATTTCGTAAGCCTGAAAAGTTAAAGCATAGAGAGAAAGACCATAGGGAAAGGTTGAGTTTATAAGGTAGGTGTATGACTTCATTTTAACAGGCACCTAAACAATGTTGGGTAAATAATTATATGGTGGGGAGGTAGTTGTTAACATTTGGTCTTGGGGAATCAGAATAAGTGCAGGAAAGCAATACACACTTAATTATGAGAGTGATTCAATGTAATCATATTATCTATCAATCGCTACTTTTCCTTTCTTAGTAAAATTCACTTACAGTGAACTATGAAAGCAATGTGACATATTATTCAGGCTTCATTATGTGTATTTGTGCACATCACTTCCCACAATAAGAGAAAAGGAAAAAAATCACTGCACATTGGGATAAAATATACTGGGAATACAGCAGTAAACAGAATGGAAAACTTCTACATTTTAATTAGTGGATAAGTAAAAAGCGAACAAATACATTTGTATTATTCATGGAGCCATATGTGCATTGCTGTTAAGTAAAGCAGAACATGGAGTGGGGTGGAGTGGGTTGACAGGTCTGATCAGTTAATAGTTGAGCAGAGGGCTGAATACAGTAAGATAGTGAGTTGTAGGATATCTTGAGGCAGAGTATTCTCAGAAAAGAAAATGGCAAGTACTTGCAACAATCTTGCATGTTCTTCACATGTATCCCAAAACCTAAAATGCAATTTAAAAAAAAGAAAAGAAAAGAAAAGAAAATGGCAAGTACAAAGGCCCCAAGGCAGGAGCAGGTTTGGTGAAAGTGAGAAATATGCAAGCTGGTTAATGTGGCTGAAGTAACACTGCAACGGAGAGATTGTCAGAGAGGTGCTTGAGGGCGGGATGTTGTAGGCCATTAAGGAGTTTCACAGGCCATTGCTGAGATTTTTGTCTTGTAAATGAGATGGAGTGCTCTTGAAGAATTTGACTGGAGAGGCAGGTGGTAGCAGTAGAGATGCTGAGTAGTAGTCGAGATATTTTAAATGAAATTAATAGAGTATAGGCTGACTGAAAGAGAAATCAAGGATTTATTGTAGGTTTTTACACGGAGCACTTGAAAACAGCTGCTATTTGCTGAAATGAGTGAGGAGTAGTCTTGGAGGAAGAAAACCAAGAGTACTTGTTTTGAACAAAATGTTGAGACTCCTGTAAGTATGGAAGTGTTAACTATCAAATAGGAAGTTCAAAGTGTGAGCATCTGGAGTTTAGGAAAGAGAAGGGGGTTAGGTTTATAAGCTCTCATATTGGTCTGATTCTTATTCTTTTGTTGATAATCTGCTCTTTCTGTAAATATTTAGAATCACGGTGTGTGTGTGTGTGTGTGTGTGTGTGTGTGTGTGTGTGTATACAGGACTGCCTCAGCTTTGGTCTCAGTAGTTGACTAAAACCTATTCAACTTCAGTTTCAACCTTAGAATAACCAGGCTTGTAAGTCAGTGTCATTTGGGGCATCCCCTGGACTTGTACAATCACGAAAGTCACCATTACCGCTACACAGTATGTATTCTGACCAGTGGATATCATTCAGAGTTCTAGTTTACATATACTATTATCAAACATGTGTAAGGCTTTTAAATATAACTTGTAGTGAAATTAGTGAAATTCTATCAATTTACATAAATTATTGTAAAAATAAAAAACAATGTATGAAAGTTCTTGTACTAATAATTGTCTTTGATTAGTTTTTAAAGTATTTCCCATTTTTTTATTTTGAAAATTTAAACCTACAGAAAAGTTGGAAAAAATAGTACAAAGATCAACCATAGACCCTTCACCTAGATTCACCAATTAGTATGATTTTGCTGCATTTGTCTTGTCTTTGTCTTCTCATGTACACACAGACAGCCCCTGAACCATTTGAAAAAAAAACTGTGACTATGTTGGCACTTCTCCCTAAATAAAGTGGCATGTCTCTTAAAAATAAGGATATTCTCCTAAATAGCTACAGTAGCATTATTACATCCAACAAATTTAATATTGATTCAGTCATATTAACTAATATGCAATCCATATTCAAATTTCTCCATTTTTTTATCCTGTATAGTTATTGTATTAGTTTCCTGTGGCTACTACAACAAATTACTACAAACTTCATGGTTTTAAAACAACAGTCATTTATTCTCTTAGTTTTGGAGGTCAGAAGTACGAACTCAGTTTCACTAGGTCGAAATCAAGGGTGTACTCCCTCCGGGGGCCTTAAGGGAGGGTATATTTCCATGCTTTTTCCAGCCTCTAGAGGGATATTTCTGGCTTATGGTCCCTTACTTCCATCTTCAAAACAAGCATCTTATTAATCTTCAAATCTCCCTCTGCTTCTCTATCACCAGCTTCCATACTTGACTTTTTTGCCTCTGCTATAATGGCTGTGGTCATTACTTTTGGAGCCTACCTGGATAATCCATCACAATCTCTGTCTCAGAATCACAAATGCAAAATTCCCTTGGCTATATAAGGTAATATTAACAGGTTCTAGGGATTAGGATATGGACATATGTGGGGGGCATATTTAGCCTGCCACAGCTGTTAACTATTGTTAGGGGTTGAATTGTGTCCCCCTGCAAAGAAGTGTTGAAGTCTAACCCCTAGTTCCTTAGAATTTTGCCTTATTTGGAAATAGGGTCTTTGCAGATTTAGTGAAGTTAAAATGAGGTCGTTGGGTGGGCCCTAATCCAGTATGACTGATACCTTTATAAAAAAAAAAAATCAGAGATGGCTGGGTGTTGGTGGCTCATACCTGTAATTCCAGCACTTTGGGAGACCAAAGCAGGTGGATCACCTGAGGTCAAGGAATTCAAGACCAGCCTGACCAACATGAAACCCCATCTCTACTAAAAATACAAAATTAGGGGGGCGTGGTGACATGCTGTAATCCCAGCTACTCGGGAGGCGAGGCAGGAAAACCGTTTGAACCCAGGAGGCAGAGTTTGCAGTGAGCGAAGATCACGCCATTGCACTCTAGCCTGGGCAACAAGAGTGAAACTCCGTCTCAGAAAGAAAGGAAACATGGAGACATACAGGAAAAGACGGAGGTAGAGATTAGAGTTATGCTGCCACAAACCAAAGAACAAATGGGGCTACCAGGCACTAAAAGACCAGAAAGAATCTTCCCATCGTGGGTTTGGAGAGAGTATGGCCCTACCAACAGTTTGATTTCAGATTTCTAGCCTCTAAAAGCATGAAAGAATGTTTATTGTTTTATGCCATACAGTTATGATACTTTGACAGCCCTAGGAAATTAATACAGCTACTAACATTTTTAGATTCACAGTTTATTTTAAATTCTTAAATAAAATTTCACATCAAAAAAAGCCTGGACATTCTTTTTTTTTTTTTTTTTTTTTTTTTGAGACGGAGTTTCGCCCTTGTTGCCCAGGCTGGAGTGCAATGGCGCGATCTCGGCTCACCGCAACCTCCGCCTCCTGGGTTCAGGCAATTCTCCTGCCTCAGCCTCCTGAGTAGCTGGGATGACAGGCACGTGCCACCATGAAGCCTGGACATTCTTTCTGTGATGGTAATATATTAGTCTTTAGCCTTCATCAAATACTGGTTTTTTATCATTTCCACATTTGTTCCAAATATGAAGTTGGAGCAATTCTGTCCTAATCAACCCTATTTGTTTCTTTGAGACCTTTCATGAAAGGTCTTTGCTTCATATTTCAAGATTCAAATTGGGATAAGTAAATATGTCAGACAAATTGGCTCTACTGGAAGTCCAAAGGTACAGCAGAGATCAAGAGTTGGCTGAACTCTAAGTCTGGCTCAGTTCCCTGATTCCCCCACACTGTGCCCTCCTCTGCATATTGTCTGTAGTCACTCTTGCCATCATACCCAAAGGCGGTCCATCCTGCTGCTGCCTCTTGAAAACAAGCTTCTTTTCCAAAAGATAATAGCATAATACACTCCCCTGCTGAGTTAGTCAGTTGTTAACTCAGTTCACTTCCTGAAATGTTAAATGCCAATTCGTTTGATCTAGATTCCTGAACTAATCACAGTAAGAATCAGGTTGAGACAACAATAAACTCGTCAGGCCAACCCTAAGAACTGTGGGTAAAACATGTTTCTGGGAAGCACATGTGGCATACTATAACAGAAACAGAATTAGAAAAATAAATGCTATCTGGTCAATAACATACATTGCACAATTATAAACTAAGTTCTACCTCATGACAAACACATGAGTAATAAGGTCTAGAAAAATACTTTAAGGTGATGTCCATTATTCCCCTCGCTGTAGTCACAGTTAACAGGTGGACCTTAAACACAGGCTTGTGTTGTCTTTACTGAACCCTAGATGCATCTCTTAAACTGTCAACTCCACATATCCACTTGAATAGCAAACAGCTTTTCAAATTTAAATCAGAACTCGATCTCCCTTCCGTGTCCCAAGGAATATCTTCTCCCCATGTTCTATCCTAAGAGTACTACTATCTACCGTTGGTCAAGCCAAAAACTCTAGGGGTTTTCATTGTTAGCTAAATCCTGTTTCTCAGCCACACCTATGAATTCTACCTCAAAGATACAATCCAACATTTGTGTCCATGACCCCCACTGTACTCCAACATGTCATTTATCGAGTGTTTTTCACACTTTAGCATGCATCATCACCCAGAAAGCTTGTTACCACAAATAATTGGAACCTGAGAATTTCCATTTTTTAATGACCTCAAGTAATGCTGATGCTGCTGGTCGGGAGATGAGATTTTAAGAAACACTGCTCCAGCCCACAGAACTGCAACAGCCTCCTAATTGCTTTCTTTGCTTCTATTATGGCCAACCTACCGATTACGAACACCAAAGCAATCAGTATAATCTTTTAAGGTTAATGAGGCTGTGTTATTACAAGTCCCGTGTTCCCAAAGCTGAGAACAAACCTAATCAACCTCTCTTGCACATTTGTGGTCCTTCTGCTTTTCAGGGATCCCGAGCTGGGTTCAGAAATCATATGTATCTTGTTGCCATTGTATGGAACTTAAACTGGACACGTTTTTCTGAATGATACTTCTTCGGGTGAGAAAACACCATTTAACGGTATTGAGTAGATTTTTAGGGTATTTCAATTAGAGGGCACAGATGGCACCAGTGTTATCGGTGTTAATTCCTAGGTATTAATATGAAGCTTCCGTCTACCTGCTTAAGGAATTTTCAAATGAATGGTGGTATAGACACGTGTTAGTGAAAAGATATAAAAACCTCAAGAAATTTCTCCATACCATATATAAAACTTGAACTATTCCCTTTAAAGTACACATCTCAGAGCATACAATACATTTAACCTCTACCTTCATTTTACCACTGAAGAGCAGACCCAAACTTTTGTTCATACAGACAATTTGATCTTACATAAGCTTATCAAAACTAAACTGCATTTCTCACCAGGAAACACTTTGCTGGGGACATATTGACGGGTACGTACACAAGCCAAAGACAGTTTTGAGAGCAGCCCTCTAAGGCAAGCACAAGAACGCCTAATACCAAAGTAATACACCACTAACAATCTATAAGCATACTAATAGCAGTGCCTATCTGAAAACAGGTAACTGGCCTTGAAAGAGTTGTCAGGATTTTGTCGTTGTTTTTGTTTCTTGAGACGGAGTTTCGCTCTTGTTACCCAGGCTGGAGTGCAATGGCGCGATCTCGGCTCATCGCAACCTCCGCCTCCTGAGTTCAAGCAGTTCTCCCGCCTCAGCCTCCCTAGTAGCTAGGACTAAAGGCACGCGCCACCATGCCCAGCTAACTTTTGTATTTTCAGTAGAGACAAGGTTTCACCATGTTGACTGGGATGGTCTCGATCTATTGACCTTGTGATCCACCCGCCTCGGCCTCTCAAAGTGTTGGGATTACATGCGTGAGCTACCGCGCCCGGCCCAGCTTTCTTTAAAGTTAAGCAAACGAGAAGCCAAAAAACATGAACCGGAACTGAAAACACAAGAGCAGCTTGAAAGCGTTTGGAGTCAAGCAGCCAGCGACTCGCGGAGGGAGCGAGCGAGCGCCAGGTCCCGGTAGGGACAAACGGAGCTGGCGTCCTCGGTGAGCGCCTTGGTGCCCTCGGACACCGCGGGCTTGGCCAGCTGGCCGGGCAGCAGCCAGGCAGGCGCTCCGCGGTCTGGATCTCGCGGGACGTGACCGTGGAGCGCTGGTTGTAGTGCGTCGGGGAAGGACGCCGCCGCCGCGACGCCCTCGGAGATGTCGAGGAAGGAGTTCAAGATGCCGGTGTCGGGTGGACCCGCCTCAGCACCTCATCCACCCACACCGGGCAGCTCTTCCTGCGGCTGCGCTTGCGCTTCCTGCGGTCCTTCTTCCGCACTTTGGTGACCTCGGGAGGCGGGGCGGACGCACTGGCGACACAGACCCCCAAGAACGCGAGCAGCGCCGCGCCGCCTGACCGGGCTCTACCTGAAGCCACGACGCACCTGCACTTACGGAGCCTGACTGCACATGAAAGCTCCCAAGACGCTGCGTTCCGCTTCGCGAGTTTTCCGCGGCGCCCCACGCCAGGGCGACGAGATTATGTAAATGAGTGGATTCCGGCGGAGCTATCGTATTGGCCAGCAGGACAATGTGTGCCTGAGCCAATCAAAGTGCTCCGTGGACAATCGGCGTTCTGTCTATAAAAGGGTGAGGCGGCGGCGTCTCGGGCGACTTTCCTGGTCGCCAGGCGGGAGGTTTCTGTCGTTAGTTCTGCGGGCTGCCGTCGCTGTCATGTCTGGTCGTGGCAAGCAAGGAGGCAAGGCCCGCGCCAAGGCCAAGTCGCGCTCGTCCCGCGCTGGCCTGCAGTTCCCGGTGGGGCGAGTGCACCGCCTGCTGCGCAAAGGCAACTACGCGGAGCGGGTGGGGGCCGGCGCGCCCGTCTACATGGCGGCGGTCCTGGAGTACCTGACCGCCGAGATCCTGGAGCTAGCGGGCAACGCGGCTCGGGACAACAAGAAGACGCGCATCATCCCCCGTCACCTGCAGCTGGCCATCCGCAACGACGAGGAGCTGAACAAGCTGCTGGGCAAAGTCACCATCGCCCAGGGCGGCGTGTTGCCCAACATCCAGGCCGTGCTGCTGCCTAAGAAGACGGAGAGTCACCACAAGGCGAAGGGCAAGTGAGGCTGGCGTCCGTCAAGCGCAGCCCGGCCCGCGTCTCGAAGGGGCACCTGCGAACTCAAAAGGCTCTTTTCAGAGCCACCCACGTTTTCAAATAAAGGAGTTGTGAACGCCGGCCACGTACTCCCCGTGCAGCCTTTGTCGGTGCCAAACTGCGAGCCCGGGGGTGGCGGGTCGGAGGGGGTGGGTGTGCCGTGTTGCATCTCGTTCCCCCGGTCCTAAATCTCCCCGGCGCAGGCGGAGGCACCAAACGTCCTGCGCGTCGCGGTCCACTGGAGTCACGAACACCAGCGCCTGGGGCGCTACCCAACGCGCTTGGGTATCGGGCGCAAAGCGCGCGCTTCCCCGGCGCTTTCCGCGGAGTCGCGGCCCGGCACTCGGGCCTCCTCGAGCATTAGCGGGACGTGCTCCTCGCCCCCACCGCCCGCTCGGAGGGCCCTGAGAGGCTAGCGCTCGCCATTGTGGCCGAGCTGGGTCTTGGCTTTACTCAGCTGACCTAGTCTTGGTTTCCATTTCTGTTTTCCGGGCGGAGTACCGGCCTTGGAGGCGGAATCCTGCGCCCTGGGGGGCGGACACCTCTCCCACCCAAAGGGCACCCGGCAGGCGAAAAATGTCCCGCGGAGTAGCGACTCGGGGCGGAGGGGGGGAAACGGAAGAAGGTGCCCTGCAGGAGCTACAGGGCGCAGCAAGAAAGGGGGCTATCGCGGGCAGCGCGTTCTACGGAAGTGAAGGGCGTCCAGGCAACAATCGAACACAAGCGGCAATGGCAAACTTTCACCCGAAGGAAGGGAAGAACGCTTGAAAAACTGTGGGCCAACGGGAAAGCAGCCAGCCAGGCGGGTGGGCGGGATTAGGGAGGACTCCGCCCGAGCCAACCGGTGACGCGAAGGCGGGTGACGTCGCAGCCAATGGACGGGCAGCGCGGGATTTTCAATTATTGCTCCGCCCCATCGGGAAAAGACTGTGCCTATAAAGGCGGCTGCCGGGCGGCTGGGAGCCCGTTTCTGTCCCCGGGGCTGCGTTGGCGAGTGTTTCGGTTTTTTTGGTTCGCTATGGCCCGTACGAAGCAGACTGCCCGCAAGTCGACCGGCGGCAAAGCCCCGAGAAAGCAGCTGGCCACCAAGGCGGCCCGCAAGAGCGCGCCGGCCACGGGCGGGGTGAAGAAGCCGCACCGTTACCGTCCGGGCACCGTGGCCCTGCGCGAGATCCGGCGCTACCAGAAGTCCACGGAGCTGCTGATCCGCAAGCTGCCCTTCCAGCGGCTGGTGCGCGAGATCGCGCAGGACTTTAAGACGGACCTGCGCTTCCAGAGCTCGGCCGTGATGGCGCTGCAGGAGGCCAGCGAGGCCTACCTGGTGGGGCTGTTCGAAGACACGAACCTGTGCGCCATCCACGCCAAGCGCGTGACCATCATGCCCAAGGACATCCAGCTGGCCCGCCGCATCCGCGGGGAGCGGGCTTAAGTGCGCGCTCGGCTCGTAGGTTCCATCGTATCCAAAAGGCTCTTTTCAGAGCCACCCACAGCAGCACTTTGAAGAGGCTGTACCGCTTGCCCTCCGTGCTCCTCCGGCATTAAGGGCCGGGAAAGCTTTTCCAGCTCGGTTCCCAAAGAAAGACACAGGGTCGGGTTTCCTGGCTGCGGTGCCGTCTTGAGCTTGGCCATCCAACCTAGGTCAGCTATCCTGGCCGGGCGGTGGCCGCTTTCCTGGGCGCGGGCTTCGGGCTTTGGCAGCCCAGCTCTTCCCGCGCTTGACAGGGACCCAACGTTGTACGGATATCGGGGAAAGGAGAGGCGCGTCGGGCCCGAGTCCAGGGGACTCTCGGGAAGAGCGCCTGGCCTTTGCGGAGGTGGAGTGCTACACCGCAGTGCTTCACGCCCAAACCCACCGCACCCGTTGGGCGCGGCCGTCTGGCTACGGAGGGAAATCCCCACCTCTGCCTTCCCGGCTTTCTGCGGGCAAATGTGCGGAGAACTGCGCTGGGACTGCCGGTCGGGTGTTGGTGAGGCCCGCACCACCTCCACCAGCACAGTGGTTACCCCCATATCCTGCCCGTAAGTCAGAATTGCCGGGGGAACGGGGTGCAGGCGGGCTTTTGTTAATCTGAGCTTAATCTTCTGAAGAGACCCTATCCTGATCTCTACAGTGTGTGTGTGTGTGTGTGTGTGTGTGTGTGTGTGAGTGAAATGGTCTCACTCATCAGGCTGGAGTGCAGTAGCACAATCTTCGCTCACTGCAGTTTTGGACTCGGCTCAGCGATTGTCCCACCTCCGCCGTCTGAGTAGCTGGGACTACAGGCATGCGCTACCGTGCCTGGGTTAGGTTCTGTGTGTTTGTTTTTCGTAGAGACTAGGTCTCACTTGCCCGGGCTGGTCTCGAAGTCCTGGGCTCAGGCCATCCTCTGGCCTTGGCCTCCCAAAATGCTGGGATTATAGATGTGAGCCACCGTGCCCGGCTACACCAATGTTTCTGTCTGGCAGACAGGATGGGTACTAGACACTTCAAACCCAGCTTATTTCCAAAACCTCATGCAGCATCTTACTTTCCAAACTGATTTCTTTCCACGTTCTTCGTCTTCATGGGACACACCTTCATTACCTCCATCTCTACTGGTCAGGTGTCCCTTCCTCCCGTCCTCTGTCCAAATCCCGTGAGTTCCAAATGCTGCTAAATCTACCTTCTGACTTTCAATTGTATCACCTTTTCTCCATCCTCCCATGACCACACCTCAACGGAAGCCCTTACCAGCTCTGGTCTAGGAGGTTAGCTAGTCAGGCTGGTCTTTCTGCCCTGCCATTGAGCTTCCACTCTATGAGAGCTATCTTTAAAAAAATGAGGGTTTTGTTTTTTGTTTGCGTTTTGTTGTTTTGAGCGTCTCCCTTTCAGGCTCAAAATTTTTCCACGACCTTCCAATTCCCTTCAGAACGAAGTTAATATTCCTTTGCATGGCAATTCAGAGCACTGGAGGCTAATAACCAGGAAGGACTCTGGAGTTGGACAAACCCAAGTTTGAATCCCAACGTTTTCCATGTAAACAGGTGCATGACTTCAGGAGGCAGATCTCCATAGGCCTAATTTTTCCCATCTGTAAAATGGGGGAGCAGTAACTTGCCCATAGTTTGGTTGGAAATAGTAAAAGTGACAATTTCTGTAAAGTACCTAGCACAAGCCATGTGCAGTGGCTCATGCCTGTAATCCCGGTGACTCAGGAGGCTGAGGCAAGAGGACTGCTAGAGGCCAGGAGTTTGAGGCTATGGTGAGCTGTGACCCTGTTAGCACACTTCAGCCTCAGTGACAGCAGTGAGACCCCATGTCTTGGGGGGTTAAAAAAAAAAACTTCGTACAGTATTTGGTCCAGAATAAGCACCCCATTAATTTTTCCTACTCTATTAGCAGTTACTAATTTAGAAAAACTCAAAGTATCACACATCTAGTTCCTCATGTTTCCCACAGCCTTCTCAGGTTTCAGATGTTTTTGCAGCTGAACAAGAATGTTCTAGCCCCACACAGCATCTGCAATCTCCAAGCATATAATATCTTCACACGTTCTGTTGCTGTCCAGAATGTCTTCCCCTTCTCTGTGACCCTAAAAACCCCCATTCTTCCAGAGTCAGCCCTGTGAGCCTCCCTTGCTCTTCCTTGCCCTCATCGATTTGGGCCCTTCTTGCGTCTGCCTTCTCATATCCTAATACCCCTTCCCTTCCTTACCTGGTCACCTTAAGTACAGTGAAATCGTGTCTCAAAAGAAACAAACAAAAAAACGAAAACTACATTCAATGGGAAAGGCAATAAATACATCACCTTTGGTTTCTATATCACTTCATGGCCTCATTTTTCTTTCACATAGAACTCTTCATTTGATCCCTAAAATGATCCTGTGACAAAGGCAGGAATTGTCAGTCATCAGCCAGGTACGGTGGCTCATGCCTATAATCCCAGCACTTTGGGAGGCCGAGGCAGGCCAATCACGTGAGGTCAGGAGTTTGAGACAAGCCTGGCCAATGTAGTGAAACTCAGAATCTACTAAAAATATACAAATTAGCTGGGCATGGTGGCAGGCACCTGTAATTCCAGCTACTTGGGAGGCTGAGGCAGGAGAATCAGTTGAACCTGGGAGGCAGAAGTTGCAGTGAGCCGAGATGGTGCCATTATACTCCAGCCTGGGCGACAACAGCAAGATTCAATCTTGAAAAAAAATAATAAAATTCTCAGTAACACTGAAGATGTGAAAATTTAACTTTGACAAAGGTAGGATTTCTCATGGTTTGTATACTCCAGATGACCTACCTACCTAACTTCTGATCATTTGGGGGAAATTTATATTCATGCTTATTTTTAAAAATTCAAACTATTAGAAATGTTCAATAAAGATAAACCCTTATAAATCATTCTTAAATTTTTGTGAGCATTTTCCTTAACAATTATCTATATATTTATACATATTTATGTGAACTAGTAACATTCTGCACAAATTTCAGTTCAGTTCCTTTGTTTCAAGTAAGGAACTAACATGTACATCACTGGCTAGAGTATGAAGTACAGAGTAAGAGGTTACAAACAATGAGAATAAGAATGTAGTAAAAGATGAGCTACTCAGAGAGGTAAGGAGCGGGTAAAGGGAAGAAAGACTTCAAATTCATCCATGGTGAAGTTTGATTAGCCAGTGGGACATGCAAGTGCCTCTGTGACCGTGGTAATGGGAGTAAACCCACAGACTGGGCTTTATAGTCATTTCTATATATTTGAGTGGAAGTCTTGAATCCATCTAGGCAGGGAAGGAGGTGGCAGCCAGAAGCTGGTTCATGGAGAGCACCTGGGCTACCGAAGGATTGAAATTGGAAGGAAATTATTTTGGGAGCAAATCAAAGAGAGAAATTATATGCCTTGCTGTTATAGATGGCTACAAATAGCATTATATCCTTCACCATGACAGATGGTTCAGAAAAGGGGGCTTTTATTAATGTAAAACCATACATAGCTGCGTATCCTGTGACTTGGCAATGTTTTGGGGCTGACAGCTGATAGAGGATTTAGCCATGTCTATACCATAATAGTATGTGGTGGGCTTGACATGGTGGGAGCAAGGGCGAGTACTAACGTCACTGTAAAGATGTATACAATGATGTGCAATGGTAAAGGACAAGATATTGGAGAAATCTTGGAAGAAAAAAGAAAACACATCCATTAATTACGAACTTAAGTGCTATTCGAAGTACAAACTGATATTTAGTAAAACAAGCTGGCTATGTTCTTCATTCATACATCTTTTCTGTTTGCCCCAAATTCTTTGAAGAAACAAAGGCCGTTTTACCTTTTTCCATCTATGTTTTTTTGCTACAAGAAATGTATTAGGATCATCCATATGGTTTCTGCTCCGTCAAAGAAAGCAAATGTTGCCCAGATGTTTAGCATTTGGGAAACATCTGGGCAACATATGTTCATATTCTAAATACCTTTCAATTAAAACAAAAACTGTTTTAAAGAGACAGAGAGAGAGAGAGAGAAGAGGCCGGGTGCAGTGATCCCAGCACTTTGGGAGGCTAAGGTGGGTGGATCACCTGAGGTTAGGAGTTTGACACCAGCCTGACCAACGTGACAAAACCTGGGCTCTACTAAAACTACAAAAATTAGCCCAGCATGGTGGCGGCAGCTGTAATCCCAGCTACTTGGGAGGGTGAGGCTGGAAAATCGCTTGAACCCAGGAGGTGGAGGTTGCAGTGAGTCAAGATTCCACCACTGCACTCCAGCCTGGGTGACAGAGTGAGACTTGGTCTCAAAACAAAAAGGAAAAAAAAAAAAAAAAAAAAGAAGAAGAGCTGTTATCTACATCAGTGGTTTTCAAACTTTAACACCTATCAGAATCACCAAGAGGGCTTTTTTAAAGTACTGATTACAAGGTCTCACCCCTCAGTGTGTCATTCAGTGGGGCCCAAGATTTTATCCCAGGTGATCAATACTGCTAGATGAGAGGCTACACTTTGAGAACAGTGGATGTGTTTTTCCATTGTTGGATAGATGAGGAGCTACACTGATTCAAATAATGGATGTTTTCCACCCCACTACCTCTCTTTTATTTCTCTGCAAATTTTATCTCCTTCTTTAGTGGGTCATGGTGAGAATCAGATATATTCATCAGCATTACCTTTAAAGGTCAAAAAAAAAGTGATATTTCAAATAGCAATGCTGGAAATCACAGGTCAGATTTTAAAGGGAAAAGGAAACATCTGGAGCATTAAAACTTCTATTTCTCACCTGGACATCTTCACAAATGTTATTCTTGCCACTTCCTCCCTGCCCCCGTCCCCTTTGCTATATAGCTCATATCTCATGATGGGCCTTTTTATTGAACGCAGGAAATGATACTTTTCAGGCAATGGGCAGATAACTCGCCAGTAGGAAGGATAGCAAGCATTCTGCTCTTTATTCAGAGTCTGACACAAACCCCCACGTCCATGGACAAGTTTTCCTTCGTTTCCCAGCAGCCAGGGACATCTGTAGCATTTGGGCTCCTATAGTATTGTCTAAATTTCTCATCATATTGAATATGTACGGCCTCTCACTCTCGGATTTGCCATTTACTCCTAAATGCCTACTGGTATGGATTTATGTCACCTACATATTAAGCATTTATTTCGCTTCTCCGTTCTGATGCTAAGCTCCTGGAAGGCAAGTCTCGCATCCGCTGCTTTGCTGGCAACCCGATTGCTAAGTACCATGTTTTAAACCTAGTTCATTCTCAAGTGTTTGATGCTGATGAGAGCAGCCACGTCTGATGACCAATAAAGCAACTACTGGTTTATCGTTTGGGAGCTGACAGATTTTATTCTCTCATATACATACAGTCCAATTTTGCTGTAAAACCATAAGCCTAGAATGCAAATAATAATAATAATGAATTAAGTGAATAAATAAATAAATATATAAACTTACGGGTAATGCAACGGCTGCAAAACGTGAACCCTCATTTCAATCCAAATTAAGGCAACCTAGAGGTGATAGTGTAGAATTGCAGAGAACAGCTTTCTGTGATCTAGGCCATGCTGATTTAGGGTAATTGTCTTTTACCTTATCAAAATTGAATTGTGCTTTCTGTATTGATGGTGGGCACGTTTCTGCAGGTCTCATTCTTAGCTACAACAGGCCCTAAGAGGTGGAAGTCACATACCTGGATGACCTGTTTCTTGAAGTTGCTTGAAGATCATATCCTTGAGTCACTTTTATAGAAGGATCACATTAAAATGTCTCTGCATTTATATCCGTGCAATGCCACAACTGAGACGGTCATTTCACAGGTCCTTGATTAAGTTAAGGGGCCTTTTCCTTAAACGTAGGAAATGATCCTTTTCAGGCACTGGGCACTAACTTGCCAGAAGCGCGCTTTTCAGCTGTGCAAAGATAATTAGATTGGGTTCTGCAAACTCGCACTTTTATTTGAAGTGAGTCGAGTGCGTGTCTTAAGACATCATGTAACATGAATGGACCCTTACACTAAGGCACGTAGTCCACCCGCTGGTCATGCAGAGGGGAAAATGAAGGCCAAAAAGGTGAATTGACGAAACCTGAACGTTATCGGGTGAGAGCCGGCATCTCTGGACTGTGAGATCTAAGGCACTTTCCCCAGTTTGCCTGAGCGAATAGTGAGATTCCACAGCAAGGGACGTTTAAATTGCCAGCGCAAATGACGTGTCCCCCTAGGTGTGCCTGCAGTGCACCAGAGCGAACCGAGAGAGCAGCGCTGAAACCGAGAGCACGTTCACCGCTTCGCATCGATAAAGGGTAAAATCAGGTCAGACAAGCAAAAGGTGAAGCACCGAAGTCCTTTAAGGCTGCGAGTTTTATGACAGCAGCTTTCTGTGAACCTGAGATCCGATCGCCTCCCCACCGACAATGCCACGTTCCAGCCTAGTTCCTGCGGTACTTGAGTCAAGCGCTCAGCTCCTCAGATGAGCAAGTGGTCGGCCCTGAAAAGGGCCTTTGGGATGGCACCGTGCAGAGGCGGCGCGGCGGCCTAGCCTCCGAAGCCGTAGAGGGTGCGGCCCTGGCGCTTGAGCGCGTACACCACGTCCATGGCCGTGACGGTCTTGCGCTTGGCGTGCTCCGTGTAGGTGACGGCGTCCCGGATCACGTTCTCCAGGAACACCTTCAGCACGCCGCGGGTCTCCTCGTAGATCAGCCCGGAGATCCGCTTCACGCCGCCACGCCGAGCTAGACGCCGGATCGCCGGCTTGGTGATGCCTTGGATGTTGTCTCTCAAGACCTTGCGGTGGCGCTTGGCGCCCCCTTTGCCGAGGCCCTTTCCGCCCTTCCCTCTGCCGGACATGATCGCTGCAGCCGGGAGCAGCTTCTGGCCGGGCGAGGGCCGCCCTCCCCTCATATACAAGACTACCGGACCGGATTGGAAACCGAAAGCGCGCCGGCGGGAAGCGTTCTCGGCTGTCCCCGCCCTCTCGACATGTCGTCACTTCTTTTCTGTTTTCCTCCGCTTCCTTCTCAGGTCCCTCTCACTCTCACCCTTTTTTATTTCCCCCCCTTCGTCACTACGCCACAGTCCTCGGGGGAATTCGGCTCCCACCCCGCGGCGTCCGGGTTCTGGCTTCGGCCCGTGTCCGGTCTGAGGCCGCCCGGAAGGCGTCGCACCGAGGCCACGGGAAGGTCTGCAGGGCGCCCCGGGAGGAGCCGGCGGAGGCCGGCGGCCGGCAGGGGCGCGCCCGCTCGGCGTTCGGTCCCGACGGACGGATTCCCAGCCGCGCTTATTCGGAACCGCAGGAAGCGCCGCTCCGCCGAGGAGGCGGACACGCGAGGGGCGACCTCAAGGGCGGCGGTGCCGGGGATGCGGGCGCCGGGGCCGGCGGGAGGGGGCGGGTTCGCCGACATGCCCGGCCCTGGGCCGCTTTGGCGGACCGAGCCGCTCTGCTTTCGCTCACCCGGGAGAGATCTGGTCCCGGGAACACGTCTCAGCGCCGCCGGGCTTTCTCGTGGGGGTCGGCGAATCCCAACCCTCGGTCAGAGCCGTGCTGGGAGAAACAACGCGGTTCTCCCTCCGTCTCTGAGGGGGATCGACAGGTTCCAGGGCTCCCGCCGACACCCAAGTCCGGGATGCTCAGGTCCCTTGTAGAATATGGCGTAGGATTCGCGTGGAGCTATGCACGACCTCCCGCGTACTGCGAATAGTCTCTAAATTACTTTATAACGCCCAACCCAGTGCAAATGCTATGTAAGTAACTGTTATGCAGTTTTAATTTTTACTATCTTTTGTTGTACTGGGTTTTAAAACAATTCATTTGTTTGATACTTTGGATCTTGAGGAACCGGCGTATATGGAGGGCCTGCTGCCAGCATAGGGAAGACTGAGGCATGTTCTGTGCATTCCTTTCTGCAGATCCTCTAAATCGGCCTTCGTTCTCAGCCAGGATTGGGTGCCCCACGGTGTCCTTTGGAGGCCCCACGTGGAGCCAGCAGTTCGCCAAATTGGGTCTTGCAAGAGGACTGTCCGCTCCATACTGGGAGTAATTACCAGAAACTGCGCTATGAAATTGGTTGGGGTTCTTACTGTTCACATGTTGATTACTTTATCAGGGCCCTCTGTAGGGGAGTCTGAGAAAAGGTCCCGGTTTCCGCTGAAAGAATCGTGTTTTGTAGTTTTTTTTCCCCCGACGAATATTTTTAATAACTTCCGTGCCCTGTTTAATCTCTCCCTTGGCTCCACCTTCTGTATGCTCATAAGTATTAAATCTATGTTCAGACTTCTAGACTAAAACATGCAAACCCATCTGGGGGCTCTTCAGTCATTTTAAGCTCAAAACTCTAAATCTCCCCAAATCAAAATGTTTAAACTTCGAATCTCCAGGATGTGACCCACGGAGGATGACAGAGCAGTTCTCTTTCCGCGTAAAGCTGGCTCTCAAGTCTGCCTGTTGAACGGTTCCACCACCCATCACAGCATCTACCTGCCTAAGCCAACACCCCAGCATGGACAACACAGATCTTCCTCTCCCTTGACTGCTTCAGGGCATAGAGGAAACATGCCCTTTTCTGACTCTTCAGTAACTCTTGCAGAATCTATCACTTTATTTCACATCTCTTTTCGTCTTAGTACTCCACCATTTTGTCTGTGTGTTCCTGACTGGCAGTGATTTTTGTTTATTCTTTTTGGAAAAACATTTAGTTCAGTGACCAGCGTAAGCTCAATAATAGTATATAAAAGGAAAAGTTCCTGTGTTTGATTGCTTTTAAATACTAGTGGAAAAGACATAACGAAATAGCAGCATGAGAAAACCCCAAAACAAGGCAGAGAGAACTGGTGATTCCTGGTGCCAGAGGGCACAGGACCCTGGGCAGAATCAGAGATACGGTGTTTATGTTGTCCCTTTTTAAGGGGCTCAGAATATGCGACCTCCAAATGTGCCAGTTTGGGCTTAAGAATTATTTTCAGCTGAAAGCGTTCAAATTCCGAAACTCCCTTACCTGTTTAATAGCAGAACCTCCTCACATATCTCAAATTTTTAACTTAGTTGTCATAACTCTTCTCCTGGACTAGAAGCAAATCTTATCTCAGAAGTGAGACATTGACGCCACACCCAAACAGACATTGTCACATGACTCGAATCTTCCATCTATTCTGCTAAGGACCCATTTATCTTTCCAAAAATCATTTGGTTTTCCATATGTCCTTTATCCCGCCTTTTTTTTCCCCTACTGTTAGGTAGATCTCAAATTCTAACCACTCCTTTGAGTTACCCATCTCAGAGTGCTCCCACTGATTGACTGATTTCGAATCAGGATCTTACTCTGTCACCCCGGCTGGAGTGCAGCGGTGCAATCTCGGTTGAAACCCCAAGTCTGTGGTATTTTGTTATAGCAGCCCTAGAAACTAACACAGATTTCATGGTCTGCCAAAGTCTCTCCCTGCTTAGACCCACGATGGATGGTGGGACCCTTGTGATAGGTACTCTGTGAGTTAGAAGTGGCAATGACTTCGAGCTGTGGAGGACAATACCTTTGCACCCGCTGTCCTCATCCGCTGAATTTTGTTTTCAGAGATACAGTCTGAAATTCTCAGAGGGTGAGTGACTCTCCAGTATCTCAGAGCCATTAGTGGCTGAGCAGACTACTGAGCATGTAGTTTTCCAGGTCAGGGCCCTCTCCCCAAAGAATCATACTCTCTGGGCCGGGCGCGGTGGCTCAAGCCTGTAATCCCAGCACTTTGGGAGGCTGAGGCGGGTGGATCACGAGGTCGAGAGATCGAGACCATCCTGGTCAACATGGTGAAACCCCGTCTCTACTAAAAATACAAAAAAATTAGCTGGGCATGGTGGTGCGTGCCTGTAATCCCAGCTACTCAGGAGGCTGAGGCAGGAGAATTGCTTGAACCCAGGAGGCGGAGGTTGCGGTGAGCCGAGATCGCGCCATTGCACTCCAGTCTGGGTAACAAGAGCGAAACTCCGTCTCAAAAAAAAAAAAAAAAAAGAATCATACTCTCTGGCTGAACTGAACCTAAATCAGGATTAAAACTAGACAGATGCCAACCAATTTAAAATTCCAAAGATATCTAAGACCTGCCCATGGCCCTGGGATTTGAGGACAGCCTGTGTATGTCATGGCTATGGCCGTCCAGGAGTCTCTAGCTTAGTGGGAACGTCTGTGTCCTACCTTTACCCTTCTCACTCTTCTGCCCACATCTACGCCTCGTATGACAAGTGCTCATTCTCCAAATTCCGCACCGTGACGGCAGAGAGGAAGGTGCACTGGGGAGTCTAAGACCTGGTCTCTTGACTGGTGTAAGACAGTGGAGGCTCTGACTACTTGGTCTTTTCTGGTTTACTGTCAAAGGTTGAAGCTGGGGCCTTGACTGCCTCCTGTTCTCTGCTCCCAGGCCACTACACAATAGAAGCTCTGGGCCTTGACCGTGGAAAGGTTCCATGGATTCTCCCCTCCGCTCAACTGAGCCCCCTGCCCTCACATTGGGTGAGGAAAGGATAGGCAGTGCGAACAGGTATGTAAACACTCACTGTGAGGAAGCGCAGCCTGTCTGACCCAATCGCTCTCACCCAACCTAGGATCAAGCCATGGCAGGACACTGTTACCTTACCTATCAGCAGCTGTCTTGGGGATTTCCCCACAGGGTCAGGGCAACAAAATTTGGTTCTGACTGTGACCACGGTCTGGAAGGGCCATAGGGAATTTTCCAGTGCTGATGGGGTTTCCGAAACTGTCCCAGAGTTTAGTAACAGCTTTGACACCTTTGGGTAATATGACAAAGTTAACACTGCTGCCACTATTCTTCGAAGGCCAAACTTACTAGGCCCCTTAGGAAACTTTTTGGAATGTCTTTGTTGGTTTGGGAAACTGGGGCAAAGTAGTACACAACTTTTTCAGATCAATATCAAAATGTAATCATTTCAGGCACACAGACTTCCCCACTTTCAGATTAGGCTTAAAGAAAAGAAAACTGGCCGGGTGCAGTGGCTCATGCCTGTAATTCCAGCACTTTGGGAGGCTGGGGCGGGTGGATCACCTGAGGTCAGGAGTTCAAGACCAGCCTGGCCAACATGGCAAAACTTCATCTCTACTAAAAGTACAAATAATAATAATAGCCAGGTATAGTGGCAGTCACCTGTAATCCCAGCTACTTGGGAGGCTAAGACAGGAGAATCACTTGAACCCAGGAGATGGAGGTTACAGTGAGCTGAGATAGCATCATTGCACTCCAGCCTGTGCAACAAAAGTGAGACTCCATCTCAAAAAAAAAAAAAAAAAAAAAAAATCAAGTACAGAGCAATTCACATTCTCTTGAAAATTATCATTATGTCCAGCCTGTTTCCAGGGAAAGCCTGCCGTGAAACTGGTATTATTACTTAGACTTTGAGTCCTTTGATCAGAGTTGATGATGTCCTCAGCTAAGTCAGTGCTAGAAGTGGACAGAGATGAAGTGATGCATGTGAGAAAATTGTAGAATGGCCAGGCGCTGTGGCTCATGCCTGTAATCCTAGCACTTTGGGAGGCCGAGGTGGTTGGATCACCTAAGGTCAGGAGTTCAAGACCAGCCTGGCCATCATGGCGAAACCCCATCTTAAAAAAAAAAAAAAAGAAAAAGAAAACTGTAGAATGTAGATTTAATAAGATTTGGTGTTTTGAAGCCGGACGCAATGGCTCATGCCTGTAATCCCAGCACTTTGGGAGGCCAAGGCAGGCCACTCACTTGAGGTCAGGAGTTCAAGACCAGCCTGATCAACACAGTGAAACCCCCCTCTACTAAAAATACAAAAATTAGCTGGGCATGGTGGCGTGTACCTGTAGTCCCAGCTACTCAGGAGGCTGAGGCAGGAGAATTGTTAGAACCAGGGAGGTGGAGGTTGCAGTGAGCCAAGATCGTGCCATTGCACTCCAGCCTGGGCAACAGAGCAAGACTTCATCAAGAAAAGAAAAAGATTTGGTGATTTAGGAATTTGGAAAATGCATGCAATAAAGGAGCTTCTGGCCTGAGGAGCTATAGCGTTGATGTTAGATTTCAGTACCATGGAGAATGCAGAGATAAGAAAACGCTTTTGTTTTTGTTTTTTTGAGACAGATTCTCTCTCTGTTGCCCAGGCTGGAGTGCAGTGGTGCCGATCTCTGCTCACTGCAACCTCTGCCTCCCAGGTTCAAGCGATTCTCCTGCCTCAGCCTCCCAAATAGCTGGGATTACAGGCACACACCACCACGACCAGCTAATTTTGGGGTGGGGGGGGGTGTTTTTTGGTTTTGAGATGGAGTCTCGCTCTTGTCGCCCAGGCTAGAGTACAGTGGCACAATATCGGCTCACTGCAATCTCCATTTCCTGGGTTCAAGCAATTCTCCTGCCTCAGCCTGCTGAGTAGTTGGGACTACAGGCCGGTGCCACCACACCTGGCTAATTTTTTTGTATTTTTAGTAGAGATCGGATTTCACTGTTAGCCAGGATGGTATCGATCTCCTGACCTCGTGATCTGCCCGCCTTGGCCTCCCATAGTACTGGGATTGCAGGTGTGAGCCACCACGCCAGGCCTAATTTTTTGTATTTTTAGTAGAGATGGGATTTCACCATGTTGTCCAGGCTGGTCTCAAACTACTGACCTCAAGTGATTCACCTGCCTCAGCGTCCCAAAGTGCTGGGATTACAGGCATGAGCCACCATGCCCAGCTAATTTTTATATTTTTAGTAGAGACGAGGTTTCACCATGTTTGGCCAGGATAGTCTCAATCTCTTGACCTCATGATTCACCCACCTCAGCCTCCGAGCTGGGATTACAAGTGTCAGCCACGGCGCCCGGCTTTAATTTTTAAAATATAGATTAAATGGAGAGAAAATAAGAAATAAAGTAAGGTATAAAACACAGTATCACTAACATGCACTTCGAGAAGAAGAAATTCACTAGGACTGAGAAAGTAAAAACCTGTTCTGTTCCACCTGTCCTGTTAGGCTGCACTAACACGGATAAAGGTAGCCTCAGAAATCACAGTAAACATTCTTTCTCCAGAGGGCGTGCTGCAGCTGTAAAAGCTCATAACTCCCTTCTTTGAGTAACCACTCCTTTCTTATTCACTGAGAAATCTTGTACTCTAAAAATCACAGACTACTGAACTTGGGCTTCTTGAAACCATATCAGTAAGAATGAAGCATCCCCCTCCTGCCTGGAGGACCTAACTCACCTTGACACAAAAAAACCAGCAGCTGCCGGGCGCGGTGGCTCACGCCTGTAAGCCCAGCACTTTGGGAGGCCGAGGCAGGTGGATCACGAGGTCAAGAGATCAAGACCATCCTGGTCAACATGGTGAAACCCCGCCTCTACTGCAAATACAAAAAATTAGCTGGGCATGGTGGCGCGTGCCTGTAATCCCAGCTACTCAGGAGGCTGAGGCAGGAGAATTGCCTGAGCCCAGGAGGTGGAGGTTGCGGTGAGCCGAGATCGCGCCATTGCACTCCAGCCTGGGTAACAAGAGCGAAACTCCGTCTCAAAAAAAAAAAAAAAAAAAAAAAAACCAGCAGCAATTTTCAACACAGGTACAAAACTTCAAATACGGAGTTTCCAAACACAGCATTCCACTTCTTTGTAGTTTCCAAGGAAACAAGACCCTGGATCCACTTCGAAGTCCCATCCCATGCCTACCCTTTCACACAGCCCTGCTTGGCCTGTGAAAACTGCACTCTTTCCCAAAACCAATGATAACTCGAATTTTCCTTTGTTTGCTGAGCACCACCCCCACACCGTCCTGCCACCAGTTTATCTGTTGTGTGTTCTCTCTCATTGTAACAATTCAGTGAACCTGGCTTAGTTAGACTAAGTAGTGGTCTCGGGCTAATTGAGATACTGAGTTTTTACTTAGAATTAATATAATTCATTTCAGCATTCCTGTATTGTCGGAAGCTTTTGGTTTTGTGTTGTTTTGTTTTGTTTTTGAGACAGGGTCTCTGTCGCCCAGGCCAGAGTGCAGTGGTGTGATCGTAACTCACTGCAGCCTCAATCTCCCAGCCTCAAGCGATCCTCCCACCTCAGCCTCCTGAGTAGCTCAGACTACAGGCGTGGAGGACCACGCCCAGCTGATTTTTATATTTTTTGTACAGACAGGGTTTCATCATGTTGCCAGGCTGGTCTCCAACTCCCAACAAGTTATCCGCCTGCCTCAGGCTCCCAAACTGCTGGGATTACAAGCACAGACCACTGCACACCAGCTGTGGGTTATTTCCAATCTTTTAAATTACTACAAATGCTGTATCAACATCTTACTTCTTTGATATTAATAGTGTAGTATAATAACTAAAGGAAGACCCTGGAGTTGAAATCTGGTTTTGCCACTTACTGTGTGACTACGAGAAAGTTACTTATCTCTCTGTGTTTCCTCCATCTCCCAGTCTGTAAATAGAAATACTTTTACTACCTACTTGATAGGGTTATTGGCCCCAAGAAAGAGTATGTAAGTGTTAAGAGAAAATACATATATAGGCTGGGCGTGGTGGCTCACGCCTGTAATCCTAGCACTTTGGGAGGCCGAGGAGGGTGGATTGCCTGAGGTCAGGAGTTCAAGAGCAGCCCCGGCAACACGGTGAAACCCCATCTTTTCTAAAACACAAAAAATTAGCTGGGCATGACAGTGTGCACCTGTAATCACAGCTACTCAGTCAGGAGGCTGAGACAGGAGAATAGCTTGGACCCAGGAGGTGGAGGTTGCAGTGAGCTGAGATAGCACCATTGCACTCCAGGCTGGGCAACAGAGCGAGACTCCGTCTCAAAAAAAAAAGAAAGAAAAAATATATATATGTATAGTGGTGTTATAAGATATATTTGTTTCTGTCCACAGTCCCTGGCTTATAATTCCCATAGCCCTTGTACTGTCTTTTTACAGTGTACAGTACAATCCAATGTTGGTTGTGTTAGGCCTCAGGAAACAGAACCTCTCTGACTTTCTCCTGCCCTCCTTTCACCTCCCCCAAGGCAAGACTATCTAACATTTACCCACCTTTCTGATTGTGGATCTTAAGACCCTCCCCAGAGAGGGTCCCACCCTATACCCTGGGGGAAGGAATGCTGACATCATGAAGCTTCCATAAAAACCAAGAGGAGCCGGGCGCGGTGGCTCACGCCTGTAATCCCAGCACTTTGGGAGGCCGAGGCGGGTGGATCACGAGGTCGAGAGATCGAGACCATCCTGGTCAACATGGTGACACCCCATCTCTACTAAAAATACAAAAAATTAGCTGGGCATGGTGGCCTGTGCCTGTAATCCCAGCTACTCAGGAGGCTGAGGCAGGAGAATTGCCTGAACCCAGGAGGCGGAGGTTGCGGTGAGCCGAGATCGCGCCATTGCACTCCAGCCTGGGTAACAAGAGCGAAACTCCGTCTCAAAAAAAAAAAAAAAGAACAGGAGGAATGCGTTTAGGAAGCTTCCAGATAACTGAACATGTGGTGGTTCCTGGAGGGTGGCACCCAGGAGGGCTGGAAGCTCCTCACCCCTTCCCCTGTACCTCACCCTACGAGTCTCTTCATGTATATCCTTTCTAATATTCTTTATGATAAAGCATTAAATGTGTTTCCCTGAGTTCTGTGAGCCGTTCCAACAAATTAGTCAAACCCAAAGAGGGGGTTATGGGAACCCCAACTTGAAGCTGGTCAGTCAGAAGTTCTGGAGGCCCAGACTTTTGACCAGTCTCTGTGGGGGAGCAGTCGTGGGGACTGAGCCTTCAACCTATGGCATCTGATCTGCCTCCAGGCAGATAGTATGGGCTTTAAATTGGAGGACACCCAGCTGGTCTCCGCTGCTTGGAGGTGGGGAGAAATCCCCGCAGATTCGGTCACAGAATTCTTCTGTGTTGATGAGTGTTATAGCGTGACAATAGAGAAAAACACTGTCAGCGTTTTTTTCCTAAACAATACGGCATTCTTGTTTACCTCTGCATTTAATAATAAAACATGTTCTGCATCTTTTCCTAACTTTTTATTTTGACATAATAATACATTTACAGAAAGTTGCAAAAATAGTATGAAGAGTCCCACGTACCTTTCATTCAGCTTCCCCCAACAATATCTTATATAGCTGTCATACAATATCAGAACCAGGAAAATGACATTGGTACATCAACGTTAATGTCCACAGACCTTAATTTTTTTTTTTTTTTTTTACAATTTGTAAGCCTTTACTCATTTAGATGTATAT
This sequence comes from Saimiri boliviensis, assembly GCF_048565385.1. Taxonomy (NCBI): domain Eukaryota; kingdom Metazoa; phylum Chordata; class Mammalia; order Primates; family Cebidae; genus Saimiri; species Saimiri boliviensis. The sequence goes on along the minus strand of NC_133467.1, from coordinate 40,274,001 downwards.
TTGTGTGTCTGCATGATGCATAGTTCTAAACAATTTTATTCTATGTATAGATTAGCATAACCAGCACCATAATCAAGATATAGAACTATTCTGTCACTTCCAAAAAACTCTCCAGGGTATTCCCAACTACCTCCCACCCCACACTCACCCCCTGGAAGCCACTATTCTGTTCATCTCTATAGATTTGTCGTGTCAAGACTGTCCTGTAATATGTACTGTGTAAGCCGGGTACAGTGGCTCATGCCTGTAATCCCAGCAATTTGGGAGGCTAAGGCAGGTGGATCACTTGAGGTGAGGAGTTTGAAACCAGCTTGGCCAACATGGTGAAACCCCGTCTCTACTAAAAGTACAAAAACAAACAGCCAGGCATGGTGGCATGCACCTGCAATCCCGGCTACTCGAGAGGCTGAGACAGGAGACTTGCTTGAACCCGGGAGGCAGAGGTTGCAGTGAGCCAAGATTGTGCCACTGCACTCCAGCCTGGGTGACAGAGTGAGACTCCGTCTCAAAAAAAAAAAAAAAAAAAAAACTATGTAAGAATAATTTTTAGCCTGTAATCCAAGCACTTTGGAAGCCAAGGCAGGCAGATCACCTGAGGTTGGGAGTTTAAGACCATCCTGATCGACATGGCGAAACCTCATCTTTATTAAAAAAAAATTAAAAGAATAATTTTTAAATGCAAAGAAATATAATTTTTTGCAAGAACACATAAAAGCAAAATTAGAATAATTGTCTCAATCTGAGTAAAGGATGCACACACCATGGGATAATACTAAATAAGGAAAAGAGGGGTGTCTCCAAATAAGCTTGCATTAAAAACAAAACTTTAAGGAGGAAATGCCAGGGGAACACAGTGCATATGAGGTGATATGAGCTGTGAATAAAGTGGGTTAATCTGGGCTGGAGGGTGCAAAAGAAATCAGAAGGAAGCCATACCCAAGGCAGGAGGCCAAGTCTCAGGGACAAAGATGAGAGGACCAAAAATGAGAACAAGGGAACCAGACACAGGCATGGACAGGAGGGGAGCTGTTGATTTTATTACACATGGGAGACTGCTTGAACCCGGACGGGGGAAAGGGCAGAAGGCAGCTGCTGAGGCAAAAAGTAAAGATGACTCTGCACCTTCCTGTCTGAATGACTAGAAGGATGATGCCAGCTTCACGGGAATAGGCAGCCTTCAAGGAAGAGCTGCTGAAGTCGTTCACTTCAGGTCATAACTGTCAACTGGCAATGGCAAATGGTCGTGTGCTTCAGGCATCTGGGCGTGTGGATCTGGAGGAGCATCTAGAGACCCAGCTGGCTTCTCACAGCAGAGGAGTTAGAGAAAGCCCTGGGAGTCCCTGGGAAGGGCTTATGAAGAGATGGCCCCAGCCGGGCATGGTGGCTCACGCCTGTAATCCCATCACATTGGGAGACCCAAACGGGCAGGTCACTTGAGTCCAGGAGTTTGAGACCATGGAGAAACCTCATCTCTACTAAAAATCCAAAAATTAGCTGGCATGGTGGTGCACACCTATAGTCTCAGCTGCTTGAGAGGCCAAGGCACAAGAATCGCTTGAACCCGGGAGGCAGAGGTTGCCATGAGCCAAGATCACACCACTGCACTCCAGCCTGGGTGACAGAGTGAGAGGCTGGGTGACAGAGTGAGACCTTGTCTCCAAAAAAAAAGAGAGAGATGGTCCCAAAGATGGGCCTCTGAAGAACCTCTGATGGGGACAGGAAGTGAGAGAAGAATTTTATACTAAAATCAGGGAAAACGTCATATGAGGCAATGGGACCAGATGATTTCTGGGTTATTTCCAGCACTGATATTCTATGGTTCTATTAAATAGACATGGAAAATATGTTACTAGATCCTCAGATTATGTTCAGTTTGCAAATTTTACACAAATACTTTAGTATAAACTTCAGGAACATCATGGTGTATCAAGGAATGCCAAGTTATTCAAACTGAATAAATATCCATTTCTTTCTTTGTAAAATGGGGGTAATATTTTCCTTTTTGGGGTTGTTTTGATACAACATGATATACTAGAAGGAAAATTCCAAGTTATCTGACATGTCTGAACCCTAGTATCCTCCACTATAAAAACCATTAACACTTACCTTTCAGGATTTGTTCGGAGGATTTGCATGGCATGTCTATAGTATCTGGCACACTGTAGGCTTTCCTTAACCGGGAATTTTTACTTTTTACTCTTTTATTTTAAAATTAATTTAAATCACAGCAAAGTATCTGACTTCAGCTCACACAGTTCCTTTATATTCCTGTGGTAGGCAGAATTCTGCAACAGCTCCCGTGATTCCTGGCCCCTGGTACCCTTTGCTTAACTCCCCTGCCTTTGAGCATCGGCAGAACCTGTGCCTGGTTTTCAATGGAGAACACTTTGCAGATGTAGCTAAGATCCTTCATCAGTTGACTTTGAGTTAATAAAAAGAGAATCCCTGACTTAGGTAAGCTTTATTTTATTTTATTTTATTTATCTATTTATTTATTTTTTTTGAGACAGAGTCTTACTCTGTTACCTAGGCTGGAGTACAGTTGCGCTATCCAGGCTCACTGCAACCTCCCTCCTGGGTTCGAGTGATTCTCATGCCTCAGCCTCCTGAGTAGCTAGAATTACAGGCGCCCTCCCTGCCCCCCATCATTCCCCAGATAATTTTTGCATTTTTAGTAGAGCTGATGTTTCACCATGTTGGCCAGGCTGGTCTCAAACTTTTAACCTCAAATGATCTGCCCGCCACAACCTCCCTAAGTGCTGGGATTACTATAGGCATGAGCCACTGCACCCGGCCTAGTGAGTTTTTAAAAGAGGGTCAAGGCCTTCCCTGAATTAGATAAAATGGAAGCAACAGCGCTGCTCTTCTGCTGGCCGTTAGAAGCAAATGTCCGTGCTGTAACCTGCCTGTAGAGAAGGGTAGCCTCTGAGGGCTTCAGTTCCACACCTGCAAGCAACTGACTTCTGCCAACCACCTGGATGAGTTTGGAAGAAGACCCCAGGCTTCAGATGAAAATGCAGCCCAAGGCCGGGCGCGGTGGCTCAAGCCTGTAATCCCAGCACTTTGGGAGGCCGAGGCGGATGGATCACGAGGTCGAGAGATCAACACCATCCTGGTCAACATGGTGAAACCCCGTCTCTACTAAAAATACAAAAAATTAGCTGGGCATGGTGGCACGTGCCTGTAATCCCAGCTACTCAGGAGGCTGAGGCAGGAGAATTGCCTGAACCCAGGAGGCAGAGGTTGCGGTGAGCCAAGATCGCGCCATTGCACTCCAGCCTGGGTAACAAGAGCAAAACTCCATCTCAAAAAAAAAAAAAAAAAAAATGCAGCCCAGCTGACACTTCGCCTTCAGCCTTGTGAGACTCCAGCCATGCCACAGCCAGACTTACAGAAACTAGGAGAGGCTAAATGAATATTGTCCTGAGCCACTTACTTTGGGGTAATTTTTTACATATGAATAGAAAAGTAATACAGTTTTTTGCTTCCTTCACTCAGAACATGGTTTTTGTTTACCTTGTCTCTCCCTGCTGTCTCTATGCATGTTAAGACCTCATGACTGCTTGCAGCCTCCTCACTGGTTTCCACTGTCCTGTATTCTCTCTCTTTCATGTATCCTGCAAATCTCTATCTGAATATAGATACAAAGGTCATGATAACCTTCCCAAAATATTGCTGTTGATTTGCTCAAGAACCTACATCAACTCTCCCAGGCCAGTTCCATCAACTCTGATTTTTACCTGGTTTCACAGCTCTCGATGACCCAGGCCTCCTTAAAAAGCTTGACTAGCTCTCTTGGTCTGTCTGATGACAAGACCTGTGACTGAGGCGTCATTAGTGAAGTTGACTAGTGAGGAAAATCACTCTAGAGACTGTCTCCTGCAAAACAGGTATTCATAATCTTAAGGGATTTTTTTAAAAAAACATAGTGGCGCCGGGCGCGGTGGCGCAAGCCTCTAATCCCAGCACTTTGGGAGGCCGAGGCGGGTGGATCACGAGGTCAAGAGATCGAGACCATCCTGGTCAACATGGTGAAACCCCATCTCTACTAAAAATACAAAAAATTAGCTGGGCATGGTGGCGCGTGCCTGTAATCCCAGCTACTCAGGAGGCTGAGGCAGGAGAATTGCCTGAACCCGGGAGGCGGAGGTTGCGGTGAGCCGAGATCGCGCCATTGCACTCCAGCCTGGGTAACAAGATCGAAACTCCGTCTCAAAAAAAAAAAAAAAGAAAGAAAAAAAACCATAGAAACATAGTGGTGACTCAATCCCAAACCTGTGTGTTACCTCACCCACCCCAGGGACTTCTGGAGTTTTTGCTGTTGTTGTGGTTGCTGCTGCTGTTATTAGGTCGATTGCTGTTTGCATTGATGAAGACTTTTTAAACTATTTTTGAGAATTAACTACAGTGTTTTGAAAGTCTACCCAGTGCCAGGCAGTAGAGGAGGTATTTTTAAATACATTATTGTCACCAAAAATGTTCTTAGAAGCTTTTTTGATAATGGCCAATAATCCCACCATTCACCTAACCTCTGCTGACCTTCTTTTTAAGTGCACATTGATCATAAACTTAAACTGTACTGAAAGTTATAAAGAAAAAAGTAAAATCTTCCCTCTGGTCCAAGGGAACTACTCTTAAGAGTAGCTACTACTGGCCAGCTGCAGTGGCTTATGCCTGTAATGCCAGCACTCTGGGAGACCAAAGCAGGTGGATCACCTGAGGTCAGGAGTTCAAGACCAGCCTGGCCAATATGGTGAAATCCCCTCTCTACTAAAAACAAAAAACTTAGCAAGGTGTGGTGGCAGGCGCCTGTAATCCCAGTTACTCAGGAGGCTGAGGCAAGAGAATCACTTGAACCCAGGAGGTGGAGATTGCAGTGAGCTGTGATCATGCCATGGCACTCCAGCCTGGGCAACAAGAGCAAAACTCCATCTCAAAAAAAAAAAAAAAAAGAGTAGCCACTATTAATAGTTTTGTTAAGTGAAAACCCAGAAAAATGCTTTAATATCAGTGCATACATATCAATACACACGTATCCTTTTTTATTTACACCAAAAGGGATCCTAACACTTTATTGGCACCTGCTAGTAGATATGTACATAGTTTCAAAATATTTACTAATAAAAATAATAAATGTTCGCAGTGATTTGAAAAGAAATGAGAAGATCACTTGAGGTCAGGAGTTCAAGACCAGCCTTGGTGAAATACCATCTCTACAAAAAAATTAAAAATTGGTCAGGCGTGGTGGCTCACATCTGTAATCCCAACACTTTGGGAGGCCAGGGTGGGCAGATCACAAGGTCAAAAGATTGAGACCAGCCTGGCCAACATGGTGAAACCCCGTCTCTACTAAAAATACAAAAATTAGCTGGGCGTGGTGGCGCGCACCTGTAGTCCCAGCTACTCAGGAGGCTGAGGCAGGAGAATTCCTTGAACCTGAGAGCTAGAGGTTGCAATGAGCCGAGATCACACCACCGGACTCCAGCCTGGGGCCTGGCAACGGAGCGAGACTGTCTCAAAAAAAAAAAAAAAAAAAAAAAAAGTTAGCTGAACGTGAACCTGTGGTTCTAGCTACTGGGAAGGCTGAGGTCAGGGAATCACCTGAGCCAAGGTGTTTGAGGTTCCAATGAGCTATGATGTGGCCACTGCACTCCAGCCTAGGTGACAGAGCAAGACCTTGTCTATAAAAAATAATAATAACACCTCTGTTTATTGAAGTATTCCAGCTAATATATGAAAGCAGTGAGAGCATATCATTATTTTGCAATTGATAATGAATTCATTGATCTGAGCGTTGAGAATCAATCACTGTTGTTATCACAAAAAGAGAGGCAGCTAGACATTACATGGCTCCTGATAGAAAATAAATAGTACTGCCTACCAAGTAGTCCTGTCAGGGTGAAAAAGTAAACCTAAATCTAATCAAGCCTCCGAGTACCAATTTACAGAAAACAGAGGACAGAGGATAAGAAACTACATCCTGGAGACAATTCCCTAAAGAGCACATATTTGGGTCCACTGATCCACCCATTGTTTCATGGGAGCGGAGTTGTAAAGAAAGCCACGCTGTAATGAGAAGGCCACCTGCAGCATGCAGAGGCAGGTGACCATGGTAGTTGGTATCAACCTGGTTGGCCTGACAAAGCCATTTCCACTTTAAGGGAACCCCTGTTGCAGTGAACAAACACAGGCTTTTGAGGGGCGGGGTACCATCTGCTCCAGAGAGGGCTCGATGGGCGCACATCAGGTGGCCTCTGAGACTTTAACTCTTCTTAGTGCCACAGAGCTCCTTTCTGTTCCCATAGTCAGGTCAGCCGAGGAGCTCCCTGGGTTCCTTAAAGTGAGTTCACACATTCTGGGCTAATCTGCAAGATCTGGCTCTGTCTACCTGCGTAAGCTCTTGGTGCTGCTCTCTCCTTCTTTTTTTTTTTTTGGAGACGGAGTTTGGCTCTTGTTACCCAGGCTGGAGTGCAATGGCGCCATCTCGGCTCACCGCAACCTCCGCCTCCTGGGTTCAAGCAATTCTCCTGCCTCAGCCTCCTGAGTAGCTGGGATTACAGGCACGCGCCACCATGCCCAGCTAATTTTTAGTATTTTTAGTAGAGACGGGGTTTCACCTTGTTGACCAGGATGGTCTCGATCTCTTGGCCTCGTGATCCACCCGCCTCGGCCTCCCAAAGTGCTGGGATTACAGGCTCGAGCCACCGCGCCCGGCCCTGCTCTCTCCTTCTTGCCTTCTAAACGCCGCCTGTACTAGACTTCCTGCAGTTCTTCCCGTCTACATGAGCAGGATCCTTTCCACCCTTCTCCAGGCCTTCCCCATGCCATCCACTGCCTGGAACACACTTCCCATCCTTGTCACGTGTCATCCTAAAAGTCCCTTCCTCAGGGAGGCCTTCCCTACACCCACCAATGTGAAGTAGGACTCCCTCTGCTACACTCTCTATATTTATACTTCTGCAGTCATAATACTTGACCCACTTTCTCATAGTCAGTAGTTTCATACGTCTTCCCTTCTAGCCACTAGAGGTCCAGGAAGGCAGAAGCCACTCCTGTTCAATTTTGTGTCCTCACTACCTAGCAGATTGTCCACCATCTTCACAGATACTCAGTAAATTCTTGAATGAAAGAACAAATATACCACACCTAACAATGTTTAGGAGCCAGAGAGAAGAAAATGGTCCTAGAATGCTTTCCTTATAGAATTTAATAGTGTTCATAGATACTTAATATTTATAAAATTAGTAGATACAGATCTTCAATCACACATATAAATGAATTATTAAACCTAGTCCCCTCAGTCACAGGGACAGTGATCAATTAAGGGTCAGTTTCTGAAACCCAAACAGAGCTGCCCTTCAGACCTATGCTGGAATTACTGATAAGCCATATTATGAGCTATGATAGTGTACCTCTTCTTTTTTGGGGGGGTGCAGAGTCTCCTTCTGTTGCCCAGGCTGGAGTGCAGTGGCATGATCTTGGCTCATTGCAACGTCCACCTCCCAGGTTCAAGAGATTCTCCTGCCTCAGCCTCCTGAGTACCTGGGACTACAGGTGCCCGCCACCAAACCAGGCTAATTTTTGTTATTTTTAGTAGAGGTGGCCAGGCTGGTCTTGAACTCCTGACCTCAAATGATCCATCCACCTCAGCCTCCCAAAGTGCTGGGATTACAGGACTGAGCCAAGGCGCCCGGCCAATTGTGTTCCTCTTAAAAGCCCAGTACTCCCTGGACCACACTGTGAAACCAAATATGAAATAAGAATTGCTGATGACGTTTCACATTTACTTTTTTTCCTACTTTTTTAATGACAAAGACTATGAATGCGAATGTTTTTTCTTTTGAAGGCCAAGCTGGAGGCAGCGAAGCAGGCCACTGAATGTTTGTGAGCAGGGGCGTGATAAGGCCAGATCTGAGCTGAAAGCTCCTCTCACAGCAGGACGTAGGATGCATTCAAGGGATTTTGAGTGTAGGAGAACGGAGGGAAAACCCTACCACCTTCTCCCACTTGAATGGAATAAACACTTGTGTATATGTCTCATCCCCGCCATCCGAGTTTCTTCCCAACTAAGGGCAGAAAGCTTATTGTGTTCATTTGTGGAACCGCAATGACGCAAAGTGGGAGTGGATTAAAAAATGGAGGACAGGAGCCAGGCACAGCAGCCTGTGCAGGTGGCTGAGGCAGGAAGATTACTTGGGCCCAGTTCTAGGCACCCTGGGCAACATAGGAAGACCCCATTTCTAAAAAGAATAATAATAAACTAAAAAATAAAAACTAGGAGAAGGACTGGAAATAACCCAACTGTCCATCACCGGGTAAATGGATTAACAATTGCAGTGTAGGCCGGGCGTGGTGGCTCACGCCTGTAATCCAAGCACTTTGGAAGCCAAGGCGGGCAGATCACCCGAGGTCGGGAGTTCAAGACCAGCCTGACCAACATGGTGAAACCCCGTCTTAAAAAAAAAAAAAAAAAATTGTAGTATAGCCATACAATGGAATACTACTCAGCAAAAGAAAAAAGAACTGATAAATGCAATAATACTAATGAATTTCACAATAATTACGCTGAGTGAAACAAGCCAGATACAAAGAATACACCCTGCATGATTCCATATGCATCAAACTCTAGAAAATGCAAACTATCTCTAATAACAAAGCAAATCAGTGGTTACCTGAGGGCAGGGATAGGGACAAAACAGGACACTGGTGAAAGGCGGAGGATCAAAGGATTATTAAAGGGGCACTAAGAAACTCTGGCGGTTGAGGGTGATAGAGTACGTTCATTACTTTTATTGTGGTAATGTTTTCACAGGTATGCTTGTATGTCCAAACTTAGCAAATTGTACTTTAAATATGTGCAGTTTATTGTATGCCAATTATGCCTCAGTAAAGTTTAAAAAAAAAAAAAAGTAAAGTGGGGTATGGCAGAGAAATGAATAGGGAGATGGAATTTTGGCTGGAGCCGGGAAGATTTCACCCTGGCTTGAAGAAAGTTCTGTCCAAGCCAGAGTAAAGGCAATTCAGTTCATGCCTGGGAACAAGCAAACAGGTTTCGGGGAAAGTGAACAGACCATTTTAGCTGGAGAAGAAAAACCATATAGTGGGGCAGTAGGAGGTAGAGCTGTAAACGAAGGAAAAGGCACATTATGGGAGGGCTTCAATATCAGGCTTTTAGAACACAGGCGTCAGATTGAAGTTCTGCCACCTGCCGGGTGATCTTGGCCATGTCACTTAACCTTTCTGAGATTCGGTTTCCTCATCTGTAAAATAAGGATGATAAGAGTTTTGCTCTTGTCACCTAGACTGGAGTGCAATGGCACGATCTCAGCTCACTGTAACCTCCACCTTCCGGATTCAAGTGATTCTCCTGCCTCAGCCTCCTGAGTAGCTGGGATTACAGGCAACTGCCACCATGCCCAGCTAATTTTTGTATTTTTAGTAGAGACCAGGTTTCACCATGTTGGCCAGGCTGGTCTTGAACACCTGACCTCAGGTGATCCACCTGCCTCAGCCTCCCAAAGTGCTGGGATTACAGGCATAAGCCACCATGCCCAGCCAAAAGAACCTATCTTTTTTTTTTTTTTTTTTTCAAAGGGAGTCTTACTCTGTTGCCAGGCTGGAGTGCAGTGGCTCCATCTCAACTCACTGAAGCCTCTGCCTCCCAGGTTCAAGCGATCATTCTGCTTCAGCCTTCCAAGTAGCTGAGACTACAGGCATGTGCCACCACACCTGGCTAATTTGTGTATTTTTAATAGAGACAGGGTTTCACTGTGTTAACCAGGATGGTCTCAATCTCCTAAACTCGTGATCCACCCACCTTGGCCTCCCAAAGTGCTGGGATTACAGGCGTGAGCCACCACACTCAGCCAACAGAACCTATCTTAAACAGTGGCTGTGAAGATTTAATGAGACAATGTATGTAAGCCACTTACTTAGCAGAGGACCAGGTTAACAGTTAAGTGCTAAGTGGAAGCAGTCATTATTATAACAATTATTGTTATTAACCCCAACATAAGCAAATGTTTAAAGATGCCTGAGCAGGAGAACTGATCAAAGAGGTTCTTGAGGATTAATCTCACCATTACTAATTACTTCCCCTCCAGTTAAAATATCAAACTCTATCACCTGTTTCCCCCTTTCCCGCTCTATAACTTCCTTCCCAGTGAATAGCATGACCAGGAGGAGCCCAAATCCAGCGACTAAGGCTCTCTCATGTTAGTCAAAGGATTCCAGCTAATGAGCCCCACCACTGTGGGGACAAACTCCGTTGAGTTGAGCTATGGCCTCTGGGATGGAGGATCACAGCCACCTCATCCCACCCTCAAGGTACTCAGCCACCACCACCTAGGATTTATATCCAGGGTGCACACTGAAGAAAATAAAGCAGGTGATATTTCTTTTTAATTCTAAAGCATAGGGTCCAGGTTTTCAGAATGACCCTATTTCTCAATTCTCTTAACCGCTAACCTAGGAGCTTATTCTCTGGAGAATTTCTGAAAAAGGGCTTCTGGGTGCCTCAGTTTCCTGATCTGTAAAGTGAGTGATAATAATAGTACTACTTCCTGAGGTCCTGGTGAGAATTAAATGAGTCAATATGTATAAAGGACCTAGAACACTGCCTGACACATGGTAACTGCTCTGTAGGTGTGAGCTTCACTTTATTATGAACTTTATTTCTTCCATCTTATTTGTACTGCTTTCTGTTTGTGATCATATATTTTTCGATTACTCAGCATTAACAGTGACCTTTTTAAAAAAAAAAAATTTTTAGGCCGGGCGCGGTGGCTCAAGCCTGTAATCCCAGCACTTTGGGAGGCCGAGGCGGGTGGATCACGAGGTCAAGAGATCGAGACCATCCTGGTCAACATGGTGAAACCCCGTCTCTACTAAAAATACAAAAAATCAGCTGGGCATGGTGGCGCGTGCCTGTAATCCCAGCTACTCAGGAGGCTGAGGCAGGAGAATTGCCTGAACCCAGGAGGCGGAGGTTGCGGTGAGCCGAGATCGCGCCATTGCACTCCAGCCTGGGCAACAAGAGCGAAACTCCGTCTCAAAAAAAAAAAAAAAAATTTTTTTTAATAGAGATGGGTTTTCATCATGTTGGTCAGGCTGGTCTCAAACTCCTGACCTTGTGATACACCTGCCTCGGCCTCCCAAAGTGCTGGGATTATAGGCATGAGCCACCGCACCCAGCCAACAGTGACCTTCTAAGAGACTATTTAAGTCCCAATGCACCTCTGGGGCAGCAGTTTGGCTAGTGGCTTGTAAACAGTCATCCCCCAGCTCGGAGACACCCAAGCTTTTCTACAGAGCCAGTGGAAGTTGTATCTGTTAATCTCATTCATTGAGAAAATATACTGTAGAGAAAAGAATTCAGCAAAGACTTTAAATTAACTGGCAACTTTATTAATAACAATAACATCTACACATATTTGAAAACACACATGTAGGAGACAATTAAGATTTATTCAGTCTGTGATCATGTCTAGAGCTCATTTGGATTCATCAAACCCCTGCAATCAACTCCAAAAGCCCTTAGCCAAAAGCAGAGTTGAATCACTCATCAAACCATCAGTGTCTTCCTCGGCAGAATCAAGGGTTTGAAAGAAAGAGTAAATATTCTGCACTTCCACAAAATAAAACTAAAATGCAATTGTCCTGCATCTGAGAATACAAAGGTAGACAGTATGAGCTGCATGACCGTGGACCAATGAAGCTTCTCTTGGCCTCATTTGTAAAAAAAAAAAAAAAAAGAAAAAAATTAACTTTGTAGTCCTGCCTATCTTGAATGGTCTCCTGAAAACCAAACGAGGTGGTGAGTGCAAATTAAAAGCTCCTCTCCGGCCAGGCGCGGTGGCTAACGCCTGTAATCCCAGCACTTTGGGAGGCCGAGGTGGGTGGATCACGAGGTCAAGAGATCGAGACCATCCTGGTCAACATGGTGAAACACCGTCTCTACTAAAAATACAAAAAATTAGCTGGGCATGGTGGCGGACGCCTGTAATCCCAGCTACTCAGGAGGCTGAGGCAGGAGAATCACTTGAATCCGGAAGGCGGAGGTTGCAGTGAGCCGAGATGGCGCCACTGCACTCCAGCCTGGGTAACAAGAGTGAAACTGTCTCAAAAAAAAAAAAAAAAAAGCTCCTCTCTTTTAAGAAGGGAACACCAAGACAGGAGAGTAAGAAAAGAAGGAAAAAGGCTCTTTCCAATGACCAACACGCTGAATTTGATAAAAATCCAAAGGAGGTTAGGCTAAACTGGGAAGCACTAGGGTGGAACTACCATTGCCACCTCCTCTTTGATGCAAAAAGAATCTTAACACGGCCCCCTCCCAGCTGCTGCACTGAGGTGACTAAGGATACATTTGAGGGAGTAGCTCCAAAAACATTTCCATTTTCACCGTGCCTTCACATACATCTAACGGAAATGAACAGCACCCATCATCCATCCACAGAAGCGATTTAAAAAAAAAGATGGGATGGAAAAATTAACCCAACAATATTAATTCAATATGTAGTATCTAAGTAAGTGTCCATAATGTGCCAGACTGTGACTGGAGCTGGAGATGCACGGGAGAACCAGACCATCCGGTCTGTCGAGGGCTTGAGAATGCCATAAACGAGAAAACAGACGAGCCAATTTCAGACAGCTGCTACGAGGCAGATAAAACGAGAGCGGGAACTATGAGAGGCGCGAATTCCTGAGTGGATGACGTAGGAGGTCTCTTGAGAGGTGACTTCTGAGCTCATATCTACATTGTGTCTTGCAGTGACCCGGGGCCGTAACGTTACCATTTAAAGCAGACACCATTAAACGCAAAAATTATCCACAAACCTAGAACTAGGAATCTCAAAGTCTCAAAGTGAACCACGGAAACTGAAATCTACAAATTAGAAAGTGGCGCAGAATTTTGAACAGTCATGTCGCCCAATCAGGAAAAGGCCGGGACCCGGCTGCGCGGGCTTCGTCCAAGGTACACAGAACGGCTGGCATCCACAGGAGGCCGCATCCCAGGGCAGAACTGGTGACCGGACACAAAAGCTGCTGCGAAGCTTCAGTCATACAGAACTGTCACGCAGTGTTTGCGGAACCCGGACTGAATTGTGTCCCAGAGTTAAGTGACAGCCGAACTCGGCCACTTCGTTTTGGAATGATGAAACAGACCCAACGAAGCCACCAGGGCGCCAGTGTGTGAGGCGGGGGTGGGGGCGGGCAGAGTCAGATTCCCAAAATCCTAAATGAGAACGGACTCCTGGGAAAGCTAAAGCAGCACAATGAATAAAGACACGCTCTAGACTCAAAAGCAAATCCAATCATGCACCGGGGACCTCGAGTTCCAAATGATTAAGCAACGTGTGCTATTTCCTATGACCTTTACGCTAAAACAACTTACTTTGTGAGGAAGAACTAAGGGAATAAGTGAACAAGCTCTTTTCTAGTGATTAGGTGGGTGGCTCTGAAAAGAGCCTTTGGAGTCAAGCAGCCGGCGACTCGAGCGAGCGAGCGCCAGGTCCCGGCAGGGACTCACTTGGAGCTGGTGTACTTGGTGACCGCCTTGGTGCCCTCGGACACGGCGTGCTTGGCCAGCTCGCCGGGCAGCAGCAGGCGCACGGCCGTCTGGATCTCGCGGGACGTGATGGTGGAGCGCTTGTTGTAGTGCGCCAGGCGGGACGCCTCCCCCGCGATGCGCTCGAAGATGTCGTTGACGAAGGAGTTCATGATGCCCATGGCTTTGGACGAGATGCCGGTGTCGGGGTGGACCTGCTTCAGCACCTTGTACACGTAGATGGAGTAGCTCTCCTTGCGGCTGCGCTTGCGCTTCTTGCCGTCCTTCTTCTGGGCTTTGGTGACGGCTTTCTTAGAGCCCTTCTTGGGAGCAGGAGCGGATTTAGCCGGTTCAGGCATGGTAAGACACAGTACCAACGCGACTTGGCTAAGAAAAGAAGTAAGAGAATGGGCGGGCCTGATCCTTTTATAACCACCTTATGCAAATTAGGGCTCCGAAACTCACTCACTGCCATTGGTCCGTGTGCAGACCTTGCGTTTTCAGCAACGTCTACGTCACGACACCGACTCTTGACTTGATTGGCCCGTTCTGAAGCCAAATTAGGACCAATGAAAAACTCGTCCTTGACCCCACCCCTAAGAAAGCTTATAAAGGCTTTCTTCTTGGTGCGCTTTCAATCTTATTTTGTTGCGAGGGTCTGAGCTTTGTCTGCGTTTAGTCTTGGTCTTAGTCATGTCTGGTCGTGGCAAGCAAGGAGGCAAGGCCCGCGCCAAGGCCAAGTCGCGCTCGTCCCGCGCTGGCCTGCAGTTCCCGGTGGGGCGAGTGCACCGCCTGCTGCGCAAAGGCAACTACGCGGAGCGGGTGGGGGCCGGCGCGCCCGTCTACATGGCGGCGGTCCTGGAGTACCTGACCGCCGAGATCCTGGAGCTGGCGGGCAACGCGGCTCGGGACAACAAGAAGACGCGCATCATCCCCCGTCACCTGCAGCTGGCCATCCGCAACGACGAGGAGCTGAACAAGCTGCTGGGCAAAGTCACCATCGCCCAGGGCGGCGTGTTGCCCAACATCCAGGCCGTTCTGTTACCAAAGAAAACCGAAAGCCACAAAGCCAAAAGCAAATAGATGCAGACAAACCAAAGACCAAAGGCTCTTTTTAGAGCCACCCAAGTTTTCAAAAAAAGAGCTAACGCGCTGTTTCGTTATCAGCCCTTCATCGGACACTTTGGTGGCTCTTAAAAGAGCCTTTGGGGTGAGTGGGTATGGTGTCAAGCCTCTTAATTACTTGTTCTTGCCAGGCTTGTGACTCTCCGTTTTCTTGGGCAACAGGACAGCCTGGATATTGGGCAAGACGCCGCCCTGGGCAATGGTGACACCCCCGAGTAACTTGTTGAGCTCTTCGTCATTCCTCACAGCCAGCTGCAGATGGCGAGGGATGATGCGCGTCTTCTTGTTGTCCCGAGCCGCGTTGCCCGCCAGCTCCAGGATCTCGGCGGTCAGGTACTCCAGGACCGCTGCCAGGTACACCGGGGCGCCGGCCCCCACCCGCTCCGCGTAGTTGCCTTTGCGCAGCAGGCGGTGCACTCGCCCCACCGGGAACTGCAGGCCAGCGCGGGACGAGCGCGACTTGGCCTTGGCGCGGGCCTTGCCTCCTTGCTTTCCGCGTCCCGACATTACGGCTAAAATTGCAGTCACGGCTTCTTTTTCAAGGAGAAGAATGTGGAAGGGATAACCAATTTGATGTCATTTATAAGAGCCACGGGGAGGGGTGAAGGGAAGCCGTTTGATTGGCTGAAAGCGGAGCGGTATCCAACAGCCAATAGGGACGCAGAGAGCCGCCGCTCGGTTTGCATCCTGCGCGGAGAGGAAATGACGGATTTTGTCAGTATCTACCAATCGCTGAGAGCCACATTAAAGCCCCTCATTTGCATGCCAGGACCTTTAAAGACAGTAGGCTTTCAAACAAAACGCTGGTCTTTTTTTTTACCGAGTGGCACTGTGGGCTTTGTTTTATTTGTCCCCAGGTTACAGTCGGCAGATCCCAGGATGGACCCCCCGAGGGTCTGCAGAAGACACGCGTAGACGGAGAGTGACTCACGCAAGAGTAGGGGATTCTGAAGCTGATTATCCCCCTGAGCTATGAAGTACCAAGTCCCGTCCTTTCTGTCTCGTCACCGCCAAATTCCCTTTAAAAATACAGGTACCATTAAGGCTGCCTCCATTCTCGCCCTCCATGTAGCCGCCGGCAGCGGCCAGCCTCTGCTCCGCCCCCAGGCGCCTGCACTCCTCGGAACGCGGTTTGACCGAAGCTACGGTCGATTTGTCACCCTCCTCTTGACCTCCAGGAGGCGGCCTTGAAACCTGCTCCCTTGGCTTTCAAAATGTCGCCTCCTTTTTTCTGACCTCGCCGACTTTTCTTATCCTGCTCCCCGTTCCACTGCCCATCTCTAAATCTGCGAGTCCAGCCGGACTCTGCATCCCTAGCTCCAATTTTATCCCAGAGTCTTAACCCGTTTCTATACTTGCAACTAACATCCAGATTTGTTTCAGAAGCTCAGACCCCTTTATACCCGACTACTCACTGAATTCTTCAACCTACTTGTCCCAACCAGCACCTCAAACTCAACCTCAGCCTATCCAAACGCGAACGCAAACCACCTCCCCTCTGCCGTCGTCTCCTGAAATGCACCAACATACTTACAGACACCTAAGCTGAAATCCACTCGACTCTTCCCTTCGTCCCAGCATGTGCAGTGGGTTGCTTCCTTAACAAGCCTTCAGACGTTTTCTCCATGTTTCCTTGCCCACCTCATCATCATCCCTCAGATTTCAGCAACAGCCAGGAAAGGGTCACTTTGCCGTCAGGCACTCATCGGTGGTGTGACTTCAGCGGCCTTAGAAATCTTTCCTGAAAGCTGTTTTGTTTTGTTTTCTTTTCTTTTATCCCATATAACAGATGAACCTGCAAGCTCTTGTGTTTCTTCCTCCTCAACTTCCTATCTCTGGGAGTTCGACATCGCCCACATCATCCCTTTCCTTAGTACCCCTTAAGGACGGGTAGAATTCGAGAGAGGAAAAAAAAGACTGTTTTTTTGTTTTCTGAGGCGGAGTCTCACTCTGTCGCCCAGGCTAGAGTGCTATCTCAGCTCCCTGCCACCTCCACCACCACCTCCTCCACCCTGCCCCCACCCACCCGTGTTCCAGTGATCCTCCCACCTCAGCCTCAGGAGTAGCTGGGATTACAGGCGCCCATCACCACGCCCGGCTAATTTTTGTATTTTTAGTAGAGATGGGGTTTTACCATGTTGGCCAGGCTGGTCTCAAACTCCTGACCTCAAATGATCTGCCCGCCTCAACCTCCCAAAGTGCTGGGATTACAGGCATGAGCCACTGCACCCGGCCAGAAAAGAACAGACATAACTCTTATTCTCTGAGACCTTTTCTGATATTTTCTCCTTTATCCTCACCTTTATTCAACTGGCATTTATTGGATGTGTGCTATCGGGTGACGGGTATATCGGGTGACGGGTATATATGAAAGTAGTACAAACACGTCTGTGATTAAATGCCTCCAGAAAATGGAAGAAATCTGGTGAACCCTGAGAGTTAAATTAGTTAATATCAGCTATGTATAAAGATGACTCCTGGTAAGGATGCTGGTGTAGATTTGGGAAACATCAAAGTCCAGTCAGAGGTGACCTAAGATACTTCTAATCCAATTGATTGTATCATTTGAGAAGATGAATGTTAACAGAAAGGTGCAGTCCACGTAGAGTTCAAACAGGTGGCAATGCTAGTAGTAATATGTTGTGTTTTCACCAACACTAAAATGTATCTGGCAAAGGCAAAGTTTGGCCTTCCAGAGCAGGGTCCTTGATTATAAAAGCATCAACCTTTTCTCACAGCCTAGATGAAATATTTCTGAAGACTATCCAAATTCCTTCATTCAGATTCTATGCCTAATTAAAAACTTTCTGATTATCTGTTCCAAGATAAAAACATAAGACTGAAGTGGGGGGAGCCAGTTATAGAAAGATGTTCATCAGGCCCAGCACAGTGGCTCACGCCTGTGATCCCAGCACTTTGGGAGGCCAAGGCAGGCAGGTCATGAAGTCAGGAGTTTGAGACCAGCCTGGCCAAGATGGTGAAACCCCATCTCTACTAAAGATACAAAAAATTAGCCAGGCATGGTGGCCCATGCCTGTAATCCCAGCTACTCGGGAGGCTGAGGCAGGAGAATCACCTGAACCCAGGAGGCAGAGGTTGCAGTGAGCCAAGACCACGCCATTGCACTTCAACCTGGGAGACTAGGGTGATATTCCATCTCAAAAAAATAAATAAAGATACTCATCATAGAATACAATGAATTTGCATTATGGGCTATTCATAAATTTCATGTGTATTTTGTTAGCATGGGTCCCTCCCCAAGAAGCCAGTCAGTCCTGGAAGTTCTAATAGTGTCAACTTTTCAGACCTAAAGGGCTGAGAACAAAACCTCAGTGATAAGGGACCCCACCACAGTCCTGGCACCCTGTAACGCCCTGCTTGGGAGCCAGCTGACCTTCCTTTCTCTGACCTCTGATTTCTTTTTTTCTTGTTTTTTTTTTTTTCTTTTTCTTGTTTTTCAGACAGAGTCTCGCTTTGTCACCCAGGATGGAGTGCAGTGGCAGGATCTCAGCTCACTGCAACCTCGGCTTCTTGGGTTCAAGTGATTCTCGTGCCTCAGCCAACAAAGTAGCTGGGATTACAAGCATGCGCCACCACACCAAGCTAATTTTTGTATTTTCAGTAGAAATAGGGTTTTGCCATATTGGCCAGGCTGGTCTTAAACTCTCAAAGTTCTGGGATTACAGGTATGAGCCACGGCGCCCGGCCTTGACCTCTGATTTCTTTTTTTTTTTTTAAAGACAGGGTTTCACCATGTTGGTCAGGCTGGTCTTGAACTCCCAACCTCAGGTGATCCGCCCGCCTTGGCCTCCAAAGTGCTTGGATTACAGGCATGAGCCACCATGCCCGGCCTCTGATTTCTTTTTTACTTCTATCACAGTGCTCTGTGCCATGAGGAAGGGTGAAAGAAAAAGAGATTATGTTGAAACCCTACTAATGTGATAAACCCTACAACAGTGACTGCCTACAAAGTAGATAAAATTACGTGCCTCACTAATAAACCGAAGCTCACAGGGATTAAAACAATTACTGGGCCAGGTGCAGTGGCTGACCCCTGTAATCCTGGCATTTTGGGAGGCCGAGGCAGATGACTTGAGCCCAGGAGTTTGAGACCAGCATGAGCAACATGGCATAACCCCATCTCTACAAAAAATATATTAAAATTAGCTGAGTGTGGTGGGGCACACACCTGTGACCTGTGGTCTCAGCTACTTGGGAGGCTGAGGTTGAAGGATCACTTGAGGGCAGAAGGCAGAGGTTGCAGTGAGCTGAAACAGTGCCACAGCACTCCAGCCTGGGCAGCAGAGCAAGACTCCGTCTCAAAAAAAAAAAATTGCTGAAGTTCACACAGCCACATGATTAGAACCTAGGTCTGCCTGATTCAAAGAACATGCTCTTCACCATGTCTTTCACACTCTCACTAACAAGATGCTGGGCTTAATGAAGTCATTTAATTTATCCAGTCATTGTTTCTTCTGTACAAAAAAGAAAGAAAGAATTATTAGATGAAAACTTCCCTCCTCCCATGCATATAACCTTGTTGTGCCCACATCTCTTTGTTCATATCCTGGTGACAGCACTCACCATTCTGTACTGCTTTTTTTTTTGAATTGGTGTTTCACTCTGTCTCCCAGACTGGAGTGCAATGGCACGATCTCTGCCTACTGCAACCTCTGCCTGCCAGGTTCAAGAGATCCTCCTGCCTCAGCCTCCCAAGTTGCTGGAATGACAGGCATATGCCACCATACCTGGCAAATTTTTTTTCTATTTTTATTAGAAATGGGGTTTTACCATGTTGGCCAGGCTGGTCTTGAACTCCTGACCTCAGGTGATCCACCTGCCTCAGCCTCCCAAAGTGGTGGGATTACAGGAGTGAGCCGCCTCACCCAGCCTGTGCTGTGTTTTAATCTCCTTTCTGTAACCACTTCCAAAGAAGGATCATGTCTTCCTCTGATTTGAATCAAGACTTCTTGATTCCTTCTACCTGGCCTTTCATAGTTTCCTTAAATGTTTTTGGCATGAATAAATGAAACAGTAAAACAATACTCTTAGAAAATTAGCATTTTCTTTTCTAAAATGTTTAGTCAACAACCACTCTCCAAATGATAACCATAAATAGTAGACGATGGTAAACAGAATGATGGAAGATATAATAGAAACTCGTCAGTTAAAAATAACATGCCCTACCATAATGGAGTTGTTGGAATAAAGGAAAATAAATGTAAATAACCAAGTAGAGGGCTGGGGAACCTCAGAGGCCTCGCAGCTAGATTAGGAGGCTACAATGGTTCATTTTGAGTCAACTTGCCTGGCCCAACAGCTAGTAAAACATTTTCTGGGTATTTCTGAAAGAGATTAGCATTTGAGGCCGGGCGTGGTGACTCATGCCTGTAATCCCAGGCATGGATTACTTTGGGAGTCTGAGACAGGCGGATCACCTGAGGTCAGGAGTTTGAGACCAGCCTGGCCAATGTGGCAAAACCCCATCTCTACTAAAAATACAAAAATTAGCCAGGCGTCGTGGCGCATGCCTGTAATCCCAGCTACTCAGGAGGCTGAGACAGGAGAATCACTTGAACCCGGGAGGCAAAGATTACAGTGAGCTGAGATCATGCCATTGCACTCCAGCCTGGGCAACAAGAGCGGAAACTGTGTCTCAAAAAAAAAAAAAAGAGAGAGAGGGCGAGATTAGCATTTGAATCAGTAGACTGAGTAAAGAGGATCTCCCTTACCAAGTCAAATGGACGTCATTCAGTGCATTAAGGGCTGTAACAAAGAACAAAATGACAGAGGAAGGGGAAATTTGCTCTCCGTTAAGCCGGGGCATCCATGGTCTCCTGTCCTTTAACACTGCAGCTTCTGGTTCTGGGGCCTTCAGACTCAGACCAGGACTCACATCATCAGTGCCATGTCCTTAGGCCTTTGGACTCAGACTAGGACTTATGCCCTTGGCTCCCCTGGTTCTCTGATCTTCCGATTTGCACTGGAACAATGCCACTGACTTTCCTCATTCTCTAGCTTGCAGACAGCAGATCATGGATCTTCTCAGCCCTCATAATCAATTGAGCCAATCCTTCATAATAATCCTTTCTCTAGATCTAAATATGTCTTCTTAGTTCTGTTTCTCTGGAGGACTCTAACTTAAACACAGAGGCAGAATTGCTTCATGATTAGAAGTCCAAACTCTGCAGCCTGACTCTGGGTTTGTTTATCAGACCTGTAACCACTGTCAGGTTTCCTAGCCTCTAAGGATCACTGCTTCCTCACTGGTAAAGCAGAGTGATAATAGTAGCCACTTTATGGGGTTGTTGCAAGAATTTAAAAAGTTCATGACCATAAACATTTAGAACAGTACCTGGCACCAACAAGGAGAGGCATCCCAAAAACTCTGAATTCATTGGTTCAAAAATAAACTTGGGTTTATCCTATGATCCAGTAATTCCACTCCTGGATATATACCAAGCAAATGCATATTTACGTCCAACAAAAAAGCATGTACAAGATTGTAGTATATTAATGTATTACAATACTATACAACAATGAAAATGAACAAATTACTGTGGGTAACAAATTACCCCGCATGGCTGAAATTCACAGACAACGTTGAACAAAAGAAGACAAATGAATTCATACTGTGTGATCCTATCTATATGAAGTTCCTAGCCTCTAAGGATCAGGTAAAAGTAACAGGTAAAAGTAATCGATGGGCCAAGTATGGTGGCTCACACCTGTAATCCCAGCACTTTGAGAGGCCGAGGCAGGTAGATCACCTGAGGTCAGGAGTTCGAGACCAGCCTGGCCAACATGGTGAAACCCCATCTCTACTAAAAATACAAAAAATTAGCTGGATGTGATGGCATGCACCTGTAGTCCCACCTACTCAGGAGGCTGAGGCAGGAGAATCCTTGAACCCAGGAGGAGGAGGTTGCAGTGAGACAAGATCAGACCATTGCACTCCAGGCTGGGCAACAGAGCGAGACTCTGTCTCAGAAACAAACAAACAAAGTAATCTATGGTGATAAAGGTTAAAATAATGAGAATAATGATTACCTATGGCAGGGTAATACTGACTTCCCTGGGAGCCTTCTGAGGTGCTGGGAATTTTCTATGTCTTGATATAAGCATATTCGTATGTAAAATTCAACTGTACATTTAAGATTTGTAGTTTTTTGTTTGTTTTTGCTTTTGTTTTATTTTGTTTTGTTGAGACGGAGTCTTGCTCTATCTCCCAGGCACTCAGGCTGGAGAACAGTGGTGCAATCTTGGCTCACTGCAACCTCTACCTCCCAGGTTCAAGCAATTCTCCTGCCTCAGCCTCCCAAGTAGCTGGGATTACAAGCATGTGCCACCATGCCTGGCTAATTTTTTTGTACTTTTAGTAGAGACAGACTTTCGCCACATTAGCCAGGCTAGTCTCGAACTCCTGACCTCAAGCGATTCACCTTCCTTGGGCCCCCAAAGTGTTGGGATTACAGGCGTGAGCCACCACGCCCAACCTAGATTTATAAATCTCGTATATGTAAATTAGACCTCAGTAAGCACAAGTTAATTTTTAAATATGAAGAAATATTGAAGTAGTCAACATGGGGGAAGCAATGAGTACCATCCCAGTCCTCATGTTACAGATGAGTATTTTTTTTTTTTTTTTTTTTTTTTAGACGGAGTTTCGCTCTTGTTACCCAGGCTGGAGTGCAATGGCGCGATCTCGGCTCACCGCAACCTCCGCCTCCTGGGCTCAGGCAATTCTCCTGCCTCAGCCTCCTGAGTAGCTGGGATGACAGGCACGCGCCACCATGCCCAGCTATTTTTTGTATTTTTAGTAGAGACGGAGTTTCACCATGTTGACCGGGATGGTCTCGATCTCTTGACCTCGTGATCCACCCGCCTCGGCCTCCCAAAGTGCTGGGATTACAGGCTTGAGCCACCGTGCCCGGCCTAGACGTTATGATTCTTAGGATCTCCCCCACGTGATCACAAACCAACCTCTAGCCCCGCCCCCCAGCCCCACCCCCATGATCTCATTTCTTCTTCAACAACCCCTAACTAAGAGATGTCTCAAATATACTTCTCAGGTGCTAAAATTAGCGGGGAAAAGCTTAATGGGGAAAATAGATAGACTTAAAGTATCTTCCACAATTACAGACAGAAAAAAATTTTTACAGTGGAAAAGCCTGACAGATGCCATCTTAATCAAGTGATCAGAATTATCACTAGTAATAAGAAAAGTAAAGATCACATGCCCTGATAAAGTTCACAGAGAAGAATTCAACATTACCTCTGTGGTATTCTGGCCGAAAATGCATATGTTAAATCTTAATCATAAAAGAAACATCAGACAGACCCACGCTGAGAGACATTCTACAAAATAAATCTCTGCACTCTTCAAAAATGCCAAAATCATGAAAGACAAAGAAAATCCAGGAAACTATTCCAAATTAATGGAGAACAAAGAGACGTAACAGCTGAGTGTAACGTGATCCTAGATTGGATCCTGGGCCAGAAAAAAAAAAAAAAATTGTTTCCATTTTATATATAGAACAGTAGTGGAATAATTGGCAAATTTTGAATAAGGTCTGTAGATTAGATAATAATACTGCATCTGTGTTAATTTCTAGAGTCTGACAATTATATTCTGGTTATGTTGGAAAATGTCTTTCTTTTTTAAGTAAATATACATTAGTCAGGATTCTCCAGGGAACCAGAACAAATAGTAGATAGGTAGATTGATAAATAGTTTTATTATAAAGAAGTGGCCTCTTGATTATGGAAGCTAATAAGTCCCAAGATCCCCAACATCTTCAGGGTAAGCTGGCAAGCTGGAGACCCAGGAGAGCTGGGTCTGAAGGCCTGAGCACCAATGGTGTAGTTCCAGTCCAAAGGCTGAGTCTAAGCCCCAGGGGGAGCCAATGTTTCCTTCTGAGTCTAAGACTGGAAAGAGCCAACTTCCCAGTCTCAAAGCAATCAGGCAGAAGAAAGTCTGTCTCACTCAGGAGAGGGTCAGTCTTTTTGGTTCCATTCAGGCTTTCAACTGGTTGGATAGGGCCCATCCACATTAGGGAGGGCAATGTACTTTATTCAATCTATCAATTCAAATGTTAATCTTATTCCAAATACCCTCAGAGAAACACCCGTATTTGGCCAACTATCTGAGCACCAATTGTCTAGAAGATGGCACATTAAAATTAACCATCACAGGTAGAGTTTCATGGGCTTTATCTCTGAAACTTCGTCTCGAAATAGTTCAGAAAATAATTATATACATGTAGATAGATACATACAAATAAAGCAAACATGGTAAATGGTTAATATGTGGGTAATCTAGGAATCAGGATAAAGGATATACAGGAATTATCTGAACTTTTTTAACTTTAGATGCACAAACCTTGACATTTTCCCTTCCATAACCAAGCCATTACCAAACCCTATAGGTTTTGCTTTCATAATACACATCTTGTAGCCACAATATCTCTCCATTTCCACCACCACCACCCCGCCTTGGTCCAAGTCAGCATCACCTCTCACCTAGACTGCTACAGTAACCTCCCGACTTGCCTCCCTGCTTCCACTCTTGCCTCCTTTACAATCCATTCTCCACCCTGAAGCCAATGATCTTTGCAGAATACAAACTTGAAATCAGCTAAATGCAATGCACCATCCTTGATTGATTTCTGAAAAGTAAACATTTATCATGTTTATTTAGACTGTCTTAGACTGTGCTGATATTACAAAACACCACTGACTGGATAATTTAGAAACAGAAATGTTATTTTCTCACAGTTCTGAAGGCTGGGAAGTCCAAGGTTATGGCACTGACTGGTTTGCTATCTAGTAAAGGCCAGTTCCTCATAGATGGGCCATTGAGGTGTCCTTACACGGCAGAAGGGACAGAAGGGGTCAACTTGCCTCCTTGAGCTCTTTGAAAAGGCATTAATGCGTTGTTGAAAGTGGAGCCCTCATAGCCTTATTGCCTCCTAAAGGCCCCACCACTTAATACCAACACAATGGATTAATTTTTATTCTGGAGGGGACATATTATGGAGGGGACATATTCAAACTGTAGTAGACACCAATGAGACACTTGGGGAAATCTGAATGTGATTATAGTATTGTATGAATGTTAAATGTCTTGGATGTGGTAATGCTATCATGGATATATATGAAAATGTCCTTGTTCTTAGGAGATATACATTGAAAGTACATAGCAAGTAAGTGTAAATCATTTTGTGGCTGGGTGCAGTGGCTCATGACTGTAATCCCAAAACTTTGGGAGGCCAAGACCGGTGGATCACTTGAGGTCAGGAGTTCCAGACCATCTCTACTAGAAATACAAAAAATTTTAGCCAGGTGTGGTGGCACAAGCCTGTAGTCCCAGCTACTCGGGAGGCTGAAGCAGGAGAATCACTCGAACCCGAGAGGTGGAGGTTGCAGTAGGCCAAGATGATGCCACTGCACTCCAGCCTGGGCGACAGGGTGAAACTCTGTTTTATAAAAAAAATAATTTCATACCTAACTCAAGTGATTCGCAAAAATAATTGTTATTACTTCCTTATTGTTATTATACATATGCACATTAAAAGACAGATACAAGGCCAAGTCTGGCAAAATGTTATCAGTGAATATAGGTGAAGGCTGGGGAAATGGGATGCTCATTGTATTAATCTTGCCAATTTCTGGAAGTTTTAAATTTTTTCTAACGGCTATGGAAAACAGTGTATGTCATATGTTACATTTCTTGAGTGTGATAAGGGTACTGTGGTCATGTAGGAGAATATCTTTGTTCTTAGGAGGTACATGTTAGAGTAGTTAGGGGTAAAATGTCATGCTAACTGCAACTTCTTTTTTTCTTCTTCTTTTTTTTCTCTTTTTTTTTTTTTTTTTTTTTTTGAGACAGAGTTTCGCTCTTGTTACCCAGGCTGGAGTGCAATGGCGCGATCTCGGCTCACTGCAGCCTCCGCCTCCTGGGTTCAGGCAATTCTCCTGCCTCAGCCTCCTGAGTAGCTGGGATTACAGGCACGCGCCACCATGCCCAGCTAATTTTTTGTATTTTTAGTAGAGACGGGGTTTCACCATGTTGACCAGGATGGTCTCGATCTCTCGACCTCGTGATCCACCCGCCTCAGCCTCCCAAAGTGCTGGGATTACAGGCGTGAGCCACCGCGCCCAGCCCTTTTTTTTCTTTTTAGATAGAGTTGTGCTCTTGTTGCCCAGACTGGAGTGCAATGATGCAATCTCACCTAACTGCAACCTCCAACTCCCCAGTTTAAGCGATTCTCCTGCCTCAGCCTCCCAAGTAGCTGGGATTACACACATGTGCCACCATGCCCAGCTAATTTTGTATTTTTAGTAGAGATGGGGTTTCTCCATGTTGGTCAGGCTGGTTTTGAACTCCCAACCTCAAGTGATCCACCCACCTCGGCCTCCCAAAGGGCTGGGATTATAGGTGTGAGCCACCACGCCCAGCCTGCAACTTATTTTCAAATGGTTCATCCAAAAAAATATGTAAATACATTTTAAAGTATTCATAAAGTACTTAAATACATGAGTATATATGTACAAGTATATAATAAAGATAAATGTAAAAAGTGGTGAATTTTGAGATGGAATTTCCCTCCTGTTGCCCAGGCTGGAGTGCAATGAGGCAATCTTGGCTCACTGCAACCTTCACCTCCTGAATTCAAGCTTTGGACTATTAAACTTTTCTGTGGCTTTGACATTTTTCAAAATGAGAAGCTGGGAAAAAAAATACTTAGAAATATATAAATTTGCAATATATTAAGGATACAAAATTAAATTTAAAAGTTAAGACTCATCCTGAAAAAATGACATCCTGTTAATATCCCTGCTTAAAACCTCAGTAGCGGGCCAGGCGCGGTGGCTCACGCCTATAAATCCCAGCACTTTGGGAGGCCGAGGCGAGTGGATCACGAGGTCAAGAGATCAAGACCATCCTGGTCAACATGCTGAAACCCCGTCTCTACTAAAAATACCAAAAAAATCACACGCCTGTAGTCCCAGCTACTGGGGAGGCTGAGGCAGGAGAATTGCTTCAACCGAGGAGGCGGTGAGCCGACATCACACCATTGCACTCCAGCCTGGGTAACAAGAGCAAAACTCCGTCTCAAAAACAAAAACCACAAGCCTCAGTAGTTTTCCCACTACTTCTAGGGTAAAGACAAAATGGTCTAACAAGCGCTACAAGAACCGGGCTGGGCTGGCCCCTTCCTCCTCTCCCAGTTCTCTAATCATCACCACCATCTGCCCCTAGGGTTCGACCATGCATAGCTCCACCCTAAGTACACCAGAAAGAAAGACTCCCTCAAAGTTGTCTCTCCTCCTGTCCTTTACACATGCGGCCACCACGGCCGAAACCTCATTATGACGGACTGAGAAACGGATTTTCATGCTGTTTGTGCGGGACTGTTCCCCTAACTCTTCTCAGAAATTTTCCCTGCCGGCCCCCCATTCTACCTCTCCAGCCCCGGCGGAGTCTGGGTAACTGGCCTCATTAGCAGCCTGTGTAGTCTCATCGTAGCACTTAGTACCCAGTATTGCAATTGTCCGCTCACTTGTTAGTCTTCAGTTCTCTGCAAACTCCTTCAAGACAGAGCCTGACTTGAGTCCCCAGTCCCCAGTCCCCAGCACTGGTCTGGGACACAGTCCTTATTTTCTTGCATGTAAAATAAAGGAGTTGGGCTGGATGAGCTACAAGATCTATTGGCAATAAAATAGATCTAATAATCCCAACCCTAACTGCACGTGAAATCCCTTTTTCTTTGCCTTGCTGGGTTCCGAATTTCTGACGACCTTACCGGCGGAGAGAATCCGAGACTACAGTTCCCATGAGCCCTCAAGGCACCACGTGGCGCCTGCCGGTCCTACCAACGCACAGCGAGGACTCCCTTTCCCGGCGTGCCTCAGGAAGGGCGCCAGGACTGCGTTTTGCTCCCGGAGCTTCCAGGGTCCTGACCCTGAGCGAGAGTCGCAGTCGCTGAGGCTGAGCGTCAGGCAGGTAGAAGGTGCTCTTCTTGGGCTTCACAGGGAACCCAGGGGCTTCGGCCCAACCACGAGTACGCAGGTGCACACGCCCTACTCTTCCCCACTCTTTGCAAATCCCCTTGGGAAGGAACGTGCCTCGGGGGCGGGCCTTTAACAGCCGCGGGTCCCTCCATTCCCATAGCGGGAGGTCGAATTCACCACGTGACGTAGACGAAAGGGGCGGTGTCTCGGGTCTCCCGGTGCGGCGTTAAGGAGGGCGCCCCACGGGAGCTGCTGTGGGTGTCCGGGCGTGGGGTAGCGCGGATGCGGGGCTCGCGGGCTGGGTCGTTGACACTGCGCTCTCACCAGGCGGATCGCCCTGGCCCTCACTCCTGGCCTCCGCGTCTCTGCCGTAGCCGATGCTGACTGCGCGGCCGGTCCCGGGCCTGGTCTTCGTGGCTGGCCGCGTCTGTTTGTCCCAGGGCAGCGCGGGATCCGGGGCCATGGGTCCCGTGGAGGCCGCCATTCGCACGAAGTTGGAGCAGGCCCTGAGCCCTGAGGTGCTGGAGCTTCGCAACGAGAGCGGTGGCCACGCGGTTCCGCCTGGCAGTGAGACGCACTTCCGCGTGGCCGTGGTGAGCTCTCGTTTCGAGGGGCTTAGCCCCCTACAACGACACCGGCTGGTCCACGCGGCGCTGGCCGAGGAGCTGGCTGGGCCAGTCCATGCTCTGGCCATCCAGGCGCGGACCCCCGCACAGTGGAGAGAGAACCCTCAGCTGGACGCTAGCCCCCCCTGCCTGGGTGGGAACAAGAAGACTCGAGGAACCCCCTGAACCCCAAGAGAGGAGGGGAGGACCGGGATCCTAATGGGCCGGGTGAGCACGAACTGCTGACGCCTTCCCCTTGATACAGTCCAGGATTTGTACGGGATGAAGACCCCTGGGCCTCGTTCTCTTGGGGTCCAAACATATTCTTAGAAGATAGCAACTTGTTTCAGGTCAAAGTGAACCCGAGGAAAGCAGAGCATCACTCACTGCTGCTCTTGCCCTGGACTGTTCAGGAAGGGCAGGCAGTCCGGGTGGTCCATGTTACATCGTGATAGAACTGCACCAGACCTGAGGAGCTGGAAACAATCCTATACATTAAAAGAGAAATTACACTGTGAGATGCATTTCTGTGTTCTTAACGGACTGCTGAATCAGTGCTACAGGTGTTCTCAGGAGAAGAAGGATCCCTGTAGACGGGTCGGGAAGGGCTTTATGAGGCAAGTGATCTAGTTGGATCTTTAAGAGAAAGCAAAAAATGAACCAGAAAGGAGAGGATAGGTGCTGCAGACAGGGAGAAGACCCTGAGCAAAGGCATACATAGACACTAAACTGAGCGTGAGTTATTGGACAAGACAGGCGATATAGTCAGGGACATATTTGAATTTCATCTTGGGGGAATGTTTGGCTTTTTTACGGCCTGTCCATTTCAAAAAAGTGGTACTTGTATTGTTTAAAAGAAAAACTTTTTTTTTTTTTTTTTTTTTTTTTTTTTTTTTTTTGAGACGGAGTTTCGCTCTCGTTACCCAGGCTGGAGTGCAATGGCGCGATCTCGGCTCACCGCAACCTCCGCCTCCTGGGTTCAGGCAATTCTCCTGCCTCAGCCTCCTGAGTAGCTGGTACTACAGGCGCGCACCACCACGCCCAGCTAATTTTTGTATTTTTAGTAGAGACAGGGTTTCACCATGTTGACCAGGATGGTCTTGATTTCTTGACCTCGTGAGCTGCTCGCCTCGGCCTCCCAAAGTGCTGGGATCATAGGCGTGAACCACCGCGCCGGGCCAAGAAAAACTTCTTTTAAAAAACCACTAAAGCAGTGAAGGAGGATAAGGAAAGTGATTACAGATGATGGAGAATCCTTTAGGTAGCCGTTTTTCTTTTTTTCCTTTTTTCTCCCCCCAACCCCCACCCCGCTCTGTCGCCCAGGCTGGAGTGCAGTGGTGCAATCTTAGCTCACTGCAACCTCTGCCTCCCGGGTTCAAGCAATTCTCCTGCCTCAGCCTCCCAACCAGCTGAGACTAGAGGCTTGTGCTACCACACCTGGTTAAGTGCTTGTATTCTAGTAGAGACGGTGTTTCACCGTGTTGCCCAGGCTGGTCTCGGACTCCTGAGCTCAGGCCGTCGGACTCCTAAAGTGCTGAGATTACAGGCGTGCATCACCGTGCCCTGCGATGTAGCTCTTTTTGAGCATTCCGGATGTGTCAGATTTCTGAGGGGAGCTCAAGTAATGTCTACAAAAGCAACTTTCCAATAATCTCATTGTGGAAATTATTAGAGAACAAAACTTGGTTAACATATATCTTTACCATTTCTACCTAAAGAATTTAGGGTGCATGTGGTTGGGCGGTAGGGAATCTGAGGAATTTTGAAATGTCTTTTTTTTCTTTTTTAAAAAGTTTTTTTCTTTAAAGAGATGGGGTTTCACCATGTTGGGCAAGGCTGGCCTCGAACCTCTGACCTTGTGATCCGCCCACCTCAGCCTCCCAAAGTGCTAGTGAGCCTGGCCTGAAACGTCTTTTCACATGCCAGACAGCATGTGGCAGCAGATGGACCTGGCAGTGATGCGTAAGTGGGTTGGCATGAGATTGGAGGAACAGAGGTCAATTCAGAGTGAAGGTAGAACCCTGACTTAGAGGTCAGCATGGGAATGGAAAAGGAGTTTCTTTGAGAGCGACCATAAAATCAGAACGTGGCTTGATTAGAACAGAAATGGAGTAGAGTAAGAGAGGAGCTAAGAGTCAAAGGCAGTGGTTTTCACATTTTCTCTTGGGTAAGAAATCCCAAGGGAGATTGTTTAAAATGTACATTCAGACCGGGCCTGGTGGCTCACACCTGTAATCCCAGCATTTTGGGAGGCTGAGGCAGGCAGATCACCTGAGGTTGGGAGTTCGAGACCAGCCTGGCCAGCATGGTGAACCCCATCTCTCCTAAAATACAAAAATTAGCCGGGTGTGGTGGCAGGCACCTGTAATCCCGGCTACTCAGGAAGCCGAGGCAGGAGAGTCGCTTTAACCCAGGAGGCAAAGGCTGCAGTGAGCCAAGATCACGCCATTGCATTCCAGTTGCGCAACAGAGTGAGACTCCGTCTCAAAAAAAAAAAAAAAAAAAAAAAAAAAAAATGTAGATTCAAGGTCCCCATCTTTCCAAACCAAGAAGAAAAGGGATTCTGATTCCACAAGTCAAGAGTGGAGTCTGGAGTCTATATTTTTTTTTAAGTGTACCAGAATATTTAGAGGAAAGTCAGTCCTATTCTTAAAAAATATTACTCCCAAATTTTTCAGATCTGGGAGACTTACAGGGCCCTCCGTCTGTAGAGGAAAGGTCAGGGTAGAGAGGCCAATTTAGGAAGTAAATCTGGCACACTATGTTATTCTGACCTTCAGTTTGGAAACTTCTATTTCACCATTTTGCCCTCCAAGGCTGTTAGGAAAATTGGAGATGTAGGTGGAGAGTCACAGAAGCAGGTACAGCCATTTTGTATTTTGAGGATTGGTTTCCGTTTTATTTTTCATCAGTATTTTTTCATCGCATTTTTCACATCAACGGAGTTGGGTTTAGGGTTCCCCAGGAGAGCAAGGGAGATGGATGTGTTCCTCCCAGGGGTGCAAGGAAGAGGGCTGCGTCCAGCAGGTGAGGAGGGACAGGGGCACGGGGTGCACACTCGTACACTGGGCACTGGAGAAGGCAGTCTTTTGAGCACAGACACCAAAGAGTTAAACAGTCACCACCTGGTTCAGTGTTACAAAATGAGGGGAGTGACCACAGGGCTGGGGCACCAGACGCAGCATGAGGAAGGTGCATTTTGATTTTCTTTTTTAGTTATTTTCACTTTTTTCCTTTTAACTTTTTTTTAAACATTTTACAAACATCTAAAAACTACAACACATCACAGCTACAGTGGGGTGAGGGGAGGGTACCAAAGAAAGCAGCCACACAGAGTAGGGTGGGACGGGGCAGCCTAACCTACGGAGGCTATTGTGTGGAAGGGTCAAATGAGGAAACTGAGGCTTCTAGTCCCTGCATTAGGGGTCCCTCACTCACTGCCCAACCTCTCCCCCGTCAGAGGAGTTGCCAGGAGGGCCCCTGCTTCCTGCCTCTGCCCCAGCTCCTTGTGCTTTTGATCTGCTGGTTTGACCATACGCCTGGTTCTTTGCCTCCCCTGCTCCTCTGTCTGGGAGGGGACAGGTCAGGGGCGTGGGAGGGCAGCTGTGCTGTTCCCGTCTGTGCTGTGGTGGGTGGAACCTCACCCCAGAGGAGGCCTGTGCTTCTGGAGGAGGGAAGGAGATGGGCCTCGTCAGATGCCCTCAGATCTCTCTAGACTGTGGGACTCTTACTCCAGGCTGGCCTAGGGCTCCACCATCCCAGGCTCAACACAGACACAAGATTAGGAGAGGTACCGTGGGAGGCAGGGTTGTGTGTGCGTCGGCTGAAATCACCCTCGGCTTATATTTGAGGACAGTATAGTGATACCCCCCGCCCCATGGCACATGCACACACATACATAAGTATACACACACATTCACACACAGTCCTGCTGAGCTGCCTCAGAGCTTAATCTATCAATAAATAAGAATCAGAAAGCTAATAAAAATTCAGGCTTCCTATCTGCAGCCCAAATTGAGAGGGAAGTGGAGGCCAGAGGGCTGAGGTTTATTGCTTCTCCCCCAGCATCCAACAGGAGGTTCCTTCAGACTCCAAGAAGTTCTTTTGGTCCATGGTCTACACCAAAGCGCCAGCCCCCAGCATAATTGCATACCTGTGGTTTCACCAGGGCCTAGGGCAGAGGGAATGACAGGGAAGGCAGGAAGCCTCTTCTGGAACCCCTGGCACAGGGAAGCAAGGCCCCCTCTCTAACACAGGGGGAGAAGAACAGGGCTCAGCCTTCTCTTGTGCAAAGTCGAGGGTGGTGGGAAGTGGGGAGTCAAGCTTCATCTCAAAACCGGGATGAAGGAGCCTTCCCTGTAGTCCCTGCCCACGGGGGTCACACACATGCACACGCGCGCACACACACACAGCTAAGACACCAAACACAGGGAGTGGGGAGTGAGGGCTCTGGAGGCCAGGATGGCAGGGCAGGGAGGGGCAGGAAGGAGTTGTTGGTCTCACAGTGTGCCTGCCAGTCCCACAACCCCAGAGACCCCCTCACTGCAGCACCTGCCCCCGGGTCTCAGGCAGCTTCAGGGCCAGAGAGCTGCCAAGGGCAAGGGCAGCTGAGGCAAAGAGGATGGGGGCAGCCTTGGTGATTCCCACGAAGGATGTGAAGATGCTGATCCCCAGCACAGCGGCCAGCTTACACAGGGCATTCAGGAAGCCGAAAGCTGTGGTCCTGCTCAGGAGTCCCCCAGTGCAGCACAGCGCAAGGTCCAGGAGGGAGGCGAAGGAAGCGTGGAGGGCAGGGAAGTGAAGGCCAGGAAGACGCAGGCAGTGTCCGAGAGGGAGAGGGAAGGTTGGAGAGATCAGAGAGGTAAGGGACGGACATCAGGAATGCAGATAAATGGAGAGGAAAAGGGAAAGGACACCAAAAATTGAGGTTAGGATGTCAAGGAGTGGATAGCAGATTTTTTTTTTTTTTTCTGTTGCCTAAGCAGTGGCATGGTCTCAGTTCACTACAACCTCCGCCTCCTGGGTTCAAGTGATTCTCCCACCTTAGCCTCCCAAGTAACTGGGATTACAGGCGCGCGCCACCACACCCGGCTAATTTTTTGTATTTTTAGTGGAGACGGGGTTTCACCACGTTGACCAGGCTGATCTCGAACTCCTGACCTCGTGATTCGCTTGCCTCAGCCTCCCAAAGTGCTGGGATTATGGGCGTGAACCACCACGCCTGGCCGAAGCTACCAGATTTTAGAGAAAATGGAAATGTGTGTCCTCTCACCCACCCATAAGGACGCTCTTCCCACTCAGCCCTCTTTCCTCACCTCACCCCTCCCCTGAATCTGCTGCCCTGACCCCCCCCCCCCACACTCCAACTACCTCTTGTCTGAGGGGTAGAGTTCAACAGTCAACACGTCCAGCGCGTTCCAGGATGCAATGCTGACCCCACCAAAAAGGCAGAGCAGAGCAATCATGGCTGACTCGCTGTTCCCAAAAGACAGGAAGAAGCAGGAGACACAGGACATCACGCTGGAGCCAGCTGGAGCCAGGAGAGGAGAGAGCACCATGAGTCTGGCCACAGTGAGACCCATCCACAACCCGCCCTGTCCTGTCAGGGGGCTTCAGACAGCCCAGGATGAGACTCGTTCCCAAGGTATCCCAGAGGAAGGCTTTCACTCCCCCTCAACCTCCCTTATAACTCTGTTTATTAATAACATCAGTAACCATCATTTATTCAATGCCAGTCACGGGCCAACCCAAATGATGCTTTACATGCATTAATGTAGCACATCAACCCTATGACACAGGTACTATTATCACCCCCATTTTACAGAGGAAATAACCAGGCTCAAACAGGTAACTTGCCAGAGGCCAGAGGTAGGTGGTGGGGCTGAGATTCAAAACCCGTAACCTCAAAGCCTGTGCCTGTTACTTGGAATTCTGCCTACCTCCTTTACCCCCAGAGAAGTTTCAGTGCCAGGCCCCACCCCATCCTGCAGCACCCCCTGAACAGAAAACACGAAAGAGAGGCACTCTGACCAATCTCTTCCACAGCCAAGATGTGAAGCCTGTTGACGGCAGCCCCCGGCCCCTCCTATCAGATCTGACGCAGCCTCTCCTCCTTACCAAGCATTCTGAGCCTGCCGATCTTGTCCATGAGCAAGGCAGACACGATATTCCCAGGAAGCACTGCCAGTGTCCCCAGGAAGCTCACAAAGTACACCATGTAGGCTCCTTCGCCCGTCCCTGTCACGTCTAGCGGGCAGCCCTCCTTGTTGTGCAGGAACGTGCTGTTTACCAGACGGCTGTTCACAAACTTGTACTCAAACAGGTCTGCGGGTGAGGGCCAAGACAAGCAGGCTGTCGCAGCAGATGGGAACGGAGGCTGCCGCTGTGTATGGCTCAGGGCTCTGCATGCATGGAACTTAGCAGGAGGGGCTCTCTAAATTATTCACAGTGCTCATCGTAAAACATCAAATCATATCACCATGGGAACTAGGAATCTTTAGAGCAGAAAATGACCATCATCTGTCCCAAAGTGTGACTTTGTCCAAGTCCCCCCATTGAGAGTCTTTCTGTCCCTGCTAGCTGACTATAAGCAGCAGCAATGCTGTGGGCTTAGGACATTTTTCTGAGAAAAAAACATTTAAAATAATACAAAGTCCTATCACTGTTGTTTTCTTGCAAGACGGGGAAAGCTCCCCCAGCATGAGGTGGGAAGCTTCCGTGTAGCTCACAAAACCAGCATTTCACGTGCATATACTGAAGCTG
Organism: Saimiri boliviensis; assembly: GCF_048565385.1. Lineage (NCBI taxonomy): Eukaryota > Metazoa > Chordata > Mammalia > Primates > Cebidae > Saimiri > Saimiri boliviensis. The sequence continues at coordinate 40,238,946 of NC_133467.1, read as the reverse complement.
AGAATCACTATTAAAAAGGGGTGGATTCACGCAATGATCCCCCCAAAGACCCTTTTTGTTGTTTTTCATTTTCCCAAGAACACTATTTGGGATGATTTTTACCTTCCTCAAAGGTGTATTAACTTTGCCTCACTGAGTTATAATTTCAGCCAAAGGCGAAGAATATTGATGTTTTTGTCAGATATTCTATTACAAGAAAGTGCCCAACTTCCATTAGATTTTCAGGATTATTGGTGGTAGCAATCAGGCCCCTCTACCACCTTCCCACAGGGGTCCAGGGATCTCAGCTTGAGAACCCTAAGGTAGTGCATGAAAAAAGTTCCTTCTCATCAAGGTCCACCCAGCCCTCTGGTCTGACAGCCACGGGCCAGCCGCCTTACCAGTGTTATAGAATACAGTGTTGATGAACGTGCAGTTGCGGAAAAACGTGTTGCTGGACGTGACATCCTCGAAATAACACTCCTCGAACAGGGAATCCTCAAAGGACACTGACTTCAGACGCAGCCCAATGAACCTGTAAGGCCAGGGTGATGAAAGACGCTTTCCCCCTCATCCTCCTGTCCCAGCCCAGTCTCACTCTTTAGTGAAGTAATGGGAAGCTGGGCATTGAGGAAAAGCCACAAGTGTTTGCCCCCAGATGTCTTGTCTTGAACCCACAGACTCAGGAAAGAGACAAGGGGTGGAAGGGACAGGGAAGGAGTGAAAGGTAAAGGTCCCCACATACTTGTCGTTGAAGTACTGCCCGCCTCGGTGGATCTGATTCTCCAGTGTGAAGTTAAAAGTCACATGCTCTACACGCTCCCCGGGGAACACTTTGGTGCGGGATGCATAGTCCACCGCCTGGAGATGGCGAATCATGTCGGGAAACCAGATGGTGAGGCCGTAGTAGCTGAAGAGTCAAGGACAGTGGAAACACAACAGCTCAGAGATGAGAAGCAGGCAGAGGAGAAAACAGACATGCGCATCCTCTCCAGAACGAGGGAGAAACGGAGTCAACCTCCGTTAGGGCCTCGCTCCTTCCTCTCCAGCCTCACCAGCTTCTCCCCGCTCCTCCCTTCACCAGTTGCTGTGCTTCTGGGGACTTCCGGGTCTCGCACAGCACCCACCGTACTTGTTCTCACCTCCCGGCCGTTTGCTTTTCCCTCTGCCTAAGACTCTTCTCCGCCCCAACAACCGCCACTCCACCTGTCTGACTCCCATTCGCCCTTTAGGACTTAGGTCCCCACCCCAGCCGACGTCCCACGTGCTCCCACTGCCCTTCCCCCACCCTTCTCGTCACCCTGCTGCATAGCAAGTTTCCTCCCACTTCCTGACCGACACATGGACTCCAGGAGGACCTGAGACCATGTCTGTTTCATCCCAGCCCAGAGCAGAAACTGCATCCTGGTCAGCCCACAGTACAAGTTTGCGGAGTGGGCTAGCGGAGGCGCCGGCTGCAGGATCAGAGGGGACTGCCCGGCAGCTTCCCTCATCGCTTGTCGCCGGCATTTCCATTTTCTCCCCTCTCCCAGCCCACGCACCACCACAACCACCGCACACCACCCAGCCACCCATCTCCTCACCTGAACGACATGGTGAACCACACACCCATCATCATCAGAGTGATTCGCCGATACTCAGGACCAAAACAGGAGAGGAAATTCCCCCAAACCTACAGGGACAGGCAAAGTCAGACCTTGGATCTACTAACTTCCAGCACCCACAGATCCCCACCTCCCTGGCCTCCCACCTCCCTTCGGCTCACCCATCACCCACACACACACTTCAGTCCTGCCTTCTTCTCCAGCTCTCCCACTCCCTTCTCCCTACCACCCCAACCACCATTACCTGCCCCCCTAGGCTCAAGGCTCGGACCCCCCAGCGCTGGTACCAGGTCCCTGTGTCCGACTGGATCTCAATCAGTTCATCCTCCTGATGAATTGTCTTAATGTGGGTTACCTGGAGTCAAGAGAAGGGGTGGGCAGTCACACACTCTGTGTTTCCCAACCTCTGCCAGGTGCCTCAGTTTCCCCTGCATTAGCAAAATGGGAGGCAGGGGGTAGATATGATACCCTGAAAATCTCCTTAACAGTAGAGTGTGCTCTGAGGTGGGGGATATTCCGAGAAGGGCCAGGTAGGGCCGGGGGCTGCAGGGCTCGGAGCTGTGAGTGGGGAGGGCGTGGCTTACCGAGAACACCCGCTCAGGATGCCCCTTGGCTCGCATGTTGGTGTCATGGACCTGCTTCAGCACCATCCAGGCCTCATCATGCTTCCCGTTCTAGAGCCAAAGACATACCCACATCCAAGTCAGCCTCTACCTGACCCCGAGGTACAGACCCCTCCTTCCCACCTGGCTTCTGGAGTCACGGGACAGTGGTTCATGGCCCTCCACCACCACCAAGCCCTGAGTGATGGGCATGCATTGCCCACTCTGAAAGAGCACCAAGCTGAGGTATAGCAAGACAACTGATTGTCTTGGGCAAACGCTGGGGGCTGGGCATGGGGAGTGCCGTCCAGAGAAAAATGCCAGGCACAGGTCCTGGGAATTCCAGGGTACAGAGGAAAGTGAAAGGTAAGGGAAATGATGGGCAAGCATGCAGTCAAAGGCCTAATCCTGCTGGGGTGAAGAGGCGAAGGTGTAAGGGGTGGGAATGCAGGACATTCCTGAGCTATAAATGCAGGACACGGCCACGGCCTATCCCTGCAAAATCTTAAGTCACCCATGGGTGAGCAGGTGCCCTGGTTTCTCTACCCACAGAACCCCTCCGGAGACACACTCTAAGGCAAAGGAAGCAAGATGAAGTCCCCTGGAGAGTGGACGCTGTGAGGAAGGCAGGCAGCCGAACAGGATCAAACCAAGCCCCATTGGGTGTCTGAACACAGGAGCCCCTGCTGCCCTCCACTCCACAGCCCGCGCCCAACCGCAGCCCACGCAGCTCAGCCCCATCACCTCCAGGAAGAACCGGGGGCTCTCAGGCTGTGTGGTCAGAGCCCCAATGGCAAACACAGAAGGAAATGCGCAGACCAGAACGAAGACCCTCCAGCTGTGGAACTGGTAGGCAGAACCCATCTGAAAACTCCACCCTGGCGGAGACAGAGTGACAGCGTCAGCAGGGAGGCCAGAGGCTGGGGGAGGGAGGAGGGAGACAAGCCGGGCTGGATTCCGGGGGGGCTGCTCACCGTAGTGGGGGATGATGGCCCAGGCCATAGCAGCTGCGTACACGCCACCAATCATCCAAAACATGCAGAGCCAGCTCAAATGCTCCCCTCGCTTCTCCTGGGCCAGAAACTCAGAGAAATAGGAGAAGACGATGGGGATGGACCCTCCAATCCTGGGTGCATTTCAAGAATCAGCATCAGCAAATGACCAGAGTCCTGATCCCTGCCCCACTGCTCTGGGTTCGAGGCCCTTTCGTCTTCCAGGCTTTGAAGAGACTCCATCTCACACAGAAAGCCCTGCAAGCTCCCCTCTGGGCCGGCCACCAAGACCCATCCTTGGGACCACGGGAAGCAGGCAAGCGGGTCTCAGGGAAAGGGTAGGAGCAAATCTTAAGTCTTGAAAATGACTTACGGAGTTGGAAGGGAGGGAAGATAGTTGCAGAAAAAAGGAGAAATCTCCAGAGAACAAAGGCAAGCCAAAGGACTCTAAGGGCAGAGGTTGTGAAAGTGGCCAGAAAGGAGCTTGGAGTTGAGGCAGAGAAAGCGTGCCTGCCATGCTTGCAATAGTGAAGGGGCGGTGTGGGCAAGGCGTCGGGATTCTGGCAGGTGTGGGTGTTGGCAAGGTTCGTTGTGGAAAGCAGGAAATGTGTAGACTCCGGTAGGGGGTCACTCTAGGTCCACAGGAGCCCAGGGGCAGGGCTGAGGCCCACGAGGCCTCTCCGTGGAGGCAGGCTCAAAAATGGAGCTAGAGGTGGGGTGGAGGACTCAGGAGTGGGCTGACGTGGAACAGCATTCTGCACAGCAGCAGACAGGTCCTGGGCAGGGAGAAGCTGGCCTGAAGATGGCTGGGGGAGAAAGGAACTCACTCATCCATCAAGTCACACAGATTGAAGGTGCATTCGGTGTGCCTGGCACTGTGCTGCGCCCTCAACATACAACAGTGACCAAGGCACAGTCCTGCCCTCAAGGGGCTTAGGAAGTGGACACTCACCCAACCCCAGAAAGGAGGCGGCAGAAGAGGAAAGTGCCATAACCCTGAACAAAAGATGAGAAGAAGGCGAAGACACTGTTGACGGAGAGTGAGATGAGCAGACACTGCCTCCGACCCAGCCGGTCAGCCAGGCCTCCCCAGAGGAAGGCTCCCACCATCATGCCCAGGTAGACGATGAGGCCTGGAAGGAGGAGAACAGAGGCGGAGGGGCGTGAGCAGGAGACGAGCACCGCAGGAGCTGAAGGATCTGAAGAACTTCTAGAAGCTAAGTCCACCCAGAGATGAGAGCAAATGAGAGAAAAGGAATCATGTGAGCAAAGATACAAGGTCTTCTCTGCGGGCCGGGGGTTCAAAGGCAGGAACGAAGATGTGGGAGAGCCTGCGACTCTCCACTCTCTCCTCTCTCTGTCTCGTTTCTCACTCTGCCTCACTCTGACACGCGCACACAGTGACACCCTTGCCCCTGGCTCACTTTGAAGGAGGAATGGGTCCGCCCAGGATCCCAGACCACCCCAGGGTCCCTGCTTTCATGCCCTCGAAGCAGCAGGAGAACTCTCATCTGTTCCTTGGAAAAGGGGCTGCATCCAGTTCCTTTCATCTTCCCAGGAAATCCCCCACACAAAATCCATCTTTCACTCCTTCCAGTCTCCACATCTCTGGTCCAAAAACTCTCTTGTTTTTTATACTTCCTTCCTAAAACCAGAGCTGGAGTTAATCTTTAAAATTGTCTACTGCAAACTTGGCATTTTCCCATGCCCAGACCAAGCCCCGGAAGAGACCTGTCCAAGACCCCACGGCAATTTGCCGGCAGAGTAAGGCCTAGGTTCTTCGTGAGTCTCTGCGTTGCCTCCTCGGGGTCCCTGTCAGGGAGGGCCGTCAAAGACCACGTCCTGTCCCTAGAAACTCCCATCTGAGTGAGAGAAAGTCTAACCAGCTTTTCTGCCACAGAAGACCCAGGACCTGCCCCTTCCTCGACCATCCCAAACTGACGCTCCCCACTTATACCAGGGAGTTTGGATACTGGCTTCTTCTTTCCCAATCAGGAAAAGGGAACAGATACCAAAAGGGAAAGCTATGAAGAAACGTTAAACGTTAGGGACCATCCCACTACAGCCACCTCCTGCAGAGTGAAGCGGGCCACCGCCCACCCCCAAGCTGCCCTCCCGCAAGCCCCTCTTTCACACTCAAGGCCAAGAAGAGGGAGTGTGTGAGGGGAGACTCTGCAGAGGAACCTTGATCCCTCTGGGAACATCTTGGGTGCAGGGTCCCAGGGAACCCAGTGATAAGGAGAAGAGCAATTTTCAGGAGCAAGGAGGTTTCCAGAGTTTGAGGGGATAGGACTGCCCCCCGCCCCATGTCTCACCTAGCATGCCTTTGTTGGAGTCGGACAGGCACATGTCTTTCTCAGCGCTGGGCAGCACAAAGCCCACCACGAAGACCTCCACGCCATCAGCCATCAGCGCCAGACCAAGCACAAAATACAGCGTCCACTGGAAGCGGCCGTGGCCACACTCCCGTAGAATGGCTTCATACTGTTGGGCCAGTTCTTCTCGTTCTTTCCGTCGTTGTGCCTCCCCCCGGCCCCCCGGGGGACCCTCCCCATCGCTCAAGCCCCCCCTTACTCCAGCCAGGGGCGCCCCATCTGCCATCCGCTCGCCTTTGCCGCCAGGCTCTGCCCGGGGGATGCCCTGATATTCCCCTTCGTAGATCTCATCGTCCTCGTCGTGACCCTCAGTAGCATCACTGGACGCGCCACCTTCCTCCTCGTCCTGGGCTCCTTCGCCCCGGTAATAGCCATCAGTGGGGGCAGGGAAGTCGTCGTCATCCTCCTCCTCCTCGAAGCGGGAGTAGGATCTTCGGGAATATTCGTCCTGGACCCTGTCCAGGCCCTTCACCACCTTCTTGGCCGCGTGCTTCTTGACTTCCTTGGCAATGTCTTTGGCCCCACGGATGAACGCTGCTCGGTCTCGGAAGCCCTCTTCCATGATGGGGCTCTGGGGCGCGTCACCGGGTCTCCTCCACTTCCTGCTGCTTTTTCAGCTTTTTGCTCAAGGACTCGTAGAGTCAGAAAGACCCCGCCCCCCAGTGACTCAGATGAAGTGTGTTCAAACAGGTCCTAGCCAATGAGTGCCTAGGAGAGAAAAGGAGGGAGAGGAGCTTTGATACCTATACCCAGTTCAGTTGCGTGGATGGAGAGATGGGGAGCCGGGGGAAGGGGAAGGGGAAGGGCAGCCAGGTTGGGGGGCTGAGCCGGGATAGCTCAGGAAGGATCGCCTGCGTCTCTTCCACAAGCCTCTGGAGACCTAGAAAAAATAACAGAGAGACAAAGGAAGTTGTGAGTTCTAAGATGGTGAAGAAGGCCAATGTAGAGCCTCTCAGCCCAGAGCCCGGTCCGGACCATGTGGTTCAGAGATGGGCTTCTTGCTTTAGGCTCCCATCCACACACTAAAACGGGATGGCTATCTGGGCCAACTGGGTCACTTGAATACAAGTCCCCTTACTTTGACCTTGGAGGCCTAGCCTGTGGAATTTGCTCCAGAGTCAACCATCACCTACCCTGAGCCCTCCCTCTTCCTAACCCCTGAGCCCGCCCCAGCCCTTTTCATCACCAACCTGCAAAGAACTAAACAGGAAATATGAGAAAACAGAATTCCCTTCTTTAGTCTTGCCTGGGTTTCTCACTGGGGGTTGAGTTGAGGAGAATGTGTAAGAGAACAAGCCCTCAAACCTGTGGCCGTCAGTCCGCTGCTGGCATCTGAAGGTGGGGCTTCTGCTGTCCTTCCCTCAGGTTCCATGATTACAGGCCTCAACAAGGAGGGATTTCTCTCAACATAAGCTAATGGGTAAAAGCTCAGCTTCCAGGGTCACAAATGTGGGTATGACTTTCTGTTTTGGCAGATACCAGCTAAGGGACCAAGCCTCAGTTTCTCCTTGTTTTTTTAAATTTTTTTTATTTTTTAAAAGAGGGGGTTTCACCATGTTGGTCAGGCTGGTCTTGAACTCCCAACCTCAGGTAATCTGCCCACCTAGGCCTCCAAAGTGCTTGGATTACAGGCGTGAGCCACACCGCACCCGGCCTCTCTTCTTGTTTTAAAAGAGGAAAGTTAAGGATTGAATGATAGAATGTATCCATGCTCCTTACCCCAAGTCGCCTGGCACATAAAAGTGATGCATAAATATCAGCGATTACTTTTGCGGTGACAGTAATATAGTGAAATGCCCTATACTACCTCATGAGGTCCCCAAACGAAAGCCGTCTTGGATGCTCTTTAGAATGAGGAGCAGAAAGGGATACTGGCAAGGAGAATGCTGGTTCAGGGCAAAGCACATGACCGTTAGAGGTGACCTAAGTTGAAATCCCAACTCTGCCACTCACAAACTGATTTTGGTCAGGGTAGGTAACCTCCCTGAGCCTCAGTGTCCATATATTTTAATTGGAGATCATGAAATTGGGAGACTGTTTCTTGGCGTTGACGTGAGAATGTCATCTCACAGTCGATACTCTTGTGTTAGTTTCCTTCCTTCTCGTTATGTTGAAAATAGGAAAAGTAGGAGGACGCAGCAAGGGACCACAGGGGGTCGTACTTAGATGCGGTTGTCCAGCATCCTTGCAAAACAGGGTCCTAAGGCCGCTCTGTCTATGTGTCAACTAATTCCAACAGCTGGACCCACATTAGCTACCTCTAGAAAAACAAGGGAAGACCCAGAAAAGGGGGACCTGGAACCCAAGTGAAGTGGAAGAAAGATGGAAAGCTAAGAAAGAGGTGATGACAGTCCATTGCCACCTTGCCTCAGAACGACATAGGTGGGCCCCCTTCCACAGACGGGGGTGAGAATGGAAATGACTGGTGCAACCCACACATTTCCAACGTGAGGGTCTAAGGCCCACAGTTGCATCTCATCTCTCAGGGCCCCCCTTCCTAATCCCCCTTAATCCTGTCCGCTCCTCCTCCAGGAGTCAGGGAAGAAGTCCACAAACACCGCATTGCGTAGGAGGCAGATGTAGAATAAACGGGGTTTGGGTGTCCCCCCAAAAAAGACATGCTCCAGAGGAAGGCGTAGGATAGCCCGCCTCCTTCACAGGAGCAGAGGAAGCAAGCCTACATTCTGATCAGAAATCATCCCCCTAAAAATATCCTGCCTCTGGTGCTCCCACCCATCCTGGGCCTTCATTAAATGTCACACACTCGCGTGCGCGCGCACACACACACACACACACACACACACACACCCTGGTAGAAGAGGGTAAGAGGTGCCGTGTGGCTCAGAGAGCAGCCCTGGCGAGCAGGGCCTTACCCCCTCAGGACAGATGTAAGCAGTGGACCACGGTGACCAGAAGCAGTGACCCCTATGTCACCTTTTCTTCATGGTTCAGAGCCCAACCGACCTCCATGAAGGAGCTGGCACTGTGGGAACCCCTCAGCGCATGGCAATTTGCTAGCTTTCCCCTTTCCTCACCGGAATCTCCCCGCCGGCCCTGAAGGAGGCAGGACCCACCCGGAGCCAGAGCCTGTTTGCCCACCCTGTTTTCCCCTGAGAGGAGCACGTGGGGCAGAGAAGCTTTCCACAGCCACAGCGGGACGTGAGGGCTCAACAGCCAGCCCCCCAGGGCCAGCAAGCCCAGGAGGTCAGGAGACAGAGAAAGAAGACAAATGCTTTGACCTGCTGAGGAAGTGGTGCTATTTTTAGCCCCCAAAACAGCACAGGGTAGCTAAGACTGTGGGAGAGAGACAAGACTTGGAGAGGTGGAGGTGAAAGGGGACAGGGTTCAGGGTTCCAAGGTCCCTTAAGGCTAGCTGACTTCACCTGACAGGAAAAAATGTGCCCAGGAGGTTTTCTGCAGAGGGTGGAGACAGGCAGGGGACTCCAGAGCAAATGCTTCCTTTCAGAACAGCTTATCCGGCCCTGGATCACGGGAGGGTCCAGAACCCCCCACCCTCCTCCCAGTAAAAGCCCCTGACTTTGGGGGGCCCACCCAGATCCCCAGGCCCTCCTAGCTCACAAGTGACAGGGTCATTAAGAAGCTGTCACTTATCAAAACGTCAGTGGGGGCGGGGGTAGAATGTGGGAAGTACGGAAGCACCCCTTCCCCACGACGACCGCCAGGTCACTGAACCTCAGCCCCACCCAGGACCACCAAGGCTGCGCCTCCCGTCCCCACATCCTACCCAGGGTCAGGAAGATGGGAGCACCCACAGTTCCGAGGGATAAAAATGAAGGTGTCACCTGAGAATGCACACCGAGGAATACGAAGAGGCAGGGAGGGGGACGCAGGCAGAGACCTCCGCACGCACAGGCAGAGACCGCCCCATCAGCATTTGCAACGACCCCCCACATGCCATCTCGCGTCGCTCCGGAATAAGGGAAAAGCCCCCAGAAGTGACTAAATCGCTGCTCTGAGCCCCTCCCCCACCCTTGATCCTGCTGCTAGACAAGTGCCCACCTTCATTCAACACCCTTTCCCCCTACCCTGGAGCAACTGCTGCCAGCCCCCGCCACCCATGCCCCCAACACCTGGCTGCTCTCCATCTCTGTCTCCCCAGTACTTCCATTCTTCACTTCCCTTCCCTCCATCCTTCACCTGCCCTTCTTCCCCGGGCCTCCCCCACCCACCCAAGTCCAGGCGCGCACACTGGGGCAGCATCCATTCTTCAGCCCCAGCCAAGGTCATTTATCATTCATCCTGGTGGTGGGGGGACGTCAAGGTGAGGAGGGGATAGGAGTCTGAGGAAACCCCATCCCACCTCACAACCCCCCCACCCCCACCACGTCAATCTCCGAGGAGGATACCGGGGACTTGGTTAAGGTAGAGAAAAACACCCCTCCTCCCCATTCACCAATATTATACATACGTGTGTGTGTGTGTGTGTGTCCTGACGAGCACAACTGAAATAAATGACCATCCCCAACCCACCACCGGCCCCCCTCACTCACCCCTAGAGAGGGGACTGTCACCCTCCCCATGAGCAAAGCATCGGAGTATAAAATGGCTGCAAGGCAAGGCAAAGATGCTTCTGCCAGGGGCGGGGTAGAGGTGAGAGACTACGAGAGGGGTCTCACCTGGGCTGGGATCCCCCTGTAAGGAATCCCGGGCGAGGACAGGGGTCCCGGCCGCGGGCGGAGGCGGCAGCGGCGACTGCTCCGGGTACCAGGGACGCGGCAATGCAGACCTGCCCCCCCCACTCCAGCCCCGCCTCCGCCCCCCCCAACCCCGCGCCACTGAGCATCGGGAGAGACCATTGTGGGGCGGGGGGAGAAAAGAGGATGGGGAGGGCGTCAGGGCACGGGAAGAAATGATGGAAGTGGCTGGGGGTTGTCACAAGAACGGCTGGACATGGCACACAGCCCTTCCCAGGGCCTTCCTAGTAAAAGAAGAAAGGAGCTAAAGAAAGAAAGTGATGTTAGGAAGACAAGTGATAACAGGGCGATGGGGAATGTGGCAGCCCCTTCCTTCGCACCCGTCTCAGGATGGCAGGACCCAAGAATTTCAGGGGCTTTTGCTGCCTTCCAAACACCTCCCTTGGCCTTCTCCACTGCTCTCAAACTCCTTTGCACAACAGTCTCTCAGATCCGGAGTGCTCAGACTCCAAGTTTACCTGGTCATTTTAGAGACCCCTGGATTCCTTCCATCTCTTTCCTCAAAAATCAGTCCCGGTTACTATTTACAAAAGGGCAGACCTCATTTGTCCACGCAGTTGGCGGTGGCAGGAGTCCTGGGGAAGCTGAGGGGCTCTTCACAGACCTGACCAACCCGACGTTTCCCCTTCCAGTAATCTGCTCTAGTGACTCAAACAGGATCCCTCTCAACACCCTTCTCCGCCCCCACACACTTGCACTTCCCAGCAGGAGGGAGTAAATTGACTTCAGCTTTTTCTTTCATCTCTCCTTTGCTTCTGCACCAATAACCTGGACTCAGAGACCCAAGACATACCACTTGGTGACCCCTGATGACCATCCCCACTGTAGGAGTGAGGGAATGCGGTGATTTGGGGAAATACATCCTGAATGTGTCTATGCCAGATAAGGTCAGGACATTCTGGACAGCAGCGACCTGGGCTCGGGCCTGGGTTCTCACCGCTAACAAGCTGTCAACTATCAGTCTCAAGTTCTCCCCATCTGCGAACCTCAGCTTTCTCATCTGGAAAAGGGGGGCTTGGACTAGACGCCGCATCAGGTCCCTTTCAGATCTAACAGCATGTGATTCTACCTTACTGAATGCGGAGGTTTCAGAATGCCGAGATATACGTGGAGAAGGCTGACAGGGATGCAGGCCTGGGCTTTGCAGGCTCCAAAGCTGGATCTTGGAAATAATCCTTCGTGCCAACGAAGTTCACAATCTTCTGAACTACAAAGCCCTAATACATAAATATCGCTTTGTCATACATATTTAACTGTCACTCAGACTGAAAACTCATGTCTACATGTCTAGTACATTCTCTCCCTGAAGCCAAATCAGAATCATCATGTCAATGTATGAATGCACAACGTTAACTGGAGGATTTGTATCTTTAATGGCATCTGGCCATTTCCAGTAAGAGCCATGCCAATGGGTCCAGAAAACTTCTTGGCAACAATCTTCTACCCCCACCTTTGCTATGGGCAGCCTTGCCAGCACTCCTGGACTACTCTGAGTCTGATGGCTGAATCACTCTTTCCAGGATGGTGCTTAGACTTGCCTCAGGGACGCTCCCTTTACTAGGCTTTCAGTGCTGACCCCTCTTCAAGTTTTGGTTTTGTTTTTGTTTGTTTACATGGAGTCTCCCTCTGCCACCCAGGCTAGAGGGCAGTAGCAGATCTTGGCTCACTGTAACCGCCTCCCAGATTCAAGCGATTCTCCTGCCTCGGCCTCCCAAGCAGCTGGGAGCAAAGGCACACGCCACCACGCCCAGCTAATTTTTGTATTTTTAACAGAGACAGGGTGGCCAAGCTCGTCTTGGACTCCTGATCTGAAGTGATCCACCCACCTCTGCCTCCCAAAGTGCTGGGATTACAGGCGTGAGCCACCACACACAGCCAGGCTGACAACATTCTTTAAATATGTTAACATTTTCAATTACGTTATAGCCAAGTCCTGCTGGCAGGGAGACATCTCTTCCCTTCAAGGTGACTTTGCCTAGGGCCAGGCTCACTTCACTTGCCCAGAATTTAGTTAAGTTCATGGTTACATAAGCCAAAGAGGGCACTTCAAGAAAGGGGTGACTTCCGGCCTGACCAACATAGTGAAACCCCGTCCCTGCTAAAAGTACAAAAAATTAGCCAGGTGTGGTGCCACGCACCTGTAATCCCAGCTACTCAAGAGGCTGAGGCAGGAGAATCACTTGAACCCGGGAGGCGGAGGTTGCAGTGAGCTGTGTGTGCCATTGCTCTCCACCTGGGCAACAGAGTGAGACTCTATCTCAAAAAAAGAAAAAGAAAAAGAAAAAGAAAAGGGGGTGAGGGGAAGGGAGGGGAGGGGAAGGAAGGGGAGCAGAGGAGTAACTTATCAGGATTAAATGGAGCAAAGAACACGGGGGAGGAAAAAGCCATTGGATCGAATCTACTGAAAAGTCTTTAAACTCAGATTCGAACGTGATGAAAATCCGGTTTGGAAGGACTGAGAATGAGGAAAAAACCTGAAATACAAACTCCTTATCTGACTGCTTAGACATCTGTGAAACAGAAGCAAATGGAACACATATGGAACACTTACTGTCTCCATTTACGCATTTTAACTTTGTTTCGTAATTATGTAAGACATCTGTATTGTTCCAAATGAAAAACACACGAACACAGTATATTCAGTCATCCAACTTCCTCAATATTCCCTCCCTCCCCAGTATTATCAATTTCCATTAGTACCTGCTTTATCCATTTTTAAAAACGTTAAACACATACGTATATGCCACCCTTAGAGAAGGGAGCACACTGTACATACATACTATACACATTATTTTCTTCACTTGGAGATTTCTCCACAGCAGCATGTAGAGATCTTCCTCATTCCTTTTCATGACTGCACAGTACTCTGTTGTATAAACATCAAAAAGTTTATTCGACTAGTTCCTTTACTGATGGAGAGGTGAGTTGTTTCCTATCTACGGCCATTACAAAACGGTGCTGCAATGAATTGCTTAGTGCATGTTATCTCATTTTTGCCAGGCTATCTCCAGGTACATCTGTTCTCACTTTAAAACAATACTCTGGCTGGGCAAGGTGGCTCACACCTGTAATCCCAGCACTTTGGGAGGCTGAGGCAGAGGGATCGCTTGAGCCCAGGAGTTCAAGATCGGCCTGGGCAACATGGCGAAACCTCATCTGTACAAAAAATAAAAAAATTAGCTGGGTATGGTGGCACACGCCTGTGGTCCCAGCTTCTTGGAAGGCTGAGGTGGGAGGATCACCTGAGCCTGAGAGGTAAGGCCACAGTGAGCTGTGACCGCACCTGTACACTCCAGTCTTGGTGACAAAGACTCAGTCTCAAAAAAACAAAAAAAATGTGGAGTAAGCACCCTTGCTCCTACTCCTCCTTACCATTCTTTTCATGATACCCTAACATCTTTTTTGTTCTTTTGAGACACAGTCTCACTCTGTCAGTATCTTTTTTTTTTTCTTTTGAGACAGTCTTGCTCTGTCGCCGAGGCTGCAGTATAGTGGCACAATCTCAACTCACTGCAACCTCTGCTTCCCGGGTTCAAGCAATCCTCCTGCCTCAGCCTCCAGAGTAGCTGGGACTACAGGCGTGCGCCACCACACCTGGCTAATGACATCTCTTCTTAAAGAAAAAGAGAAAAGGTACTGTTGTCAAGGAAACCACCACAACTAAACAAGGAGTTTAGTTTTATTTTCTCTGCGCATCTGCAAAATACTCAGGACCAACATAAAAAAGTCATACCTCCCGTGGAAAAAGTTACATTAAAAATGGGAATGGGGTGCGGTGCTGAAAGAGATTAGTGCCTTAGCCCCAAGGAGCTACAGCATCTTTGATTGGTCCAAGGAATCGAAAAGATGCTGGGAAGATGGAACAGGAGGAAGGAAAATGGGAATTTACTGAGGGAGAGGGCCCCGAAGCGGGCCTCGAGGGGGAACTGGTGGCCGGGGAGTGGGTCTGGGTGGAGGGAGAGGCCCCCGCTGGTAGCCATAGGGTGGGGGTCGTGGAGGGCCAGTGTATCCATGGGGGGGCATCAGTGGCGGAGGTCCACGCATGCCATGGGGAGGCATAGGACCTGGGTGACCTGCAAGAAGTGAAAAGAAAAGTTTAGTAAGGACACAGGACAAGGGGTGTCCCTACAGGAAACTGTTAGAACGTGACAGGTGCAGGTGAAGGAGGTGGCTAGAGCCGACTTACCCATGGGAGATCCGAATGGAGGCCCTCGGGGGGGCATGCCCATTGGAGGAGGTCCAGGATGAGGCATTCCAGGTGGTGGTCGGGGCGGTGGCTGCCCCCCAGAGCCTGGGGGTCCAGCATGGGGATGTCCTAAGCCATGAGGGCCATGGTGTGCCAGCTGCATCTGAGACATCCCTATGAAAATAAAACAGACACAAAAAGAAAAGAGACAAAGATAGAGAGGAGGGCAAAGAAAATGGAGAAAGGAAGAGAACAAAATTGGAAAGAAAGTGACATCAGAAAGAGGACTATATAGAAAAAAGGGTCTAGAAAATAAGGCTAGCTGGGCACAGTGGCTCATGCCAATAATCCCAGCACTTTGGAAGGCCTAGGTGGGAAGATCACTTGAGCCTAGGAGTTTGAGACCAGCCTGAGCAACATAGTGACACCCTATATCTATCAAAAATTTTTTTTTAATTAGTGAGGCATCGTGGTGAGTGCCTGTAGTCCCAGCTACTCATGAGGCTGAGGTGGGAGGACCACTTGGGCCTCGGAGGTCAAGGCTACAGTGAGCCATGACTATGCCACTGCACTACAGCCTGGGTGACAGAGTGAGACCCTGTCACCAAAAAAATAACAACAACAACAACAACAGAACGGCCAGGTGCAGTGGCTCATGCCTGTAATCCCAGCACTCCAGGCAGCCAAGGCAGACAGATCATGAGGTCAGGAGTTCAAGACCAGCCTGGCCAACATGGCGAAATCCCGTCTCTACCACAAATACCAAAATTAGCTAGGCATGGTGGTGCATGCCTGTAATCCCGGGTACTCAGGAGGCTAAGGCAGGAGAATTGCTTGAACCAGGACCCGGGATGCAAAGGTTGCAGTGAACCGAGATCAGGCCATTGCACTCCAGCCTGGGCTACCAGAGCGAGACTCCGTCTCAAAAGAAAGAAAGAAAGAAAGAAAGAAAGGGTAGTAAAAAGTGCTCCCTATCCTTGACCTCATTCCAACAGCAGAAACCAACAAATCACTCAACGCCTTACCCTCTTTGCTTGCTTCTTCCATGACTTAGGCGCTGTAACGGTAATGTTGAAGTATGTAACAAGCAGAGTGATAGCTCTGTTGATAGGATTTGAGAAAGCAGCAGAGGACATACTGTCTAAGCGAAGATCTGATTCTAAAGCATGAATATTTCAGGAGGATAAGATCGTGGAAAGAGAGCATCCCAAGCAGAAAGACTACCATGTATAAATCACAGGTGTCTCAAACAGCACAGTTAAGTTCCAGGAAATGCCAGTAACTCAGTATCAGGAGCAAAATGCAGTTATGGAAATGAGGGGCAGGGGCCAAACCATAAAGTTGTGAATACTATGGTAATGAGTTTGGGTTTTACTCTGCAGGTAAATGGGAGCAACAGAGGAATTTTGAGCATGTGTGTGCACATCTGTGTTTTGCAAAACTTACTCTGTGAAAGTAGATCAAAGTTAGTGAAAACTGGAGTGGCCGGACATTACTACAATAAATTAAATGTAAAATGAAGGAATGAGAGACTCAACTAGGGCACTGGCCATGGGGAGATGCCACTAACATAAACAAGACTTGGTATTAAGAGTGGGGTAATACGGGCCGGGCACAGTGGCTCACGCCTGTAATCCCAGCACTTTGGGAGGCCAAGGCGGGTGGATCACGAGGTCAAGAGAGCGAGACCATCCTGGGCAACATGGTGAAACCCTGTCTCTACTAAAAATACAAAACATTAGCTGGGCATGGTGGTGCGTGCCTGTAATCCCAGCTACTCAGGAGGCTGAGGCAGGAGAATTGCCTGAACCCAGGAGGCAGAAGTTGTGGTGAGCTGAGATCGTGCCATTGCACTCCAGCCTGGGTAACAAGAGCGAAACTCCGTCTCAAAAAGGAAAAAAAAGAGTGGGGTAATACGGCACAGTCAAACATAGCTCTCAGATTCATGAATTAAGCACCTGAAAAAAAAAACGAATACTAGAGGAATAGGTTTGAAGGAGAGGGACAGAAAAGTGGCACTATCTATTAAGCAGCAGCATTAAGGCTCTGGAGTGTTAACAGCTGTGAACTAGCGATACAGATCCAGAAGGCATCAGTATATATGCCAATTAAAACTATACACATATGCAGAAAAGAGAAACAAGCACAAAAATCTATGCACAAGTCGACAAAAGTCTATCGTGGTAGCCCAGATTAAGGAGTCAGAGAAAGAGGGGGAGGATCTAAAAAAGCAGAAGCAAAGAGACAAGAATTTCTGTTGTTTTTTTTTTTTTTTGAGACAGAGTTTCGCTTTTGTTGCCAAGTCTGGAATGCAATGGCATGCTCTCAGCTCACTGCAACCTCCGCCTCCTGGGTTCAAGCGATTCTCCTGCCTCAGTCTCCCAAGTAGCTGGGCTTACAGGAATGTGCCACCATACCTGGCTAATGTTTTGTATTTTTAGTAGAGATGGGGTTTCTCCATGTTGATCAGGCTGGCCTTGAACTCCCAACCTCAGGTGATCTGCCCGTCTCAGCCTCACAAAGTGCTAGAATTACAGGCATGAGCCACCGTGCCCAGGCTGTAATTTATTTTCCTTCTTCGGCTTTTTTTTTTTTTTTTTTTTTTGAGACGGAGTTTTTGCTCTTGTTGCCCTGGCTGGAGTGCAATGGCACGATCTCAGTTCACTGCAACCTCCGCTGCCCAGGTTCAAAGGATTCTCCTGCCTCAGCCTCCCCAGAAGCTGAGATTATAGGAGCGTGTCACCACGCCCACCTAATCTTTTGTAGTTTAGTACAGATGGGGTTTCATCATGTTGGCCAGACTGGTCTCCAACTGATCACCTCAGGTGATCCACCCAGCTTAGCCTCCCAAAGTTCAGGTATTACAGGCACGAGCCACCATGCCCAGCCAAGACAGGAATTTCAAACAGGAAGACACGACTCCTTTCAAGTACATCAGAGGTCAAACGAGATAAGGAGAACTGTCCCCGAGATTTGACAATTAGGTCACCACTTTGAGGTGGAGTTAGAGGAGAGAATGGAAGTAAAGAAACAAAAAACAGCAAGTGTGGTCTGCGCGTCAGCAACTTAAGAAATGATTCCAGGCTGGCAGCTGTTACGAGAATTTTTTTTTATATGTGAGTTCTTTGTACGTTTTTATAAGAGAATGTCTGAAGGAAAGAAAAACTCTGAAACTGTTACTGTTGAGGAACAAAGGGCAGCAGGGTGAGTGGTGACAGAGATGCTCTACCAAGCTCTTCCCTCCCTTTCCCAACAAAGCACACCTACCTGGATGGGGCATCCCCCCTGGTGGGAATGGATGAGGATGCGAGTGTCCATGACCAGGATGTCCTGCCCCTGGGGTTCCTGCTGATGGGGGGCCATGTCCTGCAGCCCCAGGAGGCATAGGTGGTGGGGGCATGGCTGGGGGTATCCCAGGTGGGAGGGCTCCAGGTGGTGGCACTGGGGGTGGGAAGGAGCCAGGAGGAGGCATGCCTGGAGAGGAAATGGAAGAAGGAAGAGTTAATGGTAGCGAGGAGAAAATGTCTTTAAAGAGCTGACCATATTTGGCCTCTCCAGCCAGGGTGAGTTCTTTGCCCCTCCTCCCAGTGCTCTAAAATCAAAAGCGATGTTAGAATGGTCAAAAAAAAAAAAAAAAAAAAATCAAAAAAACAAACTAAAGGGCCGGGCGCGGTGGCTCAAGCCTGTAATCCCAGCACTTTGGGAGGCCGAGGCGGGTGGATCACGAGGTCGAGAGATCGAGACCATCCTGGTCAACATGGTGAAATCCCGTCTCTACTAAAAATACAAAAAATTAGCTGGGCATGGTGGCGCGTGCCTGTAATCCCAGCTACTCAGGAGGCTGAGGCAGGAGAATTGCCTGAACCCAGGAGGCGGAGGTTGCAGTGAGCCGAGATCGCGCCATTGCACTCCAGCCTGGGTAACAAGAGCGAAACTCCGTCTCAAAAAAAAAAAAAAGAAAAAAAGAATGGTCAAACAACTCCAGCCTCCCAAAGATAACCAACAACATTCTCCTCCACCACTTCCCATCACTCACTGACTCAATGTCCCTCTTTCAGACTCTTTTTTCTTCCCCTGCCCCACTCCCCCAACCTTAAGGACAAACATATTTTAACCAAAACCCTTACCTGGTGGCGGAAGCCCAGACCCCAGTGATGATACCACAGGATTGGGGGCAGAGGGTGGAGGAGGTGCATCTGCAAACAGCTGATGAGGGCGGTCAGCCTGGGAGAGTGGGTTCTGAGCTGCCAAAAGTCGTTCGGCTGCTGAGCCATGGCGCTCACCCTTGGAGTCCTTCTTGAAAGCATAAGATACAGTGATAGGGCGGTTACAGAGGTACTGCCCATTCATGGCTTCAATTGCTGCATCCGAAGCATCAAATGAAGCAAAATTAATAAAGGCATAACCTTTGGAGTTGCCTGTGTCAGGGTCCCGCATAATCTTAGGGGTTTGTAAGATGACCCCAAAGGCGCTGAAAGTATCATAAAGCAACTTCTCATCAATCTCAGGGTCCAGGTTGCCAATGAAAATGTTGGCCCCTACATCCAGGTTTTTGTTGTGAGCCGACGCCTTGTTCACCCGTATTGGCTTCCCATAGAGTTTGATCATGTTCATGATCTTAATGGCATAGTCAGCATCTTCCTCACTCAGGAATTCCACAAAGCCATAGCCTGGAGAAGGGAGAAGAGGAGGTTAACAACCTAAGTAAAGAGATTCAAAATGGGGTAAAACTCACCTACCCTCTAATCACAAAGAATAAGAAACAACCTCACTTTACTTGCGAATGGCTCCAGAAATAAACTGAGGCTTAAAAGAAAGAAATCTTTCGGTTGCTCATCTCGTTCCAAAACAGTTGTGAATACTGCTGGGACCCTCCAGGAGCAATCTGCCCCTTGGCATGTACTCACCTTGGTGCTGGCCAGTGACTCTATCCTTCGGCATGTGGGTGTTGACTACGGGTCCAGCCTGGAGAAACAGTTCCCACAGCAGCGGTTCACTAACCTTCTCATCCAGGCCCCCGACGTACACAGTGGCATCTGAAGGGAGGGAGCAGAAAGTTAGGGCAACGGTGAGAGTGTAACAGGAAAGGAGGTGACGGAAACATGAAGATGGAACCCAACCAGGGGAACTGGGGACGGGGAGAGAGTAGGAGCAAAAAAAAAAAAAAAAAAACAAACATTTAACCCTTAAACCTCTTTCTTCCCAAGACTTAGGAAATCCTCTCAGGCCTAATTTAGTACTCTGGGTGGATTTTTTTGAGTGGGAGGGCAGCAGGGGATTGGACATAAAAGTATCACACCCACAGGCCTCAGCCAGCACCCAGTCGCCCCGCCCCCAGCACGCATGGGGCCGGTTTCGCGCCCTCTGGGGAACCGAGGAGTTCATCTTCCCACCCCTGCAGAGGCACTGCTGGCCCTAGTCGGGACCTCCTGGCCACGCTGAGCGCATTCCAGATTCTCCCGCTCCACTCACCCTGGTTCCGCTCGGAGATCGGCCCGGCAGCCATGGCGAAAGAGCTCCCGCCGTCTCCCAGCAGCGGTTCCGCTCTCTGACCTCAGCCCGACTTCCACTTCCGGGGCGAAGGCTGACGTATGGTGGGCGTGGCCGCGGAAGAGGCGGTGCCAGGAAGCAGCGCCGCCATCTTAGGAGCCTGCGGGACTTAACCCGGGTCTGCCGATGGAGTCCCCGGGTCCCGCGCAGCTGTGCGGCTGCTGGCGGTCTAAGCGAGGAGGGCGAAACGGAAACGCTCAGACCCTCTTAATTCACTGCTAGAGTTGAAAGAATCACACTGCTCCCAAAAATGTAAATTCGAAAGCTAAAAGAACAAGGCTTTACTTTTGCTATGTTTTGTGGCCAGTGATTCTTCTTTGGTTGCCCAGGGAAGAACGTGCTGAAGAGTCCCCCCAGCCGGAGGACTGGGCTGCTTTCAGGCGCGGAGGGAACCGTCCATCTCGCCTGCCCCCTTCTTGCAGATTTGGCCTCACAGCCCTGATTTGGGCTGGAGGTACTGGTTTTCCCTCAGGGGAGGAGACTGCGGAATGTCTGAGCTGGAGTGACGTCTGCGCTCGTAATAACATGGGGGTGGGGGCGGGTGGTGGGAATCAGGCTGCTGCGAGGGTGTGTGACCACAGCTGATGGGCGGATGGGCTCAGAGACGTCAGTCTGGATTTCTAGAACACTCTGGCCTCAGCGACATCTTTTTTTTTTTTTTTTGAGTCAGAGTCTCCCTCCGTCGCCAGGCTGGAGTGCAGTGGCGTGATCTCAGCTCACTGCAACCTCCGCCTCCCGGGTTCAAGCAATTCTCCTGCCTCAGCCTCCCGAGTAGTGGGATTACAGGCGCCCGCCACCACGCGCAGCTAATTTTTGTATTTTTAGTAGAGACGGGGTTTCATCATGTTGGCCAGGATAGTCTCGAGCTCTTGACCTCGTGATCCACCCGCCTCAGCCTCCCAAAGTGCTGGGATTACAGGCGTGAGCCACCGCGCCCGGTCGCGACATCTTGACATGCTCGTGCGACATCTTGACATGCTCGTGCGCCATCTAACCCTTTCCCCAAACTGCACTTTAATTTTGCAGCGCCTCACCAGACCCGGTTCCTCTGTTTCCTTAGCAATAATATGGTGGAAGCCTTCCTCTCTTGGGTCACAGCCACCTTTTAACCCACCACTCTTTGCTACCTAGGAAAATCCTTTATTCAAACACAAGAAACAATGCCAGCAATGTGTATAAATACTATGCTTTAATGAACCCCTTAATTAGAAATTCCACAACAAAAATACACAGAGGAGACAGGGTGTTTCCTGTATCCACCTCATTCTCATAGAAAACTAAGGAAAGAAACAGAAGTTGGAATTAAAGCAGCAGCAAGGCGGGGCCGTCTTGTTGGGACTCATGAACGGCATCTCTAATCTCACAGTTTAACATCTGGTTATCCAGAAGGGATGGAATTGGCCTAAAAGAACCGATCATTTCCTGGATTGGTTTTGTTTCTTAATTCTTCAGATCACGAGAAACAAAAATATCTGCAGGAACCAAACAAGACAGGATAAGAGTTGGAGCGGTTAACACCGCCATCTGCAACAGAAACTCCCATCTTAGTGAACTTGTTTAACGCCTGGCGTGTGAAAGCTGCAAGTCCAAATACAAAAAAAAAAAAAAAAAAAAAAAGGCTTAAGGCCTGGCACAGTGGCTGTAATCCCAGCAGTTTGAGGGGCTGAGGCAGGCGGATCACAAGGTCAAGAGATCGAAACCATCCTGGCCAAGATGGTGAAATCCCATCTCTACTAAAAATACAAAAATTAAGGCCGGGTGTGGTGGCTGACGCCTGTAATCCAAGCACTTTGGAGGCCAAGGCGGGTGGATCACCTGAGGTCGGGAGTTCAAGACCAGACTGACCAACATGGTGACACCCCGTCTTTAAAAAAAATAAAAATAAAATAAATACAAAAATTAGCTGGGTGTGGTGGTGAGTGCCTGTAGTCCCAGCTACTTGGGAGGCTGAGGCAGGAGAATCCGCCGAGATCGCACCACTGCACTCTAGCCTGGTGACGGAGCAAGACTCCATCCCTCTGCCCAAAAAATGGAAGGATTAAACAGAACCCTCCTCTACCCCAGATCCTCCTCTGCCCTGCCTTTGAGAATGCCCGCAATTTCCATGGGATTGAGAGGGAATGGTATTTGGATCTCTTTTCTTGGAGTGATCCTCAGGAGATATTCTTGGTGTCCATTTCCGTAATAGCTCCTGAAGATGGGATAGCTCATCCTGGAGGCCAGAGATTATGGGAGCTGAGAGTCCAGTCTGGGGAGGAGGCAAAGAGGAACAGAGGAATACTGCTGCAGCTCTGGCCCTCTGCTTCTAATTTGTCTGCTACCTCTGGTGTCTTTAATGCTGTTTCCCCTTCCGGCTATGCCCTAAATTCCACTTAATCTAAGCCACAAGCACTTTCCCCTACCTCCTACACTCCCAAACGCTGTTTGATGCCAACAGGAGTGGAACTGTCCCGGGGCCCGCATCCTCCAGCTCCTTGCCTTTCCAGCTCCTATTCATCTGGTTCCACAGTCAAGTTCTTTCTCCCACTTCCAGTCCGTTTTCCCTTCTTACCTGGACATCTGGCCTTCCCCTCAGGTAGCAACGTCTCCAGAGCCTGATCTGAGGTCCCAGATATCCAGGCAGTAGCAGCCCTGGAGGTAAAGGGCAAGCTCCCCAATGTGAGGGGAGCCCCCACTCCTGGTCAGCCAGGCTTTCAGAGGAGACAGCAGGTCGAGGGAGCCAACGAGAAGAGACTGCCAGCAGGGAGGGACTGTCCCGCCAAGGACAAAGCTGATTCAGGGGGGTCAACGCCCCTCTAGAGAAGAGCCACACAGAACTGGGGGGTCCAGGAACCAGGAAACTCGGCTAAAGGAGAAAGGAAATCAACTGGCAACTGAGAGACCAGATAACCCTAGTTTCCCCGATCTGAATCAGGATGGGGTATCCTGCGGCCACCTACTCACTGCTCCGGTGGCTAGAACTCCACGCCTCCCCATGAGAACTCTTCTACCCTCCTCATCTAGACCTCAGGACTGATTAAGGTTGATTTTAGGGACACGATGTGTGCATGAGACAAGAAGACGAGTAAACAGACTGGAGTAAGGACAAAAAGGATGCCCTCTGCGCTATTCTAGGACATCTGTCTTCCTAGGGACAGCCAGGGACTATAAGTGACAGCTGCAGAAGAGTAGTGGGGAGCTTTCCCTAAGGAACTCAAGACATGTGTCTTTTACTTCTCCCTGTCTGGCGGCATGAGCCTGTGGGAAAGTCAAGGGAATTTAGGAAATTTAGACACTTCACCTGCGGTCTAGGGAGCCAGGAATCTGGGCAGTGTTCCAGCTCATAGCCAGGATTCTGGAATTGTAGTATCTGTGCACTGTTGTAGCGTAAATCCCAGTCCCAGACAGACAACTGCGGATTAAAAGAGTTCCCAGCTGGGGGCTGGGAGTATCCTGCAGTGTAGACTTGTGTATATGAGTTTAACTGGACAGAGGAAACAAGAAAAAGGATGGTTACCACAAGCCTCCCACATCTAGAGACAAATCATGACACTCTCCCCTCTTATCCTAGGAACGATGTAGGGCAAAAGTCCCATCCTGAAAGTGAGAATGAATCTCCTCCTCCCCACCCCCAGACCTCATTTCTCATAAAACAAATGAAGGCCAAACTTCCCAATGGAAAGCGCACACACACACACACACACTCACACACACACTCTCACACACACACACTCTCACACACACTCACACTCACACACACACACATACACTCACACACACACTCTCACACACACTCACACACTCACACACACTCACACACTCACACACACACTCACACACTCACACACATACACACACACTCTCACACACACTCACACACACTCACACACACTCTCACACACACTCACACACTCACTCACACTCACACACACACTCACACACACTCACACACACACACACTCACACACTCTCACACACACTCACACACTCACACACACTCACACTCACACACACTCACACACACTCACACACACTCACACACACACACTCACACTCACACACACTCACACACACTCACACACACACACACTCACACACTCACACACACACACTCACACACTCACACACACACACTCACACACTCACACACACACACACTCACACACTCACACACACACACACTCACACACACTCTCACACACACACACACACACACACACGTCAAAAATAGAGGTCACTGACCTGTCCGCTCTGCTTTCCGCGCTCCCAGGGGGTATTTCTCAGGAAGGTAAGGGTGTCAGGAACCCTGACACTGTCATGAAGAGCAAGAAGGAAAAACTCAGAGAATTCAAAATCAGCTGGAAACTGCTGGAGGAGCTGCCAGACGCAGTCAAGGAAGAGGAGAAACACCGGGGACTGAGAAGGAGAAATTAAGAGATTGGAAGGGATTCTTGGGACCGCAAGAGGGAGGATGACGAAATGATAGGGGAATGGGGAACACAGGGAATAGGGGGCCCTATGGAAGTCAGGGAACGAAAATCTGAATGGAGAGTGGAAGGGGTTGCGGGGCCTCACTCATCTGGATTGTCATCTCAGCCTAACCTTGGGGCCCTTCTGACCTGATTCACCGCCAGTGGATTATACAAAAGAATATTCTCATTCTCTTCTTTTTTTTTTTTTTTTTTAAGACAGGGTTTCACCATGTTGGTCAGGCTGGTCTTGAACTCCCGACCTCAGGTGATCCGCCCGCCTTGGCCTCCAAAGTGCTTGGATTACAGGCGTGAGCCACCACGCCCGGCTCTCTTACTTCTTTAGTGACATCCCTCCAATGCCATCCCGAATTGTTCTCACCTCTTCACTGGCCCCAGTTCCCCCAAGCCGAGTCAGGAAGGGGTGTCCAGCTGCCACCCACTCTCGCTGCACTAGTGATTGGAAGCCAAACAGCGTTCGGGCTTCAGGAGCTGAAAGCAGCTGGACGAGTGAAGAGAGGAGGCCATTGAGATCACGATCACCGCGCTCTGGGTGATAAAGAGGAAGGGACAAAGAAGAGGGGTCCAAGAAACTAGGGCAGGAGAGAACGAGAAGAGAAACATGGCAAGGAGAAGTGGGAGGCACAGCAGGGAAAGGTTTGGGGTGGGCAGGATTGAGAGAGCACACAGAAGTGAAGAGAAAACAAAGACCTTGAATGATTCACTTCCTAGACTCCACCCGGATAGAAATACCCAGTTTCACATGTAAGGGGCAGAATCACAATTCTCAAACCAGCTTCCAAACTGCCCTTCCCACCCCAACCCCAGTCCCCGTCCACTGATGGAAGGAAAGGAACAAAGGGCTAAGACCATCCTAGTGTCAGGGTCCACATGCCGTAGGGCTGTAGGGGGCCGAGGTGGCACTGAAGGTAGAGGTAGAGCTTGTGGGCCGTTCCCAGGAACAGGAGAGGAGGAAGCCTTAGGGTCCACCCTCCCTGAATGCAATCTGGCCAGGTGGGTGAAGAAAAGAGGCAAAGAATGGAATGGCCTTACCCAAGGAACTCACCTTGAAGTATTACAGAACGAACCCTGGATGTCACTAATACAGAAATGTCACTGGCCTTTCGAAGGCAAGCCCTGGAGGAGCAGGTGAGGAAGAGGGAGGGAGAATACTAAGCCTAGGGGAATGGGTCATGGGATGGAACCAGGCCGACTCCAAATCCTGCCCCTCCTCCTTCTAACGAGCAGCAAATGGCAGTCTTCTTGGGAAACCGATGAGAAGAATTAATGAAAGGCCATTTAGGAGTCCAGGTTAGCAGAAGGTTGAGGAAGGCTGAATTATTAATGATGGCTAGAAGAAGCGAGGAAATACCTGACATAGTCCAGCCATCGTGTTCCTTCCAGGGCTGAAAGCCATTTATCGTCAGCTACAGATGAATCTGTTCGAGGGCAGAGAGATCAGAGGGCAAAGAGATTAGGAGAACTCAAGATTCAGGTTGATAGCCTGCTGGGTTAAAAATAGGAACGAAAAGTAACCGTAAATGGCCAGGATGGTTTTCTAAAATTAAGCAGTGGTGATGGTTGTACAACATTGTAAATATAAGAAAACTCACTGAATTGTATATGTCAGTGAAGGGTGAATTTTATGATACGTACAGTATGTCTCAATAAAGCTGTTTTAGAAAAGAATAAATTGGGGTCAAGAAGACAGGAAATCGATGAGTCTGCGGGAGAGATGAGAGGTGAGAGGCGAAAGAGCTGCTCGTGTACAGCGAGCAAAGGGTTGACCAGGTTAGGGTCAGCAGACTGCGGGTGAGGGTGAGGGTGCAAAGGTTTTTCTCACCAGGCAGGCAGAGGGCCCTGAGCCTCAGGTGGGCAAGTTGGACATCTGCAAGGCTTGGCAGCTCATCCATACTGTCCACCAGGACAACGTCCGAATGCCCAGCCTGGAGCATCGACTCCACTGCTCTGGAGGGGAAGGAGTCAGGAAGTCAGAGAAGGACTCTGTCCTGAGCACCTAACCCTTGATTCTTCTCATCAAGCCTCCCTCACCTGATATCCTCCTTGTTAGGGTCACTGGCTGTATAGAAGCCTCCGCAGCGAAGAAGATCACTGCCCCCAGGGTGATGCCAGGACAAGCGCTTCGGATGGAGCGGAAGAGGGTCACCGTGGGAGAAACGCCCAGCCACGCTACGCTTGCCCCCATGCTGGCTTCACAGAGCTTCCTCCCTCCACAGGTCCCCAGCCTCCCATGACCCTCTAATCCGCAGCTGTTACCCTGACCCTCACACTGACCGGTCCACGGCCCTGATGAAAGTGGCCAAATGCTCTCCTGATCTCACTGTCCAGAATTCGATTAGGGACCCAGAAGTAACGGGGGAGGCTGTGAAATGAGCGTGGTGTTACAGTTTGACTCAGCGACTTCATTATAATGTAAACCTGTTATTATAAGGAAGCTGCTTCGGAGGGATCACTCCAAGGGATCTCAGGTTAAGGGATCTAGGAGGTAAGGGAGATAGTTTTTTTTTTTTTTTTTGAGATGGAGTTTCACTCTTGTTGCCCAGGCTGGAGTAGTGCAATGGCGCGATCTCGGCTCACCGCAACCTCAACCTCCCAGGTTCTTCTGCCTCAGTCTTCTGAGTAGCTGGGATTACAGGCACGCGCCACCATGCCCAGCTCATGTTTTGTATTTTTAGTAGAGCCGGGGTTTCTCCTTGTTGGTCAGGCTGGTCTCAAACTGCTGACCTCAGGTGATCCTCCCACCTCGGCCTTCCTAAGGGCTGGGATTACAGGCGTGAGCCATCGCGCCCGGCCTGGGAGATAGCTCTGTGGACGTCCTAGGAGGCTGGAGATTGTGGGAAGCCCTAGCTTTAGGGGATCAAGGAACTAAGGGAAGACTGAGAGAGCAGCAGGGCTGGGGGGCACTGGGCAATCACCTGGTGGCTACGTCGAACCTCTCGTTGACCGTGCTGACCCTCCAGCCTCTGGCTCCCTGCTTCTTCCGCTCCGTCTCCCAGTCTTCCGCTGTCTCCATGAGAGGAATTGGTGGCTTTCTGGAGCCAGAACCCTGGCCTGGAACGGGAGTGAGACATGGAGGAGGAAGGAGAAAACCAGAGACAGCTTCTCAGCTCTTTGTCCTAGGCCGTCTCTGCTTTTTGAGACTCTTCCTTACCCTAAAGCGCCCTCACTCACCAGCCTTGCTCAGGGTTATCCCCAAATACTGTTGGGCTTGACTGCTGTGAGCTCTGGCTTGGACAATGGCCATGGTCACCTGTGGAGGAAAGGACATTCCATCCTTTTGGCTTAGGCTGAGCGAAGAGAAGGAAACGGAGCCCACGTGTTGCTCCACTCTCTTTGCCAAGAACAAAGAAGGCCAGTGAAGACGGTCTCTAGAGAAGGGAGCTTCCTCAGGCCATGGGGACTGGGGTCGGGAGAACAAATCTAGAACCGCAGAATCCTAGAATGATCATTCTGGGAGGAAACTCGCCCACAGTCACGCTGCTGGTAATTGCAGCGTCAGGCTAGAGGGCAGGCTCCTTACTCTCATTCCGAGATCATTTATCCCAGCCTTTCAGCCTTTCCTTGAGAGAAGCAGGGGGAATGATGTGACGATCCCGGGGGCTGGAGGAGTCTCAGAAATTGTCAGGGAGAGGAGGAAGCCTCAGGTTAGGGGCCTCTTACCTGAAAAGCCTGAGGCTCTAGGCCTCCAGCCTCAAAAGCAACTCTGAGCAGCCGGAAGTCTCGGCCGTGAATCAGAATCTCCTCAGGGATAAATTTAAGCAGGGACCCTGGACGGAGGAGCTGGACTCGGGACAAGCCGCTCACTGAAGTCAAGAGGTACAGAGCAGTGTATGGACCAGGGTCCCTCCAGAAGGGACGCTTCCAGCCCGTCCCACTCCATCCCTGGCTGTTTTCTGAGAATAGAGGAAGGAGGAGGAGGAGGGAGCCCCGGTGAACTCTTCACCAAAACCCCCCAACTCACCAGCCTCCAATCGCCCAATGTTGGCCAGGGCAAAATCGTATTCACTGCTCAAGGGAGTATCCTAGAGGAAGCACGTGACTGATGGTACCGACATCTGAAATAGCCCTCATTTTCCTACCCTGGCAGCCCCAGCCCCTCTAGGGGGCAACCACCCTAGAGAGAGTTCCCATTGATTCTCAGTGATACTTACAAGACAGCCCCGAACCCATAATGTTTGTGTAAATCCTGCTAGAATTCCCTCCCATTTCCCAGTAGCTGTCATTTCTGTTGCCCTAACCATCTCACCTGATCCCGCTGCCAGCCGCAGGGCTGGAAGGTGACCCTCAAGTTGGTGCAGATCAGGGTTCCAGACAATTCCGGTTCCAGCCCCTTCCTCACCCCTGGGGCCCATGCTAGGATCTGCTCCCCTACAGGGAAAGAAGGGAAGCCCCGTTATGACTATTCCCAGTGTCGCCCACACTTGGAAACACCCACTCTTCTGAGACAGGGAGATCTAAATGGGGCTGATGAAAATCCTTCTCTAAGCCCTCTAGAATGTAAGCTTCTGCGGAAAGATACATTTTTAAAAATTTATGTAACTAGAACAGAGCCTAGAACAGGACCTGGCACATACCAGGCACTAAATATGTATTAAATAAGTACATTTCAAACGGGGTAACAGGGTCAAGGAAACAGAAGGAATGTCCACATCCAACCCTCAGCCAGCTCCAGAAGCCGCCAGGGAGGACAGCGAGCCTCAGGCCGAAGCACGTTGAGGCAGGAGAGGAACACAGGGTATCTTTGGTGAGGGCATGAAACCGCAGGGGTGCAGGATGCCATGTGGAGGAGTGTGCAGAGCGTGGCAGGGCATTATTACCTGGGAGGCATCCGGAGGCCAGGCAACTGCCGAGCTGACGACTCCGGGGCTCCGGCATCCTGCTTTCCTGGACGGATTTTGGTCCAGAGAGCTGAGGGGGGCATAAAGTTAACCCCTAGGCCTCCCCGGAGGCAGCTGCCTTCAGAGGCCTGCACTCACACTCTGGGGGAAACTGAGATCAGTGTCTATGGGAAGCTCCAGACCGACCAGGGCGGGCTGGCAGACAGTCAA
Source organism: Saimiri boliviensis (assembly GCF_048565385.1). NCBI lineage: Eukaryota > Metazoa > Chordata > Mammalia > Primates > Cebidae > Saimiri > Saimiri boliviensis. The sequence goes on along the minus strand of NC_133467.1, from coordinate 40,209,426 downwards.
GGGAGGGGCTGGTTAATGGGTAATCAGACAACGAACTTGAGACCGTGAAAAAGGCAGACCAGGCTCCATCAACAGCAGCCGATCGCACAGACACACCCTCCGCCTCCTCTACAGCCTTTGCTTCCCCCTTTTACCTCCACCTGATTCCCATTCTCACCCTCTTGCCGACCTCCCCAAATCCCTTCTCCTTACCCCCATCTCTGGCTCCTCCTTCCGGGGGGCAATGTTGAAACTCTGGCCCCGGCCCCCCCACCACATTTCTCTGGCTCCATCCGGGGACGGAGCGCTTCAAGGTGGGAAACCTCAAGGATGCTCACCCCCCTGGGGAGAGGCGAGTCTGGTTGCGAAGAGGGGTGATAGGGAGAGGGGGAGGGGGTTGGACACAAGGGAGAGGAGCATTTGAGGTGCACGGAGCAGAGTTTGGAGGTCTCTGGAAAGGTGTGTCCAGCCCAGCCTGAGAAGTCGCCTCGGAAACTTCAGTCGACTCTGGAGAGGGCGGGAGAGATGCCCAGCCCCTTAAAGGAGAATACACACACTTCTGAAGAAGTGGAAACGGTGGGGTCTGAGACGGACGGGTGGGGGAGACAGGGGGCCCGAGAGAAAAATACCTACTCCCTTCTTTACCCCAATCCCAGACCCGGTTCTCTTCCTGTTCATGAGTCCCAGAGATCGTTTGAGGGGAGCAGTTCTACTGATGATGAAACTGGAATAATTTGGGCTACCTCTCTGGAGTGTCTCAGGGATGATTTCTGTTAGAAGCCCGGTTCTTTTGTCTTCTCACAGGGGCTTGGGGTGGGGAGAGGGGTAGGAACGTGAAAGTGGTTCAAGCCTCCTTGCCACCTCTTCCAGAGAAAAATGAAAATTAGACCTGGGGGGATTTTTGTCAGGAGAGGCCCAAGCATTAGGCGGGGAAGCAGGGAAACTGGTCACAGCGTTTTTGCGTATCTTTCTGCAGAGGGCATGAAACAGACATCATGTGAGGTGTGGAGAAGCAGTGGAGAAGTGTGAAGAGACGGAAATGTGTCCAAGATGCAGACGCAAGTGCAGGTATGTTTGTGTGCAAGTCTTGGGCATGAGGGTGGGAGGTGCAAGGAACACATCGAGCAGTTAACCCTGCCCGGCACGCAGCCGCTCAACCAATTGTCAGTGCCGATTCCCGTATGCGACTCCACCCCTCCAACCCAGACACCAGATCTCTAAATGAATGATTCATGCTCCGGACTTTCCAGGTGAGGGCTGGAAACCTCTTCAGCTCAACAGTCCATCTCCCGTCCCTCCCATCTGCAACCCAAGAGGCAAAGATGAGTAAGGAAGGCTGGGCACGAGGACAGAAGCCAAGGAGCTGCCGCTCCTTTAAAGGAGGCGGACTTGGGGACAGCAAAGCACAAATCTTTATTTAGACATGAAAAAGACAGAAAATAAAATACAAACTAAGAGTTAATGAGCTGCTGTTTTATTGCTTTTGAATCTACAGAGGTGGGGGCCCCAGTTTTCCAAAGTGACACTCCATTTTCTCCTCCCCTGGTCCACCACCCTTGTGGCCTCAGCTTTCAAAGTTTCCTGTCTTGGCTGCAACTGTGGAAACAGTGAAGATATTGTGAGACAGGAAGTCAGTCTGGAACAAAGAGGAATACACCTGCTGGGAAGGCGGCCCAGAAGCCTGAGTCTGGAAGTCCTAAAGGCTACAGAGCACCCACCCCATCTCACTCCCATGCATTCAATGGGCCTCAACCTCTTGGCGGAAGGAAATACTTCCAAGTTCTGTCGTAATAAGAAAACGGGGGCCGGGTGCGGTGACTCACGCCTGTAATCCCAGCACTTTAGGAGGCCGAAGCGGGCAGATCACTTGAGATCTGGAGTTCAGGACCAGCCTGGACAACATGGTGAAAACCTGTCTCTACTAAATAAACAAAAATTAGCCGGGCTCAGTGGCACGCATCTGTAGTCCCAGCAGTTTGGGAGGCCCAGGTGGGTGGATTACGAGGTCAGGAGTTTGATACCAGCCCGGCCAACATGGTGAAACCCCATCTCTACTAAAAATACAAAAATAAGCTGGGCGTGGTGGCACACGTCTGTAGTCCCAGCTACTCGGGAAGCTGAGGCAGAATTGCTTGAACCCAGGAGGCGAAGGTTGCAGTGAGCTGAGATCGCACCATTGCACTCCAGCCTGGGCAACAGAGCGACTCTGTCTCAAAAAAAAAAAAAAAAAAAAAAATTAGCTGGGAATGGTGGCTCACACCTGTAATCCCAGCTACTCCAGAGGCTGAGGCAGGAGAATCGCTTAGTGGAGGTTCCAGTGAGCCAAGATCTCATGATTATACTCCAGCCTGGGCGACAGAGCAAGACTCCCTCAAAAAATAAATAAATAAATAGGAAGAGGTGTGTACTACAACTTTCAAATCCCATTATCCACTTTCCTTCTCACCACTATGCTCCATTTAAGAGCCTCATTCTATTCTTTAGCACTTTGAAGTGTGGAGACAGTGGAGGGACACAGAGAAAAAAATCGGGGTGGGGGGTGGCTCATGCCTATAGTCCCAGCACCTTGGGGGGGCCGAGGTGGGCGCATCACCTGAGGTCAGGAGTTTGAGTCCAGCCTAACCAACATGATGAAATCCCATCTCTACTGCAAAAACAAACAAACAAACAAAACAAAAAAACCTACAACAATTAGCCAGGCATGAGGTGGGTGCCTGTCATCCCAGCTACTCAGGAGGCTGAGGCCGAATTGCTTGAACCCAGGAGGCGGAGGTTGCAGTGAAGGCCATTGCACTTCATCCTGGGCAACAAGAGCAAAACTCCTGTCTTTAAAAAAAAAAAAAAAAAAAAAAAAAAAAAATTGGGGAAATCAAAGGGAGAAAAGAATTGGGCCATTTGGATTTGGATCAGCACCTAACCAGGAATGGAGTGGGCAGGAGCTGAGGGTTGACTCCTGTCACCACCCCACACATCCCCAGTAGTACTAGATAAAGGAGAGGGTGGAAAGGCAAGGGGCTATATCCGATTTTTCCATTTTCAGAATCTTGGTCTGACTGCAGGTTTGTGCCAGGAGGGAAGGCTGCTGGGAGGGGCAGCGGGAGGAGGGAGGTGGAGTTGAATGACTCACAGGATGAGTCACAGATCCACTTATAAACACAGAACGAGGCCAAGCTCCTTCCCAACCCCACTCCTCCTCCTCCTGCCAGCTTCCGTTGCTCTTTTCTACTGCCCCTTACCCGCATGGCCGATGCAGGAGGTGGCACGGAGAAAGTCTACATGGGGACATCGTAATAAATACTTTGTCACCCAACTGATGTATGGGGGAAAAACACCCCGTGATTTGCAGACTGGATGTCTGCAAAGTAAGAGACAGAATGCCCACATGACTCATCCAAATCTACAGTTGAAAGGCCTGGTGGGAAAGAAGGATATTAGAAAAATCTGGAGTGCAGGTGATTCCAGGCTGGGACGGTGTTTCTAAGTCTGTCTTCTTCCCACCTGTGGCTGTATGTCTGGGGCACTCACTCAACAGAGGCCGGATGCAGTGGCTCATACCTGTAACCCCGGCATTTCGGGAGGCCTAGGCGGGTGGATCACCCGAGGTCAGGAATTCAAGACCACCTGGCCAACATAGTGAAACACTGTTTGTACTAAAATACAAGTATGAGCTGGGCATGATGGCAGGTGCCTGTAATCCCAGCTACTCAAGAGGCAGAGACAGGAGAATGGCTTGAACCCGGGAGACGGTGGTTGCAGTGAGCCAAGATCACACCACTGCACTCCAGCCTGGGCGACTGAGCAAGACTCTGTCTCCGAAAAGAAAAAAGACACAGAGTCCAGAGGTGTCTGAGTAATTCAGGGACAATCATCTCTGCAAATACTCTTTTACTGAGAAAGAAAAAACGTGACTGGAACCGTGGACACAGGACTAAAAGGAGGAAGATGGCAAAAGTTAGGTTCTCAGAGCACATTCAAAACCAGCTTCATTCTTTCGGACTCAGTATCACCCCACAGATACATCACAAGAAGTCACTGCCAATTCTTGTCTGTGGGCTTTAGTTTTGCTTGAGGAAAAAACAAACAAACAAACAAAAAACAACTGAGCTCATAGAGGGAAGGTACTTTCCTTCCAAGGCCCTCTACAGCACTGAGTTCAACACCATCCCCACTCCTTAAAAAGACTGAATCTTTAAAAAATCTTTTGATATAACTTTTTATTTTGTTGATAAAAACCAGTATGGGGGGAAAACTTCTGGTTAAATCTCGTAACTTTCAATAAACGCAGCATAGGTTAAGGGAGATGTGGAGGTATCCTACAGAAACACTTACTCCATTGGAGGAGCACTAACATCAAAAGGGGAAAAACAAGAACCCTGAAAAGCTCCCTCCATTAAAAACTTCAGTAGGTACCCCAGTTGCCCTGGATTAAAGGAAATAAGTGCACTTAAATTTAAGTCTGAGAGATGCTATCATCCCTCACCTACGGTTAAAGGGTCCGCCTTCTCTCTTCACCCACATACCGCTCTGTAACTAAGGAATTTTCTGCCCGTTTTGAGTGCCTGTCAGATGCCCCTTTTCTTCTCCCCAGTCCAGTGAAGGCATGGGCTTGCCTCTTCTATTCCCTCCTCTTCCCCTAAGACCGCAAACCAAGCTGAGTCTGTATTACTTTCCCAGGCATTATTCCTTCACCTCCCCAACATCCCACTGAGCCCTTCTCCCAAATAATGAAGCAAAACAAACTTCGCTATCTCCTATAAAAACATATCCGTTGTCTCAGGGTCTTTCATCCTTAGAATGGAGAGGTTTTTCAATGCCTCAATAAATAGTTACCTTCCCAAATAAAAAATAATTTATTTCTTAATAAAAAGCTATAAGGCCTAAAGCCCCATTTTACCATATTAATCCCCAGACCACCCTTCAAAATTTCCATCTTTTATTTGAAACGAAGGCAAAAGGAACTGGGATTGGCTAATTTATAAATAGAAACAAAAACAAACATGACGCAAGGTTTTGTTTTTGTTCGTTTGTCCTCAGTTTTTAAAAACAAAATTATTAACTAGAATCTAGTAACAGATCAAATCCAAACACAGCAGTCCAGTGGAGAATCAAAACTTTTCTGGCTTTATTCTCTGGGAAAACCCCTGGTCTGTTTTAATTTCTATTGGTCCAGGCCAGCATCCTATGGTATGAAGGCCTAAATTAGGAAAGCTAGGTGAGTTGTGCAAATTCAGGGTGTTTGAGCCACCCGTTGTTTGGTGTGTGATGGGGGCGGGGGCGTACGCAGTGGTGTTCTCACTAGTGTTGTTCAAATCACAGAAATAGGAACGTAACTGGGGTGAGGTGAGCAAGGCAGTCGCCTTGGGCACAAAATTTAAAGAGTGCCAAAAAAAACCCAGTAACCAAGATGAATACTACTTTAATGCAACATTTTTTAAAAATCAAAATTAATTCATCACTTTATCTTAACTATCCATAGGGGAAAAAAATCAAAATTAATGTAAAAAAACTATGATGGACAATGTATCAAATATTTAAATAAAGAGGATTCATCCCCATACTTATTCAATTCAGCCTCACTTCCCTCCTCCTAATCCCAGTCCTGTCAGATGCTGTAAGATTTCGCTACTTTATTCAACATAAATTTTTTGCAATAATTTTTTAAAATACTGCATTTTTTTTTAAGCATGTTGCTGAATGAGTTTTATGGTAGCCCCTTAAATTTTGCACCTTAGGGGAGTGCTCATCGCATACCAGGTTCCAGACCTGCCCAGACATGTACACATCCCTCCCTTTGGAATCTCACTGCTTTCTTAAAACAAACCTATTTTCAAAGAAAACCCCAAGAATTAGTAGCCATAGGAAATTACATAGGTGACTTCTGAGATTCTTGAGGAGAAAAGAACTTTTCGAAACCGTGAGCATTTCCAACAAGGACAGTCTTGACTAGCTACCAAGAAGGAAGACACACGCATGCATGCACGCACACACGCACGCACATGCACGTGCCACTGCTTTAGATCAAATGTGGGGATTATGTTCCATGGGATGAGTTACGAGTACATACCTCAAAAGAGAAATCCAAACACAGAAGAACAGCCCGGTAATACTCTGGACACGTTAAGTACACTTTTTCCCCTTCCTCACATGCACCCGGGAGTGTATACAATTGCATAGTTGACTTTTCCCGGAAAAAAATATAAAGAAAAAGGAAACTTGGCCCAGGATGGTGCCTTCCGGTTTAAAGCTCTTAGAAATGGCTCTGGCCAGAGCATAGGCTGTCCAGACTTGTGCTTTGTGCAAAATGCAAAGGAGCTCCCCCTACTGTGTCCATATCCCCACTCCCAGCCCCTGGAGAACAGGGATGGGTCAAGGAGAGGGAGAAATCTAAAGACAGATCAGCTCATTGGGAGTTATCTGTGCTCTGTGGTTATAGTTCACTAAAATATATTTCTGTAACTACCTTTTTATAAATTGCCCCTAATCCCCACCCCATATTTCAACATCAGTCCTAATATCAAAAATATCTCTTCTTACAAAGTATTTTTTATTATTTTAATAAACTAACCACAGATTAAGGTCAGCTATGGCTTAACAAAAGAAGCCGGGATGTTAAAGTTCATTCTCCAAAAGTAGAGAAAAAGGAGAAGGAACCACTTAAGTAGGAGAAAAAAAAAAATCATTTTTTAAAATGTTTTTGCTTGTTGGGGTCTTTTTGTTTCTTTTCCTTAAAAAAAAAAAAAAAAAAAAAAAAAGTCAATAAAATAAGTTCTTTCTACAGAAATGCAGCAGCCACAGAGGATGGTAGTGCTCTATTTAGGTTTTTGGTTTTGTTTGAAACAATCTGGCTAAAATGTCTGTCCTCCCGCCCCTCCCAAGGTGTGCTCAAACCCCAATGTATGGTTATTGCTATGGTTAAAAAATAGATCACCTCTGCCCCAATTCACCTGGAGAAAATGCAACACACATGACTGCTCTTCTCACTATGCTCTTCCCTTTCCCACAGGGAACTTAAAAAAAATACAAGACTTAGATGAGGAAAAGATGGGGGGTAATCAGCACTCTCCTCTCAAACTGTAACAGATGACACGCGACCGGAGGAAGTAAAGCTTAGGAGGAAAAGGATTTCCCTTTTAAGTTCCTCCCTTTCCCATCTCAACCAATGGACTTAAACCACCCCCACCTCCTCACAGGCACCCATGAGCACACATTACTGCCTTGTCTTTCCAGATCCTTCAAAGGGAAGAATTTATCCAACCCTAATTTCTACCTTAATTCAAATCAATAGCAAACGTGTCCAATTTCCCGCTTCCTCTCCACACTTCCCACTCCACCACCATGTGCTTTCCCCATCCTAAAGAACTTTGGTCTATTTTTTATTGACTGAGAACTTCCTTTGCCCATTTCTCCCCAAGACTTCTGCCCACCTCCCACCCCCACACACCAAACCTTCTCCTACTACTTTCTCTTAGGTCCTCGGATGGGACCCAGGAGGTTGTAAGACAGAATCGCCATCTTTCCCCCTTGTACCTCAGTCCCATAAAGTCAAGCTCTGCAGAGAAATAGTGCAGCCCTTGAGGCGCCATCCGGCCCCAGCCTGCTCCTGCCAGCCTGGCAGCACTCCTGTGCGCACACACTTAAGTTTCCAGCCAGGCTCCCGCAAACATGACTGCATTTGCCCCATCAGCATGGGGACTGTTTTTGATGAGCCAATTAGTTGAGCTTAACTTTGTTCAGCCTCCTTGCCCTTCAGTGTTCCAACTGTTCAGAACCTGTGCACCAGGAGCTCCCCACCCGGCTCCCGTTCCCTCCGCCTCAGTTCTTCCCTGTAACAACAGGAACAGAAGTTGTTTGTCTCAGGGTGTCCATAGAAGCTGCAGTTCGGTTGTTTGCATTTGGTCTGGGTCGGGGGAAGCCCCCGGAGACCTCCAGCCCATCCATCTGGCTCAGGTGGCTCTCTGTAGCCATTGCTATAGGAATCAGCCACTCGGTAGGAGGGTGGTAACAGTGCACCCCTGTGAACTCCATCCTTAGACTGACTGCCTGGCTCCAGAGAAGGGATGCTGTCCTGGTGGGGGTAGGGTCGCCCAGGAGGGCACTGTCTGGGGAAGGTGGCGTATGGTGGTAGGCCCCCGACACACGGACCCCCTGCCAACTGCCTCCGGGGTTCCTGGCAGTGGACTCCACCCCCAGAAGGCCGAGGGATAGTAAAGCCCCCAGGGTAGCCAGCAGAAAATGCCATTGCCTTGGACTCTGCTGGGGGGCCAGTCAGCTGCTCCTCCCCAGCATCCGGCTCTGGCTTTTTGGCTGGAGGAGGGCCACTCGCTATTCCTCCATTCATGATCTTCCTCTCTGCCTCCTTCTGCTTCTGTTCTGCCAGGAATCTCTCCTCAGCATCAGCAAGGTAGCGCTGGATCATCTCCTCCTGATACTGGTGACGGTGACCCATCTTCAGGGTTCCAACGAAAATGAACCTCCCCTCCCCCTGCATGGCAGTCCTCAGAATGCTCAGGCTCTGCAGCACCTCCCGGCTGAACCTGCTCCCTCCGTCACCGGCAGACTCGGCTCGGGGCTTCTCAGACACAGGCCCGTCCCCAGCCGCCTCCTCCTTAGCACCCTTCCAGCTCTTCAGTGCGTTCTTCTTCTTCTTCTCCAGCGTCTCAGTGCCACTGCCTCCCCCGGACCCTGTCCCCACCCCTCCAGGTTTTGAACCCTTGCCGTGCATCAGGCCTCCCATGTTCTTTTTGAGCTTGCTGCCCAAGGTCTTGCCAAAGCTGCCCAGCTTGTTAGCCACGGAGTCTGCTCTCTTCTTGTCCTTCTGCCGATCTCGCTTGGACTTCTCCTTTCGCCGGCCGCCCTCATTGCTGGTGGAGCTGCTGCCAACTGACTCCTTATCTGAGTCTCCAGACTCAGGAGTGGACCGGGGCTCGTCTCCCGCCGAGGCGGTGGGGGACTCAGGCTGGGCCAGAGGAGCCTGGAAAAGACAAGAGCACTGTTGACAGTTATCCCCGCAGCCTGGGGTGGGGGAAGCCCACAGGGACCTCTAGCCCGTCCGCCTGGCTCACTCAGGGAGCTCCCCGCAGCCATGGCTAGGAAGAAGGGTGGACCCCTAAGAACTCTGTCCTTGAAGTGACTGCCTAGCTCCAGAGAAGGGCTGCTGTCATGATGAGGGAAAGGTCACCCAGGATGGCACTGTCCTTTCTGCGTTCCAGTCAGTCAGCTTTCTCACCCGCTGCAATCTGACTCCCTTCTATAATAAGGAGATAGCAGAATAAAACATTTCTGCTCATTTAGAACAATGAGCAACCATATGATATGTGGCTTCTGGGTGAGAGGCCCAAACGCTACAATGTTATTATAGATTTCTCTGTCAAATTCTGCTCGAAACTAATCTCAAGAAAGTCTTGACTAATAAGAACCAACCAAGTCGAGCCACTTTGCATCCTCTCAACTTTTTTTTTTTTTGAGACAGAGTCTTGCTCTGTCGCCAGGCACCAGGCTGGAGTGCAGTGGCGCAATCTCGGCTCACTGTAACCTCCACCTCCCAGATTCAAGCAATTCTCCTGCCTCAGCCTCCCGAGTAGCTGGGACTACAGATGTGCGCCACCACACCCAGCTAATTTTTATATTTTAGTAGAGATGGGGTTTCACCATGTTGGCCAGGATGGTCTCGATCTCTTGACCTCGTGATCTGCCTGCCTCGGCCTCCCAAAGTGCTGGGATTATAGGCGTGAGCCACCGCACCCTGCCTGCATCCCCTCAACTTTTATACATTCTGCACTGGACTTCATCAATTTGCCCTTACTCCTGTGCTCCTGTTGTAACTCAGAACTCACTGAATTAGGAGCTCTTTAAGCTACTCTGTTTCCTAGTGCCCAAAACAGAGGTCTGTCTACAGAAGGCTTGGGACAAAATAATGATCATCTCAAGTTCAACAAACAGTCCAGAAAACCTTTCTTAAAGAATATGTTTTAGGTCGGGCACAATGGCTCATGCCTATAATCCCAGCACTTTCAGAGGCTGAGGCGGGCGGATCATGAGGTCAGGAGTTAGAGACCAGCCTCACCAACATGGTGAAACACCATCTCTACTAAAAATACAAAAATGAGCTGGGCGTGGTGGCAGGTGCCTGTAATCCCAGCTACTAGGGAGGCTGAGGCAGGAAAATTGCTTGAACCTGGGAGGCAGAAGTTGCAGTGAGCCAAGATCGTGCCATTGCACTCTAGCCTAGGCAAGCAAGACTCCATCTCAAAAATTAATAATAATAAAAAGAGTATGTTTTAGTATCAGATCACAGAGGCTCATTGGAGAGGAGATGTGGAAAACAGGAGACTAATGGTTTTTAAAAAGCAGGAAAGGGCCAGGCACAGTGGCTCACACCTGTAATCCTAGCACTTTGGGAGGCTGAGGCAGGTGGCTCACCTGAGGTCAGGAGTTCGAGACCAGCCTGGCCAACATGGTGAAACCCTGTCTCTACTAAAAATACAAAAATCAGCTGGGTATTGTGGCACACATCTGTAATCCCAGCTACTCATGAGGCTAAGGCAGGAGAATCGCTTGAACCCGGGAAGCAGAGGTTGCTATGAGCCAAGATTGTGCCACTGGACTTCAGCCTGAATGACAGAGCAAGACTCCCTCTCCAAAAAAAAAAAAAAAAAAGCAGGAAAGGCCAGGCACAGTGGCTCACACCTGTAATCCCAGCACTGTGGGAAGCCGAGGCAGGCAGATCACCTGAGGTCAGGCATTTGAGACCAGCCCGGCCAACATGGTGAAACCCCTCCTCTACTAAAAATACAAAAATTAGCCAGGTGTGGTGGCGCATGCCTGTAATCCCAGCTACTCAAGAGGCTGAGACAGGAGAATTGCATGAACCCAGGAGGCAGAGGTTGCAGTAAGCCGAGATCATGCCATTGCACTCCAGCCTGGGTGACAGAACAAGACTCCATCTCAAAAAAAAAAAAAAAGCAGGAAAAAGTGTCTTTGAAACTTATTTGACATCTTCTAGTTACTTCTAACCTTGAATTGTAAGCTACCACTCAGAACAGATTCAGAAGGAAATGGCCCCAAATCTGTTCTGTCACTGAAAATGAGGACACACCAGGGCAGATGTGGGTTAAGTCTTCACCTGTGCATCAGAGGACAGTGGGATCCACTTCACATTCATGTAGCTATGTAGCAGATGTAATTTGACCTCTAGAGACAGAATTACACTAAGAAAAAGAGAGAGAAAAAAAAGAAAAAATTACTTCGACCTTTTAAAAGCAAAGCAATGTGCTACAGTTGGGAGGAAGGGTGGGAGAGGGTCACATGGCTTGGGACTCAAGTAGGGCTGGGTTTGAACTATTTCTCCAGACCTTGAGCAAGTCACTTCCAACTCCCTGAAACTCAGTTGCAGCTGAGAATGGTATAGATCAGGCATCCCCAAACTTTTTACACAGGGTGCAACGATCTGTCCCTCAGATCGTTGGAGGGCTGCAACATACTGTGCTCCTCTCACTGACCACCAATGAAAGAGGTGCCCCTTCCTGAAGTGCGGCGGGGGGGCCGGCTAAATGGCCTCAGGGGGCCGCATGCGCCTGTAGTTTGGGGACGCCTGGTATAGATAGTATCTATCCCTTGGGCTTGTTGTAAAGATAAAATGGTGTTTGGAAAGAGCCCAGCACAGTGTCTGGAAAACGGGAAATACTAGGCAGCAGCCATTACACTGTTGTTGTTGTTGTTGTTGTTGTTGTTGTTGTTGTAAACATTATTTAGAAGGAGCTTTTGATATGTGAGAGCTTATTTTTAAAAAGCCATAAACTCTGGATTTGAAAATCAAACTGTCTTAGCTGTGACCTAGTGGCAGGAGCCCAGAGAAGGAACCGCTGGGTAAGTGTTAACGGAGGAGCTTTCGAATTCACACACTCTCCAGCAGGAAGCTGAGGCAGGAGGCAGAAGGAAGGCTTAACAAGCCACAGGGAGGCAGGCTGGGGGCTGGTCAGGGAGGGAACATATTTTTCTTACTATTAGTTTAAATTTCAGAGAGGCAAATACTCAAAGCAAACTATTTTGATCAACTCTCTCACTTGCGCTAAGACATGTGACTTGATTATCCTGATTTTCTAATCACTGTTTTAGGAACGTATCAGTGTAAGAATACTTTTCCTATTGTAAAAAAAGAACAAGTTCAGATTCCAGGATTCCCATCTCTTTCAGAGGCAGAAAAAGCAGCTGCATGATGAAAGAGTCCGGTGCCCAACCTGTCTTCCACCTCTCCATCTTTCTAAAGAAACTGGCCTTAGCTTGTAACTGTCTTGCCTGAGCTGAGAAAAAATCCCTGGCATATGGGATGCTGCATGTCGAAGAGATCCCAGCTACAAAGTAGATGAAAAGACTAGGCCTGGCTTACCTGGCCAATCGGACATTGTCACTGTCATCTTTGCCCCACTCCCAGCCCTTTCCAGGGTCCACAGCAAAGTGCAAGGGCAGCAGCTTATACTCTGAATCTGTAAGTGGGATCACAGCTGGGGAGGAAGAAACATATCATCAAGGAGTCTCCTTGAGGAGAGAGAAAGGCAACTGAACACAGACTTACTTCACTAAAATCATACTAAGGTCTTTAATTGTGGTCACTTCTCAATTCTTACATGTGAATTACCCTAGCATTAACACCAATTGGCTAGTTTTCCCCCTACCATGCGGCATACTCTTTAGGCCACAAATCTCCCTGAGTCCCCACCAGTCAGTCAAGTAACTCTCATGATGTTCTTTCCAGTTAATGTATATTCAGAGAATTCAGTCGTAATTTAAGACAAACAGAGCAAACCATCATTTAGAAGGTCCTACCACCTTAATCATAAGCCTTTACTCCAGAAGAGGGAATACAGGTCTTGCTTCTCTCCCAAACCTTCTTTTTTTTTTAATTTGAAAACTTGACATAACTTATAGCTTAATAAAACAGTATCAACACGAGCTGTCTGGGCTTGCACGTCACTGAATTCTTTCCTCCCACATAGATCTCATTCCATTTTTTCCAAGTGGAAATAATGCAGACCAAAAGACACGTCATTCAGCACCTTGCTCCTTGGTATTCTCCTTCTGCTCCATGGACACGAGTGCAGAAAAGTGGGCCTGATCATAGGCGAGCACCAGAGGGGAGCGGTGACACTGGCTGGCTGGGACCTCCAAGGGCAGATAGATTCCTCCGAAGGGAATAGGGGCAAAGGCTGCAGGAAACCATGCAGATTATTGTGAAGGCTGTGTTTCTGCCTAGTGGACAATCCTTCACCCCACTTTGCCAACCGAGTCCCTGCTTTTATTCCAACATGTTTAATAATTCTTTCCTAAGAACCCCTGTGAATTAATCCCAACTGCTTTACTCAGAACCTCTTGAGAATTTTGCACTATTCTAATTGATACCTTGCTTTTCCCCCAAGGGTCTATATATCCCATTTCCCCGCTTCCTTCCTATGCTTAGCCTAAGGCTTTGCAAAAGGGATTGATCAGGATGGAGTGAGGACTGACTGGCTGACTCACCTTCCCCTCCAGAGTCCCTCAGCATGGTGTCTGCTACGACGACTATGGGCCTTCTAAGCACATGAGCCAGGACAAAGACGTGAAACTCTTCAAGGCTCTCATAAACAGGCTCCTCGGAACTCTCCACCCTGGAATGGCGGGAGGGGAGAGAGTAGAAGGGGTGCGATAGAAGAGAGCAGAAACAGGAGACCCTGAAGACCCGTTCTGCAGAAAGGGAAAAGGAGAATTGTCCTTTCCTGGTTTTCCAGCCAGTCTTAAGGCTGCACTGATACAGCTGATTATTTTGTGCTACCATGGCTGTTTCTACTTCCGTCTCACAGATGGGGAAATCCAAGAAAAGAGATTTGAAGGCTCTGGGGTTAAAAGAGTATTAGGAATTTTGAGGTAATCCCTATCTCTTAATATTCCTCCTTTCAATAACCTCTCTCCATTTTCTTTATCCAGCAGCTCAATATACAACTGCATAACTTTATCCTACTTACTTTATGTACTACAACCACCCACACAGCACACTCATGTCTTACAAAAAAGGCCAAATACAATTCTTTTCCTATGTTCCCTCATTTAAAGAACAACCTCACCATCTACCCAGTAGCCTAATCAGAAATCTGTGAACGATTTCCTGTGCTTTATCTCCCACCGTCCAGTAATCACCTGGTTTGAGCAAGGCCATCTCCTATGTGTTTCCTCCCCGTCTCCCCTGGCCTATCTTCAGTCCACCACGCCGTTCACGTCCATGACCTCTTCCTGGATTACTACAACTGCCTCTTCTCTCACTCCCTTCCACTCATTATCTACTGGTGTCAGTGTGTCCACATATGGAGTGAGAAATTTGCTCCTGTCATTCACATACTCAATATTCAATGGCTTCCACCCCCTAAAGCAATTTTATTCAACACTGGATGCTTATTACAAATGAGGATTTCTGGGCCTTAGCTCCATCCAACTCAACTGGACTTTTCTGGGGTGGATATCCAGAAATCAGCATTTTAAATAATTCTCCCAGATTATTTGTATGTACAATAAAAGCTGGGTAGTTCAGAATTTTTAACTACTACGGAAAATTTCAAAATTGTAAACATGTTCGATACTAGAAATGATAACATACTCAACAGTTGTGTTCCCACCACCCGGCTTCAACCTTGTTTCACCTACACTCAGTCTATTTCCCTATCTCCCCGACTATGGGGCTCTTGCCAGACTATTTTGAAGCAAATCCTGGAGATTACATAATTTCATCCATTGTATTTCAGTTTCTATCTCTGAAAAAATAAAGGACTGCCTTTATAAACAACCATTATACCATTAATATCATACTTTAAAATGTTAACAATAATTAAACACACAGACATTATCCACATTTCCTTAACTGTCTTATAATCTCCATACATCCCAACTGGTTGATGTCTTTTTTGTTTTCTTTTAGAGACAGGGGTCTCTCTTTGTTGCCCAGGCTGGAGTGCAGGGGTGCCGTCACAACTCAGTGCAGCCTCGATCACCCCAGCTCAGGCAATCCTCCCATCTCAGCCTCCCAAGTAGCTGGGACTATAGGCACGCACCACCACGCCTGGCTAATTTTTTTTTTTCTTTGTAAAGATGAGGTCTCACTGGCCAGGCATGGCGGCTCACACCTGTAATCCAGCACTTTGGGAAGTCAAGGTGGGTGGATCACTTGAGGCCAGGAGTTCGAGACCAGCCTGGCCAAAATGGTGAAATCCCATCTCTACCAAAAATATAAAAATTAGCTGGGCGTGGTGACACACACCTGTAGTCCCAGCTGCTTGGGAGGCTGAAGCAGAAAATCGCTTGAATCCAGGAGGCAGAGATTGCAGTGAGCTGGGATCACACCACTGCACTCCAGCCCAGGCAACAGAGCGAGACTCTGTCTTTAAAAAAAAAAAAAAAAGAGAGAGAGAGAGAGAGAGAGTCTCACTATGTTACCAAGGCTGGATTCGAACTCCTGGGCTCAAGCAATCCTCCTGCCTCAGCCTCTCAAAGTGCTGAGATTACAGGCATGAAATACCGCACCCAGCCTGACATATCTTTTTAGTGCATTTAAACTTGTAAGTTCCTTGTCCCTTTTTATTTTCCTTGTAGTTTACTTACTGAAAATATTGGGTCATGTCCTGAAGTTTCCAAAATCTAGATGGGCTACTTTGTATTCCAGTCCAATAGTGAACTACCTGTAGTTCCTAAACATACCATGTTGTTACACACTTTTGTGCCCTTAGCATAGCTCCTCTCTTTCCTTCTAATATGTCTTAGCACAGAGCTCTCTAAACACTAGGCTGTGGAAGCCCAATGATGACTTAAGATTTCCTGCTCCCCCACTTAGCCCTACTTACCCACCACAGTTGGCTCCATTGGTACCGAGATGCATTCGGGGTTCACTGGAGGCAAGCTTGATGAGTTCATTCCACTCCTTCTGCCATTCATCCTCTGTGTATACCAGCCCTGACTGTGTGAAGACAGGCAGGAGACACTGAGCAACCAGAGGCTGGGTTTTAAGAGGCAATATCCATTCCACCTTATTCACTGTTACTCCACTGTCTAATCGCTTAGCACTTGGTCTACAAATTGTACTACCAAGTCCAATCTCTTCCCTCTTTCATAGTCAAGATCTATGAAAGAATAGTCCATGATCTTTTTCACACTTCTTTATCACCTATTCTGTTTTGATCTATTGCAATCTGTCCTCTGTTTCTGCCCTCCATCCTGCTTAACCACCTGCCACATACCATTTCACCTACCTGATTTTGGCAAAGAATTTGGCAAAACTGATTTTGGCAAAACCCTCTAATTGCCAGATTCAGTGATCCCTGGTTCTCATCTTCTTTAGCCTTCACATGGCTTATTTTTCTCTTTAAATTTTCTTTGCCTTTAGCTTCCATAAAACTACTTTTTATTTCTCTGAACTCCGTGTACCTCCAAAATACTAACGGTGTGTTAATGATTTTCACCTTGGTTCCCTCTGGATGATCTCTTCTACTGCCATAATCTCACCCACTACCATATATATGGCTCATGACTCCAAAATCTCCCTCTCCAGCCCAGACTTCTTTATTTCTTTTTTTAGTCGGAGTTGCCCAGGCTGGAGTGCAATGGCTTGCTGCAACCTTTGCCTAATCTCCGCTCACTGCAACTTACACCTCCTGAGTTTAAACAATTCTCCTGCCTCAGCCTCCCAAGTAGCTGGGATTACAGGCACCCATCACCACACCCAGCTAATTTTTGGTATATTTAGTAGAGACAGGGTTTCCCCATGTTGGCCAGGCTGGCCTCAAACACCTGACCTTATGATCTCCCTTCCTCAGCCTCCCAAAGTGCTGGGATTACAGGTGTGAGCCACCGCACCTGGCTGGCATTAACTGCTATAGAGACTTCTATCGTAACAGTCATACATGTTATGACCTGTTGCAATTATGTATTTACATGTCCATCTCCTCCTCTACTCTAGGACCATGTTTGATGCAGTACGTCCAGGGCCTATTTTGTGACTGAAATCAATAAATACGTGCTAAGTGAATCTACAATTTTTACCAAAGGAGAGCAGGCAGTGGTAAAGCAATTTTAAAATATATTGGCTTTAGGATGTATACAATGATATGGGAAGTAAGTTTACCATATTAATTTTATCTGGCTGACATTAGTAATAAAATGAGTCTACGCTGCTTAACTGCACACTGACAAGAGCAGAAGGAATCTCTGGAAACATGAGGGGCATTGGGAACAAATTTAATGGGAATTTTTTAAATGACACAGCTATTTTCCACTTGTAAAATGCTATCACAAATTTTACTTCAATTGAAAATAAAGAGAGTAACACCCAGGCTCTCTATGGAGTGCTGCAGTGACTCCGAGGGACACATCCAGAGGGATCCGGCTCCCTCTTCCGCGTTTCTGCTTCTTGTTTTAACGTACAAAGCCACTAGGTGGCGTACACTTCTAGCCTTAACATTTAAGAAACTATTACTGAGCCTCACAACCAATTTCAACACAAAACAAGGAAGCTCAGGAAATCAAAACTTAGTGTGGTTTTGGTATTGGGAAGCTAAAGGAAGCTTCCACAGTTGATCACCCCCATCCTCCCATCCCCACTCCCAAGGTGGGTATAATGCGATGAATGGTTTAAGCTAAGACAATTATGAAGGCCACATTTTCCTTTTTTTTCTTTTCTTTTCTTTTTTTTTTTTTGAGACGGAGTTTCGCTCTTGTTACCCAGGCTGGAGTGCAATGGCGCAATCTCGGCTCACCGCAACCTCCGCCTCCTGGGTTCAGGCAATTCTCCTGCCTCAGCCTCCTGAGTAGCTGGGATTACAGGCACGTGCCACCATGCCCAGCTGATTTTTTGTATTTTTAGTAGAGACGGGGTTTCACCATGTTGACCAGGATGGTCTCGATCTCTCGACCTCGTGATCCACCCACCTCGGCCTCCCAAAGTGCTGGGATTACAGGCTTGAGCCACCGCGCCCGGCCGGCCACATTTTCAATATGAACTTTCACTGTGCTGAGCAAAAGGAGTAAAAGGATTGCTCCATTCCTGGCCACTATTCTGTATGCATATTGGGGACTTTGAGACAGAAAGGCCAGCTGGCCAAGGATAGAACTTGGGTATTTCTGGGTCTCCTGGCTAAATACCATTATAATCTAACCCCATCTTTAGAAGAGTAACTAATTCCTTTAATAACTGGAACAGGGCACACCTACACTCTGGCTGTTGCTGTCATTTCTACTTAGCAGTCGGCATGCTCTGGTTTGGCCTTTTCCTGCCTCTGCCGTGGTTAAGGCTCCACTATGACGTGAACTCCACAGTGGAGAAGCCAAAGCTGACGACTGATGTGCTTTGGGTTCTCAATTCTAGGCTAGCTCTAGCTCAGGCAAAAGCCTTCCACGACACCCAGCCAAGCTTCTGGTGCTAACAAAGAATGTCACTTCTGTGGCCTTGCCCCTGTGGGTTGATTTCCCTTAGAAATCTTCTGGGGAAGGGAGGCGGAGGTTGCGGTGAGCCGAGATCGCGCCATTGCACTCCAGCCTGGGTAACAAGAGCGAAACTCCGTCTCAAAAAAAAAAAAAAAGAAATCTTCTGGGGAAGACTGGCTACTCAGGGACAGGATTCTGATCTTAATATCTCCTACTTTTAACAACTTGGCTTATTTGTTTTTGAGGAAGAAGCATAGTGTGTTCTACTGACATATTACATCTTCAGGACATAAAATTCTAAATAACTAAAACAAACAAAAAAATCTTCTATATTATTGTCAGTTATGACAGAGCAATAAAATGAGAAAAAAAGAAAGGTGGACCCAAAAGGAAAGCTTCTAAAGAGAGATGACCATATTCAATGCCAGCAAGATCCAGTCCTAACATGGCAAAAAAATAAATATACATGAAGAGCAGGAGATATAAACACAGTACACAGAATCAGAGGGAAAGGAAATAGGAAGCCTCACTGATTTTATGTAAAGGCATACTGTCATCATTGAAGGAAAGTAATCAGCAAACTTCTTCTGTAAAGGGCTAGATAGTCAATAAGCATAGGCTCTGCAGGCCACACGTTACTACTCCGCTGTTAGAGGAAGAAAGCAGTTACAGGTGTAAACATCCAAGAAATGCACAGGGCTGTGTTCTGATACAACTTTTTTTTTTTTTAAGATGGGGTTTCACCGTGATGGCCAGGCTGGTCTTGAACTCCTGACCTCGTGATCCACCCACCTCGGCCTCCCAAAGTGCTGGGATTACAGTACAGCCATAGTTTGCCCAACCACTGTTATGGAGAGGGCAAGTACAAACAATCCACTGTTACTGCCTTATGTAAAAGCAGCCTGAACATTTGTCAAACTCCTGAGAAGTACTGTTCAAACTCAGTGAAACAGGTATGTTTTTTGTGTGTGATTAGAATGCTGCCTCCTTAACGCTTTTTAAAATTTAAAATAAACTAAAACTGAGTATATAAAAAACCAATGGTATATATGTCCAAGAAGATTTTTAAGCATTCACATTCCTATAAGGGCTGGAAATACACGTCTTTAAAAATTGATCTAGCCTTATTACAAGCAAAAAAAAAAAAAAAATACAAAAATCCAATGGAATTGTCATTAACTCATTTTGCAAAATACTGCCACTAAAGTTGTAAAGCACCTATCGGGGAGAAGCACAATGCTAGATGCCTCTCTGTAGGTCTTTTGCCCATCACCAGTTCTCATGACCATACAAGAAGGCATTTACCCCATGGTGTTAACTGCATTTTCTCCAATTTTCAGGATCATAAGGGGAGTCACACTGACCTAAGCCCCTGGAAATATTTTCTGCTGGCAGGCACCAGGTGACTTTGGCAGCTAGGTAACTTTAGGAAACAAGATGTTCCCACCCAAGCTCTCCCACCTCTTTATTCTGCTGTGTCTGCTGCCACCTCCAGCGCCTTTTCAATGCTTCCTTCTCAGCTCCCTTCTCCATCAGTGCATATAAAGCTTTTCGCAACATCAAGTCCCGATCGTGGAAACCCCACATCCCTGTAGCAAGAAAACATAATGGTAAGATACATCAGCTTGATTCTGCTAATTATTTTATTTTTAGTAGAGACGGGGTTTCACCATGTTGGCCAGGCTGGTCTCCAACTCCTGGCCTCAAGTGACCCGCCCACCTCACCCTCCCAAAGTGTTGCGATTACAGGTGTGAACCATGGCACCCGGCTGCAAATAATATACTGAGTTGTAAATTGGTTGGAGTGCAGTGATCTCGGCTCACCACAACCTCCACGTCCCCTGGATTCAGTCGTTCTCCTGCCTCAGCCTCCCTAGTAAGTTGTATTACAGGTGCCCGCTACCATGCCCCACTAATTTTTTTACTTTTAGTAGAGACGGGGTTTCACCGTGTTGGCTAGGCTGGTCTCGAACTCCTAGCCTCAAGTTATCTGCCCACCTTGGCCTCCCATAGTGTTGGAATTACAGGTATGAGCCACTAGCCACTGCACCTAGTCCTTACTTTAAATTATTAAGCCTATTTACAGCACAGCACAGTGGCTCCTACCTGTAATCCCGGACACCTGAGAGGCTGAGGCAGGAGAATCACTTGAACCCAGGGGCAGAGGTCCAGCCTGGGCAACAGAGTGAGACTCTGTCTCAAAAACTAAATGGGCCGGGCACAGTGGCTCATGCCCATAATCCCAGCACTTTGGGAGGCCAAGACAGGTGGATCACAAGGTCAAGAGATCAAGACCATCCAGGCCAACATGGTGAAACTCTTCTCTACTATGAATACAAAATTAGCTGGGCGTGGTGGTGCACACCTGCAGTCCCTGCTACTCAGGAGGCTGAGGCAGGAGAATCCCTTGAACCTGAGAGGCAGAGGTTGCAGTGAGCCAAGAACCACCACTGCATTCCAGCCTGGTGACAGAGCGAGACTCTGACAGAGCGAAACTTAGTCTCTAAACATGTAAATAAATAAAGTAAGCGTGTGTCACAAAGGACTGCTAAAACCATATCTTTTTCATACACCAAAAGAATAAATATTAAGTAGAACTGAACACATACACACATCTAGCTATACGTTGCTGGGTTGCTCCCTACTCATTACTCCCTGGGTCAGCTCTCAGAGCTGGCCCAAGCCAATACCTGTGCTTCCTTCACTATCTAACTAGCAAAAGTACGGTTCACTCCCATTTCCTCTTGCACCAACATAAACACATAAACACACACACACACACACACACACACACGTAAGCACACACAGTCTTGATCTGAACTATCACTTCTGCCTAAGATCAAGATTGTCTGGATGGAGTCCTACACATGAGATTTGACTCAATTGCTTCCTTTCTGCAGGGGAATGGAGTACTGCTTTCAAGACTCACCAAGGGAGGCTGCATGCAAGAGGCAGTTCCCATCTCCAGTTGTTGCCAAAGGAAGCAGCCTCTGACAGGTGGGGTCCACACTCACCCACCAGTTCAAACGCCCTGTAGAAAGGAGATAGTGGAGAAAAAGGAGTAGATTATCCATGAAGCCCTTCCCACTGTATTTCTAAAACAGACTCCAAAGCAGCCTCCTCTAGGAGGCCTACCAAGAATAAAACCATCACTCGATTATTCTTCACATCTTCTTCACTTATATTTAGTCAGTCAGAAACTTGTGAGCACAATCGGTTAGATCAGTGAGTAGATCAATTTTGTCCCAAAGGGACACTGGCAATGACTGAAGATACGTTTGCATGTCACAACTGGTAGGGGAATCCTACTGGCATCCAATGGGTAGAGGCCAAGGATACTGCTAACCATGATATAATGCACAAGGCAGCCTGCAAAACAAAGAATTGTCTAGACCAAAATGTCAGTAGTGCCAAGGTTGAGAAACCCTGGGTTAAATGGCGAGGCCAAGGACTAAGTTGAAACTTGACTGCTTGGACCGGCTCTGATTCCTTCCCTCCACTCAGGAGACCAGTATATATTACAGCAACAAAGCTCAGCAAAAATCCATCATGAACAAAACAAAAACAACTCAAAGCATGTATTTAAAGTGTCTTATGAGTACCATCTGCACATATGACAGCATGTCAGCATGTGTGGGGTGTGACTTTAAAAAGCATAAGCAATAAGACAAAGTACATAAAATACCCAAGAAAACAAGTCGTAATTCCGTACAGTCATCCCACAGTTGCCAACCCATTATTTACATGAGGAGAATATTTTATGAGTGATGCGTAAGTATTCTTGAACTACTGTGGAGCCTAGTTTCTTGAACTACTTAAAGAAAAAGTGGCTTATAATCTCCCCAGCCGTGATAATTTACTAACTTTAAAAAAAATTACAAATTTCTGGTAACAACAAAGCTTTCTTATCAGAAAAGAAAAAAGAAAAAAAAATTACCCATAGATGTATGTGATTAGGTTACAAAACGAAAAATAAAAGCTTCCTTTCATGCCCCCATTAACTCCAGTCCTTCTCCCATGCAAGCATTTTAATGCCTGATAAGCTTTTCCAGAACTTCCAGCTGCCTCACCCTATGACAAGAATTAATTTTAGTAATAATTGAAGATAAACACTATTACAAAGGTAAATAAATTTGGGGGGACAGGTTCACTACTGTGCATCACCTACAGCATTAGCCTTTCTGTTCACAAGGGTGTTCCAGGGCCAGTTATAATTAGTTGTTTATTTTTTTCATGCATTGATTTCAAGTATTGATTCCTAGGCCTTTGCATTTGTGTATCTGGTTTCTCTTCCAACAAACAGGAAATTTCCAGAGTAAAGTATCTAATCTGTATCTTTTCTTTAACATCAGCACAAGTTCATCCCACTGACTCCTGACTTTGACTGCAATCAGATCATACACTGGATCTACTGAACCACAACTGGAAGCTACTGATCAAGCCCAGACCGTCCATATGGCTGCCTGTAGGTGGAGAGTAGAGCGGGAAAAGCATGGGAAAGGAAGCAATCACTGACCTGCCTGTTCCAAGGCAACCAGCATGGACTGCTCAATGAGATCTCTCTCTATGAAGCTGCGGAAGTCTTCATTATACACAGTAAGATCTGGAAGCTGGAAGGCACAGATGGGCATTTCCAGGGGGTGCTCATTGCTCCCCCCACCCCCACCATTGGAGGAGACATGGGACCGGGCCAGGGAAACAATGCTGGAGCTGGCGTGGGAGATGCCCCTAGACAGGCGTTTTTCTGCAATGAGAAATGGAGTCACCTTAGAACATACACAGCCCACTTGGAGAACTCTCCAGTTGATGTGCTGATAGTTACCTCTCAACAGGGTTTAGTCAGAGAAAAACTAAGTCTAACTGACTGGTGAATTTCACAACCCTTTTTGTGAAGCCAATTGTTTGGAGAAATATAGAAAATATTTTGCAGGCACTCACATTAGCACCAAATATCCATTTCTCTTTCTACTCTTGTCTGGAATTTGCCTCGTCTTCCCCTCCCTCTGACTCTGTCTTCCTCCACTTCCATTTCCCAATGTGATAGGGACCCATTCGTTTAGCAAGTTGGTCATTGTTTGGTGAGACGAGAAGGGAATAACGGAAGTGAAGTTTCACTGGAGTTAGTCAAATAATCCTTCTGGTAATTCTCAAGGTCCTGGAAAGCACTTGTCTATAGTGGAAATCTTTTTCCATTATAGAAAAGAAAATCCTTTGGGAGGCTGAGGTGGGCGGATAACCTGAGGTCAGGAGTTCGAGACCAGCCTGGCCAACATGTAAAACCCAGTGTCTACTAAAAATACAAAAATTAGCCGGTGTGGTGGTGCACCCCTGTAATCCCTTGGGAGGCTGAGGTGGGAGAATTGCTTAAACCTGAGAGGTGGAGGCTGCAGTGACCCGAGATTGTGCCACTGCACCCCAGCCTGGATAATAGAGAGAAACCCCCATCTCAAAATAAAATAAAATAAAATAAACAACATATCTTACACATTTGGGAACTTTCTTCCTGCATCAGTAACATTTACTTATATTGCTTACTAAAACTTTTCTCAATACTCATATTTATCAGAAATTTATAGGGACAGTCAGTTCTTAAACAGTCTATAGAGGAGAACAATAATGTAGACAGTATCCCATATCATTTAATTTGTTTCGAACACATGACACTTGTAATTCCCAAGCAGATATACCACTGTAACTATAATTTGTTCAATGTAGTATTACAGTTCATTTGCATGGCTTCAGTTATGTAATGATTTAATGATGATCCACAGGGGAAAATTTCTAAAGCATGTTGGGTAGCCTCTTAATACAGTACTTGCCAGAGATGATGCACAAAATAAACTGAGTTGTCTAAACTAATTTTATTTTTAAAATATTTTTTAGTTTTGTTTTTTGTTTTTCTTTTTGAGACAGAGCTTCACGCTTATTGCCCAGGCTGGAGTGCAGTGGCGCGATCTCAGCTCACTGCAACCTCTGCCTCCAGGGTTCAAGCAACTCTCCTGCCTCAGCCTCCTTAGTACCTGGGATTACAGGTGCCCACCACCACACCCAGCTAATTTTTTAATTTTTAGTAGAGATGGGGTTTCACTATGTTGGCCAGGCTGGTCTTGAACTCAGGTAATCCACCCGCCTCGGCCTCCCAAAGTGCTGGGATTACAGGTGTGAACCACTGTGCTGGCCTTGTTTTTGTTCTTTGAGATGGAGTCTGGCTCTGTCACTCAGGCTAGAGTGCAGTGCTGCAATCTTGACTCACTGCAACCTCCGTCTCCCAGGTTCAAGCAATTCTCCTGCCTCAGCCTCCTGAGTAGCCGGAAGAATTACAGGCACGTGCCAACATGCCCAGCAAATTTTTTTTGTATTTTTAGTAGAGACGGAGTTTCTCCATGTTGGCCATGCTGGTCTCAAGTGACCTGCCAGCCTTGGCCTCCCAAAGTGCTGCGATTACAGGTGTGAGCCACCATGCCCACCTTAAAAATATTTTTTAGGTATTCTGAAACTACCATGTAGGCTGGGCATGGTGGCTTACACCTGTAATCCCAAAACTTTGGAAAGCCAAGGTGGAGGGATCATATGAGCTCAGGAGTTCTAGATCAGCCTGGGCAACAGAGTGAGACCTCATTTCTATAAAGAATCAAAAATTTAGCTAGGCTAGGTGGTGCATGCCCATGGTCCCAGCTACTGGGAGCTGTGTTCCACCAGCCTCACTCCAGCCTTGGGACACAGAGCAAGACCCTGCCTTAAAAAAAGTACCACATGCCTATGATTTAAAAAATCAATATACTATCAAAAGGTATAAAATGATTTCACAAGGAAGTCTTCTTTTCATTCAAAATTCCTGATCCTTTCCCAAGAAGCAAACTTTTGTATCCTTCTAGAAATTTTTGTGCATATATAGCTTTCAAAATCTTTTTTTTTTTTTTTTTTTTTTTTGAGATGGAGTTTTGCTCTTGTTGCCCAGGCTGGAGTACAATGGCGCAATCTTGGCTCAACAAAACCTCTGCCTCCTGGGTTCAAGCAGTTCTCCTGGCTCCGCCTCCTGAGTAACTGGGATTACAGGCATGCACCACCACGGCCAGCTAATTTTGTATTTTTTGTAGAGATGGAGTTTCTCCATGTTGGTCAGGCTAGTCTCAAACTGCCGACCTCGGGTAATCCGCCCGCCTCAGCCTCCCAAAGTTCTGGGATTACAGGTGTAAGCCACTATGCCCGGCTAAAATCATCTTTTAAAACACAAATAAGAGTACACTGTATGCTACATACATTGCATTGTGTCTTACCTTTCAGAAAACTTTTGTTTTTTCATGTAGTGTCTTTGTCACCCAGGCTGGAGTGCAGTGGCGCCATCTCGGCTCACTGCAACCTCTGCCTCCTGGCTCAAGCAATTCTCCTGCCTCAGCCTCCCAAGTAGCTGGGATTACAGGTATGTACTTATTTTTCTAATTTTAGCAGAGACAGGGTTTCACCATGTTGGCAAGGCTGGTCTTGAACTCCTGACCTCAGATGATCCACCAGCCTTGACCTCCCAAAGTACTGGGATTACAGGCATGAGCCACCACACCCAGTCCCTTTCTGAATCGATTTTAGAAATTTTTCCAAAACAGTGCATCAAGTTCTACCTAATTCTTTCTAATGACTGCAGAGTATTACACAATATGGATGATTACAATTTACTTAACCACTCCTTTACTAATGGACATTAAATGTTTTCAGAGCCAGGCGTGGTAGCTCATACCTGTAACCCAGCACTTTAGGGGGCCAAGGCAGATGGATTGCCTTGAGAAAAAAAACAAAGTTTCAATATTTAATTACTGTAAAATAATGCTGCTGTGAATATCCTTATCTACTGCATTTATGTATCTTTTAAAATTTTTATTTATTTATTTATTTATTTATTTAGAGATGGAGTTTTGCTCTGTCATTGGGCTGGAGTGCAGTGGCACAATCTCAGCTCACTGCAACCTCTGCCTCCCAGGTTCAAGTGATTCTTCTGCCTCAGCCTCCTGAGTAGCTGGGATCACAGGACTGTACCACCATGCCCACCTAATGCTTCTATTTTTAATAGAGATGGGGTTTCACCATGTTGACCAGGCTGGTCTCAGACCTCAGGTAATCCGCCCACCCTGGTGTCCCAAAGTGCTGGGATTACAATAGTGAGCCACCACGCCTGGCCTATGTATTTCTTTATTTAAAGGATATATATGTGCACATACACATATATGATAAATTCCTAGATATGAAATTGCTGAGTCAAAGAGTGTGCATTTTAATTTTGATAAGATATTGGGCAATAATAACAAATTACCCCCCAAAGAGGTAGGAACTCTTTCAGTTCTACCTTTATGTGAACTTTACATCAACAAGCACACTGTTATCCTCCTTCCTCTATTTCCTTCACAGTATCTGAGGAAGGCTTTTATACAGAATGACACTAAAGATGCAGAGACACAGCGAGGGACTACGGCACCCGGGCAGACTGAGGCCACCTCAATCTGGGTTCAGCTGGGAGGAGGAGAGACAATGCAATCACCTGCAATGGATCACTAGACTTTATGACTCCATTTAACAGTCCGCTCCCTTCCTACTCCAGATACAGAAACATTCCCCAGTCACCCCAGTACCTTGAACGATGTCATCCTGCCGTTGGAGGATGGGTCGGGGAGGGCGAGTAGGCTCTCTGTCAGAAAACCCTTTTTCAGGGGTCCTGGAGCCACCACTTCCTTCACTGAAGGATGGAGGTAGGTTCCCAGCATGGACTTGACGTAGCTGTTCAAAATCACTGAGGGCAGCACTCACATCCCAATTCTTTCCTGTCAGGAGACAAAGCAAAAAGGGAACTGTGCATCCAGAGTATAGAGAAACTGGGGGGAGAGACACAAAGATCACACTAACTATCCCATCAAAACCAGCAAGCATATACGCATGCACATTTCAATCATTGTTCTTTTCCTTACCCTGTTTTAATTTTTTTTAACACTTCAATCTAATTATCTAATGCCTTTACTTACTTATTTGTTGTCTATTTCGTAAGTAAGCTCCACGAAGATAGAAACTTTGTCTCTCTGAACTAAAAGAGCCCTTAAAGATCTAGTAACCTAAAATTAAAACTTCCTTTTACAGATAAAGAAAACAAAACCCGGAGAAGTAAATTATTGCCCAAAGTCAGCTAATTCACACTAGACCCAGCAGGACTCAATCCCACGTCCCCTAATTCTGAGATCCAAAGAGGTTCTTAGCCTACATGTACTCTAGTGTATCCTAAACACTGAACCTGCATAGAAGATCATGGGCTTGTGCATTTTCTAGTCAAAGAGTTTACAGCTATCATCCACTTATCAAAGGAATCTGTATTTCCCCCAAATTTAAGAATCACCATTCTACTAAAGAAATGACCTTTGATGATAGATTTGTCATGATGGATTTTTCTGATGCTTTCTCCAGTTAAATTATTCAATAAATAAGCATTGTATAATTACTCACACCTCTTTCTTGTTCTATTCCACCTGCTACCACCTTAATTCAATTCCTGTCACCTACTGTCCTACCTCCAATCCATTCCAAAGAATCCCATGAGATTAATCTTTCTAAAGCACAGTTGTGATCATTTTAGTTCAATAATCAAGATTTTAATGGCCTGCCACTGCCTACAGAATAAAACTTCGTCTCTTTGGCCTGAAACTCAAGGCTTTCTATGTTCTGGCCTACTTTTCTGCCTCTTCGCTGTGCTTCGATTTCCTTATCTGTGAAAATGCAGGTGACAGTAACAGTGCTTACCTGACAGAGTCGTTACGAAGATTAAGTAAGTTGAAAGCACTTAGAATCGTGCTTGGTTTACTTAAAATTTTCCTTCTAAACCATTACTGATGATTTTCCTTCTAAATCATTACGTTAGCCAGTTGTTCTGACTCCCTTTGCTCACTCTGCTCCAGTCACCACTGACCTTGCTGTTCCTAGAACATGCTAAGTCCACTCCCACTCTAGGGCCTTTCCACTGACTATCCCCTCTACCTAGAAGGCTCTTTCCCCAGTATATCCACACAGACAGCTCCTCATCAGCTTTAGGGATTTACTTAAACATCACATTGTTAGTAAGGTCTACCCTGACTACCCAATTAAAAATCACAACCACTTCATCATTCCCTTTACTCTCTTCCATAGCACTTGACAGCTTATAATATGCTTTATATCATGTTTGTTGTTTACTGACTAACTCTCCTGCTAGAATATTTTGTTTATTTTGTTTTAGGCATCTAGAACAGTACCTGACACATAGTAGTCACTCAATAAATATTTGCTGAATTAATGGAGAACTCTTCTCCTGAATCAATGCATGAATGAGTGACATCTGCCTTGAGGATCAAATCTGTATTTCCAACTGTCTGCAAATCTCCTAAAAATCAGGTCCTCCTAACAATCCACAGGGCCAAATTGAATATCCATCAGTTTCTTTCCCAAAGCTTGCTGCTTCTCCTCTTCCTATTTCCTAAATCAGCAATGGCATCACAATCCCTCCAGGCCCTGAAACTTCAGTCATTTTCAGCTCCTCACGTTTCCTCAGATCGCACAATCTTCATGGTTGTTTGTACTCCTAAAACATCTCTCAAATCCATTTCCTATTATCCATTTTTATTGCCACTGCCCTACTTGAGGTCCTCATAATCTTTACTTAGTCTTTGGTCTTTTAGGAAGGAACTCTATCTGGTCTCTCTGCTTCTAATCTCTTTGCTCTACAATCAGTTAGCTTTTGATTTCTTTCCTTCTTTTCAATTATCAGTATTGAACAGTCCTATTAGCCAGGTGTGATGGTGTGTGCTTGTGGTCTTAGCTACTCAGGAAGCTGAGGTGGGAGGATCACTTGAGCCCAGGAGGCGGAGGTTGCAGTGAGCTGAGATCACACAACTGCACTCAGCCTGGATGACAAAGTGAGACCCTATCTCAAACAAAACAAAACAAAAGCCAAACAGTCCTATTGCAATACAATTAGTTAACTTTTTTTTCTTTTTTTTTTGAGACCCAGTCTTGCCATCGCCCAGGATGGAGTGCAGTGGCACTACCTCGGCTCACTGCAACCTCTGCCTCCTGGGTTCAAGCGATTCTCCTCTCTGAGTCTCTCAAGTAACTGGAATAACAGATGTGTGCCACCACGCCCAGCTAATTTTTGTATTTTTAGTAGAGATGGGGTTTCACCATGTTGGCCAGGCTGGTCTCAAACTCCTTACCTCAGGTGATCACTGCCTCTCAGCCCCTAAAGTGCTGCAATTACAGGCATGAGCCGCCACACCCGGCCTCTTTTTTTCTTTCTTAAGAGATGAGGTCTCGCTATGTTGCCCAGGCTGGTCTCAAATTCCTGGGTTCAAGCTATCATCCCACCTCAGCCTCCCAGGTAGCTAGGATTACAGTGAATGCCATCATACCTGGCTAGAGCCCCTATTTTCTGCTTCCTGCCTGTCTAAGCAGCTGCCTACCGCTCTTGCACCATTCTTTTTTTTTTTTTTTTTTTTTTTTTTTGAGATGGAGTTTCGCTCTTGTTGCCCAGGCTGGAGTGCAATGGTGCAATCTTAGCTTACTGCAAACTCTGCCTCCTGGGTTCAAGCAATTCTCTTGACTCAGCCTCTCAAGTAGCTGGGATTACAGGCATGCACCACCACGCCTGGCTAATTTTGTATTTTTAGTAGAGACAGGTTTTCTCCATGTTGGTCAGGCTGGTCTCAAACTCCCAACCTCAGGTGATAAGTCTACCTCACCCTCCCAAAGTTCTGGGATCACAGGCAAGAACCACTGTGCCCGGCCTCTTGCACCACTCTTAATATCACAATTATTAATAGTTTTTCCAATAAGCCAAACTCTCTTGCAACTTAGGGCCCTTGCATAAGCTGTTTATTACACATAAACACTCTCTTCTACATCCCTCTGTCTTGCTACTCCTACTTGTCCTTCAGGGCTTGGCTTAAAAATCACTCCTCAGAAAAGGCTTTCCTGCCCTCTAGATCTAAGTTAGGGTTCTCGCTTCACTCTCACAGCATCCTCAACATTTCTTTCACAGCATGTGACAGAGAAAGAGAGAGAGAGAGAGAGAGAGAGAGAGAGAGAGAGAGAGAGAGCGCACACATGCCTGCATGCTAGCAATAATTTGTAACGTAATTGTTTAGAGCCATATTCCAAAACCAGATTGCCTAGGTTCAAATCCTACTTAACTTCACTGAGCCTCAGGTTTTAAAATTCTAACTCCAGGATAATAAAACTTTATTTTAGGGTGGTTGTGAGAATAAAGTATCTTCAAGTACTATGCACATATTGAACACTCTTAAGTGTTCAACATATCTTGTAAGAGGAATGCAGAAAGGTTAAGGATTTTATGAAAGAGGAAACATTTGAGCTGAATGTTGAAGGATGAGGAGAATAATAGAGGAAAGAAATGTTGCAGACTGAGGAAGTAACCTGACATGATCACCGAGAGGTCACAAGTCGGGCCTGGCTGGAGCACAGGAAGTACAGGAAAAAGTAGTAGGAGATGAAACTGAAAATGCAAATTAAGGGCAAAGTTGTACTGAATTAGTAAACTGGAAATGAAAACCCTGATCTTCTGTTTCCAAATTCATGCTCTTCTCACAGGTAGCCAAGCAAATGTCAAATTGTGACATCTTGCTAAGGGCTGACAATTTAAAATATTACCTATGTATGCTAAGAACCTGCCCCTTCCCCATAGGCCTGCCTGTTTGTGTCATTATATATTTTCATATTTTCATCTATTATTTGTGACTCTAAACGAAGAATCCCAGGGACATGATTCTAACACTTTAGGACCTTAAAGTTTAGAACATTCAAACTTATGTATATAAAAATATAAGTAAACAAAAGCAGCAAAATGAAAACATTAAATTGATTCACTCAACATGGAATTACCCATATGTAACATAAAGAACGAACAAAACCATGGATGATCCCAAGCATGAAAACTCTGAAGTCATTTATATATAAAGAGGAAGTCTTACAGATCTAAACTTATGTTTTTAGGCCGAGTACGGTGGCTCATGTCTGTAATCTCAGCAATTTGGGAGGCCGAGGCAGGCAGATCCCTTGAGGTGCGGAGTTCAAGACCAGCCTGGCCAACAATGGTGAACCCTTGTCTCTCCTAAAAAATACAAAAATCAGCCATGTGTGGTGGTGGGCACCTGTAATTCCAGCTACTCAGGAGGCTGAGACAGGAGAGAATTGCTTGAACCTGGAAGGCAGAGGTTGCAGTGAGCCAAGATCATGCCACTGCACTCCAGCCTGGGCAACAGAGCAAGACTCTGTCTCAAAAAAATAAATAAATAAAATAAAATAATGTTTGTAATGGACTAATATAAATTTCACTTCCATTGCCTGAGCATCAAGTAGAAAAAGCTACACCAGGAAGTTCAATGTGAAAAAGGGATTTTAAATTTTTAAATTATGATGGGTTATACACAATTATATCATTAGAATTAACTGTAAGGCCTACCATACACAGGGTATCTTTCTGATCACCTTAAATGTTCCAAATCATCCTAATGATAAATACCACATTTTACTTATTCTTTTCTCATTCTCCCCTACGACCCCTCACCTTCTAGGAGATCTCGCGCCAGCCCTGGCTCTGCTCCTGTGGAACGGACAAAATCCGACAGGACAGCATCCATGTCCAGGGTCATGTGATCATTAAGTACTTTCAGGCAGCTGGATGTAGGTAGAACAAAGTTCAAAATTCAGGCCTCTACCTGAGGAAGAAATAAATACATAAGGCTCAAATTACGCTGGAACAGGATAATCACAGCCCCATGTCAGCAGCTTCCTAACCAAATGGGGAAACTATCCTAGCTCATTCATTTAAGTTGATAGCAGTTTAAAATTACGAAGAGTAACATTTTATTTCCTAACTCTTCATTAATATTAGTATCTGGTTTTGTTTGTTTGTTTGTTTGAGACAGAATATTGCTCTTTCGTCAGGCGCCAGGCCATAGAGCAGTGACTTAATCTCGGCTCACTGCCACCTCTGCCTCCTGGACTCAAGCAATTCTCCTGCCTCAGCCTCCAGAGTAGTTGGGACTACAGGCATGGGCCACCACACGCAGCTAATATTTTGTATTTTTAGTAGAGACGGGGTTTTACTATGTTGGCCAGAATGGTCTCGATCATCTGACCTTGTGATCTACCCACCTCAGCCTCCCAAAGTGCTGGGATTACCATGCCGTGAGCCACTGCACCCGGGCAACATTAATATCTTAAAACCTGCATTAACCAGTAACCTATAATGCCACTTTGAATAATGCTTTCCCTGTACTTTTCCTGAGTACTGCTTTTCTACCATGAGTTTGCTTATCCAAACTAAAGGAAGGAAGCAACAGGCTACCAACCCTAAAGAACTCCCCACTTAACAATGGAATAAAGGCAGAAATTAATTTTAAAAAGGAAAACAAAAAAAATTAAAAATAAAAATAAAAGGAATCCCCTACCTGCAATAGTCTCTAACATGGTACCTTGTTTATTTCCTTCCTGGCACTTGAATACTATCAAATCATTTTAATTAGTTGCTGTCTAGCCATCTCCTCTAATATATAAGTTTCTTGAAGGCAGGAAACTTGTATGTCTCCTTCACTAATGTATCCTCTTCATGTATCACCTGGCACAGTGCGAGGAACACTGGCTGTCAGTAGATATTTCTTGAATGAATGAACAATTACTATACACTGGATCATTTCAGAGTTAACTAGTGTTTTGATGCTAGCAGAGGAGTTAATTAATAGCTAAAACTATTCAAAATACATGAATAGGTCAGGTGCAGTGGCTCACGCCTTTGATCTCAGTACTATGGGAGGCTGAGGCAGGTATCACCTGAGGTCAGGAGTTTGAGACCAGCCTGGCCAACACGGCGAAACCCCGTATCTACGAAAACCACAAAAATTAGCTGGGTTGTGTGCCCCTGTAATTCCAGCTACTCAGGAGGCTGAGCCAGGAGAATCACTGGAACCCACAGCAGGCAGAGGTTGCAGTGAGCCAAGATTATGACACTTCACTCCAGCCTGGGTGAAAGAGCGACTCTCCATCTCAATAAATTAATTAATTAATTAATTAAATTAAATAAGCTATTCCACAAAGCAGAGTGGGGACCCCAAAGGTTCATAACAAGAGTCAATCTCTATTAATCTTATGAACCTAGGAAACATGTCTACTCCAAAACACCCCTTTCTCCATTCAGGACAGATGACTGCCAAGTAAGTTTAACTGAAAAAGATCTCCTCTTCCAGACTCTGGCAGAACTACGTCCCTGACCTGACAGCCTGGCACCAATCCAACATTCCTCTGAGGTTAAAAGTCCCAACTGGGGAAACAATAATAGAGTGAAGTAAAATCTCTGACCAAATTCTGCCAGGTTTTCAGCTTTCTACAGAAGAGTCATTCATAAAGTTGCCAGGTACACTTGCCCTACCATACCCACCAATCCCCTGCCTTTTGGGAAAGGTCAAAGTCTAATTCTTGAAAGCACTAAGGGACAAGGCAAATACAAAAGATTTGTGGGTTATAAAATCAGCAGGTCATGAACTTGCTAAAACTGGATTTTTTTTTTTTTTTTTTTTTGAGACAGAGAGAGAGAGAGAGAGAGAGAGAGATGGCAAAATAGAAAGTATTCTCTCTTGTCCTGTTCTAGTAGTACAAAAGATCCATGAGTGCAGGGACACGATTTCTTCATTTTTGTAGCTCCAACATCTAGTGTAGCATCTATAATATAGCATGTAGTCAAATGCCTGATGAATAAATGATTCAATGACTAAGCCAACTTCCACATCAGCTACCAACAAACCAACCAATTTGAAGCTTACCAGATCAGAAATTCTACGGTGCTTCTTATCACCCTTCTATTTCTAAGTTTTAAAAACTCTCCCTTCTAAAGGGACGTCAACCACGCTGTCACTACTCTCACCACCCTCACATTATGTGAGTTTACCTACATACACCTCTATGTATTAACTAGGTGACTTTGGTCAAATTACTTACAGGGTTTCAGTTGCCTCTTCTATAACCTAGACTTGGATTAGATGGCTCCTAAGATACTTTCAAGGTTTAAAAAATAAACTTCTTCAGTTCACTACAGCCTCATAATCTATTATCTTTGACTGTCTATCAGTCTAGATATTATTAATGTTAAATTTACCTGAGTTTCAATATCATAATTATCAGAAAGAACTACTAATACATAAAGAATTTTTGGTCTAAGATTCTTCAAATGTAAAATGTCAAGATATAAAGTAAATTAGTCCCTTACCTTGAGGAATTAGGAATTAAATACCTTCAGAATTAATAGATGAATAAATCCCCCCCCTCCCCAATACAGGCAAGAATTTCTTCTCCAAACCCATTTTAGCCACAGCCTTAGGTTACAGGAAGTGGTAGTAGCTCAAATAACTTATACACATGAATAATCCAAAACCAAGCGCATAGCTGCAAAATAAATTTTAATCTTCTTTCTTTTTTTTGAGACGGAGTTTCACTCTTGTTACCCAGGCCGGAGTGCAATGGCACAATCTCGGCTCACCACAACCTCTGTCTCCTGGATTCAAGCAATTCTCCTGCCTCAGCTACAGGCACC
Organism: Saimiri boliviensis; assembly: GCF_048565385.1. Lineage (NCBI taxonomy): Eukaryota > Metazoa > Chordata > Mammalia > Primates > Cebidae > Saimiri > Saimiri boliviensis. Next base: position 40,174,412 of record NC_133467.1, on the reverse strand, counting down.
TGCCACCATGCCCAGCTAATTTTTCTATTTTTAGTAGAGACGAGGTTTCACCATGTTGACCAGGATGGTCTCGATCTCTTGACCTCATGATCCACCCACCTCAGCCTCCCAAAGTGCTGGATTATAGGCGTGAGCCACCGCGCCCGGCCTAATCTTCTTTCTTTAAAAAAAAAAGTAATGTGGCCAGGTGCGGTGACTCATGATTGTAGTCCCAGCACTTTGGGAGGCTGAGGCCTGCGGATCATGAAGTGGAGTCAGGAGATGGAGACCATCCTGGCTAACATGGTAAAACTCTGTTTCTACTAAAACTATAAAAAATTGGCTCAGGGTGGTGGTACATACCTGTAGTCCCAGCTACTCAGGAGGCTGAGGCAGGAGAATCGCTTGAACACGGGAGGTGAAGGTTACAGTGAGCTGAGATCACACCAATGCACTCTAGCTTGGGTGACAGAGCAAGACTCTATGTCCAAAAAAAAAAAAAAAAGTAATGCAACTGTAAAGCCAATTTAGTAATGTTCTGAGAGAATGTGAGAAATATACAGTAAGTACACAAAATAGCAATCACAAACAGGTGCTCAGCAGAAAGGAAAAGAGTTGACTAAGCCATAGGCATGTAGGCAATTTCACAGCCAGACACAGACTTCTGAGTGAGAGAAGTGAATGAAAACCAGTGTTATGGCATCATAGAGCTCACATCAACATAGCACACAGGCCATTCTTTTCAAAAAACATTTTAACAAAATAATTTACAGGTTAAACATTTTCTAGAATGCTCTGCTCTTTAGCAAAAATTTGAGGCACTAAGCCAAACTTCTTAACAGCACATTTTTATATTTTATGTCTCCAGGTGCATACTGTGGACCCTGACCTAACCCCAACAAGTGAGAACAACAGCTTTTGTTACATCACCACTAATACCTGGCTTAAGCTTTTCAAATTCCAAATGGAAATACCAAAGGCAATGATTAAAACACAGTGTTTGGTTAGGCATGATGGCTCACACCTGTAATTCCAGCACTTTGAGAAGTCGAGGCAGGCAGATCACCTGAGGTCAGGAGTTTGAGACCAGCCTGGCCAACATGGTATAACCCCGTCTCTACTAAAAATATAAAAATTAGCCAGGCATGATGGCTATTCCCAGCTTCTAGGGAGGCTGAGGCAGAAGGATCACTTAAACTAGGGAGGTGGAGGCTGCAGTAAGCTGAGATGGCACCACTGCACTCCAGCCTGGGCAACAGAGCAAGACTCTATTTAAAAAAAAAAAAAAAAAGTTTGGGCTGGGCACAGTGGCTCCTGCCTGTAATCCCAGCATTTTGAGAAGCTGAGGCAAGAGGGTAGCTTGAGCCCAGGAGTTTGAGACCAGTCTGGACAACATAGTGGGACCGTGTCTCTACAAATTTTTTTTTTTTTTTGAGACGGAGTTTCGCTCTTCTTACCCAGGCTGGAGTGCAATGGCGCGATCTCGGCTCACCGCAACCTCCGCCTCCTGGTTTCAGGCAATTCTCCTGCCTCAGCCTCCTAAATGGCTAGGATTACAGGCACGCGCCACCACGCCCAGCTGGTTTTTTGTATTTTTAATAGAGACGGGGTTTCACCATGTTGACCAGGATGGTCTCGATCTCTCGACCTTGTGATCCACCCGCCTCGGCCTCCCAAAGTGCTGGGATTACAGGCTTGAGCCACCGCGCCCGGCCTACAATTTTTTTTTTTTTTAAACTAGCTAAGCATGGTGGTGTGTGCCTATAGTCCCAGCTACTCAAGTGGCTGAGGTGGGAAGACTGCTTGAGCCTGGGAGATCAAGGCTATGTGAGCGACAATCATGCCCCTTCTCTCCAATCTGGGTGACAGAGTGAGACCCTGTTACAAAAAAAAACATACACACAGAGTCTTTGGCTCTGTCTTAGCACACAGGAGGAAGAAGAAAAAAAAAAAAAAAAACAATGGCTTTCAACCTTTCAAATAAAACACAGGAGGCTCTCAACTATTTAATTGAATGGTGTAAAAGACAATTCTCATCTGGCATCAAAATCTTCCAACTGAAAGGGCCTTTAACAATTTCTTAATCCAAATAACTGGCCCCCTGCAAGACTCGTTCTATTATATCTCTGACATAAATCATGTAGTTTCCACTTGAAAACAAGGTCTGATAAGGACCTCATTACTTTGCCATAATGTACACTTTATTGTTAGACAGCTTGAATGGTTAGAAAACACTTTTCTAAACTAAAGCAAAAGATATCACCAACCCCCCGCCCCCACCGTAACTTTCACATAACGATCTTTATTCTGTTCTCCAGGAAAATAAAATCTACTTCCCATGCATGATGGAATTTTCATGGAAAACTATTAGACAAAGCATTTCTTGACATAAACATTTGTTGTAGATCAATATCATAATGGTGTTATAAGCCAAGCAGTGGCCTTTATTTTACAAAATCCTTTCTTTATATCAGTACTTGCTTGTACCTACATTCATTCATAAATATTTGTGCTGACCCCATCATATAAACTTAACATGCTGAATAAATTATCTTGTTCAAATTTTGCTTCTGCTATCTTTGCCTATCACCCCTACTTCCATACCATCTTGAATGACAGCAGTCAAGAGTAAAAATGAAGTTAATATTAGTTAAGCACTTCTAAAAACACTCTTACTCATTAATGACAAAACTCTTGCAGCAGGTCTCGTTATTCCCAATTTACAAACAGAAACAAAAGCCTTGAAAAGTCAGATAGGTGCCCCAAAGTCTGAACCTAGATAGTCTGAACTCATGCTCTTTCACTGTACCACACTAGGGCATTACTGATCCCTGAAACTGCCCAGATTCTTACTCATTTAATTGGTTCACCACAGGAAAATGTTCTGCCTATTCCTCATATTTATCAAAGACTTATAACACCTGCCTTATATCACATTTTTTCCCCCCGAGATGGCGTCTCCATCTGTCGCCTAGGCTGGAGTACAATAGGGCGATCCTCAGCTCACTGCAACCTCCACCCTCCAGGCTCAGGCAATCCTCCCACCTCAGCCTCCTGAGTAGCTGGGACCAAAGGCACTTATATGACTTTAAATCCTACCATCTTCCTGAGCAATTTTAGGCCATCTGCACAACTCACCTAACATTTCTGTCTTAGAATTTCATGTCTTCTAATACTAACACCTCCATCTCCATAACAACAACTCAAACCTGGACTCTGCCATTTCCTGAAACCATTCCACCTCTAAATCTTAAACTCAAACATTTTACTCTGGCCACAACCTCACCTCCTTCCAGCTTTTCCTCTCTACTTTTATTAAACCTGCCTGCTCACTAAGACATCTAGTCTCTTACCCATCTTATTCATTAATTCAACAAAAGTATTTGGAGTGCCTCTGTGTGAGGCACTATGCTCAGGACTAAAAACACAACAGTGAACTACACACAATCCCTATCCTCAAAAGCTTCCAGCAGGGAAGAAAAAACCCACAAAATCCTACCATCTTCCTGAGCAATTTCAACATCCACCTGCACAATTCATCTAACATTTCTGCCTTAGTTTCATAATCTCTTCAAATAATTTCACAATTATAATAAAGAAAAGTTGGCCGGGCGCAGTGGCTCAGGCCTGTAATCCTAGCACTTTGGGAGGCCGAAGTGGGTAGATCACCTGAGGTCAGGAGTTCAAGACCAGCCTGGCCATCATGGTGAAACCCCATCTTTAAAGAAAAAAAAAAAAAAGAAAAGAAATGTTATAGAAGAGTGTTATCTCCTACAGAGATTCAGGAAAAGCTTCCCCAAGGAAACTATGGTCCATCTATGAATTAAGATTAAGCAGCAACTGGAGAGACAAATCGGGAAAGGAAGAATGCTCCAAGCAAGGGAAACACCACCAAAGTTCTAAGGCAGGAAGGAGCATAAAGATGAAAATGGTGCTACAGAAGGATGAAGAAAGGGCCTAGTGGACCCTGTTAAAGATTTGAGATCTTAGACATCATGAGAAGCCACTGAAGGGTTGCATGTAGAGGTAGAACATAATCAGATTTGAATTGTTAAAAGTCACCCTGGTTACAATGAGAAGAGTTTGGAAGAAGCACAGTAGATTTAGGGAGACAACTGACGAGAAAATTATTGCAAAACAGATGATGGTGAACTAAACCAGGATAATAGCAGTGAAGATTGAGAAAAATTGATAGATTCCACTTTATCTCTTCTTGCCTAACAAAGTAAAACCAATAATGGGTCACCTAACTTACCTTCCTGTGAAAATGTAGTTCCCTTACCCATTTCATCTGTCCAACTTGGATAGATCCCACATTCTAACTTCCCTGCTAACCTTGCAGAGCAGTATGACTACTAAATATGTTATCTGGTCACCTTCCTTTTACTAAAACACTGCTGTCTTTTGCTTGACTTTAGTACTTCAGTCAATCTTCTGAGCTACTATCCCATACCTTCACCGTGCTCCTGGAGCCTCCCACCCAATCCACGTCACCTCTCCTTACTCCTTACTTGACTTCTACTTCACACACACACGCACACACACACACACACATTCCAAAACAAAGCAAGAGGGGTTCCTTTCGTTTTCCTCCCCTCCTCCCATTTATTAGTTGTTACTCTCCTCTTCTGTGCAAAACTCCTCGTCCTCAACCTACAAAAGCAGGCTTCTGCAGAAACAGAATGGCACTGGCTTATACGTAAGATCATCGCAATCAGCCTCACTTCTGATCTCTTTGTAGCATTTGATATTTACTGACTACTCTTCCTGCTTCTCTGGCCCTGTGTCTTGGTCACCTTTGTGGACTCCCATTTCTGTGCCTGAACCAAACTTAGTGCACCCACCATTCTAGCCTTAGGCCTTCCATCTTCTTACTGAAACTTCATTCACAGACCTAAGCACCCAAATTTTCATGACTCCAAATGTATCTGCAGCCCCAAGTTCTTTCCACCTCACCTGGATATCATACAGGCACTTCAAACTCAATACATAAAAACATGAGCTTATTCTCTCATCTCTGTCTCCCACCCTTTCCAACTATTCCTCTTCCAATATTGCCCATTGTGGCAAATAGTCCTACCATTTCCCTAATCATCCAAGTCACAAGCCACGGAGCCGTCCTGGACTTCTCTCTCGTCTTATCCTCACAAATACTCTTTCACTAAGTTTTACCTTAAATATCTCTCAAACCCATCTAAAACCTTCCACAGGCTACAGCTCTTTTATTCTACCTCAGGTTTTCATAACCTGGACCCCAGGAAATAGCTCCCTAACCCCTCTCTCTCTCTCCATCCATTGATTGGCCTCCACAGGCAACCACTATGAACAATTTAAAATGCAAATATGATATTATTATATCCCACTGCTCTAAATTCTTCAATGGATTTTCAATGGCTAAAGCCTAAGATTCAAATTCCTATACAGAGGCCAGGCGCAGTGGCTCACGCCTGTAATCCCAGCACTTTGGGAGGCTGAGGTGGGCAGATCACTTGAGGTCAGGAGTTCAAGACCAGCCTGGCCAACATGGTGTAACCCCGTCTCTACTGAAAATACAAAAATTAGCCAGGTATGGTGTGGTAGCATGCACCTTTAATCCTAGCTATTTGGGAGGCTGAGGCAGGAGAATCGCTTGAATCTGGGAGGTAGAGGTTACAGTGAGCCAAGATCGTGCCACTGCACTCCAGCTTGGGCAAGAGAGTGAGACTCTGTCTCAAAACAGACAAACAGCCGGGCGCGGTGGCTCAAGCCTGTAATCCCAGCACTTTGGGAGGCTGAGGTGGGTGGATCACGAGGTCGAGAGATCGAGACCATCCTGGTCAACATGGTGAAACCCCGTCTCTACTAAAGATACAAAAAATTAGCTGGGCATGGTGGCACGTGCCTGTAATCCCAGCTACTCAGGAGGCTGAGGCAGGAGAATTGCCTGAGCCCAGGAGGCGGAGGTTGCGGTGAGCCGAGATCGCGCCATTGCACTCCAGCCTGGGTAACAAGAGCGAAACTCTGTCTCAAAAAAAAAAAAAAAAACAGACAAACACACAAAAAACCAAATTCCTATATAGGGTCGGGCACGGTGGCTTTTGCCTGTAATCTTAGCACTTTGGAAGGCCAAGGAGGGAGGATCACTTGAGTCCAGTAGTTTAAGACCAGCCTGGGCGATGTAGTGAGAACTCATTTCTACAAAAAAATCAATTAATTAATTAACTTAATTAGCTGGGTGTGGAGGCACACACCTGTAGTCCCAGCTACTAAGGAGGCTGAGGTGGGAGGATTGCTTGAGCACAGGAGGTTGGTGCTGCAGTAAGCCACAATGGCACCACTGTGGCACCACTGCACTCAGCCTGAGGGACTGTGAGACCCTTTATTTAAAAAAAAAAAAAAAAAAAAATTCTATACAGGACAAACGAGGCCCTTCAGAATCTGGCTCTACCGATCTCTCCAGCCTTACCTACCTCCCATCATGCCCTTCCTTGTACTGGGAGTTCCCCAAGTGTACTATGTTCTTCAAATTTCAGTCCCATTGCACATATTGTTCTCTCTACCTGGAGTGACTCCTAGGTGTAGCAGGTGAATTCTTACCTCTTCTTTAAAACTAACAAATATGACCTCATTTGCAAAACTTTTCTGACTTCCTGAATTGCCCACTTCTTTCTTGGTATCCCCACTGCACCCTGGACTCTACACTTCTGTCATAACGTTTATCACCCTGCATGGTAGTTGTGTTTATTCACGTGTTTGCCTCCCCACTAAACCTGGAACAATTCGAGGGCAGGAATCTTGGCTTGTTCATCTGACATTCCCTACCATCCAAGCACCCAGCAGGCACTCAATTTTTGTTCAGATAAACTGGAATATGTTTGTATGGTACCCCATAATATACACACACAGAGTACTGTGATAGTCTATCAGTGCTGTACACAGACAAGTCTAAAGCAGTAACTCATCTCAAAGACATCTGCTGAAGATTGTTATATGACTATATGCGGCAAATTTCTCTTCCTATTGTTTAGTTCAGAATAATATTAAAATCAGTCTGCATGCTCCAAGTGTCCAAATTACTTAATAACAGAGAAAAATGACTCAAAATTAAAGACCATGGACAATAAAAGCTCTATTAAAATGCCAGAGAAACTACTGACCCTACATTCTTTCATTTACAACATCCCCAAAAGCTTCCACATTTTCACTCTCTACCTATCCCTTGATTCCACTGAAGCATTAGAGCTGCATTTGAGTCCTCTCTAACTCTTCCCAAAACCACAACCTTCAAGACTGTCAAAAACTTTTGAAAGTCAGAGACTCCTCCACATCTATGATGTCAGTCCCAAGGAATCCAGGCAGGGAGAAAGAGGAGAGACAGAGACACTTAGAACTTTCACATAATTCTTGATTAGGTGGGAGGGAGAAATGAATGACTGTCTTGGCAGATTGTTTTTAATTAATATGGATCCTTCAAGTCAAAGAAACAAAATATAACCTTTTTAGAAAGAAAATATGACCAATTATTTTCTTTTTTCTTTTATTTGTAAATCTAGTCCTGAATCCAGACCAACCCTACTGTAAAGGGACCTACGTAACACTAAATGTTACAATCCAGAGGTAACAAGATGAGTCTGAAAGAAGTGAAAGAAACATGTTTTAAAGCTTTAGGTATTATTTCGTTTAAACTTCCAAACAACTCTAAGAGGTCTGTATTGTCACTCTGCATCACAGATGAAGATACCCACAGAGGTTAGGTAAAATGCCCAAAGCAACACAGGTAAAAGTGGCAGACCCAGGATTTTTATGAACCCACCCCAGCTGAGTCCAGAGACCATACACTTACACAATGGCACGTTTCGTCCAGTGACAAGAAAACACGGGCAGTCCACTCACGCGGAAGTCCACTCTCACTGCTTTAACTCCTCTCAACTCCACATCAAAAGAAAGAACTAGCTCTGGATTCAGACAGATCTAGGGTCCAATCCCAGGGCTACTACCCAAGGGCTGTGTAATCCTAAGTAAGTAACAGAACCATTTTGTGCCTCAGATTCTTCATGCATAAAATGGAGGAAATGTATGCATTTCAGCCCACCTGTTAGGATTGCATAACACACGTAAAGCCTTAGGACAGCTTATTGACACAGAATAAATCTTCAAAAATTGTCAGTTGCCTTCTTTGTGCCCAATTCCCTCCCACACACTCTGCGTCACTTCACTGGTGCCCAACACAGCCCCCTCCCTATCTCTTTCCTTTAAAAGCTTCCTCTACTCCTCCCAAACAAACCCTTTAGTCCCACGACCATTTCTAAAACAGTGTTGACACATACACACAGTGCCCAGTCTATCATTCTCAATCCAGTGTCTTTCAACTCAAGCCTTCAAGAACATATCCTAAAAGGGGTCCCTTAGTTGCACCTTCCACTAGATGGTCCCTCAAAAATAACAGCATAAGAAAAGTGTCTGTCCTTTCCTAGATGTGCAGACACAGCTACATAGCTCATTCATTCCTAAATCTCCAGGAACAGCAATTTCATACATATTTACTGGAATCCCAATGTCTTAATCTACCAATCCTACCTCCCCAACCTGTACCTACCTCTTATTACTTTTACTCATGTATATTGCCTATTTTTGCCTATATTTTGCCTATCTGCCTATATTGCCTGTATCTCATGTATATTGCCTATTTTTGCCTATATTTTGCCTATTTGCCTATATTGCCTATATCTCATGTATATTGCCTATTTTTTTTTATTATTGGAAGGAAATGTTTGTTTTTTGTTTTGTTTTGTTTGAGACGGAGTTTCGCTCTTGTTACCCAGGCTGGAGTGCAATGGCGCGATCTCGGCTCACCACAACCTCTGTCTCCTGGGTTCAGGCAATTCTCCTGCCTCAGCCTCCCAAGTAGCTGGGACTACAGGCATGCACCACCATGCCCAGCTAATTTTTGTATTTTTAGTAGAGACGGGGTTTCACCATGTTGACCAGGATGGTCTCGATCTGTTGACCTCGTGATCCACCCGTCTCGGCCTCCCAAAGTGCTGGGATTACAGGCGTGAGCCACTGCTCCCGGCCAGAAGGAAATGTTTGCATCACCTACTCACCCTGCATACTTCTGGGTTGTTTTCCCCCTCTAATGCAGGATATACTTGGGGAACGTTACTTTCTCCCCCTAAGTCAAACATGGAGTAAAACAAACTCAACTCAGTCATATAATCACACCTGAAACAACGTATTTATCATATGCTCTTGTGGGTACACAACATTAAGGTCTCAGGAGCTAGCCCTATGGTTTCATTACCACCACTAGTATGTGTGTGTCGGAACAAAATTTAACTATTTTTTTAAAGAATTTAAATACAAATAACAGGCCTGATATAAAACTCCATCAGATGGCCAGGTACGGTGCCTCATGCCTGTAATCCTAGCACTTTGGGAGGCCGAGGCGGGCAGATCATAAGGTGGCACCACCACACTGGCCAACATGGTGAAACCCCGTCTCCATTAAAAATATAAAAATTAGGCCGGGCGCGGTGGCTCAAGCCTGTAATCCCAGCACTTTGGGAGGCCGAGGCGGGTGGATCACAAGGTCAAGAGATCGAGACTATCCTGGTCAACATGGTGAAACCCCGTCTCTACTAAAAATACAAAAAATTAGCTGGGCATGGTGGTGCGTGCCTGTAATCCCAGCTAACTCAGGAGGCTGAGTCTGGAGAATTGCCTGAACCCAGGAGGCGGAGGTTGTGGTGAGCCGAGATCGCGCCATTGCACTCCAGCCTGGGTAACAAGAAACTCCGTCTCAAAAAAAAAAAAAAATATATATATATATATATATAAATTAGCTGGGTGTGGTAGTGCATGCCTGTAATCCTAGCTACACAGGAGGCTGAGGCAGGAGAACTGCTTGAACCCAGGAGGCAGAGGTTGCAGTGAGCCAAGATCACGCACTGTACTCCACAGAGCCCAAAAAAAAAAAAAAAAACCTCCATCAGACAAATCCCATTAACAACCAAAGGGTAATAAAAAGATCAGGGACTAGTGAACAGAGAACTTGGAAACTGGCATTTGTCTCTTCAGTGCTACTGATAAAGGCTCTTTAAATTACAGTTATTTTGGGAAATGTAATAATTTGGAAGGCTTGCAGAAGGGAAGTGATCTTTGGGAAAATGGGGGCAGGGAGAGTCATACAGAAAGTCTGTTATTATAACATTGGCACAACAATAGTAGCTTAAATAGAAACAAGAATCATGCTAATGTTTATTTTTTTAGATCCCAGACCAGCATGTCTATTTACCACACACAATGAATTGTTTTCTTCCTTTCAACTAAGGCCAAGGATAGTCCAAGGTTTGGGTTCTCAACAAATTCAACTTTTAAAAGAATAATCTGCAAAAACAAAAGTTCTACTTGAGCCATTAAAGATTCTAATTACTGAATTTTTGACACAGAGGAAAAACACACTACAAATCAAGAGACTAGCTAATAGCAAAACACACTCTCTAGAATCAATTCTCAAACATTCAGTAGCTGACAATCTTCTCTTCCTTTCTTGATTTCTTTAGTCATTTCACTGTAAATTCCATTCAAGGGGAGAAACAGAAAAGATTCCAATCACTATATTATGCACTCTTGGTTATCCACAGGAAATTAATCCACTTCATAAATTTCTTCTGGTAAATCAATTTCCCTCAGCATACAAGTACTAACTAATTTCTTAAAAATCCTCAAAACAATTAGAAATTTTGGGCCAGGCACAGTGGCACACGCCTGTAATCCCAGTGCTTTGTCAGGCCAAGGTGGCAGGAATGCTTGAGATCAGCCTGGACAACACAGTGGGACCCCCATCTCTACAAAAAACAAAACAAAACAAACCCCCACAAAAATTAGCTGGGCATGGTGGCATACACTGTAGACCCAGCTACCAAGAGGCTGAGGCAAGAGGATCACTTGAGACCAGGCATTCAAAACTGCAGTGAGCTATGATAGTGCCACTGCACTTTGGCCTGGGTGACAGGGTGAAACCCTGTTTAAAAAAAAAAAAGAAGGGAGGGAAGGAAGGAAATTTGTCTTTTATAAAATTATATAATTCAGTTAAAAGAAGAATACTTATTATTATTGTCATTTTTAAAAATTCTCCATCTTTAAGTTCCATAGTTCCATCTTTCTTGGCCATACCTAAATCTCATTTGATCTACAGGCCCAGTATTCAAAACATCCGCCTGGAATCTGCTGTTATCATTTACTGTCTTGTAACACTAGTTGACCTTCCAGAAACTCACATCTTAACTCTCCAATTTGACTATGAGTCATTCATTCAAAATTTACCAAGTTGGTCTACCATCTACCAGGTACTGCCGTGGGGCCTGGAGATACCCTAGTCCTACCTTCAAGGCACTCTGATCTGATGGGAGAAATGTAAACATGTTATTAGTGCCACTGGGGTAAGAAGAGCTATAGAAGCAACCAGTTTACCCAGGTGGGTCAGGGAAGCTTCTCAAACTTTTAGGCAAGTCTTAAGGTCATGTAAAAGCTCACCAGGATGGAGGACAAGAGTATATTCAAGACAGAATTAAGATTCTTGAAGTCTGCACCTTTCTTTTGTACTTGAAAATATTCCAAACAGGTCTAACACATTGCTTAGCACATAGCAGATGCCTAGCAAATATTTGTGGTTCTGAACTATTCGTGCTAGTCCATATGTGTGGATAACTGAGAGTTATCTATACCTAAAATAGCTTTGTGTGTTATATACTGGTTTCAAAGTTGCCCTATCAAGATAAACAAATAGATCTATATGAATAAATGTAACTTGTATTTGTACAGCTGTCTGTTCACCAATAGCTTCTATTCTGTTGTTTTTATTTTTTAAAACTGATACTTTCCATCAACCTTATTTCCGTGTTACTTAAGAGCCCTAGATTTTTGTTTTTAAAGCACTGTCATAAATATAACCTCATAATAAACATCCTTATTTCCGTGTTACTTAAGAGCCCTAGATTTTTGTTTTTAAAGCACTGTCATAAATATAACCTCATAATAAACATTTTTAAATTAAATACTTTTTGAGGTTTTTAATCCCATATTCTGATGGAAAACACATACACATAGAAAAGTTTACAGAGCTTAAATGATACCTGGGTAGCACAGAGGTTGGGCCTATGCATTCTGACTCAGAATACAGGGCTCGTATCAGTTTTCTAGGGATTTACAGCAAAACCAGATCATTCTAGACATGCAAACTCCACAGTGTAAATAACTCTTACTATTTTGTTTTTTAAAATACTATCCCTACTCACTACATTGTCTCCTAGCCACTACCATCCTCCCTACCCACCACCAACTCCACAAACACACACACATGTCCAGGTTAGTGTGAAGCAGCAGAAACTCTAACCCAGTATATCCTGGGCACTGTTTCGGTTTCTCATTTCTACTGGTTGTACCTTTTGAAATAATAATTTTCCTTTTAGAAGAAACCAAGTCTCTTTCATTTATGCACATAAAATTAGTTACAAGCATATAACACAATCTGATAGTTCTAGTTTACCCGGGAATATAGAATATATATTTCGTTTACATAATTAACTTTTCACAATTGGGTCTTATATGGAACTGGTGGTGAGGTTCAGAAAGTCAGTCTGTTTTCCTGATTGGCACTTTAGAATCATAAACTTTTAGAACTAGAACATCAGAGATTATTTTTATTCCATACCCTCAAGTTACAGATAACACAGAAAACCAGGAGAGTGAGATTAAGTGACTTGTCCACATTCAAAGAGCTAGCTCTGGTCAAAATGAGCACAGTATATAAATCTACTTACTCCCATTCCAGTAATCTTTCCTTGACTTCACATGTATCACTAGCCTTAATTTTCCATGGGATCTACTTGGTTATTTATTAACAATAACTGCCTTTCCCTGGCCACCCAGCTAAATCTCTTACTCCTGGAGAAGCATACCAAAGAAAAAGGTATGTACCTAGGAAATTTAATCACTTAAGCAAATCATATTTAGGGAAGGAAATCATCTATAAAGAAAATCATGGGACTGGGTATGGTGGCTCACACCTGTAATTCCAGCACTTTGGGAGGCTGAAGTGGGTGGATCACGAGGATCAAGACCATCCTGGCCAGCATGGTGAAACCCCATATCTACCAAAAATACAAAAATTAGCTGGGCATGGTGGCACACACCTGTAGTCTCAGCTACTCGGGAGGCTGAGGCAGGAAAATCTCCTGAATCTGGGAGGCACAGGTTGCAGTGAGCCAAGATCTCGCCACTGCACTCCAGCCTCGAGACAGAGCAAAACTCCATTTATGTTTTGCTCATCACCACTAAAGATATAACTGAATTTGGAAGTATTCTTCTAATGTTGTAACTATTTTGTACCAAGACGGTAGGACAAAATTATGTGCGACATCGGGATAATTTTTCTCTTCTACTGATAGTTTGAAGCTACTTCTCATACACCATTCAGAAATCACAGCTATACCTAATTTTTTTTTTTTTTTTTTACTGTCTCGCTCGTCACCCAGGCTGGAGTGCAGTAGTACTATCTTGGCTCACTGCAACCTCTGCCTCCTGGGTTCAAGCAATTCTCATGTCTCAGCCTTCTAAGTAGCTGGGATTATAGGCATGCACCACCACAATTTGCTAATTTTTGTATCGTAGAGATGGGGTTTCACCATGTTGGCCAGGCTGGTCTCAAACTCCTGGCCTCAAATGATCCACCCGCCTCAGTCTCCCAAAGTGTTGAGATTATAGTTGTGACCACCAGGCCTAGCCTGTAAGTCGATTTTGAACAGACAAAACATAAAACCAAGAGAGAAATAAACCACCAACTTTTAACATACTGTATTATCTCTTTTTTTTTTTTTTTTTTTTTTTTTTTTTGAGACAGAGTTTCGCTCGTTACCCAGGCTGGAGTGCAATGGCGCGATCTCGGCTCACCGCAACCTCCGCTTCCTGGGTTCAGGCAATTCTCCTGCCTCAGCCTCCTGAGTAGCTGGGATTACAGGCACGTACCACCATGCCCAGCTAATTTTTTGTATTTTTAGTAGAGATGGGGTTTCACCATGTTGACCAGGATGGTCTCGATCTCTTGACCTCATGATCCACCCGCCTCGGCCTCCCAAAGTGCTGGGATTACAGGCTTGAGCCACCGCGCCCGGCCAACATACTGTATTATCTCTTAACCAAAAGTGTTGGCTGGGCTTGGTGGCTCACGCCTGTAATTCCAGCACTTTGGGAGCGTGAATCACCTGAGGTTAGGAGTTCAAGACCAGTCTGGCCAACATGGGGAAACCCTGTCTCTACTAAAAATATAAAAATTAGCCAGGCATGGTGGCACCCGCCTATAAATCCCAGCTAGAAGGGAGGCTGAGGCAAGAGAATCACTTGAACTAGGGAGGCAGAGGTTGCAGTGAGCTGAGACTGCGCCACTGTACCCCAGCCTGGGCAACAGAGTAAGACACTGTCTCAAAAAAAAAAAAGTATACAGCCTGAAAGCATTAAAGCAGTAACTTTCCTCACATTCATATTTATTCAAGTTTATTTGTAGGAAGGCAAAATTTCTTCTTCCCCTGAGGATGGCCCACCATCAGTACATTAGTGCCCAATTCTCTCCTGATGAAAACCTTAACATCCTGACTCAATCGTTCAGAAACCATTTAATAAAGACCTATTCTTTTTTTTTTTTTTTTTTTGAGACAGAGTTTCGCTCTTGTTACCCAGGCTGGAGTGCAATGGCGTGATCTCGGCTCACTGCAACCTCCGCCTCCTGGGTTCAGGCAATTCTCCTGCCTCAGCCTCCTGAGTAGCTGGGATTACAGGCACGTGCCACCACGTCCAGCTAATTTTTGTATTTTTAGTAGAGACGGGGTTTCACCATGTTGACCAGGATGGTCTCGATCTCTTGACCTCGTGATCCACCTGCCTCGGCCTCCCAAAGTGCTGGGATTACAGGCGTGAGCCACCGTGCCCGGCCAGGACCCGTTCTTAATGCCAGGCAGGCTGCTAAGTGAAGAGGATGCATCAGCCAGTAAGTCATCATCTCTGCTTTCCAGAAGTTCATCTAATGGACTGGTTCCAGAGAAAACCCCAAGATAGAGATCAGCCAACTTCCTTTATTTAATAAAAGGGTTACTAAGTGCCAGACCATAGACAGAAAAAGGTAAAGAGGAATTTTTAAAAGGTGAGAGGATTTTTCAATTTACTAAACAAATTTATGAAATAACTTGCTCCTAAGAGTATTGAAGTCATATGTCCCTCTCCAAGGATGTCAATCATCAGAAATTGACTGTAAAGGTTTTTTATGTATGATAATATCTAACCAAATAGTTTTGTCAAAGGCACTATTTCCTTAATCTTAATAATCTAAGAAACCAATCAGATACGGATCTACATTGATACATTTTAAAATATCTATTATATAATATCTGTGTTGCACGAATGTGGTTGATCTTACCAAAAACTGGGATGAGTTGTTTCCTGTGTAGACAGACGCTTCCAATAGAATGTACTCTAAAATTCTAGGGTCAAACATATAAATTATAAATCCTGTTAAACTTTCTTGCTCCATACTGAGTACAAGTAGTATAGGCAACCCTTCACAATTAATATCTCCTGTGTTCAAGCAATTCTAGAGATGGGGTTTCACAGAGATGGGATTTCACAATTACATAGGCCAAGTTTTCAGAGTGAAGGTTTCTGCTTTTACTTCTTCTTTCCACAAAAACTACAAAAGCTATCAATTAGTACACAAGCCGCCTGGTAAACATCTCATTGTCTTCTGAGCCTTCTTGAAATTAATTCAAGAAACCAACCCTTCTAGGAGTGAGTCCTATCCCATTATTATTATTATTATTATTTTTTTTTTTTTTTTTTTGAGATGGAGTCTTGCTCTGTTGCCCAGACTGAAGTGCAATGGCACCATCTCAGCTCACTGCAACCTCCACTTTCCAGATTCAAGTGATTCTCCTGCCACAGCCTTCCAAGTAGCTGGGATTACAGGCACCTGCCACTACGCCCAGTGAATTTTTTGTATTTTTAGTAGAGACAGGGTATCACCAAGTTGGCCAGGCTGATCTGGAACTCCTGACCTCGGATGATCCATCTGCCTCAGCCTCCCAAAGTGCTGGGATTATAGGTGTGAGCCACTGCGCCTAGCCCCCATTATCATTTTTAACACTTTATTGGTAGTAGTGGAGGTGGTGATAACAAGTGTTAACTTTGCAGTTCATAAAATACTTTCAAATATATTATCTCATTCACTGAAAAAAATGAAGAAGGGATAAAAGGAAATATCAAAGGCAATTATCTCAAACATCAAAAACCAACCGCCAAATTTTTTTTTTTAAGGGACAGAATCTTGCTCTATTACCCAGGCTGGAGTGCAGTGGCACAATCATAGCTCACTGTAACCTCAAACTCCTGGGCTCAGGCAATCCTCCTGCCTTAGCCTCCTGAGTAGCTTGGACTACAGGCAAATGCCACCAAGCCTGGCTAATCAAACTCAATTTCACTGAAACTGAAGAACAAGCATTTTCAATTCAAGAACTTATTTCTATCAAAAAAGCATTAGACTGACTCTAGCAATACAAATTAAAAAAAAAAAATTCCCCTTAAATGTTAGGTCTAATTGATTCAATGTATAAATGTTAAGATTACAGTCTCAGCAAGAATTTGACACTACAAATCTTTGCTTACCTCAATCTCTTTCCCAAATGCTTTACCCACAGTTAAATGCTTAACAAATATTCTTCTATAGAAGGAATACTAACAATGAAGAAGCTGCTCTATGAAGACAAACTCACAACATCCAGCACTCAAGTACCTTTTGAAGATTTAGCTAACATTTATTGTGCACCTAATTCAAGTACCATGCATTACTTGTGGGTTAGATGCATCTACATAAATCATCTCACTAACCTCATGAACCATGCCCAGATACTCTTGGATTCCCCGTACTAAACTGATTAGATCTCAAATACCAGATGGTTCTAATACTAGCAACTTTGGCCTGGCAGGGTGGCTCATGTCTGTAATCCCAGCACTTAGGGAGGCTGAGGTGGGTGGATCACCTGAGGACAGGAGTTTGAGATAGCCCAGCTAACATGGTGAAACCCCATCTCTACTACAAATACAAAAATTAGCTGGGCATGGTGGCATATACCTGTAATCCCAGCTTCTTGGGAGGCTGAGGCAGAAGAATCGCTTGAACCTGGGAGGCAGGGGCTACAGTGAGCAGAAATCATGCCACTACACTCCTGCCTGAGTGACAGAGCAAACTTCTGACTCAAAAAAAAATAAAAAGTACTGGCAACCTTGATCTCACCTAGTTAATCCTTAGACCTCTACTGGAACTCAACTCCTACTGGAACTCAGCTACTTGCTCTAAGTCTTAAACAAAATTTTTTATGCTTTCTACTAGATATTGCTCAAGATAAATCCTTGTGCCTGTTCTGAGGATACTAACTCCAGAGTCAAGATCACGCATCCCAGGTAGGGCACATGGTGATAGTGCCCATATCTATAAGTCCTCTCTGAGACAGCACAAGCTAAAGAATAAACCTAGAATGCTAACGAAACTGAATTTCAGTTGGGTGAAAGACACTGGATGTTGGTATTATTCCCAGCCTCAAAACCCTTTTCTAGTCCTCTGAATACAGAAAGCTTTTTCTATTTGAATGAACTGAGCAGGTAAGTTTGACTCAAGGGTCCCTACCTGCATACTCATCAGAGAGAACTAGGAGAAAACAACAAATATTCCCACTAGCATGACCACATGACAACGTTAACAACACATCACTCACCGTCGTGCTACAAGGAAGAACCTACAAGTAGGCAGGAACTTTCAGGAAGCAAAGAAGCAAACAAAGATTCTCCTGGTCCTCAAATGCCAAAGCAGGTCACACCGTCCAGTTTATACCCAGGTATAAGTGGGTGGAGAGGGAGAGGGGAGACGCGAGGGGAAGAGAGGAAAAGCATTAGTGAGCAGGCATGCTTCTCAGCCTCAAAACACATTTCTTTCTTGGATTCATCAAGAACATTTTTAACAACAACAAAAAACTGGGGTTCCACTATTTTTATGACTTTATATATTCACAGAGAACATCCAATATATGTAAATGGTGGCACAATGTAATAATGGTTGCAGACATTCCTTTTGGAATCCACCAGAGCTATACCTAAATCCTATCTGTTACTTTCTTGATTTGTGACCTCGGGTAAATTATTGAATGTCTCTACTGCTTAGCAGAGACTTCAGCTGACATTCACAATAGTATCCTCAGAAACTTAAACAGTGTCTAAATCACACTAATACATATTTTGGATGAATTAATCTGTAAGGAAGCATAAGAGTATCTGTTTTACGGCATTTTTATGAGTATAAATGAGATGTTATATAAAGTGTTTAATACAACTCAGGCTAGGATCTCGCTATTAAATAGTAAAGTTTACTTCCCTTTAGTCTCCAGCCAGGTCAGAAGTTATGACAGAAGAGCTGTGGCAAGGAATAAGACAGGATAAACATGGTGGAAGACAAGCATTAGAAGATGTTTACTACTATCACCATGTGCCATACCTAAGATGAGTGGTGCTTATTCTGCAGTTAGCAGCTTAAGAACAGGCACAAGGATTTCTTGTTAGCATTACCTAGTAGAAAGTATTTAAAAATGCTTAAGACTGTGAGAGCAAGGAGCTGCGTTCCAGGAAGCAGCTGAGTTCCTAGTCAGAAAATCGGAGAACATTTAGTCTTGGAAGATGAACTTAAATAACAGTTGTCAGTCAAATTAAACATCAGTCTCAGTCCCTTATGGTAGGTGAATAACAAATGTTAGCTGATTGAGAAAATTATATTTTGAATCCTCAGGTATCTTTATCACATAGATAAAAATCTGGCAAAAGAAGAAAACGAGAAGGGGTAGGAATGAGTCACACCTTAAACATACCTAAGTACTTTAAAAGCAAATACAAAAGATTTAAGGCCATTCAACCCTGAAAGAAATCTCCTACTAGCAAAAATACTCAGTTGATTTATAGCATTTACTCTCCCTTTCAGGTAATAAGATCTATGTAAGTAAATTGTTTTTTAACTGCTGACAGGGTAAATAAGCCTGAAAGATTTGGGTCTAAAGCTCTCTTCCTTTTACCGGAAAAAAAAAAAAAAAAAAAAAAGACTAACGGGCCTTTGAGGCTACTTCACCCACAGCTTTCAACTCAGGCAAGCCTATCTTCTTGTTGGGGAGAGTGGGGGGAAACTATTGTATCTTCACATTGGGAGTCAGAGAGAATATGCACATAAATCCAAAATCTGAAGAAATCTTTCCCCTTGAATACGAAGAATTGAATCTCAGAAGAGAGCTCTAAGAAACCATGCCACTGTTGCATTAAGAGCCTGATAGACATTAAGTACACACATTTTGTATATAAATACAAGGAAAACCCATACAGAACTGAAACAGCTTGTGGTTAAACCTCATCATAATGTGGTCTTCAACTTCCCATTTCGTTTTCCAGGCGTCGTTCTGTGTTTTTAACCACTTGACCCACCTCCTCTCAAGCAATATGATCTAGTAGAAAGATTACTAACAACAATCAAAAGAATGGGCTGAATACACCAAGTCCTACTACCTACTAGGCATGCAAACATAAATCAGTTACTTAAACCCCGAATTCAATATTCACTGAGAAGGCTGAGCCAGACTCAGTACTTTTCAAAGTTGTCTACCAAGGTACCCCACTTTGGAGAGAAATCAGAAACCCCCCGAACCCAGCTCCCCCTATTGCTATTACCCAGACTGAAAATGTGTGTGCATCATTCTTATCTATCCTTTTTTCACAATAATCAGTTACCAAATTCTATTTATCTCTCTTCGAATTACTCAACTCTCTCCCCCTTCCTGCATTACCATCAGCCTTGTAGACAGTCTTTTTCCTGGACTATTGTAACAGTCCTCTAACTGGTATCCTCTCCTATATTTTATACCACAAATCTGAATCAGTTGTCCTGTAGCACTAATTCATACAATTCCCTGCCCAGAGATTTTTCACTCTAAGTATAAAAACCAAATTCCTTTGGCTGAGATTTAAGTCTCACTCCAATTTATCTAACTCTCTAACTTTACTAATTTTACTGATCTTATTGCCCTCCTAGGTAAAATACGGTGCTGCAAACTCTTTGTTCTGCCCCCAAAACAAGGTGAGCTCAGCTCACTAGTCCTCTGCCTTGAGTGCTTCCCCGCTGTATTCTTCTCTAACATCTAGATTACCATAAAAGTAAAATTTTTCCCTATCTATTCCCTTTAAACTTCTATATAGCTATGTAACTGTACTCCTCACTTGGTATGCAGTGCCTAGGACTTTGTATTACTGTTTATCTCTTCAGCAAAATATTCAGTGTTCATAAATCATTCGTGAGTTCTTAATGACTTTAACTGTTTCTACAATATATTGGAGGCCTAATTTTTCAGAAAGCAGATAGCCAAAAACTGTTGATAGTAATTAGTACCTTAGACAAGACATTTAAATTTTCTGGGTCTGATTTTGCTCACCTAGAAAATGATAATATGTAAATCTCTTTTCAGTTCTAAAATGTGATACACTATATACACTGTTATATTGCCTGTATTTCTCACATTTCTTTTTCTTCTGTATATGCATTTACCTACAGGTAACCACAACCTATGCAACCCAGAATATATATTTCCAAGGGGCCAATTCTCCTACTGCTTATTTATTTACTGGGTAACACCTCCTTGGCATCTCCTTAGTGCATTTTGCCCAGATTCCAGTACACAACAGGTGTTTGGTAGAAAGGAATTTGTAGTTTCAATCAGGCAGCAAACAGCAAGGGAAATCTGCACAGATCATTTAAATCTCAATTTTCATAATGAAATAGTATATTATAAAAAATTACAAAGATGTGAGAAAGAAGGAACTTAAAGTTGTTAAGATGACAGGACACCTTGTGCCAAATAGCTAGGAGTTTATTTTAGGCAAGCAAAGAAGCTAGAACACAGCAACTCTTTTTTTTTTTTTTTTTTTTGAGACGGAGTTTCGCTCTTGTTACCCAGGCTGGAGTGCAATGGCGCGATCTCGGCTCACCGCAACCTCCGCCTCCTGGGTTCAGGCAATTCTCCTGCCTCAGCCTCCTGAGTGGCTGGGATTACAGGCACGTGCCACCATGCCCAGCTAATTTTTTGTATTTTTAGTAGAGACGGGGTTTCACTATGTTGACCAGGATGGTCTCGATCTCTTGACCTCGTGATCCACCCGCCTCGGCCTCCCAAAGTGCTGGGATTACAGGCTTGAGCCACCGCGCCCGGCCTCACAGCAACTCTTAAGTCTAACTCTCAAATTCTATTTTCAGTGTTCTAAGAAGGGGTATGGAAAGTCTCTGACCTTGGTCAGTAAACAACAGGGACCAAGCATTCTTCATGTCAAAGAATCCTGTCCCTTAGAACTGACAGAACATTTCAGGAAATGGATGGTTTCACACTTAGCCAGGTGAGCTACCAGTTCAAGGGAAGCAAAAGCAAATGTTCACAATGGAACACCTAAGAGGAGGTAAGTTTCTAAAATACATTTATGTTAGAGCCAGGCATGATGGTACATGCCTATAGTCCCAGCTGCTCAGGAGGCTGGGGTGGGAGAATGGCTTGAGCCCAGGAGTTCAAGACCAGCTTGGGCAGAGATTAAAAACAAAAACAAAAAAATAATAAATTAAATTTTAAAAAGACCAGCCTGGGCAACATAGTAAGACCCTGTCTCTACTAAATAAACAAACCAACTACCTTTTTGTTAGCTAGCAGCATTGTATTTTCCCATTGTCTTGCCTTAATTCTTCACATGCGACAACCTTCATGTAAATGTCAACATTTATTAACACTAAAGTTTCAGAGGAATTCAATCCTCCTTTTCTTTTGATGTTAGCTATTAATGATTCAAAAGGCACTAGTAGACCAACTCATTTAAAATGACCCTGACTTTTCAAAGAACTATTTTAGAACACAGCACTGGCACTTTGAAAGCTCGATTCTATATATAATATTCTCCACGTAGGTAACTGTAGAGCGTAGCCTGGATACAACTTTGATATAGTTAAGGTAAAAGGTTTATAAAGAAATCTCAGCCAGATTTTGAAGAATGAGAGGAAACAGAAGCCCTTTAAATGTTTATACCTATCCCCTTTCTGCTCCTGTTCCTGAAGCCTCTTTTATAACATCTGCTAACTCTTACCTTCTCTGTTTTCCCCTGTCTTCTGCATTCCCCTCCCTCCTACCCTAAGAACAGCTCTGGGAGCCACAAGGTAAACAATCTGGTGCTAGGAACTAGGGCTCTTGCCCTCTACCCTTTTAAGTCCCCAAATAACATCAAAGAGACACAGGCAATTTTCTCTTTCCGTGATTTCTGCCCCCCAACCAGATCTTCTTATCAAGATCAGAGAGACGTGGGGGTAGCAGGTAAGGGAGGGAAATAAGTCATTTACTCATAGGAACTATAAGCTCATTAAAGACAATCAATTACATGGAGATATTTACAGCAAAAATGTTTATCTCAGGCTTATTTCCCAGAGCCTATTTGTGGCCTACAACTCTCATACATTCCCCATCCACTTTCTCAAATATACCAAACGTGTGCTCAGAAACGCATTTATTAAAAATCTGAGCTAAAGATAACTGCAAAAGAAAATCCCCTGCAAATTAACGTTCAGAAATGCATTTTAGACATTTAAATGGGCCGGGCATGGTGGCTCACACCTGTAATCCCAACACTTTGCGAAGTGGCAGGAGGACTGTTTGAACGCAGGAGGAGTTCAAGACCAGCCTGGGCAACACGGCAAAACCCCAACTCGTACAAAAAATATAAAAAATTAGCTAGGTGTGGTGTCGAAAACTTGTGGGTCCCAGCTACTCGGGAGGCTGAGGTGAGAGAATCACCTGAGCCCAGAAGGTCAAGGCTGCAGTGAGCTGTGATCATGCCACTGCAATCCAAACCTGGATGACAAAGTGAGAACTTGGCTCAAGAAAAAAAAATGGATTTGGGATTATCTACTTCAAAAAGATCCATTATATTGCTTCTCAGAACGCCAAGAGGAAATCACAACCTGATGGTTTAACCAAACTATCAAGAGATGATTGCTTTGCTTTTTACCTTCAAAATGGCAATTTCATATAGTTTAACTTAATATTAATCTCTTACTTGGAGGGGAAGGAGCTTCCATAGGCCAAAACAATGTTGTATCGGAACTATATGTTACAGAATGAAACACAAAATATGCTGATACACAACCTGACCTCATCTAAGAAAAGGAGTGTGGTGAAAAGTTCACATATGTATATATGTGCGAATGTGTGTAACCAAGTGGGGATACACAGGTTGGTCCTCAGCAGTGTTCAGTGACTGAATAGACAGGCTGCCTTTTCTTAGAGCCCATCTCCATCTCCAGTGAAGGTGTCAAGACCTTGATGACAAAAGCAGAATCTGATAGCTTGTGAAGTGAGTCCGGCTGCAGGAACACACTGCCTAAAAGGCCACCAGGATCGATTCTCAGGAGTTTCCCAATTGAGATGCTATCACCTATCAATTCCCATTTCGTTTTCCAAGAAATGTTTGCCCTCACCCCTGCAGGAAGTTAGTCTTGATTACTTTTACTATTTATGCACATTTTTATATAATTTTCAGTGCCAAGGGTTTGTTTATGAGCTTTATTTTTCAGGGGGTCCACCCCAATAGCCATATTAATAGTTCACCAACGTAAAGGATGGTCTTTTGTTGTTGTTGGTCATAATCTATTTAGTCACGAACAGTGTCTAAATGCCTACTATGTGTAAGTTTCTATGGCATGCCTCATAAGGGATACAAAGAAAAAGAGACTACTTACCTGCAATCAAAGAGCTTATAGTATAGTAGAAGAGGCATGCCAAGGGCACAAATAAACCAAAATACAAGAATACACAACTACCACATGACAAGTACCAGCAAAATGAGAGGAAGATTCAGTTGTGGGAAAGATCATATCCTGCTGAAGAAAAAAAATATCAGCAACATTTTTGTGAAAGAGATAGTTTACACTAGGACTTTAAGAATGGGTAGGGTTTTTTTTGTTTGTTTGTTTGTTTCTTCTTAAAAAAAAAAAACGGCAAGTGGGGCTAGGCACAGTGGCTCACACCCATAATCCCACCACTTTGGAAGGCTGAGGTGGGCAGATTCCTTGAGGTCAGCAGTTCAAGACCAGCCTGGTCAACATTCAGAAACCCCGTCGCTACCAAAAAACAAAAAAATTAGCCGGGTGTGCTGACTCGAACTTAATGCTTCACATGGGACACATAGTCTCAGCTATCGGGAGGCTGAGGCAATCACTTGAACCCGGGAGGTAGATGCTGCAGTGAGCCAAGATGCTACCACTGCACTCCAGCCTGGGTGACAGGGCATGACCCTGTCTCAAAAAAAGAAAACAAAAACAAAGACAAAAAGACAGGGCAAGTCGGGAGGACCACGGAGAAAACAGGTTTAAAACGTGGTGACTGAATGAACCAGATCGACCGGCAGACACGTCTGAAAAGCAACGCTGAGGAAAAAAGTCGCAGAAGGATACATGATTCTATTTACACAAGATTTCAAAACAAAACTATGTGTTGTCTATGAATACATATGTAGGTCTGGGCGCAGTGGCTCATGCCGGTAATCCCAGCACTTTGGGAGGCTAAGAACAGGCAGAGCACTTGAGGTCAGGAGTTCGAGACCAGTCTGGCCAATGGGCAAAACTCCATCTCTACTAAAAATACAAAAATTAGCTGGGCATTGTGGCACGCATCTGAAATCCCAGCTACTCGGGAGGTTGAGGCAGGAGAATCGTGTGAACCCGGGAGGTGAAGGCTGCAGTGAGCCAAGGTCCCATCACTACGCTCTAGCCTGGGTAACAGAGTGAGACTCCAACTCAAAAATAAATAAATAAAGATGTGGGGGCGGGAGTATAAAACATGAAGGAATGATACACATCAATTCAGGCCAGTAGTCATTTCCCAAGAAAGAGGAAGGAGGAAAGGATGCAGGGTGGAACTTCAGCTGTATTTGTAACATTTAATATTTCAAAGAGAGTAAGACATCTAAAACAAATATGACAAAATGTTAATGTCCATCAAATTTGGGTTGTAGACTCAAAATTGGCTGCTTGGGTTTTTCACTGAGTTTTTCTAAATGTTTGAAATACCTCATTACGCAAAATTTTTAAATGAATAAAGGACCAGGTGATTGGAAGGATAGAGGAGTCAACACAGAAACAGTCAGGAGCACAGTGGTTTCCTGAAACTCTAAGGAGATGTCTGACTTGGTTCAGTTTTACACTGAAGAGGAGCCTTCACATCCCTCAAACAGTCTGCACAAGAGGTGCTTAGAACAGGGTAGAGTGACAGGGTAGAGTGACAATAATGGACAAGAAGATTTAGTGCCATCTCAAATCAGATAGCAGAGGGGAGTGAAAAATCACCTTCCCACATAACTTAAATGCCAGTGTAACCAAGTTATCTCCCCTAAAACTGCCAAAGAAACTTCCAGTTACACAGGAATTCAGATAAGTACTCGCTGTGAGTAGCTATTCTGTGTCTACTCTCTTCTGACCCCTCCCCTCTCCCAAATATTCACAAACAAAAACAAAATGTACCCTTGCCCACTTGAGAAAGAATTAAGACTTGGCAGCTCTGCTAAAGTGGACAGCTTCCAAACCAGGGCCCTTCTCTGGGGAAGATGCTGACAGAGCCCAGAGAAAAGAATTTAAAAATCACAACTCAGACAAGTTTTGAGGAAGGCCTATCGATGGAACGTATCCATCCTTCCACATGTCCTTAAGCCCCAACTTCTGCCAGGGGAATCTCAGGACTTAGAGGATGCCCTCTATTCTGTTCTATTCTCCTCCAGCAAAAATGACTAAAACACGAAGTCCAAACTCTTCGCTTAGCATTTTCAAACCAAACAATTTCCCTCCACAAAAAAAGCCAATGAAAATTAAAATGCAGGGAAGATACAGAATCTGAGTATTTAATATTTTAAAGAGAGTAAGACATCTAAAACAAATATGACAAAATGATAATGTGCATCAAATTTGGGTTATCGGCTCAAAATTGTCTGGGTTTTTTCCCTGAACTTTTCTAAATTTTGTTTTAATAAACATGTTTTTTTAGATAAATATTCTCTTAATCAGTGCCCAATTTATCACAGCTTATTTAACAAGTTTCACTGGCACAATTTGAATCTAAGTTTAAAAGAAAACAACTTACAGGGAACTTAGTGGCAGAGATAAGGACCCTCAACAAAACGAACACCTTGACATTCTTCTACATCTGGATCACTACAGCTGAAAAATCCTAACACCTTATTCATCCCAATCCAGGGCGCCAAACTGCCCCTCTTCCCAATAGCACTCGGAGGGCACATCTTTCTCAGTCAGACCCAGGAAAATACCACTATTCACTCTGGACGGATTCAAAAAGACAGTGAGATGGAATAACGTTAAGTCCTTCTGCCTTCTAGTACAATGCGATGTGGCAGAATGATGCAAACACTGGAATGGGACTGGGGGAAAACAAGAGGTGAACTCACCTTTATTAATCACCTAGTACATAACCAGCCCCTGAAGACTGAATTCTAGACCCAGCTAACTATACACTACTGTGGTCCTGAGTAAACCTCAGGTATTCTATTTGAAAATGAATGAGGAAAACTAAGAAAGCGTAACTGTCCCTCTAGCTGTCTGATTCCATGATTCTATAAATATGATCACTTTCAATAAATGTGCTATAGTTCAGCATGATGAAGTTACTGTAAGGCTTTTTGCTTTCTTCATCTCCAATCCACCCTACACACCACTGACATAATCTTTCTAGGATGTGAAACTTTTTTTTACCACCCAATGCTTAAAATCCTTAAATGCCTCAACATATACTGTAGCATAAGGTAAAGCTGTGTATTATTCAGCCTTCCCTACCTCTTCAGCCTGCCCTCCATCCCACCCTCCAGCCATATTGGTTAAGTAAAAGGTACCTGAAGAAGTCTGGCTTTCATTCCTTTAAGCTTTTTTTACAGCGTTTTTTCAGACTAGAATTTAATTCTCCTTGTCATCTGTAGAGTATATCATTACTTCCTCTTTCAAGACTCAGCTCAAATGCTACCTCGTCTGGGAGGCTCTTTCCAACCTCTGCATGCCCGAGGCGGAACTGACCTTTGGGCTCCCACTCTCCCCTCCACACACTTCTATCACAGTATCTATCACACTTATTCCATCTATATATTTACATATCTGTCTCCTCCCACTAAACCCATACCTTTCTGTGGGTTCCTTGTCTGACTTACCTCCATCTCAGTGCCTAGGACAGTATTTACAAGATAGGAGACATTCAACATATATTGAATGGAGTAAGGAGTAGGAAAAAACAAACTAGCAAAAAAACGAACAAAAAAAAATCAGGAAAGGAGAAGGAAGAACCAATGACCACGACTGGAATGCAGGGAATGTTCATGTTTAGGTTTATCAGTACCATCTTCTTTGCCCTTCTGCTCTTTCCCTAAACTCTAGTCCCCAGAGAGCTAAATTCTCTTGGCTACGGCTACCATGTCTAGCCATGAATTGCAAACTGCATTTCCGAACCTACCCTCATCACTACCCCAGCTCACAACCAGAACAGCTTTCACTTGGACATTTCATTGCCACTTTAAATCCAACACATCCCAAATTACACTCATATTTCCCTAAAATGAGGAAAGCTTCCTAACTTCTTTCTTTCAGTCAATGTCTCAGACACCCAGGCTCATACTTGACTCATCAGCTTTCTTCATCTCCCACATCCAGTCCCCATTAATTTCAATTTTGCCTTCACAGTCTCTTTTTCAAAACTCTTAAGTCGGGGCCTTATCACTTCACACACCCTCAGAAATACTATAATCCCCTGACTCAAGAAGAAAGAAAGAATCCTGTGCTGGTGACATCGCAAACAGTCTGGTAATGATTATAAAGAGGTGGCAGAGGGTGGCAGGGATGGAGGAAAGCAAGTAAGCCAGAAAAAAAAGGATGAAAGAATGGCATATGATTTTATTTACTTCTTAAATGTGGATATTACTGCCCATTTTTTTTTTAATTGGATATATTTTCAAACGACTTTCCTACAGTGGGAAAAATCTGACAGATTTTCAGTGAAGCTGGTATCTGGAAGAGCCTCTACAAAGCACAAGTCCTTTGAGAATGCTAGCTTAATCTTCAACAATGCAACATAACGCAGTGGGATTCGTCCAGATGCTGTGAGTGAAGGCTCATTCTGGCTGGAACACAGGCATCACTTGCTAGTCATTCTCAGACGTAAGACAGACAGCCTAAGGGGACACACTAGATCCATACAGATTTTTTTTTTTTTTTTTTTTTTTTAAAGATGGAGTTTCGCTCTTGTTACCCAGGCTGGAGTGTAATGGCGCGATCTCGGCTCACCGCAACCTCCGCCTCCTGGGTTCAGGCAATTCTCCTGCCTCAGCCTCCTGAGGAGCTGGGATTACAGGCGCACGCCACCATGCCCAGCTAATTTTTTGTATTTTTAGTAGAGACGGGGTTTCACCATGTTGACCAGGATGGTCTCGATCTCTTGACCTCGTGATCCACCCGCCTCGGCCTCCCAAAGTGCTGGGATTACAGGCGCCCACAATCACACCCAGCTAACTTCTGTATTTTTAGCAGAGATAGGTTTTCACCATGTTGGCCAGGCTAGTCTCGAACTCCTGACCTCAGGTGATCCGCCCACCTTACCTCCCAAAGTGCCGGGATTACAGGCATGAGCCACCATGCCCAGACGGATCCATACAGATTTTGAAAAGAAACTGGTCTATCAACATATTCAGTGTAGTCTAGTCTTAATTATCCACAAATTGATTATTCATTTTACGGATTTCTGAGGCCAAATCT
Source organism: Saimiri boliviensis (assembly GCF_048565385.1). Classification (NCBI taxonomy): domain Eukaryota; kingdom Metazoa; phylum Chordata; class Mammalia; order Primates; family Cebidae; genus Saimiri; species Saimiri boliviensis. The sequence goes on along the minus strand of NC_133467.1, from coordinate 40,145,509 downwards.
TTAATACAAGATTGACTATTCATCATCAGTGTACTCTCCCCACCATCAGGTAATAAAAGCTTAGAAATGCAAATTTGTTTCAATATCAGTATGATCCCCAAACATGAAAATAAATCTGGTTTGAAAAATAGTGTATTTTCAAACCAAGAGATGTCTTTATGAAGTTCTGAATTACTTACAACAGTGCTCCCTACATTAGCAGAGGCAACTGAGAGTTAAATGCACTTGAAACATAATGCTGTCCTTTCTATAAGCTCTTGAGGAGAATCCAGCCATAGTCCTGAGACGTCCCCACAGGTTGGTGCACTATAAGACAGGCACAAGCAGGCTCAGCAAAGTAAGGTGTGTAAACACAAAACCTTCTGCAATGAATCTTATGTCTACTGGCTGTATCCCTTTAGTTCAGGATGGTACAGAAAAGAAGAGTCACAATGTACGGGTGCCTGCCGGACTCCTTGTCCCTGAGTTCCTGAACCACAGGGCTCGATATTTCTCATTAAATCCGTCCTTTGTTCAAGGACCTACAATGACTCTATTGACCCTCCTATCAACACCCAACAGAGTCTAGCTTCTGAGTCCCCTCCACCCTCTTGCCTGCTCTACCCATGACTTGCCCAACCCACATTCTCTACAGTCACTCTCATATATTCCCCCCACACACAACTTAGTCATTCATACCATCACTGCACACTGTACATTCTATACTTTCTGTTTGGAAGATCCTTTCTTTTCTTTTATTCCCAACACAATAACTATTTCATTTACTTGAATGCTCACAATTTAGGTAAGAGAAGTAACTTGTCCAAGGTCACATGGTAAAAAGTAGACCCAAGGTTTGAACGAAGGCCCGTCTAACTCAATAGCCCATACCTCTTCATGACTAATCCATAGCCTCCCAAGTCCATTTCAAAATATACTGATTCTTACTTTATTACTTCAAGTGTTCTCAGCCCTTACATATTTCCTTCTCAGCACATTAAATTTGCTTTTGTCCATGTTTCCTAAACGTTAAAGCTTAAAATAATAGTCTGCCTTCCCATTGATATACCACCTTTCCTCTCCACCCTCAACCCCAAGAGCGAGGACACACGTCTTTACATCTTTTATACCTCCCTAAAGCCTGTCACTGAGCATGGAGACTGCTTTATCCACAGAAGTGTTCAAGCAATACTCAGCAAGGATGTCTTTTTAAAAACAACCAAACAACTCCCTTCTATTATATTAAAAAGTCAGCTGAATTCAGGCATTCATGTGAAAACTGCCCTGCATCTATATTCCACTTACACAAATTTTTAATTACCTGAATTTATCAAAGGCTACAAAAGAGTCCACCGTCTGCTCTTTCACAGGTCCTAAGTTCCCATAGGAAAGATACTGCTAGCCGGGCGCGGTGGCTCAAGCCTGTAATCCCAGCACTTTGGGAGGCCGAGGCGGGTGGATCACAAGGTCAAGAGATCGAGACCATCCTGGTCAACATTGTGAAACCCCGTCTCTACGAAAAATACAAAAAATTAGCTGGGCATGGTGGCGTGTGCCTGTAATCCCAGCTACTCAGGAGGCTGAGACAGGAGAATCGCCTGAACCCAGGAGGCGGAGGTTGCGGTGAGCTGAGATCGCGCCATTGCACTCCAGCCTGGGTAACAAGAGCGAAACTCCGTCTCAAAAAAAAAAAAAAAAAAGATACTGCTGACGTCACATATCAAAGCACTGTTTAAGGATTTTTCCCTTTGGTGAGATGAGTGTTTAGGGTAAGGAGAGGCCTACTCATACACACATACACACACACACACACACACACACACACACACTAAAATGGCCAGTATCTTACAACATGCTTAAGATATTGAAGAGCTCCAAAACGTTGATAAGGGGAACTTAGTGCCCTCATAACAATCAGAAAACTTACTTTTAATACTGAATTATTCCACTGTAGTTCACTTGGTTACATACACTGAATCTCAAAATTGCAGATAAAACCTTCTGAGAACTAGGAATACTGGTGGACCACCAGGCATCTCTCCTCTCACTCCCAGGCTTATTCAACCCCTTCGATCCCCATGCCCTGGAATCAAGTACACAGTTCAACTTTGGGGAGCTGCTAGATGCAGATATAAATAGAATTTACCCAGATCTCATCACTAATATTGGCACCAACCAACTCACATAGATCAAAACATTTATTGATAGCAGATTCTGGGAAGGCATATGTGGTTTTTAAAAATTAGATTTTCATCGCCAAATGAAATCTTTTTTTAAAATAGGAGTCTCCAAAGAAAGAGATGAAACAAAGCTTTGGGAAATTTTCCAAGTTGTTGACAACAAAAGGCCACTAAAGGCCACCTAACGATTAGCATTCATTACTGCTCATCCTGTCCTGAACAAGTCATCAGATAGCTAGCTCTTGCATTGGCAAAGTTTTACATTTTTTTCTGAGGGAGCCTTTGGTACTGAAAGCAAGGACTAAGTCAAATAAGGCAAGAACAATAAAAAATTAGTTTGGAAACTATCTTCCTTTCATCTTTCTTTCCATCTTGAATGTGTAATGTCCAAAGCAGATATCGGTTCAATTCTAAATTATTCATGTTAATGGATAAGTATTGGCAGAAAGATGCTGATAACAAAAAATGGGGTAAAATCGAAAAAACCTATTTTGGTTTTGGAATATATGTTTTCAGCATATTTACCTTCTTAATTATTCCTAGTATGAGCTAATATTTGCATTTGCTTGCAATCTCTAAGTACATAGTAACTGGTCACTTTGTCTGGGAGGTGCTCTGAGGCAAGCTGGGTCAATAGTGGAAATTAGAGCGGTCGGGTATCCTGCCTGCGGAGGAACAACATCAAGTTCATTTATTTTACAGTTTTGTTCAGCCTTCAAAATAGCGATAGACTAGCACAGCAGGTTGGTTACTAAACTTTAAGAGAACTGCTTGAAAAACAATGAAGACAAAGAGTATAATTAATTCTTCATTGTTTGCGCATCATGTATTCATTTGTAAATTATGCACAGCAAATGTTTAACTACCTCTGATTCTCCCTAGCCACCCAACTCCCGTCCCTGAAGTCTTCTCCCTGTCAGGAATGCAATTTCATTTACCAGGAAGAAAATGTTCTAAATGTTTTCGAAAGTTACACAGCGGGGAGGGAGGGGGAAATAAAGTTATATAGCATAGAAACTATTCTTTAAATATTTAGGGCAGGTGTCCCCAAACTTTGTACACAGGGGGCCAGTTCACTGTCCCTGAGACCGTTGGAGGGTCGCCACATACTGTTCTCCTCTCACTGACCACCAATGAAAGAGGTGCCCCTTCCTGAAGTGCGACGGGGGACCGGATAAATGGCCTCGGGGGGCCGCATGCGGCCCGCCGGCCGTAGTTTGGGGACGCCTGATTTAGGGGTTAGCGACTCTTTTGGACCAGTCTTACCGCCACCTCTTTCTCTCCTCTGTTCTTTTCCACCTTTGAACTAGATTCCGAAAGACAAAGAGATACGGCCGCCTCGAAGATCTCCTAAATACACAGTACTAGAGGCCAAAGACCGTAAAATTAGCAGCCTGTGAATTTCTAAGGAAAGCGTGACGTAGGGCATATAAAAAGACAAGGAAAATAAAAGTCAACGGACTGCTCACTCTTGACTTTGCATTCATGAAAAGCTGCCTGAAAAAGTCGTGGCGAACCTCTTCCATAAAACGCCGCCAGTCAGCCTCTTTCTACTTTCAAATTTTTACATCTGTATTGGACCCAGAGAAGCCACCTAGGTTAGACAGAAAGACTACCACGAGGAGGGAGAGAGAGACTCTGAGCGCCGGTCCTTGTGAGCCGACAAGCTAAAAATACGCCGGCCCAGTAAACAAATCCCATTCCATCCCGACCAGAGCCACACCGTTAACCTAGTAATTACGAGACGAGTGAGATCACGCAGCCCCCGGCTTACTCATCATCAGCTTCTAAAGTTTCCATCGGCTCATGGCAACTTTTCCTTTTTCTAAAGTTCTTCAGACTGCCCCAGAATCCGTCAGCCTCCGTCTCTCACTCTCTCTCACACACACACACACACACACACACACACACACACACCTTTTTCTCGCCTTTCCTCCATTACCCTGTGCACCTTAGTTTGGCTATCAACAGGGAGAATAAGCTCGTTTTGCTTTTCATTTTAGTTTTATATTGAGATTTTAAATGAACTTCATCCTACTGTAAGGGTAGGAAACTGCATCTTGATCACCTTAAAACTCCACCGTCCCTCCCGAAAGTCTAGCTGACAAGGGGGGGGGGGACCGTCCAAACTGCCCAGCACAGCTCGGGAAGGGAGGCCGGGAGCTGGAGAGCGCGGGGCGGGAGCGCAGGACGCAGGTGAAAGGGAGGAGGCAAGGGAGGAAAGGCTGGGACGAAGCCGGGAGCAGCCAGGGCCAGAGGGAGAGCCGAGCGGAGACGGCTTCGGCTCAAAGAGATTCAGGAAGGAGAACGGGGGCAGTGGCCATCAGAGGAGCAGAGTTGGGGAGTCTGAGAAGCCGGGAGGGGCGGGAGCAGGCGGGGGACGGTGTCAGGGCGGGGGGCTCCGTTACCCTCGCGGCTCCCGGGGCAAGGCCCTAGGCCGGGGCGGAGCGCGGGGCCCGGCCGCCTCTCCTCATTCCTCGGCAGTGACCCCGGGGTCCGGCCGGCCCCTCCCCCGACGGCGATGGAGGCGGAGGCGCTGGTGGAGACTGCGACCGCAGCTGTTGCTCCGCACCGGATCTGGAGCTGGAGCCAGAAGGGACTGATCGGGACGGGCTTCCCCCAGCGGCTTTTTGCCCGCTCCACACCCGGTCGCCGCTCCGGCTCCGGCGGCTGGTTCGGGATCGGTGGCTTTCGGCTGTCCGGCCGGAAACAGGCGCCCGTTTCCGGCCGGAGCGGGTTGGTGGTGACACCCAGGCCGCCCCCGGGCCTCGCCCCGCCCCGCCCCGCCCCGTCGCAGCCCCGCCCTTCGCGCCGCTCCCCCGGCCGCGGCCAGTTCGGCGCTTGCCCCGCGCGTGACCCCTTGTTTTCCTGACCCGCGTTCCTGAAGCGCCTGGTCTGGAGCGTTCTTGAACCGGAGCTGGAGGGGTACGGGGTGGACTCTTAGGAGTTGGCTGCAGCCGTTGGGAAGCCGCTGAAAGGGGTGGAGCAGTTGTAGAAAGGTGAGAGGGATGAACACACTTCGGAATGAAAAGAGTGAAATTCGAGTAGCTCTGCACAGTCGTTCTGGAATGACCGGAGGAAAATTCGCTTCTTCCAGACCAGGCTCCACCCAGTTGTGTGTTTCTCTCGTTCCTTCGCTCTTGAAGTGAACATGCCCTTCTCTGTAAACACACTTAGTATTTATTTACTTGCATAATAATGATCCCCTGTTGACGCATTTGCTTTAGACTTGCTAACACAGTTAAAAAAAAAAAAAGTTACATAGTGTGTTTGTTTGTAATGTCTTTTAAAACATTGTGGCGCCGGGCGCGGTGGCTCACGCCTGTAATCCCAGCACTTCGGGAGGCCGAGGCGGGTGGATCACGAGGTCAAGAGATCGAAACCATCCTGGTCAACATGGTGAAACCCCCCTGGTCAACATGGTGAAAACCCGTCTCTACTAAAAATACAAAAAATTAGCTGGGCATGGTGGTGCGTGCCTGTAATCCCAGCTACTCAGGGCTGAGGCAGCAGAATTGCCTGAACCCAGGAGGCGGAGGTTGCGGTGAGCCGAGATCGCGCCATTGCACTCCAGCCTGGGTAACAAGAGCGAAACTCCGTCTCAAAAAAAATAAAAATAAAAATAAATAAATAAATAAAACATTGTGGCATCATTCAATTATGTATTGTATCCCTGTGATGTGTATCATTGTGCTCAGTGATATACGGGGATGCAAAAATTAACAAGCAGAGTCCCAGACATCAAAGGTTTTACAATCTCCTAAAATACAGACAACTATATTAGATGTAGCAGAACTCGTATGTGTCCTATGTAAGTGACAATGAGCTGTGGCTATGAGAACATAAGCCATCCCTGCCACATAGTAGACCTTCCCTATTTGTTAAATGAATAAATATTAGGCCTGGCTGGACTGTTTCTAGAAAGAAAGGACATTTAATAAATACCACTTTATGAGAAACACAAAACGATGCCAAAGACATCTGAAATTTTAATTCAGAGTCCTAACATTGTAGCACCTGGTCTGCATATTCAAAATAATGTTTATTGTCTAATTGGGCCCATTATTCCTACGTAAAAATAAATATTCTAGTCAACTTTTCTTTCCCCTCACTTCTTCCTCTGTTTCTAAAGGGGAGGCGTGGGGAATACACATTTTAGAATTGTCTAGCTTAGAATAGGAAACTAACACCTGAAACAGGAAATTTCTTAAACATCTGTATCTCTTAGGGATACACCTGGGTTTGGAATTGAAAATGTAGGACTGGGCCCAAGGGCGTCCATACATGCTAAGCTGACTAAGACCAAACAGGTCCGAGTGCCTTGCATGGGGGCATATCCAGTACCTACAATACAGGTCGTCAAGTAAAGTCGTTTGGCCTGGGCTTCAAGCATTTAGGGACCACAAATTTTAGCTGCCATTTAGTGGCAGATTTGAGGAGGAGAGTAGGATGAGATTTGGTCACCTAAATTGACTCTAACTGAACTGAGCTGGAGGGATACAGGGTGGACTCTTAGGACTCTGGGTAGAATCAGTTGGCTACAGCTGTTGGGAAGGAGCTGAAAGGGGTGTAGTTCTAGAAAGGTGAGAGGGATGAAAATACTTTAGAATGAAAAGACTGGAATTCTAGTAACTCTACATAATCATTCTGGAATGACTGCGACAACAGTCACTGATCACACCTACCCTTTGCCAGATAAATCTGAGGTGGGAGCACAGGTCTGTAGAAGAGGAACCTCACAATCTGAAAGTTGCCTTGTTTCACCACAGCTATCCCAAACCAGGTCACACCCTTAGAAGTATGTCTTTCTAGTCTTAACACCACTGCCACAGACTTAGTAAAACTCTCTACTCTCAATCTGAGACAGACTTTTTCTCTTGGCAGTGACCATAAAAAGTCTCTGGATTTGAAAGCTGGGCCAAGTTGCTGGTCAAAGTCATTCAAGTGACCACACTTTATAGGCTTGCCTGGAAATTTAGGGGCCAGGAAGTGATGGGGTCGCAGTTGCTTTGTGCCTGTTTCTTGCTCTGACCATCCATCATTCATTGTTGTTTATGCAGTTGCTCAATGGGCTGCTTGTCTTTGGTCAGCCCAGGCTGTGTGGGTAGCAGTGTGGTCAGCTGGGCTGGAAGCCAGGCCACCTGTGTTCTGGTCCCAGCTCAGCCAGCCTCTAATCCATTAAGTGACTCCCTTCTCATTCCTATGTGTCAGTTTCTCTGCCTAGAAACTAGAGGCTTCTTCCCTAGTGATATGGAGCCATTTAGGCTGGCACTAGATTGGGTGCTCAGAGGCAGCTGTCTGACATAGACGTTGGCAGCAGCCAGAACACAGTTGACTATATTTTGCTGCCAGGTAGAACAGTAAGGGAAAAAAGGTAAAGGCAGCAGAAAAAATCCTACCAGTATACACAGGGCCACACACCCTCAACTGCTATTCCGTCCAAAGTTATTTTCCACTCTAGAGATCTGTTTGTGTTTACTTATTCTCAGGGCTGCTTCAAGGAGCTCCCTGAGCTTTTACATCACTTTAAGCAAGAGCAGAAAAACCAGAGCTTTGCATTTCACCAGAGAAACTAAAAAAAGAGACTATTTCAATACGGGGGCTAATGGCTAGAGTTGGGGAAAATGTTCAGAGAAAGCTTGTAGCTAGGCAGGGGAAAAAATTATTTACATTTCTATGCTTTTGTGGTGGAAAAGAAAACCAAACTGAAATAACTTCCTTTCCACTGCCACCAATATAATTTAGACCATTGGTTCTAGGGAGTTTTAAAAAGCTACATACTATAGATGCCTAGGAACCTCAGACTCGCTCAGAACTCTTGGGACTAAAGACCATGAATCTATATTTTTAAAAATATATAGATAGATATAGATAGATATATAGACATACATACGGGGCTCAGCCAGGCATGGTGGCTCCTGCCTGAAATCCCAGCACTTTGGGAGGCCAAGGCAGGAGAATAGCTTGAGCTCAGGAGTTTGAGACCAGCCTGGGCAACATAGGAAGACTCCATTTCTACAAAGATAAAAACACTAGTCGAGCATGGTGGTACATGCTTGTGGTCCCAGCTACTAGGGAGGCTGATGTTAGAGGATCACTTGGGCCTGGGAGATGGAGGCTCAGGGAGCCAGGATTGCACCACTGCACTCCAAGCTGGGTGACAGAGCGAGATGTATCTAAAAAAAAAAAAGAAAAAAAGCCGGGCGCGGTGGCTCAAGCCTGTAATCCCAGCACTTTGGGAGGCCGAGGCGGGTGGATCACGAGGTCAAGAGATCGAGACCATCCCGGTCAACATAGTGAAACCCCGTCTCTACTAAAAATATAAGAAATTAGCTGGGCATGGTGGCGCGTGCCTGTAATCCCAGCTACTCAGGAGGCTGAGGCAGGAGAACTGCCTGAACCCAGGAGGCGGAGGTTGCAGTGAGCCGAGATCGCGCCATTGCACTCCAGCCTGGGTAACAAGAGCGAAACTCCGTCTCAAAAAAAAAAAAAAAAAAGATAAATGACCATTAAACACAACAATATGAACGAGTCTCGGACTCATTTGTGCTGCAAAAAAAAAAAAAAAGCCATTTGTGTGAAATTCAAGAATGGGCAAACTTAATCTTGAAGGTAAAAATCAGAAATGCGGGGCCGGGCGCGGTGGCTCATGCCTGTAATCCCAGCACTTTGGGAGGCCAAGGCTGGTGGATCATGAGGTCAAGAGATCAAGACTATCCTGGTCAACAAGGTGAAACCCCGTCTCTAGTAAAAATACAAAAAATTAGCTGGGCGTGGTGACGCGTGCCTGTAATTCCAGCTACTCAGGAGGCTGAAGCAGGAGAATTGCCTGAACCCAGGAGGCGGAGGTTGCGGTGAGCCGAGATCGTGCCATTGCACTCCAGCCTGGGTAACAAGAGCGAAACTCCGTCTCAAAAAAAAAAAAAAAAAAATTTTAAAAAGAAAAAAAAAATCAGAACCGTGGTTAATTAGGGGGAAGTGATGATCAAATAGAAAGGGACATGAGGGAACTTTCTGAGGTGATGAGAATGTTCTGTATCTTGATAAGGATGACTGTTACACACAGACATCAAATTGTATCACTATATGTTAATTTTACCTCAGTTTTAAAAAATCCAGGATTTCTTGATCACATTTAACCAGGTTAAACACTTACATTTACATTTACTTGTGGATTATTTGATTGATATTTGCTTCCCCCATTAGATTCTGAAGCTCCATTAGCTAAATTTACCATTTTATGTATAGTATCTAGCATAGTATCTGACCCATGGCAGTCATTCATTCCATACCTATTAAGTGAATGAATGAATGAATAATGGTCAGCCAATTGGCAGTTGAAAGCACTGCTTTGGTAGATTTATCATTTCATATTTAGCCTCTTGTAACAGTATAGCTGAGCCTCACTGTTCCCAAGTCATTTATCTGTTTGCATACCATTGCTAAGATTTTTTCTTTTTTTCTTTTTTTTTTAAGGTGGAGTCTGGCTCTGTCACCCAGGCTGGAATACAGTGGTGCAAACTTGGCTCACTGCAACCTCCACCTCCCGGGTTAAAGCAACTCTTGCGCCTTAGCCTCCTGAGTAGCTGGGATTACAGGTACATGCCACCATGCACGGTTAATTTTTTTTTTTTTTTTTTTTTGAGACGGAGTGTTTGCTCTTGTTACCCAGGCTGGAGTGCAATGGCGCGATCTCGGCTCACTGCAACCTCCGCCTCCTGGGTTCAGGCAATTCTCCTGCCTCAGCCTCCTGAGTAGCTGGGATTACAGGCACGCGCCACCATGCCCAGCTAATTTTTTGTATTTTTAGTAGAGACGGGGTTTCACCATGTTGACCAGGATGGTCTCGATCTCTCGACCTCGTGATCCACCCGCCTCGGCCTCCCAAAGTGCTGGGATTACAGGCTTGAGCCACCGCGCCCGGCCACACGGTTAATTTTTGTATTTTTAGTAGAGATGTTGGCCAGGCTGGTCTCAAACTCCTGACCTCAAGTGATCCACCCACCTCAGCATCCCAAAGTGCTGAGATTACAGGCGTGAGCCACCACGCCTGGCCACTTCCTAAATTATTTCATGGATGTTTTCTCTCTTCAAATATTCTAGCAAACATGTTGGTTGCTTAACCAATGTCCATCCTCCTTCTTCCTCCTTGCCAATAGAACCTTGATTGGGTTCAGGTAGCCATCCTGCTCTACACAGCTTCAGGGTAGACTGACCTCATTAGAGGGGGTGGGGGCTGAGTGGGAGGAACATGGGTGAAACACTGATGGGTCTTGGGGCTCCATTCCCCTTGCCTGTGCTTGGTCTAGGCATGTGATAGAGTTCTGACCAAGGTGAGATGTGAGAAAATCTGCTGGAGCCTTTTGGGGAAAACGTCTTTGCTCTTACAAAGAGACAAAAAGAATAAACTATTTTCTTCTGCTGCTGAAAGTTGTTGGATTTGGAAATGTTGTGCTGGTCAGAGGCCAGACTGAGATACAAAGGATGACAGAGCAAAAATATTAAAAGAATCTGGGTCTTTGGTGACCTGCTAAATTAACTAATGCCAGCGTGGTCCAACTTGAAATTCTTGTTATATGAGATAAGTACATCTTCCTTATTTTTTTAGACATTTCAAATTTAATTTTTCTATTACTTGCAACCAAAATAATCTCTACTAATAAAATGTGATCAACAACACCTCAATGTCTATAGGATAAAGTGAAAATTCCTTAATCTCTTTTGTAAGAGGGAGCCCAGCCTGCTCCTAACTCCATGCCTAAATTTCCATTTCTACATCAGTGTTCTACTTCCTTGACCACCAGTGGTGTGCTGGTAAATATTAACAACCAGTTCTCCAGGGTAGAAAAGCCCTGATTTGTAGCATTTACTGATTTTCATGGTGCAAATATTTCTACCACTGATAATTTCTTGCTATCAATGTGATGTTGCTGAACAAGGAGCTGGGAAATGTGCAGTCAGCTCTAGCAAGTCAGTAAGAGACAGCTTGAGCTAGCTAACTCCAGCAGACCACTGGAGAGAGTTCAAGGCCCAATCTGCATCACCTCCTTTTAAAGACTTCATGTTAAATCCTAACCCATAAATGTCTTTATCAATTAATTGGAATTTAGCAATTGCCTTGAATTGTTAATTTTCACAAGTATTTGCTCATAAGCGAACCACTTAATCAATTAATTTAAAAAACTTAACAATAATAAAAATGTCAAAAGAGAGGAGTTTAGTGACACCATCTTACCTTCCTGCACTTCCAAAAGTATTCCTAGGATTAGGCATTAGGAAAACTCCTAAAAACAAAATCCCTGCCTCCAGGCCCTAAAATCACTAGAGGTACTTTATTTTATTTATTTATTTTTTTTAAGACGGAGTTTCGCTCTTGTTACCCAGGCTGGAGTGCAATGGCGCGATCTCCGCTCACCGCAACCTCCGTCTCCTGGGTTCAGGCAATTCTCCTGCCTCAGCCTCCTGAGTAGCTGGGATTACAGGCACACGCCACCATGCCCAGCTAATTTTTTGTATTTTTAGTAGAGACGGGGTTTCACCATGTTGTCCAGGATGGTCTCAATCTCTTGACCTCGTGATCCACCCGCCTCGGCCTCCCAAAGTGCTGGGATTACAGGCTTGAGCCACCGCGCCCGGCCCCGAGAGGTACTTTATTATAAATAAGATTTATCAGCTCCCAATCATTGCAAATAACAGTTCCCCGGAGAGCTGGGTTAAGACACTAAAAAAGGGCCCTTGGCGAGATTGGGTGTGTTTCTAGTCTGGTCCTGACAAATCCCCTGAGGATGTAAGAATGAGCTTCTAAGGCCATTACAGGTCTAGCAACAGGTAGGTAAGGAAAAGAAGCTGGTTCCTTAGGCTGTGCTGATTGGAATGCAGGTCAGGTGGGTCAGCTTCATTTCCACCTCACCGATGACACACCCCAGACTTGGAGGAAGCATGTACTTAAGACTACCAACACTTGAGCTGAGGCAATGAGGAGAGGCCTGGGAATGGAATGACTAAGTCACTCTGCCCACTGACTAGGTCAGCACCGGGAGGGAGGCCAAGCTCAGATTACTGGAAACTGACAGAGCATTCAGGGGACAGAAGATTGAGACTACGGCCCTGCGCGGTGGCTCTCGCCTGTAATCCTAGCACTCTGGGAGGCCGAGGTGGGTGGATCACCTGAGGTCGGGAGTTCCAGACCAGCCTGGCCATCATGGTGAAACCCCATCTTTAAAAAAAAAAAAAAGAAGGAGAAAAAAAAAAAAAAAGAAGATTGAGACTACATCAGACTCTGGTTATTGCTTTGGGGCATTTACTTGATGTTCTCATTAATTCCCCTTTTTTCTATGTGACTAATGGCCCAGGTTGACCCCAATAGGTACCATACACTAATGTTTCCTAAATTATAAAGACACGCTTTTTTTCTGCACCAGGGAGCTTTGGGGTTGAAGACTATATTTAATTGGTATCTACTAGAATCTCTCACTGATGTGCCCTCTGTCTCCATATTACTGAACTGATCAGCATTGTGACTCTTCCCATGTTGCTTATGGTCTATGAACAAACCTGCAGATCATAGCAATAATTCATAGAGACATCAATTATTTCAGTTGGAAAAAGTCATTTCTTTCAGTTAGAAAAAAAATTAGAATTGAAAAGTGTCACCGTTACATAAGTAACCTTCCTAGGTTAAAAAGAGATAAAATCCTGAGGTCCAAAGAAATTAGTGAAACAAGACCAAAAGGTAGGAGAGGATCCGTGGATGCGAGTAAAGTACTCTAGAAGCACCCAAGGGAAAAATACAAGAACTGAGGCACATTTAAAAAGAAAACACTACCTATGGCAGGAAAGAGGAAGGGAAACTGAAGGGCCAAATAATGAAAACTGGTAGAAAGAGGTCCCAAGTGCTGATCAAGGATGCTGGACCTGCAACACCTTGTAACCAGGCTAGCTGCCCCCAGGCAATGCCCTTCCGCTCCTTCCCGGGGCTGCAAATCACACACAAGTGGCAGTTTTCCTCTTCCTGGCCAGCAGATGATGCTGCATCTAGCATCATCCTGCTTGCCTCCTTATCTAGACCCTCTACATGAGCAAAAAATACTCAACAAAATGGGAATTAATGACAATTACATGAATTCTATTGATGTATGTTAGCACCCACTATGTGTAAAGCATGCAAAGATGCAATCATTGCCCTTAAGAATATTTCATAAGCAAGACTAGGAGTTAGAAGTCCAGATCCGGCTGGGCACGGTGGCTCACGCCTGTAATCCCAACACTTTGGGAGGCCAAGGCGGGCGGATCACGAGGTCAAGAGATCGAGACCATCCTGGCCAACATGGTGAAGCCCTGTCTCTACTAAAAACACAAAAATCAGCTGGGTGTGGTGGCATGTGCCTGTAGTCCCAGCTACTCGGGAGGCTGAGGCAGGAAAATTGCTTGAACCCAGGAGGCAGAGGTTGCAGTGAACCAAGATTGTGCCACTGCATTCCAGCCCAGTGCCTGGCAACAGAGTGAGACTCTGCCTCCAATTAAAAAAAAAAAAAAAAAAGTCCAGATCCTTCTCTGCTTGACATATACTTTCATCTTATTCAGGAAAAAAGACAAAAGGTGTAAAGGACAAGGCAGCCTTTGACTGCAAACATTCATCCCTGAAAGGAACTGAAAGGGCTGAGTGCTGCTGCCCCCACAGCGTAGTCTGCTCTTGGTTTGCTGCTTCCTACGAGACTTTCCTTTTGGTCTTTGGTTTCCTCCTCTCCTTTTTCTCTATATGAATAGTATCTGCAGACCTTTATGCAACAAACAGCTTCTAACACTCAGCAAGAGAGTATGGTGGCTACTCTTAGAATTAAAGCACAGCCTAGTGAGTTGATGTTGCTCTGGCCTATTCCTATGGAATACCCCAATACTCGACCTACACACATCTACAATAATTAGGTTACACTGTGGACACAGTTGTTACTAGTGGCTCTGCTCAGAATCTAGGTTAGCATTTTTGTTTTCACAGTCTGGATCCATTGTCCTTACCTCTACATTGAATCATTGTATCTATTCCTTTCTCAAGTCTCATTGCCACAATCCCACTAGCTCCTTATCTCTGACCTAAACTATTGTAAAATAACTCCACAACTCTCTCTTGCCTTTAACGTCTCTCTTCTCCCATCTCCTCTTCACATCCTGCCTGAAACTGAAACTAAGATCTGGTCACATCATTTCCCAGCTCAAAAGCCTCCAATTGTCCTTTTTTTTTTTTTTTTTTTTTTTTTTTGAGACAGGGTCTCGCTCTGTTGCCCAGGCTGGTGTGCTGGAGTGCAGTGGCACAATCTCGACTCACTGCAACCTCCACCTTTCAGGTTCAAGTGATTCTCCTGCTTCAGCCTACTGAGTAGCTGGAATGACAGGCATGCATCACCATGCCCGGCTAATTTTTGTATTTTTTAGTAGAAAGAGGATTTCACCATGTTGGCCAGGTTGGCCTCAAACGCCTTACCGCCTTGGCCTCCCAGCCCAATCATCCTTAAAGAGAAATTTATCTACTGCCAATAATAAAAATAATAGTAAATTTGATTATCTTTATTATCACTATTCATGGGGTAGGCATGATCCATCCCTAGGGGACTAATGATTTCAGAGAGCTCATAGATTGCTCTGGGATCATTGTGTAACTGAGAGAGAAGATCTTGTTATTTAGAACCCAATCAGGCTGGGTGCAGTGGCTCATGCCTATAATCCCAACACTTTAGGAAACTGAGGCAGGAGGATTGCTTGAGCCTAGGAGTTCAAGACCAGTCTGGGCAACATAGTGAGACTCTGTCGCTACAAAAAATTTAAAAGTTATTCAAATATCATGGCATGTGCCAGTAGTCCTGGCTACTCAGGAGGCTGAGGCAAGAGAATCACTTGAGCCAGGGAGTTTGAGACTGCAGTGAGCTGAGATCGTGTCACTACATTCCAACCTGGGTGACAGAGTGAAACCCTGTCTCAAAAACAAAACAACAAAATCAACCCCAACCGTAGCTGCCGACTTTTAAGGGAGGTGATGTCATTCATATAGCAAGGAAAGAATTCTTCACGCTGCCTCCTAATAGAATTGGAAGAAGGAAGGAATGGTGGGTTGAGCTTGTTCTGGTCTCTGCTGGGGCAGCACCTCCCACCTCTTCTCTGGTTGGTTCAGTCTCCATCCCCCTACTTCTATTGGCCAGACTTCTAATAAAACAAAAGTAATTTATTTTTAGTGTATGTAGTTTTAAATTTTTTCTGTTATTTTGAGTTTGTTTGTTTGTTTTCTTTCTTTTCTTTCTTTTTTTTTTTTTTTGAGACACAGTCTCTCTCTGTTGCCAGGCACCAGGCTGGAGTGCAGTGGCGCGATCTCGGCTCACTGCAACCTCTACCTCCTGGGTTCAAGCAATTCTCCTGCCTCAGCCTCCCAAGTAGCTGGGACTACAGACACATGCCACCACGCCCAGCTAATTTTTGTATCTTTTAGTAGAGATGGAGTTTCACCATGTTGGCCAGGATGGTCTTGATCTGATCTCGTGATCCACCCGCCTCGGCCTCCCAAAGTGCTGGGATTATAGGCGTGAGCCACCCCACCCAGCTGATTTTTTTTTTTTTTTAAATAGTAAATGAATTGGCCCTTTTATATTTCTTTCTCTCAAAACATGCACACATGACACACCCACCCCTAACAATTATTTTTAAAATGAGTCAGATTTTTCCCCTTCGGGTCATATACTTTTAGTAGGAAACGTGTTCTACTTTGCTATGTCAGACAGTATGTTCTAAAGGCTTTTCACGTCTGTTTTTTTCCAGTGGGGGTAGGAAGAAGGCAGACCAGGTCTCGGCAGGGTCCTGAGGGCTAGGAGGACTGCAGTCAGGTTTTCCTGCACAGCAGCTGGGAGGAAACAAAGCCCCAGGAAGAAGGTAAAACTATATTTGGGAAGGTGTGGCAAAGGTTAATATTAATCTGGAGAAACGAGATCTTGTCATTTTACCAAGTTCAAGGGTCAGATTCATAGCCAAAAATAGGAGATGAAGTCATAGATCAGGAACTCAGTAAACCCAAGTCCCATGGTTAAAGCAGGTATGAGGCGAAAGGAACTAGTGCTACAGAGTGTAACAGGCGGAGCCCCAGAACTCCCTGTTATGGGATGAGCAAACCTGAGCTGAGCCCAGGTCCATTTAATGAGAGAAGGCACGACAGCATCAGCTCAATGGAATCCAAGTTCTGGTGCTCAGTGAATATTTATTACATGAAAAAGGGGGTTTACGGCCGGGCATGGTGGCTCATGCCTGTAATCCAAGCACTTTGGAGGCCAAGGCAGGCGGATCACCTGAGGTCGGGAGTTCAAGACCAGCCTGACCAACATGATGAAACCTCGTCTTTATTTTTAAAAAATAAATAAATAAATAAATAAAAAGAAAAGGGGGTTTACTAATTAGTCAACAAGATTTATGAAGCATATATAAGATTCATTAAAATGTACATATCACCAGCAAATTTAGCAGCTTTCCTGAAGAAAGGCAGAAGAGAGACAAAAGATGTGAATGTTAACATTTAAAATTCACTAACATGGCCGGGTGTGGTGGCTCAACTCTGTAATCCCAGCACTTTG
Organism: Saimiri boliviensis; assembly: GCF_048565385.1. Taxonomy (NCBI): domain Eukaryota; kingdom Metazoa; phylum Chordata; class Mammalia; order Primates; family Cebidae; genus Saimiri; species Saimiri boliviensis. The sequence goes on along the minus strand of NC_133467.1, from coordinate 40,128,747 downwards.
GGAGGCCGAGGCAGGTGGATCACGAGGTCAAGAGATCGAGACCATCCTGGTCAACATGGTGAAACCTCATCTCTGCTAAAAATACAAAAAATTAGCTGGGCATGGTGGTGCGTGCCTGTAATCCCAGCTACTCAGGAGGCTGAGGCAGGAGAATTGCCTGAACCCAGGAGGCGGAGGTTACGGTGAGCTGAGATCGCGCCATTGCACTCCAGCCTGGGTAACAAGAGCGAAACTCTGTCTCAAAAAAAAAAAAAAAAAAAATTCACTAACATTACAGATGCAGCGGTTACTCCAGACTTTCTCTTGCCACCAAAACAACATCTAATCCAGTCATTTAGGACACAGCTACTTATTCCAAAATGAAGAATAATCTAAACCCTCTCTCTGTCTCCTTAATCATTCTTTCTGCTTCCTAGCCTGAGTCTGAACTTACAATGGAAGTAATAGGTCAGTGTTAGTTCCACAGTCTTCACCTGGGACAAATACTCTAAAATTTCATGCTCAAGGTCGGTGGCAGCTGATCCGGCTGAGAGAGCAACTCCAGCCCTTGGTAACTATATTTGCTGAAAAGAGCCACACCCACACGTGATCGAATGTGCACAGCACGCAGGTCATGGTTTCAGAGTGTGTTTCCCAGCCTAGGGGTAGTGCCTCACCTGGGAGCCCACCGGAAATGCAGACAGGAGACTTGTGGGCCTAAAGAGACACCACAGGCCATGTAATGACATCTTATCACTATGTCTCTAAAACAGGCTTCTGCAAGCTGTTTCGACAGATGGAAGTCTACCTGGGTAGATCAGTTAAGAGTCACTCTCCATTTGCTCTCAGTTTGATTCAGCTCTTTAGTATCCTACCAGATTTATCTTACATCCAATGGTATGTATTTAAGAACCCGAGAGAAAAAAGAAACATCTCAAAGTGTCCTATTTACTAAAGAGCCCAAGGAGTCTCTTTACTCAGCAACCGCAGCAACAAACAGCATTAGCATGCAGTAAGGTCATAGTGTTTGTCACCATGGTGGCAAGAGGTTTATCATAATTAAATGATCGCTGGCAGTGGGAAACTGGGTACTAGAAAAGACAGAGAAATCCCTCTCATCTGGTATATGTTCTGAAAGCAGACATAAGAAGTACTGACTTCAAATGCACAAAGGTGAGTCTCTGTCACTAGACTACAGAGAATGGTTTTTATCAAAAAGATGAAAGGTAGGCCGGGTGTGGTGGCTCACGCCTGTAATCCAAGCACTTTGGAGGCCAAGGCGGGCAGATCATCTGAGGTCGGGAGTTCAAGACCAGCCTGACCAACATGGTGAAACCCTGTCTTTAAAAAAAAAAAAAAAAAAGATGAGGCCGGGCGCGGTGGCTCAAGCCTGTAATCCCAGCACTTTGGGAGGCCGAGGCAGGTGGATCACGAGGTCGAGAGATCGAGACCATCCTGGTCAACATGGTGAAATCCCGTCTCTACTAAAAACACAAAAAATTAGCTGGGCATGGTGGCACGTGCCTGTAATCCCAGCTACTCAGGAGGCTGAGGCAGGAGAATTGCTTGAACCCAGGAGGCGGAGGTTGCAGTGAGCCGAGATCGCACCATTGTACTCCAGCCTGGGTAACAAGAGCGAAACTCCGTCTCAAAAAAAAAAAAAAAAAAAAAGATGAAAGGTAAGTGTTTCCAAGAATGTGGAGAAAGGGAACCCAGCCGGTTGTGGTGGCTCATGCATATAATCCCAGCACTTTGGGAGGCTGAGGCAGGCAGATCACAAGGTCAAGAGATCAAGACCATCCTGACCAACATGGTGAAACCCCATCTCTACTAAAAAATACAAAAATTAGCTGGGCGTGGTGGCACACGCCTGTAGTCCCAGCTACTCAGGAGGCTGAGGCAGAATTGCTTGAACCCAGGAGGCGGAGGTTGCAGTGAGCTGAGATTGCCCCACTGCACTCTAGCCTGGTGACAGCGAGACTCCATCTCAAAAAAAAAAGAAAAGGGAACGCAACCCACTGTTGGTGGGAATGTAAATTTGTACAACCATTTTGAAAAACAGTGTGGAGGTGCCTCGAAAATTAAATATAGAATTACCATAAAATCCAGCAATTCAACTTCTGGGTACATATCCAAAGAAATCAAAATGGGCTGGGTGCCATGGCTCATGCCTGTAATCCCAGCACTTTAGGTGGCCGAGATGGGTGGATCACCTGAGATCAGGAGTTTGAGACCAGCCTGGCCAACATGGTGACACCCCATCTCTATTAAAAAAAAAAAAAATCAGAATGAGTGCATCAAAGAGATATATGCACTCCCATGTTTACTGCAGCATTATTCACAATAGGCAAAATACAGGAACAATCTAAATGTCCATCAGTGTCTAAACAGATACAGAAAATGTGGCATGTATACACAGTGGAATATCAGAGAAACTTGAAGAGGAAGGAAATCTTGTTTACAACATGCATGAACCTGAAGGACATAAGCTAAGTGAAGTAAGTCAGGTACAGAAAGACAGATAATATCTCACTTATATGCTGAATCTAAAAAAGTTGAATTCATAGACAGAGAGTAGAATGGTGGTTACCAGAGGATGTGGTGCCAGCATAGAGAAAGCAGAGATGTTGTTCAAAGGATACAAGCTTTCAGTCACACACAAAGAGTGCGTTTTAGAGATCTGTTATGCAGCATGGCGGCCTCAGTTGATAATAAGGTATTATGTATCTCCAGATTGCTAAAAGAGTAGATTTCCGATGTTCTTGCTACACATTTGTCTGCTAGGTGATGGATATGTTGGTTAGCTTGATTTAATCTTTCTACAATATATACATATATAAAAACATCACATTTTACCCTCATAAATGTATACAATCATTATTTGTCAATTAAAAAAGGTTTAAAGGTATTCCAGCTTCCTCCTACACACGTTAATGAGGATGACACAATTGAAAGAGCACTTTAATTGGCAGCAGTACTGTTTCCTTCCTCATTCTGACACATCAGATAGCCGCCAGTGCTAGGGATGTGAGAGACAATTACTTCTCAATAGAGTGCTGCTATTTAGCGCATTAACAAAAACACTTTCCGAGCACTTATCTGCACAAGGTGGAATAAGTATTCCATTCCACAAGTTAAATCTCGTTCCTGCTTAGCTTTCCTAAGAGCCTGTGATCTGCTTTAGGTCAGCAACTCTTAAGTCCTTTGCAATAAAGCCATTTTCTCTTTCTTTTTCTTTTCTTTTCTTTTCTTTTTTTTTTTTTTTTTGAGGCAGAGTCTCACTCTGTCGCCAGGCCATAGGCTGGAGTGCAGTGACTCGATCTGGCTCACTACAACCTCCGCCTCCCCGGTTCAAGCCATTTTCATTTTTGTTAAGAATGAGACCAGGGCAAATAATAACGTTAAGGCAACAGTTTTTCTGGCAGGAGCTTGTTCCTGATTATTGCCTCTGCACTGGGGAATAAGGGATCTCACAGGCTTATGAGGGGACATTAGCTTAACTAGGAGAACAGTAAAGGGGATAAGGGATTTGAGTAGGAGGTGATAAAGCCTAGGAACAGATGGCTTGATGAAGAATGTTAAATAGGGTCAAAGATACTGATCTGCATGCTATTTTTAGTGTCCTTCTCAAAAACTGGAGAAATTAACATTTTAGGAGTTTAGCCTAAGATATATGACAAGAATTGTAAAGATACAAATACAGATATTGGAGAACAAATGCTTCAATAAATAGAACTAATAGCAGCCACCATTTTTATTTTTTTATTTTTTTATTATTTTTTTTTTTTGAGACGGAGTTTCACTCTTGTTACCCAGGCTGGAGTGCAATGGCGTGATCTCGGCTCACCGCAACCTCTGCCTCCTGGGTTCAGGCAATTCTCCTGCCTCAGCCTCCTGAGTAGCTGGGATTACAGGCACGCGCCACCATGCCCAGCTAATTTTTTTTTGTATTTTCAGTAGAGACGGGGTTTCACCATGTTGACCAGGTTGGTCTCGATCTCTCGACCTTGTGATCCACCCGCCTCGGCCTCCCAAAGTGCTGGGATTACAGGCTTGAGCCACCGCGCCCGGCTGCAGCCACCATTTTAGAATGTATTATATGTGTAGCACATGGAAAGCTTAAGAATTGATGATTTCTCACTCAATCCTCTCAACGACACTTCCTTTAAAAGTCTTCAGTGAGGTTTTAGAAAACACAACAATCAGCCAGCAGGGTGGCTCACACCTATAATCCCAGCACTTTGGGAGGCCAAGGCAGGTGTATCACCTGAGGTCAGGAGTTTGAGACCAGCCTGGCCAACATGGTTAAACATCATCTCTACTAAAAATACCAAAATTAGCCTGGTATGGTGGTGCATATCTGTAATCCCAGCTACTTGGAAGGCTGAGTGAGAAGAATCGCTTGAACCCAGGAGGCAGAGGTTGCAGTGAGCTGAGATCACACCACTGCACTCCAGCCTGGGTGACAGAGTAAGACTGTCTCAAAAACAAAAACAAAAGCAAAACAACAACAACAACAACAACAACAACAACAACAACCCACCACAACCTTATCAGAACTGAATTAGAGAAGATAAAGTATAAGATAGGCTTCAGGGGCCAGGCACTGATGCTCATGTCTGTAATCCCAGCCCTTTGTGAGGCCGAGGCAGGCAGATCACCTGAGGTCAGGAGTTCGAGACCAGACTAGCCAACATGGTGAAACCCCATCTCTACTAAAAATACAAAATTTAGCCCGGCATGGTGTTAGGTGCCTGTAATCCCAGCTACTCAGGAGACTGAGCCAGGGGAATCACTTGAAACTGGGAGGCGGAGGTTGCAGTGAGCTGAGATCATGCCATTGCACTCCAACCTAGGTGACGAGAGCAAGACTTCGTCTCAAACAAACAAACAAACAAACAAAATTAGCCAGGTATGGTGGCACATGCCTGTAATCCCAGCCACATGGGAATCTGAGGCAGGAGAATCACTTAAACCCAGGAGGCATAGATTGCAGTAAGCCAAGATCGTGCGATTGCTCTCCAGCCTGAACAACAAGAGTGAAACTCCATTTCAAAAAAAACCCTCAGGAAAGACTGAAACCTAAGGCTGAAATGTTTCCAGAATTCTCTGCAGCCTCTATTACAATTTCTTTCTGCATGGGAGCATTTTTCTGTCCCACTACAGACTGACTTCTTCCACACGAGAGGGAATATCAACTCCAGAGCCTCACATCTCATAGTGCTCCCCATCAGAGAGAACCTGAGTCTACCTTTCTCCTCCAAAGTAAAAAATCTGGTGGAAAGGCTCTGATCAGACCATATTGGGTCAGGTACCCATCCTCAGACCAGTATTATGTCTAATACAGGGAACAGTGAAATATTTTGTTTGGGTCAGTTTTCTAGGCCTAGACCAATTGTTGTGGCAGGGAAATAAGCCCCAACATGAATTACACAACTGAAAACGGAGACGTGGTCAGATGCTTGTGTTCCTACTTGAGACCAAATAGTACAGGGATGCAAAGCTGTGAGAGTCCATTTATCGGGTTGCAAGAAGGATCTGCCCAGCTCTGGAGCAGGCGTCCCCAAACTTTTTACACAGGGGGCCAGTTCACTGTCCCTCAGACCGTTGGAGGGCCGCCACATACTGTGCTCCTCTCACTGACCACCAATGAAAGAGGTGCCCCTTCCTGAAGTGCGGGCGGGGGGGCCGGATAAATGGCCTCAGGGGGCCGCATGCGGCCCGTGGGCCATAGTTTGGGGATGCCTGCTCTGGAGCATGAATGGCCTTGAGTGAGGTCACTTGGCAAGCAGGACCAGTGGCTACCAATATGGATTTTAGAAAATACAAGCATTCGGCCGGGCCCTGTGGCTCACGCCTGTAATCCCAGCACTCTGGGAGGCTGAGGCGGGTGGATCACGAGGTCAGGAGATCAGACTATCCCGGCCAACCTGGTGAAACCCCGCCTCTACTAAAAATAGAAAAATTAGCTGGGTGGGGTAGTGCATGCCTGTAGTCCCAGCTACTCGGGAGGCTGAGGCAGAAGAATCCCTTGAACCAGGAAGTCGGAGGTTGCAGTGAGCCAAGATTGCGCCACTGCATCCCAGCCTGGAGATAGAGCGAAACTCTGTCTAAAAAGAAAGAAAGAAAAGAAAAGAAAAACCATTTCTTGGAGATTCCTAGAATTTTATGGAGAAATAGGCCTTCCAGTGTTTTCTAAAGGGAGCAGGAAGGACTGAGAAAGTCCATGTCCCTTCAGTTTAAGAACACTTCCTGGCTGGGCGCAGTGGCTCACACTTGTAATCCTAGCACTTTGGGAGGCCGAGGTGGGTGGATCACCTGAGGTCAGGAGTTCAAGACCAGCCTGGCCATCATGGTGAAACTCCATCTTTAAAAAAAATAAGGGCCGGGCGCGTGGCTCAAGCCTGTAATCCCAGCACTTTGGGAGGCCGAGGCGGGTGGATCACGAGGTCAAGAGATCGAGACCATCCTGGTCAACACAGTGAAACCCCGTCTCTACTAAAAATACTAAAAATTAGCTGGGCATGGTGGCGTGTGCCTGTAATCCCAGCTACTCAGGAGGCTGAGGCAGGAGAATTGCCTGAACCCAGGAGGCAGAGGTTGCGGTGAGCCGAGATCACGCCATTGCACTCTAGCCTGGGCAACAAGAGCGAAACTCCGTCTCAAATAAATAAATAAATAAATAAAAATAAAAATAAATTAAAAAAAAAAAAAAGCACTTCCTGGAAGGTGCATAAACATTTTGCTTACATCCGTTGGCCAGAACTTGGTCACATGACCACACTCAGCTGCAAAGGAAGCTGAGTGTTATTTATTATTTATTTAAAGTAGTCGTTATTTTAAAGTATTTAAAGTGTTTATTATTTATTTAAAGTATTTATTATTTATTTAAAGTATTATTTATTCTGGGTGACCATTTGCCAAGTTGAAATTAGAAATTCTTTTACTAAGAAAGGCGAGATGGAAATTAGAAGAAAACTGGCAACTATGTCACAGACTATGCAATGTATATTTATTTATTATTTTGTCGGAACATAGTACCTTTTCTTCTTTGTGGGGAATGGTTCTCTCCTACTGCAGGGACTTGCCAATAACAGTGTCCCACTTCCCTGACAGTAAAGTTCCCAACTCAGCTTGTTTCAAGCATAATACCCCCATCTGCCTTGACCTCAGTGATTTGCGCAAAGGTCCAAATTTGACCTGTCAGATCCCCTTCCCGGGATTTTCTAACTGAATTTTTCTTGGGTTATAAGGTCATAAGTATATAAGCCCACGGCTACTTAAGGATCTAGTTGAGATATGGTGACAGCAATTTTAAAGACTAAAGTTGGCTGGCACAGTGGCTCACGCCTGTAATCCCAGCACTTTGGGAGGCTGAGGTGGGTGGATCACAAGGTCAAGAGATTGAGACCATCCTGGCCAACATGGTGAAACCTCATCTCTACTAAAAGTATAAAAATTAACTGAGCGTGGTGTTGCACACCTCTGGTCCCAGCTACTTGGGAGGCTGAGGCGGGAGAATTGCTTGAACCCGGGAGGAAGAGGTTGCAGTGAGCCGAGATCATACCACTGTACTCCAGCCTGGCAACAGAGACTCCATCTCAAAAAAAAAAAAAAAAACTAGAGCTAATACAGAAAGAGAAAAACGAAGAGAGAGAAATTAGAAATTTCTGGATAATATCCAAGCTCTTGGAGCCAGTCATCTATAAAAACAAATCCACCCTTACCCTTTCTGCTGATTGGCCATTTAAACCAACTCATCTCCCATTATTCCTTAAACCAATTCCATGTAGGATTCTGTAATTTGCAATCAAAAGTGTATTTACATTTAAAATTTATATAAATTTTAGAAATACTTAGAAATTAAATTTCTAAACAGTTAAACACAGCTATACCATATTCATAATCAGTGGAAGCTATTAATCGTGTAATGTGTTCCTGCTAAGTAGTCTCTGACTTTCAGCCTTCAGGTAACATAAATCAAAAGTATTACATTGTATTGTATTGTGTTGTGTTGTGTTGTGCTGTGTTGTGTTCTGCTATGTTGTGTTGTATTGTGCTGTATGATATTAAGTAATTCTGAACAATCACCTACAGAGCCTCGCACTTATTAACTAGGCTCTAGGGATATAAGATTATAGCACTAACCAGGCACAGTGTCTCACGCCTGTAATCCCAGTACTTTGGGAAGCTTAGGCAGGTGGATCACCTGAGGTTAGGAGCTTGAGACCAGCCTAGTCAACATGGTGAAATCCCATCTCTACTAAAAATACAAAATATTAGCTGGGCATGGTAGTGCCCACTTGTAGTCCCAGCTACTCAGGAGACGAGGGAGAAGAATCAGTTGAACCTGGGAGACGGAGGTTACAGTGAGCTGAGATCACACCACTGCACTCCAAACTGGGCAACAGAGTGAGACTCCATCTCTAAATAAATAAAGAAAGAAGGTAAGCAATGGCACAAAAGCAGAAGTGATCAACTTGACATTTTTAACTTCATTTGCCAAAGATTTCTCATAATAATTAATCTGCTAGTATCCTTCAGTGCTAGAAGGACAACTGCTACAAAAAAAGTATATTTTCTTAAAATTCCAAATTGGAAATTTTTTTTTCTTTATTATTTCCCTATGAAATAATTAAACTAGGCCGGGCGCGGTGGCTCAAGCCTGTAATCCCAGCACTTTGGGAGGCCGAGGTGGGTGGATCACGAGGTCAAGAGATCGAGACCATCCTGGTCAACATGGTGAAACCCCGTCTCTACTAAAAAATACAAAAAATTTACCGGACATGGTGGCACGTGCCTGTGATCCCAGCTACTCAGGAGGCTGAGGCAGGAGAATTGCCTGAACCCAGGAGGCGGAGGTTGCGGTGAGCCAAGATCGCGCCATTGCACTCCAGCCTGGGTAACAAGAGCGAAACTCCGTCTCAAAAAAAAAAAAAAAAAAGAAAGAAATAATTAAACTCTATTCTATTTTATCATGAGAGATTTTAAGTAGACTAGTAAAGAAATCCAACTAATTTAGTGAGTTCAAGTTATTGAGATGATTAATTAGTCAAGACCTTATGAATTTCTCAGACATTTTTTTTCTTTTTTTTGAGATGGAGTTTTGCTCGTGTTGCCCAGGCTGGAGTTCAGTGGTCCGATCTTGGCTCATTGCAACCTCCGCCTCCCGGGTTCAAGTGATTCTTCTGTCTCAGCCTCCTGAGTAGTTAGGATTACAGGTGCCCACCACTACGCCTGGCTAATTTTTGGTATTTTTAGTAGAGATGGGGTTTCTCCATGTTGGCCAGGATGGTATCGAACTCCTAACCTCAAGTGATCCACACACCTCAGCCTCCCAAAGTGCTGGGATTATAGGCATGAGTCACCACATCCAGCCAACATTTTTAATACAAGGAAAAAATACAATTAAAAAGCTTTCTGAAGTATCCAAACTAACGTATCACTATTTGAATCACAAAAAACATAATTTTGGGCTGAGTTCCCTTAAATAGGAAAATTAATTTTTTACATAGTAGGTGGTATTCAATAATACTTATGTTTTCACTAGGTCATGTATACAGAACTATTTTGCTCAAAAGAGTTATTTATTTAAATCGGCCGGGCACAGTGGCTCACGCCTGTAATCCCAACATTTTGGGAGGCCGAGGCGGGTGGATCACGAGATGAAGAGATCGAGACCATCCTGGCCAACATGGTGAAACCCCGTCTCTACTAAAAATACAAAAAATTAGCCCGACATGGTGGCACATGCCTTTAATCTCAGCTACTTGGGAGGCTGAGACAGGAGAATCACTTGAACCCAGGAGGCGGAGGTTGCAGAGAGCCGAGAATGCACCATTGCATTCCAGCCTGGGCAATAAGAGGGAAACTCCATAAAAAAAAAAAAAAAAAAAAAAAAAAGATTTATTTATTTATTTATTTATTTATTTATTTATTTATTTTTTTTTTGAGACGGAGTTTCGCTCTTGTTGCCCAGGCTGGAGTGCAATGGCGCGATCTCGGCTCCCCGCAACCTCCGCCTCCTGGGTTCAGGCAATTCTCCTGCCTCAGCCTCCTGAGTAGCTGGGATTACAGGCACGCACCACCATGCCCGGCTAATTTTTTGTATTTTTAGTAGAGACGGGGTTTCACCACGTTGACCAGGATGGTCTCGATCTCTTGACCTCGTGATCCACCCGCCTCGGCCTCCCAAAGTGCTGGGATCACAGGCTTGAGCCACTGCGCCCGGCAAGAGTTATTTATTTAAATCAAACAAGTTTGACAAGGCTCTAGTACAACAGATACCATGAAACCAAGCACATAGAGCCAAGTAAGCATTAGCAAGTTCTGTAGAGCCCAGCTCAAACTATGGAGATCATTGGATGAAATCCAGTCAAGATCCTTTGGCCTAATAAAAGGTTTGAGTTTCTCAAGAGAACCTAGTCAAAGCCAAATTAAGACAAAAGCGAACGTGAAAGAAAAATTAAACATTTCACTGAGTTTTTTTTTTTCCATGTTTTTATTGTGGTAAAATACACATAACATAAATGTCCTACAGTATCTTAGCCATTTCTTTTTTTTTTCTTTTTTCTTGGACGGTTTCACCATGTTGGTCAGGCTGGTCTTGAACTCCCTACCTCAGGTGATCCGCCCGCCTTGGCCTCCACAGTGCTTGGATTACAGGCATGAGCCACCGCGCCCGGCCCCATCTTAGCCATTTTTAAGTACCATATACAGTTCACTGGTATTAAGCACATTCATACTGTTGTGCACCCATCACCACCATTCAACTCCAGAACTCTTTTCACTTTCCAAAACTGAAACACTATATTCATTAAAAAATAAGTCTCCATTTTCTCTGTTCCCCCCAGCCCCTGGAAACCAGCATTCTACCTTCTGTCTTTGTGTTTTTTATTGCTCTAGGTTTTTTGTTTTTTGTTTTTGAGACAGGCTTTAACTCTTATTGCCCTCACTGGAGTGCAACAGCACAGTCTCAGCTAACTGCAACCTCCACCTCCCAAGTTCAAGCAATTCTCCTGCCTCAGCCTCCAAGTAGCCCACGCCCAGCTAATTTTTGTATTTTTAGTAGAGAAGGGGTTTCACCATGTTGGGCAGGCTGGTCTCGAACTCCTGACCTCAGGTGATCCACCCACCTCCACCTCCCAAAGTGCTGGGATTACAGGGGTGAGCCACCACACCCAGTCCTCTAGGTATTTTGAATAAGTGAAATCATACCTACAGTATTTGTCTTTTCTTGTGACTAGCTTATTTTTCTTTTTTTCCTTTCTTTTTCTTTTTTTTTTTTTTTTTTTTGAGACGGAGTCTTACTCTGTAATCAGGCTGGAGTGCAGTGACGCAATCTCAGCTCACTGCAACCTCCGTCTCCTGTGTTCAAGCGATTCTTCCACCTCAGCCTCCCAAGTAGCTGGGACCAGAGGCGCGTGCCACCATGCCTGGCTAATTTTTCTGTATTTTTAGTAGAGATGGGGTTTCACCATGTTGGCCAGGATGGTCTCAATCTCTTGACCTCGTGATCCATCTGCCTTGGCCTCCCAAAGTGCTGGGATTACAGGCGTGAGCCACCGCGCCCAGCCGTGACCAGCTTATTTTACCTAGCATAATGTCCTCAAGGTTCATCCATATTGTAGCATATGTCAGTATTTCCTTCCTTTTTAAGGCTGAATAATATTCCATTGTGTATCTATAACATATTTTGTTTATCCATTCATATGCTGATGGACATTTGGTAAACTGTGCTGTTTTTATGAATTAAAATTACATATTAATAATCTCTAGTATCAGCTATATTTAATAAATATGCAGTTTAATACATATACAGAAAATAGTTAAATTGATGGTAAGTTAGGAAATTCAGTTTTGTTTCCAAATCTCAAAAAGATATCAGAGAGAATATATTTGTCTGTACAACTCATTAGATGAATGATTTTTGTCAAAATTGTTACAAGTTTAATAGGAAACTTTCAATGATAAAACAACTACCCCTACTGTGGTATGTTGAGAGTAGGACCCATCCACCCACAAACTGTTGTTTGATTAAACCCGTTGTCCAGGGTTCTGACATCAGCAGGCCGTGGGGGATTCAAGTGAGGCTATTCTTGATACTTAGAAGAGTTATGTTCGGCAGATGAGTAACTATAGTAATTAACTGCATTTAAGATGCTATTGCTTAGGGATGCTTTAGATTTGTACTAGCAATAGCTCAAGAATGAACTTACTGGCGAGTACAGGAGAAGTTTCAGCAATCTAGTCCAAAGAAAGCTCTAGGAAAGCATTTATTTGCAGCTGTCTCCAGTAGAGGCTGTTTATCCTCTCAGGCTCCACAGTCTCCAGGACAAGTAATTTGGTTGTTGCATTCTCTTGGCTTCTCATTTTTTCTATAAGAAACAGAGGATTGAAAAGATTTCAGTAACTCACCCCAGGTCATATAGCAGGGAAGTTGCATTGAGTTCTCCAAAGATGCTGAAAAAAAAAAATTTTTTTTTTTCAGACAGTCTTTCTCTGTCGCCAGGTGCCAGGCTGGAGTGCAGTGGCGTGATTTTAGCTCATTGCAACCTCTGCCTCCTGGGTTCAAGCAATTCTCCTGCTTCGGCCTCCTGAGTAGCTGGGACTACAGGCATGCACCACCATGCCCAGCTGATTTTTGTATTTTTAGTGGAGATGGGGTTTCACCATGTTGGCCAGGATGGTCTCGATCTCTTGACCTTGTAATCTGCCCACCTTGGCCTCCCAAAGTGCTGGGATTACAGGTGTGAGCCACTGCACCCAGCCATCTCTGAAATCTTAAAAGTCCAGTCATCAGGCCAGGGGCGGTGACTCATGCCTGTAATCCCAGCACTTTGGGAGGCCAAGGCGGGTGGATCACAAGGTCAAGAGATCGAGACCATCCTGGCCAACATGGTGAAACCCCGTTTCTACTAAAAAAATACAAAAATTAGCTGGGCATGGTGGCATCTGCCTGTAGTCCCAGCTACCAGGGAGGCTGAGGCAGGAGAATTGCTTGAACCCAGAAAAAGTCCAGTCATCTACAACCTATACCAATCTCCTATCCCTCCATCTGTTTACCCCTCATACTCTCTATACCACTCTTTTAGCACCACAGCCTGCTCAAGTTCTAGATGCCTTAATTTTTCCTGAGTCTATCTAGGGGGGCCCAAGTTCCATAGTCAAACCTTTGGAGCACTGGTTCTCTCTTGCCCTTTCATACATAATCCATGAAGTGCTAAATACTGGATCAGTCAAACTGATTTCTCTGCTACTGCATTCTAAGTACAGCTGGGGAAAATTACACCTGTGGATTGATAACAATACAAAATTTTAAATATCAAATTTAAATTCAAAAATGCTTCTCTCATTCCTTCAGTCACTCTTCTAAACTTTCACCACCATCTTACTTTATGACCATCGCCTTGCTCCTTATTTTTATTTATTTATTTATTTCGAGACAGAGTCTCACTCCGTTGCCCAGGCTGGAGTGCAATGGTGCGATCTTGACTCACTGCAATCTCTGCCTCCCTGGCTCAAGCGATTCTCCTGTTTCAGCCTCCCAAGTAGCTGGGATTACAGGCACGTGCCACCATGCCAGGCTAATTTTTGTATTTTGGGTACAGATAGGGACTCACTATGTTGCCCAGGCTGGTTTTGAACGCCTGACCTCAGGTGATCCACCTGCCTTAGCCTCCCAAAGTGCCAGAATTACAGGTGTGAGCCACCACACCTGGCCACTTGCTCCTTCTCAAAAGATGACCTAATCTCCCAGTTCACTTAGAAAATTGAGGCCTTGGTACAAATGGGAAGGAATTTCCTTACCCTTCAGGCCCTGCATTCATAAGCCTGTGTACAGCTGAATCTATCCTTACCTCACACACATTTCTGAACAAAAGCCCTTCCATCTGGCATAGAGGAAATGCCCCTTCTATTCAAGATTAATTTTCCCCATTATTGTACGTGGTTCCTTCCCTTTCTGCTTCCTAAGGGAGTTTGGGCCATTAATGTTTCATTTATCTTCTGTATTTTCCACTTCTCTTTCTCTCTTGGATTCCTCCCTGAAGCCCAGAGTACCCTCATTTTAAAACAAACAAAACAGCCGGGCGCTGTGGCTCAAGCCTGTAATCCCAGCACTTTGGGAGGCTGAGGTGGGTGGATCACGAGGTCAGGAGATCGAGACCATCCTGGTCAACACGGTGAAACCCCGTCTCTACTAAAAATACAAAAAATTAGCTGGACATGGTGGCGCATGCCTGTAATCCCAGCTACTCAGGAGGCTGAGGCAGGAGAATTGCCTGAACCCAGAGGGCGGAGGTTGCGGTGAGCCGAGATCGCGCCATTGCACTCCAGCCTGGGTAACAAGAGTGAAACTCCGTTTCAAAAATAAATAAATAAATAAATAAATAAATAAATAAATAAATAAAGCAAGCCAGCTTCCTAAAACATTCATTGGAACCCGTATCTCCTTTAAACAACTGAGCTTCCCCACAAACAAGCTTCTTGAATTATATACCAAATCTCTCCTCTCTACTTCCTCAACTCCCATTTGCTCTTCAAACCACTTGAATTGGGCTTCCATTTCCACCAGGTCACTGCCACTGTTCTAACAAATGTCTGTAGCAGCTGTACTTGTCACCCCTTTCATGATTACTATCGTTTATCTATGCGTTCTGTTTTTTCGTTGAATATAGCTTTAAATTTCTGTCTATGCAGTTACTGCACGGTTTTTTGTTTGTTTGTTTGTTTATTTGTTTGGAGACGGAGTTACACTCTTGTCACCTAGGCTGGAGTGCAATGGCTCGATCTTGGCTCACTGCAACCTCTACCTCCTGGGTTCAAGCGATTCTCCTGCCTCAGCCTCCTGAGTAGCTGGGGTTAGAGGCACCTGCCGCCACGCCCAGTAAGTCTCTTATTTTTAGTAGAGATGGGGGTTTCATCATGTTGGGCAGGCTGACTACTGCCGTTTTCTTAGTCATTAAATTATATAGATTTAGAGCATCGGCTGAGCGCGGTGGCTCACACCTGTAATCTCAGCACTTTGGGAGGTCGAGGTGGACAGATCACAAGGTCAGGAGATTGAGACCATCCTGGCTAACACAGTGAAACCTCATCTCTACTAAAAACACAAAAAATTAGCCCGGTGTGGTGGCTCATGCCTGTAGTACCAGCTACTCAGGAAGCTGAGGCAGGAGAATCCCTGGAACCCGGTAGGCCGAGGTTGCAGTGAGCCGAGATGGCGCCACTGCACTCAAGCCTGGCGACAAAGCGGGACTCTGTCTCAAAAACAAAACAAAACAAAACAAACGAAACAAGCTTTAGACAAAAAAGAAAGAAAGATAAATAAATAAATAAATAAATAAATAAAGATTTAGAGCGTCTTTGTGACAGTGTTGTTGGAGAACGAGCAGTTCCTGATGATGCTGACCAGACTCTTCCAGAAGTGCTGGACGTTGGGAACCATCTCTTATCACCTTGAAAAAATATGACCGTCAAACCAAACCCGCTCCAAAGAAAGATTCTGTGGAGGGCTTTGAGCCCTCAGACAAGTGTCTGTTAAGACCTACCGATGGGAAGAAGATCAGCACTGTGGTGAGCTCCAGAGAAGTTAAGTTTCAGATGGCTTATTCAAACTGCCTGAGAGCTAACATGGATGGGCTGAAGAGGGACAGAAAGAATGAAAGAAGACCAAAGCAGCAGGACAGCGAAGGGCACAAATTTCCTACTTTCACCAATTAAGCGCTGAATTGCTATTTTTTCCTTTGTTTTTTACTTTTGGCCACATAGCCAGGTTTCTGGTTGCCACACTGCAGGTGTTTTTACTTAAGATGGGGGTTCTTTCGGAAAGAATAGTTGCAATGTTTATAGGGTAGTTGTTGTAAGACTGTAGTTTATTTCACATCTGGCTGATTGGTCTGTGCTGCATGGTTGTATACTCCTGGATTATAGATTAAAAGTCTCTGTAGTCATCTCTGTGAAGAGCAAGCGATCATTAAACATGTTTGTTTATAAAAAAAAAAATAGATTAGATTATTAGATTATATTATACCTGTATCTCTGATGTGAAAGAAGCTTTTTTCCATTTCATTTTTGAAGTGGTTGCTCCTGGTATAGAGGAACACGTATTATTTTTGTATGTTGATCTTGTCAGCCTGCTCTTATTGGTTTCAAGAGTTTGTCAGGTTTTTTTTCTTTTCTGTGTAGGTCATCATGTCATCTTCAAATAAAGACAATTTTCTCTTTCCAGTCAATACATCCCCTTTTGCTCTCATATTATTACATGGGTTTGACTTCTGTAAACGTGGAATAGTGGCATGAATCTCACCTTGTCTGGGACTTCCTCTGAAGATGCATTATTAATTATAATGCCTGTTGTACATTATGAATATTTATCAAATTAAGACATTTTCTTTCTTTCTTTCTTTCTTTTAAAGATGAGGTTTCGGCCGGGCGCGGTGGCTCAAGCTGTAATCCCAGCACTTTGGGAGGCCGAGGTGGGTGGATCATGAGGTCAAGAGATCGAGACCATCCTGGTTAACGTGGTGAAACCCCGTCTCTACTAAAAATACAAAGCATTAGCTGGGTATGGTGGCGCGTGCCTGTAATCCCAGCTACTCAAGAGGCTGAGGTGGGAGAATTGCCTGAACCCAGGAGGCGGAGGTTGTGGTGAGCCGAGATCTCACCATTGCACTCCAGCCTGGATAACAAGAGCGAAACTCCGCTTCAAAAAAAATAAAATAAAGATGAGGTTTCACCATGTTGGTCAGGCTGGTCTTGAACTCCCGACCTCAGGTGATCCGCCCGCCTTGGCCTCCAAAGTGCTTGCATTACAGGCGTGGGCCACCACACCTGGTGTTAAGACATTTTCTTTCCTTCTTTTTTTTTTTTTTTTTTTTTTTTGCTAAGAACTTTTATTGTTTATTCAGGAATGGATGTTAAATTTTGTCAAATCCCTTTTAATTATCTGTTGAAATGATCATATATATTTCCTCTTTTAGTATCTAAAGTATCTAGTGAATTATATTTAAAGACTTTCTAGTATTAAACCATTTCTATAAGCCTGGAATAAATCTTACTTGGTCATGGTGGATTATCATTTAAATACAATTCTGGCTTCATTTGCTAATATTTAAGACTTTGCACTTGTATTCATAAATAGAATGGCCTATGATTTTCTTTTCTGGTGCTATTTCTTTTTTTTTTTTTTTTCCCAAGACAGAGTCTTGCTCTGTCGCCAGCCACCAGGCTGGAGTGCAGTGGTACAATCTCAGCTCACTGCAACCTCTGCCTCCCGGTTTCAAGCAATTCTCCTGCCTCAGCTTCCCAAGTAGCTGGGACTACAGGCGCTTGCCACCACGCCTGGCTAATTTTTATACTTTTAGTAGAAATGGGGTTTCATCATGTTGTCCAGGATGGTCTCAATCTCTTGACCTTGTGATCTACCTGCCTCAGCTTCCCAAAGTGCTGGTATTACAGGCATGAGCCACTGCGCCCAGCCTCTGGTGCTATTTCATATGGTTTTGGGAGGCTGGCTTTGCCAGGTTATAAACTGAGATGGACTGTTTTCTTTCTTTCTCTGTCTTTTTTTTTTTTTTTTGAGACGGAGTTTCACTCTTGTTACCCAGGCTGGAGTGCAATGGCGCGATCTCGGCTCACCGCAACCTCCGCCTCCCGGGTTCAAGCAATTCTCCTGCCTCAGCCTCCTGAGTAGCTGGGATTACAGGCACGTGCCACCATGGCCAGCTAATTTTTTGTATTTTTAGTAGAGACGGGGTTTCACCATGTTGACCAGGATGGTCTCGATCTCTTGACCTCGTGATCCACCCGCCTCGGCCTCCCAAAGTGCTGGGATTACAGGCATGAGCCACCGCGCCCGGCCTCTTTCTCTGTCTTTATGCTAGGCTGAGTTATAATTATTTCTCTGTATCCAATGTTCCTTTTTTTTTTCTCTCTCTCTCTGTATCCAATGTTGAAATGTAAACTCTCTGAGAGCAGGAACTGTGCTTGTCTCATCGTGTGCTACCTTCCCAGCATCTAGAACAGCAAGTAACACTTGGCAGGGGACAGAAAAATGTTGAATGAATGAAGCTGTCCCCACTTTGACCTCTCAAGGTGCATTGTATCTTTTTACAGGTAATTATTATATTCTAGTGCTTTCTTCTTTACTAAATTTTGATTTTGATTTTTTATTTTTATTCTATTTTTATTTATTTTGAGATGGAGTTTCTCTCTGTCTCGCCCAGGCTGGAGTGCAGTGGCACAATCTTGTCTCAGTGCAGTCTCTGCCTCCCAGGTTCAAGTGATACTCCTGTCTCAGTCTCCCGAGGAGCCGGGACTACAGGTGCCCGCCACCACACTGGCTAATTTTGTATTTTTAGTAGAGACAGGGTTTTACCATGTTAGCCAGACTGGTTTCGATCTCCTGACCTCAAATAATCCACCTGCCTTGGCCTCTCAAAGTGCTGAGATTACAGGCGTGAGCCACTGTGCCTGGCCTCTCTCTTGTATTTTTATCTCCTTATCTGATTTTTCATGGTATTCTTGATTGTGCCTGGCAAGGAGAAATCTAATCATTATTTGTTAAATAAATTAAAGAAAAATGTGCCGGGCGCGGTGGCTCACGCCTGTAATCCCAGCACTTTGGGAGGCCAAGGCGGGTGGATCACGAGGTCAAGAGATCGAGACCATCCTGGTCAACATGGTGAAACCCCGTCTCTACTAAAAATACAAAACATTAGCTGGGCATGATGACGCGTGCCTGTAATCCCAGCTACTCAGGAGGCTGAGGCAGGAGAATTGCCTGAGCCCAGGAGGCGGAGGTTGCGGGGAGCCGAGATCGCGCCATTGCACTCCAGCCTGGGTAACAAGAGCGAAACTCCGTCTCAAAAAAAAAAAAAGAAAAGAAAAATGTAAGTAACATGAAAGAACAGGATGCCACCATATTTTAGATGAGGCCCAAGGCTTGGCCTAAACAAAACTTTTCTCTGGTGACAAGCACCTGCATTATAGTCCTCATTAACCTCGTCTTGCTGTTTCTGGCTCAGTGCTCTTCTGCTGTCCCACAGAGCCTGTTAGTTTCCCTTCTACTGCCATAAAATTACCTGTCCTATTTTTTATTTCCTCAGGGTCTAAGATTTCAGCCAGCAATTCAGACAAATTAATTTTCATTAATAGAGAACAGTAATTGGAGAAGCCAAAGGGGCACACGCCTAGGCAATAAATGCACATTTTTAATAAAACACTGTGCTCTTTCTAATTATAAAAAACACTTTTCATTCTAGAAAAAATTGTAAGCACCAAAAAATAGAAAATAAAAAGCACGCAGCCGGGCGCGGTGGCTCAAGCCTGTAATCCCAGCACTTTGGGAGGCTGAGGCGGGTGGATCACAAGGTCAAGAGATCGAGACCATCCTGGTCAACATGGTGAAACCCCGTCTCTACTAAAAATACAAAAATTAGCTGGGCATGGTGGCACGTGCCTGTAATCCCAGCTACTCAGGAGGCTGAGGCAGGAGAATTGCCTGAACCCAGGAGGCGGAGGTTGCGGTGAGCCGAGATCGCGCCATTGCACTAAAAAAAAAAAAAGAAAAAGAAAAAGAAAATAAAAAGCACGCACACAAAATTCAGACAAGTCATAACATTTTGGTTGTAACGTAGTGTATTAGTTAAGAGCCCAGACTCCACTGCCTAAGCTTGAATCCCGCCTCTACCACCTTCTAGCTATTTGACCTTGGGCAAGTCTCTTCACCTGTCCCTGTCTCAGCTTTATCATCTGTAAAACAGAGATATTGATAGTACCTATGAGACTTAAATGAGCTAACCCATGTAGAGCCCTTAAAACAATCTCTGGCACACAATAAGGTCTAGGTTAGGTTGTTTCTTTTTTTTCTTTCTTTCTTTCTTTCTTTTTTTTTTTTTTTGACACAGAGTCTGGCTTTGTTGCCCAGGCTGCAGCGCAGTGGTGCGATCTCAGCTCACTGTAACCTCTGCCTCCCGGGTTCAAGCAATTCTCTTCATTAGCCTCCCGAGTAGCTGGGATTATAGGCATCTGCCACCACGCCCAGCTAATTTTTGTATTTTTAGTAGAGATGGGGTTTCACCATCTTGGTCAGGCTGATCTTGAAATCCTGACCTCGTGATTCACCCGCCTTGGCCTCCCAAAGTGTTAGGATTACAGGCGTGAGCCACCATACCCAGCTATGTTAGGTATTTGTTATTACCGTTTTGGCAGCTATCCTTCCAGATAGATAAGACAGACCAACTGAGAAGAGATAACTATAAACACATGTACTTTAAAAAGTACTGGAATCATTGTTTTTTTTTCTTTTTTGAGATGGAACCTTGTTCTGTTGCAGGCTGCAGTGCAGTGGTGCAATCTCAGCTCAATGCAACCTCTGCCTCCTGGGTTCAAGCGATTCTTCACCTCAGCCTCTCGAGCAGCTGGGACCACAGGCACATGCCTCCACGCCTGGCTAATTTTTGTATTTTTAGTAGAGACGGGGTTTCGCCATGTTGGCCAGGATGGTCTTGATCTCTTGACCTCCTGATCTGCCTACCTCGGCCTCTCAAAGTGCTGGGATTACGGGTGTGAGCCACCGTGCCCGGCCTGAAATCATTCTTTTTTTTTTTTTTTTTTTTTTTGAGACAGAGTTTCACTCTTTGTTACCCAGGCTGGAGTGCAATGGTGCGATCTTGGCTCACTGCAACCTCCGCCTCCTGGGTTCAGGCAATTCTCCTGCCTCAGCCTCCTGAGTAGCTGGGATTACAGGCACGCGCCACCATGCCCAGCTAATTTTTTTGTATTTTTAGTAGAGACGGGGTTTCACCATGTTGACCAGGATGGTCTCGATCTCTTGACCTCGTGATCCACCCGCCTCAACCTCCCAAAGTGCTGGGATTACAGGCTTGAGCCACCGCGCCCGGCCCAAAATCATTCTTTACCTGTATTTTCTTATTGCTTTGGCACTTAACAGCACAGCATGAGGCCAGGGCATGGTGGCTCAGCCTGTAGTCCCAGCACTTTTGAAGGCTCAAGTAGGAGGGAGGATTGTTTGAGCCCAGGAGTTTAAGACTAGCTTGGGCAACATAGCAAATACCTGTCTCCAAAAAAAAAAAAACTAAAAAAAAAAAGAAAAAAACCTTTTGCCCCCCAAAATTGACAAATAAAATAATATACATCTTTTAAATATGGCCTTTTGAGGGCAAAATATTCTTCCCTCCAACCTCCCAAACTCATTCTTTTCCCTGCTGCCCAGACAACTAAGTGAAATAGCTGGAGGGAGGCAAGAACCCTCGCTATAGCCATCAATGATATCATCCTTAACATTAACACTTCAATATTACCCCATGTCTTTACGCCACAGAGAACTTGCCGGTGGTAAAAAACAGGACTCGGATGTGGGATATTTTTAGTCTTTGCTGATCCCTGCCATGTGGTTGTTAATAGCAGCAGAGGTTATCAGCTACTGCTCCCTTTAGTCTCGTTAAGCATTTTGCCTTCATTCATCCTCACAATAATACATACTAATATTATGACATTTTATCAATATTAGTATGTAGTATACATATTAATTATAGTGGACAACACTGTGGTTCACCCAGGTTAAGGAGATTTGTTTAAAGTTACATGATAGGCCAGGCGCGGTGGCTCAAGCCTGTAATCCCAGCATTTTGGGAGGCCAAGGCGGGTAGATCACGAGGTCAAGAGATCAAGACCATCCTGGTCAATATGGTGAAACCCCGTCTCTACTAAAAATACAAAAAAAGTAGCTGGGCATGGTGGCGCGTGCTTGTAATCCCTGCTACTCAGGAGGCTGAGGCAGGAGAATTGCCTGAACCCAGGAGGCGGAGGTTGCGGTGAGCCGAGATTGCGCCATTGCACTCCAGCCTGGGTAACAAGAGCGAAACTCCGTTTCAAAAAAAAAAAAAAAAAGTTACATGGTAAGTGGTAAAGCCAGGATTCAAGCCCAAGCTAGTTTAACTCCAAAACCATGACATCAGAATGTCTCTAAGCATGTTATTACTAATAAATCTGTTTCATTTAGCAATTTTAATTCCTCAGAAGACTTTCATATACATAGTTTGGCCCTAATAAGCCTGTCGGATATAATTAAAGGCATTAGGATCGATTCATACATAGGGAACTAAGGCAAAGTCTGCTGCAATATAATAATAAACACAAAATCTCACATGTCCATTGCTGCCTATTAGGGTTGTAACCAGTACCATACCTGCAGTTAGAACTCCAAATTACTTACATAGCACTTCGAGTTAGATGTAGATGACAGCTCTGTAGATATCCCACACCCACAGTTTCTCCTAGCTGCAGCAGGAATGCCAATGACACAATTACGACAGGAGTTCTGGCCAACGCCAACCCATCCTCATTCAGCAAGCTTGTTCTTTCTCTGTTTCTGCTCCCAGCTGACAGAGCCACTTTAAAAAAAGAAATCATTTCTGCAAACATTTGAAGCAGCTCAACCCTCTGGCATTTAGCAGAATAGGACTCTGTCAGAATAATCTAGAAATCTGTTTTCTAATGCTAGAATTAAAATGCCTGCATTTTTAGGGTTTTGTTTGTTTGTCTGTTTGTTTGTTTCACCGTTGTTCTGCCATTAGATTTGCCCAAAAATATAAATATAAGCATAGGCTTTGACTTATTCAAAATAGCATATTTTGAACATTGCAGCTTTATTATTTTATGTTTACTTATGGGCCTTTAAAAATGTCATTATGGGCCAGGCACAGTGGTTCACGCTTGTAATCTCAGCACTTTCGGAGGCCGAGGTGAGCGGATCACCTGAGGTGAGGGTTCAAGACCAGCCTGGCTAACATGGTGAAACCCCGTTTTTACTAAATATACAGAATATTAGCCAGGCACGGTGGTACACTTGTAATTCCAGCTACTCCAGAGGCTGAGGAAAGAATCGCTTGAACCAGGGAGGCGGAGGTTGCAGTGAGCCGATATCATGCTGTTGCACTCCAGCTTGGGCAACAAGAGCGAAACTCAGTCTCAAAAAAAAAAAAAAAAAAAAAAGTTATGATTTAGAGTACTAGTACAGTGCACTGCATAACTGATTTTAACAGCTTTTTTCATAAGACCAACACTTGACAACTTACCAATACTTAAATATTTTCTTTTTCTTTCTTTTTTTTTTTTTGAGATGGAGTTTCGCTCTTGTTACCCAGGCTGGAGTGCAATGGCGCAATCTCGGCTCACCGCAACCTCCGCCTCCTGGGTTCAGGCAATTCTCCTGCCTCAGCCTCCTGAGTAGGTGGGATTACAGGCACATGCCACCACGCCCAGCTGATTTTTTGTATTTTTAGTAGAGACGGGGTTTCACCTTGTTTACCAGGATGGTCTCAATCTCTCCACCTCGTGATCCACCCGCCTCGGCCTCCCAAAGTGCTGGGATTACAGGCTTGAGCCACTGCTCCTGGCCTACTTAAATATTTTCTAAAGAGTGATATATTGGTAAAAGAGTATTCCAATGCAGACCTAGGCTTGGGAGAAATTGAGCCCAAGAAACGAGTGGACATAACAGCAGGAGAGGAAGAACGCAGTCTGAATCTGGGAGGCCTAAGCCTCAGAGACAGAGAGGGGAACACAGCTTTCAGATATGGGTAGCATGGGTACCCTCACTGACAAAATACACTGCTGTTTAGAGCATCTGACGTCCTGTAACACGGAACTGTCAGCTTCCTGGGTTCCAGCCTCTAGAAAAGAGAAAAACAATATGCCAACCGCATCCCTAATTCGAGGGTTGCCATGTATGTATATTTCTATTGTCTCCCTTAAGCTGAAGTTATTTTTACAGTTGTAATAATAGGAGGTACTCAGTTAATATTACCATTGTGTGCCAAGGACAGTGCTAGGTAGGGGGTTAATTCTTATTTTCACACCAAACCTGCAGAGTAGCTAACAATATCCTCATGGGACAGATGAGGACACTGATACCCTGAGAGGGGAACACAGGGTTCAGGTATGGTGAGGGGGTAAAGCTAAATTTGGGACCCTGGTTGCTTTGGGTTCAGTCAGTATCTTTTAATAACATCACACTGCCTCTCCCATAAAATATCTTTGCCTGCTACTCACTCATACATTGTTCTTTTGTGAGACTTTAACATTGTAACTTTCTCTTTCTTCTTTCTTTCTTTTTTTTTCTTTTAAGATGAGGTTTCACCATGATGGCCAGGCTGGTCTTGAACTCCTGACCTCAGGTGATCCACCCACCTCAGCCTCCCAAAGTGCTAGGATTACAGGCGTGAGCCACCGCATCTGGCCCTCTCTTTCTTTTTTCGTTTTTAGACAGTCTCCCTTTGTCACCCAGACTGGAGTGCAATGGTGCAAACTCGGCTCACCGAACCTCAGCGATCATCCTGCCTCAGCCTTCCACGTAGCTGGGACCACAGGCGTGTGCCACCACATCTGCCTAATTTATATATGTGTGTTTGTGTGTGTGTGTATGTATATATATATATATATATATATATATATTTTTTTTTTTTTTTTTTTTTTTTTTTTTTTGAGACGGAGTTTCGCTCTTGTTACCCAGGCTGGAGTGCAATGGCGCTATTTCGGCTCCCCGCAACCTCCGCCTCCTGGGTTCAGGCAATTCTCCTGCCTCAGCCTCCTGAGTAGCTGGGATTACAGGCACGCACCACCATGCCCAGCTAATGTTTTGTATTTTTAGTAGAGACGGGGTTTCACCATGTTGACCAGGATGGTCTCGATCTCTTGACCTCGTGATCTACCCGCCTTGGCCTCCCAAAGTGCTGGGATTACAGGCATGAGCCACCGTGCCCGGCCCCTAATTTTTATATTTTTTGTAGAGATGGGGTGTTGCCATGTTTGCTGAGGCTGGTCTCGAACTCCTGGGCTGAAGGAATCCTCCCTCTTGGGCATCCCAAAGTGCTGGGATTACCAGCAAGAGCCACTGGGCCCAGCTCACTGAAACTTCTTTTCTCTCTCTCTTTTTTTTTTTTTTTTTGAGACAGTCTTGCTCTGTCTCCCTGGCTGGAGTACAGTGGTGTGATCTCAGCTGACTGCCATCTCCACCCCCCTGCTCAAGTGGTCCTCCTGCCTCAGCCTCTCAAGTAGCTGGGATTACAGGCACGGGTCACCACATCTAACTAATTTTTATAGTTTTCATAAAGATGGGCTTTCGCCATGTTGGCCAGGCTGGTCTCAAACTCCTGGCTTCAAGTGACCCACCCACCTCAGCTTCCCAAAGTGCTGGGATTACAGGCTAAGCCACCACCCTTGGCCCATTGTAACTTTTTTTTTTTTTTTTTTTTTTTGAGACGGAGTTTCGCTCTTGTTGCCCAGGCTGGAGTGCAATGGCATGATCTCGGCTCACCGCAACCTCCGCCTCCTGGGTTCAGGCAATTCTCCTGCCTCAGCCTCCTGAATAGCTGGGATTACAGGCACACGCCACCATGCCCAGCTAATTTTTAGTATTTTTAGTAGAGACGGGGTTTCACCATGTTGACCAGGATGGTCTCGATCTCTTGACCTCGTGATCCACCCACCTCGGCCTCCCAAAGTGCTGGGATTACAGGCTTGAGCCACCGCGCCCGGCCCATTGTAACTTTTTTGAAGTTCAGTATTCGAAGGAGTGAAGCTATCGTTATTATGTGATCACTCATTTTCCCTTGGCTGAAATGTTTATGATCATAAATAAAGCTACTGCAAATATAAAAAAATTTATTTTAATAGGATGATCCACAAGGGAGTAAATCTAGAAAGAAACATCATGAAATCAAGTTATATTTTAAGATCATTTCCATATTGATTAAAACCATTAGTTTATCTTAATAAAAAAAATCTTTGTTCCACAACAGCTTAACAACAACAATAACACACACACACACACACACACACACACACACACATACACACAAAATTGAATAATGTGAGCTCATGTATGTTATTAACTCATTCTTATAATTGAATTATTCATCTGGTAAGATCTAAATGGAAGCAATGTATAGACACTCAGCTGTCTAGGCCTTTAAAAATAAAGGTAAACTACTCTCCTACTGCTCCTGTTCATCCTATAGACAATTGTTAATTCTTAAATAAGGCATGTCCTTTGTTTATGGCCATTTTCAAGCATATATGAGAAAATAAGAGCTAGCAAAAATTAGATCAGATACAGTCCAGTCAACTCAGCATTCTGTCTAATGGAAGTGATGCTGAAGATCAATTCCTAAGAAGGCACGCTGGCTGTCCTTGATAGGAGAGATCACAAAATGTTCAAGAAGCAGCAAAAAAATACCCTCTTTTTTTTTTTTTTTTAAGTAAAAGCTTTTCATATTATTGCCCATCCCTTAATCTGAAGAAAAGGACTATTTATAGACAGTGGATCAAATGCCAGCATTTGCCTTGCATAAACCCCACTAAACAAACAGAATGGGAGAAAAGATACAACAAGAACAAAATTTTGAAAGTTGGGTAATAAGTATCTATTTTAGCAGATGACACCTTATCATATAAATTTAAAGCCTCTTCATATATTTTCCTTTTTTTTTTTTTTTTTTTTTTTTTTTTGTGAGACGGAGTTTCGCTCTTGTTGCCCAGGCTGGAGTGCAATGGCGCGATCTCGGCTCACCGCAACCTCTGCCTCCTGGGTTCAAGCAATTCTTCTGTTTCAGCCTCCTGAGTAGCTGGGATTACAGGTATGTGCCACCACGTCCGGCTAATTTTTTGCATTTTTAGTAGAGACAGGGTTTCACCATGTTGGCCAAGATGGTCTTAATCTCTTGACCTTGTGATCCACCCTCCTTGGCCTCCCAAAGTGCTGGGATTACAGGCATGAGCCACCGCGTCCGGCCCATATTTTCCATTTTTAATAAAAATCGCTAATTATAAAAAATTCAAGACTCTGGTATAATATGAACAGCATCGTCCTCTCACTACAAATGAAGTGTGGGGTAGGCGTGGTGGCTCACGTCTGTAATCCCAGCACTTTGGGAGGCCGAGGTGGCTGGATCACCTGAGGTCAGGAGTTTGAGACCAGCCTGGCCAACATCGAGAAACTCCATCTCTATAAAAACAAAGCAAAGCAAAACGAAACAAAACAAACAACAACAACAACAAAAAAAAACAAATGAAGTGTGTATCTACTTTTTTTTTTTTTTTTGACTGAATCTTACTCTGTCTCCCAGGATGGAGTGCAATGGCGTGATCTCAGCTCACTGCAACCTCTGCCTCCCAGGTTCAAGCAATTCTCATGCCTCAGCCTTCCGAGTAGCTGGGATTATAGGTACATGATACCATGCCCAGCTAATTTTTGTATTTTTAGTAGAGACAGGGTTTCACCATGTTGACCAGGCTGGTCTTGAACTCCCGACCTCAAGTGATCCACCTGCCTTGGCTTCCCAAAGTATTGGGATTACAGGTATGAGCCACCGCGCCCAGCCTCTACTTTTTTTTTGTAAGCCAGATCACATTATTGACTCCTAGTTAACCTTGTGGTCCTTTACCAAAAAATTAGTTGGGTGTAAATGGCACATGCCTCTGTAATCCCAGCTACTGAGGAGGCTGAGGCAGAAGAATTGCTTGAATCCGGGAGGCGGAGGTTGTCAAGAGCCAAGGTTGCACCACTGTACTCCAGCCTGGGCGACAAGACTCAAAAAAATAATAATAATAAAATAAAAGAACATTTTCCCAATCTTGAATTCAGATTTCAAAGTCCCTGTTTCCCATTCGGTCTTAATTCTTTTTTTTTTTTTTTTTTTTTTTTTTTGAGACAGAGTCTCACTCTATCACCCAGGCTAGAGTGCAGTGGTACGATCTCAGCTCACTGCAACCTCCGCCTTCCGGGTTCAAGTGATTCTTCTGCCTCAGCCTCCCGAGCAGCTGGGACTACAGGCCCACGTTGCCACACGCAGCTAATTTTTGCATTTTTTGTAGAGATGGGGTTTCACCATATTGGCCAGGCTGGTCTCGAACTTCTGACCCTGCGATCCATCCACCTCGGCCTCTCAAAGTGCTGGGATTACAGGTGTGAACCACCGAACCAGGCCTCAGCTCTTTTTTTGAGACAGAGTTTCACTCTTGTTACCCAGGCTGGAGTGCAATGGCGCGATCTCGGCTCACCGCAACCTCCGCCTCCTGGGTTCAAGCAATTCTCCTGCCTCAGCCTCCCAAGTAGCTGGGACTACAGGCGCGCACCACCACGCCCAGCTAATTTTTGTATTTTTAGTAGAGACGGGGTTTCACCATGTTGACCAGGATGGTCTCGATCTCTTGACCTCGTGATCCACCTGCCTCGGCCTCCCAAAGTGCTGGGATTACAGGTGTGAGCCACCGCGCCCGGCCTAGGCCTCAGGCCTTAGTTCTTTTTGCCTTAAAAAGCGTTGTATATTTCTTTCAGTTAGTATTTGCCCACTATATTTTTTCTTATACTTTTACTTTGAATCATTCTGCTATCTTTTAAATAAAGTATTTATTTTATATCCCTTTTAAAATCTAACATAAATGTAATTATAAACGGGAGGCTTTGTTTTTTTTGAGATGGAGTCCCATTCTGTCACCCAGACTAGAGTACAGTGATGCAATCATAGCTCACTGCAGCCTCCCCACGCTCAGGTGATCCTCCCACCTCAGCCTTTGGAGTAGCTGGGACTACAGGCATGCCATCATGTCCTAATTGTTGTATTTTTTTTGTAGTGACAGGGTCTTGCTGTGTGGCCCAGGCTGCTCTCAAACTCCTAGGCTCAAGCAGTCCACCCACCTCAGTCTCCCAAAGTGCTAGGATTACAGGCATGAGCCACTGGGCCCGTTAAACTGGTATTGTAATCCATTTATCCCAATTATTGTAATTACTGATACATTTGGGTTATGTCCACCACTTTATTTTTTTGCTTTTTAGATTTCTTTTCCATACCTTTTTCTCCTCATATCCTGCTTTCTATTGGATTAACTACATTTTCTTTCTTCTTTCTTTCTTCTATTTAGTATCCAAGTTTTACATTCTACTTTCATTTATTAATTTTTTTTTCCTTTTTTGAGGCAGGGTCTCACTGTGTTGCCCAGGCGGGGGTGCAGTAGCTTGATCTCAGCTCACCGCAAGCTCTGCCTTCCAGTTCAAGTGATTCTTACCCCTCGGCCTCCTGAGTAGCTGGAACCACAGGCGTGCATCACCACACTTGGCCAATTCTTGTATTTTTAGTAGAGACAGGGTTTCACCATGTTGACCAGGCTGGTCTCGAACTCGTGACCACAAGAGACCCACCCTCCTTGGCCTCCCAAAGTGCTGGTATCACAGGCGTTAGCCACCACACCCTGCCTCTTTTCCTTTTTCAAATTATAAAATTTGGTTTAATTGTGGTTAAAAAAAAAAACACATAATTTACTATCTTAACAATTTTTAAGTTTAGAGTTCAGTCGTGTTAACTATATGGTGCTCTTTTTCTTCTTCTCTATTTTTTTTTTTTTTTTTTTTTTAATTGAGACAGAGTCTTGCTTTATCGCCAGGCACCAGGCTGGAGTGCGGTGGCGTGATCTTGGCTCACTGCAACCTCCACCTCCCGGGTTCCAGCAATTCTCCTGCCTCAGCCTCTAGGGTAGCTGGGACTACAGGCACGCACCACCATGCCCAGCTAAATTTTGTATTTTTTTAGTAGGGACGGGGTTTCCCTATGTTGGCCAGGATGGTCTTGATCTCTTGACCTTGTGATCTGCCCGCCTTGGCCTCCCAAAGTGATGGGATTACAGACGCGAGCCACCGTGCTCAGCCAGCAATTTTTTTGACTATCTTTTCAATTGCTTCGATAGTCATTGGCTATTAGATTCCCTACCCCTTTTTGAGTCAATTTTGGTTTGTATTTACTTAGAAATTCCTGTCTCGGCCGGGCGCGGTGGCTCAAGCCTGTAATCCCAGCACTTTGGGAGGCCGAGGCGGGTGGATCACGAGGTCAAGAGATCGAGACCATCCTGGTCAACATGGTGAAACCCCGTCTCTACTAAAAATACAAAAAATCAGCTGGGCATGGTGGCGCGTGCCTGTAATCCCAGCTCCTCAGGAGGCTGAGGCAGGAGAATTGCCTGAACCCAGGAGGCGGAGGTTGCGGTGAGCCGAGATCGCGCCATTGCACTCCAGCCTGGGCAACAAGAGCGAAACTCCGTCTCAAAAAAAAAAAAAAAAAAAAGAAATTCCTGTCTCACCTAAATTTTAAATTTATTGCTATGAGGTAATATGCAATACATGATTATGCTTTTAAAATCTTCACTATTTCTGTGATTGTATCTCCTTTTCATTCCAATGCTTTGTGTTTTTTTTTTGTTTTTTTGAGATGGAGTTTCACTCTTGTTACCCAGGCTGGAGTGCAATGGTGCGATCTCGGCTCACCGCAACCTCCGCCTCTTGGGTTCAGGCAATTCTCCTGCCTCAGCCTCCTGAGTAGCTGGGATTACAGGCACGAGCCACCATGCCCAGCTAATTTTTTGTATTTTTAGTAGAGATGGGGTTTCACCATGTTGACCAGGGTGGTCTCGATCTCTTGACCTCGTGATCCACCCACCTCGGCCTCCCAAAGTGCTGGGATTACAGGCTTGAGCCACTGCGCCCGGCTATTGTTTGTTTTGAGACAGAGTCTCACTCTGTTGCCCAGGCTGGAGTGCAGTGGCGCCATCTCAGCTCACTGCAACCTCTGCCTCCCAGGTTCAAGTGATTTTCCTGGCTCAGCCTCCTGAGTAGCTGGAATTACAGGCACATGCCACCTCACTTGGCTAATTTTTGTATTTTTAGTAAACACGGGGTTTCACCATGTTGGCCAGGCTGGTCTCGAACTCCAGGCCTCTGGGTAACAGGCGTGAGCTACTGTGCCTGGCCCTGGTGCTGTTTTCATATTTTCTCTCCTCCATCTTTCTTTTTTTTAATCAGACTTGCCAAAGACTGGTCTATTTTATTGGTTATCAAAGAATCAGATTTTTAGTACACTAATTGAGTATGCTTTTTATTGTT
This sequence comes from Saimiri boliviensis, assembly GCF_048565385.1. NCBI lineage: Eukaryota > Metazoa > Chordata > Mammalia > Primates > Cebidae > Saimiri > Saimiri boliviensis. The sequence goes on along the minus strand of NC_133467.1, from coordinate 40,097,813 downwards.
TTATTAATTCCTGCTTTTTTATCTCTTTTAATTTCATCCCCCAACTTTTATTATGTTAGTGATGTGCTTTGCCTAGCTTATTGAGTTTAATGTTTGCGTCATTGATTTTCTTTTCTTCCTTCCTTTCTTTTTTTTTTTTTTTTTTTTTTTTTTTTTTTTGTTTTTTTTTTTTTTTTTTTTTGAGACGGAGTTTCGCTCTTGTTACCCAGGCTGGAGTGCAATGGCGCGATCTTGGCTCACCGCAACCTCCGCCTCCTGGGTTCAGGCAATTCTCCTGCCTCAGCCTCCTGAGTAGCTGGGATTACAGGCACGCGCCACCATGCCCAGCTAATGTTTTGTATTTTTAGTAGAGACGGGGTTTCACCATGTTGACCAGGATGGTCTCGATCTCTTGACCTCGTGATCCGCCCGCCTCGGCCTTCCAAAGTGCTGGGATTACAGGCTTGAGCCACTGCGCCCGGCGCTGTTTTTTGTTTTCTAGCACAGAAATCACTTTATTCCAAATGGATTTTCAATCTTAGGTTTTGCTTTGTAATGTTTTCAGTATTGTCTCTAATTTCCATTTTGATTTACCCTTTAACCCAAGGGGTTCTTTTTTTTTTTTTTTTTTTTTGAGACGGAGCCTCACTCTGTCACCCAGGATGGAGTACAGTGGCGTGATCTCAGCTCATTGCAACCTCCACCTTCCAGGTTCAGGCAATTCTCATGCTTCAGTCTCCCAAGTAGCTGGAATTACAGGTCCTTACCACAACACCTGGCTAATTTTTGTATTTGTAATAGAGAAGGGGTTTTACCATGTTGACCCGGCTGGTCTTGAGCCCCTGACCTCAGGTGATCCGCACCCCTCAGCTTCCCAAAGTTCTGGGATTACAGGCATGAGCCATCTGTTATATTACAGGCATGAGCCCTCCACTGGGGGGTGGGGGGATGTGCATGCGTGTAATCCCAGCTACTTGGGAGGCTGAGGCAGGAGAATCACTTGAACCCTGAAGGCAGAGGTTGTAGTGAGCCGAGATCACGTCACTGCACTCCAGCCTGGGCAACAGAGCAAGACTCCATATAAAATAATAATAATAATAATAAATAAATAAAAATAAAGTTCAGCTGGCCATGGTGGCGCTTGCCTGTAATCCCAGCACTTTGGAAGACCGAGGTGGTCAGATCACAAGGTCAGGAGATTGAGACCATCCTGGGCAACATAGTGAAATCCCATCTCTAGTAAAAATACAAAAATTAGCCAGGTGTGATGTTGTGCACCTGTAGTCCCAGCTACTTGGGAGACTGAGGCAGGAGAATCACTTGAACCCGGGAGGTGGATGTTGCAGTGAGCCCAGATCATGACATTGCACTCCAGCCTAGCGACAGAGCGAGAAACTGTCTCAAAAATAAATAAATAAATAAATAATAAAGTTGAAGGATATGTAGCAAAGAAAATTACTTACAACAACCCAATATTATAATCTGTCTATAAAATAACACATCTACTCCTTCCAACTTCATAAGGGTAAAAAATAAAGAGTGGCCGGGCGCGGTGGCTCAAGCCTGTAATCCCAGCACTTTGGGAGGCCGAGGCGGGTGGATCACGAGGTCAAGAGATCGAGACCAACCTGGTCAACATGGTGAAACCCCGTCTCTACTAAAGGTGCAAAAAATTAGCTGGGCATGGTGGCGCGTGCCTGTAATCCCAGCTACTCAGGAGGCTGAGGCAGGAGAATTGCCTGAACCCAGGAGGCGGAGGTTGCAGTGAGCCGAGATCGTGCCATTGCACTCCAGCCTGGGTAACAAGACCGAAACTCCGTCTCAAAAAAAAAAAAAAAAAAAAAAGTTTAAAATATGAAGCAAAGATAAGATGTATTAGTTACTTGTGAAAAGAGCTCTTCAATTGCATGCCAGTGAATTGGCAGGGGAAAAAAAAGAAACTCAGTTTTAAAACAGAAAAATTATATATCATTATGTCTGTATACTTGTTATAGCCAATGTCTCTAAACGGAAAATTGTGCAGTAGTGCAAGGGAATTAGCAATAATACCAAGAATGATTAGATTCAGATTTCAAATCGCATATGAAAATAAATAACTTTTTTTTTTTTTTTTTAGAGACAGGGTTTCACCATGTTCGTCAGGCTGCTCCCAAACTCCCGACCTCAGGTGATCTGCCTGCCTCAGCCTCCCAAAGGGCTGGGATGACAGGCATGAGCCACCGCGCCCGGCTTAAATAACATTGTTTGTTCTTTTTTTTTTTTTTTTTTTTTTTTTTTTTTTTTTTGAGACGGAGTTTCGCTCTTGTTACCCAGGCTGGAGTGCAATGGCGCGATCTCGGCTCACCGCAACCTCCGCCTCCTGGGTTCAGGCAATTCTCCTGCCTCAGCCTCCTGAGTAGCTGGGATTACAGGCACGCGCCACCATGCCCAGCTAGTTTTTTGTATTTTTTTTTTAGTAGAGACAGCGTTTCACCATGTTGACCAGGATGGTCTCCATCTCTTGACCTCGTGATCCACCCGCCTCGGCCTCCCAAAGTGCTGGGATTACAGGCTTGAGCCACCGCGCCCGGCCTCGTTGTTTGTTCTTAAACTAAATTATTATTATTTTTCTTGAAGGGGAGTCTCACTCTGTCGCCCAGGCTGGAGTGCAGTGGCATGATCTCAGCTCCTTGCAACCCTCACCTTCCAGGTTCAAGTGATTCTTGTGCCTCAGCCTCCCAAGTAGCTAGGATTACAGGTGTGTGCCTTGGTGACCAGCTAATGTTTTGTATTTTTAGTAGAGACAGGATTTCCCCATGTTGGCCAAGCTGGTCTCCAACTCCTGAACGTCAAGTGATCCGCTGGCCTCGGATTCCCAAAATGCTGAGATTATAAGTGTGAGCCCCCGCATTCAGCCAGAAAAACTTCATGGAGGTGCTGGGGATTGAACCCAGGGCCTCATGCATGCTAAGCATGCGCTCTACCACTGAGCTACACCCCCTTTAATTCTTAACATCAGAAATATTATTCAACAGACACTATCAGCGTTAAGGGAAATTTTTGGAAAACTGAGACAAAAAAAGCATAAAGTTAATTCATTTTCTAGCCAAACTCTGCTAGTATTAGAATGAACTGCTTTAATTAGATAGTAATTTACTTGCTTTCTTGTACCTTATGTCATCTTTCTAGTGTGTTTGTTACAGTCCTGCATATTTTAAATAACAAAACAAACTAATTATATATTTTGCATGATCAGTATGTTACAACATTAAGATCAGACTAATAATACACATCATCTACTCTACTGCCAATTTTTATACTCCCTGCAATCTTATAACACATTCTCACAGGAACAAAAGGCTTTGTATTTATCTTTCAGAGGGTATAAACATCAATTTTAAAAAAGAGATGCAAGCCTTATATAGTTAAAAGTAATATAATTTTTTTTTTTTTTTTTTTTTGAGACGGAGTTTTCGCTCTTGTTACCCAGGCTGGAGTGCAATGGCACGATCTCGGCTCACCGCAACCTCCGCCTCCTGGGTTCAGGCAATTCTCCTGCCTCAGCCTCCTGAGTAGCTGGGATTACAGGCGTGCGCCACCATGCCCAGCTAATTTTTTGTATTTTTAGTAGAGACGGGGTTTCACCATGTTGACCAGTATGGTCTCGATCTCTTGACCTCGTGATCCACCCGCCTCAGCCTCCCAAAGTGCTGGGATTACAGGCGTGAGCCACCGCATCCGGTATTTTTTTTTTTTTTTTAACAAGGTGATTACAGGCTCAATCTCCTGGGCTCAAGTGTTCTTCCTGCTTCAGTCTCCCAAGTAGCTAGGACCACAAGTGCTCACCACTATGCAGCTAATTTCTGCATTTTTTGTAGAGACAGGGCTTTACTATGTTGCTCAGGCTGGTCTCAAACTACTGGGCTCAGGTGATCCACCCGTCTTGGCCTCCCAAATTGCTGGAATGGCAGGAATGAGCCACCATGCCCAGCCCTATTTTCTCATTTTTAATTTTTTAAAAAGAGACATTATTGTTTCAAAATATGGTGTACATGAGGCCAGGTGTAGTGGCTAATACCTGTCATCCCAGCACTTTGGGAGGCTGAGGGAGAAAGGTAGCTAGAGCCCAGGAGTTAGAGACCAGCCTGGGCAGCACAGTGAAACCCCCATCTTTACAAAAATTAAAAAACAAAATTCTCCAGGCATGGTGTTACGTGCCAATAGTCCCAGCTACTCAGGAGGCTGGAGGGTCACTTGAACCAGGGAGATCAAGGCTTCAGTGAGCCATGATTATGCCTCTGCACTCCAGCCTGGGCAATCCAGGGAGACCCTGTCTCAAAAAAAAAAAAAAAAAATGCTGTACATGACAAATATTACAATTTTTGTCCGTTAAAAATAAATATATCTCTCTCATATCCCGGGAAATCAAGTAAAAATAAATAAAAGAAATAAATGAATAAAATTTATTTTTTGTTTGTTTCTTTGTTTCCAAGGAGCTGTGTAAGAATAAAATTTAAACAATAAAAAGAAGATAGCACTACTACCTATGTCTTTGAGTTGTAAGAAAAATGCACAAAGTACTTAGCACATGGCCTAATGTATGTATATATTAGTAGTGACAGATATACTACTGTCAATTGCAGTCAGACATGAATGGAAATCATAACAGATTGCCACCTTTCAACCTTTAGATGTGATTTCATATTAATTCAACAAATCTTCCAAGCAGAATGCTTGTTGATTTGAATCTTATAGCAATTACTTTTATCTAGTCTTCAAGAAATGAAAAAATTATGTAACAGTAAACTCATATAATAACTCAAAAAAAATTTAAAGCCATAAACAGACTAAATCCAAGTTGCAGCCCGAGCATTTTGCAATCTATTTGGCCAAAACAATGCATTTTCCCTCATTCATTTAACAATTTGTGTGCCAGCTCCCAAGGTGATTCAAGGGCGCCCTCTGTCTGAGTGCTGAAAAAAATCCAAACCCAAATTAAATACTTTGTAAAAATATGCTTTTTCAAGTAGTCTTAATCAACAGGTCTATGAAATTGATCCTGTCTTCAATCACTGCTGACATATAGTACTTAAAAAAAAAAAAAAGCTGGGTATGGTGGTTCACGCCTGTAATCCCAGCACTTTGGGAGGCCAAGGCAGGCAGATCACCTGAAGTCAGGAATTTGTGACCAGCCTGCTAACATGGTGAAACCCTGTCTCTACTAAAAATACAAAAATTAGTTCGACATGGTGGCTCGCGCCTGTAATCCCAGCTACTCGGGAGGCTGAGGCAGGAGAATAGCTTGAACCCGGGAGACAGAGGTTGCAGTGAGCTAAGATTGCACCACTGCATTCTAGCCTGGGCAACAAGAGCTAGACTCTGTCTCAAAATAATACTAATAATAAAAAAAATTCAAATGTCATCATTTGTTGCAAGAGCACAAGAAAGTCCTGTCTACGACTCTGTAATTTACCTGAAAATTTGGAAATTCCATGATATTTTTCTCAAAATTTATTTCGTATCATTCAATGAAATAATTTTTTATTTTTATTTTTTTTAGAGATGGGGTTTCATCATATTGGCTTAGGCTGGTTTCGATCTCCTGACCTCAAGTGATCTACCCACCTCAGCCTCCCAAAGTGTTGGGATTACAGGTGTGAGCCACTGTGCCCGGCCTCAATGAAATTATTGACATGAATCACCTAGATAAGTTTATTGATCTCTTTTTTTGTTGTTCTTTCTGCGTAAAACTCTATACTTTATTTAATATGTCATTGTAGCAGTTTACTCAGTAATAAGTATCACCAACATTAAATATTTATTGGGTATCTTTTGTGTCCACAACACTAGGTGAAAAGGATGGAAAAAACCATTCTCTATCCTTAAAGAAATAACAATCTAGTTTCCAAAACAAGACATGTGAAAAGGATGTGTACAAAAAATATGTGGTAAAATGCCCGCTAAAAAGTATGTTTCTTTCCATCTACTTCCACCTTAAGGAAGTTATTCAACTTCTCTGAACCTCAGTTTATCTGGAATATAAAAACAATATCCACCTTAAAGGAAAGTTGCAAAGATTAATTCAGATATCTGTAAAGGTTTCAGCACATAGTAAACGCTTAATGAAAGGTGGTCGTTATCATTTACTACTATATTCAAGAGAATAATCCTGAGTAATAGTATCCTACATTAAAGAAATTGTATTTGCTTCAAATGGAAAGATATGTAAATAAAAAGGTTTATATTTTACTTTTGCAATATTAAATATTCTTTCTAGTTAAGGAAAACAGTGATCTTGATTAAATGCTTGATATATCAGGAATGAGTCATTTCTAAAATAATTATTTCAACATAAAAATATTATATTCTCTTCATGTTAAAAACTCTCAATAAACTACGCATTAAAGAAACGTACCTCAAAATAATAAGAGCCATCTATGACAAACCCACAGCCAACATCATACTGAACGGGCAAAAGCTGGAAGCATTCCGCTTGAAAACCAGCACAGAACAAGGATGTCCTCTCTCACCACTCCTATTAAACATAGTATTAGAAGTCCTGGCCTGAACAATAAGACAATAGAAAGAAATAAAAGGCATCTGAATAGGAGGACAGGAAGTCAAACTACCTCTGTTTGCAGATGACATGATTCTGTATTTAGAAAACCCCATAGTCTTGGCCCAAAAGCTCCTTCAACTGATAAACAACTTCGGCAGTGGCAGCATACCAAATCAATGTACAAAAAACAGTAGCACTCCTATACACCAACAATAGCCAAGCTTAGAGCCAAATCTGAAAAGCAATCCCATTCACAACTGCCACCAAAAAAATAAAATACCTAGGAATACAGCTAACCAGGGAGGTGAAAGATCTCTGCAATGAGAATTATAAAACACTGCTCAAAGAAATCAGAGAAGCCACAGACAAATGGAAAAACATCCCATGCTCATGGATAGGAAGAACCAATGTCATTAAAATGGTCATACTGCCCAAAACAGTTTACAGATTTAATGCTATTCCTATCAAACTACCAATAACATTCTTCACAGAATTAGGAACAACTATTTTAAAATTCATATGGAACCAAAAAAGAGCCCAAATAGCCAAGGCAAAAGAACAAAGCTGGAGGTATCACCTTACCTGACTTTAAACTATACTACAGGGCTACAGTGACCAAAACTGCATGGTACTGGTACAAAAAGGCACATAGACCAATGGAACAGAATGGACAGTCCAGAAATAAGGCCACACACCTATGACCATCTGATCTTCAACAAAGCTAGCAATGGAGAAAAGACTCCCTAGTCAATACATGGTGCTGGGATAACTGGCTAAACATATACAAAAGATTGAAACTGCACTCCTTCCTTACACCATATGCAAAAATCAACTCGAGATGGATTAAAGACTTAAATGTAAAACCCCAAATGATAAAAACTCTGGAAGACAAACTAGTCAATACCATCCTGGGCTTAGGAAGAGACAAAGATTTCATGACAAAGACGCTAAAAGCAATCACAAAAAATTGACAAATGGAATCTAAACTTAAGAGCTTTGCACAGCAAAATAAACAGACAATCTACAGAATGGGAGAAAATATTTGCAAACTATGCATCTGACAAAGGTCTAATATCCAGCATCTATAAGGAACTTAAACAAATTTACAAGAGGAAAAACTACCCCATTAAAAAGTGGGCAAAGGACATGAACAGACACTTTTCAAAAGAAGACATACAGGCCGGGCACAGTGGCTCATGCCTGTAATCCCAGCACTCTGGGCAGCCAAGGTGGGCAGATAAGCAGGTCAGGAGATTGAGACCATCCTGGCCAACAGAGTGAAACTCTGTCTCTATTAAAAATACAAAAATTAGCTGGGTGTGGTGGCACATGCCTATAATCTAAGCTACTTGGGAGGCTGAGGAATGAGAATCACTTGAACCCATGAGGCAGAGGTTGCAGTGAGCCAAGATGGCGCCATTGCACTCCATTCTGGCAACAGAGCAAGACTCCATCTCAAAAAAAAAAACAAACAAACAAAAAAAAACACCCAAAAAGCAAAAAACAAAAACAAAACGCAAAAGAAGACATACCTGCAGCCAACAGACATATTAGAGAAATGCAAATCAAAACCACAATGAAATACCATCTCACACCAGTCTGAATGACCATTGTTAAAAAATTAGAATTAGCTCTTTCCTGCCAGGCGCAGTGGCTCAAGCCTGTAATCCCAGCATGTTGGGAGGCCAAGGCGGGTGGATCATGAGGTCAAGAGATCAAGACCATCCTGGTCAACATGGTGAAACCCCGTCTCTACTAAAAAAATACAAAAAATTAGCTGGGCATGGTGGCGCATGCCTGTAATCCCACCTACTCAGGAGGCTGAGGCAGGAGAATTGCCTCATCCCAGGAGGCGGAGATTGCGGTGAGCCAAGATCGCGCTATTGCACTCCAGCCTGGGTAACAAGAGCGAAACTCTGTCTCAAAAAAAAAAAAAAAAAAAAAATTAGCTCTTTCCCATCTTACAAAATGGAGGGTGAACAAGTTGAGGAGCCAGATACTAGAAAGAAGAAACCTGAAGCCAAGAAGGCTGATACTGGTAGCAAGGTGAAAAAGAGTAACCTCAAGGCTAAGAAGCCCAAGAATGGGAAGCCCCATTGTAGTCAAAATCCTATCCTTATCAGAGGGAATTACAGGCATGCACCACCATATCCAGCTAATTTTTTTGCACTTTTAGTCGAGACAGGGTTTCTCCACGTTGGTCAGGCTGATCTCGAACTCCCAACCTCAGGTGATCCACCCACCTCAGCCTCCCAAAGTGCTAAGCTTACAGGTGTGAGCCACTGCACCCAGCCACATACTTTATTTCTTTGTTTTAATTTTGTTTTGTTTTGTTTTTTTGAGACAGAATCTCATTCTGTAGCCCAGGCTGGAGCACAGTGGCGTGATCTCAGCTCACTGCAACCTCTGCCACCCAGGTTCAAGTGATTTTCCTGCCTCAGCCTCCCGAATAGCTGGGATTACAGGCACCTGCCATTGCGCCTGGCTAATTTTTGTAGTTTTTAGTAGAGACAGGGTTTCAACATCTTGGCCAGCCTGGTCTTGAAGTCCTGACCTCGTGATCCACCCGCCTCAGTCTCCCAAAGTGCTGGGATTACAGGCATGAGCCACTGCGCCTGGCCACTTTTCTTTTTTTTCTCTCTCTCTCTTTCTTTCTTTTCTTTCCTTTTCATAGATGGGGTTTCACCATGTTGGTCAGGCTGGTCTTGAACTCCCGACCTCAGGTGATCCGCCCGCCTTGGCCTCCAAAGTGCTTGGGATTACAGGCGTGAGCCACCACGCCCGGCCTAACTTTTCATATTCTTTCTTCAATGCCCAGTCTAGGTAGGGAAGATAAACATTTGCTAATAGGGAAGATAAACATTTAATAATATGTTCATTAAAATAAACATAAAACTTGGCTATTGTGGGCACACTGCTTATGGAGTAGTGCTGCTCTGCAAGGAGCAGGAGGAAGAAAGAGAGAAAGAAAGGAAGAAAGGAGGCCGGGCGCGGTGGCTCAAGCCTGTAATCCCAGCACTTTGGGAGGCCGAGGCGGGTGGATCACGAGGTCAAGAGATCGAGACCATCCTGGTCAACATGGTGAAACCCCGTCTCTACTAAAAATACAAAAATTAGCTGGGCATGGTGGCGCACGCCTGTAGTCCCAGCTACTAGGGAGGCTGAGGCAGGAGAATTGCTTGAACCCAGGGGGCGGAGGTTGCGGTGAGCCGAGATCACGCCATTGCACTCCAGCCTGGGTAACAAGAGGGAAACCTCATCTCAAAAAAAAAAAAAAAAAGAAAGAAAGAAAGGAAAGAGAGAGAAAGAGGGGAGAGGGAGGAAGGAAGGAAGGAAGAAAGGAGGGAGGGAGGGAAGGAAGAAGGAGGGGAAAAATGTTAAAAACATAAACATAAAACTTAATAACAATGTAAATACAAAATATTCAGCTAAAAGTTGGAAGGGTTCAGACCAATATGAATTGCACCATCCATTACATCTGTTTGCCATTGCAAAACCAACACACAAAAAAACCTAGCAGTCTCTTGATATAGTATACTTTTAGTCATCTCAACCATTTCATAAAATAAAAGATGGTTTACAAGAGAGAAAAAATCAAGGTTAGAAGTAGGGCCATATGTTCTTATTTAATATTAGGACATAAAAGAGAAAATACAAGTAATAGCAGTGTGACTCCTTCCGTGAGATTTCAGCGCCTCATCTCATACGTTTTCAGGCTGTTAGGTGACATCTAGGGCTGAAGTATTTATTCACCAACAGCATCTGTTAGATGATGAATTGTGTCCCCCCAAAATTCCTGTATTGAAGTCCTGACCTTCAGTAGCTCAGAATGGGATTGCATTAGGAGAAAGGGTCCCTAAAGAGGTAATCAAGGTTAAAGGAGGTCATTTGGGTGGGCTCTAATCTAATATGATTGGTGTCCTTATAAGAAGAGATTAGAACTCAGACACCACAGAGAGACCATGTGAAGACACAAAAGACAGACATCTACAAGAGGCCTCAGAAGAAACCACCTTTTTTTTTTTTTTTTTTTGAGGTTGAGATGGTGCCTTCCTGTGTTGTCCTGGCTGGTCTCGAACTTCTGGCCTCCAGCAATCCTCTCACCTTGTCCTCCAAAGTGCTGGGGTTACAGGCGTAAGCCAGCATGCCCAGCCACATGTAGCATTTCTTTCTTTTTTTTTTTTTGAGACGGAGTTTCGCTCTTGTCACCCAGGCTGGAGTGCAATGGCGCGATCTCAGCTCACCGCAACCTCCGCCTCCTGGGTTCAGGCAATTCTCCTGCCTCAGCCTCCTGAGTATCTGGGATTACAGGCATGTGCCACGATGCCCAGCTAATTTTTTGTATTTTTAGTAGAGACGGGGTTTCACAATGTTGACCAGGATGGTCTCGATCTCTTGACCTCGTGATCCACCCGCCTCGGCCTCCCAAAGTGCTGGGATTACAGGCTTGAGCCACCGCGCCCGGCCAGCATTTCTTCATACACCGATCTCTAGGTTTGTAGCCCTAAGCAATATACTATTATTTTTGCATATTTTCAAATGTTATATAAATAATATTATACTCTACGGGGACCGTGTATGTTGTTTCTAAACCCCTACCATCTTTTTGAGATTCAACCGTATGGATGCCCTTAACTCTGGTTTATTCATCTAAACTGCTGAAGATAATATTTTGTTATAAAATTATACCATGATTTATTTATTTATTCTTCTATTGATGGATATTTCGGTTGTTTTTGACTTTTTTGCTATTATCAGCAATACTGTTAAGAACATTCTTGGGCCAGGCACAGTGCCTGGTGACAGAGCAAGACCCTGTCTCAAAGGAAAAAAAAAAAAAAAAGGGGGGCCGGGCGCGGTGGCTCAAGCCTGTAATCCCAGCACTTTGGGAGGCCGAGGCGGGTGGATCACGAGGTTGAGAGATTGAGACCATCGTGGTCAACATGGTGAAACCCCGTCTCTACTAAAAATACAAAAAATTAGCTGGGCATGGTGGTGCGTGCCTGTAATCCCAGCTACTCAGGAGGCTGAGGCAGGAGAATTGCCTGAACCCAGGAGGCGGAGGTTGCGGTGAGTGGAGATCGCGCCATTGCACTCCAGCCTGGGTAACAAGACCGAAACTCCGTCTCAAAAAAAAAAAAAAAAAAAAAAAAGTTTCTTGCTGGGGAGTGGTTCCCATACAGAAATCCAACCTCTTTGGTCGTCTCAAAATACTACAAATGGTGAACTTATTTGTAATCAAAAGTATGAATTCAGGATAGTTATTTTAAAAGACTCTGCAGAGGATTTGATAGCTGGTTGGTAGTCATGCTACTAGTCAACTCAGCTGTAACATTCTCACTGTAGCTATTATTAATTTACCTACTCAGAAAGGTGGAATCACTGAAGTTAATAAATGTGCAGACAGAACTCTTCATGCAGATAATTTTTACTTAATGATTTAAAGCTATTAAATGCTTTTGTTACCATAAAGCCCAGTACATCACGGTTAGTGAACTGCAATGAAAATTAAACAAATTCGGCGGGGCGTGGTGGCTCATGCCTGTAATCCAAGCACTTTGGAGGCCAAGGCAGGTGGATCACCTGAGGTCGGAGTTCAAGACCAGCCTGACCAATATGGTGAAACCCTGTCTTAAATAATAATAATAATAATAATAATAATAATAATAATAAAGAAAATTTAACAAATTCTGTTTGATTTGAGGCTGCACAGACACTAAGCCTCTTAAATCATTTGAAGCATATTATTCCTAAGTTTTTTCTTCATAAAAACTGCATGCTTTACAAATTATGATGAAGCAGGTCAAATCTTCCCATTAGTATTTCTATTACTGTATAGTAATACAAGATTAAGTCTTAATGGAAATTATATTTAGAAGCTATGGCAGAAGCTATGGCTTACATTTTCTGAAATTGATTCTATTTTCAAATTTTCTTGTCAGTGGCAAATAAACATGCCATAAGTGAAAAATAAGCTAAAACACATGTTTACCCTTTTGATTTCTAATAATGAAAACTGATACTTTTTGAGCATTTACCATGTGCCAGCCACCGTGTAAAATACTTTTTTGCACATTATTTTATTTAATTCTCACAAATTCATGAGGTAGCTTATGTTATTACCATTTATCCGATGAGGAAATAGTTAGGTTAAGAATTCTGCACAAGGCCTGGCATAGCGGCTCATGCCTGTAATTTCAGCACTTTGGGAGGCCCAGGCGGGTGGATCACAAGGTCAAGAGATCAAGACCATCCCGGTCAACATGGTGAAACCCCGTCTCTACTAAAAATACAAAAAATTAGCTGGGCGTGGTGGCGTGTGCCTGTAATCCCAGCTACTCAGGAGGCTGAGGCAGGAGAATTGCCTGAACCCAGGAGGCGGAGGTTGCGGTGAGCCGAGATCGCGCCATTGCACTCCAGCCTGGGTAACAAGAGCAAAACTCCGTCTCAAAAAAAAAAAAAAAAAGAATTTCTGCACAAATACTGGTTTTATGACACAAGCAATCCTGCTATTCTTTCTTTTTTCCTTTTTTTTTTTTTTGAGACAGGGTTTTACTCTCGCCCAGGCTGGAACACAGTGGCATGAACATGGCTCACTGCAGTCTCGATTTCCAGGGCTCAAGCAATCCTAGCACCACACTTCCCGAGTAGCTGAGACCACAGGTGCACCCACTACACCTGGTTAATTTTTAAATTTTGTGTAGAGACAAGGTTTAGCTATGTTGCCCAGATTGGTCTGGAACTCCTGGGCTCAAGCAATCCTCCTGCCTTAGCCTCTCAAAGTGCTAGGATTACAGGCATGAGCCACCATGCCTGGCCAATACTGTCATACTTTATGCAAATTTTTTTCAATTGTTATCAAGTAGGAAATCTAATTAACTTCAATTTCATTAAATATCATCTTTACTTCCTTCCTATCCATGGCTTATAAGAGAAGTCTTAATATGAAACAACAAGGATTATGGTAAATATAGAATTAATAATCTAAAATAACTAAGAGTTGGCCATATTGTTATTATAATTATACTGAAGCTTATTTACATATTATTTGTTTTCTATTGAAGCTTTAAGTTCTGATGGTGGA